>NC_086448.1:477591961-479012586 GCF_028390025.1 Pseudophryne corroboree | reverse complement strand
TGCAGCGTTATACACGTTGTAATACCCAGTAATATGTGATCTGTATACAGTGCTATACACTCTGTAATACACAGTAATATATGGCATGTATGCAGCGATATACACACTGTTTAATACAGTGTAACATATGGTTTGTATGCAGCGATATAAACGGTTTAATACACAGTAATATGTGGTATGCTTGCAGCGTTATACACGTTGTAATACCCAGTAATATGTGGTCTGTATACAGTGCTATACACTCTGTAATACACAGTAATATATGGCATGTATGCAGCGATATACACACTGTTTAATACACTGTAACATATGGCTTGTATGCAGCGATATAAACGGTTTAATACACAGTAATATGTGGTATGCTTGCAGCGTTATACACGTTGTAATACACTGTAATATGTGGTCTGTATACGGTGCTATACACTCTGTAATACACTGTAATATGTGGTCTGTATGCATCGATATAAACGGTTTAATACACAGTAATATGGGGTATTTGGTGTAAATCTTTTATCGTTAATATACAGGTCTGGACATGTCACGCTGTAATACTGACAAGTCTGGTCATGTCTGCTTGCAATCAAAGTTCAGCGATCGGCCATAATAAAGATAAACTTTTTAGTGCTATTTAACACACAGTAACATATGTCATGTATGCAGCATAGGTTGTAATATACAGTTAAGCTTTTTAAATGTTCTTCAATTTAAAACCAAATACGCTGTTTCTACATATGTTTGCAAAAAATTACGTGTGAGAATGTCATTTTGAAATTTGTGCTGTCATCATTAATCATGCATTGCCATTAAAATCAATAAGCTTTTTAAATCCGTACCAGGTGTGATGCTTCCGTGCATCTAAGAAAATGGACACGGTCATTAAAATCAGTATGCTTTTTAAACCAGTGCCATGTGTGACATAGTATGATTTTTAAATAGTACCATATGTGACATGGCATGAAGTTTCAGCTGCTGGAATGTAAGAACATTTTGTGTTACTTCAAAATATATCTTTTTTTTTTTTTTTGAGTGTCATATGTGACATTCTTTTCAAAGCTATTATCTTTTAATACAGTTTAATATCGAACTCTATACATTTATATAAAATTTTATATTAAAGCGATATCAAACACTATCATTTAATATTAAAGGGGGTGGAGCCTAGGAGAAAGTGGGTGTTGCCACCTGTCAGTTTGACAGAAAGGTTGTCTTTATCTACTCCCCCATTCAGAGCGTCTCTGTCTGAGCACGTGGACGGAGACGCTCTATATTCAATTGAATGGGGTGCGTCTCTGCCGCGTGTTCCCAGGTGGACGTGGACGCTCTTGGTGTTAGGCCTAGTCACAGATGGAGCTACGACTAGCATGGCTCCATCTGTACACCATTAGGTGATCATATAAACATACCAATAAAAACATACAATGTAAAAAAAAACAAAAAAAACAAGATGACCTGATCACTTCTGGTAGTAATAAAATTACTAACATACTTATCAAAAAAGTAAAAAAAAATGAAAATTTAAATACTGTTCATCAGCAATATATTCCGCAAAAATTTATAGATCAGTAAAGTTCATTTAAAAAAAAAAAATTATACGGATCATTCTTATTTAATCCACGTGGAGAGACAGTATCTAGTACAAATATCCATCTCGCTTCGCTCTACTTTAATTCATGGAGCCGGTCACCACCTCACATAATAAGGATGTGATTAATCAGCATACACTTGAGGCTGGCTATAGAATGACCGGTCTGTGCAAAATGTTTCACAACCAGTTTGTCTGATCCACCAGTCTCCAATGCAGCTCAGATACAAGACCTATTGTTGGCCATACAGTCTCTGAAATTTCATTTGGTCATGCCCACATAGATCAAGTCACAAGGGTATATTAGAACATAAATGACATGATTCACCTGACAATGTAAACAATGTCTGATATTTATCTTCTTGCCACTATGTGGATGCGTGAAGAAGGCACCAGTCAGCATGGATCTGCAGGTGGTGCAATCTGCACATTTAAAGCAACCCAACCATTTGTTCTGTAACCATGTGCCCTGACTTTTCCGAGGTTGTTATAAAGGGCGCATCAGAAGATCCCTTAAATTTGGACCCCTGCAGTAAGAGCAGAAAGGTGGTGTAGCCCCCAAGCTAGACAAAGTAGAATCACTGGAGACAATCAGCCAATGTTGAGTAATGGCTCTCTTAGTCTGGTAAAATGCACTGTCGAATGTACTCGTGAAGATCACACGTTGTAGGTCAAATGAGTTATGTTGAATTAAAGAAGAGATGAATTAAAGAAGAGATAAGAGATGGATACATATGTATATTTGTACTAGATACTGTCTCTTCATGTGCATTAAATGAGAATAATCTGTATAACATTTTATGAAATAAACTTTACTGGTCTATAAATTTTTCAGGAATATATTGCTGATGGACAACCAACTTCCGGGTTGGTTGCGCTGATGAAACGCATGTCGCTCCTGGTAGCATCTTATGCATTCCACGGCTGTTTGGAGCACATGGTGCTACCGGGAGCACTTATTTCCAGGCTACACCAGGCATGTTATATGCTAGGAATGACTTCTACCTAATATATTTTTTCATACATACATTTAGCGCTTCAGCGCTTTATTTAATGTTTACAAATCATTCACTGTATCATGTAACAGTGAATTATTGATTCTGTTGTGTTCTAGCTATCGCACGATGCAGTTCAGTTTGCAGCAGAGGTTTCTGGGTAATTCATAGGAGTATATATATATATAGATGTTTGTTGGTGATGGTGTCTCATTTTGCTCTCTGGCAGTCCTGGTGAAATGATGCACTGCTGTGGGTCTTGAAGAAGGTCCGAGGTGGACCGAAATGTTGACAACCTATGCATGTATGCACTTTATTTATAGTCTGTAAGTAATTAAATACTTTCTTTTGCTGCAATCAACTTACTTACACCACTGCCAGCGGTACATATAAAGGAAAACATATTCCACCAGGGTGTGAAAACAAACAGCATAGATCCCAATTACTGTAGCAAATGCACCCTTTCAAGGTTAAAATCTCTTACTCTGTATATATTGCAGTGTACAGGTTTCAACAAGATTTAATCCAGTTAACGAAAGTTACTGTTTAACTTCTTAGCAGAGTATACAATTTTTAATTGGTTAACATGCTCCAAATCCAATACCTACTGTACACACTTCTCACTTCTTTTTATTGGTATCAATGATGATATAGTATGCCCAAATGTAAACAAAGAAACAGCACTTTCTTGAAAAAGGATTACATATATTACTACAGCACAATGTCATTTTAAAATGATTTAAAAGCATATTAAACCACAGTCAGTGGCATTCCCTGGAACTTCCCACTTCACAATTTCCTTCTAGATGGTAAAGAAAAAGAACACACTGGTACCAGGAACCAGTAGTTTCAGATCTGGGTACAGTATGTGACATGTTCCATGAGTCATTCCACTAGATGTCACATGTCACCTGCTTAACATGTTTTGGACCAAGTAACCCTTTATCAGAAGTAGAGTGATATACAGTGCACCAGTGGCGTAACTAGAAATTTTTCTCCCCCAAGCCAAAAAATTCTTCGGCACCCCCCCCCCCCCCATCCCCCATAATTGGCACTATTAAAGGGATAAATGTGCGCGCGCCGCAAAATAGGGTGTGTGGCTTCGTTGGGATGAGCGTGGCTTCACATAAAGGGGCGTGGCATTGCAGGAAAAGACTACGTTATACCCCAGTTTTCCAACCTGCACGCCCATACATTAGCCACCATGGGAAAGAAAAATAATCCTGATTCATGCCCCTTACATTATTTGTAATTTTTTCTCCTTATAGTAATGCCCAGTATACATTATGCCACATACTGCAATGGCCCTTAGACATTATGCCACACACAATAATGCACGACACAATATGCACACACCATAATGCCCCCGACACATTATGACAGGAATCGCAATGCCTGTTATACATTATGCTACACACTGCAATGCCCCTGATACATTATACCACATACCACAATGCCCGTGATATAGTATACAACACACCGTAATGCCTGATACATTATGACACACACCGCAATGCCCGTTATACATTATGCCACACTGCAATGACCCTGAGACATTATACCACATACCACAATGCCCGTGATATAGTATACAATACACCGTAATGCCCGACACATTATGACACACACCGCAATGTCCGTGATACATTATGCCACACACCGTAATACCCATTACACATTAAGTCCTACAGTAAGGCTTCTAATTACTTTTAAATTACCTGCTCGTTGCCAGGGGTTTCATGCACTTGGTGTCATGCTCGTTGCCAGGGGTTTCATGCACTGGGTGTCATGCTCGTTGCCAGGGGTATCATGCACTGGGTGTCATGCTCGTTGCCAGGTGTTTCATGCACTGGGTGTCATGCTCGTTGCCAGGTGTTTCATGCACTGGGTGTCATGCTCGTTGCCAGGGGTTTCATGCACTGGGTGTCATGCTCGTTGCCAGGTGTTTCATGCACTGGGTGTCATGCTCGTTGCCAGGGGTTTCATGCACTGGGCGTCATGCTCGTTGCTAGGGGGTAGTGCTTGTTGCTAGGGCTGTGCTCCCAGTGCCACATATGGCCCCAGTGCCAGATATTACCCCACGGTGCCAGGTACTCACATGACCCCAGTGCACAATATAGCCCCCCCCCTATGTGCCAGGTACACATATACCCCCCCAGTGCCACATATGCCCCCAGTGCCAGATATTCCCCCCAGTGCCACATATGCCCCCACTGCCAGATATTCCCCCCAGTGCCACATATGCTCCAAGTGCCAGATCGCCCCCAGTGCCAGATATCCCCCCCCAGTGCCAGATATGCTCCCAGTGCCAGATTCCCCCCCCCCCCCCGGTGCCACATATGCCCCCAGTGCCATATTTCCCCCCCCCAGTGCCACATATGCCCCCAGTGCCAGATTCCCCCCCCAGTGCCACATATGCCCCCAGTGCCAGATATTCCCCCCCAGTGCCATATATGCCCCCTCGGTGCGTGCCCCTCCCCCGCTGGTTTGTGTTGGAGGGACACGGAGGGCACAGCGCGCACCTCTCCTGTGTCCCTCCTGCATCATCTCCGGCGGCCGCGGGTCTAATAGAGGAAGTGCCGGTTCGTGAGCCAATCAGAGCTCACGAATGGCACTTCGTTTATTAGACCCACGGCCGCCGGAGATGATGCAGGAGGGACACATGAGAGGCGTGCGCTGTGCCCTCCGTGTCCCTCCAACACAGCAGGGAGGGTTAGTAGGAGCAGATTGACATGCGGACGCTCGTCCGCATGTCAATCTGTGCTAAATCAGTGGCGCCCCCGCAGCCCCTCGCCCCCAAGCCACCGCGAGGACTGCGGGGGCAGTAGTTACGCCACTGCAGTGCACCCGGAAAGTTATCACAGCACTTCACTTTTTCCACATTTTGTTATGTTACAGCCTTATTCCAAAATGGAATAAATTCAATTCATTTTTTCCCCTCAAAATTCTACTCACAATATACCATAATTACAATGTCAAAAAAGTTTTTTTTTTAGATTTTTGCAATTTTATTAAAAATAAAAAAACTAAGAAATCACATGTACAAAAGTATTCACAGCCTTTGCTCAATACTTTGTTAATCCACCTTTGGCAGCAATTACAGCCTCAAGTCTCTTCTAATATGATGCCACAAGCTTGAAACACTTATCTTTGGGCAGTTTTGCCCATTCCTCTTTGCAGCACCTCTCAAGCTCCATCAGGTTGGATGGGAAGTGTCGGTGCACAGCCATTTTCAGATCTCTCCAGAGATGTTCAATCGGATTCAAGTCTGGGCTCTGGATTGGCCACTCAAGGACATTCACAGAGTTATTCTGAAGCCACTCCTTTGATATCTTGGCTGTATGCTTAGGGTCGTTGTCCTGCTGAAAGATGAACCGTCGTCCTAGTCTGAGGTCAAGAGCGCTCTGGGGCAAGTTTTCATCCAGGATGTTTCTGTACATTGCTGCATTTATCTTTCCCTCTATCCTGACTAGTTTCCCAGTTCCTGATACTGAAAAACATCCCCAAGTATTATGCTGCCACCACCATGCTTCCCTTTAGGGATGATATTGGCCTGGTGATGAGCATTGCCTGGTTTCTCCAAAACATGGCGCCTGGCATTCACGCCAAAGAGTTCAATCTTTGTCTCATCAGACCAGAGAATTTTGTTTCTGATGATCTGTGAGTCCTTCATGTGCATTTTGACAAACTCTAGGTGGGCTGCCATGTGCTTTTTACTAAGGAGTGGCTTCCGTCTGACCACTCTACCGTACAGGTCTGATTGGCGGATTGCTGCAGAGATGGTTGTCCTTTTGGAAGCTAGAAATGTTGTGAGGGCTGCGCTAACACCTTGTGTTTAAAATAGCAGCTATGGAGGATAAGGATTCCACTAACCCTGTTTGAGTATGTGTATGTAGGTTACTCCCAGCACTAAATTTTAAACAAAGGACAAATATACACAGAATAATTGAAAAAGTATATAAATGTTTATTATCTGGTACAAAAAGGATTTATGTATATGACTGTAAAATGCAAATAACCATAGAGAATTGCTAAAGAATAATTACAGTATGTATGGTGTATACAAATGTTTAAAAAGAAAAAAACATTCAAAAGATATACAGGTTGAGTATCCCATATCCAAATATTCCGAAATACGGAATATTCCGAAATACGGAGTTTTTTGAGTGAGAGTGAGATAGTGAAACCTTTGTTTTTTGATGGCTCAATGTACACAAACTTTGTTTAATACACAAAGTTATTAAAAATATTGTATTAAATGACCTTCAGGCTGTGTGTATAAGGTGTATATGAAACATAAATGAATTGTGTGAATGTACACACACTTTGCTTGATGCACAAAGTTATAAAAAATATTGGCTAAAATGACCTTCAGGCTGTGTGTATAAGGTGTATATGTAACATAAATGCATTCTGTGCTTAGATTTAGGTCCCATCACCATGATATCTCATTATGGTATGCAATTATTCCAAAATACGGAAAAATCCGATATCCAAAATACCTCTGGTCCCAAGCATTTTGGATAAGGGAGACTCAACCTGTATATATTCCTAATACCGGTATACAAACACTGGACAAGGAAAATACTGGACAACATATAAATGTAGATAAGATTTAGATTAAAGAATATATTTAAAATGTAGGATTTAGTAGAAACGCAAGTGCAGCTTACTCTACTAAAGGGTGCATCATTATTACCTGTTGGTTTTGCTTCTGATTAATATGATGTTTTGAAATAGTCCTGCTTGTTATTTGTATCTGATTCTGGATACAACGTTTCTCCAGCCAGGAGATATGGCAGTGTTAGACAGTAGCAGCTGATAAGGATGATTTCCAAAGTGCACTCACCGCTGTAAAAAGTCCCACTGGTGATATATAGGACCGCTGGAGATGTCTCGGTGGTTGGAAGCGGGTGTCTGCCGGCAGACAAGGAACTCGGCAACAGTGGTCAGCGTTTGAAAGCTTGTGTCCCAATCCGTGGCTCAGCGATCTACGCTACATCATATTAAACAGAAGCAAAACCATCAAGTAATAATGATGCACCCTTTATTAAAGTAAACCGCACTTGCGTTTCTACTAAATCCTAACTGAACTTTTAAACATATTCTTTAATCTAAATCTTATCTACATTTATATGTTGTCCAGTCTTTTCCTAGTCCAGTGTTTGTATACCGGCATTAGGAATATATATATCTTTTAAACGTTTTTTTCTCTTTAAACTTTTTTATACACCATACATAATTATTCTTTAGCAATTCTCTACAGTTATTTGCATTTTACAGTCATATACATATATTCTTTTTGTACCACATAATAAACATTTTTATACTTTTTAAAGTATTCTGTGTATATTTGTCCTTTGTTTAAAATTTAGCGATGTCCTTCTGGAAGGTTTTCCTCTCTCCACAGAGGAATGCTGTAGCTCTGACAGAGTGACCACCAGGTTCTTGGTCACCTCCCTGACTAGGGCCTTTCTTCCTCAGTTGCACAGTTAAGACAGCCGGCCAGCTCTAGGAAGAGTCCTGGTGGTTCGGAACTTCTTCCATTTATGGATGATGGAGGCCACTGTGCTCATTCAAACATTCAAAGCAGCAGATATTTTTCTGTACCCTTCCCCATATTTGTGCCTTGAGACAATCCTGTGTCGGAGGTCTACAGACAATTCCTTTAACTTCATGCTTAGTTTGTGCTCAGACATGCACTGTCAAGTGTGGGACCTTATATAGACAAGTGTGTGCCTTTCCAAATCATATCCAATTAACTGAATTTACCACAGGTGGACTCCAATTAAGCTGTAGGAATATCTCAAGGATCATTAGTGGAAACAGGATGCATCTCAGCTCAATTTTGAGCTTCATGTCAAAGGCTGTGAATACTTATGTACATGTGATTTCTTAGGTTTTTATATTTTTAATAAATATGCAAAAACCTCAAAAAAAACTTTTTTCACATTGTCAGGGTATTGTGTGTAGAATTTTGAGAGAAAAATTAATTTATTACATTTTGGAATAAGGCTGTAACATAACAAAATATGGAAAAAGTGAAGAGCTGTGAATACTTTCCGAATGTACTGTATGCCCCTTACAATCAAACAACTCCTGCCTCCCAAGTGTCACTGCATTCTACCTCTTTCTGGCTTACTTGGAGACTGGAAAATATGTCAGGCATAGTAGGGAAGTAAGGTGACTGCTATACTTCGGCACTATGCGTTCCAACGTGTGTTTCACCACATTTCATATACGATTCATTGCTTTATTTACATAAAAGTTTCATAATACAAGGCACCTAATCAACAGATCTAACTCTTTGAATTATTTTCGGAAAGTTTTGGTGGTTGCTAAGATGCTATCTGTATTGCATTGCAGTAAATGGATGGTGTCTTTTCTCATGTTAGACAAAAGGATGCTCTCTATTGTTAGGCAGTCACTAAAACACATTAAGGCACCTATTTCTTAAGCCATTTGACCTTAAACATAATGCAGAACTAAAGCTACATATATTTTCCACTTTTGACATATAAATTGTAACATACTGCAGTGTCCATACAATATACTGTATGGAAAAGTTGCAGTAAAGCAACTTATCAAGCACCGAAAACAAAGATGACCACTGAGGCCCATGGCATAACTGGTGTGGCTGGGGCCAGGACAGTGCTCTCCACTGCTCTCTTTAGCATCTGCCTCACTGATGTCAGCTAGTCCCTGAACCCTCTTTGGGTTGTGTTATCTTGCTGGTGCTTTTGTCCAATTCAGCCTCTTTTGGCCACGATCTTAGTGAACTCTATATTAAAACTCTGTGGTGACATTTTTCTCAGTCAGCCTACTCCAATAAGCTCTTCTATTTTGTTTGGGTGCACATCTGATACCCCAAACAACACCCTTGATATGAAAAAAAAACCCCAATTAACATGGCTTTGAATTTGGATTTGCTTTGACGTGCTTTCGTCATTCTTGGTGATGATGGTGTCTTCCAGTGCATGGATTGGCATTTTGTCTAAGAATGATACTGGAGGATCCATGTTATAGCACATATAATAACTTCAAATCCATTTGAATTTGTTCCAAAAGGTCTGCATACATTTGTTTTAGATCTTCTTAGAATTACAATACAGCAGTGCAGCTGAAATCGAACAGAACTATTAGAAAAATAAATAATAGTAAACATAGATAGCATATACAGTAAAACAATAATTCAACAAAGTGAAGTTTACTACCACTTTTGGATGTTTTGGTGAACAGGAGTGGCAATTTGAGAACTGTTTTCTTGTCAGTCACACTGTGCTTTTGTCCATCTGGGCTGTGGGAATTGTTGTCCCTACCTTACTCTGTCTAGCAAGAAGATGTCCAGCTCTGTTCTTCTATGTTGCTGACCGCTCCAGTAGAGTTTTCAGCATGGACCTTGGTGGGAGACCTCATGGTGGTTTTTGATGATATCACACAGTATGCCAGGAATTGTCATGATCATGCTGCTTCTACTAGTAGTAACCATTTGTCTAAAGTTGCTCTCCAATGCATTTTGAATCCAATATGACTCTTTATCAAGGATGGGGATTCCCTCTCAATGTACTCTTATATAGAAAAAACTTTATTGGAAAACCGGAAATGGACGGAAACAGGAGTTTGTTTTCTTGGTGGCAATCATGTTTCTATTGAACAGGTATAAAATAGATCAAAATAAATATCACTTATTTTTGACTGCTATAAGCCTTGGAACCACCTTAGCTCAACTTTTCCCATGTTTAGTTCTTAATGTATCTCTTTCTTTACAGTTTCTTTGTCAATGGTTATCATTCCTACTATCATTCCGATGCTGAGTCAATGGTCAATTTGAACAATTTTCAAAATATTTCCACAATTTCATTTCTTTTTGATGTGCAAGGTCTCTGAGATGTTTATCATCTTTGACATCCTCATGATCATCACTAAATCTTATATGCCATTCAAGCACACATGCATGTGATATAAAATCTGCCCTGTAAGCATCGGTAAACATATGGAACGATTTGATGGGCATTTTGTTAAATTTAACTAAAAATGTGAAATTAACACATTGCTCTACTTTTAAACTAAGCTTTTTTTATAATGAACAGGATAAACACAACTACTTTTACACTGTGTGACACAAACTACTGTTGTATCTGTGCAAGAGAGGTGAAACTTGCAAAACCATTTTGGGATAATCCAAGCTCAATATTTCCCAACTCCCTTTTAACTCACGCATTATGAGTGCTGGAGGAGTAATTTATCTTCATTACAGATTTTTAAGGACCCCTCTAACTTTCTCAGTCCTTCAGACAGGTCTTCCTCAATGGTTGGAGCACTCTCCATCTTTGTATGTATCAGAATACAGTAACCCAATATATGATGACAGAAAAATATTTAAAATAAAAGTAAATAGTCTAAAGCAGATGTCTTGATCAAATGTTTTTGAGTTGTGCACAAGAAGAGGTTCACAGACCAAACACATAGCATTAACTGCTAGTTGATATCTTACTATTAAGTATTAGATGACATGGCCCAATCACTGCCAGGTTTGTTGCAGTATAGTTTATTTTTTTTACAGTACAGTCTCATTATATAACACCTTGTATCATACTGTATATTGATGCTACATTTGGAATAGGAACACATTCTATTTCAAACAATTAGAATTTCTATAAAAATAACTTGATATTCAAGTCAGCAAGATGGTCTTGCCATATGATATTCAAAATAAATCAGAACAAAACATTGTAAATAACAGTGCTAAGTCAACACATGTATAGAGTTTATCAATATTAGATTTGGGTGGGGACATTGTTTAGATCTAAAATATTTATTTAGTGATTAGTTTTTTCTTATATATAATGTGAAATATTTATATTTAATTAACTTCGTCTGAGGGTCTGGTTTATTAAGTGAACTATACTTTTTAATTAGTATTCTTTGCCTTTTCATAAATTGACTGGTCTACTGTGAATTTATGTGATATTAGCTGTTACCAGTACTAATTGCATGAAATGTGTAGAATTATTGCCTTTGCACATAATTTTCCATCTGCACAGTGGTTCCAATGGGACATCATTTTATATCATCTTTTGCTTATTAACCCATGTGAGCTAGACTGTGTAAATTGCATCTGTTCAGCACCATTTTTCTATATATTTACAATTGTGCTTTTTTCCCACACAATTAATTTAATTTTACAACAGTTTATATGGTATTAACTATATAAAAAAGACTGCTTTCTCTCAATTTATAACAGGTTTCTGAGAAAAAGAATATTGGCAGTTAGAGCATGTAGATAATCTGTTTTTGAATATTGAGTGAGTCATTCTGAAAAATGTTCTCCCATTGGCTTATAACTGCATTAATGCAGCATACATATACCCAGTGAATTTTGGCAGCTACTGAACATCATATAATTCTTTATTTTGTCTTTAAAATTCTATTAATAAATTAATTTTGTAGCTGAGGGTAGACATACATTTAATGTTAATGTTTATATTTTATGTATAAGGTTAGTAAGTGTTTTTTTTTTTGTGAACCCTAGGTCCCATCAATTTCAAAATTTTATGGATACCAGGGCATGTTTACATTGCGAACCCCACTCAAATTCTTCCTTATGTAATTTTGGCTCAACTAACTCCAAATTGGGGACACTTCATTCACTGTAGCATTTCTTATTCTGGCTGTCAATTATTGTAAGAGATAATACGATTTATGAAAAAACAAAAAGCAGACAATTATTGACAGATTACCTTTGTATTATTTTACTACTGTATCAGCAATATAAATATACGCTTCTATTAAAATAATATCTAATAAATGACATTTTATTATACAGTATTATAGATATATAATCAAATACATAATCTAAACTCCCATGTGGCTAGTATTAACATCCTTGTAACTCAAACAAAATATGAAGAGCATAATTGACAGTGCAACACAATAAAGAACTATATTGAATACCACAAAGTACAGAGTTTCTTGTCAACACCATACAATACTAAGACCATCTTGTTGACAGCCACACAATACAGAGAACATGCCTCTAAAGCTTTGAAAGCTGCACAATACAAATTTGAATTCCACCAGTTACAGCCTGCCACCCAGCCACATCAAGGCTTCCTGCAAGATCATGATCTCCCCAAGGAAAATCAGGCCCTCTCCATCCTTAAATGCTCCTCTGGTATATTTTCCTTAAACCTTTACTTGAGCTAGGTTTACATCTGAAGGACAAATGGTTTTACTAAGTAGATGATCTTCTTAGTAATCATTTTAAACACATAAAAAATAGAGTAAATAAAACACACTATTGAGTTTCCATTCTCTTCTGAATATTAACTGTTCTAAAGAGAGTCATTGTGAACTCATGTGTCAGTACACATGGTCAGATCATGCATATATAGTGGTAAATTAAAATTATATTTAACTGTGGTAGTATTTAATTATGGACCTGGCATATGCTGTGTCACCTCAGTCTTTGCCCCCACTTTGCTTCACCCCCACTCATACCGGACCCTTTCCCGTAAATGTTGCTTTTCTTCCCCACAATCCATCATGGCACTATCCCAACCTCCATTACCTCCCAATGCTTTCTGATGAACCCCTCCACTGCTCCCATACTTATATCGGCAGCTGGTTCTCCTCTACTAATACTGTCCTATCTTCCTCCCAACGGGAGCTATTGTGGCACATGCCAAGTCTTCCATTGTGTACAGATACAGATATCAACAGTGTAATACTGAAATGTATGTAGGGTGAGGATAAACTCAGTGTTTAGTATCATTACATTATGGTGCTAGTGCCTGCTCCATTTTTTTCTGTGGATCTGGGTGAAACTATCTCATCACCACAGAGTATTTCAATGACAGCCATAGAATACATAGAGTATCATTGACAACCATATAATGGTGACTGCCATATAATACAATATGATATATATGTAAACAGAAGAAATTACAGAAAACATCAGTGACCATAATATTATGCAGAGAATAGAGACTGCCACATAATACAAAGTGCATCAGTGACTGTAATTTAATACAGTGAACAGCAGTAATGACAACACAATACATAGAACAATAATTATTGCCATATAATACAAAGAGCGTCACATCCACCATACTGCATAATGCAGAGAACATAAGCGTTATCACCATATAAAGTAGAGAGCACTAGTGACCACCATATAATAATAGAGAGTTATTTTGATCACCATATAATACAGATAGACCATCAGTGATCACTATATAAAACAGAGAGCATCAGTGAACACCAGATATAATATTATTACACTCCCACACACACTTAATATTATGCCATCCTCATCCACAGGCAATATTAATACACCACTACCCAGACAAAAAATACAGACATCCTCATAACATACAAGTAATTACACTACCAGATAACATTAAAATATGAACACACCTCCACTAACACATTCCTGGAAGGGGTGGATGCTCTTTTTGTTCTCTGTGGAACTGAGGAGGATATACAGAAATAAAGAGACAGGTAATACAGTGAGGAAGGGACAGGGGCTCAGCATTTTGGGGTGGAGTTTTAGGCAGTTTCAAGAGGACATAGAGGAATAGACAAGTTATAGGAGAGGAACAAAAGAGGATTTAATGGGAAAGAAGGAGGGGTCTCAGGCAGGGATGGGTCAGGATTACAACAGCAATGTGAAGTACTGTGCATGTACTGTCAATTGTTTTCAGAAGAGGGATCAGCCACACTAATGAAATAACCAGCAAAACTGGAACCTTAGCTGTAGCCCACCACTCTCCATTACCCAGGACACTTGTCTTGTCCTTCCCCTCCTAGCTTCAAGAATGCCTTTCCTTACACCAGCCTTGACCAATATAAGTGGAGCTTCCTCTGGAAATATTTTAATAGAACTTATTCTCCATATCAAATCATGAATAGAATGTATTCAGTTCCAAAACAAAAAGAGGCACACACCTAACCTGGGCCAGCTTTGTTTATTTTATACGCAGTAAATATATTGACTACTCTGCCACATACTCTGTGAATGTTTCCAATTTTTAAATATTCCTCAATCTTAGCCAAGTAAGATCCATTTCTTTAGATTTGACCAAGCTATCGTATTTATTTATTTATCTACCGTTTCAGTTGCACTTTACAATTGGAATCAACAGTGCTAAGACAAACTGGGTAATAACAGACAGAGATAGAGGTAGGAAGGCCCTGCTTGCAAGCTTATGCCTCTCTGTCCTTTACATTAAATGCCTTGTCTTGTGCCACAAGCAAGGAGTGTAACTTAATGTTTCTTCATAGTTTTTCATTAACGAACAACTATAGACTTCCTCACTGTTATAATCATGACAGTCCAATTAATGTAGGTAAGGGCAGAAGAGCTAAGGGAACAAATATTAATATGGTTATAATCCACAGCATCATGTATGAATAATTTCCAGTTAGTAAATTCTAAGCAATCTTGCAATTTCAAGAGAGCCCCCTAAGGCTCTATTGAATACAATGTTTAACTAGATATCTTACTAAATATACTACTAGATGTAGTAAAAGATTTAATGTATATAACCAGAGGTTTGTATAATACTACCAAAAGTAGGGAAATGTTATCTCATTGTCCAATATGGGGAAATACAATAGCTTTATAAGCATCAGCAATATTTTTTTGCACACGGGTTTCCCATACATTGGAATGATAACATGCTAATTAAACTTTGGTAGCACAGTATTATTTTAAAACAATATTTTGATTTTTTGAAGTATACTGTACAGTAATTGAAGTGCAGAAGTTATACCCACATGTAATCAGTCAATTACAAAAGTAGAAAATTCATACACTTTATGACATTTCCTATACAATGTGGTAAAGGGGTGATTATGTAACACTTAAAATATCACAAAGCTTATAGAAATACAAACATAATCTCAAACAGATTCAAAGAGAAATTGGCAGGTCTTTTAAGTACATATGGGTTTCATACCATAGACTGTTATGGAAGAAGTGGGGACTACTGGTGCATGGGCGAATAATAATAATGTCCCATATAACAAATACACTTTTGTGTACAAATTCCTTCTGGAGAGATGTGACCAACTACTGCAAATAAAGGTTTCGGTTTTTTTCTTAAATCGCTCCAGAGACAGTAGAGAATTCTGGATCCATAATGCAAAATAATTTTACAGGTAGTCAAAGAGATTGCCAACAATTTTTTTTTGCATCCTTTGAGACTCTAATACAAGGCAGCAGGATACCAAAAAATTCCAATTCAGGAGTCAGGGGAGCATAATTAACTAAGTGGGTAGAGACAAATGTCCAGATGGATAACCAAAAGCATCTAATTAAAGGACAATTCCATATGCAATGGTATCAATTAGCAGAATGTTAGTCTTTGGGATGATTATAGGAATGGGGAAATTATTAAGAAACACTGTGGCATATTTAGCAGCAGGGAAAGTGGTCAAAGAGAAAGACAGCACTTATGAGGTCTTCCATTGACAAAGGGGAAAAGTGTTCCAAGCATTGAGGAAGACCTGTCTGAAGGACTGAGAGATCTAGAGGGAGTCCTTAAAATTCTGTAATGAAGAGAAGTTGCTCCTCTGGCTGGATGAGCTCTGAATAGTAGATTGTCCAAGGGGTTGTGCCAGTCATCAGCTGAAATTGGTTTGAAAACCTTGCTAACATAGTATTGCGTTTGAAGGAAATTTAGCAATAGCCTCAGATTAGCCAATTTTTTTTTAGAGTGGTGATTAATGACTTGGCTAATATTGTGAAATCTCTCCCCACTGCATATGTTGAATTGGTGAGAATACTACCCTCTAAAAAAAAATCTGGGTTTTGCAGAAATAGGAAATGGATTGTGTTATGTCAGTTTTATTTGAATCTATGTCATAAAATAAGTCACATTTTCTGTACAGTCAGGATTATTGAGTAAATGAGATGGGATAGCAGTATCAGCCATATACAAATAAGCCACTAGAAAAAGGTTAGGTAAAAAAAATGTTTTAAGGAAGTATTTGTATGTACTGTATTTGTTGGTTGCATAAACAATCCCACAAGTAACAGAAAAATGTGTCTTAGTTAGTAATCACCAAATCAAGGAACTTACTACATCTGTTAGTTTAGGTTGATATACTGTAGTTTGAATAGACAACAAAAAAGGAAAATAAAACCAGGCACTTCTAAGATGTACAGTATAAAAGAATATATGTTATTGTTTCTCACCTAGTGGTGGGTAAGCTGACTACAAAATGGTAAAAAAACAAAACAAAAAAAAAAACAATAGAGAATGACACAGATAAGATCTCACAAAATAATAATAATAATAATAATAATAATAATAATAATCTTTAAAAAAACACAGTAATCAATTAGAATATGTCAGAATGACAGATACTGTAATTCTAGAGTATATGTGGATACAGCAAAAATTGATATACTGTAGTGCCATAAAAATATAATCATCTCTTTGGTAATTTGAGTTCCAGAATGTCCATATAGAAAGAATGGCAAAGCTATAAATGTCACACAGTAACAAACCAATTGCAGATCGTAGCAGATGAGATAATTATTTCGAAATCAGATGTGTAGTCAGTAGAAAAGGTTGGAAATATGTAGTATCATATTTCAGCACCATTGATCTGGAAATAGTTTACAACACAGGTTCTCAAACTCGGTCCTCAGGACCCCACACGGTGCATGTTTTGCAGGTCTCCTCACATAATCGAAAGCGAAATAATCAGCTCCTGTGGACCTTTTAAAATGTGTCAGTGAGTAATTAATACACCTATGCACTTGCTGGGTTACCTGCAAAACATGCACTGTGTTGGGTCCTGAGGACTGAGTTTGAGAACCACTGGTTTACAATATTGAGCCAAAAGGCAAAATAATTTAGAATGTCACTATACTCTAATGACCATATGAGATTTAGTAGCAAATCACAGCAACATAATGTGACCATATTGTAGAAGAAATAGTTGTTTCTGTGCTCCCCACTGGTTTGTACATATGGTGCATATAACTTCAAAAGACTGCAATGTGTCTCTATCTGAAGGCAAGTTATTAGTGTCACAATTTGAAATGTAAGAGCCATTGTCAGCAATGCATTACTCATATATGAGGTGGAAGCTTGAGCAGCAGTTGCCAGGAGGAATCAGTCTTGGTGGATGAGAGTGGGTAAGGGGGCTGGAGATGGTCTGATGGATATTTGTCTGTGATGGTACTTCAACTAAAATTTTGGGGGTGAGAAATCCTAACTCATTTCTTGGCCCTTAGTCATTGGCCATTATGTTGAACTAGCCAATGAACAAGGGCCAATAAACTAGTTAGGTTTCCTCACCATTGTTTTTAGACTTAAAGGATCATCACAGACGAAAATCCATCTGACTGGCTCCAGAACCCCAGCCCGCTCTCATCTGCTGAGACTTATTACTCCCAGCAGCCCCTGCTCAAGCTTCCAGCTCATACTGTATGTGAGTAATGCATTGCCTTGCTCTCACATTCATTGCAGTGCAGTGTCCCACTGACAAAACTGATGAGGGGACAAAATG
The DNA here is from genome assembly GCF_028390025.1 of Pseudophryne corroboree. Taxonomy (NCBI): domain Eukaryota; kingdom Metazoa; phylum Chordata; class Amphibia; order Anura; family Myobatrachidae; genus Pseudophryne; species Pseudophryne corroboree. The sequence goes on along the minus strand of NC_086448.1, from coordinate 478,994,481 downwards.
GAGGAAGAAAAGATTACACTCAAGTAACAATGATTTTTTTAAAGCAACTTAAAGTTAACATTCAACAGCTTGATAGGGTCAATAGAATTCATAGGTTAATTGATCAAAGGTAGTAGGGTGTTGCTTGTGAATGGTTTGATATAATCCAATAAAGTAGGAGTGAGTTCTTGCTGGAGAATTTTAAAATATTCCACAAAAAAAACATGGGGACAGGGAGTCCTATGTATGTGTAAAGCAGAGATGACCACATTAATTTCTTCTGTTTTAACTTTGGTTATAGTTATGGAAATTGTTTTGAGGTCAGACAGGGTAACTGAGTTTCCTTTAGAAGGTTGTGCAAATTATTTCAATTTGATGGGAAGTATAAAGATCACTGTAATATTTATGAAAAAGCTTAACTGATATCTAGTGTCTTAGTCAAATATTGGGACCTAGTACACACCCCAAAAGATGCAATATAGCTCCAAAGATGGTAAGATTTAGTGAGTTTAGCTAATAGCTGGCCTGCCTGACTACCCCACTGGTAATACCTATTCTATGTGTAATCCTGTCTGAGATGAGCCTGGGATAACAAGAGGTTTTCCAACAGTTGTTTAGTTTGGGTGTATGCTGTGAAAGTCTCTGCATTAGTGTCAGAACTATGAAGAGGATTGTCTTTCTCATGATGTTCCTTATTACAGCATGCCACAGAGATTATACTGTATGTCTCTGCATCATAGACTTAGAGGCAAACAAAAAGAATAGGGTCCCCCCAATGTTCAGTATTCATATCTACATTGTAAAGCTAATGATGCTTTAGAAAATTGGTGAAAATGTTTTGCCTCATAAAAATAAGGGGGACAACTCCAATGTGGGCAATTGTAAGGACAATTCCACTGATGCATGATCAGAGATCATAATGTTGCCTATGTTTATATCCAACACTTCCAGGATGGGATCCTATGCAACCAGGATGTTATTGATCTGTGAAAACGAGTGATGAAAACCCAATCAGAAAGTGAAAATTTTGTTGGTTTGATTTAAGAGCCTCCAGGCATCAGTCAAATAAGTAGTTAACATACTGTAAACTGGCTAAAAGCAGTAGAGATAGGGGAGGCAAGGATTGAAGGCATAGGGGTATTATCTAGCATAAGATCCTTGACAGAATTCATATAATCTCCCAATATAAGAGAATGGACCACGCTCTGAGCCAAAATATGAGATAAATGTTGAAAAAAGGCAGAGACATGAAAAAATAGGAGATCATATAGTAAGAAGAGTAAAAGGAGTATCACCAATCTTAACATCCAGTAACAGATAATCTACCCTCTGAGTCTGCTACCATGTCTAGAATACTATAAGAGAGATGCTTCGGAAAAAGAGATGCAACCATTTTAGACTTTGTAACATAAGTCTATACAGAAAAGACTGGTATCAAATAAGTGCGCAAAACTAAGGTGCAGCCTCAAATCAAAAACACACACAGTGGGGTCTCCTTCACCCCCACAACCAAAGCAATCATGAAACAAAAAATTGGTGAGAAAGATTTGTGGCGCTCCTCTAAACCATGTGTAATCATATAGATTCAGGTAAATTTTAAAATCAAGGAAACACTTCAACTGTATACATTCCTGGGAATCATTTGTATCTTCAGCATATCATAAGAAGATCCTTCTGTTTTCTTTAGAGTGGTCCTCCTCTTGATAGATTTTCCCCTCAAGGTGACCATGCAACAGAGGAAATGGGAACACAATAGTGCACAAACGTTTTTTTATTTTAACATGACAAGAACAACGGAATAAAATCTGGAATGATCCAATATAAAATCCAATAAAAATCCACACGTACAATAGACACACAATAGTGGGGGAGAATCCTAAATAACCAAAGGTGATGTAATTACCGGATGCTTCTGAGGACTCATAGATCCTCACAATCGCATAAGATGTAAAGAGTAGTTCCAGTTAGCCTCCCGGGTTGACAGCTTCCTGGATCCAGCAAACACCTTCACCCAATGTCGTCAGGATAGTCCCTCACACCGCACCAACGCGTTTCGGGTCTGTTCCGGACCCTTTTTCAAGGTAAGTGTGCCCTTCTCAAAAAGACCGGTCTTTTTATTTACCCATCTACCAATGGGGGAGTTCATTTGTTTCAATGACAGCACCTGAAAGAGTAATGGCCGCCCCCACGTTGTTAGTGACGGTTCCCATAGCAACCAGTCTCCGCGTCCAATCACATGAGACACCGCCAGGTTTCTTCTCCCTATGCGTCGTCTCGCGGGATTTCCTCCTCCTGTTCTTACACACTTCACGATCTTAGTCGCGCGGACACTTCCGCCCTACATCACTCAAAAGGTTCACGTCACTTCCGCCCTTCGTCTTGTTGCTCGTCACTTCCGGGCTCGTCACCTCGTTGCTAGGTGACAATGGCTTATGCTAATCATAGCGGATCATATCCCGTCCGTACACGAACTTCATTCAGCTACTGTAGTTGCTAAGCAACCACGTCCGTAATTCACATAATCAATTCATAATACAGGATGTTTCAAAGTCAGAAATAAGTCCATTTTCACTTGCTGGTATATGTTCATTATTCTTGTAGATGAAATCACTGTTAAAAGATAGATCTTTGCTTATACCAATCGTGACACAAAATATATACTTATGGGAAATATATAGAATACCCAAACATTAAAATTTAATTAAAATAAACATGTACAAAACCACATGAAAATATTACAGATCATCTACAAATGAAGACAGAGTAGCATCTGTATATGAACCCCAATAGCTCCTATAAGAACCATTTGAGTTCAAATTCTGAATTTAATCCAGTAGGTATAAGTGTGTTATATTTATGGATAAACTCCATCTCCATCCTAGCTAAAACTTTAGATGTGTCCTTGTGCCTACGGCCACATTCTACTCTCTTTATACCCATAAATCTGACAATTTTTTTGGGGTCACAATTATGGTGTTTTTTGAAATGACTGGACAGTGCATGAGTGTCCAGCCCTCTTCTAATGTTTCTCAAATGTTCCCCCACTCGTACTTTTAATTGCCTCGATGTTCGGCCAATATAGAACAGGTTACAGGAACATTCAATAGCGTATACCACATTTTTTACATTACATGTAATAAAATCCCGTATTTCATGGGTTGTTCCATTTATATTGAGATTTTCCAACTTTCTTCCACTGTCCGTGGTGATTTCCCTGCAACCAATACAGGAACCACACCTGTGAAATCCCTTAGTGCTCCTAATACCTCCTTTTTTCTTTAAGGGAAGATCACTTCTTACTAGGGTATTCTTCAGATTGGGGGCTTTCTTATATATAAAGGTTGGGTATTCAGGCAATACCTCCTTCAGAATGGGGTCTTTTTTAAGGACTCCCCAGTGTTTTCTGAAAGACTTTTCTAGAATCTTATGCTGTACATTAAAGGCCGTAACAAATGCATATTCAAACTTATTCGTTGTTTCCACATTCCCTTTACTCTCCAAAAGTGTTTTCCTATCTAGATTGATCACCTTATTCTTGGCGGCCTGTAATGGGACCTCTTCATACCCACATCTTTGGAACCTGTTTTCTAACTGGTCCAATTGCTCCCTGCATATTTCTTCTTCAGAACAATTACTTTTTATTCGTTTGAACTGGCTGTTTGAAATAGAATCCAGCCAATTCCTATGATGGCAGCTAGTTCTATCAATGTAAGTCTGGGAGTCAGTGGGTTTGGTAAACGTCTTGGTGCATAAAGTCCCACCCTTTATATAGAGAGTAATATCAAGAAAGTTAATCTCAACATTACTCACATTGAAACTAAATTCAATATTACATGGGTTATCATTCAGGTAAGTGCAAAACCTATCTAGTTCCTCCTTTCCACCTTTCCACACAAAGATGACGTCGTCTATATAGCGTTTCCAGGACACCAGGTTCGCCCCATATGGGTTGGGTCCCCAGATAAAATCGGTTTCCCATTTTCCCATAAAGATGTTAGCGTAACTGGGGGCGAACCTGGTGCCCATCGCTGTCCCGACTTTCTGCAAAAAGAAGTCGCCATCAAACATAAAATAATTATTTTCCAGGATGAAGCGCACACTCTCTATAATGAAGTTTTGTGTGTTTTTGTCTAGGTCACTTCTACTGAGGGAATCTGTCGTAGCTCTTAGACCCATTTGGTGGTCTATAATTGTATAAAGGGACTTGACATCCGCCGTTACCAAATACATATCATTCTCCCATAAAACTGTTGGGAGAAAATTTAGGAGGTCTTTGGTATCTTGTAGGTGCGACTGATTTTTCAGTACCAGAGGTTGCAGATAATAATCAACCATTTCAGATAGATTGGCTGTTACTGAGCCAATCCCTGAAACTATTGGCCTACCCGGTGGATGTTGCGCATCCTTATGAACCTTTGGCAAAAAATAAATAACAGGGACTATAGGATCTTCATTTATAATAAACGCCTGTTCCTTTTTGGTGAGTACATTTAAATCACCATAGGTCTTGACAAGTGTCTCTAATTTCGCCTGGATATTAACTGTTGGATCTGTCCTCAATTTCTTATATGTTTCTTTATCACTCAAATGTTTTTCAGCTTCAGTCACATACCAGCTCCTATCCATAACTACTACACCTCCTCCCTTATCCGCAGGTTTGATAATCAGTTCCTGATTATCCTTGAGTGCTTTGAGGGCATTTCTTTCCTTCATTGTCATATTACATTTGACTCCTTGGTTATTAATATTTTTTAGATCATCCTGAACTAGGGTAGAAAAAGTTTCCAAAAAATTCCCTTTCACATATTGTGGAAAAAAGATGGATCGCGGTTTAAAGGGAGTGTTTGCTTCTATATTTGTGGCGCCAAAATCTTGTACACATTCCTTTGTCAAGAAAAATTTCTTAAGACATAATTTTCTTATGAATTTGTGTATATCCACAAAAGTTGTACATTTATTAATGGAGGTAGTGGGGGCATATTTCATCCCTTTCTCCAGGACTTTAACTTCATGTTTAGACAGGATGTGTGAGCTGATATTGAAGATTTTGGTCTTCCCTCCTTCTAGATCTTTATTCATCTGATTTGAACTTTGTTCATTTTGTGTGGAATTATCCAAAATTATTTCCACTTCCCCCTGAGTGGTAATCTTAACTTTTTTCTTCTTTTTCTTATTTTGCTTCCTTTTTTTCTTTTTCCCCCCTCTCTTTCCTCTGGGTTTCCTCTTCTTATGGTTTATCTTAGGTTGTTCCTCCTCCTCCTCTTCTCTAAAAAAGGATCTTCTCTTGGATACCTTTCTAAAGGAGCAAATATGTTTCTTTGTTCAAGTGGTTTATTTATCCGACGTTCAAACTCTCCCCTATGTTCATGATCCCGAGTTCTATTTTGGAGCAGGTTCCTAGGGGGATCATATTGATTCCACCTTCTTGGTACTCTCGGGTATTCCTCCTGTCTCCTAATTTCCAACGGTCTAAAATAGCCCCGATTTCTATCCTGCTGCGAGTATTTTCTATGCGGTGATGTGTAGTTATCCTCTCTGTGATAATCATTTGATGGGTTAGGTCTCCTACTCTTATATACCTGCCTCCACCCTCTATCCCTTCCTGATTGTTTATCTACTCTGGTTGGGGAATGATGAGTCTGTATCTCAAATGACGTATCTGTATCTTCCTCCTCTAATTTGGCTTTCTCGTGTTTTTCTTTTTTATCCCTAATGTATTTTCTTATTTTCCTATCAACCAAAGCTTTTTCTGTCTTTTTTAGATTGATCTCTATTCTCTGTTCCAATTCCTTAAATTCTCTATTGTCTGCGAACGGAATAATGAGGTCTCTATAGATCTTAATTTCCTCATCCAATTTTTCCAACTCATTTTTCCTTTCTTTTATGATCAAATTCATGAGGGAAATAGAGCAATCATTTATAATCCCCTCCCACTCTTCTTTAAAAGCACTTGACGAATTGTCAAAGGATGCTCTTTTATTGATTTGTAAACCCCTTGGTATGATGTTATTAACCACATATTTTTCAAGGGTTACCATCTCCCACCAGGATTTATTCTCTCTGATGAGGGTATTCTCTAATTTACGCATAATTGATTCAAGACTTTCGTCAAGTAACTCAATATGTTCTCCTTCATCTTTAAACAAATTCTCTAGCATAGAACGTCTGTGATCCCTAAATTTAAACATACTAACTGCTGCACTTGTTCGATTAACCAGAGAATGAAAGAGATTAAAGCAAAACAAGTCTATACAGAAAAGACTGGTATCAAATAAGTGCGCAAAACTAAGGTGCAGCCTCAAATCAAAAACACACACAGTGGGGTCTCCTTCACCCCCACAACCAAAGCAATCATGAAGCAAAAAATTGCTGAGAAAGATTTGTGGCGCTCCTCTAAACCATGTGTAATCATATAGATTCAGGTAAATTTTAAAATCAAGGAAACACTTCAACTGTATACATTCCTGGGAATCACTTGTATCTTCAGCATATCATAAGAAGATCCTTCTGTTTTCTTTAGAGTGGTCCTCCTCTTGATAGATTTTCCCCTCAAGGTGACCATGCAACAGAGGAAATGGGAACACAATAGTGCACAAACGTTTTTTTATTTTAACATGACAAGAACAACGGAATAAAATCTGGAATGATCCAATATAAAATCCAATAAAAATCCACACGTACAATAGACACACAATAGTGGGGGAGAATCCTAAATAACCAAAGGTGATGTAATTACCGGATGCTTCTGAGGACTCATAGATCCTCACAATCGCATAAGATGTAAAGAGTAGCTCCAGTTAGCCTCCCGGGTTGACAGCTTCCTGGATCCAGCAAACACCTTCACCCAATGTCGTCAGGATAGTCCCTCACACCGCACCAACGCGTTTCGGGTCTGTTCCGGACCCTTTTTCAAGGTAAGTGTGCCCTTCTCAAAAAGACCGGTCTTTTTATTTACCCATCTACCAATGGGGGAGTTCATTTGTTTCAATGACAGCACCTGAAAGAGTAATGGCCGCCCCCACGTTGTTAGTGACGGTTCCCATAGCAACCAGTCTCCGCGTCCAATCACATGAGACACCGCCAGGTTTCTTCTCCCTATGCGTCGTCTCGCGGGATTTCCTCCTCCTGTTCTTACACACTTCACGATCTTAGTCGCGCGGACACTTCCGCCCTACATCACTCAAAAGGTTCACGTCACTTCCGCCCTTCGTCTTGTTGCTCGTCACTTCCGGGCTCGTCACCTCGTTGCTAGGTGACAATGGCTTATGCTAATCATAGCGGATCATATCCCGTCCGTACACGAACTTCATTCAGCTACTGTAGTTGCTAAGCAACCACGTCCGTAATTCACATAATCAATTCATAATACAGGATGTTTCAAAGTCAGAAATAAGTCCATTTTCACTTGCTGGTATATGTTCATTATTCTTGTAGATGAAATCACTGTTAAAAGATAGATCTTTGCTTATACCAATCATGACACAAAATATATACTTATGGGAAATATATAGAATACCCAAACATTAAAAATTAATTAAAATAAACATGTACAAAACCACATGAAAATATTACAGATCATCTACAAATGAAGACAGAGTAGCATCTGTATATGAACCCCAATAGCTCCTATAAGAACCATTTGAGTTCAAATTCTGAATTTAATCCAGTAGGTATAAGTGTGTTATATTTATGGATAAACTCCATCTCCATCCTAGCTAAAACTTTAGATGTGTCCTTGTGCCTACGGCCACATTCTACTCTCTTTATACCCATAAATCTGACAATTTTTTTGGGGTCACAATTATGGTGTTTTTTGAAATGACTGGACAGTGCATGAGTGTCCAGCCCTCTTCTAATGTTTCTCAAATGTTCCCCCACTCATACTTTTAATTGCCTCGATGTTCGGCCAATATAGAACAGGTTACAGGAACATTCAATAGCGTATACCACATTTTTTACATTACATGTAATAAAATCCCGTATTTCATGGGTTGTTCCATTTATATTGAGATTTTCCAACTTTCTTCCACTGTCCGTGGTGATTTCCCTGCAACCAATACAGGAACCACACCTGTGAAATCCCTTAGTGCTCCTAATACCTCCTTTTTTCTTTAAGGGAAGATCACTTCTTACTAGGGTATTCTTCAGATTGGGGGCTTTCTTATATATAAAGGTTGGGTATTCAGGCAATACCTCCTTCAGAATGGGGTCTTTTTTAAGGACTCCCCAGTGTTTTCTGAAAGACTTTTCTAGAATCTTATGCTGTACATTAAAGGCCGTAACAAATGCATATTCAAACTTATTCGTTGTTTCCACATTCCCTTTACTCTCCAAAAGTGTTTTCCTATCTAGATTGATCACCTTATTCTTGGCGGCCTGTAATGGGACCTCTTCATACCCACATCTTTGGAACCTGTTTTCTAACTGGTCCAATTGCTCCCTGCATATTTCTTCTTCAGAACAATTACGTTTTATTCGTTTGAACTGGCTGTTTGGAATAGAATCCAGCCAATTCCTATGATGGCAGCTAGTTCTATCAATGTAAGTCTGGGAGTCAGTGGGTTTGGTAAACGTCTTGGTGCATAAAGTCCCACCCTTTATATAGAGAGTAATATCAAGAAAGTTAATCTCAACATTACTCACATTGAAACTAAATTCAATATTACATGGGAACCTTTTGAGTGATGTAGGGCGGAAGTGTCCGCGCGACTAAGATCGTGAAGTGTGTAAGAACAGGAGGAGGAAATCCCGCGAGACGACGCATAGGGAGAAGAAACCTGGCGGTGTCTCATGTGATTGGACGCGGAGACTGGTTGCTATGGGAACCGTCACTAACAACGTGGGGGCGGCCATTACTCTTTCAGGTGCTGTCATTGAAACAAATGAACTCCCCCATTGGTAGATGGGTAAATAAAAAGACCGGTCTTTTTGAGAAGGGCACACTTACCTTGAAAAAGGGTCCGGAACAGACCCGAAACGCATTGGTGCGGTGTGAGGGACTATCCTGATGACATTGGGTGAAGGTGTTTGCTGGATCCAGGAAGCTGTCAACCCGGGAGGCTAACTGGAGCTACTCTTTACATCTTATGCGATTGTGAGGATCTATGAGTCCTCAGAAGCATCCGGTAATTACATCACCTTTGGTTATTTAGGATTCTCCCCCACTATTGTGTGTCTATTGTACGTGTGGATTTTTATTGGATTTTATATTGGATCATTCCAGATTTTATTCCGTTGTTCTTGTCATGTTAAAATAAAAAAACGTTTGTGCACTATTGTGTTCCCATTTCCTCTGTTGCATGGTCACCTTGAGGGGAAAATCTATCAAGAGGAGGACCACTCTAAAGAAAACAGAAGGATCTTCTTATGATATGCTGAAGATACAAGTGATTCCCAGGAATGTATACAGTTGAAGTGTTTCCTTGATTTTAAAATTTACCTGAATCTATATGATTACACATGGTTTAGAGGAGCGCCACAAATCTTTCTCACCAATTTTTTGTTTGTAACATAAGTATCCATGTCACAATCACCTTATTAAGAGTCCTTAAGGAAGTAGCCTCCCAAGTTTTCCATAAGCTTTCTGAAGGAAAACAATATTGGGATCTAACCTTATAAAATGAAAGATGACCTTCAGGCCACCCAGATTACCAGAGAGGACTTTAACTGGGATTTATGTAATTGCAGAGATGAGGAGCAGAAGAAGAAGAAGAATAAAAAGAACCACACTTGAAAAAGAATGAGCTTGCACATCCCAGCAAGCAGGAGGCAACTCTCTGGGTAGAGCTCCCCTCTTACCCAATCCCCCACATCACATGTGTAATAGGGAAGATACAGAGAGAGTGAAATGTCTGTATTGCATAGCAAACATACAGATGATTACCTTTTCATCTTACATGCATATGCATTAAGAGTAAGATTAGCCATACTGTGGTGCATACAGTCACACCCGCAATTCAGCTGTCATATGCATATGGGCATTGGGAGCATTCATATGCATACTTACGATGTAAGTATGCCTGTGAACATACAACGTATGTTCACAGGCACACTTGCCATGATCAGTTTTCTGCTATTCATCATATGCATCTCATGTAAGCTGATCATGGACACAACTGTAATATAGAAACAAATAAGCTTTAATAACATTTAAAAATGTTTCCAAATCAAATAAACATGGCAGAACACAGTGGAGAAACCAAGACCAGTCAGGCACATCTTAATCAATAACTGTTACACATAAGCAATGTAGCAAAATGAATCAATACAGATGGAGCCTACGTTATCTTTGCTGGCTGAGGCGCTAGTCGCGATCACGCATATGCAGCATGCCTGGGCACAAGGAGGCTTGCCTAATCATAGGGAGGTGCACAGAGCGTTTGGCGTTACCTTTAAGTGTAATACCTACGATCATCCACCAGCCGTCGCTTTTTAAAATCACCATTGCGCATGCGTGTAGACTCCATTAAAATACAATACTGAACTACAGCATAAGAACTAATTTACTGGTGCGTCTCATTACGCTACAATATGCTACAGTATGTCATACAGTATATTACAGTGTACAGATGCAAATACAGTAGTACAGTATATACAGATGCAAACAAACATGATAAAGCCACAGTATAGTCCATTGACGTTAGGAATATGTGAGCGTCCAAGTTCCAAAATCAACACATAAAAATAGTAGTGTATACAGATGCAAACGAACGTGTTACAGGTATGGTCTATTGATGTTAGGGATATGTGAGCATCCAAATTCCTGTAGCCATTATGACATAATCAAAACCAATGGGCTTATGCATCTGTCAGGCGGGGAGGTGTTCGAGTGCTGAAGTGTGCCGCTTCCCATGCTTAGAGTCCTGGGTTCGATTCTAAAAGTGCGAATGCATGTTATTTTTTTCCTGACACTATTAATTTGTATTTTTGTATCTATGGTACTATACCTTCACATTCAATAGAAATGTGCACATAAGTTTTACATAAAGCAGACTAAAGCTGCTACAGCGGCTATGAGGATAAGCGAGCTCTATGCACCATATGTTACACATACAATACTGCAGCAGGCCAGACTCAATTGAAATGGCTACCACCCGTGACCCCTTGCCTCGTGGAAGCCCTCAGCTATGGAACCAGTGATGCCATAGGTTTTGCAAGTTACAGAGCAATGCCCTAGCTAAAATACACAGAGGCAATGAGTTCCCATAGAGTGATCATTTAATAAATATAGTGTATACAGATGCAAAACAGTGAGTTTAAGCTACAGTATGGGCCACTGAAGTTAGGGATACAGTACAGTACAGTTTGTGAGCGGTCAAGTCCCGTAGCCATTAGGGCATAATCTAAAACCAATGGCAAGGGATCACTGCTTACATTTAAACATGAACTTGTGTATCTGTCGTGAGGTGTGTGCATGCCTTTTTTTTCCCCTGGCACTTTATGACTTTTTTTTTCTATTGTAGTGTACTGTACTGTACTGTAACTTTACATTCAATAGAAATATTGTATGCACACAGGTTTTACATGAATCAGGGCAATACTGCAGGAATGTCTCATTATGCTATCTAAAATACACAGCGACTATGGATGGGGATAAGAGAGTCCTGTCACCATAAGCTGTCTACTGTACTGTACAGTACAGCAGATTTGAATCTGGGATGCATTTGTGTGTTTGTAATAAAAACATTTTTTACTGTACATTTAGTGTATACAGTATACTTCTAATACACATTTCCTGTGGAAAAGACTGTACAGTCCAATACAGTACTGTACATGGAGCATTTTCTTTACTGATCCATTTATTTATTTTATTTTTCTTCACACTGTACAGCAGGGATGGGGAGCCTTCGGTCCTCCAGCTGTTGTTGAACGAACTATACATGCCAGCATGCATTGCTACAGTTTTGCTATTTGGCCATGCTAAAACTGATGCAGGGCATGCTGGGATGTGTAGTTCAACAACATCTGGAGGACTGAGGGTTTCCCATCCCTGATGTACAATATTGAACAGTGTTTCTTTGGTAACTGACTTACTGTACAGTATATTTAAAGACCAGCCTACTGTACACCCAACAATTTTGTTTTACCATAATACAATAGAATATGTATAAAGTACCATATTAAAGAAGCAATTTAAGAAAAATCACAAAGCATGGCTACTGTACTTTAAATCTGATAATTTGAGATTTCCAGCCGTGCCATACTGTACATAGCAGGATAAAGTAAATACTCTATGTACAGTACAGTACAGTGTGGACAGATCTCTACTGTATGCATTAAATTCCAAATGCAATTTCGAGTAACCTTGTCCAAAGTCTTTTGTCTGTTTAACTGAAGACTAGATGGTCCAAGTGGTTCTTACAGTATCTTCTGTCAAAATCTATATTTCTTTGTACGGTAACTACTGTATTACTAATAAAACATTTGCACCACACACTTTGCAGCTTGGTCCCGCCAGCAAACGAGGAGTCGCAGTTTTCTGCTGCTGAAGGGCCTGTCATGGCGTTCTGCCATTATCCCCTCAACAGACAGAGTCAGAGACGTGAGTCCCAGATCTGCATCCCAGGCGTGCGTACCACGTTGTTCATCTTGCGGCTATGATGCAGGATGTCGGTACAAATGAACTGGTTTATACTGTACAGTATTGTGTGCAATGGCAGATAGTTACAGTAGTTATGGAAACTGTTGTTTTTCTGTGTGCATAATCATATTCAAACTTCCCATTGGTTTTGATTATGCTGTAATGACTACGGGATTTGGGCGCTCATCTCTACAATACAATACAGTGTATCCCTAACATCAGTGGACCATAGATTAGTTTGTAACACATTCTATAGCTGTGGCTCTAACGCAATTTAAATGAGACAGCACTCCGTGTCTGTGAAATGAGCAGGCTTGCAGGGGTGGGGGAAGGGGGAGGGGTAGGTGGTTCAAAAACACTAAGGATACTTTATTGCCTTTGAACACAGTATTTAGCAACCACTTACAACCTTCCCCCTTCCTCTGGAAGCCTGCTAATTTCACAGACAGGGAGGGAGGTCAGGTTACAATAAACTGACAACAATAGCACTGTATAGATACGATCTCTTGTGTAAATGGTAGCAGTGATCCCTTCTCATACAGCACAACACAGAATTTCTAACGTTGATGAACTAGAGTACAATGCTGTATTGCTCGAACAGTTAGTTGTTTCAGGATATACTATTTAAATTTATTGTGTCTATGGGACCTATTGCCGCTGTGTATTTTAGCTAGGGTATTGAGACACTCCAACATTGCCCTGACTCTTGCAAAACTGATACCATTGATGGCTCCATATCTTAGGGCTTCCAAGAGGTGCAGGGTCATGGGTGGCAGCCACTTTGTCAACTTCCTATGTGATTGAGTCTGGTTTATCGTAATGTGCATAGAGCTCACTTATCCCTATTGTTCCTGTGTAATATAACTAGGGTATTGAGATGCTCCTTCAGCATTGCCCTGACTCTTGCAGAACTGATGCTATCGCTGGCTCCATGGCTGAGGGCTTACATAACAGAGAATTTATAAAGTGTCAGGAAAAAACAAACATACACTCGCACTGTGGGAATTGAACTCGGGTCTCCTACCATGGGAATCGGCACACTTCACCACTCAGGCACGATGCCTCATGATAAATAGACAAGCTCATGTGTAAATGTACTGTAAGCAGTGATCCCTCCCCATTGGTGTTTGTGTATGCCGTTACAGGACTTGGATGCTCATAATGCATAACGCGGTATACAATTTTACGTCAATGAACTACATTATTGCTTTTACACATTAGTTGTCTCTGTATACAATTGCTTTGTCTATGGGACTTGGCCGCTCACATTCAGTAACACGCCAAATGATAAGTGTTTTAACATGTTTGTTTGCATCTGTATAAACTTTTATTTTTTTATTGACTCTCCATCTGGTCATTGGTCTGTGAGTACAGTATATAGTACATTAACATTACAGTCATCACTGACCATTTGCAAGAGCTTGTAGATCAATCCGCTGCTATTCGCTTTAAAGTACTTGATTAGTGGAGCATTAGCCACACAGCGGTCGAGATGTGTAATGCATGCTGAGTATATAGCCGTTCCTCAAGGCGCCAGTCCGTGCATAAAATTAGCAACCTAAGCTATCACCTAGGTGTAACTAAACCTCCGTTTAGATGGAGAAACCGCAAAGATAACAGAGGCTCCATCTGTATACAACATATTTCATCAGGGGAGGAGGAGAGAAAAGATAATATAGCAAAACATTACAGAGGTACTTTACACTGAAAATTAGTGCAATGGAGAACAGCTGAAAATAATACCAATGGTCATAGAAAACAATAATACTTAAAAAAGATGACAAAGATATTCAGAGAACGGGCAGATGGTGATGGTGAACCCAGTACTATGAATAGAGACAGGTAATGTGCTGCAATCAGGTCATGAAAAATAAGTTTACATCCATTATCAATGACCAACATTTTTAAAGGATACAACAATTCAAAGTGATTATTCAACACCAAGAAACATTTACAGACAAAAATGCCTTGTGTTTCCGTATGATAATAAGGGTCATTCCTAGTTGATCGCTCGCTAGCTATTTTTAGCATCCGTGCAAACACTATGCCGCCTCCCACTGGGAGTGTATTTTACCTTAGCAGAAGTGCAAACAAAAGGATCGCACAGCGGCTACACAATGATTTTGTGCAGTTTCAGAGTAGCTTCAGACCTACTCAGCGCTTGTGATCACTTCAGACCATTCAGTTCCGGATTTGACGTCACAAACACGCCCTGCGTTCACCCAGCCATGCCTGCATTTTTTCTGGCATGCCTGCGTTTTTCTGAACACTCCCTGAAAACGGTCAGTTGACACCCAGAAACGCCCCCTTCATGTCAATCACTCTGCGGCACCAGTGCGACTGAAATGCATCGCTAGGCCTTGTGTGAAACTACATCAGCCGTTGTGAAAGTACGTCGCGCATGTAAAATAAAAATAAATAAATAACAGAGGATCACATAATATACAATTACTATTCCCTTTCTTTTTTTTCATAATATTTTATTAAAGAACTGTACATGTATATACAAACAGTTGTACAAGTAGTACAGTACACAATACATTTAAAAGTCTAACAGGAAGACAGGGAAAAAAAGCAGGAACAGTGATATGAACAATGGCCCTAATTCAGACCTGATCATAGCAGCAAATTTGTGAGCAGACAGGCAAAACCATATGCACTGCAGGGGGGTGGGGGAGCGGCAAATATAACATGTGCAGAGAGTTAGATTTGGGTGAGTTATATAGTTTCTGTACAGAGTAAATACTGGCTGATTTATTTTTACACTGCAATTTAGATTTCTGTTTTAACACATCCCACCCAAAGTTTAACTCTCTCTGCACATTATATCTGCCCCCCCCCCCCCATCTTTGCTGTGCACATGGTTTTGCCCATCTGCTAACAAATTTGCTGCTACGATCAGGTATGAATTAGGCCCAATATTGACAAACCAACAGTGATCAGTGAAAAATACACAATAAGTCAAAATGTAAGTCCAGAAGATGGGAACACATGTCATGGTACATAGAACATACTTAAAAAAGAAGGGGTGCTGGACTCAAGTATGACTAGATTATACCATGATGTTAAAGAAACTGCTGCTTGTAAAGAAATTTGTAGGGGAGAGGACAGGGATACAACATGAGGCAGCCAAATATTTAAAAAAATTGTCAGCATGCTTCTCCTTTGTTAAGGGACATGCAAAATAAATGTTATACCGGGGGTAAAAATAGAGCCCATTCTAAAGGGTCAGGTGATATCCATTGTGACAAGATCGTTTTCCACACTGCAGCTTCTAGTTTTGCTAGCAACAATCTTTGGGGGTAATTCAGAGTTGATCGCAGCAGCAAATTTGTTATACTCTATATATGCATATATTCGCCAAATAATGGGGCAAATTTAAACTGTACTAACAGTCAATTATGAGGCTTATTTGCCAGTATCATAGCAATGTTAATTAGAAATAACAATTAAAGTAATTAAACTTTGAATATGACATAAATTGGAGTAGACAGACAGGCACATATGTGAGAAGACATAAGGAGATTCACATAATGAGTGGTGCAACAAGAAAGGAAGATATTCTGAGGCAACAGAATTGTCTTATTTTCAGTAAGGCCTTACTACATACTTAGTAGATTTCTGCTAACTACTTTTAGCAGCTGTGCAAACGCATAGTCGCCGCCCACGAGGAAGTGTATTTTCGCTTTGCAAGTGTGCGAACACCTGTGCAGCGGAACTCAAGTCTGGACTTACTCAGCTCTTGCGATCACTGCAGTCTTTTTGCTCCCAAAATTGACTTCAGACACCCGTTCTGCAAATGCCTTGGCATGCTTGTGTTTTCCCAACCACTCCCAGAAAACGGTCAGTTGACACTCATAATCGCCCTCTTCCTTTCAATCTCCTTGCGATCAGCCATGTGAATGGATTCTTCGTTAAATCCATTGCACAGCAATGATCCGCTTTGTACCCGTACGATGCGCCTGCCCATTGCGATGCATACGCATGTGCAGTTTAGCCATTTTTTACCTGATCGCTGCGCTGCAAAAATTGGCAGCAATCAAATCGGAATGATCCCCAATATCTGCACAGAGTACAAGAATGCCTGACAACATTATGTATCAATATTAGGAGTAAAGTAAAAAGGAGGTATCTGTTTTAGAAGAATTGTGTGATATAAGCATAAACAAAGAGGTAAGGTTATCACCTATTAGTGAGATTATGTATATGAATCATATTATATGCTTATGATGTGTGAGTTCATTGGTAGAGGGAAGAGAGAAGTGAATTATCAACTGAGTTATTCAATAATACCAGTCTACCCAATTCATGCTGTGAGTAAGCTTAATAAGGGGACATTCTTATTCAATCAATCAGCTATCAGATCAAATTAGAAAGAATAAGATGTTGAGTAGGTTGATCTAATGCAGAAATATACACTCCCCATTTATCCATAAATTTGGTAAATGAACCATTATTAACAAACAATAGTGACCTATAAGTGTCTTTTATATAACGACTTATCGCCAGCCAAAATTTGAGAACTATAGGGCAGCTTTATATGCTGTGGTATAAGTCAGTATCTGGCACTGCACATTTGAAGCATTTTGAGTCTTTGGACTCACCCATCAGTAGGCATTGTTTTGGAGTGTAATAAGTCCAATGCAATAACTTGTATTGCATTTCCATGTAGGAAGCGGACACCAAAGTTTTATTAAGTCGTGTAAATGCTGAAAGGATTGTTGGTTGTGAAATATTCTGAAAATTAATGGTCCACATTGCTATACCCATTTGTAGGCGTTCCAAACAAAGCTGGCATTTAATATGCACGTATAAATGGGAGGTAGTGCATATCCTCTCGGTAGCATGTCTGACCATAATATCTAGCCCATTCAAATTGCCAGTATCTGAGAACTTAGAAAGGACACTGGAGGCACAACTGCGGAGTTGATATTATATAAATAAGAAAATGGACAAATTTGGATATTTTATATCGGTGATAAGGCAATAACTTTAAACTGCTACCCTCTAACATATGTATAATCAAACAGAGATTTCCCCTGGTCCAGGGTGTAGTTAACAAGTATCCCTGTATCAATGAGGTATGTCCAATGTTAGTATGATGAAGTGGTTGGAAAAAAGTATTATGAGATGAGATCCACAAGTCAGAGCGAGATAGCCGCCAGGCAGTACATGTAGCTGTGAATAATAAATTGCTAGTTATGCTAGAGTGATAACTTGATGGCCTCATGTGTAACAAGCTAGTCAGAGGTATATCTGAACAGAAGGCCTGTTACAGGACAGTGTTTGCATAATTGCTAGTGGTATGTCCAATCCACAGCATAGCAATAATTTGCAGCCATGAAGTAAGATCGTATGCAAGGCAAGTTAATGCCTCCTAATGAGGCGGATTAACATAGTTTATGTTTAAATATAGATATCTAGGCTTTTTCCCAGCCCAGATGAAATTTCTAAAAGCCTTGTTGAAAGTTTTTAAATCTGATGCATTCAACAGGACCAGAAGCATTTGAATGGTATATAACAATCGGGGGAAGTAAATCATCTTGATTAAATGGCATCTGCCTATGTAAGACAGATGCAAATATCGCCAAGAGTGAAAGTCTGATAACGTGTGAGCTATCAGACTAGGGATGTTGGCCATGTACAGGTCAGTTGGCTTAACCGTTATGTTGAGACCCAAATATGTGAGAGAGGAATCTGTCCATAAAATGGAAAGCCCTCTATACTGTCCTCCCTAGCTCCTGTGTGCAATGCCAGTGCTTGGTTTTCTATTTTTTTATTAAAAAACCTGAGACTTTTTCGAAATCAAGCAATTGGTGCAGGAAGCCCGGAAATACCTCTTGAGGATTTGTAAAGTATAATAAAAGATCGTCAACATATGCGGAGACCTTCAGTACATGCGGACCAATCTCAATCCCACGCCAAAGGTTGTGTAAATGAAATCGTCTAATCAAAGGGTCTATTGCTAAGTTAAACAATTACAGTGATAGTGAGCAACCCTGTCTGATGCCACAATATTAAGTAACACTTGAGGTATTTAGGCTATTGTCAGGAAAGCTTTGGGAGAAGAATACAGCTTACGAAACAAAGTAATAAATCCAACTCCAAAATGTTGTAGGTGCACTACACGGAGCAAGTGTGTCCAGGATAGCCTATCAAAAAGAAAATCACTTATGTGAGAGAGCGCATAAAGATTTTAAACATTTTTATTTCATATTAAAAACTATAAAATTATATTATTGCATCAACATATGCATAATATCGCTATGAGCTTTTGAAACAATATAATTAATATTGCTACACAAAGAGAACTAACATTAAATAGAAGCACAAGTCAGTCCATAATAATATGTTTATCACCAGCTGCTACTTATTTGCAGAATTAACTTCAAAATTCCTTTTATTTTCGTTTTGTGGCTAGAATACAGCTCAATGCCCCGCATCAATAGATTCTAGATTCTTTATCCACAGAGTTGGTATTTAGGTACCGCTTGAACTTCATAAATTGTAACTAATGTTCAAAAAATGCTGCAGCAAAAGTTCCCCCTTGCTCCAATACTTTATTCAAACTGTGGAGCTTTAAATAGATTTGTATATGGACAGACCTAATTTACCATACAGGGAAAGTACATCTTATCCACTGACACTCAGATAATAACGTGTCTAACAACAGAGGGATGATTGTCAGTTTAGAGAGCTATGTCTCACCTCACCGCAGCCCGGGTGTTGATATCTTCCCTCAGAGGACAACCGTGGCCAATCACCACTGTATCTTCCCTGCCACTACTGAGCTCATGAAGCGTGACGTGTCCGTCTGTGAGATGCCCAGCTGCGGCGGTATGCCTCAGGAGTCTTCCCTGTTAGAGCCGCCCGGCTTCCCCCTGCCGGAGCCTGTGGATCCAATGCGTGGTGTGATGATGTCCTGCGGCACCCAGCTACGGCAGCGCGCCGCTAGATTTCCCCTGCTGGAGCCGTCCGACTTCTCCTCACCAGAAGTATTTAAAAGCTCCACATTTTGAATAAAGTATTGGAGCAAGGGGGAACTTTTGCTGCAGCATTTTTTGAACATTAGTTACAATTTATGAAGTTCAAGCGGTACCTATATACCAATTCTGTGGATAAAGAATCTAGAATCTGTTGATGCGGGACATTGAGCTGTATTCTAGCCACAAAACGAAAATAAAAGGAATTTTGAAGTTAATTCTGCAAATTAGTGGCAGCTGGTGATAAACATATTATCATGGACTGACTTGTGCTTCTATTTAATGTTAGTTCTCTTTGTGTAGCAATATTAATTATGTTGTTTCAAAAGCTCATAGCGATATTATGCATATGTTGATGCTATAATATAATTTTATAGTTTTTAATATGAAATAAAAATGTTTAAAATCTTTATGCGCTCTCTCACATAAGTGATTTTCTTTTTGGTTTAGAATTTAGTAACACTTCAGAGTACTGAGTGGGAGCTGCATTTAGATTTTAAGTTGTGGTGATTAGCAAAGTTTATTGGATATTGTATGTAAACTCATATCTGCGCCTGAATTTATATCCACACACAGACGCGGGTGGGCCTGTAAATAAGGTTGGTCCTGTGCGCCTGTGTGTCCATATAATTGTATTGTTGTAGCCTATCAAAAACCTTGTCTGTGTCACAACTAATAGTGATTTACCCTGAGGGTCAGAAAGGGATTGTGTCAGAGCAGCCACCACCTGCCGTATATTGGCCCTCATTCCGAGTCGTTCGCTCGGTAATTTTCTTCGCATCGCAGTGAAATTCCGCTTAGTACGCATGCGCAATATTCGCACTGCGACTGCGCCAAGTAATTTTACAATGAAGATAGTATTTTTACTCACGGCTTTTTCTTCGCTCTGGCGAACGTAGTGTGATTGACAGGAAATGGGTGTTACTGGGCGGAAACACGGCGTTTTCGGGGCGTGTGGATAAAAACGCTACCGTTTCCGGAAAAAACGCAGGAGTGGCCGGAGAAACGGGGGAGTGTCTGGGCGAACGCTGGGTGTGTTTATGACGTCAAACCAGGAACGACAAGCACTGAACTGATCGCAGATGCCGAGTAAGTCTGAAGCTACTCTGAAACTGTAGTTTGTAATCGCAATATTGCGAATACATCGGTCGCAATTTTAAGAAGCTAAGATTCACTCCCAGTAGGCGTAGGCTTAGCGTGAGCAACTCTGCTAAATTCGCCTTGCGAGCGATCAACTCGGAATGAGGGCCCTTGTGTACTGATGTATGGCCCTTTACAAAGCCAGTTTGAGAGGGATTGAACAATTTCAGCAATAGAGTCTGCAGACGTTGCGCTATAATAGTTGTCAATAATTTGAGATTTTGATTTAAAAGTGATATTGGGTGATAGGATGTGACCAAAGTAGGGTCTTTACATGGTTTCAGAAAGATAATAATCCTAGGTTGATTGAAGTCAGGTGGGGGTCATTTCCCGATAAAATGGAATAAAAATGTTTAAAAGATGTAGAGAGAGGTGCGGGGATAATAATTTATAATATTAGTCTCCAAGCCCATCAGGATCTGGGTCCTTACCTCTAGCTAGCTGGCTAATCGCTGATCTAAGTTCCTGCTCTGAAATGGGAACCACTAAGGCATTGTTTTTAGCATCAGTCAAAGTCGGAGCCTCAGCCTTTCTAATAAAATCTATTCCAAGAGGGATTGTTAATGGGAGCAGTGTACAACTGGTATAATAGTTTAAAAATGAATTGGCAATATCAGAAGCAGATATCAATTGTCCTGTGTCTAAAGTGAGTTTCATATATGCACCATAGATATTTGGCTATGGACTACAGAAGCAAGCAACTTGCCAGCCCTATTGCCCTCTCTAAAATAGCGACTCTTTTGGTGGTCTAAAGAATATTATACCTTCTTGGTGCATAGAGTATCATACATAGATTTGGTGTCAGTATATAATTGATGTTTCTCTGGGGTGTCAGCTTGTAACATAGCAGAATAAGATTCTGATACCATTAACAAATTTGCATCTGCAATAAAAAAAATGAACAATTCAATCAAGAAATACATTGCAATGCTTAATTGGATGTTATACTTGCAAACAAAGACCAAAATCAGTCTGCTTCATCTGAGGGAGTATGTGGATGGCTTTCAAGAGAGGTGAGAAACTACTTAGTGAGTGAAACAGAGTAGAAGAAATGGTGTTTGCCATCATGTTGCACCAGCGAATGCCAGCATCAAAAATAGACCTGCAAACCGGGTGGAACTATCTTCTTCTTATTGCTACTTGGTAGGAAAAGTCCAGGCACAAAAGAAGCTTGTTACCTTGGTAATTCATATCACGAGATTTCCTGTTAGCGTCCAGCTTGCAGACTTTATCTGTGTAGTTCAAGAACTTGAAGATGACAGGCCGGGTCTGGGACGATCAGCTTGTCGGTCCAGGCCGATGTGGTGCACCCTCTCTATGAGCATGGTGCCAGAGGCAGGTAAGCATTGTAATTCCCCCGGAAGCCATACAGAGACTAAGTCCATTAAATCCCGTTGCTTGGCTGGCTCCAGCAGGCAAGTCAAGAGAAGGTTGTTATGATGATTCCGGTTCTTGATATCTTCCAACTTATAATGTATGACCGCACGAGAAGCCTCCTGAGAAGCGATAGTAGGTTTAGCTGCAAAGCAAGTCATCTTCCACGTTGGAAATGCGCTGCTCCACCTTGTCAAAGTAAGCAGAATGTTCCTTAAGTTGGGTAACGGCAGAGTCAATGGCATCTTTGAGGCCTGCCAATTTCTTGTCAAGCAAAGGTGACAGTAAATCAGCTATTTCTTGGGCCTTGGCTATGGAAGCTGCACTGTATATTAAGGGTCAGAAATTCTACATAAGATATCACCATTAAGGGAGGAAGGCGGGCTAGCCACCAGTATTACTGAGGCTCTAGATTCACGAATTTTGGTAGCTGTACCTCCTCTGCCGCCTCTCTGAGATTTGGCCCAAATGTATCCATAGTAGAGGATGAGAGGTAGAATAGAGTAAATGAACTGGAAATTATGGAATGAGAGTCACTCACAAAATGCGATCCACTTCAAGAAGTCGGCAATATTGTAATCTGAGTAGTAGGTGAATCAAGGCCGCAAAGCAAAATTAAAACTCAGTGTAAATCAGTGAGAATAAGGCTATGTAACTTGATCAAAAGACACAGGAAAAGTTAATGGATGCACACAGCCATCAGGAAAATACAGGGCAGTTACAATGTCTTCAGTCACTGTGGGGTAGAGTGGACACACAGGCGCTTTTTACCCCCACACACTTGTTGATCATAAAACAATAATATTACAGATGGTGCCCAGAGACCTCCCTAGTCACACCAAATGGGGTCTTCAGAATGTAAATAGATGCAGGTGCATATAATGACATAAACAGAGGAGCAAAGCATGAAGATGCACTGTGCCACCTCAACGGCAGGTGTATTGGCACTTAAGAGTAGTGAGTAAGGGGGAGAATCCTGGGCTACAGCTGTGTGGATAGAGCCACTACACATCTCCTGTCAGGCAGAGGAAAGCCATGGGGACCTGTATCCATAGCGGGTGTTACAGGCAGAGAGGCGAGGTGGCTGGCAAGATGGTGCCTGCAGCACATGGTGTCATAAAAAATTGCTGTTCCAGCTAAGTGAGGGTTATGGGGAAAGTTGAGAGGAGGGGAGAGGAGCTATACTCATGCAACTGTGGTGAGAGAGAGGCAGGCAGGGAACACTCACTTGGAATGGACATTGGGAAGGTTATCACCTCCAGCTTAGCCTCTTATGTGGGAGTCTTGGGAATAAGCTGTATATAATGACCCTCCCTGGAGCTGCCTTGTCCAGACTACCAATACATTAATAGGTGAGGCTTCCCCACAAAATGTGTGCCCCCACAGAGGTCACCAATGCTTTAATGGGTGAGAGGCTTCCCCACAAAGGCTGCACCGTGCAGGAGGTCCCGTCCAAGCTGGCCACCACAGTGCAGTGCACACTATGTGTGCAGACGTTGGTGTCAGTGTAGGAGCAGGGGTGATCCGGGAAGCAGTGCTGCTTGGCCCCTAGTATCTCCAGACTCCACAGGTGTGAAATTTGTAGTCTCAGTACCGAATCTCTGGTGTTGAGAGAGATTTGCAGCAATTAGGATGGAGAGCTCATTAAAATGCAGCCAGATACCTTGGTCTGCCCAACGGAAGTCTACAATTCCCTTTATAAACACAATGTAATATCTACATACTGTAGTTAAATAAAGAGATTATACTACCACAGGAACTCAATAGTGGAATATAGATACATCTAATAATGATTAAAACTGCAAAATAATGTGAGAATCAATAAGATGTCAATATATAAGACATTATTAGGAGTGCAGGGCCACAAATAAATTGAGTAACTAAAGGTTAAAACCACCAGGTGCTGCATTTAGAAAATAAGAGCATTAACTATTCCCTATACTGAAGAACTGCAGTAAGACATTTTAAAGGGAGAATAACAACAAAGAAAGAAAATATAAAAAACAGTAGGTGGTATTGAGTGTAGCTCCAACAGGAGAAAGCATTACAAGAGCAGACCAGGATTTGTGAAGAGTGTCCCAAGAAGAGATGCAGGGCCATTCCAGCAAACTGCCAGATGAGATAGTCCCAAGGAGAGCAAATTCCAGAGCACAATGCAACAGATCACCAGGAGGCTCAATACAGGGGCTGAAATCCACAGAGACACCCAGTCCAATATAACAATTATGGGAAAATGCAATTCTGTAAAAACACTTAGCTCTGGGAAGAAAAAGAAGGAAAGGGGCAAAGTAAGTAGATGGAACAAGAAGGCAAAATGGGTACTGGTTAGGGGAATGCAGCACAGAAGACAAGGGGTGGAATGAAGAATGGGAAATGCAGAAAAAGTTACTATGTTAATAATAAGGGAGAAGGTAGATCACTGCTGTGCACACAGTCACCAGAATATGGAAATGACCAATATGTCCCAGAAAAGAATGCACTGACTGCTTAGTGAGAATGGACTGACAAGCAAGATCCTTAGAAGATGATGCAGGGCACACCACATTCAGTAGAGCAAATACGTCTCAGATGACAGGAACCATCTGTGAAGACAAAGGTACTGTAGATGTAAATGAAGAGGAACAGGTCATCCCCCTCTAAAGAGGTGCAATGACCACCAGCAAAAAACACCCACTCAGCCCACAAAACCCCACCAGTAGTGAGAGATGGATCCTCAGCAGAGCTCCACATTTTCATTAACACAGGCCAGTATGACTTGGAGATCCCTCCGGGAAGTTTTTTGCCGAAAGTCAGAAAAAACCCACATCTGAGAGCATCCTGGGAATACAGGATGGATACAAACAGGAAAATGCCAGTGTCAAGCTCCAAGATGAGGGTCCCAGGATCCAGAAGAATAGCAGGGAGAGTAACCAGGGGAGCAGGTGGTGCAGCTTTGGTACAGACTTGCTCTTGGTAAGAATAATACCAAATGTGCTCCACACAGAATTCACATTCAGAGGGCCAGGGAAGCTGGAAAGCACAGTCAAAGGAGGCCCTCAGATTGCAGAGGACTACATTAAAGGTAAGAAGCCATGAAAAGCCTGTGGTTGTTATTAAGGCTGCTGTTGACATGGACCACCAAAATCAACAGGATTTTAAGAGTGTTCCCAACATGTAGGAGTGCATCCATAAGAGTTTAAAAGAAACCAAGGTATGCTGCAAACCATCTGTTCCAAGGGCAGGTTTTCAAGAGGTACCACTCCAGACTGTTGATTTAAAATACTAAATTGACGGTAACTGTCATAAGCAGACAGAAACTCGGACAAAACATTCAGGGTATGCTATAGCAGAAGACACAAAAAGTTTTTTCTTCCCTCTTTTACCACCAGACTCAGCATAGTTTGCAGGACTATGGACACAAAAAAGCATGCCTAATGACAGAATGAAAAAGTATACATCTATACACAAATAGTAGATATGATTTTGGTGTGGTGCACGATTTTTGGAAATAATGGAAACAAAGAGACGTTTGGCCTAATTCAGACTTGAAAGCAGCGATTTTTGCACTGCTGTGATCAGATAATCGCCGCCTACAGGGGGGTATTTTGGCTGTGCTAGTGTGTGAACGCATGTGTAGCAGAGCTGTACAAACAAATTATTCAGCCACTGCAATAAAATCAGCCTGTCCGGGATCGGAATTGACATCAGGAACTCTCTGCAAATGCTTGGACACGCAT
This sequence comes from Pseudophryne corroboree, assembly GCF_028390025.1. Lineage (NCBI taxonomy): Eukaryota > Metazoa > Chordata > Amphibia > Anura > Myobatrachidae > Pseudophryne > Pseudophryne corroboree. The sequence continues at coordinate 478,968,709 of NC_086448.1, read as the reverse complement.
GCATTTTTCCAGATACTCCCTAAAAATGGTCAGTTGACACCTTCAAATCCCTTCTTCCTGTCAATCTCCTTACGATCACATGTGCGAAGGGATCCATCGCACAAACCCATAGCTGAGTGGCAATCTGATTTGTACCTGTGTGACGCACCTGCGCATTGTGGTGCTTACGCATGCAGTTAGGACCTGATTGTCCGCTGTGTGAAAATGCACAGCAGCGATCAGGTCTGAATTACCCTCTTTATGACAACAACAAGCAACCCAATTGTACATGCAGAAACAGTAAAGAAGTTGCTAGAAGCTAAAATTACCATCCCAAGTACAGTTATCAAATAAAAAGATCATATCACTGGACATGATGAAATTTCTAAAATAAATTATACAGCAAGTTTTGCTTCAAAGGAAGCAGCACAAAGAGAATTTATAAAATGTTTGCATGTTTTCTAATGATACAGTATACAGTATGTCTACCAAGTGGAAAAAAAAAACATTAATGAAAATGCAACAAGCTTGTCATTCAAAAGAAAGCAGTCAGTGGGAAAATGTAAAGTGTGAAGAAACAATGAAGGCTTATGGCAATGTTCTTATCTACTATTTTCATGGAAGAAAAGGTGATTTCAGGAATCACTGGGGCGGAGCCCCTGGATTGGACAGACAGAGCATCCGTGTACAGACACAGAAGCCCCTTGATGTATACTGAGGTACAACACAAATATAGATTTTTTATTTAAAATAATAAAATATTCGTTTATTTTTTCAACACTGGGGCAGAGCCTCTGGATGGGCAGAGAGAGCACAACATGGAAGACAGAGTAACACCCCGTGGATGGACAACACTGCACCTCTTCTGGACAAAGCAGCTCTTATTGACAACACAGCACCACTGGATGGACACAGCACATGTTTGCTCAGATGGAGTGAAATGGCGCCTATTGACAGGAACCTTTATAGAATCCCAAACCTGCGAGAATCCGACAGCGGAACTTAAGGATTACAGTTTGCCTCTTTTTGGAATCAGAGTCATGAGGGAATACCCGAGCCGGACTTGGACCCCTGCTTGGATCACTAAGTTCGGGTGGGTCCAGTTCTTGGAGGACCGGACCCGCTTATCTCTATTCATATTATGCCACACTATAGTGCCTCTACTTCATATTGTGCCACATTACAGTGACTTAGTCCCTATTTTGTAATATTATAATTCCCTCCAGTTGATTTTATACCAAATTGCAATGATACCTAGATAAAGTGCAGGCCCAAAGGCAAAATATTGTAAGGACCCCTATTTAACACCCAGTGTTGAAAATGTATACAACACATGTAACTTTGACAGGGAAGGTGGGCGCTTATAAGCTATGAGCACCATAGCAGCTGCAAACCCTGCACCTATGGTAGCAACACCCTTGATCTTAATTATTACTCAAGAAACACAAGTTGCATATACTGACTTGCAGAAAAAATATGAAAAGCTTGTGTTGCAAATCTATGTGAGAACCTAGAAGCAGTAAATGATGGAGGAAAGAATGTTTGAAATGCTGAAGTATAATCAATGATCTGTATTTTCACTCTCTTAGTCACAACACAATGGGGGTCATTCCGAGTTGTTCGCTTGGTAAAAATCTTCGCATTGCAGCGATTTTCCGCTTAATGCGCATGCGCAATGTCCGCACTGCGACTGCGCCAAGTAAATTTGCTATGCAGTTAGGAATTTTACTCACGGCTTTTTCATTGTTCTGGCGATCGTAATGTGATTGACAGGAAATGGGTGTTACTGGGCGGAAACAGGCCGTTTTATGGGCATGTTGGAAAAAATGCTACCGTTTCCGGAAAAAACGCAGGAGTGGCCGGAGAAACGGGGGAGTGTCTGGGCGAACGCTGGGTGTGTTTGTGACGTCAAACCAGGAACGACAAGCACTGAAATGATCGCAGATGCCGAGTAAGTCTGGAGCTACTCAGAAACTGCTACGAGGTGTGTAATCGCAATATTGCGAATACATCGTTCGCAATTTTAAGATGCTAAGATTCACTCCCAGTAGGCGGCGGCTTAGCATGAGCAAATCTGCTAAAATCCGCTTGCGAGCGAACAACTCGGAATGACCCCCAATGTTTCATATAAAAAATTAGGAAAACCCCATCTATTGCGGTGAGTAAAGTTTTTTTTTATCAGGTACCTCCATGCATCTACCCTTTCACTTGTTGTATGTTATCCTTAAACATTAGAATCTTTAGATTTGTGTAAAGGGATGCTGATGAGAATAAACAGAGAGAGAAATAATATGAATAACTGATGAAAACATGTAAACTGGCTGTTCCTAATACATAATGGTATATAGCTTTAATATTGAAGTTTTAAGTTGAACAAATATGTAAATGCTTTTTATTTTATTTTCATAGCTATATTTGGAATCAGACATCAATAGAAAATGAATCATAAGACATATATCTGATTATGAATATGAACTTTTCAGTAGAAATAGAAATGCAAATAGAAATAGAAATAGAAATGCATGTATGCATTTTTTTCTTTATGTTTCTAATATTGTAGTCATAAATAATGAGATTAAAAGTCTATCATAATAAATTTATATTAAAACTTTGGCATATGTTTTTATAAAATCTGGCATATAAAGCTGATGACTTGTATGTTATATTGCTTGCATTTATTTGTCTTGCTTTGCATGAACATGAACAATATATCTTGAGAAGTCTCTATTGTGGACCAGATTTCATCCATAACAGTATTGGAGAATAGGGAGGGAGCTTAATAAGTAGTACCTTAACCTCACTTAAACTCCAGATTCTGTACCCTATTTTCTACCAAGCCCTCATTGAATTTAGATGCTCCAGCCAATATTACAGTTTTCAGCTGCAGTAACCAGAAACTGTAGGATGACAAAGCAGTTTTAGGTAGCCTGACTGTATCAGAAGGCAACCTCTGACACATAGAAAATAACCCACTGAAAATACACACACCTGGAAACTGGAAACAGCTCTCCAGCATACAACACCCTGCCCAGGCCTCTTCCCAGCAGTGCACTCAGTAAGAGAAAAACACTGTATGCTTGGATGCCTTGAGCACTCACTGCCACTGCATCCAGGGTCGGATTGGGATGGAAAACCAGCCTGGGAAATTTATGGAAGCAGCCCTAATGGGGGTGTGGTCTAATGACGGGGTGGAGTCTGCTGAGCGGGGTGGGATACCTCTTCATAGGGCCTGTTTGTATGAAATTGCAGCTTTCCTTGCATATTTTGCTGCAGTTTTGTCTGAGACCAGGGGCGGATTGGGAACTAAACGTGACATTGTAAAATTTAGTAGAAGTGGCCTGACATGGACAGCACAAGAGATATAACATACTGTGTAGTCATGGCAGCATCACTGGATGGCAGATTTGCTGTACTGCAGAGATGGACTAACAGAATGAATGAGGGCAATGCAGTGCACTGAGTGTGGTGGGCTGCCTGTCATGGGGGGTGCCACATGTCAACACACAAAACAGGCCCCCACAGACACGCCGGCCTACCAGGAATCATCCTGGCAAGCCCTATGGCCAATCTGCCCCTGACTGCATCTATGTGGCCTACCATCTTGCCCTCATATCTAATGGTAATAGCACTTCTACCTACTGTAGCACAGGTTACTGCACTCACGTTTTGGTTATTTATTTGTTTGGGGTATATTGCATTTAAAATGATAACACCAATGCAACGTAGCAGAAGCTAGTGCTTCTCTTTTTTTCAGGTGCATTAGTAATATCCCTACTCAACAGTACAGGTTAGTATCACCTTTTTTATTGATTTTTTTTACTGAAAAGCATTGCATATAGCCGCATATAAAACAAAATAAGATAAATACAATCATCAAGTGTCCAAATACCAAGAATAACCCCTTTTATATTTGGTTGTATGGATTATAACAGTGATTCATAGCACAGGTTAGTGATTCTACATTTTTTATTTTTTTCATTTTGGAAGGGGTGTTGTGCTAATATCAGTGCCACACAGCACAGTATAATGCCACTCCTTTTTTGGTTAATGTGTATTAGAAAATGACACTAATATTTTTTTTTTACTTAACATTTTTGTACTTCATTGTATAGTATTTACAGTATGTATACATTATACCTCTTGACTACTGTCATGTAGTAGAAAAAAAACACAAAGTGTTGATGTTTTGTATTTGTCCATGTATTGCTAATTTTTGGTCGAACTTGTCAAGGTATGTGGTGGTAAAATAAACATTGGCAACGCTCCTGCATTAATAAAACTGAGTCTTGTGGGATGGTACAAGAGTTGCATGGAACAAGCATCTAACAGCACACTCAGGCTAAGAAATGTTAGTGTATAGTGAAATACTTTGTTTTGGTTCCATATTGTGGCCTGCATATTTGCATGTTGCTAGCTCAAGAGAAGGTATGGGAGATCCTGAAACAAAATGCCTTCAAAAAGATACAAAATTATCTTCTTGTGCACATACCATTAAGTTTCTGTTAGCAATCACCTGAGTTGGATTCTAAAGATGCGTATAAAAGAGTATCCTATCAGAATCTGGCTATGTAATATCACTGTATACTATATTGCGTGATCAATCATCAACTACCTTGAAAAAGAATAGATGCTCAAAACACATTGGTCTTTGCATAATGCATCTGAATGCCTGTTCCCAGAGGATAATAACAGTGAGCTAAACAGTGACATTCCAGAAACCTTTCATGTTTTTTTACCATCATGTTGTGTTCACTCTCTGGAACAGTTTTATTATTTTTTACCTAGTTTGCTTTAGAGCTAATTGTTTTTAACTAACATTTGATGTGCCATATTTTTTATGTAAACTCCTTTTTTTTGGGATATTTTGGATTGTTATCTGATTTTGAGCTTTAATTTATGTGTTTTGGTAACTACATGGACATTTTTTTAACCAGTTGCTTCCGATATGATTTGTATTATACTGTACCTTCTGTTTCAGAGCTAGTTTTTACTATACCTTTTAGAAATGCAGCTTCTTATCTACATTTTATGCCACATACATGCCCATTTTAATCCATGCTTCAGAGATAATTTATGCATCATAGTTTAATAAATTGTCTGTTCTTTTTTTTTTTTTTTTTTTTTTTTTAAATATATTTATTGAGGGTTTTCTGTTTTAAACATGTACATATGAGTAAACGTATATATAACATGGCAATACTGTGTAATAGGCATCTATACAGAGATATGCTAGTGTACAATTTAAGAAGCATGAATATTTAAAGAGGATATCTTCATCACAAAGAGTATCAGGTACTCCGGCATTTATCAATATATAACTTAGGTTGCCAAAAGACGAGAAATCGCCTTTGGTCAGCATAATTAACAGTACTGCCACATAAGGAAATTCGTGAAATAAGAAAGGAAGAAGTCAAAATACAAAAACATAAAGCAAAAAATTTAAAGAAGATGGAAGAGGTACTGTACATGAAGGGGGGGGGGGGTAGAAGGGGGGGACACGAAAGGGCAGCAGTGAGAAAGGGAGGGGATATATGACAGGATAAGGGTGAGTGTTAGGGCCTGCCCATAGCACTCATTTTCACAATATAAGAGCGCCAGATATAGAGAAATAACTTAGCACCCGGTATGGGTGTGTGACCTATTTAATTACTCAGTCTTTTATTCTATAAATGATTCATAAGACAGCATAGAGCAGTCCAAAGTTTTCAGAATATGATGCTTGGTATGCGTGGGCAGCGTGTCGATAAATGGGCTCCATTTACGGCAAAACTTCTGCGTGCTAAAGAAAGGTGAGGTTAAAACTGTTTTCCTATCGTAGTACAACAATTGCAGTAGTTTCTGCTTAACTTCCGCAAGGGAGGGGGCGGAGCGTTTCACCCATTTAATCAATATACATTTCTTCCCAAGTGTGAGGATCACGCTGAGAAGAGCAAAATTTCTCGGCGTGGTCTGACAATTTGTAAAATTTAAGATAAGGCAAGCTAATTGATCTGGTGGTACGTTTAAAGAAAATATGTTATTGATATAAGCAATAAGTTTACACCAGAATTTCCTGATTTTTCTGCATTCCCATACACAATGTACAAAGGATGCATTGGTCTTTCCACATTTTAGGCATTCACCAGATTCGGTGGGTAACATATGAGAGCGTTGTGTAGGTGAAATGTATGCTCTATGCAAAAATCTGAGGTGCACCTCTTGGAAGTAAGCCGATGACAAAAATCTCAGTGATCTTTTACAGGGTTGTGTAATATCAGAAACACTGACTAAAGCAGGGATGTCATCCTTCCATTTTAATAACAAATTATCCCATTGTACTGTGGGTTGGCAGGACATCAATATGGAATAAATGTATTTTACTTTAAATGGTCGCCTTTGGGAAGAGTGCAGGAGAGCATCAATATCTTGAGACGCAGGGTAGTCCTCAGGGGAACCTGTTGCGTGTGACAATGTATCATATGAGAGTACGAAGTGTCGCACCTGGAAATACATAAACATGTGGCGTGGAGACAAATCAAATTTCTGGCAAAGGTCAGAGAAGGAGTAAAAGACTCCTCCTGGATCAAACACCTTATGAAAGGAATCGAGGCCCTTTTCCTTCCAGAGGGAGTACATGGCATTGTGCATTGAGGGTGGAAATGCTGGGTTACCCCATAACGGAATATATTTGGAGAAATGAGGATCTCGGTGACATTGTTTATTAATGATTAACCAAGCGTGGAAAGTGTCTTTAAATAATATATGGTTCTTTAATTGGGAGGGTATCTGGGTGTAATGCGAGTGTAATAGTGCACTAGGTGCGAATGGAGAAAATATTGCTAAGTCAAGGTCGTAGTCAACATAATGGGAAGATGCATGGAGCCAGTCGATAATATAACGGAACTGAACAGCTAAAGAGTATGCCTGGATATCAGGAGCAGCAAAGCCTCCTTTCGCTTTAGGAAATTTTAGTTTCTGTCTGGCTATGCGTGGTCTTTTGCCTTGCCACAGAAACTTAGAAAAAAGTGCTTCAAGTCTAAGAATATCAGGACGTGTCAGTGAGATAGGGAGCATTTGCAAAATGTAAAATATCTTGGGGAAAATAATACATTTAATCACCTCTAACCTCCCTAAAAGAGATAATGGTAGGTCTGTCCAGGAGTCCAATTTAAGGGCCAGATTCTCTATAAGAGGAGAGTAGTTAATTTTATACAGATTGCGGAGATCAGAGCAGATATTAATACCTAAGTATTTGAAATGGGAGTGGGTTATTTTAAAAGGTGGAATGTCAGGATGGGATAATAGCGAAGGCGGTAAATTGCCCAAGGGCAAAAGTTCCGACTTATTAACATTAATTCTGTAACCTGCAATTTTTCCAAAGGATTGAATCATTTGTATTAAGGACGGTAATGATCTTTCTGGATTTGTTAAAAACAAAAGTGTGTCGTCAGCAAATAATGCTATTTTCAGGACCTGCGACCCAATGGTGATACCAGAAATATGTGGTGAGTTACGGACAGCTATAGCGAGAGGCTCAATTGATAGGTCAAAAAGGAGTGGAGAAAGGGGGCAGCCTTGTCTTGTCCCCCTTTGCAAAGTGAAGGGAGCCGAGAGAAGACCGTTGCATGAAATGTAAGAAGAGGGTGAAGAGTATAGTGTGCGAATAATGGAAATGAAAGATTCCGGAAAGCCAAATCTATGTAGTATTTTAAAAAGATAGGGCCATAATAAAAGGTCAAAGGCCTTTTCTGCATCTATTGATAAGATAAATGCTGGGGATGAGGTAGAAGAAGAATTGGCATGTTGGATGACCGTGAGAACCCTCCTGAGATTCACTACTGAATGTCGACCAGATATGAAACCTGTTTGGTCTTTATGGATAAGTAGCGGCAGGACTGGTTTTAGTCTCTGCGCGAGGATGGAAGTAAAAATCTTAAAATCCACATTCAGTAGTGAAATAGGTCTATAGGAGCCTGGTAGGGAGGGGTCTCTGCCTGTTTTGGGTAACACTTTGATCACTGCATCTGTGAATCTATCAGGAAGAATCCCTTCAGATAAAATTTTGTTAAAGACCGCCTGTAAGGTTGGACCAATCTTATGGGACATTAGCTTATAAAATTGATTTGTGTAGCCATCCGGTCCTGGCGCTTTGCAAGGTTTAAGCCTATTTATAGTTGTCAAGATTTCAGAAAGAGTAATGGGAGAGGTTAAGGAAGAAATCAGTTCAGCCGGCACTTGAGGTAAGGGCAAATTATCCCAAAAGTGGGGTGAGTATATATCTTGAGGGGTGGGGACATTTACCGGGTCAGGAGATGAGTATAAGGACATGTAGTATTCACGCAATATGGTCGCAGTCTGCGCATTGGAGGAGGACCGGGAACCATCTGGCTTCAATAATGGATGGACCACCATTGGTTTCCTAGATCCCTGTAATAATGAAGTAAGGAGTTTACCTGCCTTGTTACCAAAGCGATGAAACTTGTAACTGACGTTAAACTGGTATTTTTCCCCCGCTATGTGTAAAATATCATTAAACGTAGTTTTTGCCAAGTTATAAGCTGTTCTGGTTTCCAGTGAGGGCTGCAGTTTAAAAGACTGATAGGCCATTGATAAGATATTTTGGGCTTCTAGATATGTCTGATTAAGTGATTTCCTAAGGTATAAATTATAGGAAATCACTTCGCCTCTCAGAACTGTTTTGGCGGTTTGCCAAAAAAGGGAGGGGTTTTCCAATTCATGTATTGAATTATCCAGTCGAAAATTCTCCCAGATATCTTCGCATTTGTTTTTAAAATTATCAGATTTAGTTAGATGCGAAGGGAATTTCCATAAAGAGGGAGAGGATTTTTCCGCTGAATAGGTCATTTCAATCCAAACCATTCCATGATCTGAGATAGAAATCGGTTCAATGGTGGCCTGGCGAATATTAGGGAATAATAGGGAAGCAACTAGTATGTAGTCTATACGGGACCAAGAGTTATGCACCATTGAGAGGCATGTAAACTCTTTTTCTGTAGGATTTAAGGCTCTCCATGTATCTACCAGATTAAGTGACTTGGCAAGCCATGGTACACCCAATTTAGGGAGGGGTCGAGACCGACTTGAATAATGTGATTTGTCTAGAAATAGTGAGGAGACTAAGTTTAGATCGCCACATAAAACTAAGGAGGAGGGCTCATAGGAGTACAGTTTAGTCATGAGTGAGGAGAAAAAATTTTTTTTATAAGTATTAGGGGCATAAACGGAACATAAATGATAGCAAGAGGTACCTATTTTACAATGCACAATCACATATCTTCCCTCTGGATCGGCGTCTACCGACAATACTTCAATGGGGAGAGAGCGTCTCGCTAGAATCACCACACCGCAAGACTTAGAATTAAACGATGCTGCACCCAATAAGGACCAATTCAACATCTGTAGCTTTTTTGTTTCCCTGAGGACCAGGTGCGTCTCCTGTAAGCATGCAATATCAATATGATTTTTATTCAAATAGGATAAAATCTTTCGTCTCTTAGCAGGAGTGTTTATGCCTCCTACGTTAAGTGTACATAGTTTAACCGAAGCCATACCTCAAGAAAGAAAAATAGAACATCTGGCAAGTGTACATCACGTCATTATATCTCATCCTTATAGAAGGTGGAAGAAAATAGAAGGGGGGGAGGGGGGGGGGACACATGAGGAAAGAAGACTCTGACAGGGGATACATACCAAAAGAGTGTAAAAGAAAGAAAATTGAACAGCAAGTGCAGAAGTAATGAAATAAACATTACATAAACATTAGGATTGGTAATAAACTGACTTCGGGTGGTACAATAACAGAATGTGATTGTAACCATAAAGAAAAATTCAAAAGGGTGGCGGGGGCTTCTCCGCCACCACCAGCAACCACAGAATACGATAACATTAATATAATAATTTGTTAAGCTCACTAAGAGAATATCAAAATACCTAGAAATACTACAAAACTGTATGCAGTGTCAAAACTTTACTTTAGCCACAAAATCTGCACCTTGGGTGCTGTGCCTGAAACCTGAAAAGAGACATTAAGAAAAAAAAAAAAAAAAAATCACCCAGGTGGGTCATCAGAAATATCCTGCGTCTGCGATTCCGCTTCTTCTTTAAGATAAGCTTCAGCATCACCGGGAGTGTTAAAGTCAGCAAAGGTGGATCCCTGGAAAATCCTGAGTCGAGCTGGGTATAACATAGCAAATTTTCTCTTATTCTTGACCAGGAAGGTGCAAACAGGATTGAAAGCTTTGCGGAGGCGAGAAAGTTCAGCCGAGAAATCTTGAAAAATCCTTAGAGGGGCACCCTCCCAGCGGAGATCTATTTTACGAGAGGCCTTGTGAAGGCGTCCTTGTGAAGGAAATATGGCGTCCTTGTGAAGGAAATTCAGGGTCTTGAAAATTACCACGCGTGGTCTGTTAGCGTTTGTGCGAGACTGATCTCCCATTCTGTGCACACGTTCGATCACCATGTCAGCACATTCGGCCTCAACGTTAAGCATTTTTGGTAGGGCAGTTCGAACAAATTGCTCCAAACCTGGGCCTTTAAAAGATTCGGGCAGGCCAATTATACGCAAATTGCACCTGCGCGTGCGGTTTTCTATATTATCCATTTTATCAAGAAGATGTTTGTTATCCTTTTCCAAGCGCTCCACAGTGGATTTTAAGTTTGCAACCTCATCCATAGTGACCCCCAAGTTAATCTCTGTGTCAGAAACTCTGCTTGATAAATGTTGTAACTGCAAAGTAATATCCCCAACCGCTTTATGCAGCAGAGGGGCCATTGTATCTTGAATGGCAGCAACCATGTCGTTATAAGTTAAAGGAGCATTAGGTGAGGAAGTCTTATCATGTACCTGTGATTGTGAAGCGTCAGGGATTTCCTTGATTGCTTTCTTAGCTGCAGGCTTCATTGGGCTGGAATCTGAGCTGGCTGGAGGGGTCTGGTCAGCACGCCGTTTTTCCTGCCTGGGGGGCAGTGCTGGAGGTGGGATCTTGGATGAAGCTGGGGGGCCCAGGAACTTTTCCATGCTGTGCCTTAATAATATATAAAGTTTAAAATGGTGTCTAGGCCTATATCTTTAAGACCCTGTCAGGCCGAGAAGTGAGACACCACCAAGCTTCTCCGGTGACTGCGTGTTGCGGGGGGGGGGGGGGGTGAGCACCGCTTCCCGCCCTAACCGCCCTAACCGCTCTGTCCACAGCCGCCGGAGCCTTAGAGCACCGCTGTCAGCCGCCGTACAGGTCCGTCTCTCCACGCGCTGCGTGAGTACACACAGTGCGGTCAGGTAACGTGCCGGGAGGGGGAGAGCGGACAGCGGGAGCTTTCTAGTGCCGAGCACCGGAGCTGAGAGTCTCTATTCTCTTGTTGTGGGCTATGGAGCTGGTAGCGGCGGAGGAGCGCACAGGAGCTGCTGCTTACTCCGCCATGCCGGAACCGGAAGTCAATAAATTGTCTGTTCAACTACAGCCTCTCTACCTCATTACTTCTCTGGAGGTTATTTCATATTATTTATTTTGACTTCTCAAACACACAGCACAGAAGTGATTTCCACTACCCTATTACTGTATAACTGCTGCATCAATGTTTATAAAACTTGTCTATTTTCTGTTATGCTTATTACTATAAAGGTGCATACACACGGTGAGATATTGATGAAGTGCCGATTTTGACCTTGCGATTTCCCTTGAACTCCCCAGAGCCCAGAACCACTGATATTGACTATCTTTACTTGCAATTTTGTCTATGTGCGATTTTGACTATATGCAATTTTTTATTATACTAGAAACTAGATTGTACACAATATAGTCAAAATTGCCATTCCTGCACAGTCTATTTTTTCTTGCGATACCAACCCCACGGGAGCATGCATCAGTATCTCAAGCTGTGTACACATGGTGCGATATGTGCTAACTTCTTTTACGATTTTGACTATATACAAGTCAATATCGTAAGCAAACATCGCATAGTGTGTATGCACCTTTAGTCACTTTATATTGTTTTGTTCAGACTTTTTCTATTTATGTATTTTGTAACGAGCTGTTTCCTCCTTGTCGCATCAAATAAATAAATAAATAAATAATTATAATAATAATAATAAGGAGAAGAATATTATTATTATTATAATAAAAGACAGCATAATGAAAACTGACAAGTGTGGCTGTATAATGCAGATTTTATTCTGTACATTGTATACAAAGCAACAATTGGCGAAACAAATATAGTGAGACAAATAGCTGGAGATAGCCAACTAAAATGTCTGCCATCCTAAGAAGGCACTTGGGGGAGACTTCTAATTATGTCATTAAAAACATTTATCGATAGTGGGATATACAAATCGAGGGAATTCATTCAGAAATTTGGGAGAATTACCAGCTTATATACCTTGATTACTACTGCAGTTGTACTAGATTAAGGTAAATAATCAAGGTATTTAATTACAATAATATACTGTAGATTCCTATTATAGAAAAAAAAAAACAATTCTTTGACACACCACTATGTGCCAAGAATTAAGTTATGAGCTAGTATCATCTGCCATGAGCATTTTGCCAGTCCAAGAGCAGCATAAATGTAACTACTGACAAACATTTATTTGGCAGCCAGTGATTCACTCCAGGACCCTAAGAAATATTATTCCAGTAATGGGGTTTTCAAGATCAGCAACCTTGTCCAGTAGTGCAGTATAGTGCTAGTTTTGGAGCTGCAATTCATCTTCCACATTGCTGTTTACTTATTTCAAAGTACTTGTTCTTCTGGAATTAAAATCAATTTTGACCAGGGTAGCAGCAAATATCTAGTATTCATATCTTCAAAACATTTGGCATCACATTTCCTGTGTTATCTCAGCAAAAGTAAGTGAATGCATTGCTACAGTATAATTTAAGAAAGATTAGAAAAGATCAGATGCTTAATACAAAAAAACACATTAAATTAGCAGCAATAGACTATATGCAATAAGTTAAGTAACCACTGGGTGGCTGTAACAGATTGGTGTTATAACCCAAACATGACATTGTCACAATTCTGTATATCTAAATATGGTACAACAATAATAGATATATGAGAGAAATAAAATCACTAGAATAATAATGCAATAGCTAGCCATCAAGAATGTAATATTTCATGGATTTTTAGTTGCTTGTTTTTTTTGTTATTCATTTATTTTTTTGTGTTGCATGTTTCTGTGGTAAAACATGGTTAGCTGGGACATCACAGTCCTAAAAGAGAAGCTTGTGAAGACCTGGTGGCTTATTATAACATACAAAACACCACAAGTGTATACTCATGTTGTATTGAAAGGATCAAAAAAAGAATTTGAAAAGACAGCGCTTCAATACAAAGGTGCTGCAACCAACAATCGTGGTGATCACCTTCACCCCCAAAAAGTTCAAATAGAAGTTCCAATACTTGCTGTTGTGCACCCGCTGGGATACCCAGACAAACATGACCAATGGGAATAAAGTTTTTGAAATTAGTAGGCAGTCTCCTTAATTATATAATATTCCAATACTTGCTGTGGTGCACTCCCTGGAACATATGAAAAGTTCTCACAATCAAATGAGTAATATTGATGAGTTGACTCCTTGTATTTAGTGAATAGACAGTCCGTCCCCCTTATTTCCTCTGTTAGGTAAATCCTCACAGCTCAGAAGAATGGCATACCCCAAAAAAACAATGAAAAGGGTGCATATATAGTGAAGTACAATGTTTAGAGGTTGCATTTAGGTTGAGCGAGAAACTGGGAATCCTTGCAGAGGATCAATTGCTATGATGGATTCAGGCAGGTGGACCTGGAGTTGCATCAGAGAGAAAGGTAGAGTGATGTTGTGCTGATTTAATGAATGAATGAAAATCCAGGACCATGGCAATCGGCTTGTTGTACGAGAGGTGGAAGGTACCTCCCCACACACTTACAACTGACAATTTCATGTGCATTTTCATGTTCTTAGGAAAATCCAGATCTTCTGTTGTGGGTGTAGACAGTCTGTAAATGCTAACAATCCTGGATTTAACCAAGATGCCAAAGCAGTCATCTTTTCACTTACATAGGGCACATAACTAGGTTAGTCAATGTTTTTCTGGGTCTCAGAAGCCATAATAAAATGTGGATACACTTTGAGCCTCACCCACCAAAAGTTTTTTTAAAAGGCCTCCTATTCCAATGGTATGTGTTTTTAACTGTCTTGTTAATTAGAATTGCATATAAAATGTTTGCAATATTTTTGTAGGTATGATGTGCAGTTTGATACATTGCATGATTTTAATGTATTCTTTCCATGCTAAAAATCCAGGATGCCAACTTAAAATATTGCAAATATTAAACAATGATGTGCCATTTGGCATTTAGTGTATTTCACAGTTTACAAACTCAGTATTAGAAAATTTCATTGTAGACTTTAAACTACACAAAATCTTCTAATTACTGTACAAAACCTATAGCAAAGATTTTACTAATTTCCAATAACTACAAAATGGTAAAAATAAAATGATTTCTATAAATGCTTTGGGCCTAAAATATTTGTGTGATTGATATTAAAGGGATACTTTATAATGGTGCTTTTGAGAATATGGAGGATTCTTATCTCCAAATGTCAAAATAAATATCTGCTAAAAGAGTTGATTATTTACATTTTGTAATTGCAAGTTTCCTCCTATCAAACAACTTAAAAAATAAATGACTATTTTTGAACTGATATGTTAACGAATACTACCTTAGGCTTTTATGACGCATGTCTGTTTATGCAGTTATGTCTTCATTGATGTGGCAAATGTGCTTGTTCATAGCTTCCCACGGGTTTTGATTGAAGTGAGAATGTGCATGACACGCTGGAAAGTGAAAAGAGCACACAGTTAATGCAGAATCATAAAATTTATAAATATAGCAGAACTTTGTTAAATGAATATGTTATAAAGCAAATACCCTTAAGGTATTAAAAAAAATAATCACACTTTTATTAAATATGCATTGTACTATTTCTAATTTTCAGTAATTACAATCTAATACAAATCGTTTTGATGTCATTCATGGACAAAAAAAAAAAACTATTAAACTATTCAAAATGTATTTGCGCCTTAATTTCCAAACTCATCCTCAAGGGAAAATAATGTAAAACTGAATCATAAACTAAATAGAATGTGAACATCAATAGTGTATGGCCTTTAAGCTATTGTATTGATTTTCTTTCCACGGTTTAGTACTATGGTGTACATATATATTTCTAAGTATTATCACAGGGTCAATAGAGATTGGATGCACTCATTACTTTGGAGAATATCTGTCTAGCGCAGACACTTTTTAAACCAGACTATTGGGCTCCTGATTAATAGATATCACTTTTTGTAACAGAAATTCTGCATTATCTAATGAAAGCAAATAAATAGTAGAAAATTATGTTCAATAATCTGGAAGCTTTCCCAAAAGTGTTTAGCCCAAGGTTGATTACAGTTTAAATAATGTTGCAAGGACAAAAATCTAAACTTAAAATCATGTGCAAAGAAGTTTGTATTGTTCCGAACTTCTATAGAAATAATAAACTTTTCCTATTTAAATACACTTACAGTTAAAAGTCTTAGATTTATGTAATCAGGATGAGTATAATTTATATACTGTAGGTGCTCATAATTTAAATGATAAAATTGTGTAAATAAATCAAAATAATAAAATAATTTGTCCCTCTTATGTTCGTGATGCACACAGTTTTTTGAGTACAGTCTCTAGTCTTCCAACAACGTATAAATAGGAATACTCGAGTTGTAGTTTGTGCTGTAAAACAACACCTAAGTCCCCTCAAGGTCTGTGCACAGTTGCAATGAAGCAATTTCTGCTAAGTAGCAGATACATATTTATTTACTAGTTATTAATCTGGAAAACACAGGGTGGGGTGGTGGTGGTGGTGGTGGTGGTGGGGGGGGTAATTTGGTGCCAGGGTTCCAGAGCATGTTCCGGTGATTTTTCTCTAAAATAAATGATTTTAGGAACAAAATCAGACTTGATCTGGATGTGAGTGAAAAAGAAAACATTTTTGTGCCCTTCAATTAAATATCAAATCCGTGCAGATGTTTTTTTTTTATTTCACACCCCCAAGTAAATTCCTAGATGTGTGTTGTAGATTATGTTCCCAGTGAACAGCATTTTTTTATACCTGGATTTGAAAGATTTTAAACTGTTATCATATAAATCTGTTGACTTTATTAAGATACTGTACATTCTGCATTTTAAGCACAATCAGAGTCAGACACATCAATGCAACAACACTTTCCATCTATCTCTATGTGAGAGGAGCCATCATCTCTCGTAATTGCACTTACTGTACATCTACCGCATGCATGGAGCAGAATATCTAACTTAAAATGACTTAAACTCTGAATATGCTCAACTCAGACTAGGTCACACCTCTGTATACATGGCAGTTACATACCAACGGGACATTTCTACTACATGCAAAAGACCCTCCTGCCAACCATCACTTATAAGCAATTGAGATGTACTAAAAATAACCAGTACTGTATGTGCTCTAAATTACATATGTAGATGCATGTACAATTTGCTAAAAGTTTTGAGATGTGGATGTGTTCAACACAGTCAGGCCCAAACTGTTCATCAAAGTTGCTTCACTTTTGGATACCTTAGTTATAGTTATGGGGGTAATTCTGAGTTGATTGCAGCAGCAAATTTGTTAGCAGTTGAGAAAAACCATGTGCACTGCAGGGGGGGGGGGGGCAGATATAACATGTACAGAGAGAGTTATATTTGGGTGGGATGTGTTCAATCTGAAATCTAAATTGCTGTGTAAAGTAAATCAGCCAGTATTTACCCTGCACAGAAACAATATAACCTACAGAAATAAAACTCTCTCTGCAAATGTTATATCTGCCCCCCCTGTAGTGCACATGGTTTTGCCCAACTGCTAACAAATTTGCTGCTGCGATCAACTCTTAATTACCCCCTATATCCATTAAGTAATAACTGAACCCTACAATTTTATTCCAGAGGTATGAAATTGTCAGACTTTATAACACATTACAAGTGCACCTATTCTCTGTGCAGTTGAGCGTGTTTTACAATGGGAGTGTCCACATTCAACATATATAAACAGAACTATTCTGACCCTGCATCACAGTGTAGCTCAGAAATAAATATCACAAAATTGTAATGTAGTGCTATATTAGTGTTTTCACTCCTCCTAATGATTGACTACCCATAATATATATGACACAGTAGATAAACACTTATTTATTATTAACGTTAGAGCTGCAAACTCTAGTGTTAGCAGTTAATAGTGGTAAAATGTTGCTAATAATTGCAACAAATAGATAGGATAGAGCAATTCTCCTTATTGTCACTTTCATTTTAAATTCTTTTAAACAGATAACAGACTGTAATGTTAATTTATTGTATAGCCACTGAATTAACTTTTTAATGCGCCAATCATGTTTTTTACGATCTGTTTTTACAATATAATTTGTGGCAAAACATCTGTAGTAATATCATACCTGACATAATTTATTTTTATTAGAGTTGTAATATTCTCTTGTCTATAGTGCTGCATTAGAATTCCATTGAAAATAATCTGCCAGTATATGAAAATTATGCTTGTTAGTACCTAAAAAGATTCATTAATTACTACAGTTTGTGCAAACCTAATATCAAGTCTCAATGCTGCTAAAAAAAAGCCTAGTAGAATCAAAAAACAAAAGTTGAAGTATTCTGCTGACACCAATCATTCCACACTTTAATCTCGAATAATTAATCATAAGAGTGATGCATTAGTTACACAGCATACAAGCATACAGTTTGATGTGTATTTCACTCATGTTACTTTGTCAAGGGAATAAAATAGACTTCATTTATGACCACAGAGGGGAAAAGTAAAATATATTTCAGGGTGCAGCTTGGCAGCCTAACATGGCAGATGCATAATTTCTGTGCTCCGCTATGATGGTCCGCCGGTGAACCCTGCTGCTCCATATTCAGTGGATGCTCTTCCTGCCCAGCAGCTAACCTCATGACTACAGTTCTGCTTGGCAGGTTGTGTACTGCTATCAGTGGCAGGTGCCTCTTCCGATTCTCCACTTCAAACACTGACAGCAGCTGACTGGTCTCCGGTGTGGTATAGTTACAAGGGCTCAAAGTGACATTCTACCCTGTTACTGCTGCATTTTCTTTTCTCCTGCAGCTATACCATGCAGGCTATGACCAGTTTCCTCCCTTCAACTTAACTGCTGATCTTTACTGTATGTTATAAACACTCTGTTTCTCTAGACCTGCAGCTAGCCAAACCTGGTACAGTATGTTCCTGTCAGTTTATTAGAATTGCCTGACTGTGGTCTCACTACTTCATCTAGCTTCTGTATTGTGCTCTGCCACTGCTTTCTCCCTTGGTCTCCTGGCTATCTACAGTCCTCATCTGCTACACTAGAATTCAAGTTATTTACAGACTCTTCTGTCACTGTGACTGTCCTGCTTTAGATAACTGTTCCCTGGAAGGCCCCTCATACTGTTTTGGGTCCTGATCTTGAAATAATTCTATTTCACTACTAGATCCCCTCATTGTCTCATATTTCCAACTCTTAGGTACTGTATTCTCTGCATACTATAGAGTGTAGTGTCTCCATTTAACTAGCCTGTAGTTACATGGGCCCTTGAAGAAGAACAGCTCTTCCTATGATGGTGTCTTTGTCTCTACTCTTTTTTATGATTTTATTTCACTTTGATGTCTGGTTACATTTTCTACATGCAACATGTCTCCCAAACATAAGAAGTCAGTCTCGGGTGCTCTTTCGATTTTTTTTGGGGGGGAAATCTAAATCTAATATGCCACCTAATAACCTCATATTATTTCCCACCCCATCACCATGTGTCCTTCCAGAGATTGAACCCACTATCAAGGCTTGATAATCTGAGGGAAATTATCAAATCTACATTCCAATAAGAGATAAAAAAGACTGTTGATGATTTTCTGTCTGATATAATCTATGTGGGAGTTCTCACAGACTCTTTAGAGTCTAAAACCGATGAACATTGCCACTCTCAAAGGGATATGAACAAGAAGCTTTTGAGGCCCCAAATTGAAGAGCTGAGAGATAAACCAGAAAACTTTGAGAATCAGTCTCTACATGACAACAACCTGCATCTTCACATTCCTGAGAGCGTCTCTCCCTTCTTTCTTCTTGTAGTTTTGGAAAACCTCTTTATCCACCTGGTCCCTGAATTTTGTTGTGTTTGGATAGAGCACATAAAGCTCTCGGAGCTAATTATCCTCCCAATCAGCCCCTTAGACGTGTTATTGTGTGTCTCCACTACTTCTGCTCAAAAGAAGAAATTCTTCAAACACATATACCCACCACTGACATCAACAACATGCACATCCAGATGTTCCATGATCTTGCACAACCTACCATTCTGATGTGTTGAATTCTTCAGCTGATCACAAGGATCTTGCGAAACTAAGAGCTTAAATATTGTTGGGGGTTCCCCTTTCAGCTTCAAGTCCTTAAAGATGGTCTGGTACAAACAGCAAAAACACTGGACGAAGACCAATCTCTATTGTAAAAGTTGGACATCCTCCCAGAGTCATTTGATGTTCCACTCTCCCGAACCTCTGCAAGGCAGCAGAATCCAAGACCTCCCTCTGCTGAGTGGTCTCATATGAGACATCACCTGGACCAAAACGTCCTTCCTCCTTGATAGAAAATACTTTTACTTTTGGTTTTATCTTTTACCCTTACCTATCTAAGATCAGTCAGACATGCTTGTCCCATTGAACAATCTGTTACCTTAACAGCTTATACCACTAGACTGTTCCATCTACTAAAGTGATTGCTTTATAGTTGCATTCTGTCTTGTTATCTCCTCTCCCACTCGTTTTATTTATTTTCCCTCCCCTCCTATCTTTCCATCCCCTTTTAATATGTTCTAATGCATTTATAATGTTAATTAAGAACATTAAGTAAGAACATTTTCTTTTACTTTATTTAGCTTTTTTCAATTGTCTCTGTTATGTTCCTTGTCTCTCCCACTCTCCTTTCCCCTTCATTACCATTCTCTCCTTTTCCATTTCTGACACAGTTATCTGTTAGTGAGTGTTCTAAATATTTTTGCTTCATTTCTCTCACATATTTTTTCTTATGCCCTATGTGCCATTTTTTCTGATTGGCTACCTCCTTTCCACAGGTTACACATTTCCTTGAAACTACCTGCCATGGTTCTGGGGTTAGACACAGAAAACCATTTGATCATACAGCATGGCCTTTTAGGTTTACAAGTCTACACTCCATGAGTTTCAGAGGTCGGTTTTACCAGGGGTGTGGCAACTTTATATGGTAGCCAAATGGCATTGGTGTTGGCCAATAGGGTCTCCTCTCCCTCTTTCCCAATTTCTAATGGGACACAGCAGGGATATCCATTATCTCCTCTCATAATTGCCTTGACGATAGAGCCACTCTATGCAAATGACATCCTGCTCACTATTTCTGACCCAATCTACTCATATCCTCTGGTTACAAAATTAAAACTCAGAAAACCGAAGTCTTAGACTTCTATATCCCCTAAGTGCTAAAATGCGCATTGAATTGCACATACCCTTTTTAATGGAATAGACATCATTTAAATATCTGGGGATTTTCATTATCAGGACCTAACATTAGCTTTTGCAGGCTAATCACTGACTTAATATTACTCCACATAATAGTCCCTTGCTTTCATTATTCAACAACCCTAACTTCTGACCAGGCTGTACGCAGCAGATTTCACATGCTGGCAAGAAAGCAGAATAGGATTGTTGAATGCTATTACTTAGAACACATCCTCCCCCTCAATTTATTTCTCAACACAACCTTTTTCAGTATTTGAAAATCCAGCATTTTCACTCCGCAATGACTTTGCAGCTTACTAATAGACCCTTTGAAAAAACTGAATCTTTTGTCCTTCAGGTGGTAAATACTAAAAGGCTAATCTCCACATGTACATAGAATTTATGCCTCCATGCTCTGAGGAGAGATACTCTCATGAGATGGCATAGGAAGTTGACCTAGGGGAAACCTTAGCACAGATTGGGATAACGGGGGTCATTCTGAGTTGATCGTAGCTGTGCGAGTCTGCCCCGCATGTCAGTGCCGCCCCCCACGCAGAAATGCAAAAGCATCACACAGCAATAAACTGCAGCAAGCGATTGGGTCGGAATGACCCCCCACATACAGTATGTTCTAATGTGGCCTCTAGTTCTATCTTTGGGCATATAAAATAATGCCTAGATATTTTTTTACAGGTGGTACTATATCCCTAATAGATTAAATAATGGCATTTTGACATTTCTGGCTTGTGTTTGAAGTGTAGGATGGATAAAGGAACATTTTTACACATCTGGTGGAATTGTTAAAAATTGGTTCCTTTTTGGAGAGAGATATGTGCCCTCACTAGCTCCATTTTATGTATTTCAATCCCCTTAAACCCCCAACACTTTCTTTTAACAGTGTGTGTCTGCAATGCCACTCATCACCAGTATAAACTATTTCATCATATGTTAGCAGCCACGTGTCTTATCGCTGTGGCATGGAAAAAAATTAAGGCTCCAGCCATAGTAGAGGTCATAGCTTATGACTCATATACGTATTATGTTACACTGTAGGTGGAAGTGAACTGCAGTGAACTATATTTTCTGACTCATGTATTGTGTGTCACTGTAGTTTAAAGTAAACCGCAGTGTTAGAGTATTATTTCTGACTCCTGCAGGTAATGAAACACTGTCAGCAGTACATTTTTGTGTACAAATTGTGATATGTGTTGTGCCCTACTTTGTTCCTGTTTGTTGATTAATATGGAGGATGAACAACTGAGAGAGCAGGAAGCACAAACTAGTGCTTCAGGTGCTGCCACCAGTCATGATGATACAAGTCCATCAACATCATCTACTAAGGCCAATGTGAAAGGGCATAAATGGCTTAAGTCAGGAAATGTAAAATCAAAGAAGCAATGTCATTTTAGAGTGGTAAACATCAAAAGTAAAATTATCTACAGAGGAACATAAAATAGTCAATATGCCATTCATTATAGGAAGTGTCAAGTAAAGGTCAAGGCTTTGGCCTTTATTTATGACTGGTGCTTCTTATTCTTATGATTAGAGATGAGCAGGTTCAGTTTTTGAGGAACCAAACCCCCCCACCCCCCAACTTTGCAATTCGAGCAGGGATCCGAGTCTGGATCAGGACTTCCCGCCTTCCTCGGATCCCAAAATGAAGCAAAACATCATCATCCCACTGTCTGATTCTCACGAGTTTTGGATTCTATATAAGTACCAGTGATTGGCACCATTTTCACTCTGGCTTTGGATGTTGTACAGCAAAGATGTGTCCATGCTGTTTGCTGCTGTGGGCTCACATTTAGGCGCTGCTGTGACATCTAAGGGGCTGCTATCTAAGGGGCTGCTGTGACATTTATATAAGGTACTGATGTGACACCAAAGGGGCTGCTGTGGGCTAACATTTAGGGGCTGCTGTGTTATGTATCTAAGAGGCTGCTGTGACATCTAAGGAGCTGCTGTCGGCTCACATTTAGGAGCTGTTGTGTTATCTAAGGGGCTGTTGTGTCCTCATACAAGGGCTGCTGTGTCCTGCAGGGGCTGCTATGTCTGTCAAGGGGGTGCTCTGTCAAGGGGGTGCTGGCTGTCAGTCCATCCAGGGGCTTTGCCCCAGTGTTAAAAGAAAATATTCATTTATATTTTTTGCTGTACCCAAGTATACATCGAGAGGCTGCTGCTGCATCTGTCCATCAAGAGGCTGCTCCGTCCATTAAAGGGTGCTCTGTCCATCCATTCAGGTGCTCCGTCCCAGTGTAAGATTAAAATAATAAAAGCTAAAAACAAAAAGCCTAAAATGTTAATTATAAAAATATATCTCTTTTTTGTTTGTGCTGTACCCCAGTGTACTATACAATTTTTATTTTATTTTCATAAGTATTGTGACACTGCCGGACAGATCATAGTATATTATTTCCTACTCATAAACGCATTGTACAATGCTGTCAGTGTTGTAAACCATGGTGTATAATTATTATATATATTTCTGATTCATTTGTGCAACACTGTAACCACTGGTGTGTGATATAAAAAATACTTCTACATATTTTTGACTCATTTGTGTGACACTGTTACCGCAGTGTGAGATATAAAAAATAATATATGTATATTTTAATTATAATTAATATTGTGTGCTGTGTTTTACCAGTGTACATCCAGGGACTACAGCTGCTTTGTCCATCTAGGGGTGTTCTGTTGGGTGGTCTTCTGTATGCCGGCGCTCGGGCTCCTGGCGCTCAGTATACCGGCGCCGGGAGCCCGACAGCCGGCATACCGACACTTATTTTCCCTCGTGGGGGTCCTCGACCCGCATTGAGGGAGAATAAAATAGTGTGGCGCGCGTAGCGCGCCACCGTGCCCGTAGCGTGGCAAGCGCAGCGAGCCCGCAAGGGGCTCATTTGCGCTCGCCACACTGTCGGTAAGCCGGCGGTTGGCCTCCCGGCGCCGGTATGCTGGTCGCCGGGAGCCCGACCGCCGGCCAGCCGTAGTGAACCCGTTCTGTTAATCCACCCAAAATAAAAGACATCTTTTTAAAATATTTTCTGCTGTATACTTCCAGATTACATCCAAGCATGCTCCGTCCATTTCAGGGTGTTGTGTCCATAGCTCATGTTATTATGTTATAATTTATTGTCCTATTTTCATACTTCTTTTCACCACATCGTGATTAATTCAAATTAATATTATTAATAACTATAAATTAGTTAAATTCAAATTAAATTAATATAAATAAACTCTCCATACTTGTATACTGAATATTCTGCATATCAAAGATATATTTTAGGAAATGAAGAATTTGATCATAAATAAATAAAATAAAATAAATATAATTTAAATAAATTGAAATAAAATAAAATAAAATAAATGAAATAAAAAATATTGTCTTTTTTTGCTTCTTTGTCTTAATCATGTTTTTGTGAACTAAAATCTTGAGCCTTGCCTAATGCATTTTAAAAAAAAAAACGTTCTTTTTTTATATTTTGTTCTCCCAGTATATACATCCAAGAGCTGCAACTGCTCCGTCCAGCTACCTTGTTGCAACCTTTTGGCCTAAACTGGATGCAAATAAAATTGTCAGCTGTGAGGTGTTCAGATTATTCTGGAAATGAGTGGAAATGAATGTTATTGAGGTTAATAATACTGTAGGAACAAAAACACCTCCAAATTTTATTTTAGCTGTTTTTATGATCTTTAAAAAAAAAAATACAGATCCAAAACCAAAACCCGCAAGGTCGGTTTTGGCAAAACCAATAGAGATCCAAAACACAAAGGAGATACAGATCCAAAACCCCCAAAATGTCTCAACGCACACCACTACTTATGATGATGTAAGCATTCTCTCTGTAGAAGTGTCAATAATGAAACTCATTAAGGCACAGGAAACAACTGTGTGCTCAGAAACATCACAAATCCCTGAGAAAAGTCTAAGTGTGTCCTTAGGTGACAAGTGTGAGCCTGAACTTTCCAATAATGTACTCTTAAGAGGAGGCTCCTTCCATGATTTGTGCACCCTCAAGTCAACATGCTGACATAGAAATTGAAGATGCTTCTGTGAAAGTGCACCAGGATGAGGAGTATATTTATGTAGCTGGCACTTATGTTGATGAGGATGTTGTTTGTGTAAATCAGGTACCAGTGGACAAAATTGTTATCAATGATATGAAAAGCCCATTGTCATGCCTGGGCAAAAATAAAAAAAAATTCACCTCTTCTTTGTGAAATTATTTCTAACCAAATTCTGACAAATTTCAAGCCATCTGTAGCATTTTAGAGCCATAGTAAGTAGATGTAGGGACATAAGCCATCTAGGAACTCCTCCCTGTTTCATCACTTGCAGCGCTTTCTTTAAAAGTTTTTTTTTTAATTCAAAAACTTTGGCTGAAAATGTAACAACAAACAGTCCAGCTTCACCTAGCTCCTTTCTCTCTGTTAGATCCAAGACCCTGCAATCTCCACCACCAGCAACTTCATTGTCAATATCCTCATGATCAGAAGTAGTCCTGCATCCAATTTCATAAGCATGACTGACTCCTCTCCTATTTGGGTTTCCTCAGAAGAATCCTTTGCATGCTACACCTTCTGCTGCTGCTGTAAGTGAATCTTTATCCCAAAAGGGGATGAGGAAGACTACTGCTTATCAAAGCAATTGACTGTTAAACAAACCTTTGCAAGGGGGAGCAAGTATGACAGCATTCACCCAGTTGCACAGTGGATTACTGACACAATAACAGCTATGCTGGAATTAGATGTATCCAGTATCCACCATCAATGCAGTGAGTTTTAGACAGGTAATTGAGGTTCTGTGTCCCCGCTACCAAATCCCATCTATATTTCACTTCACTAGAAATGTAATTCCTAGTACAGTATGTTATGAAAGACTTAATTAGTGTCCTCTGAAATGCTTTCGTTCCCACTATCCACTTAAACACAGATACTGTATGTGGACAAGTAGAACAGGGCAAACTAAAGATTACATGCCTGTGACAGCCCACTGAGTAGGTGTATTGCCTTCAGCAACACCAATAGCAGCATCTAAACAATTGCCAGCTCATGCAGAGGTAGGCTACTCTGTGTATCACCAGTTTCACTAAGAGGCATACCGCTAATAGAAAAACTTAGGGAAATCATTGCAAAATGGCTAGCCTGTATTTTGAGAGCATTACATCTGCATGAATTCCAATATATACCCTGTTTTGCTCACACAAATAATCTGGTGGTTCAATTTTTTTTTTAAATGTCAGGGGCATGCAGAAGATGGTATCTTTGACACAAAACAATTTGGGACATTTTTTACATTAAGCAAGTGCATGTCAATGATTGCAGAACCTGCAAGTACTGTTGAATTTGTCATGCCATCAGCTGAAACAAGATGTAGTAACCTACCATTTATATGCTTAAGCAGATGGAAGAACAGCAAAAGGCCATCCAAGGCTACATAATGACCTATGATATAGGGAGAGGAGAGAAAATGTACCTTTCTAAAGTGAAGAGGAGAATACTTTCCATGATGTACAAGGTTCTCAAACCCTTTGAAGTTGCCACATGTGAAGTTACTGTAGTTCAGACACTGCCAGCTTGAGTCAGGTAATTCCTCATATTAGACTCTTGGGAGAAAATTGAGAAATGGAGAAATTGTAGGAGGAGCTATAACAGAGTGATTCCGTTAAGCATGTCAGACTTGTAGATCAAGTCCTTTATTCGCTTTGCCAGGAGCCAACGGTCATCAATCTCTTGAAATCAGATAACTAAATATTGGCAACCATACTTGATCCTAGGTTTAAGTCAGCTCAAGCGGAACGTGACAATGGAGCATCTCCTCCTTCAGTATCATTGGCAACTGCTGCTGCCAGGTAAAAACTACATTTTCCTAATAGACCCACTGGTGGTGACAGGGGTGTTTTAAGAGAAAAGGGGGCCTGTGGGCAGACAACGGGTGGGCCTCCTCTTCACAGCGCTGTAGGCTCCAGCATTGTGCCAGAGTGTATTATTTATTTATTATTTATTTATTAACAGTTTCTTATATAGTGCAGCAAATTCCATTGTGCTTTAAAATTGGAAATAACAATGATATAACAAACTTGGTGATAACAAACAGTCATAGAGGTAGGAAGGCCCTGCTTGCAAGCTTACAATCTATTGGGAAATAGGCATGTATACACAAGGAAATGTGCTACCTATTGCATAGTTGTCTGCCAGATTGCAAAGGTTCTTGGTGGTCTGTATGATATGATCATACAGCAATGATGAACTGGGTTCGAGAGGAAGGAAAGTGAAGAATGAGAAGACATGTGAGGATATGTGTGGACTGTACAGAGTGGATGCAATTTGATAGGAAGGTTTATGAAAGCTATGTGGGCAGTTCTGGAATTTGATATGCTTGCCTAAAGAGGTGAGTTTTCAGGGAACGCTTGAAGATTTGGAGACTAAACGAGAGTCTTATTGTGCATGGTAGGGCATTCCACAGAGTGGGTGCAGCCCGATGAAAGTCCTGTAATCGTGAGTGGGAGTGAGTAATGAGTGTGAATGAGAAACGCAGGTCTTGTGAAAAGCGAAGAGTTTGGGTTGGGAGATATTATGAGATAAGCTAAATGATGTATGTTGGTGTAGTTTGGTTAATGGCCTTGTGTGTGAGTAAAAGTATTTTATATTGAATGCGGTAGAATACAGGTAGCCAATGGAGGGACTGACAGAGTGGATCTGCAGATGATGAATGTCTAGCGAGGAAGATTAGCCTCGCCGCTGCATTCAGAATGGATTGTAGTGATGAGAGTCTCGTTTTGGGAAGACCAGTTAGGAGATTATTGCAATAATCAATGCAGGAGATAATGAGAGCGTGGATTAGAGTTTTAGCAGTGTCTTGTGTAAGGTATGGTCGTATTTTCGATATGTTTTTTAGATGCATGTAACATGATCTTGAGATAGATTGAATGTGGGGAACAAAGGACAGATCAGAGTGTACTGCGCATGCACAGGTCTCTAGAAACATGGTGCCCGCCATGGTCTGGAGACAAATTTCAAACTGAGCATGCCATTTTTGCCACAGCTGCAGAGTCCTTCTTGGGACTCTGGAAGGGTAATTATTAAAACAACATGGGTGCAGTGTGTGCAGTGTGGGACCCCCCCCCCCCCCATGGACTCAGGTGCCTGTTTGCTCATCACACATTGCACCCATGATAGAAATGCCAATGGGTGGTGATGCAAATAAGTAAGGAAAAACTTTTGACATGTGGTTCGGACTGAAGGAACTGCCTACAATTACTGACATGTTTACCATGACTGCATATCATATGATCACCATTCAAATAATGGTTGATGATTATTTTAGTGAAAGAATCCAAATAGACATGTCAGATGGTCCATTTCACTACTGGAAGTAAAAAAGACAATTTGCATACCCTTGCACAAACTGCGTTTGCTTTACATAAGTTGCCCACCCTCCATTGTGTACTCAGGAAGAGTTTTCATTGCATCCAGGAACCTTGTGAGCGACAGATGTAGGAGGTTACTTCCTGAAAATGTGGAAAAGATGATGTTCACAAAAATGAAATACCAATTCCACTAGGGAGACCTTTACTGGCATTATTGTCCAGAAAATACAGAGGCACTTGTAATGATGGATTCCCGCGGGGACAAATTAATATTGTGTGAAGAAGATGATACACACTGATGGGGATGAAGAATCAGATGATGATGACGATGATGTCATCTTGCCTATGTAGAGCCAGTTTGTGTACATAGAGATTATTGCTAGCAATGTTTAATGCCCATTGGTAGCTTGTTTTGTGAGGTCCTGTACAAACCAAGCACTTCAGCCACAAAATTGGCAGTCCCTATGGCTGAAATGCTTGGTTTTTTAAAGTGTGCATGTCCTTTTGAATATACAACATAGGGGTAGGTGGAAGGGCCCAATTTCATCATGCACCACTTTTATTTACTGCTGTGTGGCAATGTTTCATAGATGTGCCATTGCTCTGTTATTTAGTAACCAGCAACCAGTGCTGTAGCTTGAACAGGTATATCTGTGTATGGTGACCTACTAGATTACAGTGAATGGTGTGGGTGAAGTGACTGGCAGAAGATTCCCTGGTCCTGGTAGTGATTTCAAAGGACCAGTTACAGTATGTTAGCAAGGGTCAATCGAGGATTGACTCTTTGCACACCTCCAGCCTTGGATCACCCGGGAGACTTTGTAAATGTAACTGCAGGAAGAATATGAAGACCAGAGAACCAAAGTAATAACAGACCTGGCACAGGAAGCTGGAAGCACACCACTAGAAATTATATATTTATGTAAGTGCGCTGTCAACGGCAGCCTGTACAGGGGTGTTTAGTCCCTAGAAGAGTAAATATCCAAAAGATAAAAAATTAACTGGCGCTGGCTGAGTTTCAAATAATAAACAGATAGATAATTCACTGAAAAATTATTTCATACATTTATTACAATAGAAACTAAAGTTAATAGGTGCATAAAAAGTCTAGGCTTCAAAAATGTCTCTTAATTAATTGGATTCGACCACTTGTATCCCAATTATAATTAATAGCGCTTGCTTCTGACTAGGGCTCAATGACTTTAAATGTGGATATTACCCGTTTTCTCAGGAATAGTCCCCTAGGGTCTCAATTGCAGTCAGAGATCCAGTAGCAGCAGGGGTATATCCAGGGTTTCCAAAAGAGCAGCACTTGTAAGGATCCTGTAGGAGCATAGAGGTCCAATTGTTGCCAGATTGAATAGGGATAGCCGTAGGTGCAGTGCCTGTGGTCAAAAAGGGAGGCTCAACGCGTTTCGCTGGTCTTAGTGGCTGCCAGCTTCCTCAGGAGCATTTAATTATAATTGGGATACAAGTGGTCAAATCCAATTAATTGAGAAACTCTCTACTTTTTATAAACTTTTTTGAAGCCTAGACTTTTTTATGTACCTATCAACTTTAGTTTATATTGTAATAAATGTGTGAATTTTTTTTTATTGCAATTATCTGTTTATTTTTTATCTTTTGGAAGCACACCACTGACTGCACACAGCCCGAAGTGTCAGCTAGCAGTCCCAGCTTGGGAGCAATGACAGAAGGGGCCAATTGTTCAATTTACCAGCAACAAAGGTAGGATTGGAGGCACATACCATACAGAGTATGACATTTGCAACACATTACAAATAAAATATATAACCATTAAGTATAAAAATTGTGCTTAGGGCATTTTAGACTGGCAAAGTGGTTCCAATCAGTCAATTCTATGATTCTATGATATGCTTTACTAGTGATATTGCTTCCACTGAAATAACACTGGATACTATTCGCTTCTGGAAGAATTACTGTATAATAAAATAACATTTATCGGTTAGGTATTATTCAGAGTAGATGTGTCCAATTAATGGGGGAGGGCATATATTTAAGAGGCAATTAACTAACCTAACAGTAATAGGTGAATGGTTTCCCAAGTCAACTCCTGGTGAATTGTAAGTATAAAAGTAACTTCTATAGATAGCTTGTGTATAGACACTAGCCAGCTTCATTGTTCAAAACAATAGCCCTAATGGTAAAAATATGTAAAAATATATTGAAAGAGTTTTTAACATTATTCCACTAAACAACAGAATATGCATGTTAGATATGGAAAACACAGTAGTGTCACAAAAACTTACACTTTTCAAGAAAAACACTACAAATTCCCCAGGTACACTGTCATAAATCATAAATAAAGGTTGCATATATATATATATATATATATATATATATATATATATATATATATAAATAAATACTGATGCCATTTGCTAATATATGATAAGTCACATGCCACTTCCCAGTGCTTGTGCTAGGCATGATCCTTACTCTAAACATTGGGTGATACATTCATGTGTTTTTAAATTAAAAGCTACCTTACTAAGGTACCCCAAGAGCTGCCAATGTTGCCTTCAAGAACCAAATGCCAGCTATTACATCCATATATGCCTCTCGGACAATCATACCCCGAATACAAGTTACTCAAAACAATTTATAGGCTGAAACAGGGATTATCAAGATTTAAAAAATAAAATTTAGGTTAAACCTTTTCTGTCTACTGAACTTTACAGCAAACCAGCTATGTCATATTAATGTATGCTTAAGCCTACTTTTTTTGTGCAATTGCATAGTTAAATCCTAATTTTGTTTACAGATCAATTCAGAAAATATAAATTCACTGTGTATCAAGTATGCTTATATTTAAATTGATCTTCTTAGTATTTTTTTATATCGGATTATTCCATATTTTTAATATTTACATACCATAATAAGATATCTTCGGGTTGCGACCCAAACCTAACAAAAACATGCATTTATGTTTCATTTATACCTTACACACATTGCCATAAGGTCACTTTATACTAGTGATGAGCGGGTTCGGATCCTCGGGATCCGAACCCGCCCGAACTTCACCTTTTTTTTCACGGGTCCAAGCAACTCGGATCCTCCCGCCTTGCTCGGTTAACCCGAGCGCGCCCGAACGTCATCATCCTACGGTCGGATTCTTGTGAGATTCGTATTCTATATAAGGAGCCGCGCGTCGCCGCCATTTTTCACTCGTGCATTGGAGATGATAGTGAGAGGACGTGGCTGGCATCCTCTCAGTTTCTATGTTCAGTGGGCTGCAAATTGTGCTGCAAATATCTGTGCTCAGTGTGCTGCAAATATCTGTGCTCAGTGTGCTGCAAGTGCAAATATCTACGTTCTCTGCCTGAAAAACGCTCCATATCTGACTGTGCTCAGTGTGCTGCAAATATCTGTGCTCAGTGTGCTAATTGCTTTATTGTGGGGACTGGGGACCAGTAGTATTATATAGTAGGAGGACAGTGCAGAGTTTTGCTGACCAGTGACCACCAGTATTATACGTTCTCTGCCTCAAAAACGCTCCATATCTGTGCTTCATTGTAGTATATAGTTGGAGGACAGTGCAGAATTTTGCTGACCACCAGTATAACTATATATATAGCAGTACGGTACAGTAGTCCACTGCTCTACCTACCTCTGTGTCGTCAACTATACTATCCATCCATACCTATGGTGCATTTCAGTTTTGCACAGTTTGCTGACCACCAGTATATACTATATAGCAGTACCGTACAGTAGACCACTGCTCTACCTACCTCTGTGTCGTCAAGTATACTATCCATCCATACCTGTGGTGCATTTCAGTTTTGCACAGTTTGCTGATCACCAGTATATACTATATAGCAGTACGGTACAGTAGGCCACTGCTCTACCTACCTCTGTGTCGTCAAGTATACTATCCATCCATACCTGTGGTGCATTTCAGTTTTGCACAGTTTGCTGTCCACCAGTATATAATATATAGCAGTACGGTACAGTAGGCCACTGCTCTACCTACCTCTGTGTCATCAAGTATACTATCCATTTATACCTGTGGTGTATTTCAGTTTTGCACAGTTTGCTGACCACCAGTGTATACTATATAGCAGTATGGTACAGTAGGCCACTGCTCTACCTACCTCTGTGTCGTCAAGTATACTATCCATCCATACCTGTGGTGCATTTCAGTTTTGCACAGTTTGCTGACCACCATTATATACTATATAGCAGTACGGTACAGTAGGCCACTGCTCTACCTACCTCTGTGTCATCAAGTATACTATTCATCCATACCTGTGGTGCATTTCAGTTGTGCGCAGTATATATAGTAGTAGGCCATTGCTATTGATATATTATTGGCATATAATTCCACACATTAAAAAATGGAGAACAAAAATGTGGAGGGTAAAATAGGGAAAGATCAAGATCCACTTCCACCTCGTGCTGAAGCTGCTACCACTAGTCATGGCCGAGACGATGAAATGCCATCATCGTCGTCTGCCAAGGCCGATGCCCAATGTCATAGTAAAGAGCATGTAAAATCCCAAAAAATAAAGCTCAGTAAAATGACCCAAAAATCTAAATCAAAATCATCTGAGGAGAAGCGTAAACTTGCCAATGTGCCATTTACGACACGGAGTGGCAAGGAACGACTGAGGCCCTGGCCTATGTTCAAGGCTAGTGGTTCAGCTTCACCTGAGGATGGAAGCACTCATCCTCCTGCTAGAAAACTTAAAAGAGTTAAGATGGCAAAAGCACAGCAAAGAACTGTGCGTTCTTCTAAATCACAAATCCCCAAGGAGAGTCCAATTGTGTCGGTTGCGATGCCTGACCTTCACAACACTGGACGGGAAGAGGCTGCGCCTTCCACCATTTGCACACCCCCTGCAAGTGGTGGAAGGAGCACCCGCAGTCCAGTTCCTGATAGTCAAATTGAATATGTCACTGTTGAAGTACACCAGGATGAGGATATGGGTGTTGCTGGCGCTGGGGAGGAAATTGACAAGGAGGATTCTGATGGTGAGGTGGTTTGTTTAAGTCAGGCACCCGGGGAGACACCTGTTGTCCGTGGGACAAATATGGCCATTGACATGCCTGGTCAAAATACAAAGAAAATCACCTCTTCGGTGTGGAATTATTTCAACAGAAATGCGGACAACTGGTGTCAAGCCGTGTGTTGCCTTTGTCAAGCTGTAATAAGTAGGGGTAAGGAAGTTAACCACCTAGGAACATCCTCCCTTATACGTCACCTGGACCGCATTCATCAGAAGTCAGTGACAAGTTCAAAAGCTTTGGATGACAGCGGAAGCAGTCCACTGACCACTAAATCCCTTCCTCTTGTAACCAAGCTCCTGCAAACCACACGACCAACTCCCTCAGTGTCAATTTCCTCCTTAGACAGGAAAGCCTATAGTCCTGCAGGCAATGTCACTGTCAAGTCTGACGAGTCCTCTCCTGCCTAGGATTCCTCCGATGCATCCTTGAGTGTAACGCCTACTGCTGCTGGCGCTGCTGTTGTTGCTGCTGGTAGTCGATCATCATCCCAGAGGGGAAGTCGGAAGACCACTTGTACTACTTCCAGTAAGCAATTGACTGTCCAACAGTCCTTTGCGAGGAAGATGAAATATCACAGCAGTCATCCTGCTGCAAAGTGGATAACTCAGGCCTTGGCAGCCTGGGTGGTGAGAAACGTGTTTCCGGTATTCACCGTTAATTCACAGGGAACTAGAGACTTGATTGAGGTACTGTGTCCCCGGTACCAAATACCATCTAGGTTCCATTTCTCTAGGCAGGCGATACCGAAAATGTACACAGACGTCAGAAAAAGAGTCACCAGTGTCCTAAAAAATGCCGTTGTACCCAATGTCCACTTAACCACGGACATGTGGACAAGTGGAGCAGGGCAGACTCAGGACTATATGACTGTGACAGCCCACTGGGTAGATGTATTGCCTCCCGCAGCAAGAACAGCAGCAGCGGCACCAGTAGCAGCATCTCGCAAACGCCAACTCGTTCCTAGGCAGGCTACGCTTTGTATCACCGCTTTCCATAAGAGGCACACAGCTGGCAACCTCTTACGGAAACTGAGGAACATCATCGCAGAATGTCTTACCCCAATTGGACTCTCCTGGGGATTTGTGACATCGGACAACGCCACCAATATTGCGCGTGCATCACATCTGGGCAAATTCCAGCACGTCCCATGTTTTCCACATACATTGAATTTGGTGGTGCAGAATTATTTAAAAAACGACAGGGGCGTGCAAGAGATGCTGTTGGTGGCCCGAAGAATTGCGGGCCACTTTCGGCATTCAGCCACTGCGTGCCGAATACTGGAGCACCAGCAAACAGTCCTGAACCTGCCCTGCCATCATCTGAAGCAAGAGGTGGTAACAAGGTGGAATTCAACCCTCTATATGCTTCAGAGGATGGAGGAGCAGCAAAAGGCCATTCAAGTCTATACATCTGCCTATGATATAGGCAAAGGAGGGGGAATGCACCTTACTCAAGCGCAGTGGAGAATGATTTCGACGTTGTGCAAGGTTCTGCAACTCTTTGAACTTGCCACACGTGAAGTCAGTTCAGACACTGCCAGCCTGAGTCAGGTCATTCCCCTCATCAGGCTTTTGCAGAAGAAGCTGGAGACATTGAAGGAGGAGCTAAAACAGAGCGATACTGCTAGGCATGTGGGACTTGTGGATGGAGCCCTTAATTTGCTTAACTAGGATTCACGGGTGGTCAATCTGTTGAAATCAGAGTACTACATTTTGGCCACCGTGCTCGATCCTAGATTTAAAACCTACGTTGTATCTCTCTTTCCGGCAGACACAAGTCTGCAGAGGTTCAAAGACCAGCTGGTGAGAAAATCGTCAAGTCAAGCGGAACGTGACCCGTCAACAGCTCCTCCTTCATATTCTCCCGCAACTGGGGCTGCGAGGAAAAGGCTAAGAATTCCGAGCCCACCCACTGGCGGTGATGCAGGGCAGTCTGGAGCGAGTGCTGACATCTGGTCCGGACTGAAGGACCTGCCAACAATTACTGACATGTCGTCTACTGTTACTGCATATGATTCTGTCACCATTGAAAGAATGGTGGAGGATTATATGAGTGACCGCATCCAAGTAGGCACGTCAGACAGTCCGTACGTATACTGGCAGGAAAAAGAGGCAATTTGGAGGCCCTTGCACAAACTGGCTTTTATTTTACCTAAGTTGCCCCCCTCCAGTGTGTACTCCGAAAGAGTGTTTAGTGCAGCCGCTCACCTTGTCAGCAATCGGCGTACAAGGTTACTACCAGAAAATGTGGAGAAGATGATGTTCATCAAAATGAATTATAATCAATTCCTCCGTGGAGACATTCACCAGCAATTGCCTCCAGAAAGTACACAGGGACCTGAGACGGTGGATTCCAGTGGGGACAAATTAATAATCTGTGAGGAGGGGGATGTACACAGTGAAAGGGGTGAGGAATCAGATGATGAGGAGGAGGTGGACATCTTGCCTCTGTAGAGCCAGTTTGTGCAAGGAGAGATTGATTGCTTCTTTTTTGGTGGGGGCCCAAACCAACTAGTCATTTCAGTCACAGTCGTGTGGCAGACCCTGTCGCTGAAATGATGGGTTCGTTAAAGTGTGCATGTCCTGTTTATACAACATTTGGGTGGGTGGGAGGGCCCAAGGACAATTCCATCTTGCACCTCTTTTTCCTTTCATTTTTCTTTGCATCATGTGCTGTTTGGGGACTATTTTTTTGAAGTGCCATCCTGCCAGACACTGCAGTGCCACTCCTAGATGGGCCAGGTGTTTGTGTCGGCCACTTGGGTCGCTTAGCTTAGTCACACAGCTACCTCATTGCGCCTCTGTTTTTCTTTGCATCATGTGCTGTTTGGGGACTATTTTTTTGAAGTGCCATCCTGTCTGACACTGCAGTGCCACTCCTAGATGGGCCAGGTGTTTGTGTCGGCCACTTGGGTCGCTTAGCTTAGTCATCCAGCGACCTCTGTGTAAATTTTAGGACTAAAAATAATATTGTGAGGTGTGAGGTGTTCAGAATAGACTGAAAATGAGTGGAAATTATGGTTATTGAGGTTAATAATACTATGGGATCAAAATGACCCCCAAATTCTATCATTTAAGCTGTTTTTGAGGGTTTTTTTATAAAAAAAAACACCCGAATCCAACAAAAAATTTTCAGGGAGGTTTTGCCAAAACGCGTCCGAATCCAAAACACGGCCTTGGAACCGAATCCAAAACCAAAACACAAAACCCGAAAAATTTCCGGTGCACATCACTACTTTATACAATACCTTAAATCATTTTGTGAATGATACAAAGTTTTTCTACAGTACATTGAACTTTCAGAAAGCAAAGTTGTCACTATCTCATTTGTGCTGAAAACATTCTAAATATTCCATATTTTTTAATTTTACATATTGGAGTCTTAGCTGTACTTAGATACCATCCAAACAAATAATTCCTCAGACTATACTGTATTTTGTACATTTATAATTACTGGAACTGATGATTTCATTTACTACATTATAATGTAAATGTACTATACTATATCATAATAGCACAAAAATCATACATAATAATTTCAAGTTTGAACCATTTTATACAGTACAGTATACGTGATTATGATTATGTATTTATGTATGTATGTATGTATGTATGTATGTATGTATGTATGTATGTATGTATGTGTTCATTGTGAGATTTGTTAAAACAATGCAGCAAAGTCCAGTTTATTAAAACAAAACACATACGTTAGACTATGGTAACTAAACCATGGTCTTGTGTAATGATGTGCAATAAATGAAAGGATTTGTATGACTTGAAACATTAAAATTACATAGTTGAATTGAGAAGCAGTGATTTTATGTCTAAATGCATCAAATGGATATAAAAATTAATGGACTACAATACACTATATTTCCAGGAAGAAACACTAAAATAAAAAATAAAATACAAATGACATTACAGATTCAACATAATATGATACAATATATTTATTCTTTTGTATTTTATTTCAATTATTTTAAAAAGTATTTTGATCAAGTTTTGATAGTGTTCTTGTGACTGTGGATAAAGTAAGTTAATTATATATTTTTTTTCAAACTTTTGGGTTTAGGGAGGGGAAGAATTGGGTATTTGTCTGCAAAATACTCTATTATGTCAGGATGTGTTGCCCTGTCCATGATGCCCCAGAACTAACTTGGCTCAAAGTCAGGGGTGTAGCGAGGGTGGAATGAGTGAAGCTTGAGCTCCAGGCACCGCTGGGGACAGAAGGCACTGGCTCTCTGTAACAGAGCTGAGAGTTGGCATCTCGGGGTAGGAGGAGATGACTAAAAGAGAGGGAAGGGGTGGCCACCACACTGCCTGCATGTTTCATGTCATTGCAGTGCAGAGTCCAGAGCAGTGTAGTGTAGTATGGTGTGCTGTAAGGGAAGAGGGGAGGTTTGGAGACTTGTTAGATTAGATGAACCTTCCTGGCTGTCAGTTATCTGCATTTAGTGATATGAAACATGTAGGCAGTGTGGTGGCCACCCCTTCTATTTCCTCAGTCCTTTCTTTCTACCCACAGAGGTCAATCACATAGAAGCTCCACTGTTCCAGGCTAGACTGAGGGGCTGCTCTGCTGTTGCCCTCTTGGTAAGAATTAATGTGTGTATACTGTGTGTACTGTATATGTGTATGTGTTTATATCTGTGTATACGGTGTGTTTATGTGTATATGTCTCTTTGTGTGTATATGTATGTTTGTATGTATGTGTAAATGAGTGTCTGTGTATATGTGTATATTTGTGTGTTTATGTGTATACATGTATATGTAAGAATATATATGTGTGTATATGTGTGTGTTTATGTATGTGTGTATATGTCTGTGTGTTTATTTTTGTCTGTGTGTATATGTGAATGTCTGTGTATATTTGTGTATTTAAGTGTGTATGTATATGTGTATATATATATATATATATCTGTGTATGTGTGTGTGTTTATGTGTTTATGTATGTCTGTGTGTATATGTGTGTGTTTATGCGTTGATGTATGTATGTATGTGTGAATATGTCTGTGTATATGTGTGTGTTTTTGTATGTCTGTGTGTATATGTGTATATCTGTGTGTATATGTTTATGTGCATATATCTGTGTATATGTGTGTATTTATGTACTATATGTATGTGCCTAAATGTGTGTGAATCTGTGTATGTATGTGTGTGGATGTGTGGTGGATGTGATGGTGTTGGTGTGTGGGAGCGCTGTGACATGACCCTGCTCCAAGGGTCATGTCTCCATGCTACACCTCTGCTCACAGCCGTAGTCTGGAATGGTCATGTCTCCATGCTACACCTCTGCTCACAGCCGTAGTCTGGTCTGGCAGGAAATTTAGGCTGATCTGGGTATACATGGAATGACAGCAACCACACCACACCTTGGACCTTATTTCAGATTAGTAAATAAAACTGATGGTTTACATACTAATCTGATGGTGGGTGATCTGTACTTGTGCAGAATCTTTTTTGTGTATGCACAGAATGTCCCTAGTGATTATGCTTACAGTGGTGATAATTTGGGGTGGGGAGGGGGTGGTGCTGTTTACCATTCCCAAAATAGCTTCTGCTGATGCAGATTTCCTGCCCTATTTATAGAGATGTGACAGTTTATAAAGCTGTGTCAGCAATGATGATAACAGCTACCACATCGAAATCAGGCCTTTTGTTTCCTTGACCACTGGTGTTATAAAGTTGGAAAGCATATTTCAATCAATGCAAAAGGGAATGCTAGTGTTAAGTGTAGTGCTGCTGTATGCAATGCTTCTATCTGCCTCCTGGCACTGTATTTTAGCAACAGTATTCTGGCTTATCCCTGTACCTGTTTTGAGCCTTGTATACTGGTTCCCTATAAGATGCTGGCTGGGAAGGGTGCCATCTGCCCCCCTGGCCAGTGCAATTTAACTGTCCCAGGGTCGCCTGACTGCGTAGGCAGGCAAAGGATGTTCCTGCTCCCCCTATCTACTGCTAGATATAGAGTAGTGCAGGTGCGAGATTTTTGATAAACTTGCCCCTAATTGAATGTATATACAGTGTATAGGTACTGCCCGTTAGGTCATTAGCTATTTAAACCACACCCACATTACAGAAACCACACCCCCAACATTATTGTCATGCCTATTTTTGTATTACATTCCCTTTGAAAAGTTGGCCAATTGCTTGAGTCTGCCCCCCAGGCTGCAATTTGCCAGCCAGCCACTGTTCTCTATTATACACAAACAATATATTTTCTCAAATCTTTGGTTCCTGCACTACTGTGTATCAAAGTCAGAAAATCTCCTACACCCTTCTTTGCCTTGGCCCTTGTCTACTAATATTCTGCCTAATTGTGTAGTGTACCCAGCTTTTACGTTGAACTATGATTAGTGTGCTGCTCCTTGGATTACCTATTTGTGTAACAGACCTCTAAAACAAAATATTAATTGATTTCTGTCTAATCTCCTATCTGTTATTGCGAGAAAATGTATAATTTTCCAAATTCTGACAATTATCTACACATTAGCTGTGCTTCCATAATATACAGTAGCAACATCATCTCCACAGGAGGTTAGCAGTTATAAAATTTGCTTAATTGTTGTGCCTAAAACCCAATATTTTTATAATTGTTAGGAGAGCAAATTCGTATTATTTCACTTCTCCCATTTACTGACCTGAACCACTACACCTGGTTATGAATTATATTGATTTTATCATCATCATTCATTTATAAACAGCTTCATTTTTGTTTTAAGACAATATGCCATTTTGCAGTCATGCAGTTACTGTAAAATATTTTCTTCAAATAATAGCAATATATGCCAGTTTTGAAAGCTGATAGAATTATATATTTCAATATATGTTATTTTAACTTTTTGAAATTGTAAATTACTTCAAAGTATGATCATTAGTAGCAGCTGTGTTAGTAGTGGCAGATGCTTTATTAGTAGAGATGAGCACTGAACTATTTTTGACTGGTTTTGGATTTAGATTTAGATTTTTTTTAAATTGACAAAAAAAATCACTTAATTTGTGGGGGTGTTTTTCTAGAGTATTATTAACCTCAATAACTTTAATTTACAGTCATTTCAAGTACATTTTGACCACCTCAAAGATTACAATATTGTTTTCACTATTATTGGGCAATGGCAGCAGCTACCTGGTTGGTTATTAAGTGAAAGCAGTGGCACAAACACATGGCAGTTTATAGCACATCTGTGAAACATTGCCACACAGCAGTGGCATAAATGCAAATTGGTGCAATATGGAATTGTCCTTGGGCTCTCCCTCCCACCCTTATGTTGGATATTAAAAAGGACATGCACAGTTTTAAGAAACCAAGCAATTCAGCAACAGGGACTGACACTTTTGTGGCTGAAGTGCTTGCTTTGTTTGGGCCTCCACAAGACAATTACAAGATCACTAATGAAGAGGTTGATGATGAGGGTGTTAATTACTTTATAATCTTGTACAGTAATTTTCATGAACTTGCTGTAAATGATGTAACATGTAGGAGGTTCCTAGATGGCTAACAACCCTACTTCTTCTAACTTTGTCCTTACAAATGGATCAGATGTCAGTATTTGGGTAAAACTAATCCCACAACCAAGAGGTGGCTTTTTGGGTCTTATGTCCAGGCATCACAATGGCTTTCTTTTTATCATGAGCAAGAACTGCAGCCACTTTAGGCTGATTTACATAAATAACATCATCAACATCTTCACCTTCAGTGTCAGACAGTAGCTTTACACACATATCCCCCTCATCCTGTTCCACTTCCACACATGAATCCTCAATTTTTATATGCCCTCATCACCATCTTTACTTGTACTGCTCCTCACATGTGCAGATGGTGCAGAAATGGTGAAAGGAGGTTAAAGAGGCTTCTCCTTGAGGACATTGTGAGAAATGACTCACACATAGCTAATGTGGACACCCCTAAATGTTTCTCTGGAATGTTTGATGGTTCAGAATGCACAGTTTTTTCTACTGCCTTAGTGGTTTTAATTTTTTTGACACCTCTACTAGACTCAGTGAAATGTTCTTGCATCATCATGTGAGGCAGAAGAACATGCCCCACTGATAGCTGCAGAACCATTCAGAAATAAAGGCCAAGGACTGTGCCTTTCCTTGCCACTGCGTGTGGTGACTGGCATGTTGGCAATTTTATGTTTTTCTGCACCAAAACTTCCCTTTATAAGGGGTGTCTTTATCTTTAACACTGTATATTGTTTTTTATTTTAGATGCTCTGACTTTAACCCACTGTGCCCTTGAGTATCAGCTTTAGTAGATGATGTTGCTAGTGGCAGCAGCTGCTGCACTAGTATTTGGTTGCTCCTCTCTAAACTAATAGTTATTAATTTGGCAAGTTGCAGATCTCTGTGTGGATCACAGTACTTATAGATGCACGTAAACAAAGCACACTTTAGTAAAGCACACCAACAAACCAGTACAAAAACAATAGATTTTTGTCTTCTATTTTTAATCTTGCAGCTCGGTTCAAACTGCCCAGGTCATAGGGCTTATAGATGCATTTGAATAAAGTGCACTTGAGTAAAGCACACCAATCAACCAGTAAAAATACTATATATATATATATATATATATATATATATAGTCTGGAATAAATCCGGCACTCTGTTAGTCAATGGTTAATAGCCTGTGTGCCTTTGCTGAATGGTGTATACATGACTGGAGTTGGGTAGCTGCAGCGTCCATTCCCTTCCAGCCGCCCCGTGCCCCCTGCAGGACGCGTCCCCCCGCTGTGACACCGGAGCAGTGCAGCACTTGCATGTACCTGACGAAGGGACCCTGCGGGGCCCGAAATGCAGCATTGTAAAGATTGCTCGTGCTTGGTGATGTACACACATTGTTTTCATGTGTTGATATAAAGTATTTTTTTCATTGCTAAGTCCTGGAGTGCCGTGCCTGTTCTGAAGAAAACTTGTTCTGAACAATTGCATATATATATATATATATATATATTTATTAATTCGAAAATTTAAGTTATAAATGCTGTAGACTTTTTCGTTCCTGACAAGAACAAACTGGAACCATAACAGACATTTGTTAATTTTTTTTTTACTATTTGCAAGAAAAACTAATAAAACTTTCAAAGTTTATATATTTTTTCATGACAATAGAGCAGGTGCCTGTTGTTCACTTAAGTGGAAACGTGTATGAATTATTTAGTTTATTTAGTAGTTAAAAAAATATTTCAAACTGTTTGTGTTAATTAAACATTCAAGACTAATAAAAACATTTTTTTAAAATCTTCCATTTGTTTATTATAATTCATGCATGAAAGGGTAAATGTATTGTCACTGGCAAAGATTTTATTATTTACCGTTCTTTCATTCTTAATGAGATTCAAAAGGGCTAAGATATAAACTAGAAGTTGTGCCTGGTAATTGCTTAATTTTACTTCTTTGGGTTCCATAGGCTCCACAGAGGAGACAATGGGGTGTAGGTGGTGGTAAGATCCAGACTTGCGGTCGAAGGGTCCCTGTCTCCACTCGGACCTAGCCTGTCTGTCTTTGAATCATCCATCCTAAGGTCCAAAGGTTTCTCTCACTCTGTGACACCATGCTCTGAGTGTGAAAGCTGTCCTCTGTCCGTATCTGTTACTGAGTGTGGCATAGCTACTTCCAGTGGTGCACTGCCCGACACTATGACCATATGTTGTGTACATTTTCCCAGATCTTTTCTACTGTTAAAGCTGGGTTAGATCTCAGACTGTGCCTGGTCTCTCTCAAAGTGCACACCCCTGCTCTGTCTGTCTGGTTGCAGCTCAGGATTGCTCAACAGCCGGATGTTTCCACTTTTTTATAAGGTGTGCTCTGTGTTTAACCTCTCTATGTCCCTCCAGTGGTTCCTTGGGATTTGTCAGCAGATCTCATTGCACTTTAGGAGCCTCCTGAAATCAGTGGTTTTCAAGTTGCTTACAGCAAAGACTATATTCCTTCTTGCTATTTCATCTGCACATCGGGTGTCAAATTTGCTGCACTCCCATATCACTCTACCTTTCTGATTTCTCATCCAGACAGGGCTGTTATTCGAACTCGGCCTGGTTACCTTCCCAAGGTTGCATCCCGTTTCCACCTTAACAAATAAATTGTGGTAACAGCCTACCTCTCCCCAGATCTCTCTGCAGATGTATGTGCTCTCCGGGTCTACATGGATAGGACAATTTACATCAGGAAATCATATTCCCTCTTGGTCCTCTACAGATTCTACAAGAGGGACTGGTCAAGCAGACTCTGTCCAAATAGATTCACATGACTATCTCTCAGGCATTCATGCATATATGTATCTAGTAGACAACTCTCAACATGTTTACATCTTATGGCCCATATAGGAGACTAAACAAAGCCATATTGGGAGGAGGGAGGGTCATTGGGACATTAAGTTATGGCTGGAAAGCTGTTAGCAGGTATCAAAGTGACCACTTCACCTGTAAGATGAGTGGGGTTGGGGTCCACACTATATTTTGTGTCCCATTCTGTATTTCTGTATCATCCTGTACTGTATGTGTGTCAGGCACTCCTGTATATGTGTAACTAAGTGTATGTCTATGTCACTCTTTGTGACTATACATGTCTGTATGACTCTATGTATGTCTTTGTCTTAATTACTATGAGCATGTATGAGTGTGACTGTGGGCATGCCTCTATGTGACTCTGAACATAGCTGTATGTGATTTTTGCCTATCTGTGACTTTTGTATGACTTTGTGTAACTCAGTTTATGACTGTGTGTGACACTGAGTGTGTCTGTTTTACTCTATGCATGGTTGTTTTGACTCTGGGCATGTCCATGTGTGACTTTCGGTCTGTCTAATGGGATTATGGGTATGACTATTCTACTCTGGGTGTATCTGTGTATCTGTGACTCTAAGTGTGTTTTTGTGCCTCTGGGTGTGATGGTGTGTGACTTTGGCCTTTTCTATATGTGACTGTGAGTTTCACTTTTCCTGACTCTGTATATGATTGTGCTTTACTCAGGATGTATCTGTGTCTGTGTAGGACTTTGTGCATGTCTGTGGATGTTTATGTGACTATATTTGTCTATGTGACTCTGGTCCATATGGGCCCCATGCACTCAAAACAATGAGTCTAGCTATGGAAGTATTAACTCTGACAAGAGTGTGAGTAGTCATAGTTTAGGCCAATGGTCATTACATTCAAAATTGATGAATTTATTTTTATCAGTAGTGTATTTTATTATATACACTAGATTACAGCTTCAGATACACAGATGAAACTGTAAAAGAAAACTGATATAAAACATACTACAGTGCTTTGCTAAATTATTCACCCACCTTTGCATTTTTCATGTTTTGTTGCCTCACAACCTGGAATTAAAATGGATTGTTTGAAGGTTTGCATCATTTCATTCACAGAACATGCCTACAACTTTGAAGATGTTTTTTTTTATTGTGAAGCAGACAACAAATAGGACATTATAACAGAAAACTTCAGCATGCATAACTATTCACCCCCCCTAAAGTGAGTATTTTGTAGAGCCACCTTCTGCAGCAATTACAGCTGCAACTCGCTTTGGATAAGTCTCTATGAGCTTGCCACATCTTGC
Source organism: Pseudophryne corroboree (assembly GCF_028390025.1). Classification (NCBI taxonomy): domain Eukaryota; kingdom Metazoa; phylum Chordata; class Amphibia; order Anura; family Myobatrachidae; genus Pseudophryne; species Pseudophryne corroboree. Next base: position 478,924,210 of record NC_086448.1, on the reverse strand, counting down.
CACTGGGATTTTTGCCAATTCTGCAAGGCAAAACTGCTTCAGCTCCTACATGTTGGACGGTTTCCGCTTGTGAAGAGCAATCTTCAAGTCTGAACACAGATTCTCAATTGGCTTGAGATCTGGGCTTTGACTAGGCCATTCCAACACACATTTAAATGTTTCCCCTTAATCCACTCGAGTGTTGCTTTAGCAGTATACTTCAGGTCATTATCCTGCTGGAAGGTGAACCTCTGTCCCAGTCTCAAATCACAGGTAGACTGAAACAGGTTGTTCTCAAGAATATCCCTGTATTTAGCACCAACCATGTTTTCCTCGACTCGAAACAGTTTACCAGTCCCTGCTGCTGAAAAACAATCCAAAAACATGATGCTGCCACCCCCATGTTTCACTGTGGGGATGGTGTTCTTGGGGTGATGGGATGTGTTGGGTTTGCACCAGACATAGCGTTTTCCTTGGTGGGCAAAAAGTTCAATTTTAGTCTCATCTGACCAGAGCACCTTCACTAATTATATGACTTCTGAAGGTAATTGGTTACTCCAGAACTTTTGAGGGGCTTCATAGTAAAGAGGGTGAATACATACAGCATGCACAATTTTCACATTTTTATTTATTAAAAAATGTATATACATTTTTCTCATTTCACTTCACCAACTTAGACTATTTTGTGCAGATCCATCACATAAAATTCAGATTAAAAAAAATGTAATTATAGGTTGTAATGTTACAAAATAAGTAAAAAAAAAAGCCCAGGGGCGTGAATACTTTAGCAAGGCATTGCATATATATTTCTTTATATGAGACATTTCTTCCAGTGCCCCATTATCAGCATTCTCTATAAATTAAACTGTGCTCATTTATCAAGGCACCTGGTGAAACTCTTGAATAAGATGGTACTTTTGAACAAGCTTGGTTAACCCACAAATACTGTAATGCTGTTCTCAGATGTCATTGTAAATTCTGATAGCAAAAAAATAATCTACAGTAGTTGCAGGAAGTGGGCTTTAATGCAAAACTGACAATCTCCAAAAATGTAAATTCCAAATATACAGTATGGATGATGTTCATATAGATTTTGCCTTATATACTCTCTTTACCAAACACATTTAAAGTGTTAACAGAACTCAGATGGCAAAAAATATATGTTTTTATTGGTGTTACAGGAATTAACATCACTTCTTAGTTTGACTGGTACGTTATTTGTTATACTATTGTTGTTTTTTTAAACTGTAGTTTGGATTATTTATTTTCATATTGCATAAGGAAGAAGATAAAGTTAGTGTCTTCAAATTAAAGAAAATTTATATTGCTGAATTTACTTGAATGTCCTGTGAAATACAAGGATCACAGATACCATCAAGACATTCTGGGACAGTTCTTATGTACAGAACTCTTATGTGCAGAACTCTGTGTGAATTTACGTTATCTTAATAATTCTTAGAATTGTTTTTTGTTTGTTTAGTTTAGTAGGGTCTGTGCTAATCCTTTAAAATACATGAGCTATAAGCAAATCAAAATACTTTAAAGGTTCAATAAACTTTGTTTGAAATTATGGTTTGAATGCTTGGTATGTGCTATATACTTTGTATCTAAATTTTATTTAATTTCTTTGCTGAGAAAAAAATAAAGATGTCATTTTTTTGTTTCATGTGAGCCGATACTACTTACGACAAATTGCAATAAGTCATTAGGGTGGTGGGAGGGAATAACCCCAAATACAATTATGTTTGAACAATGTAATGCCTGACAGAGATAAATTTGTATGTAGGGAGCAAGGAAATATATAGAGAAATAGTAGGCTATTTTAGCCACAATCTATTAATAAATACAGTTATTACTTTCCGGTTGCTGGCATGGATAGCGAATGGAAAAAAGAAATAGTTAGATATTGCACAACACTGCTATGTATATTCATTGTTTATACAAATACTGTATACACATGAAAAAAAAAACTTTTAGGTAATGTAGACAAAAATCCTATTAGTTCGCTATGGTTGGTGGTGCTCCAAAGACTCACAAATATAATTAGTGAAAGAAGCAGTGGGTTTGACATGTTTTGCATATGATTTAAGTACTTAAAACTTTATGTTTGATGATTCATTATATAATGTGTGTTAACATACTCAAAACAAAACCTGTGAATCAAAAAACAATTATAGTTGAACCTCACAACGTTCTAATTGCTTATTGAATTTCAGAAAACATATCCAACGTAAAATGCATAATATGTTGTTTATTTAATAAAGCAAAATAATTAGATAATCAATATGCTTTGTTCTAGCGTAAAAGTAAATGTCAAAATATTTGTCTCCTAGCAGATCTCTTCCATATATAATTCGATAATATCTGTATTTGTGAATGTTTTTAATTCCTGTTGAGACACCAGACACAGGGAAGATACAGTGTTTAATAATATTTTATGGTGTAATATTTCAAAGTTGGGGGACATCCCTGTAAATAATGTTTTAACTAATATAAAAATAATTGCCAAACTTGAACCCAAAGTTGTTAATGCAGGTGAATGTTTGTGTACTGTAGATAGAACTTAATCACTATTTCACAAAGGTGCAAATAAGTGTGGCTGTATGAAACACTTACAGGACTGCTGGACTCACAGATTTTTCTTTACAGTCCCAATGGCAACTTGTACCCTTCATGGGTAATTGGATTGGCCTCATGGTATATTATACAGTACCTCCCAACAATGCATAGAGTCGAGATCTCAGGAGTGCCTGCCTGAATAGGGGCAGAGCCTCATTAGAAAGGGGGCAGAGCCCCATAGCTGTAGTTAGTGTGCATAATGTAACACCTGATAACTTCAAGTAAGACTGTGATAATCTTAGAGTTACACCACACTATAACCGTAATTCTCATCCTGGGGTATTACTACTCCTAAAAGTAAACACTGTGCAGTTCTTTTTAATGGCATAACATCCAGATTATAATAAGACACATAGGGAAGGAAATGTCCTAGGGATATTTAGCCCCATGAATCACACAGTATGATCCTTATAACAAAAAAATAAATAAAAATCTATCCCAGTATCTCTGTAAAATAAAGCATATGTTCACTGTAGTTTTATCTGTAGTTTTATTGCTAGTTATAGATTTTTCAGATATTGTAATATGTGAGAAAAATATGTGTATACCTAATTTTATTCTTAAACTGTCAGATGTTCTGAAGAACAATCCTCAAGGCACCCCGATGGTCCAGGTTTTAAGTATATCCATTTCTGGCCACAGGTGATTTTATTAGTGCCTCAGTAAATTTGATTTAACCATCTATGCTGAGCCTTGGATATACTTAAATACTGGACTATTGGGGTGCTTTGAGGACCGCGTTTGAGAACCTCTGCACTGTGGGGGTCATTCCGAGTTGATCGCTTGCTAGCTACTTTTTGCAGCGCTGCGATCAGATACCGCCTATAGGTGAGTGTATTTTCACTTTGCAAGTGTGCGAATGCCTGTGCAGCCGAGCTCTGCAAAAACATTTTGTGCAGTTTCTGAGTAGGTCTGAACTAACTCAGCCCTTGCGATCACTTCAGCCTGTCTGGTCCCGGAATTGACGTCAGACACCTGCCCTGCAAACGCTTGGACACGCCTGCCTTTTCCCAAACACTCCCAGAAAATGGTCAGTTGACACCGAAAAACGTCTTCTTCCTGTCAATCTCCTTGCTATCGGCTGTGCGAATGGATTCTTTGTTAAATCCATCGCTCAGCAACGATCCACTGTGTACCCGTACGACGCACCTACGCATTGCAGTGCATATGCATGCACAATAGTGACCTGATCGCTGCGCTGCAAAAAACGGCAGCATGCGAACAGGTCGGAATGACCACCTATGTAATTTTTTCATTTTTTTTCATAGCACTTCATGTACTTAATTTACTTTAATAGCACCAAAACATTTTGCAAATAGATGGACAAATAATGCAAGTAGGCTAGCCTACCAGGGGTTACCCCGATGGAAAATCACTGAGAACCACTGCAATTCAGAAGTCTGAATAGTAGTAGGATAATTAAACAAATGCAAAACTGCAATCAATTCTTATGTTTACCACATACAGTTTGGGTGCTCACAAAAATCATTCTTTTCTCAAACAGTAATGGTACACAGCAATTCTATTTCTCAAATTATAGTTGCTAATACCCACCTCATGATATTCTGCAAATGTTATAATCCTGTTTCACACAATATGGTTGTACTACCAGGCAAGTAAAGACTTCAAAATACTTGTAGAATAGAACTTATGAACAAATCTTCACAAGTATTAGTATCTTATTCAATTGGAAAAATAATATATGTTATAAACCAATGTATTACTGTATACAAGTAGATGCCATATAGTATAATATAGCTATGAAAGGGCACTAGACAAAAACTAGCACAATGTATTCACTAACTTGTTTCAATAAGGAACACAGAACCAGGATATCTTGCAGTTATTTGGAGAAAGAGGGAGAGAGGACAAAAGTCTAACCTTAGGGAACCACCTGTCTCTGCTGTCTCACCATGGGTCTATGGGGTTGATGTATCAAGCAGTGAAAAGAGTGGATAAGTGGACCACTGGAGAAGTTGCCCATAGCAATCACTCAGCAGGTAAATTTTATAAATTGATAGGTAGAAGATGATTGGTTGCTATGGACAACTTCTCCACTATTTTCACTGCTCGATACACTAATTCCTAAGCATTCTACGGATGATGAGAAGATAGGTGCATTGGTGCTGGTATGAGAAAGATAAGGAGTACTTCTGATGTCAGTGCACATTCAGAGAACACAGCTCTGATGTCTGTGTACAGTGCACGGTAGACCTATTCAGCATGGCCCAATAAGTGAGTACTTGAGGGCAGAGAAAGTAACTAAGGTCTGTACATAGAGAGGTAAAGTCCCACCCTGTGCCTGGATGAGGGGGCTATCAGCACTGATGATTCTTACTCAGGTGAATGATAAATGATTTTACTTGGTGGCTTGATCACAATTCAGCATCTTTAGTCCACCATAGAGCCACCAAATTGGCTGCATAGTGGGCTAATGTTCTTGAAGCTAGTTAAAACATTATTTAGATGAGATCCCCCAACTGAAGAATATTACCCATTAAATATTACCAAATACTTGTCCTCTTCTACGCTTGGAGTCTCAATTAAAAACTCTATCATAAAATTTAGTTAGTGAAAGAGCCTGTATCACTTTAATGTTAAATTTTGTAAATACAAAATAAGGAGGAAAAGAGATTGCACACCACCTAAAATTATTAAACAGCATCACTTTTTGACTCAGCAAAAATTGCCCTCATCAATACTTTGATCTATTGGATGTCAAAATGCCATTTTAATTATTCTCTTTGTCCACTACCCAACTTTTGACACCGAGGATCACTCACTTCTGTTTCATATGCTACATTTTTTGGACTTTGTTAAACTATCATTTTCTGGTTCACAATCTACTTTTTTGGTTACTGCCTTAATTTCTCTATTTTCAATTATTGATCCCCTCCTCTTACGCTTTCTGTCACTGTTATGAAAGGCTCTTTTTTTGGCCATCTGCTGTAACTATATTATCATTCTTAGTGAACTCATATGACCCTTTAGTCTCCGCTACACAAATAATCAGATTACAAACAAATCTCATTATTATTAGAGATGAGCGCCGGAAATTTTTCGGGTTTTGTGTTTTGGTTTTGGGTTCGGTTCCGAGGCCGTGTTTTGGGTTCAACCGCGTTTTGGCAAAACCTCACCGAATTTTTTTTGTCGGATTCGGGTGTTTTTTTCAAAAAACCCTAAAAAACAGCTTAAATCATAGAATTTGGGGGTCATTTTGATCCGAAAGTATTATTAACCTCAAAAACCATAATTTCCACTCATTTTCAGTCTATTCTGAATACCTCACACCTCACAATATTATTTTTAGTCCTAAAATTTGCACCGAGGTCGCTGTGTGAGTAAGATAAGCGACCCTAGTGGCCGACACAAACACCGGGCCCATCTAGGAGTGGCACTGCAGTGTCACGCAGGATGTCCCTTCCAAAAAACCCTCCCCAAACAGCACATGACGCAAAGAAAAAAAGAGGCGCAATGAGGTAGCTGTGTGAGTAAGATAAGCGACCCTAGTGGCCGACACAAACACCGGGCCCATCTAGGAGTGGCACTGCAGTGTCGCGCAGGATGTCCCTTCCAAAAAACCCTCCCCAAACAGCACATGACGCAAAGAAAAAAAGAGGCGCAATGAGGTAGCTGACTGTGTGAGTAAGATAAGCGACCCTAGTGGCCGACACAAACACCGGGCCCATCTAGGAGTGGCACTGCAGTGTCACGCAGGATGTCCCTTCCAAAAAACCCTCCCCAAACAGCACATGACGCAAAGAAAAAAAGAGGCGCAATGAGGTAGCTGACTGTGTGAGTAAGATAAGCGACCCTAGTGGCCGACACAAACACCGGGCCCATCTAGGAGTGGCACTGCAGTGTCACGCAGGATGTCCCTTCCAAAAAACCCTCCCCAAACAGCACATGACGCAAAGAATAAAAGAGGCGCAATGAGGTAGCTGACTGTGTGAGTAAGATAAGCGACCCTAGTGGCCGACACAAACACCGGGCCCATCTAGGAGTGGCACTGCAGTGTCACGCAGGATGTCCCTTCCAAAAAACCCTCCCCAAACAGCACATGACGCAAAGAAAAAAAGAGGCGCAATGAGGTAGCTGACTGTGTGAGTAAGATAAGCGACCCTAGTGGCCGACACAAACACCGGGCCCATCTAGGAGTGGCACTGCAGTGTCACGCAGGATGTCCCTTCCAAAAAACCCTCCCCAAACAGCACATGACGCAAAGAAAAAAAGAGGCGCAATGAGGTAGCTGACTGTGTGAGTAAGATAAGCGACCCTAGTGGCCGACACAAACACCGGGCCCATCTAGGAGTGGCACTGCAGTGTCACGCAGGATGTCCATTCCAAAAAACCCTCCCCAAACAGCACATGACGCAAAGAAAAAAAGAGGCGCAATGAGGTAGCTGACTGTGTGAGTAAGATAAGCGACCCTAGTGGCCGACACAAACACCGGTCCCATCTAGGAGTGGCACTGCAGTGTCACGCAGGATGTCCCTTCCAAAAAACCCTCCCCAAACAGCACATGACGCAAAGAAAAATAAAATAAAAAAGAGGTGCAAGATGGAATTGTCCTTGGGCCCTCCCACCCACCCTTATGTTGTATAAACAAAACAGGACATGCACACTTTAACCAACCCATCATTTCAGTGACAGGGTCTGCCACACGACTGTGACTGATATGACGGGTTGGTTTGGACCCCCCCAAAAAAGAAGCAATTAATCTCTCCTTGCACAAACTGGCTCTACAGAGGCAAGATGTCCACCTCATCATCATCCTCCGATATATCACCGTGTACATCCCCCTCCTCACAGATTATCAATTCGTCCCCACTGGAATCCACCATCTCAGCTCCCTGTGTACTTTGTGGAGGCAATTGCTGCTGGTCAATGTCTCCGCGGAGGAATTGATTATAATTCATTTTAATGAACATCATCTTCTCCACATTTTCTGGATGTAACCTCGTACGCCGATTGCTGACAAGGTGAGCGGCGGCACTAAACACTCTTTCGGAGTACACACTTGTGGGAGGGCAACTTAGGTAGAATAAAGCCAGTTTGTGCAAGGGCCTCCAAATTGCCTCTTTTTCCTGCCAGTATAAGTACGGACTGTGTGACGTGCCTACTTGGATGCGGTCACTCATATAATCCTCCACCATTCTTTCAATGTTGAGAGAATCATATGCAGTGACAGTAGACGACATGTCCGTAATCGTTGTCAAGTCCTTCAGTCCGGACCAGATGTCAGCATCAGCAGTCGCTCCAGACTGCCCTGCATCACCGCCAGCGGGTGGGCTCGGAATTCTGAGCCTTTTCCTCGCACCCCCAGTTGCGGGAGAATGTGAAGGAGGAGATGTTGACAGGTCGCGTTCCGCTTGACTTGACAATTTTCTCACCAGCAGGTCTTTCAACCCCAGCAGACTTGTGTCTGCCGGAAAGAGAGATCCAAGGTAGGTTTTAAATCTAGGATCGAGCACGGTGGCCAAAATGTAGTGCTCTGATTTCAACAGATTGACCACCCGTGAATCCTTGTTAAGCGAATTAAGGGCTCCATCCACAAGTCCCACATGCCTAGCGGAATCGCTCCGTGTTAGCTCCTCCTTCAATGTCTCCAGCTTCTTCTGCAAAAGCCTGATGAGGGGAATGACCTGACTCAGGCTGGCAGTGTCTGAACTGACTTCACGTGTGGCAAGTTCAAAGGGCATAAGAACCTTGCACAACGTTGAAATCATTCTCCACTGCACTTGAGACAGGTGCATTCCACCTCCTATATCGTGCTCAATTGTATAGGCTTGAATGGCCTTTTGCTGCTCCTCCAACCTCTGAAGCATATAGAGGGTTGAATTCCACCTCGTTACCACTTCTTGCTTCAGATGATGGCAGGGCAGGTTCAGTAGTTTTTGGTGGTGCTCCAGTCTTCTGTACGTGGTGCCTGTACGCCGAAAGTGTCCCGCAATTCTTCTGGCCACCGACAGCATCTCTTGCACACCCCTGTCGTTTTTTAAAAAATTCTGCACCACCAAATTCAAGGTATGTGCAAAACATGGGACGTGCTGGAATTTGCCCATATTTAATGCACACACAATATTGCTGGCGTTGTCCGATGCCACAAATCCACAGGAGAGTCCAATTGGGGTAAGCCATTCCGCGATGATCTTCCTCAGTTGCCGTAAGAGGTTTTCAGCTGTGTGCGTATTCTGGAAAGCGGTGATACAAAGCGTAGCCTGCCTAGGAAAGAGTTGGCGTTTGCGAGATGCTGCTACTGGTGCCGCCGCTGCTGTTCTTGCGGCGGGAGTCCATACATCTACCCAGTGGGCTGTCACAGTCATATAGTCCTGACCCTGCCCTGCTCCACTTGTCCACATGTCCGTGGTTAAGTGGACATTGGGTACAACTGCATTTTTTAGGACACTTGTGAGTCTTTTTCTGACGTCCGTGTACATTCTCGGTATCGCCTGCCTAGAGAAGTGGAACCTAGATGGTATTTGGTAACGGGGGCACACTGCCTCAATAAATTGTCTAGTTCCCTGTGAACTAACGGCGGATACCGGACGTACGTCTAACACCAACATAGTTGTCAAGGCCTCAGTTATCCGCTTTGCAGCAGGATGACTGCTGTGATATTTCATCTTCCTCGCAAAGGACTGTTGGACAGTCAATTGCTTACTGGAAGTAGTACAAGTGGGCTTACGACTTCCCCTCTGGGATGACCATCGACTCCCAGCAGCAACAACAGCAGCGCCAGCAGCAGTAGGCGTTACACGCAAGGATGCATCGGAGGAATCCCAGGCAGGAGAGGACTCATCAGAATTGCCAGTGACATGGCCTGCAGGACTATTGGCATTCCTGGGGAAGGAGGAAATTGACACTGAGGGAGTTGGTGGGGTGGTTTGCGTGAGCTTGGTTACAAGAGGAAGGGATTTACTGGTCAGTGGACTGCTTCCGCTGTCGGCCAAAGTTTTTGAACTTGTCACTGACTTATTATGAATGCGCTGCAGGTGACGTATAAGGGAGGATGTTCCGAGGTGGTTAACGTCCTTACCCCTACTTATTACAGCTTGACAAAGGGAACACACGTCTTGACAAATGTTGTCCGCATTTCTGGTGAAATACTTCCACACCGAAGAGCTGATTTTTTTGGTATTTTCACCAGGCATGTCAACGGCCATATTCCTCCCACGGACAACAGGTGTCTCCCCGGGTGCCTGACTTAAACAAACCACCTCACCATCAGAATCCTCCTTGTCAATTTCCTCCCCAGCGCCAGCAACACCCATATCCTCCTCATCCTGGTGTACTTCAACACTGACATCTTCAATCTGACTATCAGGAACTGGACTGCGGGTGCTCCTTCCAGCACTTGCAGGGGGCGTGCAAATGGTGGAAGGTGCATGCTCTTCACGTCCAGTGTTGGGAAGGTCAGGCATCGCAACCGACACAATTGGACTCTCCTTGTGGATTTGGAATTTCGAAGAACGCACAGTTCTTTGTGGTGCTTTTGCCAGCTTGAGTCTTTTCAGTTTTCTAGCGAGAGGCTGAGTGCTTCCATCCTCATGTGAAGCTGAACCACTAGCCATGAACATAGGCCAGGGCCTCAGCCGTTCCTTGCCACTCCGTGTGGTAAATGGCATATTGGCAAGTTTACGCTTCTCCTCCGACAATTTTATTTTAGGTTTTGGAGTCCTTTTTTTACTGATATTTGGTGTTTTGGATTTGACATGCTCTGTACTATGACATTGGGCATCGGCCTTGGCAGACGACGTTGCTGGCATTTCATCGTCTCGGCCATGACTAGTGGCAGCAGCTTCAGCACGAGGTGGAAGTGGATCTTGATCTTTCCCTAATTTTGGAACCTCAACATTTTTGTTCTCCATATTTTAATAGGCACAACTAAAAGGCACCTCAGGTAAACAATGGAGATGGATGGATACTAGTATACAATTATGGATGGACTGCCGAGTGCCGACACAGAGGTAGCTACAGCCGTGGACTACCGTACTGTACTGTGTCTGCTGCTAATATAGACTGGTTGATAATGAGATGTAGTATGTATAAAGAAGAAAGAAAAAAAACCCACGGGTAGGTGGTATACAATTATGGATGGACTGCCGAGTGCCGACACAGAGGTAGCTACAGCCGTGGACTACCGTACTGTACTGTGTCTGCTGCTAATATAGACTGGATGATAATGAGATGTAGTATGTATAAAGAAGAAAGAAAAAAAAACCACGGGTAGGTGGTATACAATTATGGACGGACTGCCGAGTGCCGACACAGAGGTAGCTACAGCCGTGGACTACCGTACTGTACTGTGTCTGCTGCTAATATAGACTGGTTGATAATGAGATGTAGTATGTATAAAGAAGAAAGAAAAAAAAACCACGGGTAGGTGGTATACAATTATGGATGGACTGCCGAGTGCCGACACAGAGGTAGCTACAGCCGTGGACTACCGTACTGTACTGTGTCTGCTGCTAATATAGACTGGATGATAATGAGATGTAGTATGTATAAAGAAGAAAAAAAAAACCACGGGTAGGTGGTATACAATTATGGATGGACTGCCGAGTGCCGACACAGAGGTAGCTACAGCCGTGGACTACCGTACTGTACTGTGTCTGCTGCTAATATAGACTGGATGATAATGAGATGTAGTATGTATAAAGAAGAAAGAAAAAAAAACCACGGGTAGGTGGTATACAATTATGGACGGACTGCTGAGTGCCGACACAGAGGTAGCTACAGCCGTGGACTACCGTATTGTACTGTGTCTGCTGCTAATATAGACTGGTTGATAATGAGATGTAGTATGTATAAAGAAGAAAGAAAAAAAAACCACGGGTAGGTGGTATACAATTATGGATGGACTGCCGAGTGCCGACACAGAGGTAGCTACAGCCGTGGACTACCGTACTGTACTGTGTCTGCTGCTAATATAGACTGGATGATAATGAGATGTAGTATGTATAAAGAAGAAAGAAAAAAAAACCACGGGTAGGTGGTATACAATTATGGATGGACTGCCGAGTGCCGACACAGAGGTAGCTACAGCCGTGGACTACCGTACTGTACTGTGTCTGCTGCTAATATAGACTGGATGATAATGAGATGTAGTATGTATAAAGAAGAAAGAAAAAAAAACCACGGGTAGGTGGTATACAATTATGGACGGACTGCCGAGTGCCGACACAGAGGTAGCTACAGCCGTGGACTACCGTACTGTACTGTGTCTGCTGCTAATATAGACTGGATGATAATGAGATGTAGTATGTATAAAGAAGAAAGAAAAAAAAACCACGGGTAGGTGGTATACAATTATGGACGGACTGCCGAGTGCCGACACAGAGGTAGCTACAGCCGTGGACTACCGTACTGTACTGTGTCTGCTGCTAATATAGACTGGTTGATAATGAGATGTAGTATGTATAAAGAAGAAAGAAAAAAAAACCACGGGTAGGTGGTATACAATTATGGATGGACTGCCGAGTGCCGACACAGAGGTAGCTACAGCCGTGGACTACCGTACTGTACTGTGTCTGCTGCTAATATAGACTGGATGATAATGAGATGTAGTATGTATAAAGAAGAAAAAAAAAACCACGGGTAGGTGGTATACAATTATGGATGGACTGCCGAGTGCCGACACAGAGGTAGCTACAGCCGTGGACTACCGTACTGTACTGTGTCTGCTGCTAATATAGACTGGATGATAATGAGATGTAGTATGTATAAAGAAGAAAGAAAAAAAAAACCACGGGTAGGTGGTATACAATTATGGATGGACTGCCGAGTGCCGACACAGAGGTAGCTACAGCCGTGAACTACCGTACTGTGTCTGCTGCGACTGGATGATAAATAATGATATAAAAAATATATATATAGCACTACTGCAGCCGGACAGGTATATATTATATAATGACGGACCTGCTGGACACTGTCTGTCAGCAGAATGAGTTTTTTATAGAATAAAAAAACACCACACAAGTCACACGACGAGTGTTTAACTTTTTCAGGCAATCACAATATAGTATACTATACTGGTGGTCAGTGTGGTCAGGTCACTGGTCAGTCACACTGGCAGTGGCACTCCTGCAGCAAAAGTGTGCACTGTTTAATTTTAATAATATGTATGTACTCCTGGCTCCTGCTATAACCTATAACTGCTCCCCATTCTCCCCCACAATTAAGCTGTGTGAGCACAGTCAGATATTATACATAGATGATGCAGCACACTGGGCTGAGCACAGATATGGTATGTGACTGAGTCACTGTGTATCGTTTTTTTCAGGCAGAGAACGGATTATATTAAATAAAACTGCACTGGTGGTCACTGGTCAGTGGTCAGTCACTAGTAAACTCTGCACTCTCTCTCTAGTACTCCTAAGCTCCAGTAAATCAAGTGTCTCTGTCTCAATCTCACTCTCTCTCTTCTAATCTAAATGGAGAGGACGCCAGCCACGTCCTCTCCCTATCAATCTCAATGCACGTGTGAAAATGGCGGCGACGCGCGGCTCCTTATATAGAATCCGAGTCTCGCGATAGAATCCGAGCCTCGCGAGAATCCGACAGCGTCATGATGACGTTCGGGCGCGCTCGGGTTAACCGAGCAAGGCGGGAAGATCCGAGTCGCTCGGATCCGTGTAAAAAAAGCTGAAGTTCGGGCGGGTTCGGATTCCGAGGAACCGAACCCGCTCATCTCTAATTATTATCCCCCATTCTCTCACCTGCTTACCTATACCATGTGTCCAAATTAAAGATGATTTACTCATTTTGGGATCGCAAAAAACAGCATCCAGCCCTCACATGTTTTGGATAACCAATAAGATACTGTAAATCTAAACTTGCACCAGTTTGGCAAAAAGAGCTGATTAAATCCGAACCGCTCATCTCTAGTCCAAAAACTCCCAACATCTCCATCTTATTAACAAAATGCTTCACAAATATAACATGCACAAATCTGAGCTTGTCATCTTTATCCCAGCTACTGATTACTGCATCTTCCAACTTCTCTCTCTCCCATGTTCTCCACACATGACACGACTTTGATAAAAGAAAATGCCAACACATACCAGTGTCTTCATGACAAACAGTATTTATTGTGAAATAATTAAAACATAAAATAGACACACAAAAAAAGATTCAAATAAGCACAAGCTGAGCCCTATCTCCACCATGTCTTTAAGCACCAAATGTTCCTACCATTTTTAATAGTCTTAAGGATGTATGAAGCCTCCTATAGAGTATAGAGTGGACATGTGTAGATGTTACTCATACTGTAGAAACAAATCATCTTCTGGCTAGCACTGCTCAAGTACATTCAAAAAAATTAGAGGTACAGTAGAAGCTGATTTTTTGCTACGAGCAATTTCTTAACTCTTTAGAAGGCTTCGTACACCCCTTCACCACCCTCTTTCCTTAGTGTGATGAGATGGAAGTCTCTGGGCATGGAAAATAGTTGTTTAGCCTGTTGGAAAACCTACATTGTCCAAACTATGTTTGGCATTGCCTATACAGTATTATTTTGTTTTAATGATGTAGCTATGTATTTTATGTCCATAATACAATTCTCAACTGTCACTTATTGTGGTCACACACTACCATTATATACAAGTAACATATAATTGTATACCATTAGTGATGTAATATATTTCCTGTCCAATGATGATGCAAAATGCTAACCTATGAGAATTTAGTGGGCTATAGGATAAAGAGAACTAAAAACTCCATTGAAGGAGCAGTTACATCCATAAATAAATGGTAGAAAAGGCGTTATGAAGTGAGCTTATTCAAACAAAATTGATTTCCATAATGTGTATACAGTTTATTCCTATATTTAGCCATTGTTATCTATACTGTATGGTCCACTGTCAGTTATAAACACACTGGTATTTGAAATCACACGCACATTTGCAAACAATCAGTGCTAAGGCTTCTTATAATATGTGGTTCAGCAACAGCTGGGGTTACCTAGGTGGCGCATTTGTAATGTAAAAGTTCCTATTTACTTTACTGCTTTTTTAGGATAGTGGTGTCTGTCCACTTCACAGTACAGGTGGGCAATAAACCAAAACATACTGCAAAGGCAACCCTGCATTTTTGTAAAGAAAATAAGTGGAATATTCTACAATGGCCATAACATTATTTCAACCCAAGCATACAAGGCAGAAAGATCCACAAACAAAGAACAGCTGAAGGCATTTGCAGTGAAAGCCTGGCAAAGAATAACAAAAGAGGAAACCCAGAATCTGTGGATGTTCATGGGTTCCAGACTTAAGACACTGTTTGCCTGCAAATAATTCTTGATAAGTATTACAAATGAACAATTTGTTTACGATTATGTCAATTTGTCCAATTACTTTTGAGCCCATGAAAATGGGACTGTGTATAAAATGGGTGGCACTTGATATGCCAGCTGTCAGGATACCCGCGCACAGCATACCAGCACCAGAATCACAACAGCCGGCATACCGACAACTATTTTCCCTCTTGAGGTGTGGGCACCACTGTGCCCGCAATGCGGCAAGCACAGCGAGCCCGCAAGGGGATCTTTTGCACCCTCACCGCTGCCGGCATACCAGTGGTCGGGATCCCGAGCGTCGGCATACCGTAGTAGATGATACCACGCCCATCAGCAGAAACAGGACAAATGTGGAAGGGGGTGGAAAGAATTGAATACCGCCCAATGTCTTATATATTTTTTTACTGGGTTTTATCTATGTTGTCTCTTATATTAGTCTTTTTGAAAATTTTTGATTGTTTCCAAAAATGTTTTAATGGTAGACAACCTCCCAAATACTTCACAGTATAGCTATTTCTGAATAGAATAGGAATTTTTTTTTATTCATATTCAAATAAACATATGTTTACGTACAGGTACTGTACATTCAGTATTTACAGTATTGGAAATAGTGACACAGCATTATATATAGTCACTGGTTATTGTTTGTAGTAGTCCCATTATTTTACATTGTAATCAATGGTCATAAATTAACACCTTATTATTTATAAATATCATAAGAGCACAGTGCTTAATGACTGTCTGTATTTGGTGTTTTGCAAGCATAGTGCTGTAGATGTTAGTTCCAAAATGCAGTTAATGCCACTAACTGACCATCTCTAATATGGGCCTATTTATCTGTCACGCCGCCGCCCCGTCCGCCTTACTTACCTCTCCGGGCGCGCTGGTCCTCTCTGCGGCCGTCCTCGATGGCGGCTCCCGGCGCTCGGTCCGGCGTCTGGGCGGGTGACATCATCAGGCACTTCCCACCAACCAGATGGTGGTGGGAAGTATAAATTCAGGCGCCAGGCCCTCATCAGTGCCTGGTTATCATCAGTTCCCCAGAGTGGTGATCGCCAGTCCTCCGTGCCTCCAAGCACCTACGTGCCTCCAAGCACCACCGTGCCTCCAGGACTTCCGTGCCTCCAAGCACCTCTGTGCCTCCAGCACCTCCGTGCCTCTGAGCATCTCCGTGCCTCCAAGCACCTCAGTGCCTCAAGCACCTCCGTGCCTCCAAGAAACTCCGTGCCTCCAAGCACCTCCATGCCTCCAAGCACCTCCATGCATCAAGCACCTCCGTGCCTCCAAGCACATCCGTGCATCAAGCACCTCCGTGCCTCCAAGCACCTTTGTGCCTCCAAGCACCCCCATGCCTCAGGCACCTCGTGCCGCCAAGCACTTCTGTATCTCCTAGCACAGTCAGTGCCTTCCGCGTCCTGTACCTCTAATTTACCGTGCGTCCAGCAAACACAGGCTTCCGCACCGTGCATTCCAGTCACGGTTACTACTCTCAATCTTCCTGTTCTCCAGCCACGTTCATTATCATCTGTCTGCAGAGGATTCATCAGCCCTTTCAAGTTCTTGTTTTTCAGGAGATCTTCAATATCCAACACGTGCCTCCTGCCCGCTGTCCGAATCCTGTATGAGGAAAACCTACATTCGGCCATCTCTGTTGCGGCCCAGTTGCGGCTCCTCTTCCCGATCTTCGGAAGATATCCCTAGTCCACAACAATCCCAAACCAGGTCAGTGATAGTATACTCAGGCCTCATGGACCCGGGGGATCGGAACACGGAATCAAGTGATATCCAGAATCTGGCTTCCCGAGTACAAAGTCAGGAAGCGGCACAAGGTCAGGTGATGCAGTACCTCCAGGAGTTGTCCGGGCATCTGGATAAGATTCAAGCGTCCCTAGCCTCGGTAATTCCAGCACCAGTTCCCGTAGCCGCACCAGTTGCTGCTTCCAGCAATGTTCAGCCATCGGCCGGTGCCACTCCGCGCCTTCAACTGCCTACTCCGTCCCGTTATAATGGGAATCCTAAAAATTGTCGTGGTTTTTTAAACCAATGCGAGGTACATTTCGAGCTACTTGCACATAACTTTCCTACAGACCGGTCCAAGGTGGCATATATTATTTCTCTGCTGGAAGGATCTGCCTTTGATTGGGTGTCTCCATTTTGGAAACGTTCTGATTAACTGGTTTCCAATTACCCCAAATTCATCACGTCTTTTCGAATAATTTTTGACGCGCCCGGCAGGATGACCTCGGCCTCTTCTGACTTGCTCCGCATCTGTCAAGGCTCCCGATCCGTGGGTCAGTATGTGGTTCATTTTCAAACCATTGCCTCTGAGCTTCGCTGGAATACTGAGGCTCTGAGAGCTTCTTTCTGGAACGGTCTCTCTGATCGCCTGAAGGATGAGTTGGTCACTCGGGAGCTTCCGGATTATTTAGAGGAATTGATCTCTCTCTGCATCAAGGTAGATCTCCGGGTAGATCTCCGGATGCAGGAACGTGGAGGTGAACGTAGTCGATCGGATCGTTCTAGGTTCCGGCTTCCCCCTGCAAGGCAAGCGGTGGTCCCAAGTACGGACGAACCCATGCAGATTAACCGATCCCGATTGTCTCCGGAAGAGCGACAGCGTCGTCATGAGGGTTAACTCTGTCTGTACTGCGGAGCTGCGGGTCACTTCATCAAGTCCTGCAAATCCCGTCCGGGAAACGGGCAGGCCTAGCTTGCTCCGGAGGAGTCAAGTTGGGGGTTACGACCAAATTTTCTCCGACTTCGGACTGTTTGCTCCCTGTATCGTTAACCACCAAGTTTACTTCCTAGTTTTTTGAAGCCCTGTTGGACTCCGGGGCTGCGGGGAATTTCGATACTTCTCTCTGTGTCCAAAGCCTGAATTTGAAAGTACGGCCCATCGAGCGGCCTATTTCTTTGACAGCTATCAATGGTACTAGGATATCCAAGGGTATCATAACAGGGCGCACGGTCCCAGTTAAACTACAGGTCGGGGCTCTACATCAAGGGGCTCTACATCAAGAATATTTGAAGTTCCTGGTGATTCCGGAAATGCATCACGATCTGGTTCTCGGAATGCCTTGGCTCAAAATTCACAATCCCCATATCGATTGGAAGACCGCACAGATTCGGTCTTGGAGTTCTTTTTGTCACGCTAACTGTCTCACCCCTGTCTGTCCGCTTCGTGTTTCTACTAAGGCGGAGGAAAAACTTATCCTGGAGGCGTATCAAGCGTTCAAAGATGTGTTCACGGAACAGGCGGCTGACCAGTTACCACCCCATAGGCCTTGGGACTGCCCCATTGACCTCATCCCAGGAAAAATGCCGCCCCGGGTAGCATTTATCCTCTGTCCCTTCCAGAGACACAAGCTATGTCAGACTATATCAAGTCCAATCTTCACAAGGGATTCATTCGCCCCTCTATCTCCCCGGCTGGAGCGGGCTTCTTCTTTGTGAAAAAGAAGGACGGGGGGTTAAGACCATGTATCGACTACCGCGGCCTAAATTGTGGTGCCCACATTTTTTCCAAGCTCGATTTGAGGGGGGCCTATAACCTTATACGCATCAGAGAGGGAGATGAATGGAAGACCACCTTCAATACCCGGGATGGGCATTATGAGTATCTGGTGATGCCGTTCGGTCTTAGCAATGCTCCTGCTGTCTTCCAGGGATTCGTCAACGAAATCTTCCAAGACATGTTATACCAAAGTGTCGTGGTATATTTGGATGACATACTGATTTTTTCCAAAGACCTTGCTGAACACAGGATACAGGTCAAAGAGGTACTCTGCCGTTTACGTGAGAATCATCTTTATGCCAAGATCTCCAAGTGTACCTTCGAAGTAACATCAATACCATTCCTCGGTTATATCATCTTGGGGACGGAGCTTCGCATGGACCCGAAGAAACTTTCCGCCATTCGGGACTGAGAACAGCCACTCTCCTTGAAAGCAATACAAAGATTCCTGGGTTTTGCGAACTATTATAGAAAATTCATTAGAAGTTTCTCCACCATTGTTGCGCCCATTACCGCCTTGACGAGAAAGGGTTCCAACCCGGGTTTGTGGCCTCCCGAAGCCATAGAGGCTTTTTCCCACTTGAAATCAGCTTTTATGTCCGCTCCAGTACTCCAACAACCAAATTTCAAGGAACCTTTCTTCCTAGAAGTTGACGCATCCTCGGTCGGAGTTGGGGCCGTTCTCTTTCAGTACTCCTCAGATAAGAGATTACATCCGTGTGGCTTTCACTCTCGTAAATTCTCTCCGGCCGAACAAAATTACACTATTGGAGACCAGGAACTCTTGGCAATTAAATCTGCCTTGGAAGAGTGGAGATATCTCTTAGAAGGGGCCAAACATGTGATTACCATTTACACTGATCACAAAAATTTGTTGTATATCAAAACCGCAAAGTGCTTGAATCCTCGCCAAGCTAGATGGGCACTCTTCTTCACTCGATTATCTTTTGTTATCAAGTACCGAGCCGGGACTTTCAATACTAAAGCGGATGCACTGTCCCGTTCACAAACTCCCACAAATGAGGAGGATTCTTTTGAGCGGAGTTTAATTCTGAATCCAATTTCTGTCTCCGCTGCCTCAACTACTCCAGGTCCTCCCCCTGGAAGAATGTCCGTACCAGCTAAATTCTGGCCGAGAATACTACAGTGGGCCCATATCTCCAAGTTTTCCGGTCATCCCGGCGCACAGAAGATGTACAAGTTTCTGCAAAGATCTTACTGGTGGGACTCCATGAGGAAGGATGTACAGGATTACTTTCATTCTTGTCCACAGTGTACACAGCATAAATCTCCTCGCCTACCTCCTGCTGGGTTGATTCATCCTCTGTCCATTCCTATGAAACCCTGGACTCACATTTCCATAGACTTCGTCACCGACTTGCCCTGTTCCAAAGGTTACAACACTGGGGTATATTTACTAAGGTCCCGATTTTGACCGAGATGCCGTTTTTTCTTCAAAGTGTCATCTCGGTAATTTACTAAGCAAAAATCACGGCAGTGATGAGGGCATTCGTAATATTTTGGAAGTCCTAGGAAAAAATCACGAATCAATACACCATCGGTCAAATACGCCTGCAATTTGGTAGAAATCGGGAATTTACTAAAAAGTGCAAAACACAAACACTGCCGACAATAGCCAAACACTGCCGTGATGAAATACAAATCGTGAAAAAGTGCTAAAAAAAACCAGACCTGCTTTTTTATCCCGTGTTTGTATAGGCATGCACGGATCCATGAGATCCGTGCATGTTTTTCAGTGGGAAGGGGTGGGAAATGTTAATAATAATAATAATAATAATAATAATTGACCGAAAGTGACCTCACCGCTGACCACAAAGTTCCCACCATTGGTTACAATGGAGCGCATAGGCGCTACATTGTAACACTGCCGTGTGCCGCCTGTCAGACAGTACAGGAGCACACAGGCGATCAGGAGGGTGCCACAACGTGGCGCTCCCTGATTGGCTGAAGAAACCCACTTAGACATCAGTCAGAGGGGGTTTCTGGCATTCGGGGAAAGGGGTCCCATGTGAAAACATGGGTCCCCTTTCAGTTCGTGGTCGGGTGTCCCGGTTTTTTATTTTTACAAGTACGTGGATTACAAATGGATTATCCGAGGAGCCCTCTACACTGGATTTGGTGAGTAGGATTTTTTCAACAGGTACACCATGGATTCTACTGGAGAAGAGGACCGACCCTCGTGTGAACATAAGGTAAGTATGTGTATATGGTGGTGTGTATGTATGCATTAAAGTTATACTTTCAAGGTGTGTGTGTAATGTCTTTATTGGGGTATTTTTTTAGTAGTAGTACTACAGGTAACAGCGGGCCCGGTTTTCCGCCGCATGCTGGTACTTGTGGTTCTCCAAGTACCAGCTTGCGGGGGAGGCTTGCTGGGACTTGTAGTACTGCTACTAAAAACAATATTCATAACTTTCAACAAAGGCTATCAGCCCCCCATCCGCAGCTTATTGGATGGGGGGGACAGCCTCGGGCTTCACCCCTGGCCCTTGGGTGGCTGGGGGGGGGACCCCTTGATTGAAGGGGTCCCCACTCCCCCATGGTACCCCGGCCAGGGGTGACTAGTTGGATATTTGATGCCACGGCCGCAAGGCACTGTATAAAAGTGACCCCCGGCTGTGGCATTATCTGTCCAGCTAGTGGAGCCCGGTGCTGGTTTCAAAAATACGGGGGACCCCTACGCTTTTTGTCCCCCGTATTTTTGGAACCAGGACCAGGCGCAGAGCCCGGTGCTGGTTGCTTGAATATGGGGGAACCCCTGTCAATTTTTTCCCATATTTTTGCAACCAGGGCCGGCTCAAAGAGCCCGAGGCTGGTTTGGCTTAGGAGGGGGGACCTCACGCAATTTTTTTTTAAGTTTAAACATTTTTTATTTTTTTTACAAGGTGCACAATGAAGCCCTGCACGGATCTCTCAGATCCGGCCGAGATTCATTGTATTAAAGTCGGCAGTGTTTTACAAGTCACTCACGTAAAACACTGCCTAAAAAATCGAATGACATCGACATCGGAAAAACCGAAAATGCAGAAAACGGCAGCTTAGTAAATTAGTCGTAATCAATTCAAAAAGTTGCATATTTACACTTTTGATGTCATTCGTGATTGAACTTTGACCTCAAATGGGAAAATACGATTCTTAGTAAATTTACCCCACTGTCTGGGTGATCGTCGACCGTTTTTCGAAGATGGCGCACTTCGTTCCATTGACTGGTCTGCCGACAGCTCCTAAATTAGCTCTAATATTCGTCCGAGAACATTTTCGGTTGCATGGGTTGCCTCAAGAAATAGTCTCTGATCGAGGGGTACAGTTCACCGCAAGGTTTTGGAAAGCTCTCTGATCGACCTTACAATTTAAACTTTAGTTTTTGTCCGCTTATCACCCCCAAACTAATGGGCAAATGGAACAAGTCAATCAAGATTTGGAGACTTTCCTCCGCCTGTATCTCTCCCCTTCACAGGACAACTGGGTAAAGTTATTGCCTTGGGCAGAGTTTGCACATAACCATTCTTTTCATTCCTCCACTGGCGAATCTCCGTTCTTCATAAACTATGGTTTCCACCCACGAGTTCCGGAATTACCAATTTTTCCAACAGGAGAGGTTCCAGCTGTGACTTCCACTCTACTACACTTCAGACAAATTTGGAGTAAGGTTCATGCTAGTCTTAAAAAGGTTTCTGTCCGATATAAGTTCTTCACGGACAGGAAACGGCGAGCCGCTCCTCAATACAAGGTTGGTGACAAGGTATGGCTCTCCACACATAATCTCCGGCTAAAGGTACCCACCATGAAGTTTGCCCCAAGATTCATCGGTCCATACCCTGTGCTACAAATCCTGAATCCTGTGGTCTGCAAGTTGGGATTACCTTCTCATCTATGCATACCGAATGCCTTTCATGTTTCTCTCCTTCGTCCTCTCATCCTTAATCGTTTTCATTCTAAGCCCTCAAGCCCCACTTCGGTAGAAACAGAAACTGAAACAGACTTTGAGATCAAAACTATTCTGGACTCTCGTTATCTTCATAATAACCTGCAATATCTGGTAGAATGGAAAGGTTATGGTCCTGAGGAGAGAAGTTGGATAGGAGCTTCTGAGGTCTCAGCTCCTCGACTAATCCGGATCTTCCATGCCAAGCACCCTACGAAACCTGGGATGTGTCCAGGGGCCACCCCTAGAGGAGGGGGTACTGTCACGCCGCCGCCCCGTCCGTCTTACTTACCTCTCCGGGCGCGCTGGTCCTCTCTGCGACCGTCCTCGCTGTCGGCTCCCGGCACTCGGTCCAGCGTCTGGGCGGGTGACGTCATCAGGCACTTCCCACCAACCAGATGGTGGTGGGAAGTATAAATTCAGGCGCCAGGCCCTGCATCAGTGCCTGAGTATCATCAGTTCCCCAGAGTGGTGATTGCCAGTCCTCCGTGCCTCCAAGCACCTCCGTGCATCCAAGCACCTCCGTGCCTCCAGCACCTCCTTGCCTCCAAGCACCTCCGTGCCTCCAGCACCTCCGTGCCTCCGAGCATCTCCGTGCCTCCAAGCACCTCCGTGCCTCCGAGCACCTCCATGCCTCAAGCACCTCCATGCCTCCAAGCACCTCCGTGCCTCAGCACCTCCGTGCCTACGAGCATCTCCGTGCCTCCGAGCACCTCCGTGCCTCCAAGCACCTCCGTGCCTCAAGCACCCCTGTGCCTCAAGCACCCCTGTGCCTCAAGCACCCCTGTGCCGCCAAGCACCTCTGTGCCTCCAAGCACCTCCGTGCCTCCAAGCACCACCGTGCCTCAAGCACCTCTGTGCCTCAAGCACCTCCGTGCCTCCAAGCACCTCCGTGCCTCAAGCACCTCTGTGCCTCCAAGCACCTCCATGCCTCCCAACACCCCCGTGCCTCCAAGCACCTCAGTGCCGCCAAGCACTTCTGTATCTCCTAGCATAGTCAGTGCCTTCCGCGTCCTGTACCTCTAATTTACTGTGCGTCCAGCAAACACAGGCTTCCACACCGGGCATTCCAGTCACGGTTACTACTCTCAATCTTCCTGTTCTCCAGCCACGTTCCTTATCATCTGTCTGCAAAGGATTCATCAGCCCTTTCAAGCTCTTGTTTTTCAGGAGATCTTCAATATCCAACACGTGCCTCCTGCCTGCTGTCCGAATCCTGTATGAGGAAAACCTACATTCGGCCATATCTGTTGCGGCCCAGTTGCGGTTCCTCTTCCCGATCTTCGGAAGATACCCCGAGTCCACAACAATCCCAAACCAGGTCAGTGATATTATCATTATATATTTGTAGAACATTCCCCCAAAAACACCTATTTTGTAGGGATACCCGCAACAAATATTAAGAATCACCCAAATGTAAAAATGAGTGACCACAGCATAAATCATAGATAACTGATCTGGTCCTTCCATTTCTGACAGCAGCTGCAACTGTAGGTTTCTATGGAGGATATAAAATGCTGTCATATTTACCAAACTCCAAAATGCCAAGCATATCAGAGCTTGCCCTTGTAGCTATTGCCATAAATAGACAACATTGTGCTACTGTTGTCTATGGCCTACACTTAACAAACAAAACCACAATGTCTACCTCAAAAGGGGGGTCTGTAAGCTGCACATGAGCAGGAGTCCTGACACAGGAGTGAAGAGACACAACACAGGGATTGGCTCCTTTCAGACTCCTTGTCCGTGTGGGTGGCATTATTGCATACAACAATTATATTTTTAGTGCTAATATGGGAATGGTCAGGATCCCGGCATTCGGGTTCTCGACAGTCAGAAACCCAACACTGCTCAGAATACCGACACCGGGGTGCCAACATGGATTGCATTGCCAGTGCCTGAATCCCTAACACCAGGATCCTGAACATAAGTATGCCGGGACTGCTGAAGGTCAGGCCAAAGGGGGGGTTAGGGTTAGGCTGTGGGGAAGGGAGAGTTAGGGTTAGGCTGTGAAGAGAGGGGTTAGGTTTAGGCTGCAAGGAGGGGGTTAGGTTTAGGCACCACCTAGAAGGGATAGGGTTAAGCTGCTGGAGGGGGTAGGGCTAGGGTCAGTCTGCAGGTAGGGATGGTTAGGGTTAGGGGGGTTTGGGATTAGGGTTAGGATACTTATCTAACAGGTGTCATGATCCCGCATGTCAGATAGGAGCACTATTATCTCTATAATATCTTTATTTCTATATTGTAAAATATTATTTGTGATGGTCTGTGTGGACCATAGGTGCCAATTTATGTTTTTGCTGGTGGGTGCTCGGCGGGAGGCGGCAGCGGGAATTTATGGGCGGCCACAGCAGTGACTAATTCCCATTACGCAACACACCATAGTGCCCATTACACATTGTGCAACACACCGTAATGCCCATTACACCTTATGCAACACATTGTAATGCCGTTACACATTATGCAACACACCGTAATGTCCATTACACATTATGCAACACTACGTAATGCCCATTACACATTATGCAACACACCGTAATGCCTATTACACATTATGCCACACATCGTAATGCTTGGTGATACATATACTGGGAGAGCATGGTGACACATACTCATACAGTGGGTCCTGGGAGAGGGGGCATGGTGACACACACACACACACACACACACACACACACACACACACAGTGAGTCTTGGAGGAGGGGGGCCTGGTGTCACAAACACACACACATACAGTGGGTCCTGGGGGAGGGGGGGCATGGTGACACACACACACATACAGTTGGCCTGCCCGTGCCTCTCTAGCTGTGATGGCACTACAAGTCCCAGCACATCCAGTTGAAAAGGTGTGCTGGGACTTGTAGTCTCATCACAGCTGGACAGACAGTAGTTGTTACCCATATAACACCCATAATTCATTACCTTTCTTCATGTAGAGCTCTAGCACCTCTAGGACTATGTTGACTGCATAGGATTACCAGGGGTCCCAGCTGGGCTGCTTCTGTGTCAGGTCACTGTGGCTGCTGTAACCACTGACTCTGCTGCGGCTGCCTGGTCATCACTTTTCACATGAATGAAGAACTGTTGTGGCAGACCACGCGGTACCTTGCTCCCTTACCCCAGCTAAATTTGCCTGCCCTGATCTGCTCCTGAGTCAGTTCTGTCCAGAGTCTCTTGACGGGCTTTGCCCCCGGCTTCAGTGTGCAGGCTGCGGATGAGTGGAACTAAATGAAGGTGATCATGGACTCACTGCTAAGGGCCAGAGGTGGTCCTGGTTTCACACTGCACAGCAAGCTGCAGGCATAGACAGCTTGTAAATGTGGGCTTGCATGGGGTCCCCTGGCTCTGCTGCAGTGCTGGCCACCCAACTGGGATGTCAGCGCTACATGGACATTCATGTAGTGGAGGATGGCTAGTTTATGTAGTGACTGGCTTCTGCAGTTGCGGACCTGGCTTGCGTGGGTGCTTGACATTAGGGGGTGCCTGTGCACACCAGGCACACCCACTACGCACTCCTATGCATACGTAGTGATGTAAAAAATTCTTAAAATGCCTGCCGCCGTAGAGACAGCGCTAGAGGTTAAATGTAACCTCTAGAGTCTGTCTCCTCCTTGGCAGGGGCCATTTTTGGTCAGGTTTTTTTACACTGCACTGTACGGAAGCGCTTCCGCAGCCCCCAGCGCGACATAATGCACTGTGGGGGCTTGCGATGGCTAGCGGTAACTGTGGTAGCGGCTGGTTCTGTGGGTGTTCCTGATTGGAATTGGAGCCTATGGAGTGGACTGCTCACCATTTACAGTAAGTATGCCTATGATGTCAACTTGAGGTTAGGCAGAGAGAGAGAGAGAGAGAGAGAGAGAGAGAGGTCAGGAATAGGTGGGTGAGGTTTGGTGCCTATGGATTGGACTGCTCACCATTTACAGTAAGTATGCCTATGATGGCCGCTTGAGGTTAGGCAGAGAAAGAGAGAGAGGTCAGGAAGAGGTGGGTGAGGTTTGGTTGCAGAGATAGAGATGTCAGGAGGACATGGGAAGGTTAGGGTGCAGTGATCAAGAGTCAGAGGGAGGAGCTGTGCTGCTTCTAATGAGGATGCCGGGAGGGGAGACTGTGCTGCTGTTCTGGGGGTGCAAGCCGAGGAGAAGGTGCCACTGTTCTGGGGAGCAGGCAAGGGTAACAATGCTGCTATTCTGGAGGGGTGTGGGCATTGGAGACTGTGCTGCTGTTCTGGGGGTGGGTGCAGGCAGGGGATGCTGTGCTGCTTTTCTGTGGGAGCAGGGGAGACTGTGCTGCTGTACTAGGGGCAATGGGCAGTGGATAGTGTGCTGATGTTCTGGGGGTGGGTGAAGGCATAGAATGCTGATGTTCTGGTGCAGAGCAGGAAAGACTGTGCTTCTGTTCAGGGGGTGTGTGGAGTTGGCTGTGGAGAGTGTGTTGCTGATCTGGGGGTGGGAGTAGGCAGGGGATGCTGTATTTTACTTGTGACTTTTATGCGCTATTAATACAGGTACATGAAATGACTAGAGCCCACATCAATGTAATAGAAATATGTATATAGAAAATTTATTTTATGTAAACATTAAAAAAATTATATAAACAGAAAATGTTTTAATGTTTACATAAAATAATTTTTTTATATATATATTTCTATTACATTGATGTGGGCTCTAGTCATTTCATGCACCTGTATTAATAGCGCATAAAAGTCACAAGTAAAATATTGTTTTTTTTTGGTGCAGCTGAAGTCAGCTGCTACTAATTGAGCTGTGTGAACACAGACACAGCTAGACTAAATGTCTGCTTAATGTGTATATATATTTTCTAATAGATCAGACTATTTGTATGCAATTAATATTCACTAGCGCCTAGATAAGCTTGGTGACTATAGTGGATGCTGTGCTGATATTCTGTGGGTAGGCAGGGGAGACTGTGCTGCTGTTTTAGGGGAAAGTGGTAAGGGCAGTAGAGAGTGTGCTGCTGTTCTGGCAGGGTGTCAGGCAGGGGATGATGTGCTGATGATGTGGGGGGTGCAAGCAGTAGAGGAACTAGGCGCTGCCATTCTGGGGTAATGTGGTAGAGCATCCTAAAAGCGAACTCAAGTATGACATCACCATCTGCACACTGTAGTTTCCACAACAGACCATGGGGACCCAGCAGGGACACTCCAGGAAACCCTCAGCCCAGTGCTCCATCACTGACTAGAGATGTGTCTTATCCCCTTGGATCCACTACCGCTAGAGGTATGTTCCTGCTGGCTCATGATACACATGATATAGGTCCTGCAGCTCTACATTACTGTTGTTCCAGTAGCAGGCACTGATGAGAGTGGGGCTTCTGATCACTGTAATGATGACAGAAGGGTGCTGATCCTGGTGCTGTTGACAGGGGAAGTTCTGATCCCAACGTTGATGACATAGGGGTTCCTGATCTCGGCACTAATGACAGGGGAGCTCCTCATCTCAGCGCTGATTAAATGGGGACAGCTAATCCCGGTGCTGATGATGGGGACCTGATGATATTAGCGCTGATGACCACGGGGCTCATGATCCCTGCACTGATGAGAGGGCATTTTCTGCCCCCAGCACTGAGAACAGAAGGGCTGCTGATGCCGGCCTGTGCCTGACAACATCTTGGTCAGTTGGGGGTAAGTTTCTACACTAGCATGATTATTTATGAAACATCAAACATGTTTGATTTTTCCCAACTATTTGGAACTGGATCAAGCATTTTTTGTTTTTTGGGAGCAAATTAATAATTATTGTTTAATCCCACATACTACCCGTTTATCTGTAGTAGCTGACTGATTGGAACGAAACTGCCTTGATGTATGGACCACATTATTTATAAGAGACAAACATCATAGAATGTACACATCAGGTGACAGGGAGAGTTTATAGTTGCATCTACCTCAGTGCCTACCTTGTATTTCAAATATGATAAGAGAACAGAGCCTTAACTAAACATTATGGTGCCCTATGCCAGAAAGAGCACTGATGCCCCCCTCACACACACACACACACACACACACACACACACACACACACACACACACACACAGTTCAAATAGGACACATGCAAATAAAAAGGGTGTGGACTCATGGGGAACAGGTGTGGCTACACAATAGTACCCCCAGTTTAAATTACACCACACAGTAGATCAACCTCATTCACATTACACCACACAGTAGTGTATCTTATTTACATTAGTCCACACAGTATTACCCCTTACTCATGTTACATCACACAGAAGTACCACTTGTACACATTATGTCATACAGTATTAGTCCTTGTACAAAATATGCCTCCCAGTAGTACCCCTTGCACACATTATGCCTCACATTATTATCCCTTGTACACAATATACCACACAATAGTACCCCTTATTGAGAATAACAAACACTAGTCCTGATTCTAGATTAGGTTAAAGCATTTGGGTTTTGGACATTCTAATTCAACTATTAAATTATGGGAACAGTAAATCATAGTTATAGTTGAATTCTAATATCCCTTCTCTCCCTAAGACTGATCTAGCAGCACTAAGGAGTTATTTTATGTGGTCTTTAATTTATTAGTTGAAGTCTATCAGTCCACTTGCCTCTTTCCTCCTGGTCCACACTTTCATAGGGTTACTCACTAGATGCTCAGTTACTGACATTCTGCTAGACTGCCACTGCTCCCAATGAGTACTGGCACACTACGCCTCTTCAGCAATGTCATGATGTCCCTCCCTTTAATTGGAATGCAGAAGCTCCCGAGCCCCAGAATTATGCCTACAACTCAAGAGCAGCCGGGCACATCTCTTAGTAAAACATTACTGTGGGTGCCCGGCAAATGGATCAGCAGCGTTTGCCTACTTTTGTAACAGATGGCTCTTGACTCCAGGACAGCAGACATTCATTGCCTGTCTCACCAGGACCACCATTTGATATGACATCTGGGAGCATTAAACAAAGCAGTGCACAATACTGACGCAGCTGCTACCACATGAAGACCCTGCTGCTGTACAAGCACAAGAGGTGTTGCTGGAGGAGTCACATCTGGGGCACTGTAGAGTTTGGTGCTCTGACTGGGGGGCATCTGCTCTGGGGTGCTGTGGATGCTAGGCTATGCCCCCATTGCTGACTGAGGCTGCTTCCTGTGGTGTGTAGATAGAGGTAATCTCTGGTGGGGTAGCCTGGGTGGGCTCCCGTTTGGGAAGGGAGTGTCGAAAGGATGGTAGCAGCATGCCTCTGCCCCGACACTCAGACTGCATGAGCCCCATTGTGTGCCAGGGACTGGAGCTCTTCCAGGGTGGAGCAGTGTCCTCCACACCCCATCAGCTAAAAGCAAGGTATTAAAGATGAATTTCCACTAAATTATGTCAAGAATCTGTGCTGTTAAAATGACAGTGCAATTGAATAGTACAGTGCACTGAAATAGTATCACAGTACCTCAGTATCTGGTGCTGCACCCATAGTATACCAGTTCATCCACATGTATCCTTGCTCTACACCCCATACATAGCTGTCTCCCCATTTATATCACTTCTCTGCCCCTACCTCATCTTTGAATACCATCTCTTACTCTATATATACTTGATTTTGCCCCTCCATGTTTAACTTGTCTCATCCCATATAGACCTGCTCTACCCTCCATTTATAACATGTCTCTCCCCCTCCCTCCTCCATATATACCAGCATTTCACCCCTGGCCGCACTGGCAGGGGTGGATTGGGATAAAAAAAAGGCCACAAAATTGGGTGTGGTCTGTTGGAGTCTGTCAAGGGGGAGGCATCCATCCTCATAGGGCCTGATTCTATGTTGAACACAGTTGCGGCCTTCCTTATAACTTTTGCTGCAGTTGCATCTGTGATTTTATGCTAATATTACTACAATCCCCTTCCCTGATGTAAATATGTGCATATGAATACACAAGGACTGAGACACCCACTTTCAGTGTCTACAGACACTGAAACCATCACCTAGGAGAGACCATTTTTAATACACTTCTTAGTGCATGTTTCTGAATCAGAACAGCAAGTACTGTATGTGCAAACAACATCGGGACACATGTGCAGTGCAACCCCCACAGGAAAAAAAAAATGCAATGGCCCAAAACAGAAAAAAACCCAAGCACATTAGTCTATGACAGGAAAAAATAAAATAATTGGCCCCAACAGGAAAAAAAAATTGGTACCTGAAGGGGGAAACACATTAGTCCCTGACAGGAAAAACATAAAGTATTGGCCCTCCACATGTTAAATCAAACACATTAGCCACAACAGGAAAAAAATACATTGTCCCCTCAATAGGGAAAAAACGCATTGCCTTCAACAGAAGAAAAAAAACACAGTAGTTCCCACAGTCCTGTGCTATTCACATCATCAAACAAGGTCCCAACATTGGCTGTCACCAGCAGGATCCCAGTGCCTGGAACAGCCTTTCTCCACATCATGCTGTGCACAGATTAAGCATGGAAATTTCAGGGCTCAGTATGAATGGACACTGTCCCAGGGCTAAATTTCATTTGCTAAGCCCCAGCAGTGAGGGACGGCTCCTGACCTGAAAGATCAAACCTGACTGCCTCTACACCACCCGTCACTGCTCCTGGCACGTTAGTAGATAGCAGTCAGAACTGGAGGAGAGGGGGTAGCTGAATCTATAAAAAATACCCCTTTTATGACACTGTATCCATCCAAAGTCATCTTACCCATTCTTGCACCATTTCCCTTTACTTGCCCTCCTCCACCCTAACATTCTATCTCCCTACATCTCTCCTTTCCCTGACCCATCTCTCCTTGCCCCTCCTGTGCCCACCTCTCCCCCTCCCCTTGTCCTGGCTCAGAGCTACCCCAGCTCAGAACCTGTAATGACTTGGCCATGTGGACAGGGAGCAGGCTGCCTCAGACGATCCCGTCTTTTCCTACTGCAGTGCAGGGAAGTCTGCTTATCACTGCTGCACTCCCACTCCTTGAAAGGTGTGTGAGACAGCATTAGTTGAACAGACTAGTTGGATTGTTGGTCCATTGGATGGTTGGAGGAAAGTTGGTGTGATATGTATGGCCAGCTTTAAGTGTTATATGCAGGGCCGTCTTTTCATATGGGCTCAATGGGCTCTTTCCCAAGGGCCCCAGGAGTATAAGGGCCCTAGGCTGATATCTGAGGGGCCCCTCTTTCCAGGGGTACCAGATTTTTTAAAATCGGCCCTGGGGAACGGGAGATATCCAACTTGAAAGCAGTGGTCCCCATCCAAGCTGGTTAATTGCTCTTCCCAGCCAGATAGCTCGGGTTCTGTCTGATTTAGATTTTTTTGAGGGTATAATCCAAAATCTGTGAATCTCATCTTTTGGTGGACACTGGAAGCTTGTCTCTACTATGCCCAGAACCAGAGATATCAGCCTCCCAGCAGCTGGTCCCTGCTCCAGCTCCACACGCCTAATATGCAGTTTTAGATTTTCATTGGTAATCTGCTCTGGCTCCTGAACTCTGATCCCCAAGTCCCCAGTATCTTCTGAAAGGTGAGACTCTAGTTTTTTTTTTATCCCATTTAAAGCTAAGAAATATATTTCCAGGAACTTGAGATATCTGCAGTCAAGCAAGCTCCCACCGAAAAAATGATAAATATTAAGCCCACTCCACTATCCACCCCTCACCTACATATTAAACACCCCCTATCACCCTGGAAGTCATGTACCAGGGCTTCTTCATTCAGCCCAGTGCTCCCTCTACAGTTTAGCCCCATCTGTGCAGTAAAAGAGTAATTAGCGGAAATTACTGCGCCAGGTCCTACATGCTGAGTGGAAGATAGAACACCCCCTACTGCCCGCGGGACATCAAAACTGCCGCTGATAGCACCCCCCACCCCTACCACTGGAGGATGGGTAGGGGGCCCAGTGCATTGCTGTGCCCAGGGGCCTACACTTCTGTTAAGACGGCCCCGGTTATATGATTTGACGTATGCAGCAAGCACGGCTATCATGAAAGGTTGTCATCAGGATCTGCCCAAGCTCTTTAATATGTATGATGGCTAGTCAACTAAAACAAGTGAAAGTTTGGTAAGGTTTCATATTTTTAATTAGTCAAAATTAGCTTCATGAATTTACTCCATATTATTTATTAATAACCTTTAACATCGCCACAGTATGTAGCAAGGCATAGCAATGTTCTAGGTAGAGATTTGCGGATTGGTTTCCATGGAAACCAAAACCACCTGAACTCCCGCATTACGAGTAGATCTGAGTTCCAGCTTTGGTTTTCCTGCCAGACTCGGATCTGATAATAAGTCTCTCCCTTGTGATTCAGGTTTCATG
The DNA here is from genome assembly GCF_028390025.1 of Pseudophryne corroboree. Lineage (NCBI taxonomy): Eukaryota > Metazoa > Chordata > Amphibia > Anura > Myobatrachidae > Pseudophryne > Pseudophryne corroboree. The sequence goes on along the minus strand of NC_086448.1, from coordinate 478,891,574 downwards.
TTACACAAGAGGAGGCGAGAGGCTGTGGGATTGAGGGATCTGATGCACAAGAAGTGAAAATAAACACAGACAACCAATCACATTGTAAAAAAAAATATGCAGACAGGACACTTTACAGACCACAGACAGTGACTAGAGGGAGATTGTGTGGAACTGTGGGCTCTGAGGCAATGTAAAAAAATCGCACACATAGGACACATCAAAGTGCTAAAAAAGTGCACATACATTACACACCATTGGTAGTGACCAGAGGGAGAGTGTTTGGGACTGCGGGCTCTAAAACACTAAGAAAATGTACATTGTTGTATGTTCAACCACGATGTAAATTGAAAATAAAACTTGTGTGTTCAAGGCAAGCATCATATAAAAAAGTAAATAAAATTGTTGTGTGTTCAAGCACTGTGTAAATATACTAATAAAACTGTAGTGTGCTGTTCAGACACTGTGCTAAAAAATAATATCATTAGGTTGCCATTACTAGGAGCATTGTGATTCTTTATGGATCAGTTGACAGAAGAGCAGGAGCAGAAACCCAGTGCTAGTGGTGCATCTACTGCTGCATGCTATCATGGTACTTTAACACCTACTAAAGTTCCAAATTTTAAGAAAAGTTTCCAAATATAAAGAATATTTCACAATGTTAAGGGAAAAGAAAACATCACAACTAAATGGAAAATGTGCTGCCAAAACATGTAAAATTGCCAACATTCAGTGTCAAGGAAAGGCTCAGGCCATGGCCAAACACAGTCTGTAGCCTCATATGATGATGAATGATAAGGTCGTAACTAAGTGTGGGCCAGTGGCAGCTGGCACACAGCGCATATGCATTGCATATGGACAGTGTGTGCAGAACCACAAGCAATACCAACAGTTCTGCACCACTTTAGAATTGTGTGTTTGCGATATGCAGCTGCAGTGCTGGATTGGTCACCTATGGCCAGACTGCTGAAGTACTGGCTGCTGTATACATTACAGCAGACAGTGCTTAGCAGTCAAAATATCTCCCCTGTGTGCTCCTCTACATGGCATAATAGGGGATCTACCTGGCATAATGTGTATCTGGGTCTCCACCTGGTATAATGTGGGTTCTACCTGGCGTAATGTGTATCAGGGGCTCTACCTGGCATAAGGTATATCAGGGACTCTACCTACCATGATGTGGGCTCTTCCTGGCATAATGTGTATCAGGTTCTCTCTGATATAATGTGGGCTCTACCTGGCATAATGTGTATCAGGGGATCTACAATGGCATAATGTGTATAAGGGATACTACTGTGTGGTATAATGTGAATAAAGGACACTAGTGTATTGTGTAACACTCCTCTACCTGGCATAATATGGGTTGTACCTGGCATAATTAATACCAAGGACTCTACCTGGCATAATGTTGGCTCTACCTGGCATAATGTGTATCAAGGGCTCTACCTGGCATAATGCTGACTCTACCTGGCACAGGTATATCAGGGGCTCTATCATGGCATATTGTGTATAAGGGGTGTGATGTAATGTGAATAACAGACACAAGTAATGCCCCTCTACCTGGCATAATTTGGGTTGTACTTAGCATAATGTATATCTGGGTCTCTACCTAGTATAATGTGGGCTCTACCTGGCATAATGCGTATCAGGGATCTACCTAGCATAATGCTGGTTCTACCTGGCATAATGTGTATCAGCTGCTCTATCTGGCATAATGTTGGCTTTACCTGGCATAAAGTGTATCAGGGGTTCTAACTGGCATAATGTGCACCAGGGACTCTACCTGGAATAATTTGGGATCTATCTGGCATAATGTGAACCAGGGGCTCTGCGTGGCATAATGTGAGCTCCACCTGGCATAATGTTTATCAGGTTCTCTCTGACATAATGTGGGCTCTACCATGGCTTAATGTGTATAAGGGGTACTGTTGTGTGGTGTAACTTAAATAACAGACTCTACTGTATCAAGTAATGTGAATAACGGACACTACTGTGCTGTGTAATGTTAATTGGTACTATTATGTGGCCACACCCCTTCCCCATAATTCCCCTATTTTTTTGGTGTGCCCGTTGGCATGCATAGTCCCTATTTTAGATATCGTGGAAGATGGGGGCACCAATTTATTTTTGGCACAGGGTACCAAAATATCTAGTAGAGGTGTCTCCTTTAAAACAGACACTAAGGCTGAAGAACAAACTGTGTGGTCAGAAACTTCACAAATTCCTGAGGAGAGTCTAGGAGTGTCCATGGTAGCTATGCTTTAGTCTGACATGTTCCAATTATGATAATGAATAACTACACTTTTAGCTGCCATTGTCAGCTTGGTTTGTAGGGTGAAACAAACCAAGCATTTAATTCACAAAATTGGCAGTCCATGTCACTATAGTGCTTGGTTTGTTAAACTGTGCATGTCCTTTTTAATATCTAACATAAGGGTAGATGGAAGGACCAAAGGACAATTCTATCTTACACAACTTGTGGACTAGATTTAGAGGGGAAAAAAATAAGATTTTACTCACCGGTAAATCTATTTCTCGTAGTCCGTAGTGGATGCTGGGAACTCCGTAAGGACCATGGGGAATAGACGGGCTCCGCAGGAGACAGGGCACTCTAAAAGAAAGATTAGGTACTATCTGGTGTGCACTGGCTCCTCCCACTATGACCCTCCTCCAGACCTCAGTAAGGATACTGTGCCCGGAAGAGCTGACACAATAAGGAAGGATTTTGAATCCCGGGTAAGACTCATACCAGCCACACCAATCACACCGTATAACTCGTGGTACTACACCCAGTTAACAGTATGAAATATAACTGAGCCTCTCAACAGATGGCTCAACAATAACCCTTAGTTAGGCAATAACTACATACAAGTATTGCAGACAATCCGCACTTGGGATGGGCGCCCAGCATCCACTACGGACTACGAGAAATAGATTTACCGGTGAGTAAAATCTTATTTTCTCTGACGTCCTAGTGGATGCTGGGAACTCCGTAAGGACCATGGGGATTATACCAAAGCTCCCAAACGGGCGGGAGAGTGCGGATGACTCTGCAGCACCGAATGAGAGAACTCAAGGTCCTCCTCAGCCAGGGTATCAATTTTGTAGAATTTAGCAAACGTGTTTGCCCCTGACCAAGTTGCAGCTCGGCAAAATTGTAAAGCCGAGACCCCTCGGGCAGCCGCCCAAGATGAGCCCACTTTCCTCGTGGAATGGGCTTTTACTGATTTAGGATGCGGCAATCCAGCAGCAGAATGCTCCAGCTGAATTGTGCTACAAATTCAGCGAGCAATATTCTGCTTAGAAGCAGGAGCACCTATTTTGTTGGGTGCCTACAGGATAAAAAGCGAGTCAGTTTTCCTGACTCCAGCCGTCCTGGAAATATAAATTTTTAAGGCCCTGACTACGTCCAGTAACTTGGAATCTTCCAAGTCCCTAGTAGCCGCAGGCACTACAATAGGTTGGTTCAAGTGAAAAGCTGATACCACCTTAGGGAGAAACTGGGGACGAGTCCTCAATTCTGCCCTATCCATATGGAAAATCAGATAAGGGCTTTTACATGACAAAGCCGCTAATTCTGACACACGCCTGGCCGAAGCCAAGGCCAATAACATGACCACTTTCCACGTGAGATATTTCAAATCCACAGTTTTAAGTGGCTCAAACCAATGTGATTTTAAGAAACTCAACACCACGTTGAGATCCCAAGGTGCCACAGGAGGCACAAAAGGGGGCTGAATATGTAGCACTCCCTTTACAAATGTCTGAACTCCAGGCAGTGAAGCCAGTTCTTTCTGGAAGAAAATCGACAGAGCCAAAATCTGGACCTTAATGGAACCCAATTTTAGGCCCATAGTCACCCCTGACTGTAGGAAGTGCAGAAAACGACCCAGCTGAAATTCCTCTGTTGGGGCCTTCCTGGCCTCACACCACGCAACATATTTTCACCAAATACGGTGATAATGGTTTGCGGTTACTTCTTTCCTGGCTTTTATTAGCGTAGGAATGACTTCTTCCGGAATGCCCTTTTCCTTTAGGATCCGGAATTCAACCGCCATGCCGTCAAACGCAGCCACGGTAAGTCTTGGAACAGACAGGGCCCCTGCTGTAGCAGATCCTGTCTGAGCGGTAGAGGCCATGGGTCCTCTGATATCATTTCTTGAAGTTCTGGGTACCAAGCTCTTCTTGGCCCATCCGGAACCACGAGTATCGTTCTTACTCCTCGTTTTCTCTCAGTACCTTTGGTATGAGAGGCAGAGGAGGTAATACATAAACCGACTGGTACACCCACGGTGTCACTAGAGCGTCCACAGCTATTGCCTGAGGGTCCCTTGACCTGGCACAATATCTAGTTTTTTGTTTAGGCGGGACGCCATCATGTCCACCTGTGGCCTTTCCCAACGGTTTACCAACAGTTGGAAGACTTCTGGATGAAGTCCCCACTCTCCCGGGTGTAGGTCGTGTCTGCTGAGGAAGTCTGCTTCCCAGTTGTCCACTCCCGGAATGAACACTGCTGACAGTGCTAAGACGTGATTTCCCGCCCATCGGAGAATCCTTGTGGCTTCTGCCATCGCCATCCTGCTTCTTGTGCCGCCCTGTCGGTTTACATGGGCGACTGCCGTGATGTTGTCTGATTGGATCAGTACCGGCTGGTTTTGAAGCAGAGGCCTTGCCAGACTTAGGGCATTGTAAATGGCCCTCAGTTCCAGAATATTTATGTGTAGGGACGACTCCTGACTTGACCAAAGTCCTTGGAAATTTCTTCCCTGTGTGACTGCCCCCCAGCCTCGAAGGCTGGCATCCGTGGTTACCAGGACCCAGTCCTGTATGCCGAATCTGCGGCCCTCTTGAAGATGAGCACTCTGCAGCCACCACAGTAGAGATACCCTGGTCCTTGGAGACAGGGTTATCAGCCGATGCATCTGAAGATGCGATCCCGACCACTTGTCCAAGAGGTCCCACTGAAAGGTTCTTGCATGGAACCTGCCGAATGGAATTTTGCTTCGTAAGAAGCTACCATTTTTCCCAGGACTCGTGTGCAGTGATGCACCGATACCTGTTTTGGTTTCAGGAGGTCTCTGACTAGAGATGACAGCTCCTTGGCTTTCTCCTGCGGGAGAAACACTTTTTTCTGTTCTGTGTCCAGAACCATCCCCAGGAACAGTAGGCGTGTGGTAGGAACCAGCTGTGACTTTGGAATGTATAGAATCCATCCGTGCTGTTGTAGCACTTCCCGAGATAGTGCTACTCCGACCAACAACTGCTCCTTGGACCTCGCCTTTATAAGGAGATCGTCCAAGTACGGGATAATTAAAACTTCCTTTTTTCGAAGGAGTATCATCATTTCTGCCATTACCTTGGTAAAGACCCTCGGTGCCGTGGACAGTCCAAACGGCAGTGTTTGGAATTGGTAATGGCAATCCTGTACCACAAATCTGAGGTACTCCTGGTGAGGATGGTAAATGGGGACATGTAGGTAAGCATCCTTGATGTCCAGGGATACCATGTAATCCCCCTCCTCCAGGCTTGCAATAACCGCCCTGAGCGATTCCATCTTGAACTTGAATTTTTTTATGTATGTGTTCAAGGATTTCAAATTTAAAATGGGTCTCACCGAACCGTCCGGTTTCGGTACCACAAATAGTGTGGAATAGTAACCCCTTCCTTGTTGAAGTAGGGGCACCTTGACTATCACCTGCTGGGAATACAGCTTGTGAATTGCCTCTAGCACAGCCTCCCTGCCCGAGGGAGTTGTCGGCAAGGCAGATTTGAGGAAACGGCGGGGGGGAGACGCCTCGAATTCCAGCTTGTACCCCTAAGATACTACTTGAAGGATCCAGGGATCCACCTGTGAGCGAGCCCACTGATCGCTGAAATTTTTGAGGCGGCCCCCCACCGTACCTGGCTACGCCTGTGGAGCCTCCGCGTCATGCGGTGGACTCAGAGGAAGCGGGGGAAGAATTTTGATTCTGGGAACTGGCTGACTGGTGCAGCTTTTTCCCTCTTCCCTTGTCTCTGTGCAGAAAGGAAGCGCCTTTGACCCGCTTGCTTTTCTGAAGCCGAAAGGACTGTACCTGATAATACAGTGCTTTCTTAGGCTGTGAGGAAACCTGAGGTAAAAATTTTTTTTTCCAGCTGTTGCTGTGGATACGAGGTCCCAGAGACCATCCCCAAACAATTCCTCACCCTTATAAGGCTCTATGTGCCTTTTAAAGTCAGCATCACTTGTCCAGTGTCAGGTCTCTAATAGCCTCCTGACAGAATGGACATTGCATTAATTCTGGATGCCAGCCGGCAAAATATCCCTCTGTGCATCCCTCATATATAAGACAACGTCTTATGTTCGCAAAATAGTATCCCTGTTTGACAGGGTTACAGACCACGCTGCAGCAGCACTATCTGCAGGTCTCAGTCTAGTACCTGAGTGTGTAAATACAGACTTCAGGATAGCCTCCTGCTTTTTATCAGCAGGTACCTTCAAAGTGGCCGTATCCTAAGACGGCAGTGCCACCTTTTTTGACAAACGTGTGAGCGCCTTATCCACCCTAGGGGATATCTCCCAGCGTAACTTATCCTCTGGCGGGAAAGGGTACGCCATCAGTAACTTTTTAGAAATTACCAGTTTCTTATCGGGGGAACCCACGCTTTTTCACACTTCATTCACTCATTTGATGGGGGAACAAAACACTGCCTGCTTTTTCTCCCCAAACATAAAACCCTTTTTTAGTGGTACTTGGGTTAATGTCAGAAATGTGTAACACATTTTTTATTGCCGGGATCATGTAACGGATGTTCCTAGTGGATTGTGTATATGTCTCAACCTCGTCGACACTGGAGTCAGACTCCGTGTCGACATCTGTGTCTGCCATCTGAGGGAGCGGGCGTTTTTGAGCCCCTGATGGCCTTTGAGACGTCTGGGCAGGCGCGGACTGAGAAGCCGGCTGTCCCATAGCTGTTACGTCATCCAGCCTTTTATGTAAGGAGTTGACACTGTCGGTTTATACCTTCCACCTATCCATCCACTCTGGTGTCGGCCCCACAGGGGGCGACATCACATTTATCGGCATCTGCTCTGCCATCACATAAGCCTCCTCATCAAACGTGTCGACACAGCCGTACCGACACACCGCACACACACACAGGGAATGCTCTGACTGAGGACAGGACCCCACACAGCCCTTTGGGGAGACAGAGAGAGAGAGTATGCCAGCACACACCAGAGCGCTATATAATTTTGGGATTAACACTATATTGAGTGAATTTTTCCCAATAGCTGCTTGTATATACAATATTGCGCCTAAATTTTGTGCCCCCCCCCTCTCTTTTTAACCCTTTGAGCCTGAAAACTACAGGGGAGAGCCTGGGGAGCTGTCTTCCAGCTGCACTGTGAAGAGAAAATGGCTCCAGTGTGCTGAGGGAGAAGACCCGCCCCTTTTTCAACTGACTTTCTCACGCTTTTTCTGGAATACTGGCAGGGGTAATTTTACATCTATATAGCCTCTAGGACTATATATGATGTAGATTTGCCAGCCAAGGTGTTGCCCTCAGGGCGCCCCCCCCAGCGCCCTGCACCCTCAGTGACCGGAGTGTGAAGTGTGCATGAGGAGCAATGGCGCACAGCTGCAGTGCTGTGCACTACCTTGGTGAAGACCGAAGTCTTCTGCCGCCGATTTTCCGGACCTCTTCTTGCTTCTGGCTCTGTAAGGGGGACGGCGGCGCGGCTCCGGGAACGAACACCAAGGCCAGTTCCATGCGGTCGATCCCTCTGGAGCTAATGGTGTCCAGCAGCCTAAGAAGCCCAAGCTAGCTGCAAGCAGGTAGGTTCGCTTCTTCTCCCCTTAGTCCCTCAATGCAGTGAGCCTGTTGCCAGCAGGTCTCACTGTAAAATAAAAAACCTAAAATAAACTTTCCTTCTAGGAGCTCAGGAGAGCCCCTAGTGTGCATCCAGCTCGGCCGGGCACAGAAATCTAACTGAGGTCTGGAGGAGGGTCATAGTGGGAGGAGCCAGTGCACACCAGATAGTACCTAATCTTTCTTTTAGAGTGCCCAGTCTCCTGCGGAGCCCGTCTATTCCCCATGGTCCTTACGGAGTTCCCAGCATCCACTAGGACGTCAGAGAAAATGGTATTATCCCTCATACTTAAACTCTTTGGTGCACCTCATACATATACTACAGGGGTGTGATACACAATTAGGAAGTAGTGAAGGAAGGTAGTGTGGCTAGCATGTCAGATTCCTAATATTTGTTATGCATTAATTATCTTGGCTTCTATTTTCAACCCTTGGCTATTAATATATTATATTCTTTTATGGCCTTTTCTCTTTTAAAGAAAATACATTTTCTAAATTCAATTAATCTATTTAAATTACTTGAAGTATCAATCTTAATAAATCAATCAACCAAACAATCCTTTACCTGCCAGCCACGACCTCCATTTTACAGTAATGACCTAGATCATCTTCTTTTGAAAACATTCTTTCTATGGGGTTTTATATAGAGATGAGCGGGTTCGGTTTCTCTGAATCCGAACCCGCCCAAACTTCATGGTTTTTTTCACGGGTCCGAGCAGACTCGGATCCTCCCGCCTTGCTCGGTTAACCCGAGCGCGCCCGAACGTCATCATGACGCTGTCGGATTCTCGCGAGACTCGGATTCTATATAAGGAGCCGCGCGTCGCCGCCATTTTCACACGTGCATTGAGATTGATAGTGAGAGGACGTGGCTGGCGTCCTCTCCATTTAGATTATAAGAGAGAGAGATTTACTGGAGCTTAGGACTAGGAGGAGTACTGTAGAAGTGTAGAGAGTGCAGAGAGTTTACTAGTGAGTGACCACCAGACAGTGCAGTTTATTTAATATATCCGTTCTCTGCCTGAAAAAAGCGATACACACAGTGACTCAGTCACATACCATATCTGTGTGCACTGCTCAGGCTCAGCCCAGTGTGCTGCATCATCTATATATATTATATATCTGTCTGACTGCTCAGCTCACACAGCTTATAATTGTGGGGGAGACTGGGGAGCACTGCAGTGCCAGTTATAGGTTATAGCAGGAGCCAGGAGTACATAATATTATATAGTGAGTGACCACCAGACAGTGCAGTTTATTTAATATATCCGTTCTCTGCCTGAAAAAAGCGATACACACAGTGACTCAGTCACATACCATATCTGTGTGCACTGCTCAGGCTCAGCCCAGTGTGCTGCATCATCTATATATATTATATATCTGTCTGACTGCTCAGCTCACACAGCTTATAATTGTGGGGGAGACTGGGGAGCACTGCAGTGCCAGTTATAGGTTATAGCAGGAGCCTGGAGTACATAATATTATATTAAAATTAAACAGTGCACACTTTTGCTGCAGGAGTGCCACTGCCAGTGTGACTGACCAGTGACCTGACCACACTGACCACCAGTATAGTTAGTAGTATACTTATATTGTGATTGCCTGAAAAAGTTAAACACTCGTCGTGTGACTTCACTTGTGTGTTTTTTTTTTTTTTATTCTATAAAAATAAAACTCATTCTGCTGACAGACAGTGTCCAGCAGGTCCGTCATTATATAATATATAATATATACCTGTCCGGCTGCAGTAGTGATATATATATATATTTTTTATATCATTTATCATCCAGTCGCAGCAGACACAGTACGGTAGTTCACGGCTGTGGCTACCTCTGTGTCTGCACTCGGCAGGCAGTCCGTCCATAATTGTATACCACCTAACCGTGGTTTTTTTTTCTTCTTTATACATACATACTACTACGACATCTCTTTATCAACCAGTCTATATTAGCAGCAGACACAGTACAGTACGGTAGTTCACGGCTGTGGCTACCTCTGTGTCTGCACTCGGCAGGCAGTCCGTCCATAATTGTATACCACCTAACCTTTTTCTTTGCATCATGTGCTGATTGGGGAGGGTTTTTTGGAAGGGACATCCTGCGTGACACTGCAGTGCCACTCCTAAATGGGCCCGGTGTTTGTGTCGGCCACTAGGGTCGCTAATCTTACTCACACAGTCAGCTACCTCATTGCGCCTCTTTTTTTCTTTGCGTCATGTGCTGTTTGGGGAGGGTTTTTTGGAAGGGACATCCTGCGTGACACTGCAGTGCCACTCCTAGATGGGCCCGGTGTTTGTGTCGGCCACTAGGGTCGCTAATCTTACTCACACAGCTACCTCATTGCGCCTCTTTTTTTCTTTGCGTCATGTGCTGTTTGGGGAGGGTTTTTTGGAAGGGCCATCCTGCGTGACACTGCAGTGCCACTCCTAGATGGGCCCGGTGTTTGTGTCGGCCACTAGGGTCGCTAATCTTACTCACACAGCTACCTCATTGCGCCTCTTTTTTTCTTTGCGTCATGTGCTGTTTGGGGAGGGTTTTTTGGAAGGGACATCCTGCGTGACACTGCAGTGCCACTCCTAGATGGGCCCGGTGTTTGTGTCGGCCACTAGGGTCGCTTATCTTACTCACACAGCGACCTCGGTGCAAATTTTAGGACTAAAAATAATATTGTGAGGTGTGAGGTATTCAGAATAGACTGAAAATGAGTGTAAATTATTGTTTTTGAGGTTAATAATACTTTGGGATCAAAATGACCCCCAAATTCTATGATTTAAGCTGTTTTTTAGTGTTTTTTGAAAAAAACACCCGAATCCAAAACACACCCGAATCCGACAAAAAAAATTCGGTGAGGTTTTGCCAAAACGCGTTCGAACCCAAAACACGGCCGCGGAACCGAACCCAAAACCAAAACACAAAACCCGAAAAATTTCAGGCGCTCATCTCTAGTTTTATACTGTTGTTTATTAAACTGAAATCCTGTCTGCCACTGTGGTGCCACAATGTTTCATAGATATTCTATATTCTTTGAAAACTGCCATATGTTTGTGCCACTGCTCTGTTGCTTCGTTCAGCCATCTAGGCTTTGGGCAATATTGGTGAACAAATTTGTGAGCTGTGAGGTGGTCAAAATTGATTGTCAGTGACAGGAATGGAATATTTTGATGTTAGTTATACTGTAGGAACAAAATCAGGCCCAAACTACATGATTCTAGCTGTTTTAAGCAATTTTTTTTTAATCTAGATCCAAAGTTAAAACACGTGAGGGTGGTTTTGCCAAAACAGGAAAACAAAAACAAAACACAGAGGGCAATTTTGGCAAAACCAAAACATGGAAGTCCACACATCTCTGGATTTAGGTGGTTAATCGATTTTGCATATTTGCTTCTGCCCACTACAACAGTGAATACTCTTCTTGTCTGGTGGGCAGTGGTATATATTAGAGATGTGCGGCAGGCACATTTTGTGTTTTGTGTTTTGGATTTGGTTCTAATTCCCTGTTCGTGTTTTGGTTTTGGCTTGGTTTTCCCAAAACTACCCTTTCGTGTTTTGGTTTTGGATTTAGATCTGGATGATTTTTTAAATAAAAATACAAACAGCTAAAATCACATAATTTGGGGGTAAATTTGCTCTTACGGTATTATTAACCTCAATAACATTCATTTCCACTCATTTCCAGTCTATTCTGAACACATCACACCTCACAATATTGTTTTTAGGCAAAAAAGGTTGCACCAAGGTGGCTGGATGACTAAGCTAAGAGACACAAGTGTGCGTCACAAACACCTGGCCCATCTAGTAGTGGCACTGCAGTTGCAGACAGGATGGCACTTAAAAAAACTAGGCCCCAAATAGCACATGATGCAAAGAAGAAAAAGAGGTGCAATGAGGTAGCTGTATGTCTAAGCTAAGCAACACAAGTGCGGCACAAACAACTGGACAATCTAGAAGTGGCACTGCAGTGGCCGACAGGATGGTACTTAAAAAAACTAGTACCCAAACAGCACATGATGCAAAGAAGAAAAAGAGGTGCAAGATGGAATTGTCCTTGGGCCCTCTCACCCACCCTTATGATGTATAAACAGGACATGTACACTTTAACAAACCAGTCATTTCAGTGACAGGGTCTGCCAAACAACTGTGGCTGAAATGACTGGTTTGTTTGGGCCCCCACCAAAAAAGAAGCAATCCATCTCTCCTTGCACAAACTGGCTCTACAGAATCAAGATGTCGACCTCATCCTCCAATTACTCACCCCTTTCACTGTGTACATCCTCCTCCTCACAGAGTATTAATTCTTCCCCACTGGAATCCACCATCACAGGTCCCTGTGTACTTTATGGAGGCAATTGCTGGTCAAGGTCTCCCCGTAGAAATGTATAATTCATTTTGATGAACCTCACCTTCTTCACATTTTGTGGAAGTAACCTCCTACGCTGATCGCTGATAAGGCTGCACTAAACACTCTTTAGGAGTACACACTGGAGGGGTGGCAACTTAGGTAAATAAAAGCCAGTTTGTGCAAGGGCATCCAAATTGACTTTTTTTCCTGCCAGTATACATACAGTCCGTCTGATATGCCTACTCGGATGCTGTCACTCATATAATCCTCCAACATTCTTTCAATGGTGACAGAATCATATGCAGTGATAGTAGACATGTCAGTTATCGTTGGCAGGTTCTTCAGTCCGGACCAAATGTCAACACTTGCTCCTGACTGGCCTGCATCACCATCAGCGGTTGGGCTAGGAAATCTTATCCTTTTCCTTGCGGTTCCTGTTGCGGGAGAAAGTGAAGGAGGAGCTGTTGATGGGTCACGTTCCGCTTGAGTTGACAATTTTCTCACCAGCAGGTCTTTGAACCTTTGCAGACTTGTGTCTGCCAGAAAGAGAGAAACAACGTAGGCTTTAAACCTAGGATCGAGTATGGTGGACAAACTGTAGTGCTCTGATTTCAACAGATTGACCACCCTTGAATCATGGCTAACTGGAAGTAGTACAAGTAGTCTTCCGACTTCCCCTCTGGGATGATGATCGACTCCCAGCAGCAACAACAGCAGTGCAGCAACAGCAGGCGTACCACTCAAGGATCCTCCAGAGTTATCCCGGTTAGGAGAGGACTCCTCAGTCTTGCCAGTGACATAGCCTACTGATGTTCCTGACTGAGGAGGAAGTTGACGTTGAGGGAGTTGGTGGTGTGGCTTGCAGGAGCTTGGGTACAGGAGGAAGAAGGGATTTAGGTGTCAGTGGACTGCTTACGCTCTTACCCAAAGTTTCACAAATTGACACTGACTTCTGATGAATGCGCTGCAGGTGACGTTTAAGGGAGGATGCTCCTAGGTGGTTAACGTCCTTACCCCTACTTATTACAGATTGACAGAGGCAACACACGGCATGACACCTGTTGTCCAGATTTTTGGAGAAATAATTCCACACCGAAGAGGTGGCTTTTTTGTATTTTGCCCATGCATCACAATGGGATTCTTACTCCCACAGATAACAGGTGTCTTCCCCGGTGCCTGATTTAAACAAACTACATAACCATCAGAATCCTCCACGTCAACTTCCTTCTCAGCGCCAGCAACACCCTTATCCTCATCCTGGTGTACTTCAACAGTGACATCTTCAATTTTAATATCAGAAACTGAACTCTGGGTGCTCCTTCCAGCACTTGCAGGGAACGTGCAAATTGTGGAAGGAGCCACCTCTTCCCGTCCAGTGTTGGGAAGGTCAGGCATTGCAACCGCCGACACATTCTCCTTGGGTATTTGTGATACCATCTTAGAACGCACAGTTCTTTTCTGTGCTTTTTCCAGCTTAACTTTTATCATTTTTCTAGTGGGAGGATGAGGGCTTCCATCATCATGTGAAGCTAAACCACTAGTCATAAACATAGTCCCGGGCCTTAGCCATTCCTTGCCTCTCCATGTCATAAATTGCATATTATCAAGTTTACGTTTCTCCTCAGACCATTAAAATTTATTTTTTTGGGTCTTTTTACTGAACTTTGTCTTTTTGGATTTTACATGCCCTCTACTATCACGTTGGGCATCGGCCTTGGCAGACATTGTTGATGGCATTTCATCATCTATGTCATGGCTAGCGGCAGCAGCTTCAGCACTAGGAGGAAGTGGCTCTTGATCTTTCCCTATTTTATCCTCCAAATTTTTGTTCTCCATTATTTTTCTGGATTTATATAACAAAATTCAGTACAGGATAGAGTACCTCTACACCACACAGGGCAAACCCTGTTAAAATTATTTGGATTAAATATTAATAACCCCTTTATTTGGAGTAAATAATATACAGCACAGGACAGCACTACTGAACTTATATAGCAGCACCACTGGACTGGATTTATACGGAATTATATGGATTTATATGGAATTATACGGCAGGATCACTGAACTTATACACCAGTACCACTGTAAATATACAGCAGGATCACTTGAATTATACGGCAGGATCACTGGACTTATACGCCCGTATCACTGGACTTATACTGCAGTACCACTGGACTTATACGGCAGTACCACTGGACATATATACGGCAGTATCACTGGAATGGACTTATACGCCAGTACCACTGAAATTATATGGCAGGATCACTGGACCTATATGCCTATACCACTGGAATTTTACGGAAGGATCTCTGGAATTATACGGCAGGATTACTGGATTTATACGGCAGTACCGCTGGACATATACAGCAGTATCAATGGACATATATGGCAGGATCACTGGAATTATACAGCAGGATCACTGGACTTATATGCTAGTACTATTGTAATTATACGGCAGGATCACTGGATTTATACTGCAGCACTGCTGGACATATACAACAGTATCAATAGACATATATGGCAGTATCACTGGACATATACGGCAGTATCATTGGACTGGAATAATACGCCAGTACCACTATAATTATATGGCAGGATCACTGGACTTATATGCCAGTACCACTGTAATTATATGGCAGGATCACAGGACTTATACACCAGTACCACTGGAATTATACGGCAGGATCACTAGAATTTTACGGCCATACCACTGGACTTATACGCCAGTACCACTGGATTTATACAACATTACCACTGGACATATACTACGGCAGTATCACTAGTATTATATGGCAGTACGACTGGACATATATGGCAGTATTACTGGATTTATACTGCAGTACCACTGGACATATACAGCAGTATCACTAGAATTATATGGCAGTACCACTGGACATATACGGCAGTACCGCTGAACATATACGTCAGTATCAATGGACATATACGGCAGTATCAATGGACATATACGGCAGTATCACTTTAATTATGCGGTAGGATCACTGGAATTTTACGGCAGGATCACTGTATTTATACGGCAGTACTGCTGGACATATATGGCAGTTTCAATGGACATATACGGCAGGATCACTGGACTTATATGGCAGGATAACTGTAATTTTATGGCAGGATCACTGTAATTTTACGGCAGTATCACTGGAATTATACGGCAGGATCACTGGATTTATACAGCAGTACCGCTGGACATATACGGCAGTATCAATGGACATATACGGCAGGATCACTGGATTTATACAGCAGGATCACTGGAATTATACGGCAGGATCACTGGATTTTATATGGCAGTACCGCTGGACATATACGGTAGTACCGCTGGACATATACGGCAGTATCAATGGACATATACAGCAGTGTCACTGGATATACACGGCAGTATCAACTGACATATATGGCAGGATCACAATACTTATACGGCAGGATCACTGAATTTATACAGCAGGATCCCTAGACTAATACGCCAGTACCACTGGAATTATACAGCAGGATCATTGGAATT
Organism: Pseudophryne corroboree; assembly: GCF_028390025.1. Lineage (NCBI taxonomy): Eukaryota > Metazoa > Chordata > Amphibia > Anura > Myobatrachidae > Pseudophryne > Pseudophryne corroboree. The sequence goes on along the minus strand of NC_086448.1, from coordinate 478,875,892 downwards.
ATACGGCAGGATAACTGGACTTATACGGCAGGATCACCGGATTAATACGGCAGTACCGCTGGACATATACGGCAGTATCAATGGACATATATGGCAGTATCACTGGACTTATACGGCAGGATCACTGTAATTATATGGCAGGATCACTGGAATTATACGTCAGGATCACTGGACATATACAGTAGTACCGCTGGACATAAAAGGCAGTATCAATGGACATATACAGCAGTATCACTGGACATATACGGCAGTATCAATGGACATATACGGCAGCAGTGTCACTGGACATATACGGCAGTGTCACTGGACATACACGGCAGTATCAACGGACATATATGGCAGGATCACAATACTTATACGGCAGGATCACTGGAATTATACGGCAGGATCACTGGATTTATACTGCATTACCGCTGGACATATACAGCAGTATCAATAGACATATACGGCAGGAACACTGGACATATACGACAGTACCACTGGACATAAACGGCAGCACAGGGACAGCACCAATGGACTGATGCAGGAAAACACAGCATCACTGCAATGGACTGGACTTATACAGCAGCACTGGACATAAGGCAGCAGAGGACACCACCACTGTGACTGGCCTGATGCAGCACAACACATCACCACTGGACTGATGCAGGACAACACTGCACCACTGGACTGGACTTATACAGCAGCACTGGACATATGGCACCAGAGGACACCACCACTGTGACTGGACTGATGCAGTGCAATACACCACCACTGAACTGATGCAGCACAACACAGCAACACTGTAAGGGACTTATACAGCAGCACTTGTCATATGGCAGCAGAGGACACAACCACTGTGACTGGACAGATGCAAAACAAGACACGGACACTGAGGACACTGAGCACGAAGACACGTCCTCTCTCTACACTCTCCAATGCCGGAGTGAAAATGGCGGGGACGCGCGGCTCCTTATTTGGAATCCAAACCCCGCGAGAATCCAACAGCGGGATGATGACGTTTTGCCTCGTTCTGGTTTCCGAGTCAGGTGGGAAAATCGATACCTGATTCAGATTCCGGGCTCGCGTGGTGAAGTCTGGTAGGGTTCGGTTCTCTGAGAACCAATCCTGCTCATCTCTAGTATATATACACATAAAAGTCTATAGAGTCAGAGTAATTATTATGTTTAATTATCTAAAGAGGGCCCTGTCTGCAGTACTTTGCACATGAGCTAAGAATGTGATTTAAGATGTATAAATAATTACTGCTGGTGAATTTGTAAGTGACCAATTGATGTACTGAAGAAATAAGACATGTGTAAATGCAGCTATGGTAAAAATGTCAAATCTGATATCTGTATAGTGTATGAGATTTTAAAAGTATTAGCATATTTTCATGAATTTATAACTGAGCAGCATCCAGCACTAATGACATACTGTACTGTATCTCCTTATTTTATATACAAAAAGAGCAAATTATGAAGGCTATATTTTTTTCTTATTAGCATTGCTTTTTTGTATAACAATATCACTAGGAGCTAAGAATGACAAAGGGAATGGCAGTGGAACCAAAATATTTTCAATCTCTTCAACATACTGATAGAAACCTTGTCATTTCAATGTGTTTATTGTCTGACAGGGCACTCATGTTGAACTTCACATTTTTATTGTTTACCTGAGTAATATTTTTTTTATAAAAATGTTATTTAAACATAACCTTGAGTTACTAAAAATGAATGCCTTTGTCTCACATTGAATTATTAGGAGTCATAAGTAATTATCAAACCAGTAAATCTGAAAGGTGGGTAAAAAAAAACCTGAGAAAAATTAAACCTTGAGTCAGAATTTGGGAATTTACACAAAACAGATTTGGCTATGGTAGAGTTATATTTATTGTTCAGGGAGGAATTTTTTTTGCATGCATATAACAAGGGGGAGTGGCCTGGGTTAGGCCCTATGTCTGGAAATTACAGACAGTAATTATGCTGCTTCTATTCATTTAGCATTTTCTAGTTCAGTTAGCTTGCTTGCCCTTATTATTTTTTCTCCTTTTTGTCCTACCCTATTCTAGCGTACTTTCCATTTTTCCATGCTCTCCTCTGCAGCTCTCAACCCCACAACATCTCCAGTGCACGCATACTCCATTCTGTGGTGCATCCTGCCTCCATGTGCTCCACTTCAGTTGCCTCCTCTGGTCCTCTCTGGGCAAATCAATGGATTTTCCTTGCGACTGTAACTGTGGCTGCTTGCTGAGTGATGGATGCTAGGGGACTGGGGCCTTGTGGCAGAGTCCAACATTGGTGTGCTCTTAGCGTGACCTCTCATTGCATACTGTAGCTGGTGCCGCTGTTACTGCACCTGGGCCATCTGGAGCTACAACTCCAAAGCTTCCTGCACTGTTGGAAGTGGGGGGTGGAGCTGAGTTTATCAGTGCTTTGTTCATTCTCTTTCTTATTCTGGCCTCTCTACAATGCCTTTGGTTCAGGACTTATTAACCCTTTTCTTGCTGAAAAGGTTCAGGTCTCCCCTGCATTGCTCTCCATCAACCCCCTTTGCATCAAAATCTACTCCAGAGGTGCTGCCTGCCTAGCTTGCTTCCCTCTACCCTATGTTACTGAAGGAGCTCCCCTTTTGCATGTGATTCTAGTGCACTGGGTCTGTCTACTGCTAATGTGTCTTCTCTTTCAGATGTGGCTATTCCCTAAAGATTAATGGTACATACCAGACAGGATTCTAGTCCACTTTTCTTAATGGACAGGAATGCTGCTGTTCACCATCTGGCGAGCACACATTCTCTCTATTTCCTCCTTGCTAGTACTCTATCTCTTCAAACTCTAGTGATAGTAAGCTGTCCTTGGGCTCCAGGGAGCATGAATCTAAGGTGGCTAGGTATGCTGATTGGATTTATAGGGACAGGGGTGAGCATCCTTGTTCAAACACTGCTATTTTGAGGGGGCTGAAGGAGCACAATAAAGCTAGGATTAACAATGGCTGTTTTTTTATATTATTTTCTTTACATCCAAGTCCAAGTTGTTATTGGAGAACCCTTACAAGGAAAAATACTGGCTAGGGCTATCCCTAAGTAAGGTAGACTCATCTGATCATTTGGATGCCATGGACAGTTGGCTTGCATAATTTCTGAACATGGTGGATGCAGAGTTTCTTTTATTTCTTTATGATATCAAGGTGACATCAGCAAAGGACATGACCAGTGAGGTGCAGGAGACATTGCACAATGAAGTAATTTGGCCTGGACTAGCAGCCCCTCCTATTCACATCCTGGTCCTTTCACTCTTGGGGCTTGTTCCCAAGAATGAGTCAGCTAAATCCAAATGGATACAACACTTTATATCACTTTATATAACTACACTGCCAAATAGGACCAATAGCAAAGCTATCCCAAGTTTCTTACATGCCCAAGAAGAATCTTTGACACTTTGGTTGATAAAAATACATTGGTGACTTCATATAGCCCCTATGCTAGCAATATACTATCCTGTTAGTATGTGTTAAGGCACCCCCATTCTGGGAAGCAAAATAAGGTAGCAGACAACATTTAATGAGCTTTTAAGAAAGCCACACAATTGTAATTTTAGTGCAGCTAGGACTTTAGATACAATCTTTGCAGCCACAATCCTTTGGGTATTTGCAACAACAAACTCCAGATTCCAGGGGCAGTGCCTGAAGACACAGCTCATATGGAGGTCTCTAGGTAAAGGTATTGTAGGGAGAGATTTATCCAACCCTAACACACACTGCTGCAAGGCCATTTATTTTCACTATTTCAGAAAGGAGCTATAAACATATACTTACAGTACTGCTTTGTTTGTGTTCAGTTTCCGTTGCATGCCTATAACAATTAAGATTCAGATAATTTATTGTTCTGCCATGCATATACAGTTAACTTGTGCTTTCAAGTAGAGATGAGAAGGTTCAGTTCCCTGAGAAATAAACCCCCCGAACTTCACTACCCGAGCCTGGCTTTCCGCCTGACTCGGAAACCAGGACGAGGCAAAACGTCATCATCCCACTGTCGGATTCTCGAGGGTTTTGGATTCCATATAGGGAGCCGAGTGTCGCCGCCATTTTCACTACAGTCCCGGAGAGTGTAACGAGAGGACGTGTCTCCGTTCTCAGTGTCTGTGCGGGAGGGAAAGTGGGGTGGTGATTCCAGTGCTGTCTTGTGCTGCTCAGTCCAGTGTAGTGTCTTATGCTGCATCAGTCCAGTCACAGTGGTGGTGTCCTCTGCTGCCATATGTCCAGTGTAGCCATATAAGTCCAGTGCAGTGGTGCTGTGTTGTGCTGCATCTGTCCAGTGGTGATGTGTTGTGCTGCATCAGTCCAGTCACAGTGGTGGTGTCCTCTGCTGCCATATGTCCAGTGCTGTTGTATACGTCCAGTCCAGTGGTGCTGTATTGTGCTGCATCAGACCAGTGGTGGTGTCTTGTGCTGCATCAGTCCAGTCACAGTGGTGGTGTCCTCTGCTGTGTTGTCCTACATCAGTCCAGTGTTGGTGTCCCTGTAATGCTGTATAAGTCCAGTTGTACTGCTGAAGATGTCCAGTGATACTGCTGTACATGTCCAGTGATACTGCGGTATAAGTCCAGTGGTACTGCCGTAAAAATGCAGTCCAGCGGTAATGCCGTATAAGTCTAGTGACACTGCTGTATATTTCCAGTGATACTGCTGTATATGTCCAGTGGTACTGCCGTATAAATCCAGTGATACTGCTGTATATGTCCTGTGGTACTGCCATATAATTCCAGTGATACTTCCGTATATGTCCAGTGGTACTGCCGTATAAATGCAGTCCAGCGGTAATGCCGTATAAGTCTAGTGACACTGCTGTATATTTCCAGTGATACTGCTGTATATGTCCAGTGGTACTGCCGTATAAATCCAGTGATACTGCTGTATATGTCCAGTGGTACTGCCATATAATTCCAGTGATACTTCCGTATATGTCCAGTGGTACTGCCGTATAAATCCAGTGGAACTGGTGTATAAATTCAGTTCAGTGGTACTGTTATATATGTCCAGTGATACTGCTATATATGTCCAGTGATACTGCTGTATATGTCCAGTAGTACTGCCATATAAATATAGTGATACTGTCGTATATGTCCAGTGGTACTGTCATATAATTCCAGTGATACTGCCATATATGTCTAGTGGTACTTCGTATAAATCCAGTGATACTGCCGTATATGTCCAGTGGTATTGCCGTATAAATCCAGTGATACTGCCATATATGTCCAGTGGTACTGCCGTATAAATCCAGTCCAGTGATACTGCCATATATTTTCAGTGAGACTGCCATATATGTCCAGTGATACTGCCATATATGTCCAGTGGTACTGCCATATAAATCCAGTGGTACTGGCGTATAAATTCAGTCCAGTGATTCTGCTGTATATGTCCAGTGATACTGCGGTATATGTCCAGTGGTACTGCCGTATAAATGCAGTCCAGCGGTAATGCCGTATAAGTCTAGTGACACTGCTGTATATTTCCAGTGATACTGCTGTATATGTCCAGTGGTACTGCCGTATAAATCCAGTGATACTGCTGTATATGTCCTGTGGTACTGCCATATAATTCCAGTGATACTTCCGTATATGTCCAGTGGTACTGCCGTATAAATGCAGTCCAGCGGTAATGCCGTATAAGTCTAGTGACACTGCTGTATATTTCCAGTGATACTGCTGTATATGTCCAGTGGTACTGCCGTATAAATCCAGTGATACTGCTGTATATGTCCAGTGGTACTGCCATATAATTCCAGTGATACTTCCGTATATGTCCAGTGGTACTGCCGTATAAATCCAGTGGAACTGGTGTATAAATTCAGTTCAGTGGTACTGTTATATATGTCCAGTGATACTGCTATATATGTCCAGTGATACTGCTGTATATGTCCAGTAGTACTGCCATATAAATATAGTGATACTGTCGTATATGTCCAGTGGTACTGTCATATAATTCCAGTGATACTGCCATATATGTCTAGTGGTACTTCGTATAAATCCAGTGATACTGCCGTATATGTCCAGTGGTATTGCCGTATAAATCCAGTGATACTGCCATATATGTCCAGTGGTACTGCCGTATAAATCCAGTCCAGTGATACTGCCATATATTTTCAGTGAGACTGCCATATATGTCCAGTGATACTGCCATATATGTCCAGTGGTACTGCCATATAAATCCAGTGGTACTGGCGTATAAATTCAGTCCAGTGATTCTGCTGTATATGTCCAGTGATACTGCGGTATATGTCCAGTGGTACTGCCGTATAAATCCAGTCCAGTGATACTGTTTTATAAGTCCAGTGATACTGCCATATAAATACAGTGATACTGCCGTATATGGCAAGTGGTACATCCATATAATTCCAGTGATACTGCCGTATATGTCCAGTGGTACTTCCGTATAAATCCAGTGATACTTCTGTATATGTCCAGTGGTATTGCCGTATAAATCCAGTGATACTGCCGTATATGCCCAGTGGTAATGTCATATAAATCCAGTGGTACTGGCGTATAAGTCCAGTGGTAGTGCCGTATAATTCCAGTGATACTGCCGGATAAATCCAGTCCAGTTGAACTGCCGTATATATCCAGTAGTACTGCGGTATAATTCCAATGATACTGCCATAAAATCCCAGTGGTACTGACGTACAAATCCAGTGGTACTGCCGAATAATTCCAGTGATACTGCTGAATAATTCCATTGGTACTGCTGTATAATTCCAGTAATACTGCCGTATAAATCCAGTCCAGTGGTACTGCCGTATTTGTCCAGTGGTACTGCCTTATAATTCCATTGATCCTGCCGTATAAATCCAGTCCAGTGGTACTGCCGTATAAGTTCAGTGGTACTGCCATATAATTCCAGTGATACTGCTGTATAATTTCAGTGGTACTGCCGTATAATTCCAGTAAATCTGCCGTATAATTCCAGTGGTACTAGTGTATAAGTCCAGTGGTACTACCGTATAATTCCAGTGATACTACCGTATAATTCCTGTGATACTGCCATATAAATCCAGTCCAGTGGTACAGCCGTATAATTCCAGATATACTGCCATATAATTCCAGTACAGTGTTAATGCCGTATAAATCCAGTGGTTCTGCTGTATAATTCCAGTGATACTGTCATATAAATACATTGCTACTGGCGTATATATCCAGTGGTACTGCCATACAATTCCAGTGATACTGCTATATATGTCCAGTGGTAATGCCGTATAAATCCAGTGATACTGCCGTATATGTCCAGTGGTACTGCCATATAATACCAGTGATACTGCCGTATATGTCCAGTGGTAATGTCATATAAATCCAGTGGTACTGGCGTATAAATCCAGTGGTACTGCTGTATAATTCCAGTGATACTGCCGGATAATTCCAGTGATACTGCCGGATAAATCCAGTCCAGTTGTACTGCCATATATATCCAGTGGTACTGCTGTATAATTCCAATATTACTGCCGTATAATTCCAGTGATACTGCCGTATAAATCCAGTCCAGTGGTACTGCTGTACATGTCCAGTGGTACTGCCTTATAATTCCAGTGATCCTGCTGTATAAATCCAGTCCAGTGGTACTGCTGTATAAATCCAGTGGTACTGCCATATAATTCCAGTGATATTGCTGTATAATTTCAGTGGTAATGCCCTATAATTCCAGTAAATCTGACATATAAATCCAGTGGTACTGCCGTATAATTCCAGTGATACTGCCATACAAATCCAGTCCAGTGGTACTGCAGTATAAATCCAGTGGTACTGCTATATAATTCCAGTGGTACTGCCATATAATTCCAGTTATACTACCGTATAATTTCAGTTATACTGCCGTATAATTCCAGTACAGTGTTACTGCCGTATAAATCCAGTGGTTCTGCTAATTCCAGTGATACTGTCATATAAATACAGTGATACTGCCGTATATGTCCAGTGGTACTGCCATACAATTCCAGTGATACTGCTGTATATGTTTAGTGGTACTGTCATATAAATACAGTGATACTGCCGTATATGTTCAGTGGTACTGATATATAAATCCAGTGATACTAGTGTATAAGTCCAGTGGTACTGCCGTATAATTCCAGTGATACTGCCGTATAATTCCAGTGAAACTGCCGTATAAATTATGTGGTACTGCCGTATAATTCCAGTGATACTGCCGTATAATTCCAGAGGAACTGCCGTATAAGTCCAGTGGTACTGCTGTATAATTCCAGTGATACTGCCGTATAATTCCAGTCCAGTAGTACTGCCAAATAAGTACAGTGCTTCTGCCGTATAATTCCAGTGATACTGATGTATAATTCCAGTGATACTGGCGGATAAATCCAGTGGTACTGCCATATAGTTCCAATGATACTGCCGTATAAGTCCAGTGGTAATTCAAGAGATACTGCTGGATAAATCCAGTCCAGTGGTACTTCCGTATAAGTCCAGTGGAACTGCAATATAATTCCAGTGATACTGCCGTATAAATCCAGTCCACTGGTACTGCGGTATTTATCCAGTGGTACTACCGTATAATTTCAGTGGTAGTGCCGTATAAATCCAGTGGTACTGCTTTATAATTCCAGTGATACAGACATATAATTCTAGTGGTACTGGCGTAAAAACACAGTGGTAATGCTGTATAATTCCAGTGATATTGCTGGATAATTCCAGAGATAATGCCAGTGAAATCTTGTCCAGTGGTACTGCCGTATAGGTACAGTGGCACTGCCATATAATTCCAGTTATACTGCCATATAATTCCAGTGATACTGCTGATTAAATCCAGTCCAGTGGTACTGCCACATAAACTGAGTGGTACTGCCATATAATTCCAGTGATACTGCCGTATAATTCCGGTGGTACTGGCATATAAATCCAGTGATACTGCCGTATAAATCCAGTACAGTGGTACTGCCGTATATGTCCAGTGGTATTGCCTTATAATTCCAGTGATCCAGCCATATAAATCCAGTCCAGTGGTACTGCCGTATAAGTCCAGTGGTACTGCCATATAATTCCAGTGATACTGCTGTATAATTTCAGTGGTACTGCCGTATGATTCCAGTTAATCTGACGTATAATTCCAGTGGTACTAGTGTATAAATCCAGTGGTACTGCCGTATAATTCCAGTGATACTGCCGTATAATTCCAGTGATACTGCCATATAAATCCAGTCCAGTGGTACTGCCATATAAATCCAGTGGTACTGCCGTACAATTCCAGTGATACTGCCATATAATTCCAGTGGTACTGCCATATAAATCCATTAGTACTGTCCTGTACTGTATTTTGGGGGTAATTCCAAGTTGATCGCAGCAGGAAAATTTTTAGCAGTTGGGCAAAACCATGTGCAGTGCAGGGGAGGCAGATATAACATGTGCAGAGAGAGATAGATTTGGGTGTGGTGAGTTAAATCTGCAATCTAAATTGCAGTGTAAAAGTAAAGCAGCCAGTATTTACCCTGCACAGAAACAAAATAACCCTACCCAAATCTAACACTCTCTGCAAATGTTATATCTGCCACACCTGCAGTGCACATGGTTTTGCCCAACTGCTAAAAAATTTCCTGCTGCGATCAACTTGGAATTACCCCCTTTATTTACTCCATTTAAAGGCGTTATTAATATTTAATTCAAATAATATTTACAGGGTTTGCCCTGTCTGGTGTAGGTATACGCTGTCCTGTGCCGCATATTGTGTTGTATAACTCCAGAAAAATAATGGAGAACAAAAATTTGGAGGATAAAATAGGAAAAGATCAAGAACCACTTCCTCCTAGTGCTGAAGCTGCTGCCACTACTCATGACATAGATGATGAAATGCCATCAACATCGTCTGCCAAGGCCAATGCCCAATGTGATAGTAGAGGGCATGTAAAATCTTAAAAGCCAAAGTTCAGTAAAAAGACCCAAAAAATAAATTTAAATGGTCTGATGAGAAACGTAAACTTACCAATATGCAATATACAACACGGAGTGGCAAGGAATGGTTAAGGCCATGGCCTATGTTCATGACTAGTGGTTAAGCTTCACATGATGATTGTAGCCCTCATACTCCCACTAGAAAAATGATAAGAGTTAAGCTGGCAAAAGCACAGAAAAGAACTGTGCATTCTAAGATTGTATCACAAATCCCCAAGGAGAGTCCAAGTGTGTCGGAGGTTGTGATGCCTGACCTTCCCAACACTGGATGGGAAGAAGTGGCTCCTTCCACTATTTGCACGCCCTCTGTACATGCTTGAAGGAGCACCCACAGTCCAGTTTCTAATATTCAAATTGAAGATGTCACTGTTGAAGTACACCAGGACAAACTCAGCAAGCACTGGAAATTACCGGCGGTGGAGGAGGAAGCCGGGGCGAAGGCCGAGTTGTCACAGGCTATGGACAGCTGCTTGCTACCTGTGTGATAAGATGAAGTCAAGGTGTGCAAGTAGGCGGGGTCCTGATGCGTTTCGTCACAAATCATGTGACTTTATCACAGGTCTGCTTACCTGATTGTGGATCCGCATATGGACATTCAATTTGATCTGCTTCCTCATTAAAACCGGAGGACATTATACAATTTTAAGTTCAAGGTGTTTCTGTTTTATATTTTACTATATTGCACTATAATATTGTTTTTACGTGCTTAATCAATGCTATCCATATAATAAAACATTTCTACATTCTTACATGTCAGCTCCTAATTAGCATATATATGCTCTTACACATTGCGCAGCCACTCTCTTTTTCTTATCCCATTTCTCGTCCTTGAACACACACACAGTGTTCTGTGGCAGCGCATGTGGCAGAGCAACTATTAAATTATACAACCATTGGGTACTGTTTTCCTAGGCGCTTTGTGGCAATATTTTGTTTGTGTTTCTTGTCAAGCCGTGTGTTGCCTGTCAATCCGTAATAAGTAGGGGTAAGGACGATAACCACCTAGGAACATCCTCCCTTATACGTCACCTGCTGCACATTCATCAGAAGTCAGTGTCAAGATGTGAAAATTTGGGTAATAGCATATGCAGTCCACTGACACCTAAATCCCTTCTTCCTCTTGTACCCAAGCTCCTGCAAGCCACACCACCATCTCCCTCAACGTCAACTTCCTCCTCAGTCAGGAACATCAGTAGTCCTGCAGGTCATGTCACTGGCAAGACTGAGGAGTCCTCTCCTAACCGGGATTCCTCTGGAGGATCCTTGAGTGGTATGCCTACTGCTGCTGTTGCTGCCACTGCTGTTTTTGCTGCTGGGAGTCAATCGTCATCCCAGAGGGGAATTCGGACCACTTGTACTACTACTTGTACTACTAAGGAATTGACTGTCCAACAGTTCTTTGCGAGGAAGGGGAAATATGACAGCAGTAATCCTGTTGCAAAGCGGATAATTGAGGCTTTGACAGCTATGTTGGTGATAGACGTGCATCTAGAATCCGCCATTAGTTCAGTGGGACTTAGAGAATTGATAGAGGTAGTGTTTTTCCCTGGTACCAAATCCCCATGTAGATTCTACTTCACTAGGCAGACGAGACTTCAGAAAAAGTGTTCTCAGTGTCTTAAAAAAATGCAGTTGTACCCACTGTCCACTTAACCACGGATATGTGGACAAGTGGAACAGGGCAGACTAAGGACTATATGACTTTGACAGCCCACCGGGTAGATGTATTGCCTCCCGCAGCAACAACAGCAGCAGCAACAGTAGCAGCATCTCGCAAACGCCAACTCATTCCTAGGCAGGCTATGCTATGTATCACCACTTTCAGTAAGAGGCACACCGCTGACAACATATTACGGAAACTGAGGGACATCATCGCACAATGGCTTACCCCACTTAGACTGTCCTGGAGATTTGTGATATCGGACAATGTCACCAATATTGTGTGTGCATTACATCTCAGCAAATTCCAGCACGTCCCATGTTTTGCACACACAATTAATTTGGTGGTGCAGAATTTTTTAAAAAATGACAGGGGCATGCAGGTTAATGCTGTTGGTGGCCCGAAAAATTGCAGGCCACTTTTGACATTCAGCCACCACGTGCCGAAGACTGGAGCGCCAGCAAACACTCCTGAACCTGCCCTGCCATCCCCTGAAGCAAGAGGTGGTAATGATGTTGAATTCAACACTCTATATGCTTCAGAGGATGGAGGGGCAGCAAAAGGCCATTCAAGCCTCTTATCCACCTACGATATAGGCAAAAGAGGGGGAATGCACCTGACTCAAGCGCAGTGGAGAATGATTTCCGTCTTGTGCAAGGTTCTCCAATCCTTTGAACTTGCCACCTGGGAAGTCAGTTCAGACACTGCCAGCTTGAGTCAGGTCATTCCCCTCATCAGACTTTTGCAGAAGCAGCTGGAGAAATTGAAGGAGGCGCTAAGATGGAGCAATTCCGCAAAGTATGTGCTGACATCTGGTTTGGACTGAAGGACCTGCCAACAATTACTGACATGTCTACTGTCACTGCATATGAGTCTTTCACCATTGAAAGAATGTTGGAGGATTCTATATTATAAAAAGAGGCAATTTGGATTCCCTTGCACAAACTGGCTTTATTTTACCTAAGTGTTTAGTGCAGCCGGTAACTTTGTCACCGATCGGCGTAGGAGGTTACTTCCACAAAATGTGGAGAAGATGATGCTAATCAAAATGATTTATAAATTTCTCCAGGAAGACCTGTACCAGCAATTGCCTCCAGAAAGTACACAGGGACCTGTGATGGTGGATTCCAGTGGGGACAAATTAATACTCTGTGATGAGGAGGATGTAAACACTGAAAGGGGTGAGGAATCGGAGGATGAGTTCAAAATCTTGCCTCTGTAGAGCCAGTTTGTGCAAGGAGAGATGGATTGCTTCTTTTTTGGTGGGGGCCCAAACAAACCAGTCATTTCAGCCACATTCGTGCTGCAGACCCTGTCGCTGAAATTATTGGTTTGTTAAAGTGTGTCCTGTTTATACAACATAACGGTGGTTTGAAGGGCTCAAGGACAATTCCATCTTGCACCTCTTTTTCTTCTATGCACCATGTGCTGTTTGTTGACTAGTTTTTTAAAGTGCAATCCTGTCTGACACTGCCGTACAACTCCATGGGTACTGCCGTATAAGTCCAGGGGTACTGCCGTATAAGTCCAGTCCAGTGGTGCTGTCTTGTGTTGAGTCAGTCCAGTGGTGGTGTTTTGTGCTGCCATAAGTCCAGTGGTGTCCTGTGCTGTATATTATTTAGTCCAAATAAAAGGGTTATATACATTACTTATATTATTATCCAAATAATTTGTACAGAGTTTGCCCTGTGTGGTGTAGGGGTACGCTCGCTTGTACTGCATATTTTTATAATAGCTCCAAATAAAAGAGTTATTATTATCCAAATTAATTTTACAGGCTTTGCCATGTGTGTGTGGTTTAGGGGTACACTCTTCTGTGCCACCAATATTGTGCGTGAATTACATCTGGGAAAATTCCAGCACGTTCTATGTTGTTTGTGCTGCACGCTTGTGTCACTTAGCTTAGTCATACAGCTACAGTACTGCATTGCACCTCTTTTTCTTTTTTGCATGATGTGCTGTTTGGGGCCTAGCTTTTTTAAGTGCCATCCTGTCTGCAACTGCAGTGCCACTCCTATATGGGCCAGATGTTTGTGCCGCACACTTGTTTTGTTTAGCTTATTCATGTAGCTCCCTCATTGCACCTCTTTTACTTCTTTGCATGATGTGCTATTTGAGAACTAGTTTCTTTAAGTGCCCTCCTGTCTGCAACTGCAGTGCCACTCCTACATGGGCCAGGTGTTTGTGCCACACACTTGTGTCGCTTAGCTTATTCATGCAGCTACCTCATTGCTCCTCTTTTACTTCTTTGCATGATGTGATGTTTGGGGACTATTTTTTAAATATGCCATCCTGTCTGCCACTGCAGTGCCACTCCTAGATGGGCCAGGTGTTTGTGCCGCACACCTGTGTCGCTTAGCTTAGTCATACTGCTACTGTACCTCATTAGACCTCTTTTACTTCTCTGCATGATGTGCTGTTTTGGGCCTCTTTTTTTTAGTGCCATTCTGTCTGCAACTGCAGTGCCACTCCTAGATGGGCCAGGTGTTTGCGTCGCACACTTGTGTTGCTTAGCTTAGTCATACAGCTACCTCGTTGCACCTCTTTTACTTCTTTGCATGATGTGCTGTTTGGGGCCTAGTTTTTTAAATCTGTCATCCTGTCTGACAATGCAGTGTCACTCCTAGATGGGCCAGGTGTTTGTACCGCACACTTGTGTCACTTAGCTTAGTCATACAGCCACCTCGGTGCAACATTTTGGCCTAAAAACAATATTGTGAGGTGTGAGGTATTCAGAATAGACTGGAAATGAGTGAAAATTAATGTTATTGAGGTTAATAATTCCGAAGGATCAAAATTACACCCAAATTCTGTGATATTAGCTGTTTTTATGTGTTTTTTTTTAATCATCCAGATTCAAAACCAAAACACAAAAAGGTGAATTTGGCAAAACCAATCCAGATCCAAAACACAAGCATGGAACCAAAACCAAAACCAAAACACAAAACACGAAAAGTGCCCGCCGCACACTCTACTTCCAAGTACTATTTTCATTTTGCAGATTGAAATTGAGGGGTATGGGTCATTAGGTCGACCACACTATTGGTCTACATGCATTAGGTCAACATGGTCACTAGGTCAACATGAACAAGGTCGACATGTAAAAAGGCTGACATGAGTTTTTTTTCTTTTTTGGTGTCGTTTTCTTTGTAAAGTGATGGGGATCCCCAATTAGTGCACCTTGTCCCCTTGGATGGCTCACTTCACTCGCCATGCTACGGGCAAGGTGCCTCGCTCCGCTACTGCTGCGCTTGGCACAGGTTACTATTCCCAATTGTAGTCCACGTGGACCGTAAGGTATGAAAAGGATTTTAAATACCTACTGGTAAATCCTTTTCACCTGGTCCAATAGGGAATATTGGGGACACATTAGTATGATGGGTATAGATGGGGTCCAAAGTATCCAGTGCACTTTAAATTTCTTCAACTGGGTGTCCTGGCTCCTCCCATCTATGCCCCCTCCCATAGGCAATTATAGGTAAAACATTGCCCGAAGGAGAAATGACATTCTTGAGAGAAGGATCATAACAACAATAAGTGTGGTGAGATTTACACACCAGCACACAATAACATAACTGGGCCAGCAACAGCTAGCAACATAAACAGCAACATCTGAACAGGTAACACATAACAGAGAACCTGCAGAAAGTCACCGCACAGAGGTGGGCACCCAAAATCCCTTATGGACTACGAGAAAAGGATTTACCAGTAGCTATTTAAAATCCTATTTTCTCTAGCATCCATAAGGAATTTTGGGGACACATTAGCATGATGGAGATGTCCCAATGCTTCCAGAATGGGCAGAAATGTGTGGAGACATCTGCAGCACCGCCTGCCCAAACTGAGTATCCTCTTTGGCCAGGGTATCAAACTTGTAGAACTTCACAAAGGTGTTCTTCCTGGACCAGGTAGCCGCTCGGCACAGTTGCAGGGCCGAGACACCATGGGCAGCCGCCCAGGAAGACACCACCGATCGTGTAGAGTGGGCCTTCAGAGACTGTGGAACAGGTAAGGCTGCTGACACATAGGCCTGATGGATAGTAACCCAAAGCCAACGAGCAAATGACTGCTTCGAAACAGGGCAACCCTTTTTCTGTGCATCATACAGCACGAACAAGGAATCCGTCTTTCTGATCCAAGCCATCCTCTTGACATACATCTTCAAGGCTCGCACCACATCCAATGCCTCTGGAGAGGCAGAAGTGCCAGAACTGGATGGGATCACAATAGGTTGATTCAAATGAGACTACCTTCAGCAGGAACTGCTGTCTAGTCCAGAGCTCCGCTCTGTTCTCGTAAAAGACCAAGTAAGGACTCTTATACGATAAGGCCCCCAATTCCAAGACACTCCTAGCAGAAGCCAGGGCCAGTAACATCACTGTCTTCCATGTGAGGTACTTGTCTTCCACCGTCATCAGAGGTTCAAACCAGGAGGACTGCAGAAATCGTAACACTACATCCAAATCCCAAGGTGCAGTAGGTGGCACTAACGGAGGTTGTATGTGAAGCATCCCCTGCAAGAAGGTCTGAACTGCAGTCACCATAGCCAACTTCTTTTGGAAGAAGATTGAAAGAGCTGAAATCTGGACCTTAACGGATCCCAGACGTAAACCTTTATCTACTCCAGCCTGCAGGAAACGAAACAAAGGAATCTACCCAAGCGGAATTCGGCAGATGGAAATGTGCGTTCCTCCCACCAGGAGACATATCTTAACCAGATATTATGATAGTGTTTTGACGTGACAAGTTTCCTGGCTTGCACCATAGTGGCAATTACCTTTTTAGAAAGTCCCTTGTGAGCTAGGATCTTTTGCTCAACTTCCATGCTGTCATACAAAGCCACCGTAAGTCCGGGTAGACGAACGGACCATGCTGAAGAACGGACCATGCTGAAGAAGATCCCTTCTTACTGGCAGAGGCCAAGGGTCTTCTATGGACATGCCCACGCTCTCCAGGGCCAATCCAGGGCAAGCAGAATTGCTTGTACTCCTTGATGCCGGATCCTCTTGTGCACCTTAGGGATCAACGAAATCGGAGGAAACACGTAGACCAGCTGGTAAGGCCAAGGTGACATCAGTGCATCCACTGCACACGCCTGAGGGTCTCTGGTTTGTGAGCAATAGCAGCAAAGTTTCTTGTTGAGGCAAGATGCCATCATGTCGATCTGGGGGCAACCCCACCTGTTGATGAACTGTTGAAATGCCTGAGGATGTATGCCCCTGGGTGGAGATTGTGGCGACTCAGGAAGTCTGCTTCCCAGTTGTCCACTCCTGGAATGTAGATTGTGGACAGTGCTCTTGCATTTCTTTCCACCCAGGAGTATTCTTGATACTTCTCGAATGCAGGCCCGGCTTTTTGTCCCTCCTTGTCGATTGATGTACGCCACAACAGTGGCATTGTCCGACTGTACCTGAATTTACTGATCCAGGAGCAGAAGGGAGGCCTTAATCAGAGCATTGTAGATAGCCTAAAGTTCCAGGATGTTGATCAGAAGTAGGGCCTCTTGGGCAGACCACCTGCCCTGGAACTGCACCCCTTGGGTGACAGCACCCCATCCTCTCAGACTCGCATCCGTCATGAGGAGGATCCAATCCTGATTACCGAAGCATGGACCTTTCCGGTGATTGGAATACTGCAGCCACCACAGGAGTGAAATCCTGGCCTGCAGTGACAGCTAAATCATCCGGTGCATCTGAAGATGGGAACCGGAAAAACTTGTTCAGGATGTCCAATTGAAAGGGTCTGGCATGGAACCTTCCATACTGAATGGTCTCATACGAGGCTACCATCTTTCCCAACAATTTTATGCATATATGAATGGATACTCGAGCTGGTCAGAGAACCTTGCGAATAATTTCCTGGAGAGCTCTCACTTTGTCCTCTGGGAGGAACACGATCTGCGCTATAGTATCCAGTAGCATTCCTAGAAACAGGAGCCACTGAGATGGCTCTAGGTGAAACTTCTGTAGATTGAGGATCCACCCATGGTGTGACAGAAGGTGGATAGTGCGATCTATATGGAGCAGCAGAAGCTCCCTGGAACTCGCTTTTATCAGGACATCATCCAGGTAAGGGACCACGTTGACCCCCTGGACTCTGAGCTGCAACATCATTTCTGCCATCACCTTCGTGAACACCCTTGGAGCTGTAGACAGTCCAAATGGTAATGCCTGGAACTGGTAGTGATCATTCAGCAGGGCGAACCTCAGATAGGCCTGATGAGAAGGCCAAATTTGGATATGGAGGTAGGCGTTCTTGATATCCAGGGACACTTGGAATTCCCGTTGTTCCAGGCCTGTGATCACTGCTCTCAGAGACTCCATCTTGAATTTGAAAACCTTTAGGTAAGGATTCAAGGACTTCAGATTCAAAATGGGCCTCACAGACCCGTCTTGTTTTGGCACTACGAACAGACTGGAGAAGTAAGCTTGTCCTTGTTGTTGCAGTGGTACTGGAACAATGACTTGGGACTAGACCAACTTTGTGATGGCCAGTAGTAGCGTAACATGCATATTTTCCAAAGCTAGTAAGTTGTTTTGAAAAATCGTTGGGGAGGAGCACCGTCGGACTCCAGCTTGTAAACCTGAGAAATAAGGTTCCTTACCCAGGCATCCTGGCAGGAACTTTCCCAGATGTGACTGAAGTGATGCAACCGAGCTCCCATCTCGAGATCCTCCCGGGGTGGGCGGGTACCGTCTTGCTGAGGTTTTTGCGGAAGCTGAACTGGTGCTCTGTTCCTGAGAGCCGGCAATGGCTGGTTTCTTAGGTCTACCTCTGGTGCCTCTAGCTGCATTGGATGCACATCTGTCCCTAGATCTAAATCTAGTGGATTGAAAAGGACTGAGTAGATGGTCCCGAGTAGGTACGTCTAGCAGGGAAGAAACGTTGATTTCCCAGCAGTAACTTTGGAGATCCATGCGTCCAATTCGCCTCCGAATAGCCATTCACCGGTAAAGGGAAGAGATTCCACATTGCGTTTGGAGTCAGCGTCTGCAATCCACTGACACAACCATATGGCTCTGTGTGCTGACACAGCCATAGCAGTGGACGTAGCATTAATATCGCCAATCTCTTTTAGGGAGTCACAGAGGACTCTTGCTGTGTCCAGAATGTGTTTAAGGAAAGTTACTGTAGTAACAAGGGTCATGTCACCCGAGAGACCCTCCTGAATTTGAGTAGCCCAGGAATGACTTGCGTGTGTCATCCAGCAACCTGCAATGACCGGTCTTTGAGATATACCTGCAGCAATGTAGACAGATTTCAGTGTGATCTAAATTTTTCTATTCCCCGGATCCCTTACTGTAAATGAGCCCGGAGCCGGGAGTATCACCTTCTTAGAGAGGTGAAAGACTGAGATATCTACAGCTGGAGATTCTTCATAGAACTTTCTGCCCTCAGGGACAAAGAGGAATGTATGCAAAAACCATTTTGACACTTGATATTTCTTATCTGGATTTTTCCAGGCTAGCTTAAATAAATCACCTAATTCTTTAGAATCAGGAAATATGACAGTCAGTTTGTCTTGAGGGAGGAAAAATGACTTCTGATTTGCAGCGTCCTCTAGGGGGAGCTTTAGCACATCCCTTATAGCTAAAATGAGGGGTTCAATACCCTGTGTAGGTGTGGAATCCCCACCTATGGGATCCACATCATCCCCATCATCCTGTATATCATCATTAGTATCTGATAGAAGTGCAGGTGAAGCACGTTTATGTGGACCTGCAGAAGAGAGGGGGGATGGGGAACATCAGCCCTGGTAGCTAGATCTGCTACTGCTTGTTGCAGTTTTTGTGTTTTGTGGCATTTGCAGTGAGCTGAGATGACATATCAGACATCATAGTTTTGATCGCACCCAGCAAGGGAGGCTTGTGACCCTCCCCCACATTCTCCTCAATGTTTTATGAGGACTGACTACACTGCTCACATGAAATGGAACCAGATGAGAGTGAGGAGAATCTGGTGTTACTCATACTGCATAACTTGTGTTTTACCATGATGAAAAGTAAACACAACAATACACATACAACCAGGGGTGGATTGGGATGGAAAACCAGCCTGGGAAATTTAGGGAAGCAGCCCTAATGGGGGTGGGGTCTGTTGAGAGGGTGGGGTCTGTCGAGAGGAGCGGGATCCTTCCTCATAAGGCCTGATTCTGAGTTGCATGCAGTTGGGCCTCTGCTCCTTTATGCAAATGCCCAGTGCCAGATTAATGTACACATGGGTCTGGAGCTGTCAGTTCACACTTCTCCCCTCGTGCCTCTTCAATGCTCCCCTCACACTGCTCTGCTCATGTCCTTGACTTCTCCCAGTAAGCCAATCCATTTTTCCCACTTCAACCCCCATCCTCTATACACACATAGAAGTCTTATGGTGCATTGCAGATCGTGATGAAGTTTGTGGAGACAAGCAAAACTTTTTTGCAGAGATATCGATTTTACGCCCGACTCATGGAAGCCATACATGCTCAGAGTGTACTTAAGTCTGCTGGAAAACGCTTTGCTCACCTCCTACTTCATGCCACATCAGAGGTTAGTACACAGCACTGCATTATTAGACTTGCCAAAACTGGATGGGTGAGTGACTGCACTAGTAGACGTAACCCATACCCAACTACAGTGGATATTTTGTGGGCTTCATGCTACCATACTGGAGGTCAGTGCATAGCACAAACTATTATACCTAAGGGACTCTCTATTTCAGCAGGGACAGAGTGAGACAGAAGGGACTTAAGATAGAGTGGCAGCAGGGACAGAGAGAGACAGCAGGGACAGAGATATAGAGAGAGTGGCAGCAGGGCAGAGAGAGATAGCAAGGACAGAGTGGCAGCAACTACAGAGAGAGATAACAGTAAGAGACAGCATGGACACAGAGAGAGCATGGGCATATAGAGTGGCAGCAGGGAAAGAGAGAGACAGCAGGGACACACAGAGAGTGGCAGCATAGACAGAGAGAGACAGCAGGGACACAGAGGGAGCAGGGTCATAGAGAGAGTGGCAGCCCGGGACAGAGAGAGACAGCAGGGACATAGAGAGAGTGCCAGCAGGGACAGAGAGAGACAGCAGGGACTAAGGGAGATAGCAGGGACTCAGAGAGAGAAGTGGCATAGAGAGAGTGGCAGCAGGGACAGAGAGAGAGAGCAGGGACAGAGAAAGAGTGGCAGCAGGGACAGAGAGAGATAGCGGGGCCATAGAGAGAGTGGCAGCAAGGACAGATAGAGACAGCATAGGGACATAGAGAGAGTGGCTGCAGGGACAGAGAGACAGCTGGGACACAGATAGAGAGAGTAGCAGCAGGAACAGATAGAGGCAGCAGGGACAGAGAGAGACAGCATGGACATAGAGAGAGTGACAGCAGGGACACAGATAGAGAGTGGCAGCAGAGACAGAGAGAGGCAGCAGGGATACAGAGAGCGACAGCAAGGACAGAGAGAGAGAGACAGCAGGGACACAGAAAGAGCAGGGGCATATAGAGTGGCAGCAGGGACAGAGAGACAGCAGGGACACAGATAGAGAGAGTGGCAGCAGGGACAGAGAGAGACAGCAGGGACACAGAGAGAGTGGTATCAGGGACAGAGAGACAGCAGGGACACAGAGAGAGCTAGGGCATAGGAGAGAGTGGCAGCAGGGACAGAGAGAGACAGCAGGGACATAGAGTGGCAGCAGGGACACAGAGACAGCAGGGACAGAGAGCAGGGGCATAAAGAGAGTGGCAGCAGGGACAAAGAGAGACAGCATGGACATAGAGAGAGTGGCAGCAGAGACAGAGAGGGGCAGCAGTCTAAGATTACCTAACTTGTAGGTAAAGATTTGCCATGCTGCTTATAGCTCAAGTCTCCCAGTCACAGCCGAGCATGGCGGATGCCATGAAGGAGAAGCGGAACCCGCAGCAGCCTGCTTCCGCTGCACTGTGAATCTGTGAGGAGGAGGAACCAACAGTGAAGAAGGAAAGAGCCGTATGCTGTGTCCATACAGACTGTGCCCCTGCGGCTGCAGCATGGTCCAATCAGCAAACATACCCAACCCGTGCCTCCACTTGCAAATATAGAGTTATCACCCCACCCACCCTGAAAAAAAAAAACCCTGCAGAAAAGTGTTAATACAGAGGGAAAAAATGCACAGTGCAGTGGGGTAGCTTGTGGGGCCGGTGGGTCCCCCTAAGCGACTACACCTCATAGCAATCGCACCCTTTCACCCATGTGATGTAGCTGCATGGGGGGGGGGCATCTGGCACCCTGCCAAGCCCACCACTGCATACAAGTCACACAAACACAAGCTCCCATGCATGTGTCTCTCACTCACACACACACACACACACACACACCAGCTCATATGCAAGTCACTCTCACACACACACACACACACACACACACACTAGCTTACATGCGTCAAGTCACTTACACACACACACAGCAGCTCATATGCAAATCACTCTCACTTACATTTCCCTCCACTCCTCCTCTTACCACACAAACAATTAACATAGAATGCAGTCTCACTGGCTGGGCCTGCCCGGCAGTGGATATTCCCCAGCATCTCTTCTCCCTGCTCATGTCCCGTGTAGTTCCGCCCCTTGTGACTCCCGTATAGCCCCGCCTCCCGTGACTTGCATGTAGCCCCGCCCCCCGCTGAGACACAGACTCACTGTAACTACTGCCCGAGCAATGCTGCTAACAGCTAGCGCCGAAGGAAAGTGGACAGCCGGCCAAGAGAGCTATGGGATCGGGCGGCCTAGGGTGAACCTACCCAATGTCCTGCCGGACCAATCCGCCCCTGCATACAACACAGACTGTTTTTCAATGTAAGCCTGCCCTATTGCACGTGAGAGGAGACACAGAGGAAGAGAAGGCACCAGCATACCCAACGCTAGAGAACTCCAGTGAGGCTGTCAGCATTTTTATATCAGTTAAAACTGTTTGTTTACAACTATTTCCCCATTAGGAATAAGTAATATGCACAAATAGCGGCTCTCCCCCTAAACTACACCCGGTACCAGTGATCCAGCGTGTGTCAGAGTCCGGAGTAGGGAGGAGGGACCCGTATGCCTAACCCATGTGACAGCTGCACCGTGAACCGGGGGACCCCCCTAGCGGGGCCCCCGGTTTGTACTCACCACCGACGTTCACCTTCAGGCATCTGGTAGGGGTGTGCGGTGGGCTGCGGTTGCAACAGCAAGGCGCAGTGCCAAGCCGAACAAACACCCCCTCAGGATGGTGGTAATGCAGCGGGAAAGTGGGTCTGCACCTCGCAAGGCCAGTGACTGCCCCCACCCTAACGCCCACGGCGCAGGTATGCTGTTGCCCAAACAGCATACCAAAATAAACAAAAGTTTAAAATAAAAAACTCTGGAGCTAGCAGAGTGTGCATCCTCTCCTGAGGGCCCTTTTTTCTAAACTACCTGTGGGAGGGTGCATAGAGGGGAGGAGCCAGCACACCCAGTTGAAGAAATTTAAAGTGCACTGGCTCCTTTGGACCCCATCTATACCCATCGTACTAATGTGTCCCCAATATCACTTATGAGAAAGTTCAAAAAATAAAGATGTGAAAAATGCATGTCGACATTTTTCCATGTCGACCTAGTACATGTCGACCTAGTGACCATGTCGACCTAGTGACCATGTTAGCCTAATGCATGTTGGCCAATAGTGGTCGATCTAATGACTGTCGACCTAAGTGTGGTCGACCTACTGACCGTATCCCGAAATTGAGAGCAGTTACTTACACAGATGTTTCGAAGCACTTGGTTCACATCTAATTATTTATGTTTTTTTGTTTCTTTTATTAATGCTGTTTTATAAAATAATCTAAAATGTCTTTCTTATTCTGATTATTAAAAAAAAAAAAATTCTGGACAAATAGTTTGAACATGCTCACCATGCTTCATACTCTTCCTTGCCACACACTAAAGATGGAAGTGGATCATTGGATCGACAGTGTCTAGGTCAACAATGTTTGGGTCGACTACTACAGGTCAACAGTCCCTAGGTCAACAGGGTTTGAAGGTCGACAGGGTTTCTAGGTCGACATGTTCTAGGTCAACAGGTCAAATGGTCGACATGAGTTTTTCATTGTTTTTTTGGTGACGTTTCCTACGTACAGTGACCGGGAAGCCCAATTAGTGCACCGTATCCCCTCGCATGGCTCACTTCGCTCACTCCGCTACCGCTGCGCTCGGCACAGGTTAGTATTCCCAATCGTAGTCTGCGTGGATCGTTAAGTATGAAAAAGTTCAAAAAAAGAAATAATTGTGAAAAACTAATGTGGACCTTTTGACCTGTCGACTCAGAACATGTCGACCTAGAAACCCTGTCGATCTTGAAACATGTAAAACTAGTGTCTGTCGACCAATAGTGGTCAACCAAAATATTGTCAACCTAGACACTGTCGATCTTCAGACCGGATCCCCTAAAGATACCACTAAAGGTTATCAACACATTAGATATACTGTAAAAGAAATGTTTAGCTCAGGGGTCGGGAACCTCAGGCCCAAGGGCCATATAAGGCCCTGAAAGCCACTTGATCCGGCCCAGCCAGGCTCACCTAAACGAGAGGAGATGCAGAGCGCCCGCTGAGATTTTACCACCAGCGGGCGCCCGGCTCCTCAGCAGCAGGCGGAGGCAGGAGCTCACTCCTGAGCTGCAGTTTTTGGCTCAGGCAGTGTACATGTGTGGCTGAGCGGCGCTATGGGAGAGACGTCATGATATCTCCCATAGTTTCAAGGAGAGGGAGGGTAGCAGTCCAGAAGCAGGAGCAGGGCTGGTGAGCATTGTATTTTTTTTACTTTCTTTTAATGTGTGTGTGTAAGGGGTGTAGTTAATGGGGCATAACTACAGGGGGCATATTTAATGGGGCATAACAACTGATTGGGCATATCTAATGGGCCAAAACAACTGACTGGGGGCAAATCTAATCGGGCATAACAAGTGACTGGGGGCATAACAAGTGACTGCGGGCATAACTACTGACTGGGGGCAGGCTAATTTTTAAGTTGATCATTTTTGTATGGCCCCCAAAGGATTTTATAAATATCCAAATGGCCCTTGGTAGAAAAAAGGTTCCCCACCCCTGGTTTAGCTGAAACAAACATGCTTTTGTAGAATATTTTTCTCTCATGAATAAAGTCACAAGGAGAATGGAATTCTGTTATCTTTACTTTAGAGTAAAATAATAAAGATGATCTTTTCAGTGGAACATCAAAGGAGGAAGCAGAAACCAACAGAAAGTTCCAGGCAGATTCTTATACAAATACATATTACTGCAATGTAATTGGCAAACAGTTACATTCAAACAGGCAGCAATTAATTCAGCTGATAATGCAAGCACAAAAGGATAATCTTTATAATATACTGTATTCACTGCCTTTAATTTCAGTTCAAAGTCAGTCTATAGAATGCTGCAACATACACTACTGTACTTATTTAATGTGTTTTTTTTTTATTTTGGCTCATACACTTAACATACTGTAAGTAAAATGCTTATGCCACTGATAAGCAGGGATTTTTTTATTATTTGTAAACGGATAAAATATGACTTTACATCTCCTGTATGAAGTTAAAAAAAATGTGGTACTACTACTGTATATACTACTGTATAATTTAATTTTGCTTTCAAAATTGATGAAAAAGGGTTAGCAAAGGAAATAAGACTTGTTTGTCTTCAACATGATAGGATATATAGGATATGCATCTTGTTTAGTCCATCCACGGGTAACAGAAATTTACTGTATGTCCTTCAAGCTCCAAAGTTTAAAAACAAATTTCATATGTTCAGCAAATGTAATTGCTACTACAGTATGTATCAACTAAATAATAAAAAAAACTATCTAACGCAATATACAGTAAACAATTCCGTCTTATGTACACAAAAAAGAAGGTTTTGCTAAATCATGCACAAAATATATATATATATATATATATATACAAACAGAGAACCCAGCACTCACCAAAGTAAACTTACTTATCCTCAACAATTCAATAAATAAATGATGGGGGTTTAGTTGGTGGATTGGCCAATGCACGGAAGCCTGTATACCGATTCAAGGTACCCCACCTTCATACAGGTCCTACACTATCACAGAGTCTTAAAACCTGACTACCACACTGCTGCATCATCTGCCTGCTAGATGTAATGTGTACCTGCCACAGACTTTATGGCTTTTAAAGGCACACTAGTCACCTATTGCACTGGCTCAAAGATGATTGCTAAAAAACAGCTGAGACAGGTTCAGGATAATAAAGTCCACACAGGGGTGCATGAGAAAGCTAGTGGCCACGGTTAATAAGAGCTAACCATAGATTAACCCCTTCATATACACACAGAGTAAAAACCACAGCACTCACCGCACCAGAAGCGGGGCACAGCTATGCACTTACCACTCACAGGGTGGGGTGCATGTAACACTGCACTCTCCACCACAGAAGCGGGGTACACAGCTGTACTTACCACTCACAGGGCGGGGTGCATGTAGCCCATGACCACATCGCTCTAATAAATACAAACAGAGAACCCAGCACTCACCAAAGTAAACTCACTTATCCTCAACAATTCAATAAATAAATGATGGGGGTTTAGTTGGTGGATTGGCCAATGCACGGAAGCCTGTATACCGATTCAAGGTACCCCTCCTTCATACAGGTCCTACACTATCACAGAGTCTTAAAACCTGACTACCACACTGCTGCATCATCTGCCTGCTAGATGTAATGTGTACCTGCCACAGACTTTATTGCTTTTAAAGGCACACTAGTCACCTATTGCACTGGCTCAAAGATGATTGCTAAAAAACAGCTGAGACAGGTTCAGGATAATAAAGTCCACACAGGGGTGCATGAGAAAGCTAGTGGCCACGGTTAATAAGAGCTAACCATAGATTAACCCCTTCATATACACACAGAGTAAAAACCACAGCACTCACCGCACCAGAAGCGGGGCACAGCTATGCACTTACCACTCACAGGGTGGGGTGCATGTAACACTGCACTCTCCACCACAGAAGCGGGGTACACAGCTGTACTTACCACTCACAGGGCGGGGTGCATGTAGCCCATGACCACATCGCTCTAATAAATACAAACAGAGAACCCAGCACTCACCAAAGTAAACTCACTTATCCTCAACAATTCAATAAATAAATGATGGGGGTTTAGTTGGTGGATTGGCCAATGCACGGAAGCCTGTATACTGATTCAAGGTACCCCACCTTCATACAGGTCCTACACTATCACAGAGTCTTAAAACCTGACTACCACACTGCTGCATCATCTGCCTGCTAGATGTAATGTGTACCTGCCACAGACTTTATGGCTTTAAAAGCCATAAAGTCTGTGGCAGGTACACATTACATCTAGCAGGCAGATGATGCAGCAGTGTGGTAGTCAGGTTTTAAGACTCTGTGATAGTGTAGGACCTGTATGAAGGTGGGGTACCTTGAATCGGTATACAGGCTTCCGTGCATTGGCCAATCCACCAACTAAACCCCCATCATTTATTTATTGAATTGTTGAGGATAAGTGAGTTTACTTTGGTGAGTGCTGGGTTCTCTGTTTGTATTTATTAGAGCGATGTGGTCATGGGCTACATGCACCCCGCCCTGTGAGTGGTAAGTACAGCTGTGTACCCCACTTCTGTGGTGGAGAGTGCAGTGTTACATGCACCCCACCCTGTGAGTGGTAAGTGCATAGCTGTGCCCCGCTTCTGGTGCAGTGAGTGCTGTGGTTTTTACTCTGTGTGTATATGAAGGGGTTAATCTATGGTTAGCTCTTATTAACCGTGGCCACTAGCTTTCTCATGCACCCCTGTGTGGACTTTATTATCCTGAACCTGTCTCAGCTATTTTTTAGCAATCATCTTTGAGCCAGTGCAATAGGTGACTAGTGTGCCTTTAAAAGCCATAAAGTCTGTGGCAGGTACACATTACATCTAGCAGGCAGATGATGCAGCAGTGTGGTAGTCAGGTTTTAAGACTCTGTGATAGTGTAGGACCTGTATGAAGGTGGGGTACCTTGAATCGGTATACAGGCTTCCGTGCATTGGCCAATCCACCAACTAAACCCCCATCATTTATTTATTGAATTGTTGAGGATAAGTGAGTTTACTTTGGTGAGTGCTGGGTTCTCTGTTTGTATTTATTAGAGCGATGTGGTCATGGGCTACATGCACCCCGCCCTGTGAGTGTTAAGTACAGCTGTGTACCCCGCTTCTGTGGTGGAGAGTGCAGTGTTACATGCACCCCACCCTGTGAGTGGTAAGTGCATAGCTGTGCCCCGCTTCTGGTGCGTTGAGTGCTGTGGTTTTTACTCTGTGTGTAAATGAAGGGGTTAATCTATGGTTAGCTCTTATTAACCGTGGCCACTAGCTTTCTCATGCACCCCTGTGTGGACTTTATTATCCTGAACCTGTCTCAGCTGTTTTTTAGCAATCATCTTTGAGCCAGTGCAATAGGTGACT
Source organism: Pseudophryne corroboree (assembly GCF_028390025.1). Classification (NCBI taxonomy): domain Eukaryota; kingdom Metazoa; phylum Chordata; class Amphibia; order Anura; family Myobatrachidae; genus Pseudophryne; species Pseudophryne corroboree. The sequence continues at coordinate 478,847,867 of NC_086448.1, read as the reverse complement.
AGTGTGCCTTTAAAAGCCATAAAGTCTGTGGCAGGTACACATTACATCTAGCAGGCAGATGATGCAGCAGTGTGGTAGTCAGGTTTTAAGACTCTGTGATAGTGTAGGACCTGTATGAAGGTGGGGTACCTTGAATCGGTATACAGGCTTCCGTGCATTGGCCAATCCACCAACTAAACCCCCATCATTTATTTATTGAATTGTTGAGGATAAGTGAGTTTACTTTGGTGAGTGCTGGGTTCTCTGTTTGTATTTATTAGAGCGATGTGGTCATGGGCTACATGCACCCCGCCCTGTGAGTGGTAAGTACAGCTGTGTACCCCGCTTCTGTGGTGGAGAGTGCAGTGTTACATGCACCCCACCCTGTGAGTGGTAAGTGCATAGCTGTGCCCCGCTTCTGGTGCGGTGAGTGCTGTGGTTTTTACTCTGTGTGTATATATATATATATATATTCCCAAGAGAAGAAGAAACCACCAATCAGGACCAATAGAGCATTCACAAATGGCAAATCACAATGTTGTAGACTATCATCACAATCTGGTAATCTATTCCTGAAAACCAATTTTTCCTAGTCTGAATGTGGGTCACAATTTGTGCAAACATGTCCTTACTGTGTTTGGCATGGAGTAGAACACCTTCTTCCTGCTTATCCAGGTGCAATCTGACATTAGTGGCAGACAGTAGCGGATCTTGCCACGGGCAAGCAGGACTTTTGCCCGGGGCGCCGCCTTCCGGAGGGCGCCGGCGCCATCCGGAGGGCGCCGCACCATGGCAAGATCCGCTGCTGCTGTGGTGCCCCCCGCTGCCGCGGCCCGCTGTCCCGCTGTCCGCTGTGTAGGGAAACTAGACGCTACGCGTCTAGTTTCCCTTCGTGGGCTGCACGCTGTGAAGGGAAACTAGACGCTACGCGTCTAGTTTCCCTTCCTGGAGAGGACCTTCACTGTAATGATGTGCGGTGCACGTCGACGTCATCGCGCACCGCATAGCAAAGGTCCTCTCCACGAAGGGAACTAGACGTTTAGCGTCTAGTTTACCTTCGTGGAGAGGACCTTTGCTGTGTGGTGCGCGATGACGTCATCGCGCACCGCACATCCCACAACAGTACAGGGGGCATAACTGACCATGCCCCCTGTATGAAGCCACGTCCCCTAATGTCGCCCGGGGCGCCAGAAGCCCCGGAACCGGTCCTGATGGCAGAATCACAAAATCAGATGGCACAGCTCTGGGCATGTAAGGCAAGATATGCTATGACAACCTACTGCTATAGGGCCTTAATCAGAAATGGACACAGCCACTGCTTTCGCATGCAGCGGCCACATCCATAGGGTCTGCGCATGTGCAGCAGCCATAATACACATGTATGACCCTTCACCATGCGATAGTATCCCAGAAGGGTGCGATTGCATGGTGAATGACAGGCGTCTGGGGGCGGTGAGGATTGGGGAGGAGGAGATTGAGAAACGCAGGCATTTCCTGTCTATTTTGTGGGCCAGCCTGCATTTTCTGTGTATGGAAGCATGGCATCGGTACCCCTGTCTATGCAGCCATGCGGCGCAGGCAGTTGTCAACCTCTATTTGATATGTTTGCAGTTAAATTGCAAATGCATCGCTGGGGCATCACCACACATGCTGGGCGGCCTTGCTCTGTGCTGGTGGCCCCCAGCATGTGAGTATACTGTACGGTCACAGATTTTGCAGCTTGAGCAAACTCTGTAACCAACTCTGAGTACTCACTCTGCACTCTGCTTAATATTGCATACTACATCAGTAGTTAAGTACAACATAAAATCAAATTTGGCACGCTGTATGAACTTGACTATAGCAACCTCTTTTCTGTTCTGCTGGTACACTCTTGCAATTCTTGGCCATCAAGCTTAATTAAAACAACAACAAATATGAAAGTTGTATTGGAGACATGAGTATCATGGAGATATGAGGCTTTATTGTCACCTGGTAAACAGTTGCAACACATAATGGACAAGATACTTGTAAAATAGATATGAAAAAACTTTTCAAAACTGTTCCAAAGAATACACAAAAGAAATCCATCTTTGTACTTAGAACGTCATGATTTTTACTGGTGAAATTTGGTATTAACAGTTGAATGTCAAATGCACCCTATCAATTTTGTTCACTTGATCTTCATTATACCCAAATCACTTCACCGGCCAAAAGCAATTGACACAATTTTCATCACAGCAACAGAATATACTGTATAGACTAAATTCATCAACATACAGAATTTACAAATATGCTTCCTACAACTAATAACAACAGCACTCAGGGGTAGTTCCAGAAGAAAATGATGGGGAGGGGGGTTTGTGTCACTATGGCAAAAGAAGAGGAACGCTCTAGGAAAAGTGGACATGGCCTCTCAACAAGTGGTGGCCTCAAAGGGATCTGTATGATGGGGAAAAGGGTTATGCCTGGCTGAGGCAGAGGGTGACAGGAAAGAAAGGTTGAATGGAAAATAGTGATGCAGGGGAGAGGCAGAAGGTTAGAGAGTGGGTGACTGGGAGAAATAGTGGGAGACAGAGAGACAGTGGGTGACAGGAAGAGGCAGGTGTGACAGGAGGGTGACAGTGAGAAGCAGTGGGCGATGCCAGGGAATTGGTGACAGGGGAGACAGTAGGTGAAAGGGAAAAAGTGAAAGGAGAGAGAGGTTTCTGGCAGAGATAGTATAAGATAGAGAAGCTGTTTGTGATGAGGAAAGGCACTGGGTCACAAGGGGAAGGTGATGGGTAGAAGCAATAAGTGACAGGGAGAGGGTGACAGGGAGAGGCAGAAGGCGACAGGGAGACAGTGACAGGAGATGATGTGACAGGGAGAGAGAGTGGGAGATGAAGAGGCAGTGGATGATTGGAAAATTAAGTGGGTGACAGGGAAAAGGTGATAGGGAGAGGCAGTGATGGGGAGAGGCAGGGGTTGATATGGAAATGCAGAGGGGGATAGGAAGATGATCATGCCTTAGAAAAGAAGTGAGTGACAGGGAGAGATAGAGGGAGACTAAGAGACAGAGGGTAACAGGAGAGGATGACAGTAAGAGGCAGTGGGTAATTGTAGAGGCAGTGGGTGAAAAGGAGAGTGAGGGGTGACAGGGAGATATTGAGTGACTGGGGAGTGAGTAATGAGTATGCAACAGCTGTGAGGAGGCTGCAGGCAGATATATAAGTGTACTTACTGTTGGGTCTGGGGACTGGAACCACAGCCGAGCATCATGGCTGGCTCAGTCTGGGAGAAACCAGGGCACAATGTTGGCAGACAGGGGCAGGGAAGCTTCTCCTATTCACCCAGCCAAGATCTTGAGGTCATCCAGGCAGCACCACCTCCTTTTCAGCACCCAGATAGTCTCAGCTGTACAGAAGGCAGATAGGAGGAGCTGAGGAGAGAAGAGGGGAGGACTCCCTGCCCTTACACCACCTCTAGCTGGACCTAGTTCTCTTCTTCATGGAGCGGCAGCATACTAATGATGAGTCAGTTTGACTTATCATTATACTGTATAGCCGCCGGCTGTGGGTCCCTTAACAGCGGCAGGCCCTGGTGCAATGCATGTGGATGCAATGCCACTAGTTCCACGGTTGTGTCTATGTTACCTTCGTGCTCAGGACCTGGAAGTGACAAAACAAGAGGGCAGGAGAGAACTTCCGCCCCTACAGCACCAAAATGTATTATTTGTTATCCGTTTGTTTGGGGTAAAAAAAAATTTCTATGCAGCATTGGACATTCGCAGGCTCGCTTCGCTAGCCACGCATCAGGCTCGGTGTCTTGCTCCGCTCTGCTTCGCTCACCACACTTTACTATTCCAAAAAGATTGTGACATGGACCCTGGGGTTTTTGGAAAAGATTCTATCCACGAAGGTAAACTAGACGCTACCCTAGTTCCATCCCTGTCCCAGGGGAGGCTGAGAGTCACAGCCTTAACTAGACATTTAGGGGCCCTGTGTGAGAAATAGCTTAGATGCCTCAAAGCACTATTTTTTTATATTACTTTTATTTCTCATTCACATCACAATGTAATTCCCAGCAACATAACTTTCTGCTACACAGATCACACAACATGTATTCCACCACCTCCCTTCATGACTACCACAGTATAGTATGACCCATCCCTACTATGCATCTCTGGTCCCATCAGCTCCCCAGCTGTAGTTTATGCAGACATTGTACCCTGTGGGACACTTTTTTTCTGCACACATTAACATGACTGCACAAACCCCAGGCTATAGATGCAAGCTGGAGGAAGCCTTTCCTTTATGCTGTCTACTAGCAGCAGCAACAAACAATAGTAACTTGTGCAGTTCATGCTCAATACCATCCCCATGCTCAAAACCATCTTACTAGTAACTTACACTGTAGGCTATGAAGTCAATGCTCAAAATAGGGAGAGTGGGGTTCCATGTGGTGCTGGAGGATTGGAAGGTGAGAATAGGGGGGGGGGGGGGGGGGCATTGCTGGGCCAGCACCGACAGTGCCATTCCAAGTAGAAGTCAGTGCATCCCCTTTTGCTGAACAGACCAATAAAAAACAGTACTGTACTGGTCAAACCAGTACAGTTGGAAAGTCTTACGTATTATGACTCCCAGAGAACCTTTTCTAATGAATCCAGACCCCAATGCAGACTGCTGTCTATTGTTCATGCCCAGCCCATATGAAGACCCCTAATTACCCCCAACCACAATGCATAAACTTATCTGATGACCACACCCTTAATGAAGACCCATATCTAATGACCACCCCCAGCCCAAACATAGACACCTATTTAATTACATCCCCTCAACCCTAATGAATATCTTTGTCTAATTACACACCACCCCAAAGTAGAACCGTATCTAATGACCCCACCATTAATGCAGAACCATATCTAAAACCACCCTCCCCTAATGCAGAACCCTGTCTAATTATCTCCTTCCCCTAATGCAGACCATAGTCAAATTCCAAAACCGCCCACATAACCTTCAGAAAATGTCCTATCCAATTACATTCCTACTGTAAGGTCCACACATATCCTCACGTATTTTCTCCTTCTTTACTTTCACATCATCCTTAACACTGCCCAACACTGCTATGTGACTATATCATTCAACCCACCAAAATCATTTGCAATATTATGCAAAAGATAACACCTATATTTGTGTATCAATACCTATTTCAGTATAGATTATAAGCTTGCGAACAGGGCCTTCCTACCTCTATAACTCTCTGTTATTACCCAGTTCTGTTGTTTCACTGTTGTGTCAAATTGTGAAGCACAAAAAAATTTGCTGCGCTATATAGGAAACTCTTAATAATAATAATAAATAATAATAATGAGCCCTCCTCTATTATAGACCATAGTCTATTCACTCCCTACTCCTTATGCAGACCAATTTAATTACCCCTAATTCAATACAAACACCCCATCCCCTAGTGAAAACCCTTCCTTTAATGACCATCCCCCTAATGCAGGCTATACTCTAACAACCCTCACCCATCAGTAATGCAGAATCCTGCATTGGAGTTGCAGGCAGGGGTGCTTTAAGAGAGACGGGGGCCCGTGTGCAGTCTCTGCTTGGTCACCCTCCTCCCCAATGGTGCAGTAGACTCGGGCAATTTGCCAGAGTCTACTGCGTTGGTCTCCAGGAACATGGTGCCTGCACCACGTTCCCAGAGCCATCTCTATTATGCTTGTGCAAATCACTGGAAAATAGCCACAACGATGATTTTCAAAGTGATATTTTCCACTCTGCAGCCAGTGCTGGGCCGCCAAAGAGGTGAGTATTATTAAATGGGTGCAGGATGTGTGTTGTGTGGGTCCCCTGGACCCTGGGGTCTGTGTGCACTGCATACCTTGCACCCATTTTAGACACGCCAGTGATTGCAAGTAATGAGAAAGGGATCTGAAAAATGTTTAATATGTCTAATGACCCTCCAGCACTGAAGATCTCCCAGATCACCTTCATGAGGCACCAGTAACAGGTTATATCGGCACCAGTGACCCGCTATACTGGCAGCCTTATAATCTCCTATCTTGCACATATCATTCTGAGCATGGGGAATGCACCCCAGGTTTCTGCACCGACTATGCTGGGAAAGACTGTCTGTAGCCAGAGAGGAAAGCAAGTAGCAGGCAAAGTAAATGAGATCCTGCAGCTGCTATGTGTGTAAAGCTCAGGAGGGAAGAGGGGAATGAGCAGTGTAATGGCCTGGGATCCCAGTGCTGAAAGGGGAGTGGAGCTGGACAGGAATACAGGAGGGGAGAGAACATGCATCCACTAGCGTATCATGCGTTGCAGTGGACACCCCCTGAATTCACCACTAACCACACATTTGTGTAATTTAGTTTATTATTTTAAATGGGACAGTTAATTTTTAAGCTAATGTATGCCTAAATAGTAGTACAGAATGGGGCAATGTCAGTATTGTGAAAAGAATAGGGTAGCGGTCCTCCAGCTTAACATTATCTGAAGTAATTTAGCATACATCCTACATTACTGTACACTCTACAAAATACTACACTTACTGTACAATATTTTTGCTAATGGAGACTGTTAGCATTAAGAGATGCAATGCAAGTATTGTTTAAGCTAATTAAATAAAATTACACTTTCTAAATATGGGCCAGATGTATTAAGCCTGGAGAAGTGATAAAGCAGTGATAAATCAGTGATAAATGGAAAGTGATAATGCACCAGCCAATCATTATGGTTTGAAAAATGTCAGTTAGGAGCTGATTGGCTGTTGTTTTATCACCTTCAACTTGTCACTGTTTTATCACTTCTCCAGGCATCTGCTCCTATGTTTGTATACACTTGTAATGTGCATACAGATGTGTGATTTGCTCAAATCTACTGTAATATTTACAAAATATTTCAACAAATAATGGTGAGATAAATGATTGATTGATTGATTGATTGATTGACTAATAATTTAATTATGGAAAGCAGTAAAATATCTATCAATGTAATTTACAAGAATGCAAAAATGTCTCCTCAGCGATACTGTACATTTCTATTTTCACTAATGTGCATATTTATTTGACTTGTGTGTACGCAAGAACAAACACATTCCAGTTTTTGGAACTGTCATTTTAAAACTGGGGTGGGCAAAAGGAGACTAGACATTGCTATCGGTGTATGCTATAATTGACGCAGGGAATGGTAGGATATGTAGATCAAGAGCAGTAAGGGGGCCACTTACTGACCAACCCGGTTTTAAAGTCTGCTCCTACTTTTGTGGAACTGTGGATTTTTCTGGGAGTGTTCATTCTGGAAATAATTCAAATATGAAGATATATTATTAAGTTACACTTTTGGCTGAAGTCCATGTACCGTAGATGAATGTAGAATACACCAACTCATCATTTTCATATTATTTATTTGACAAGGTGACATCTATTTATTAATTTTAATACCTTGAAAGACTCCATAAAACATTAACAATTCAGATTACCCATATTGCATAACTCCCAAGTAAATAACCAAGTATTTTTAAAAAGCTCTGGAATTTTTGGAAATCAACTGTCCTCACTGACAGTAGTACAAATGTCTGTTTCATAGTCAAATACATAAGGTTTATTTTTTGATAATAAGCTATAAATTCCCCAATTTACCGATGTTTAAAGAAATACATTTATCCCTCCAAAACATTTGTGTTTGATTCTATGTTGGAATTGAGCAAAAAGGTGCAAGCACAGATCTGTCCACACTGGTCAATGCCATGATGCGCACTCATCGCAGCAGTGGTACACACGAGAATAATCACACCTGAGATTGCCCAATTTGCATTTGCCCAAGTAAGACACTATTTAAAGAGCAGTAGGGAGGCTTGCCGATAGAGGCTTGCTGTGTCCATTGATTCTAAGGACATCAATTCAGTGCGACGGTGCATGGCAGTTGTCGTTGCCCAGCGATCGCCGCTGAGACAGAGGCGGTCGCTGGGCGGGAGGGGGCTGGACAGCGGCGTTAAGCCGCCGTTTATGGGGAGCAGTCCGGCCAGCGCAGGCGTGGCCGGACCGTTGGGGAAGCAGGCTGCGGTGGCTGTGTGACATCCCACGCAGCCTCTGCGGCCAGCGGCAGCGGTGGCCGTGTGACGTCCCACGCAGCCTCTGCGGCCAGCGGCAGCAACAAACAACTCCCGGCCAGTCGCAGGAGCTGCGCTGGCCAGGAGTTACTCCAGAAATACAAAAGCATTGCCGCTGTGTGATGCTTTTGTATTTGTGCAGGGGGGGGGGGAAGACTGACATGCCGGTGGACTAGCCCTGTGGTGGGCAACCCCCGCATGTCAGGGAATATGATCGTAGCTGTGCTAAATTTAGCACAGCTACAATCAACTCGGAATGACCCCCTTGGTGTACAGACTGGACGAGATTGTGAGAGATCTCACTCAGATCTGCCATTCTGAGCGAGATCTTTCAAAATTTCGTCTAGTGTGTATAGGGCTTAAAACCTCATGTGTTGGATTGATTTTTTAAAATGCACAGTTAAAAATAAATGGAATGTTGCAGACTATATCTTCTGATATGCTGCATGTTTAAATGGTTATGATCAGGTAAAAATAAATTAGAATCCCTCTGCAGATTATTTCTACTGATTGCACTGAAATATTAGTTAGCTAATTGGGTGATAGGAATTATAGCATTGACATAAACATAAGACATTTACTTTTATAACAAATTGCCTATGCATATGATGTGGTATTATTGATACATTTTGGAATGTTTGTTATCTCCTGAGTATAGGCTGAGAGAGGGTATAATTGTTTTATATATTAGTTGGTTGGTATGTTAGCTTATTTTTTTTTACTTTTATTACTAGCCATTACTGGGAGAGGGTACATTGGAATTTGGGTGTAATCATTGCATTCACATTTGGTCTCATTATTTAAAGAGCATTAGGGATGCCTGCTGATAGATTCTTGTGGTGCCCATCAATTCTAAGTACATCAGTTCAAAAGGTAGCTAAAATTTTATACATAATTTTGATGTTATCCTGACATTAACCCAAAGGAAAAAAGAAGAAGTGTCATGATCCTGACTGTAGTTATCATATTTGTGACTTACCTCTGCCATCTGTCCTGGAACCTGTGTCTTTTCTGCTCACTGGGATAAACAGCTTGCCAGTACCATGAGTTTCCTGAGTGCTTAGTTCTCTGCCTGGAAGGCGAGAGTTAATGAGCTGTTGATTAACCTTCTGTGTGAATACTGAATTCAGCAAGTCTCTCTATGCTGTGCCTACACAGCAATCATTGTTGTCAATATACTTTATGCGTCTCTGACTCCAGTGGTCACCAGATACATTCTCCACTGTGCTCGGCACTCTGGTGTTGGGGCCTAAAAGCCAGCATCCTCTGCTCATTTTAGGAGTTTAGGCTTCAGTGTTTTCCTGGCCTACTAGGCCTCACTCCACATCAGAGCCTAACCTGGAGTATTGACAAGACAGGGTCTGATCACCTGACCTGGAGCTATCCAATCCTGTTCCAGCCTGAGACTCCCTGTATCACCTGACTCTGTTAACCAATCACCAAAGACCATGAAGTAAAAGTAAAGAGACTTGTGTTACAGAAGCTGCCAGTTCCTTGTGTCACACAGCTCAGTGTGAGCTTAGTAGCTGAGCTCCCTAAAATGTAATTCAATTACCTTAGTTCCTGTGAAACTCTGCTCTTCTGCTACCCAGTCCAGATTACAGCTGTGTTACAGTTATATCCAGTATCAGTCTCCTCTTAAAGACACAGCCACAGTATTCTTCAGTCTCGTCTTAAAGACACAGCCACAGTATTCTTCGGTCTCATCTTTAGTCACAGCCACAGTCTTCAGTTCTTCTTCATGCTCATCTTAAAGTCAGCACCACAGTCATTGTTCTAAATACAGTTGCGTTTCCAGTTTATATCCGATACCAGCCCGGATTACAGTTACATTCCAGTTACGGCGGTAACTAGCCTGGTTCTCAGTCTCACCGGTAACTAGCCCAGTTCTCAGTCTCGCCGGTAACCAGCCCAGTTCTCAGTCTCACAGGTAACCAGTCCGGTTCAACATCTTCAGCTCTCCCCCGAGTTTTGATCAGCTCCAGAAAACCTATGTCATAGTAATCTTGAGTACACAAACACCTACTCCTGTGACAGTATATCCAGTTTGTTCTCACCAATACATTCACCATCCTGCTATCAACACAATGTCCCTGGTGATCCAGTGGTCAGGATACCGCTCCCTCTGCCAAGGCCCGGGTTCAACCCCTGGTCAGGGATTGCTCCTTACTACTTCATCTTACTGATTCCCACAGACAAGCCAAATATACACCTAGTCCTCCAGTTACCTGCACAGACTTCACAAACATGCCGGGTTCACAAAAACTGTAGTCACAACAAGGAGAACTTTCTACCCAAAATCAGTAACACTGTAGGACTGTCTTCAAACAACAAATGTGAGCCCACTTAATCTACACATTAAACAAAACCTGGACACTTATAACTTAAATCTGCAACACTTCAAGACCTTTCCCCTTTTCTGCAACTACTCATATTTATGTTTTTAGTTCAGCACAGACATCTGAATTCTCAGTTGTACTAATGTAATTTTGCATTTACATATTTTTGAAAGTCTTGTCTGAATTACCATTACTGTTTTCCCTACTCTCACATCATCTCTCAATTCTAACAATCTACTTTAAAACTCCACTTATGTAACTTTATAAGCTTCAATTTAAATTTTACTGGAAAGTTTATTAGTGTCGTTGAACAGGCACACTTATCAACACCATACTTTTACCCTCAGACCTGCAATTCTATTTTTTCTGTATCTTATCATACAGTTTCCACTCCTGTTTCTAATTTTTTTTTAACACCCATCTATCTCATCCATACTATGTTGAGGTTTTCTTCAACCCTCCCATCACTCCTTCTCTACCTAATCCTTTTTTTGCCCCATCCTGCTACCTCTATCCTTCCCACTAGTCTCCTACATCTCCTACTCATTCACCTCTTCTATTTCCCATCTTTCCCCCCTACCCTTCCTATTATCCCACTTTGAGTCACTTCTGCCCCACCAGTGGGCCTACTACCCCACATCTAAACCCAACTCCCTCTCTCCTTTCCCTGCCACTCCCCCTTATCTCCTTCTCCATCACACTGTACCCCCTCTATGCCCTCCTCCTGCACCACTCCAAGCTTAAAAGCCACACCAACACTATGCCCACTTTATCCCTGACATCCACAATAATCTCACCTCTGTGCTACAGAATCCATGATAATCTCATTCGTATCTCTCCCACAAACTTTCCGCTAAACTCACCCCCCCTATTCTGTGCCCAATCTATTTGTTAACTGGTCCCCACTCATGACCTTTTCATCCTCATCTCCCTGCATCTCCTAGCTATTTCCCCCTCTGACACCATTTCTTCTGCTGATATCTCTGCCAGGGGCCTCACATTCTCATACACACCCTGATGTGGGGTTCACTATGGTGGTGGTGTTATGGTCGTTTTATCCTCTAGCTACTCCTACCAATTTAAACCCCAGAACCGTGCCTTATATTCTCTACATTTGAGGTCCATGCTATATGCCTCTTCCAACCTTTTCATCTTTGAGTTGGAGCCATTTACCATCCCCCTGGCATTCCCTCAAAATTCCTTGATAACTTTGCTACCTGGTTTCCTCACTTCCTCTGCTGACATTTTCTCTATTATTTTATGTGATTTCAACATCTCAATATTCCCAGAAAACCCCTTGACTCTAAGAAGCCTCATGTGCTGCTCCCTTTCTCTGGAATTCTTTACTACTTTCTCTCAGACTCTCCATCTCTCTACAAAACTCCAAAAGGGCTCTCAAGACTTATTTTTTTGCCAAACCCAGCAAACTCTCATCATTAGTCCTCTGTCCCACACTCATTGTATACCCAATCTGTGTCACACCTGTCTGTCTGCCTCTCCCCTTTAGAATGTAAGCTTTTATGAGTAGAGCCCTCTTCTCTTATCTGCTTTTCCTTCTCTTACTTAACCTATCTTATATTCAATACTCCCTTCGATGGCACTACATCTCTAGGTTTTCTGCCACCCTGATACTTATTTTTCTAAGTTTTCTTGTCTAGTTTTGGGCACTGCAAATCCCTTGTGGTACCATATAAATAAAGGTTAGTAATAATAATAATAATAATAATAATAATAATTGTGATAAACCAGTCAGACTGGATTCATCTGTAACAGCACTTAAACCAATTTGCAATACAAGGGCTACAAATGTATTTACTTTATTTGCATGGAAAGTAACTTAATGACTGATTTTGCATGTACAGTAGCCCATCAATGTTAGACAGCTATATTTTTACATTTTAAAGTTGGTCCACATACAGTGGAATTATGCTCATTATTTTAATATTTAGCATGTTGAATGGTTCAATTTCACAAGACTTATATTCCAAACCTTATCTTAACTTATCTTTATCAGATACTAATATCCATTCTCTACCATTTTCACTTCCATTATACCATTTATATTTATAATTTATTGAGTACCTTCGGAGTCTCTTTACTTGTAAGTTCCTTAACTTACTTGTTTATTGAACTAAACAAAACTTTCAATTCCAGAGCCAAAAAATTACTTATGCTACTGTATATTGTGGCAAGATATACATACTGTAGAGAGAAGGACCTAGCGAGTTAACATGTGATTAAACATGTACTGTAATTTGATTGTTAAGGATAGAAGTTTGTTAAACCTTTACAAATTTCCATGACCTTAAAAGTGCTCAGTTGCCCACTTTATTTTAAAGAGTGGACTCACCTTTATCAAATATGGGTGCCCACACAGTTGCTGGTGACAATATATGGGTGGGTGCCACTCCTGCATTTAAAGAAAGTATATGTTTTCCATAATTTGGGATAACTAAACAATATCTATTAGGGACAACATTTGAAAGAGGGGTACCCCATCTTTTTTATGTTGATGCCCTTGGTTTTAAGGATGCCAGGGAGATATTACCCCAACCCCAGACTCCAACATTTTTCTGTAGAGCAGAGGCTAATGCCTTGTGATCAAAGTGATCACCAGGCATACATTACTATGGGGGAACATGGTTTGAAAGAAGGAACTCCCCTTTTTCATTCACAGATGCTTCCAGCTTTGTATCTAACTTTATAAGCTAGGGAGATAGAGGGACTTAATGTCCTCCCAACTCCTTTTTGATTTTATATTCTTACAGATCAGAGCTGTTGGTGTGCATGCACTTGCAGGAAGTAAAGGCAGCATCCAGATTGTCCCCACTTGTCATCCAGACCAGTGGGGGGTTAGTTTTCCTTATTTTATTTCTTCCCCCTCACTTGAAAAGCGGACAACTAGTCCCACTTGTTAGCTATAGTTTTAGTATATATGAAATGGGGTCTAATGTGACTTCTGGGTAATAATACTTTCCACAAGTTTTGACAGTTAGCTATAAAGTTGGAAGAGATAAAATGTAATACTGAAAAGAGGTTACCATCCATGAATAAGTTGAAATTGAACAACTTTGCAGCACGCTAATGATAGGCCTGCTAATGATTCCTTACTTTATAGAAGCACACTGAAATATCCAGGCACTTTTTTATTGAGGAGGAAAGAGACCATGTGGTACAAATAGCTTTTTTGTCCTCTTTTTATCACTTATGTGCTGCATTCCTGATCATTCATGACTTTAGTGTTCTGTGTTGAAGTGGTCGTGTAATTGAGTAATTTAAGATTCTTAAAATAGTTTTAGATATAAAATCACCTGCTTAAATAAATTTTCCACATGGTATCTCTAATATAATATGGGAAATATTCAAATAATACATAGAAAGCATGTCACTCAACAGGAAAATTCACCAATATCCTTTTTTATTATAATCCATTAGTCCTCACGTTTAAATTTAGTGATTGCAAAAACATTAATGCGGAAAATGTTAAATTCTAATATTTTAAAAAAATCAAAGCTCGGAAACCGAACCCCCCCCGAACTTCACCTTGTTTACACGGGTCCGAGGCAGGTTCGAACCTTCCCGCCTTGCTCGGCTAACCCGAGCGTGCCCGAACGTCATCATCCCGCTGTCGGATTCTCGCGAGATTCGGATTCTATATAAGCAGCCGCGCGTCGCCGCCATTTTCACACGTGCATTGAGATTGATAGGGAGAGGACGTGGCTGGCGTCCTCTCCGTTTATATAGTTATATACTACACAGTTGATCTGATTGCTTAGCTTATTGTGGGGAGGATTGGGGAGCAGCTGTTAGGCGGAGTACAGTGCAGAGTTTTGCTAATAGTGACCACCAGTTTTTTATCCGTTCTCTGCCTGAAAAAAACGCTCCATACCATATCTGTGCTCAGTGTGCTGCATGATATATCTGTGCTGAGTGCTCACACTGCTTAATTGTGGGGACTGGGGAGCAGCTATAGCAGGAGTACAGTGCACAGTTTTGCTGACAGTGACCACCAGTAAACGTTTGTCTGCCTGAAAAACACTCCTGTGGTGTCTTTTTTTCTTTATACTATAAACGCAGTCTGCTGACAGTGTCCACCAGGTCCATTATACTGTATATAGCAGTACGGTAGGCCACTGCTGTACCTACATCTGTGTCGTCACTCGTCGTCCATAAGTATACTATCCATCCATCTACATTGTATACCTGTGGTGTCTTTTTTTTTATACTATAAACGCAGTCTGCTGACAGTGTCCACCAGGTCCATTATACTGTATCTTTCAAAATGGGATACCCCCCTAGAAAAAAACAGAGAAGGAACACTGGATGATAAACTTAGAAGTGATTTTAGGAAACTGGAGGATATGCTAAAGTCTGAGTCCAGACACTGGCTGGACAGTGTCAATTTACAAAAATATCTAGATAAAAAGTTAATACCAAGAGGACTCAGACTTTTCAAACCCTCCATATTCCAAGATGTAACAGAATTCCAAACTAAATGGGAAGGTATACTAGACAAATGTTCATTTTCATTGATGGAACTAGTAATTGAATATAGAAGCTCCAAAGTGAAAAAGCTAGAAATTGAAATTGAAGCTCTAAGAATTGAACTAGAGCCATTTTGCCAAGACAGAGAATATAAGGAAAGAGATTCATTTGTGACTGAACAAGTAACAAAATTTGAACAATCATTGATTAGTAATAAATGTAAAAAATTCCAACGAGATCTAGAAGATTATCGATCAAATAATGTCAGGACATATAGATATCAGAAAAATAGAGACAAAAGCCAGAATGGTAAAAGAAATCAGGATACCAAAAACATAGGATCTACTTATTCCAGAGATTTTGGGACAAATAGCCCCAATAACCCTGGCATTAGAGGCAGGCAACAGCATCGTCCATACAATAATTATCGGTTCCCCGATAGGGATAGAATAATAGAAAGAGAAAACAAAACAGAATCATCAGAAAACAAACAGAGAGCAACTCCAGAACTAGGAGCAAAGCCAAAATATAGGGATTCCATTCCAACTAACACTAAGGAAGGTTTTTTAGAACAACGAAAACAAGGGACTTGGGACAGGGACAGGGAGTGGCAAAGGGACTCTCACAAGAGAGGAAGAAACCCAAGCCTAGAGGAAGAAGAGGAGGTAAGAAAGAAACATCTAAGAGACTAAAAGCCCTAAAAAGAAAAAACCTAAGTAAAAATATTTTTAATCTATCGTCAAAAACATTAACAGAAAGTGAGATACAAATATTAACTAAAGGACTAAAATTCTCTCCCACAGCACCTCCAAACATTTTTGACTTATTCGTAGAGCTGAATAGGTTTGTAAGAACTTTGTGCCGCAAAAAATACTTTGCTAAACAAAATTTAAGTAAGAATGAAGAAGTAGCATACCCAATATTATTAGATACAGGGGACACGATAGCTATACAGACACTTATCGAACTCCTAGAGGAGAATCCAACAATACCCTCACCTGAGAAGATCTTTGACATAACAGGAGAACGCAAATTCTTCAAAAATAAATCAGACTTTTATCCGATTAAATCGAAGGGTATCAGCATAGAGAGTTTCTATAAAACTACACTAGACGATTTTAAAAAATTATGTGCAGATAACACCAAAATTACAAAGAAAAAACAAAATATAAACAAATGGGAAAAGAAAGCTTTAAGAAAACTTACCCAGGACAGTTCAATTGTCATCAAGGCTGCGGATAAGGGGGGGGGGTCTCATTATACAAGATAGGACAGACTACATAAAAGAAGCAGAGAGACAGTTAGGAGATAAAACTTTCTATTCAGTATTGTCAACTAATCCAACAGAGAAATATCTAATAGAGCTTAAATATTTACTATCAGTGGCAGTTGAGGAACAAGTCATCACAAAAGAAGAATATCAATTTCTATTCTGCTCTCACCCTATTACACCCACCTACTACCACCTCCCAAAGATACACAAATCCCTCACTTCACCTCCTGGTCGTCCTATTATTTCTGGAGTTAGTTCCCTCACGTCTAATTTATCCCATTATGTTGATTCACATTTACAACCACGTGTTTCTACCCTGAGGTCTCACATCAAAGATACCACACATTTTCTAAACATGATAAAAACAATAAAATGGAAAGACTCTTACGCGTTTTTAACGCTAGATGTACAGAGTCTATACTCAAATATCCCGCATGATATTGGCATACAAACAATTGCCTGGAGACTGGAAAAAGATGGAGACCTCAGGGAGAAACACAAACAATTTATTTTGGATTCTATTTCTTTTATTTTAAAACACAATTATTTCATATTTCTCGACACTTTTTATCTCCAGGTGATGGGCACAGCCATGGGGACTAGGTTCGCGCCGAGCTACGCCAATCTATACATGGGCGAGGTCGAGGACCAGCTCGTATGGAGAGGCGGGTTCGACGCGCACCTAGTCCTCTATGGGCGATATATAGATGATTTGTTTATTATTTGGGATGGGGATTATATATCAGCACAATCATTTGTTGCACATCTCAATAATAATCTTTATAACCTCACTTTTACTCACTCCTTCAACACCTCTTATATTAATTTTTTGGATGTATCACTAGAAGTGATCAATAATGAAATAGTCACAAGCAACTATGTAAAAGAGACAGGCACAAGTGCCTATCTACACTTTAATAGTGCACATCATTTATCATGGAAAAAAGGCATCCCTAAGAGTCAACTATTACGTATCAAAAGAAATTGTTCGACTACGACTTCTTTTGACTCTCAAGCAAAAACCATGATAGACTCGTTTACAGATAGGGGATATCCTAGTCATATCATTAATAAAGCATTAAATGAAGTAAAAAGTATTGAAAGAGAGCAATTACTAAACCCTTTGAAAGATAAGTCTAAGAATAAGAAGAGAAATATTATAGATGAGTATTTACCCTCAGAAATATCATTTATTTCAACTTATAACAACTGTCACGCAGAAATAAGAGAAATTATATCAAAAAACTACAATATCCTTAAACAAGATAAAATACTAACAAATATTTTACCTAAGGCACCTAATTTCATCTTTCGGAAAAATAAGTCTCTTAAAAATATGTTGGCCCCCAGTCACCTTAAAAGACCCATGGAGAAAAAGGATCCTAATAAAGATACAGATAAAATAAACTGGCTTACAAAATTAGGAAATAAAACCAAAGGGTTTTTCAAATGCGGTAGAAATAGATGCCTAACTTGCAACTTTATAACTGATCGCACCAAAATTATTTATACAGATGAAAACGAAAAACCATATGAAATAAAAACATATATAGATTGTAATACGTCTTACGTTATATATATGTTGACCTGTGGATGTAATCTAAAATATATAGGCAGAACCACACGCCCTTTAAAAGTAAGATTTCTCGAACATCGGAGAAATGTCATAAAAAAAGTATTAACACATAGTGTATCAAAACACTATGCGGACTTCCATAATGGAAACCCCAAATGTCTAAAGGTGATAGGTTTGGAATTTATCAATAAAACAATAAGAGGGGGAGATCGTTATAAGATCCTATGTAAACAAGAAGTATTCTGGATGCTTAAAATGAATAGTATATTCCCGGCAGGCTTAAATGAGTCGGTAGAACTTAATTGTGTGATTTAAATAGATAGATACTTACCTAGCTGAATTCAGCGTTTTCTGTCAAATTCCCTGTCTCCATTCCTATCCCCCCCCCCCCCCCCTCTTCCCGCCCCTCCCTCCCCCCCCCCCCCCCCTCTTCCCTCACCCATTTACTATTCCACGTGCTGGTCTAAAGTATATATACTATACATAAATATAATACTGTCTAAAAATCAAGGCCTTTAAATAAATATATAGCTTCCTAGTGAATGCACTAGTCGACATATTTATATGTCCACAGATCTCTGCCCCACATGCGACACCTATATCTTAGTTCACATTGAGGAGAATTCCCCGTATGTGCTTGGATATAATTACTTTAAATAATAGCTTTCTTTATATCTATAATTATAATTATGATACATGACATATTTACTAACTTGGACCATGTGAGAATGGGTATGAAAAAGATGGTACAATGTAACATATGATGATAATCTTCAGTAAAAGTATCCGTTGGAATATTCTCTGGTTTAAGACTTCTCACCATATATGTAACACTTGCACCTTAGTTGTTGCTAAAGATAATTATTTGTATCGTCTGGAAACGATTATTGTGTTATAAATTCTTATTAAAACTTAACTATGTCACCAATAAGTACTAAGAAATGATGTATGATATACCGATTAAACTCCCATCACGGTGGTGTATGTATATTTATGAAATAAGGGGTTATAAAACAACATGCAATGAAATTTACGGAGTAACGATCACGTGACCCGGTATCCACCACATGATTGGAGGGAAAAAGGACGCTATCCCTATGACAACGGGTACACGTCACCTTTAGAGATGAACAACTAAAAGTTCCGCCTTTTGGATGACGAATGCGGGTCAAATGCCGGAAACCGGAAATCCGCATTCGTCATCAGCCGGAAGTCCGGAAGTCCGCGTGCGTTCCAGCACGAGCGGACGATTTAAAATAGCAATTTAAACAAAGTTCCTTACTGAATAATGTAATAAAACTTATGGATTATATCTAATCTATCCGAATGCCTTGAGTCTATCCTTATGAAATTAAGTTTTTAACAATTTTTAATCACGTAATGAAATGAATTGTTTCTATCAGCTGCAATGATTTAGTAATTAACACAGGTATAAAATACACTGCCAGCAAGCACCAAGTCACCTTTGATAAAACAGCAGGGAGCTGTGAAACGCGTCAGGTGTTAGCCTAAATCACCTGCATTGGATTCATCTTTACATTTGGAACCCTATGGACACCGGAAAATAGCGCTATTTACACCCAAAATCCATATACAAGGACCGAATCTGAAAGACTGCTACGCGATACTGGTGAGGACTTCCCCGTTGTACTGCCTAAATACTGGGACAGATAATCCTCCAGCGTTGTCTTTAACTTATAAATTCGGCCAGGGGATTGTGCTACAACCCCAGGATAAGGGACATTAGAAATGTGCGGATCCTACAGGGACATTCCAATAAGCAATCTACAAACTTCAATCCATGCATGGTGACTATGAATGTATCAAAGCAGTGAGATATTCGATTATTAATTATTAATGTTTGTCATATGTTTTTTATTAATGATTTATTAAATACATTTTAATATTGCAATTCATTTCAGTCAGCGCTGTCTTACCTTGGTTAGTTTATTTCCATTATACTGTATATAGCAGTACGGTAGGCCACTGCTGTACCTACCTCTGTGTCATCACTCGTCATCCATAAGTATACTATCCATCCATCTACATTGTATACCTGTGGTGTCTTTTTTTTTATACTATAAACGCAGTCTGCTGACAGTGTCCACCAGGTCCATTATACTGTATATAGCAGTACGGTAGGCCACTGCTGTACCTACCTCTGTGTCATCACTCGTCATCCATAAGTATACTATCCATCCATCTACATTTTATACCTGTGGTGTTTTTTTCTTTTATACTATAAACGCAGTCTGCTGACAGTGTCCACCAGGTCCATTATACTGTATATAGCAGTACGATAGGCCACTGCTGTACCTACCTCTGTGTCGTCACTCGTCGTCCATAAGTATACTATCCATCCATCTACATTGTATACCTGTGGTGTCTTTTTTTCTTTATACTATAAACGCAGTCTGCTGACAGTGTCCACCAGGTCCATTATACTGTATATAGCAGTACGGTAGGCCACTGCTGTACCTACCTCTGTGTTGTCACTCATCGTCCATAAGTATACTATCCATCCATCTACATTGTATACCTGTGGTGTCTTTTTTTTTATACTATAAACGCAGTCTGCTGACAGAGTCCACCAGGTCCATTATACTGTATATAGCAGTACGGTAGGCCACTGCTGTACCTACCTCTGTGTCGTCACTCGTCGTCCATAAGTATACTATCCATCCATCTACATTGTATACCTTTCTGTCTTTTTTTTTATACTATAAACGCAGTCTGCTGACAGTGTCCACCAGGTCCATTATACTGTATATAGCAGTACGGTAGTCCACTGCTGTACCTACCTCTGTGTCGTCACTCATCGTCCATAAGTATACTATTCATCCATCTACATTGTATACCTGTGGTGTCTTTTTTTCTTTATACTATAAACGCAGTCTGCTGACAGTGTCCACCAGGTCCATTATACTGTATATAGCAGTACGGTAGGCCACTGCTGTACCTACCTCTGTGTCGTCACTCATCGTCCATAAGTATACTATCCATCCATCTACATTGTATACCTGTGGTTTCTTTTTTTCTTTATACTATAAACGCAGTCTGCTGACAGTGTCCACCAGGTCCATTATACTGTATATAGCAGTACGGTAGGCCACTGCTGTACCTACCTCTGTGTCGTCACTCGTCGTCCATAAGTATACTATCCATCCATCTACATTGTATACCTGTGGTGTCTTTTTTTTATACTATAAATGCAGTCTGCTGACAGTGTCCACCAGGTCTATTATACTGTATATAGCAGTACGGTAGGCCACTGCTGTACCTACCTCTGTGTCATCACTCGTCGTCCATAAGTATACTATCCATCCATCTACATTGTATACCTGTGGTGTCTTTTTTTTTATACTATAAACGCAGTCTGCTGACAGTGTCCACCAGGTCCATTATACTGTATATAGCAGTACGGTAGGCCACTGCTGTACCTACCTCTGTGTCGTCACTCGTCGTCCATAAGTATACTATCCATCCATCTACATTGTATACCTGTGGTTTCTTTTTTTCTTTATACTATAAACGCAGTCTGCTGACAGTGTCCACCAGGTCCATTATACTGTATATAGCAGTACGGTAGGCCACTGCTGTACCTACCTCTGTGTCGTCACTCGTCGTCCATAAGTATACTATCCATCCATCTACATTGTATACCTGTGGTGTCTTTTTTTTTTATACTATAAATGCAGTCTGCTGACAGTGTCCACCAGGTCCATTATACTGTATATAGCAGTACGGTAGGCCACTGCTGTACCTACCTCTGTGTCATCACTCGTCGTCCATAAGTATACTATCCATCCATCTACATTGTATACCTGTGGTGTCTTTTTTTCTTTATACTATAAACGCAGTCTGCTGACAGTGTCCACCAGGTCCATTATACTGTATATAGCAGTACGGAAGGCCACTGCTGTACCTACCTCTGTGTCTTCAGTCACTCGTCGTCATACATAAAGTATACTATCCATCCATCTACATTGTATACCTGTGGTGTCTTTTTTTCTTTATACTATAAATGCAGTCTGCTGACAGTGTCCACCAGGTCCATTATACTGTATATAGCAGTACGGTAGGCCACTGCTGTACCTACCTCTGTGTCGCCATTCGTCATCCATAAGTATACTATCCATCCATCTACATTGTATACCTGTGGTGTCTTTTTTTCTTTATACTATAAACGCAGTCTGCTGACAGTGTCCACCAGGTCCATTATACTGTATATAGCAGTACGGTAGGCCACTGCTGTACCTACCTCTGTGTCGTCACTCGTCGTCCATAAGTATACTATCCATCCATCTACATTGTATACCTGTGGTGTCTTTTTTTCTTTATACTATAAACGCAGTCTGCTGACAGTGTCCACCAGGTCCATTATACTGTATATAGCAGTACGGTAGGCCACTGCTGTACCTACCTCTGTGTTGTCACTCGTCGTCCATAAGTATACTATCCATCCATCTACATTGTATACCTGTGGTGTCTTTTTTTCTTTATACTATAAACGCAGTCTGCTGACAGTGTCCACCAGGTCCATTATACTGTATATAGCAGTACGGTAGGCCACTGCTGTACCTACCTCTGTGTCATCACTCGTCATCCATAAGTATACTATCCATCCATCTACATTGTATACCTGTGGTGTCTTTTTTTTTATACTATAAACGCAGTCTGCTGACAGTGTCCACCAGGTCCATTATACTGTATATAGCAGTACGGTAGGCCACTGCTGTACCTACCTCTGTGTCATCACTCGTCATCCATAAGTATACTATCCATCCATCTACATTTTAAACCTGTGGTGTTTTTTCTTTTATACTATAAACGCAGTCTGCTGACAGTGTCCACCAGGTCCATTATACTGTATATAGCAGTACGGTAGTCCACTGCTGTACCTACCTCTGTGTCGTCACTCATCGTCCATAAGTATACTATCCATCCATCTACATTGTATACCTGTGGTGTCTTTTTTTCTTTATACTATAAACGCAGTCTGCTGACAGTGTCCACCAGGTCCATTATACTGTATATAGCAGTACGGTAGGCCACTGCTGTACCTACCTCTGTGTCGTCACTCATCGTCCATAAGTATACTATCCATCCATCTACATTGTATACCTGTGGTTTCTTTTTTTCTTTATACAATAAACGCAGTCTGCTGACAGTGTCCACCAGGTCCATTATACTGTATATAGCAGTACGGTAGGCCACTGCTGTACCTACCTCTGTGTCGTCACTCGTCGTCCATAAGTATACTATCCATCCATCTACATTGTATACCTGTGTTTTTTTTTTTTTATACTATAAATGCAGTCTGCTGACAGTGTCCACCAGGTCCATTATACTGTATATAGCAGTACGGTAGGCCACTGCTGTACCTACCTCTGTGTCATCACTCGTCGTCCATAAGTATACTATCCATCCATCTACATTGTATACCTGTGGTGTCTTTTTTTTATACTATAAAGGCAGTCTGCTGACAGTGTCCACCAGGTCCATTATACTGTATATAGCAGTACGGTAGGCCACTGCTGTACCTACCTCTGTGTCGTCACTCGTCGTCCATAAGTATACTATCCATCCATCTACATTGTATACCTGTGGTTTCTTTTTTTCTTTATACTATAAACGCAGTCTGCTGACAGTGTCCACCAGGTCCATTATACTGTATATAGCAGTACGGTAGGCCACTGCTGTACCTACCTCTGTGTCGTCACTCGTCGTCCATAAGTATACTATCCATCCATCTACATTGTATACCTGTGGTGTCTTTTTTTTTTATACTATAAATGCAGTCTGCTGACAGTGTCCACCAGGTCCATTATACTGTATATAGCAGTACGGTAGGCCACTGCTGTACCTACCTCTGTGTCATCACTCGTCGTCCATAAGTATACTATCCATCCATCTACATTGTATACCTGTGGTGTCTTTTTTTCTTTATACTATAAACGCAGTCTGCTGACAGTGTCCACCAGGTCCATTATACTGTATATAGCAGTACGGAAGGCCACTGCTGTACCTACCTCTGTGTCTTCAGTCACTCGTCGTCATACATAAAGTATACTATCCATCCATCTACATTGTATACCTGTGGTGTCTTTTTTTCTTTATACTATAAATGCAGTCTGCTGACAGTGTCCACCAGGTCCATTATACTGTATATAGCAGTACGATAGGCCACTGCTGTACCTACCTCTGTGTCGTCACTCGTCGTCCATAAGTATACTATCCATCCATCTACATTGTGTACCTGTGGTTTCTTTTTTTCTTTATACTATAAACGCAGTCTGCTGACAGTGTCCACCAGGTCCATTATACTGTATATAGCAGTACGGTAGGCCACTGCTGTACCTTCCTCTGTGTCGTCACTCGTCGTCCATAAGTATACTATCCATCCATCTACATTGTATACCTGTGGTGTCTTTTTTTTTATACTATAAATGCAGTCTGCTGACAGTGTCCACCAGGTCCATTATACTGTATATAGCAGTACGGTAGGCCACTGCTGTACCTACCTCTGTGTCATCACTCGTCGTCCATAAGTATACTATCCATCCATCTACATTGTATACCTGTGGTGTCTTTTTTTCTTTATACTATAAACGCAGTCTGCTGACAGTGTCCACCAGGTCCATTATACTGTATATAGCAGTACGGAAGGCCACTGCTGTACCTACCTCTGTGTCTTCAGTCACTCGTCGTCATACATAAAGTATACTATCCATCCATCTACATTGTATACCTGTGGTGTCTTTTTTTCTTTATACTATAAATGCAGTCTGCTGACAGTGTCCACCAGGTCCATTATACTGTATATAGCAGTACGGTAGGCCACTGCTGTACCTACCTCTGTGTCGTCATTCGTCATTCTTAAGTATACTATCCATCCATCTACATTGTATACCTGTGGTGTCTTTTTTTCTTTATACTATAAACGCAGTCTGCTGACAGTGTCCACCAGGTCCATTATACTGTATATAGCAGTACGGTAGGCCACTGCTGTACCTACCTCTGTGTCGTCACTCGTCGTCCATAAGTTTACTATCCATCCATCTACATTGTATACCTGTGGTGTCTTTTTTTCTTTATACTATAAACGCAGTCTGCTGACAGTGTCCACCAGGTCCATTATACTGTATATAGCAGTACGGTAGGCCACTGCTGTACCTACCTCTGTGTCGTCACTCATCGTCCATAAGTATACTATCCATCCATCTACATTGTATACCTGTGGTGTCTTTTTTTCTTTATACTATAAACGCAGTCTGCTGACAGTGTCCACCAGGTCCATTATACTGTATATAGCAGTACGGTAGGCCACTGCTGTACCTACATCTGTGTCGTCACTCGTCGTCCATAAGTATACTATCCATCCATCTACATTGTATACCTGTTGTGTCTTTTTTTTTTATACTATAAACGCAGTCTGCTGACAGTGTCCACCTGGTCCATTATACTGTATATAGCAGTACGGTAGGCCACTGCTGTACCTACCTCTGTGTCATCACTCGTCGTCCATAAGTATACTATCCATCCATCTACATTGTATACCTGTGGTGTCTTTTTTTCTTTTTACTATAAACGCAGTCTGCTGACAGTGTCCACCAGGTCCATTATACTGTATATAGCAGTACGGTAGGCCACTGCTGTACCTACCTCTGTGTCGTCACTCGTCGTCCATAAGTATACTATCCATCCATCTACATTGTATACCTGTGGTGTCTTTTTTTCTTTATACTATAAACGCAGTCTGCTGACAGTGTCCACCAGGTCCATTATACTGTATATAGCAGTACGGTAGGCCACTGCTGTACCTACATCTGTGTCGTCACTCGTCGTCCATAAGTATACTATCCATCCATCTACATTGTATACCTGTGGTGTCTTTTTTTTTTATACTATAAACGCAGTCTGCTGACAGTGTCCACCTGGTCCATTATACTGTATATAGCAGTACGGTAGGCCACTACTGTACCTACCTCTGTGTCGTCACTCGTCGTCCATACGTATACTATCCATCCATCTACATTGTATACCTGTGGTGTCTTTTTTTCTTTATACTATAAACGCAGTCTGCTGACAGTGTCCACCAGGTCCATTATACTGTATATAGCAGTACGGTAGGCCACTGCTGTACCTACCTCTGTGTCATCACTCGTCGTCCATAAGTATACTATCCATCCATGTACATTGTATACCTGTGGTGTCTTTTTTTCTTTATACTATAAACGCAGTCTGCTGACAGTGTCCACCAGGTCCATTATACTGTATATAGCAGTACGGTAGGCCACTGCTGTACCTACCTCTGTGTCTTCAGTCACTCGTCGTCATACATAAAGTATACTATCCATCCATCTACATTGTATACCTGTGGTGTCTTTTTTTCTTTATACTATAAACGCAGTCTGCTGACAGTGTCCACCAGGTCCATTATACTGTATATAGCAGTACGGTAGGCCACTGCTGTACCTACCTCTGTGTCGTCACTCGTCGTCCATAAGTATACTATCCATCCATCTACATTGTATACCTGTGGTGTCTTTTTTTTTATACTATAAACGCAGTCTGCTGACAGTGTCCACCAGGTCCATTATACTGTATATAGCAGTATGGTAGGCCACTGCTGTACCTACCTCTCTGTCGTCACTCGTCATCCATAAGTATACTATCCATCCATCTACATTGTATACCTGTGGTGTCTTTTTTTCTTTATACTATAAACGCAGTCTGCTGACAGTGTCCACCAGGTCCATTGTACTGTATATAGCAGTACGGTAGGCCACTGCTGTACCTACCTCTGTGTCGTCACTCGTCGTCCATAAGTATACTATCCATCCATCTACATTGTATACCTGTGGTGTCTTTTTTTTATACTTTAAACGCAGTCTGCTGACAGTGTCCACCAGGTCCATTATACTGTATATAGCAGTATCTTAGGCCACTGCTGTACCTACCTCTGTGTCGTCACTCGTCGTCCATAAGTATACTATCCATCCATCTACATTGTATACCTGTGGTGTCTTTTTTTTATACTATAAACGCAGTCTGCTGACAGTGTCCACCAGGTCCATTATACTGTATATAGCAGTACGGTAGGCCACTGCTGTACCTACCTATGTGTCGTCACTCGTCGTCCATAAGTATACTATCCATCCATCTACATTGTATACCTGTGGTGTCTTTTTTTCTTTATACTATAAACGCAGTCTGCTGACAGTGTCCACCAGGTCCATTATACTGTATATAGCAGTACGGTAGGCCACTGCTGTACCTACCTCTGTGTCGTCACTCGTCGTCCATAAGTATACTATCCATCCATCTACATTGTATACCTGTGGTGTCTTTTTTTCTTTATACTATAAACGCAGTCTGCTGACAGTGTCCACCAGGTCCATTATACTGTATATAGCAGTTCGGTAGGCCACTGCTGTACCTACCTCTGTGTCGTCACTCATCGTCCATAAGTATACTATCCATCCATATACATTATATACCTGTGGTGTCTTTTTTTCTTTATACTATAAACGCAGTCTGCTGACAGTGTCCACCAGGTCCATTATACTGTATATAGCAGTACGGTAGGCCACTGCTGTACCTACCTCTGTGTCGTCACTCATCGTCCATAAGTATACTATCCATCCATCTACATTGTATACCTGTGGTGTCTTTATTTTTTATACTATAAACGCAGTCTGCTGACAGTGTCCACCAGGTCCATTATACTGTATATAGCAGTACGGTAGGCCACTGCTGTACCTACCTCTGTGTCATCACTCGTCGTCCTTAAGTATACTATCCATCCATCTACATTGTATACCTGTGGTGTCTTTTTTTTTATACTATAAACGCAGTCTGCTGACAGTGTCCACCAGGTCCATTATACTGTATATAGCAGTACGGTAGGCCACTGCTGTACCTACCTCTGTGTCGTCACTCGTCGTCCATAAGTATACTATCCATCCATCTACATTGTATACCTGTGGTGTCTTTTTTTCTTTATACTATAAACGCAGTCTGCTTACAGTGTCCACCAGGTCCATTATACTGTATATAGCAGTACGGTAGGCCACTGCTGTACCTACCTCTGTGTCACCACTCGTCGTCCATAAGTATACTATCCATCCATCTACGTTGTATACCTGTGGTATCTTTTTTTCTTTATACTATAAACGCAGTCTGCTGACAGTGTCCACCAGGTCCATTATACTGTATATAGCAGTACGGTAGGCCACTGCTGTACCTACCTCTGTGTCACCACTCGTCGTCCATAAGTATACTATCCATCCATCTACATTGTATACCTGTGGTATCTTTTTTTCTTTATACTATAAACGCAGTCTGCTGACAGTGTCCACCAGGTCCATTATACTGTATATAGCAGTACGGTAGGCCACTGCTGTACCTACCTCTGTGTCTTCAGTCACTCGTCGTCATACATAAAGTATACTATCCATCCATCTACATTGTATACCTGTGGTGTCTTTTTTTCTTTATACTATAAACGCAGTCTGCTGACAGTGTCCACCAGGTCCATTATACTGTATATAGCAGTACGGTAGGCCACTGCTGAACCTACCTCTGTGTCGTCATTCGTCGTCCATAAGTATACTATCCATCCATCTACATTGTATACCTGTGGTGTCTTTTTTTCTTTATACTATAAACGCAGTCTGCTGACAGTGTCCACCAGGTCCATTATACTGTATATAGCAGTACGGTAGGCCACTGCTGTACCTACATCTGTGTCGTCACTCGTCGCCCATAAGTATACTATCCATCCATCTACATTGTATACCTGTGGTGTCTTTTTTTTTTTATACTATAAACGCAGTCTGCTGACAGTGTCCACCAGGTCCATTATACTGTATATAGCAGTACGGTAGGCCACTGCTGTACCTACCTCTGTGTCATCACTCGTCATCCATAAGTATACTATCCATCCATCTACATTGTATACCTGTGGTGTCTTTTTTTTATACTATAAACGCAGTCTGCTGACAGTGTCCACCAGGTCCATTATACTGTTTATAGCAGTACGGTAGGCCACTGCTGTACCTACCTCTGTGTCGTCACTCGTCATCCATAAGTATACTATCCATCCATCTACATTTTATACCTGTGGTGTTTTTTTCTTTTATACTATAAACGCAGTCTGCTGACAGTGTCCACCAGGTCCATTATACTGTATATAGCAGTACGGTAGGCCACTGCTGTACCTACCTCTGTGTCGTCACTCGTCGTCCATAAGTATACTATCCATCCATCTACATTGTATACCTGTGGTGTCTTTTTTTCTTTATACTATAAACGCAGTCTGCTGACAGTGTCCACCAGGTCCATTATACTGTATATAGCAGTACGGTAGGCCACTGCTGTACCTACCTCTGTGTCGTCACTCGTCGTCCATAAGTATACTATCCATCCATCTACATTGTATACCTGTGGTGTCTTTTTTTTATACTTTAAACGCAGTCTGCTGACAGTGTCCACCAGGTCCATTATACTGTATATAGCAGTATCTTAGGCCACTGCTGTACCTACCTCTGTGTCGTCACTCGTCGTCCATAAGTATACTAAACATCCATCTACATTGTATACCTGTGGTGTCTTTTTTTTATACTATAAACGCAGTCTGCTGACAGTGTCCACCAGGTCCATTATACTGTATATAGCAGTACGGTAGGCCACTGCTGTACCTACCTCTGTGTCGTCACTCGTCGTCCATAAGTATACTATCCATCCATCTACATTGTATACCTGTGGAGTCTTTTTTTCTTTATACTATAAACGCAGTCTGCTGACAGTGTCCACCAGGTCCATTATACTGTATATAGCAGTACGGTAGGCCACTGCTGTACCTACCTCTGTGTCGTCACTCGTCGTCCATAAGTATACTATCCATCCATCTACATTGTATACCTGTGGTGTCTTTTTTTCTTTATACTATAAACGCAGTCTGCTGACAGTGTCCACCAGGTCCATTATACTGTATATAGCAGTACGGTAGGCCACTGCTGTACCTACCTCTGTGTCGTCACTCATCGTCCTTAAGTATACTATCCATCCATCTACATTGTATACCTGTGGTGTCTTTTTTTCTTTATACTATAAACGCAGTCTGCTGACAGTGTCCACCAGGTCCATTATACTGTATATAGCAGTACGGTAGGCCACTGCTGTACCTACCTCTGTGTCGTCACTCATCGTCCATAAGTATACTATCCATCCATATACATTATATACCTGTGGTGTCTTTTTTTCTTTATACTATAAACGCAGTCTGCTGACAGTGTCCACCAGGTCCATTATACTGTATATTGCAGTACGGTAGGCCACTGCTGTACCTACCTCTGTGTCGTCACTCATCGTCCATAAGTATACTATCCATCCATCTACATTGTATACCTGTGGTGTCTTTATTTTTTATACTATAAACGCAGTCTGCTGACAGTGTCCACCAGGTCCATTATACTGTATATAGCAGTACGGTAGGCCACTGCTGTACCTACCTCTGTGTCATCACTCGTCGTCCTTAAGTATACTATCCATCCATCTACATTGTATACCTGTGGTGTCTTTTTTTTATACTATAAACGCAGTCTGCTGACAGTGTCCACCAGGTCCATTATACTGTATATAGCAGTACGGTAGGCCACTGCTGTACCTACCTCTGTGTCGTCACTCATCGTCCATAAGTATACTATCCATCCATCTACATTGTATACCTGTGGTGTCTTTATTTTTTATACTATAAACGCAGTCTGCTGACAGTGTCCACCAGGTCCATTATATTGTATATAGCAGTACGGTAGGCCACTGCTGTACCTACCTCTGTGTCATCACTCGTCGTCCTTAAGTATACTATCCATCCATCTACATTGTATACCTGTGGTGTCTTTTTTTTTATACTATAAACGCAGTCTGCTGACAGTGTCCACCAGGTCCATTATACTGTATATAGCAGTACGGTAGGCCACTGCTGTACCTACCTCTGTGTCGTCACTCGTCGTCCATAAGTATACTATCCATCCATCTACATTGTATACCTGTGGTGTCTTTTTTTCTTTATACTATAAACGCAGTCTGCTTACAGTGTCCACCAGGTCCATTATACTGTATATAGCAGTACGGTAGGCCACTGCTGTACCTACCTCTGTGTCACCACTCGTCGTCCATAAGTATACTATCCATCCATCTACATTGTATACCTGTGGTATCTTTTTTTCTTTATACTATAAACGCAGTCTGCTGACAGTGTCCACCAGGTCCATTATACTGTATATAGCAGTACGGTAGGCCACTGCTGTACCTACCTCTGTGTCTTCAGTCACTCGTCGTCATACATAAAGTATACTATCCATCCATCTACATTGTATACCTGTGGTGTCTTTTTTTCTTTATACTATAAACGCAGTCTGCTGACAGTGTCCACCAGGTCCATTATACTGTATATAGCAGTACGGTAGGCCACTGCTGTACCTACCTCTGTGTCGTCATTCGTCGTCCATAAGTATACTGTCCATCCATCTACATTGTATACCTGTGGTGTCTTTTTTTCTTTATACTATAAACGCAGTCTGCTGACAGTGTCCACCAGGTCCATTATACTGTATATAGCAGTACGGTAGGCCACTGCTGTACCTACATCTGTGTCGTCACTCGTCGTCCATAAGTATACTATCCATCCATCTACATTGTATACCTGTGGTGTCTTTTTTTTTTATACTATAAACGCAGTCTGCTGACAGTGTCCACCAGGTCCATTATACTGTATATAGCAGTACGGTAGGCCACTGCTGTACCTACCTCTGTGTCATCACTCGTCGTCCATAAGTATCCTATCCATCCATCTACATTGTATACCTGTGGTGTCTTTTTTTTATACTATAAACGCAGTCTGCTGACAGTGTCCACCAGGTCCATTATACTGTTTATAGCAGTACGGTAGGCCACTGCTGTACCTACCTCTGTGTCGTCACTCGTCATCCATAAGTATACTATCCATCCATCTACATTTTATACCTGTGGTGTTTTTTTCTTTTATACTATAAACGCAGTCTGCTGACAGTGTCCACCAGGTCCATTATACTGTATATAGCAGTACGGTAGGCCACTTCTGTACCAACCTCTGTGTCGTCACTCGTCGTCCATAAGTATACTATCCATCCATCTACATTGTATACCTGTGGTGTCTTTATTTCTTTATACTATAAACGCAGTCTGCTGACAGTGTCCACCAGGTCCATTATACTGTATATAGCAGTACGGTAGGCCACTGCTGTACCTACCTCTGTGTTGTCACTCGTCGTCCATAAGTATACTATCCATCTATCTACATTGTATACCTGTGGTGTCTTTTTTTTATACTATAAACGCAGTCTGCTGACAGTGTCCACCAGGTCCATTATACTGTACATAGCAGTACGGTAGGCCACTGCTGTACCTACCTCTGTGTCGTCACTCATCGTCCATAAGTATACTATCCATCCATCTACATTGTATACCTGTGGTGTCTTTTTTTCTTTATACTATAAACGCAGTCTGCTGACAGTGTCCACCAGGTCCATTATACTGTATATAGCAGTACGGTAGGCCACTGCTGTACCTACCTCTGTGTCGTCACTCATCGTCCATAAGTATACTATCCATCCATCTACATTGTATACCTGTGGTGTCTTTTTTTCTTTATACTATAAACGCAGTCTGCTGTCAGTGTCCACCAGGTCCATTATACTGTATATAGCAGTACGGTAGGCCACTGCTGTACCTACCTCTATGTCGTCACTCGTCATCCATAAGTATACTATCCATCCATCTACATTGTATACCTGTGGTGTCTTTTTTTTTTATACTTTAAATGCAGTCTGCTGACAGTGTCCACCAGGTCCATTATACTGTATATAGCAGTACGGTAGGCCACTGCTGTACCTACCTCTGTGTCGACACTCATCGTCCATAAGTATACTATCCATCCATCTACATTGTATACCTGTGGTGTCTTTATTTTTTATACTATAAACGCAGTCTGCTGACAGTGTCCACCAGGTCCATTATATTGTATATAGCAGTACGGTAGGCCACTGCTGTACCTACCTCTGTGTCATCACTCGTCGTCCTTAAGTATACTATCCATCCATCTACATTGTATACCTGTGGTGTCTTTTTTTTTATACTATAAACGCAGTCTGCTGACAGTGTCCACCAGGTCCATTATACTGTATATAGCAGTACGGTAGGCCACTGCTGTACCTACCTCTGTGTCGTCACTCGTCGTCCATAAGTATACTATCCATTCATCTACATTGTATACCTGTGGTGTCTGTTTTTCTTTATACTATAAACGCAGTCTGCTGACAGTGTCCACCATGTCCATTATACTGTATATAGCAGTACGGTAGGCCACTGCTGTACCTGCCTCTGTGTCACCACTCGTCGTCCATAAGTATACTATCCATCTACATTGTATACCTGTGGTATCTTTTTTTCTTTATACTGTAAACGCAGTCTGCTGACAGTGTCCACCAGGTCCATTATACTGTATATAGCAGTACGGTAGGCCACTGCTGTACCTACCTCTGTGTCTTCAGTCACTCGTCGTCATACATAAAGTATACTATCCATCCATCTACATTGTATACCTGTGGTGTCTTTTTTTCTTTATACTATAAACGCAGTCTGCTGACAGTGTCCACCAGGTCCATTATACTGTATATAGCAGTACGGTAGGCCACTGCTGTACCTACCTCTGTGTCGTCATTCGTCGTCCATAAGTATACTGTCCATCCATCTACATTGTATACCTGTGGTGTCTTTTTTTCTTTATACTATAAACGCAGTCTGCTGACAGTGTCGACCAGGTCCATTATACTGTATATAGCAGTACGGTAGGCCACTGCTGTACCTACATCTGTGTCGTCACTCGTCGTCCTTAAGTATACTATCCATCCATCTACATTGTATACCTGTGGTGTCTTTTTTTTTTATACTATAAACGCAGTCTGCTGACAGTGTCCACCAGTTCCATTATACTGTATATAGCAGTACGGTAGGCCACTGCTGTACCTACCTCTGTGTCATCACTCGTCGTCCATAAGTATCCTATCCATCCATCTACATTGTATACCTGTGGTGTCTTTTTTTTATACTATAAACGCAGTCTGCTGACAGTGTCCACCAGGTCCATTATACTGTTTATAGCAGTACGGTAGGCCACTGCTGTACCTACCTCTGTGTCGTCACTCGTCATCCATAAGTATACTATCCATCCATCTACATTTTATACCTGTGGTGTTTTTTTCTTTTATACTATAAACGCAGTCTGCTGACAGTGTCCACCAGGTCCATTATACTGTATATAGCAGTACGGTAGGCCACTGCTGTACCAACCTCTGTGTCGTCACTCGTCGTCCATAAGTATACTATCCATCCATCTACATTGTATACCTGTGGTATCTTTTTTTCTTTATACTATAAACGCAGTCTGCTGACAGTGTCCACCAGGTCCATTATACTGTATATAGCAGTACGGTAGGCCACTGCTGTACCTACCTCTGTGTCTTCAGTCACTCGTCGTCATACATAAAGTATACTATCCATCCATCTACATTGTATACCTGTGGTGTCTTTTTTTCTTTATACTATAAACGCAGTCTGCTGACAGTGTCCACCAGGTCCATTATACTGTATATAGCAGTACGGTAGGCCACTGCTGTACCTACCTCTGTGTCGTCATTCGTCGTCCATAAGTATACTGTCCATCCATCTACATTGTATACCTGTGGTGTCTTTTTTTCTTTATACTATAAACGCAGTCTGCTGACAGTGTCCACCAGGTCCATTATACTGTATATAGCAGTACGGTAGGCCACTGCTGTACCTACATCTGTGTCGTCACTCGTCGTCCATAAGTATACTATCCATCCATCTACATTGTATACCTGTGGTGTCTTTTTTTTTATACTATAAACGCAGTCTGCTGACAGTGTCCACCAGGTCCATTATACTGTATATAGCAGTACGGTAGGCCACTGCTGTACCTACCTCTGTGTCATCACTCGTCATCCATAAGTATACTATCCATCCATCTACATTGTATACCTGTGGTGTCTTTTTTTTATACTATAAACGCAGTCTGCTGACAGTGTCCACCAGGTCCATTATACTGTTTATAGCAGTACGGTAGGCCACTGCTGTACCTACCTCTGTGTCGTCACTCGTCATCCATAAGTATACTATCCATCCATCTACATTTTATACCTGTGGTGTTTTTTTCTTTTATACTATAAACGCAGTCTGCTGACAGTGTCCACCAGGTCCATTATACTGTATATAGCAGTACGGTAGGCCACTGCTGTACCTACCTCTGTGTCGTCACTCGTCGTCCATAAGTATACTATCCATCCATCTACATTGTATACCTGTGGTGTCTTTTTTTTGATACTATAAACGCAGTCTGCTGACAGTGTCCACCAGGTCCATTATACTGTATATAGCAGTATGGTAGGCCACTGCTGTACCTACCTCTATGTCGTCACTCGTCATCCATAAGTATACTATCCATCCATCTACATTGTATACCTGTGGTGTCTTTTTTTCTTTATACTATAAACGCAGTCTGCTGACAGTGTCCACCAGGTCCATTATACTGTATATAGCAGTACGGTAGGCCACTGCTGTACCTACCTCTGTGTCGTCACTCGTCGTCCATAAGTATACTATCCATCCATCTACATTGTATACCTGTGGTGTCTTTTTTTTATACTTTAAACGCAGTCTGCTGACAGTGTCCACCAGGTCCATTATACTGTATATAGCAGTATCTTAGGCCACTGCTGTACCTACCTCTGTGTCGTCACTCGTCGTCCATAAGTATACTAAACATCCATCTACATTGTATACCTGTGGTGTCTTTTTTTTATACTATAAACGCAGTCTGCTGACAGTGTCCACCAGGTCCATTATACTGTATATAGCAGTACGGTAGGCCACTGCTGTACCTACCTCTGTGTCGTCACTCGTCGTCCATAAGTATACTATCCATCCATCTACATTGTATACCTGTGGAGTCTTTTTTTCTTTATACTATAAACGCAGTCTGCTGACAGTGTCCACCAGGTCCATTATACTGTATATAGCAGTACGGTAGGCCACTGCTGTACCTACCTCTGTGTCGTCACTCGTCGTCCATAAGTATACTATCCATCCATCTACATTGTATACCTGTGGTGTCTTTTTTCTTTATACTATAAACGCAGTCTGCTGACAGTGTCCACCAGGTCCATTATACTGTATATAGCAGTACGGTAGGCCACTGCTGTACCTACCTCTGTGTCGTCACTCGTCGTCCATAAGTATACTATCCATCCATCTACATTGTATACCTGTGGTGTCTTTTTTTCTTTATACTATAAACGCAGTCTGCTGACAGTGTCCACCAGGTCCATTATACTGTATATAGCAGTACGGTAGGCCACTGCTGTACCTACCTCTGTGTCGTCACTCATCGTCCATAAGTATACTATCCATCCATATACATTATATACCTGTGGTGTCTTTTTTTCTTTATACTATAAACGCAGTCTGCTGACAGTGTCCACCAGGTCCATTATACTGTATATAGCAGTACGGTAGGCCACTGCTGTACCTACCTCTGTGTCGTCACTCATCGTCCATAAGTATACTATCCATCCATCTACATTGTATACCTGTGGTGTCTTTATTTTTTATACTATAAACGCAGTCTGCTGACAGTGTCCACCAGGTCCATTATACTGTATATAGCAGTACGGTAGGCCACTGCTGTACCTACCTCTGTGTCATCACTCGTCGTCCTTAAGTATACTATCCATCCATCTACATTGTATACCTGTGGTGTCTTTTTTTATACTATAAACGCAGTCTGCTGACAGTGTCCACCAGGTCCATTATACTGTATATAGCAGTACGGTAGGCCACTGCTGTACCTACCTCTGTGTCATCACTCGTCGTCCTTAAGTATACTATCCATCCATCTACATTGTATACCTGTGGTGTCTTTTTTTTTATACTATAAACGCAGTCTGCTGACAGTGTCCACCAGGTCCATTATACTGTATATAGCAGTACGGTAGGCCACTGCTGTACCTACCTCTGTGTCGTCACTCGTCGTCCATAAGTATACTATCCATCCATCTACATTGTATACCTGTGGTGTCTTTTTTTCTTTATACTATAAACGCAGTCTGCTTACAGTGTCCACCAGGTCCATTATACTGTATATAGCAGTACGGTAGGCCACTGCTGTACCTACCTCTGTGTCACCACTCGTCGTCCATAAGTATACTATCCATCCATCTACATTGTATACCTGTGGTATCTTTTTTTCTTTATACAATAAACGCAGTCTGCTGACAGTGTCCACCAGGTCCATTATACTGTATATAGCAGTACGGTAGGCCACTGCTGTACCTACCTCTGTGTCTTCAGTCACTCGTCGTCATACATAAAGTATACTATCCATCCATCTACATTGTATACCTGTGGTGTCTTTTTTTCTTTATACTATAAACGCAGTCTGCTGACAGTGTCCACCAGGTCCATTATACTGTATATAGCAGTACGGTAGGCCACTGCTGTACCTACCTCTGTGTCGTCATTCGTCGTCCATAAGTATACTGTCCATCCATCTACATTGTATACCTGTGGTGTCTTTTTTTCTTTATACTATAAACGCAGTCTGCTGACAGTGTCCACCAGGTCCATTATACTGTATATAGCAGTACGGTAGGCCACTGCTGTACCTACATCTGTGTCGTCACTCGTCGTCCATAAGTATACTATCCATCCATCTACATTGTATACCTGTGGTGTCTTTTTTTTTTATACTATAAACGCAGTCTGCTGACAGTGTCCACCAGGTCCATTATACTGTATATAGCAGTACGGTAGGCCACTGCTGTACCTACCTCTGTGTCATCACTCGTCGTCCATAAGTATCCTATCCATCCATCTACATTGTATACCTGTGGTGTCTTTTTTTTATACTATAAACGCAGTCTGCTGACAGTGTCCACCAGGTCCATTATACTGTTTATAGCAGTACGGTAGGCCACTGCTGTACCTACCTCTGTGTCGTCACTCGTCATCCATAAGTATACTATCCATCCATCTACATTTTATACCTGTGGTGTTTTTTTCTTTTATACTATAAACGCAGTCTGCTGACAGTGTCCACCAGGTCCATTATACTGTATATAGCAGTACGGTAGGCCACTGCTGTACCAACCTCTGTGTCGTCACTCGTTGTCCATAAGTATACTATCCATCCATCTACATTGTATACCTGTGGTGTCTTTATTTCTTTATACTATAAACGCAGTCTGCTGACAGTGTCCACCAGGTCCATTATACTGTATATAGCAGTACGGTA
This sequence comes from Pseudophryne corroboree, assembly GCF_028390025.1. Classification (NCBI taxonomy): domain Eukaryota; kingdom Metazoa; phylum Chordata; class Amphibia; order Anura; family Myobatrachidae; genus Pseudophryne; species Pseudophryne corroboree. The sequence goes on along the minus strand of NC_086448.1, from coordinate 478,809,720 downwards.
GGCCACTGCTGTACCTACCTCTGTGTTGTCACTCGTCGTCCATAAGTATACTATCCATCTATCTACATTGTATACCTGTGGTGTCTTTTTTTTATACTATAAACGCAGTCTGCTGACAGTGTCCACCAGAACATTATACTGTATATAGCAGTACGGTAGGCCACTGCTGTACCTACCTCTGTGTCGTCACTCATCGTCCATAAGTATACTATCCATCCATCTACATTGTATACCTGTGGTGTCTTTTTTTCTTTATACTATAAACGCAGTCTGCTGACAGTGTCCACCAGGTCCATTATACTGTATATAGCAGTACGGTAGGCCACTGCTGTACCTACCTCTGTGTCGTCACTCATCGTCCATAAGTATACTATCCATCCATCTACATTGTATACCTGTGGTGTCTTTTTTTCTTTATACTATAAACGCAGTCTGCTGTCAGTGTCCACCAGGTCCATTATACTGTATATAGCAGTACGGTAGGCCACTGCTGTACCTACCTCTGTGTCGTCACTCGTCGTCCATAAGTATACTATCTATCCATCTACATTGTATACCTGTGGTTTCTTTTTTTCTTTATACTATAAACGCAGTCTGCTGACAGTGTCCACCAGGTCCATTATACTGTATATAGCAGTACGGTAGGCCACTGCTGTACCTACCTCTATGTCGTCACTCGTCATCCATAAGTATACTATCCATCCATCTACATTGTATACCTGTGGTGTCTTTTTTTTATACTTTAAATGCAGTCTGCTGACAGTGTCCACCAGGTCCATTATACTGTATATAGCAGTACGGTAGGCCACTGCTGTACCTACCTCTGTGTCGTCACTCATCGTCCATAAGTATACTATCCATCCATCTACATTGTATACCTGTGGTGTCTTTATTTTTTATACTATAAACGCAGTCTGCTGACAGTGTCCACCAGGTCCATTATATTGTATATAGCAGTACGGTAGGCCACTGCTGTACCTACCTCTGTGTCATCACTCGTCGTCCTTAAGTATACTATCCATCCATCTACATTGTATACCTGTGGTGTCTTTTTTTTATACTATAAACGCAGTCTGCTGACAGTGTCCACCAGGTCCATTATACTGTATATAGCAGTACGGTAGGCCACTGCTGTACCTACCTCTGTGTCGTCACTCGTCGTCCATAAGTATACTATCCATTCATCTACATTGTATACCTGTGGTGTCTGTTTTTCTTTATACTATAAACGCAGTCTGCTGACAGTGTCCACCAGGTCCATTATACTGTATATAGCAGTACGGTAGGCCACTGCTGTACCTGCCTCTGTGTCACCACTCGTCGTCCATAAGTATACTATCCATCTACATTGTATACCTGTGGTATCTTTTTTTCTTTATACTATAAACGCAGTCTGCTGACAGTGTCCACCAGGTCCATTATACTGTATATAGCAGTACGGTAGGCCACTGCTGTACCTACATCTGTGTCGTCACTCGTCGTCCATAAGTATACTATCCATCCATCTACATTGTATACCTGTGGTGTCTTTTTTTCTTTATACTATAAACGCAGTCTGCTGACAGTGTCCACCAGGTCCATTATACTGTATATAGCAGTACGGTAGGCCACTGCTGTACCTACCTCTGTGTCGTCATTCGTCGTCCATAAGTATACTGTCCATCCATCTACATTGTATACCTGTGGTGTCTTTTTTTCTTTATACTATAAACGCAGTCTGCTGACAGTGTCGACCAGGTCCATTATACTGTATATAGCAGTACGGTAGGCCACTGCTGTACCTACATCTGTGTCGTCACTCGTCGTCCATAAGTATACTATCCATCCATCTACATTGTATACCTGTGGTGTCTTTTTTTTTTATACTATAAACGCAGTCTGCTGACAGTGTCCACCAGGTCCATTATACTGTATATAGCAGTACGGTAGGCCACTGCTGTACCTACCTCTGTGTCATCACTCGTCGTCCATAAGTATCCTATCCATCCATCTACATTGTATACCTGTGGTGTCTTTTTTTTATACTATAAACGCAGTCTGCTGACAGTGTCCACCAGGTCCATTATACTGTTTATAGCAGTACGGTAGGCCACTGCTGTACCTACCTCTGTGTCGTCACTCGTCATCCATAAGTATACTATCCATCCATCTACATTTTATACCTGTGGTGTTTTTTTCTTTTATACTATAAACGCAGTCTGCTGACAGTGTCCACCAGGTCCATTATACTGTATATAGCAGTACGGTAGGCCACTGCTGTACCAACCTCTGTGTCGTCACTCATCGTCCATAAGTATACTATCCATCCATCTACATTGTATACCTGTGGTGTCTTTATTTCTTTATACTATAAACGCAGTCTGCTGACAGTGTCCACCAGGTCCATTATACTGTATATAGCAGTACGGTAGGCCACTGCTGTACCTACCTCTGTGTCGTCACTCATCGTCCATAAGTATACTATCCATCCATCTACATTGTATACCTGTGGTGTCTTTTTTTCTTTATACTATAAACGCAGTCTGCTGACAGTGTCCACCAGGTCCATTATACTGTATATAGCAGTACGGTAGGCCACTGCTGTACCTACCTCTGTGTCGTCACTCATCGTCCATAAGTATACTATCAATCCATCTACATTGTATACCTGTGGTGTCTTTTTTTCTTTATACTATAAACGCAGTCTGCTGACAGTGTCCACCAGGTCCATTATACTGTATATAGCAGTACGGTAGGCCACTGCTGTACCTACCTCTGTGTCATCACTCGTCGTCCATAAGTATACTATCCATCCATCTACATTGTATACCTGTGGTGTCTTTTTTTTTATACTATAAACGCAGTCTGCTGTCAGTGTCCACCAGGTCCATTATACTGTATATAGCAGTACGGTAGGCCACTGCTGTACCTACCTCTGTGTCGTCACTCGTCGTCCATAAGTATACTATCTATCCATCTACATTGTATACCTGTGGTGTCTTCTTTTCTTTATACTATAAACGCAGTCTGACAGTGTCCACCAGGTCCATTATACTGTATATAGCAGTACGGTAGGCCACTGCTGTACCTACCTCTGTGTCATCACTCGTCGTCCATAAGTATACTATCCATCCATCTACATTGTATACCTGTGGTTTCTTTTTTTCTTTATACTATAAACGCAGTCTGCTGACAGTGTCCACCAGGTCCATTATACTGTATATAGCAGTACGGTAGGCCACTGCTGTACCTACCTCTGTGTCTTCAGTCACTCGTCATCATACATAAAGTATACTATCCATCCATCTACATTGTATACCTGTGGTGTCTTTTTTTTATACTATAAACGCAGTCTGCTGACAGTGTCCACCAGGTCCATTATACTGTATATAGCAGTACGGTAGGCCACTGCTGTACCTACCTCTATGTCGTCACTCGTCATCCATAAGTATACTATCCATCCATCTACATTGTATACCTGTGGTGTCTTTTTTTCTTTATACTATAAACGCAGTCTGCTGACAGTGTCCACCAGGTCCATTATACTGTATATAGCAGTACGGTAGGCCACTGCTGTACCTACCTCTGTGTCATCACTCGTCGTCCATAAGTATACTATCTATCCATCTACATTGTATACCTGTGGTGTATTTTTTTTATACTATAAACGCAGTCTGCTGACAGTGTCCACCAGGTCCATTATACTGTATATAGCAGTACGGTAGGCCACTGCTGTACCTACCTCTATGTCGTCACTCGTCATCCATAAGTATACTATCCATCCATCTACATTGTATACCTGTGGTGTCTTTTTTTTTATAATTTAAATGCAGTCTGCTGACAGTGTCCACCAGGTCCATTATACTGTATATAGCAGTACGGTAGGCCACTGCTGTACCTACCTCTGTGTCATCACTCGTCGTCCATAAGTATACTATCCATCCATTTACATTGTATACCTGTGGTGTCTTTTTTTTTTATACTATAAACACAGTCTGCTGACAGTGTCCACCAGGTCCATTATACTGTATATAGCAGTACGGTAGGCCACTGCTGTACCTACCTCTGTGTCATCACTCGTCGTCCATAAGTATACTATCCATCCATTTACATTGTATACCTGTGGTGTCTTTTTTTTATACTATAAACACAGTCTGCTGACAGTGTCCACCAAGTCCATTATACTGTATATAGCAGTACGGTAGGCCACTGCTGTACCTACCTCTGTGTCATCACTCGTCATCCATAAGTATACTATCCATCCATCTACATTGTATACCTGTGGTGTCTTTTTTTCTTTATACTATAAACGCAGTCTGCTGACAGTGTCCACCAGGTCCATTATACTGTATATAGCAGTACGGTAGGCCACTGCTGTACCTACCTCTGTGTCTTCAGTCACTCGTCGTCATACATAAAGTAAACTATCCATCCATCTACATTGTATACCTGTGGTGTCTTTTTTTCTTTATACTATAAACGCAGTCTGCTGACAGTGTCCACCAGGTCAATTATACTGTATATAGCAGTACGGTAGGCCACTGCTGTACCTACCTCTGTGTCGTCACTCGTCGTCCATAAGTATACTATCCATCCATCTACATTGTATACCTGTGGTGTCTTTTTTTCTTTATACTATAAACGCAGTCTGCTGACAGTGTCCACCAGGTCCATTATACTGTATATAGCAGTACGGTAGGCCACTGCTGTACCTACCTCTGTGTCATCACTCATCATCCATAAGTATACTATCCATCCATATACATTATATACCTGTGGTGTCTTTTTTTCTTTATACTATAAACGCAGTCTGCTGACAGTGTCCACCAGGTCCATTATACTGTATATAGCAGTACGGTAGGCCACTGCTGTACCTACCTCTGTGTCGTCACTCGTCGTCCATAAGTATACTATCCATCCATCTACATTGTATACCTGTGGTGTCTTTATTTTTTATACTATAAATGCAGTCTGCTGACAGTGTCCACCAGGTCCATTATACTGTATATAGCAGTACGGTAGGCCACTGCTGGACCTACCTCTGTGTCATCACTCGTCGTCCATAGGTATACTATCCATCCATCTACATTGTATACCTGTGGTGTCTTTTTTTCTTTATACTATAAACGCAGTCTGCTGACAGTGTCCACCAGGTCCATTGTACTGTATATAGCAGTACGGTAGGCTACTGCTGTACCTACCTCTGTGTCGTCACTCATCGTCCATAAGTATACTATCCATCCATCTACATTGTATACCTGTGGTGTCTTTTTTTCTTTATACTATAAACGCAGTCTGCTGACAGTGTCCACCAGGTCCATTATACTGTATATAGCAGTACGGTAGGCCACTGCTGTACCTACCTCTGTGTCATCACTCGTCATCCATAAGTATACTATCCATCCATCTACATTGTATACCTGTGGTGTCTTTTTTTCTTTATACTATAAACGCAGTCTGCTGACAGTGTCCACCAGGTCCATTATACTGTATATAGCAGTACGGTAGGCCACTGCTGTACCTACCTCTGTGTCTTCAGTCACTCGTCGTCATACATAAAGTATACTATCCATCCATCTACATTGTATACCTGTGGTGTCTTTTTTTCTTTATACTATAAACGCAGTCTGCTGACAGTGTCCACCAGGTCCATTATACTGTATATAGCAGTACGGTAGGCCACTGCTGTACCTACCTCTGTGTCGTCATTCGTCATCCATAAGTATACTATCCATCCATCTACATTGTATACCTGTGGTGTCTTTTTTTCTTTATACTATAAACGCAGTCTGCTGACAGTGTCCACCAGGTCCATTATACTGTATATAGCAGTACGGTAGGCCACTGCTGTACCTACCTCTGTGTCGTCACTCGTCATCCATAAAGTATACTATCCATCCATCTACATTGTATACCTGTGGTGCCTTTTAGTTGTGCGCATTAAAATATGGAGAACAAAAATGTGTTGGTTAAAAAAATAGGGAAAGATCAAGATCCACTTCCACCTCGTGCTGAAGCTGCTGCCACTAGTCATGGCCAAGACGATGAAATGCCCTCAACGTCGTCTGCCAAGGCCGATGCCCAATGTCATAGTACAGAGCATGTAAAATCCGAAACACAAAAGATCAGTAAAATGACCCAAAAATCAAAATTAAAAGCGTCTGAGGAGAAGCGTAAACTTGCCAATATGCCATTTACGACACGGAGTGGCAAGGAACGGCTGTGGTCCTGGCCTATGTTCATGGCTAGTGGTTCAGCTTCACATGAGGATGGAAGCACTCATCCTCTCGCTAGAGAAAAGAAAAGACTTAAGCTGGCAAAAGCACAGCAAAGAACTGTGCGTTCTTCTAAATCACAAATCCCCAAGGAGAGTCCAATTGTGTCAGTTGCGATGCCTGACCTTCCCAACACTGGACAGGAAGAGCTTGCGCCTTCCACCATTTGCACGCCCCCTGCAAGTGCTGGAAGGAGCACCCGCAGTCCAGTTCCTGATAGTCAAATTGAAGATGTCAGTGTTCAAGTACACCAGGATGAGGATATGGGTGTTGCTGGCGCTGGGGAGGAAATTGACAAGTAGGATTCTGATAGTGAGGTGGTTTGTTTAAGTCAGGCACCCGGGGAGACACCTGTTGTCCGTGGGACGAATATGGCCATTGACATGCCTGGTCAAAATACAAAAAAAATCAGCTCTTCGGTGTGGAATTATTTCAACACAAATGCGGACAACAGGTGTCAAGCCGTGTGTTGCCTTTGTCAAGCTGTAATAAGTAGGGGTAAGGACGTTAACCACCTCGGAACATCCTCACTTATACGTCACCTGCAGCGCATTCATCATAAGTCAGTGACAAGTTCAAAAACTTTGGGCGACAGCGGAAGCAGTCCACTGACCACTAAATCCCTTCCTCTTGTAACCAAGCTCCCGCAAACCACACCACCAACTCCCTCAGTGTCAATTTCCTCCTTACCCAGGAAAGCCAATAGTCCTGCAGGCCATGTCACTGGCAAGTCTGACGAGTCCTCTCCAGCCTGGGATTCCTCCGATGCATCCTTGAGTGTAACGCCTACTGCTGCTGGCGCTGCTGTTGTTGCTGCTGGGAGTCGATCGGCATCCCAGAGGGGAAGTCGGAAGACCACTTGTACTACTTCCAGTAAGCAATTGACTGTCCAACAGTCCTTTGCGAGGAAGATGAAATATCACAGCAGTCATCCTGCTGCAAAGCAGATAACTCAGGCCTTGGCAGCCTGGGCGGTGAGAAACGTGGTTCCGGTATCCATCGTTACTTCAGAGCCAACTATAGACTTGATTGAGGTACTGTGTCCCCGGTACCAAATACCATCTAGGTTCCATTTCTCTAGGCAGGCGATACCGAAAATGTACACAGACCTCAGAAAAAGAGTCACCAGTGTCCTAAAAAATGCAGTTGTACCCAATGTCCACTTAACCACGGACATGTGGACAAGTGGAGCAGGGCAGACTCAGGACTATATGACTGTGACAGCCCACTGGGTATATGTATTGCCTCCCGCTGCAAGAACAGCAGCGGCGGCACCAGTAGCAGCATCTCGCAAACGCCAACTCGTTTCTAGGCAGGCTACGCTTTGTATCACCGCTTTCCAGAATACGCACACAGCTGAAAACCTCTTACGGCAACTGAGGAAGATCATCGCAGAATGGCTAACCCCAATTGGACTCTCCTGGGGATTTGTGACATCGGACAACGCCAGCAATATTGTGCGTGCATTACATCTGGGCAAATTCCAGCACGTCCCATGTTTTGCACATACCTTGAATTTGGTGGTGCAGAATTATTTAAAAAACGACAGGGGCGTGCAAGAGATGCTGTCGGTGGCCAGAAGAATTGCGGGACACTTTCGGCGTACAGGCACCGCGTACAGAAGACTGGAGCACCACCAAACACACCTGAACCTGCCCTGCCATCATCTGAAGCAGGAGGTGGTAACGAGGTGGAATTCAACCCTCTATATGCTTCAGAGGATGGAGGAGCAGCAAAAGGCCATTCAAGCCTATACATCTGGCCACGATATAGGCAAAGGAGGTGGAATGCACCTGTCTCAAGTGCAGTGGAGAATGATTTCAACGTTGTGCAAGGTTCTGCAACCCTTTGAACTTGCCACACGTGAAGTCAGTTCAGACACTGCCAGCCTGAGTCAGGTCATTCCCCTCATCAGGCTTTTGCAGAAGAAGCTGGAGACATTGAAGGAGGAGCTAAAACAGAGCGATTCCGCTAGGAATGTGGGACTTGTGGATGGAGCCCTTCATTCGCTTAACAAGGATTCACGGGTGGTCAATCTGTTGAAATCAGAGCACTACATTTTGGCCACCGTGCTCGATCCTAGATTTAAAACCTACGTTGTATCTCTCTTTCTGGCAGACACAAGTCTGCAGGGGTTCAAAGACCTGCTGGTGAGAAAATTGTCAAGTCAAGCGGAACGTGACCCGTCAACAGCTCCTCCTTCACATTCTCCCGCAACTGGGGGTGCGAGGAAAAGGCTAAGAATTCCGAGCCCACCCGCTGGCGGTGATGCAGGGCAGTCTGGAGCGAGTGCTGACATCTGGTCCGGACTGAAGGACCTGCCAACGATTACTGACATGTCGTCTACTGTCACTGCATATGATTCTCTCACCATTGAAAGAATGGTGGAGGATTATATGAGTGACCGCATCCAAGTAGGCACGTCAGACAGTCCGTACGTATACTGGCAGGAAAAAGAGGCAATTTGGAGGCCCTTGCAGAAACTGGCTTTATTCTACCTAAGTTGCCCTCTCTCCAGTGTGTACTCAGAAAGAGTGTTTAGTGCCGCCGCTCACCTTGTCAGCAATCGGCGTACGAGGTTACTTCCAGAAAATGTGGAGAAGATGATGTTCATTAAAATTAATTATAATAAATTCCTCCGTGGAGACATTCACCAGCAGCAATTGCCTCCAGAAAGTGCACGGGGACCTGAGATGGTGGATTTCAGTGGGGATGAATTAATAATCTGTGAGGAGGGGGATGTACACAGTGAAAGGGGTGATGAATCGGACGACGATGATGATGATGATGAGGTGGACATCTTGCCTCTGTAGAGCCAGTTTGTGCAAGGAGAGATTGATTGCTTCTTTTTTGGTGGGGGCCCAAACCAACCAGTCATTTCAGTCACAGTCGTGTGGCAGACCCTGTCGCTGAAATGATGGGTTCGTTAAAGTGTGCATGTCCTGTTTATACAACATAAGGGTGGGTGGGAGGCCCAAGGACAATTCCATCTTGCACCTCTTTTTTCTTTCATTTTTCTTTGCATCATGTGCTGTTTGGGGACAATTTTTTTGAAGTGCCATCCTGTCTGACACTGCAGTGCCACTCCTAGATGGGCCAGGTGTTTGTGTCGGCCACTTGGGTCGCTTATCTTAGTCACACAGCTACCTCATTGCGCCTCTTTTTTTCTTTGCGTCATGTGCTGTTTGGGGAGTATTTTTTTGAAGGGCCATCCTGCGTGACACTGCAGTGCCACTCCTAGATGGGCCAGGTGTTTGTGTCGGCCACTAGGGTCGCTTAGCTTAGTCACACAGCTACCTCATTGCGCCTCTTTTTTTCTTTGCATCATGTGCTGTTTGGGGAGTATTTTTTTGAAGGGCCATCCTGCGTGACACTGCAGTGCCACTCCTAGATGGGCCAGGTGTTTGTGTCGGCCACTTGTGTCACTTAGCTTAGTCACACAGCGACCTTGGTGCTCCTCTTTTTTTCTTTGCATCATGTGCTGTTTGGGGAGTATTTTTTTCAAGTGCCATCCTGTCTGACACTGCAGTGCCACTCCTAGATGGGCCAGGTGTTTGTGTCGGCCACTTGGGTCGCTTTAAAATTAGTCACACAGCTACCTCATTGCACCTCTTTTTTTCTTTGCATCATGTGCTGTTTGGGGACAATTTTTTTGAAGTGCCATCCTGCCTGACACTGCAGTGCCACTCCTAGATGGGCCAGGTGTTTGTGTCGGCCACTTGTGTCGCTTAGCTTAGCCATCCAGCGACCTCGGTGCAAATTTTAGGACTAAAAATAATATTGTGAGGTGTGAGGTGTTCAGAATAGAATGGAAATGAGTGGAAATTATGGTTATTGAGGTTAATAATACTATGGGATCAAAATGACCCCCAAATTCTATGATTTAAGCTGTTTTTTAGGGTTTTTTGAAAAAACACCCGAATCCAAAACACACCCGAATCCGACAAAAAATTTTCGGTGAGGTTTTGCCAAAACGCGTCCGAATCCAAAACACGGCCGCGGAACCGAACCCAAAACCAAAACACAAAACCCGAAAAATTTGCGGTGCACATCACTAATATTTAGTTAATAACATAACACAAGATATCTGCCAGATGGCAAGAGGGAAGCAACCCAGTTTATGCAAAAAGCCCCTTTAATCTATGTACTTACAAGAATGTCTCATCTTCATTCTGTGTGGTATTTTCTGATGGAAAATAGAACATAGATGATAAAGAATCTCATATAAACACAGCCAAAATGACACATATTTGAATTTTACAATCTGTCAATCTGTCTGCCATCTGAATAAACATTTATTCAGATAAAACATGTTTCTATTAATTTACACTGCTTTAAATGGAATTTGTTAAAACTCTATTCAGTGTTAAAATTGAGCAGCATATGTGATGGTATTAAGATATTATGAATACTACTAAGCTTTTATATTATACAGCAGATGCATTGTTTAACTAGAATTATACATAAATGTTTCAGTCACAGATTACAATTTAATAAGTTTTTATGCTTTGCATTTTTAAAATGTTTTATATTTGAGTTTTGAATTTTCTGCATTTTTTTTTTTTTTTTGCATTCCCTAAACTTAAACTTGAGAACTAATGGATTATATTTAAAAAATAAAATAGATGAACTACCATGTGGATGTCACATGATTTCTAGGTATGTTGCTCCCTGTCACTTTTCCTTCATTTAATAAAAAAAGAAGCAAAATGAACAAAAACTAGTATATTTAAAAAAATAATTTCCATATTCCTCCTCCCTAGGTTTAAGATTTACAGGCTTTTTATTGGTTGCAAAATAACACGTGAATGTTTTTTTCTTTAAAAAAAAAAAAGTAAACATATGTATTAAGCGGAACTTAAAAAGTAATGCTACATAAAAAAATTATCATGGCGGCATTCAGACCTGGATGCAGCCGCGCATTCGCCAGCAGCAGCCGCATCCAGGTGGCCTGTGCACATGCACCAGCCATTGTGCACGTGCATGACCGTACACACTGCAGCCGCGTCCAGGAAGGATGTGACCGCAGTGTGATTGACAGTGGCGGGTGTCGGAGGGACATTGTCGCAATGTTGTGGGGTGGGGCGTACTAGATGGTGGCGTGTCAGGAGCATTTTTGAGGCAGCTGCGCAACGTCACACACAGCCGGTCTGAAAAAAAAAATGCCCACTAACCACCTGTCAGCGCAGCTAGGCTGCACTGCCAGGGGTGAACCTTAGTTCCGAGGCAATCTAATTGTGGATGTATCGGGAGGCGGCCTCACACATGATGGGCGGCCTTGCCCTGTGCTGGGCAGACCCCAGCATGTGTGGAGATGAATGCAGATCTGGCTGCATGTGCAGTGATCTGCGTTCATCTCTGAATAAACCCCTTGTCTAATGAATATCTATGTGTTGTGTTATAGCACATATCTCCCAATATTTCAAATACTGTAAGACTTCTGCCTGAAATTGTCTGCTTAAACTTCAGAAACACTGGAGATGCCATGTGAAAATTTCAGAAGGTCGTTTTAGATCTAAACACTATTTTAAGAATGTGAAATTACTTAATTAAATTTTAGTAGACAGAAAATTGTTTCAAATTATGACAACTCACTTTTGAGTGGAGTAAAAAACAATATTGATAATTATGAATATCTACTCATGCAGAGTAGTGTTTTGTTTTTTAGCAATTTTATTTCTACCAAGCTCATAAAAAGTAGCATAATCATTTTCCATTTTCCATTTTGTAAGACCAGTGAATAGACAAGCATCGGCATCTCCCCTAAAACACATTTTCTCTAGATGCAGTGTTCCACCTCTAGGTAAGGACATTTGTAGTATTATGGTCTGAGATGGGAATGCTAAAGTCACTTCATTTGAAAATCTATGTATCTCTCAAATTTACCCACGTCATTTCCTCTCTGCAATTTAAAAACTATTAATTGACCAGAGTTTTTCTTCCCAAACTAAATTTGTCACAGACTGGCAATTCGATCTTCAGGGTCCGTTAGGTGAAGATGACTTGGAAGTGATTTTCAGAAACACATTTTCATCAACTGTTAATATACTGGTATTGGAGACTCATTACAAAGTACTTACCTGTTGGTATTGCTGCCCTGGTTTGCTAGATAAGATATACCCTGGGGTCCCCAATACATGCTGGAGGTGTATGGCGGCGGTTGGCACGCCTTTCCACATTTGGTGGGAGTGTTCACTTCTTCAGCCTTTTTGGCAAAAGGTGATAGAAACAGCTAGCATTATTCTTACTGCGAATCTGCCTCTTTGCTCTAGCTTCTGGCTCTTAAATCTTGTGCGTAGACCTTGCTCCCAGTTTTAGAAAACTCCTCGCAACACATTCTTAGTGCCACAAAGGCGATTATTCCAGTTCATTGGAAGTCGGACATGATTCCCTGTTTGAAGGAGTGGTGTGCCCGTTTGGATCACTATATGGCTATGGATTACCTTCTTTCTAGGTTAGCAGTGCAAGCTGTTTGGGGACAATTTTTTTGAAGTGCCATCCTGTCTGACACTGCAGTGCCACTCCTAGATGGGCCAGGTGTTTGTGTCGGCCACTTGGGTCGCTTATCTTAGTCACACAGCTACCTCATTGCGCCTCTTTTTTTCTTTGCGTCATGTGCTGTTTGGGGAGTATTTTTTTGAAGGGCCATCCTGCGTGACACTGCAGTGCCACTCCTAGATGGGCCAGGTGTTTGTGTCGGCCACTAGGGTCGCTTAGCTTAGTCACACAGCTACCTCATTGCGCCTCTTTTTTTCTTTGCATCATGTGCTGTTTGGGGAGTATTTTTTTGAAGGGCCATCCTGCGTGACACTGCAGTGCCACTCCTAGATGGGCCAGGTGTTTGTGTCGGCCACTTGTGTCACTTAGCTTAGTCACACAGCGACCTTGGTGCTCCTCTTTTTTTCTTTGCATCATGTGCTGTTTGGGGAGTATTTTTTTCAAGTGCCATCCTGTCTGACACTGCAGTGCCACTCCTAGATGGGCCAGGTGTTTGTGTCGGCCACTTGGGTCGCTTTAAAATTAGTCACACAGCTACCTCATTGCACCTCTTTTTTTCTTTGCATCATGTGCTGTTTGGGGACAATTTTTTTGAAGTGCCATCCTGCCTGACACTGCAGTGCCACTCCTAGATGGGCCAGGTGTTTGTGTCGGCCACTTGTGTCGCTTAGCTTAGCCATCCAGCGACCTCGGTGCAAATTTTAGGACTAAAAATAATATTGTGAGGTGTGAGGTGTTCAGAATAGAATGGAAATGAGTGGAAATTATGGTTATTGAGGTTAATAATACTATGGGATCAAAATGACCCCCAAATTCTATGATTTAAGCTGTTTTTTAGGGTTTTTTGAAAAAACACCCGAATCCAAAACACACCCGAATCCGACAAAAAATTTTCGGTGAGGTTTTGCCAAAACGCGTCCGAATCCAAAACACGGCCGCGGAACCGAACCCAAAACCAAAACACAAAACCCGAAAAATTTGCGGTGCACATCACTAATATTTAGTTAATAACATAACACAAGATATCTGCCAGATGGCAAGAGGGAAGCAACCCAGTTTATGCAAAAAGCCCCTTTAATCTATGTACTTACAAGAATGTCTCATCTTCATTCTGTGTGGTATTTTCTGATGGAAAATAGAACATAGATGATAAAGAATCTCATATAAACACAGCCAAAATGACACATATTTGAATTTTACAATCTGTCAATCTGTCTGCCATCTGAATAAACATTTATTCAGATAAAACATGTTTCTATTAATTTACACTGCTTTAAATGGAATTTGTTAAAACTCTATTCAGTGTTAAAATTGAGCAGCATATGTGATGGTATTAAGATATTATGAATACTACTAAGCTTTTATATTATACAGCAGATGCATTGTTTAACTAGAATTATACATAAATGTTTCAGTCACAGATTACAATTTAATAAGTTTTTATGCTTTGCATTTTTAAAAATGTTTTATATTTGAGTTTTGAATTTTCTGCATTTTTTTTTTTTTTTGCATTCCCTAAACTTAAACTTGAGAACTAATGGATTATATTTAAAAAATAAAATAGATGAACTACCATGTGGATGTCACATGATTTCTAGGTATGTTGCTCCCTGTCACTTTTCCTTCATTTAATAAAAAAAGAAGCAAAATGAACAAAAACTAGTATATTTAAAAAAATAATTTCCATATTCCTCCTCCCTAGGTTTAAGATTTACAGGCTTTTTATTGGTTGCAAAATAACACGTGAATGTTTTTTTCTTTAAAAAAAAAAAAGTAAACATATGTATTAAGCGGAACTTAAAAAGTAATGCTACATAAAAAAATTATCATGGCGGCATTCAGACCTGGATGCAGCCGCGCATTCGCCAGCAGCAGCCGCATCCAGGTGGCCTGTGCACATGCACCAGCCATTGTGCACGTGCATGACCGTACACACTGCAGCCGCGTCCAGGAAGGATGTGACCGCAGTGTGATTGACAGTGGCGGGTGTCGGAGGGACATTGTCGCAATGTTGTGGGGTGGGGCGTACTAGATGGTGGCGTGTCAGGAGCATTTTTGAGGCAGCTGCGCAACGTCACACACAGCCGGTCTGAAAAAAAAAATGCCCACTAACCACCTGTCAGCGCAGCTAGGCTGCACTGCCAGGGGTGAACCTTAGTTCCGAGGCAATCTAATTGTGGATGTATCGGGAGGCGGCCTCACACATGATGGGCGGCCTTGCCCTGTGCTGGGCAGACCCCAGCATGTGTGGAGATGAATGCAGATCTGGCTGCATGTGCAGTGATCTGCGTTCATCTCTGAATAAACCCCTTGTCTAATGAATATCTATGTGTTGTGTTATAGCACATATCTCCCAATATTTCAAATACTGTAAGACTTCTGCCTGAAATTGTCTGCTTAAACTTCAGAAACACTGGAGATGCCATGTGAAAATTTCAGAAGGTCGTTTTAGATCTAAACACTATTTTAAGAATGTGAAATTACTTAATTAAATTTTAGTAGACAGAAAATTGTTTCAAATTATGACAACTCACTTTTGAGTGGAGTAAAAAACAATATTGATAATTATGAATATCTACTCATGCAGAGTAGTGTTTTGTTTTTTAGCAATTTTATTTCTACCAAGCTCATAAAAAGTAGCATAATCATTTTCCATTTTCCATTTTGTAAGACCAGTGAATAGACAAGCATCGGCATCTCCCCTAAAACACATTTTCTCTAGATGCAGTGTTCCACCTCTAAGTAAGGACATTTGTAGTATTATGGTCTGAGATGGGAATGCTAAAGTCACTTCATTTGAAAATCTATGTATCTCTCAAATTTACCCACGTCATTTCCTCTCTGCAATTTAAAAACTATTAATTGACCAGAGTTTTTCTTCCCAAACTAAATTTGTCACAGACTGGCAATTCGATCTTCAGGGTCCGTTAGGTGAAGATGACTTGGAAGTGATTTTCAGAAACACATTTTCATCAACTGTTAATATACTGGTATTGGAGACTCATTACAAAGTACTTACCTGTTGGTATTGCTGCCCTGGTTTGCTAGATAAGATATACCCTGGGGTCCCCAATACATGCTGGAGGTGTATGGCGGCGGTTGGCACGCCTTTCCACATTTGGTGGGAGTGTTCACTTCTTCAGCCTTTTTGGCAAAAGGTGATAGAAACAGCTAGCATTATTCTTACTGCGAATCTGCCTCTTTGCTCTAGCTTCTGGCTCTTAAATCTTGTGCGTAGACCTTGCTCCCAGTTTTAGAAAACTCCTCGCAACACATTCTTAGTGCCACAAAGGCGATTATTCCAGTTCATTGGAAGTCGGACATGATTCCCTGTTTGAAGGAGTGGTGTGCCCGTTTGGATCACTATATGGCTATGGATTACCTTCTTTCTAGGTTAGCAGTGCAAAATCATACTTTTACGGCTACTTGGTGTCCTTTGCTGGTATACAAAGAGTCAAATTATTTCAAATCACTGCATGAGGGAGTATGGCCTTTCTTGCAAGTTCACTTTGATTCAACTGTGTAGTCAACCTGGTCCCGGGTTTGGTGGATGGAGGGACCTTCTATTCTCTTCTATTTCTTTTCTATACTCTTTCTGTTCACTCTCTCTTTTTTTTCCATTTGCCTTTCCATTCTCTAGGACTACTTTTTATTTTGTTGTTTGAAAAGTTTATGGATATTGCTATTCAATGCTATTACTCGATATGTTTAAGCTATATCTGCGATATTTTAAGTGGATACAAATTTCTGTGGTATCGACTTATTGTACACTATACTCTGTGAAAACTGTCTTTTTCGCGGTACGCACTTCATTATATTTGTATTTGTAAAAATCACTCAATAAAAACCTAGTCTCAAAAAAAAATTATTAATCATAAACACAAATATCTTTACTCATTTTATTTATATTTCAATACTTTTGTATACATCACTTCTAAAATCCATTGAAAATATATTTACATTGTTATTTTTTATTTTCATTTATTTTACTCCAATTCTTTTTTATTTTATCCCTAAATACATCATATCCATTTCTTTTATTAACTATTTACAAAATACATTTGTTACACATTGCAGTGTACTAGCATAGTTCATTCTAATAAGCTACTGATCAGTTTGATTTGCAACATGTGTATATGTGTGACTGAGGTGTTATTCAGGTTTGTTAGCAAATAAAAATAGCACACGAATGGGCAAAACCACGTTGCTCTGCAAGTGGGGCAGATGTAACATGTGAAGAGAAAGTTAGATTTGGATGGGCTATATTATTTCTGTGCATGGTAAATAATGGCTGCATTATTTTTATACTGCAATTCACATTTCAGTTTGAACACACTCCACCCAAATCTAAATCTCTCTGCACATGTTACATCTGCACCACCTGCAGTGCAACATGGTTTTGCTCATTAGTGTGCTTTTTTGGGGGGTAATTCAGACTGGATCGCTGCAGTGGCAGCGATTGCAGTCTGAATTACTGTGTGAAGTGTGCACGCACAGCGGTAGCACTGCGTGCTCGCACCCCAGGAGCCCAGTGAGATGCTATCAGCATCTCACTGGCTGCGATTGCCTCTGCCTGATTGACAAGCAGACGCGGTCGCGGGGTGGGAGGTGGCATGCCAACGGCGTTAGAACGCCATTGGGACGGCGCGGTCCAGAGAACAGAGGCATGTCCGGACCATTGGGGGGGGTGGGACAAGTCGGCTATGTGATGTTACACGCAGCCACTGCGACCCGGGATGCAGACAGTAGCTCTATGCCAGAGTTCAGGAGCTGCACTGGCAGGGAGCTACTCATCAGGTACTAAAGCATCACTGCCTTGCGATGCTTTTGTACCTGTGTGTGGGGGGGAAGGGTTAGGGCATGACATGGGGGGTGGGCTAGCGTTGTGCTGGGCGTCCCCACGCATGTCAGAGTAACTGATTGCACATCTATGATCAACTCTGAATAACCCCCTTGGTTTGCTAACAAACCTGAATAAGATTCTGAATCTGAAGCTGTGTGATAAGGGCTCCAATGCAAGCAGCCATGAGTTTCTTCTCTTGCTAAGTTCCATTTGCTACATCTGTGATGTTGTTCCCTACAGTAGGTCCCAGGTGAGTCAGCAATTCAAAGGGGGAGATTCAAATGTTTGAAAAGTCAGTTGGGAGTCTGTTTTTTCCTATCTAATAGACAGGAAAAACAGACACCCAATCGACTTTTTAAACATTTGAATCTCCCCCAGAGAGTCTATTTTGCATCTTATTTGCACACAAAAAAATAACTGAAAGTGATAAAACTAGATTGCTAGATTGCACTTATCAATTTGATGTGCAAAATTTGTTCATCTGCATGCCAATGAGTCTGAATCTGTATACAAAGTACTATAATGCAGAGGTCAAGGATCATGCCAAGTTCCATTGTATTACTTCTGAAAAAGCAGCTTAAATTAGTTATTTGTTTTTTCTATACCATTCATGCAACCTATATTGGGCAGGATTTATAGATGAACACAGTACAGACAGCTGCTGCATCTTTCGATGCAGCTGTATGTAAATATGCTAATACTGCAGGAGGCATATTATGTTAATAGATACTTCCTGCTAGTTTCTTTGATCAGCTGCTGCATCTGAAAATGCAGCATCGGATCACTGTGAAAATATTGGCCGTCTGAGTAATCTTTAGATTAATCTGGATTGCTGGTGTTTTCACTCTGCACAGTTCATGAAATTTGAGCAACCCCTGTTAAAGTCAATCCTACAAAATGAGTTGGCATGCTGCCGTTTTGTAGACCAGAACCCATTGCCATCCCCATTATGTACCCTAACTAGCTGCAGCATGTCAGTTATTGTTGCGGCTTGGGGACACTGCAAGAGCCAATGCAGGACCTGTTCTACACATGAATTGGTGCTGTATATGTGCAGTCCACCCACCACTGGAGAAATACAAAGCCAACTGGTTTGCATACTACTCTGAATCAGGCCCATTATCTGAACTCATATACAGTAATTAGCTTATCAGTGGAGGTCATTCCGAGTTGTTCGCTCGCAAGGCGATTTTAGCAGAGTTGCTCACGCTAAGCCGCCGCCTACTGGGAGTGAATCTTAGCATCTTAAAATTGCGAACGAAGTATTCGCAATATTGCGATTACACACCTCGTAGCAGTTTCTGAGTAGCTTCAGACTTACTCGGCATCTGCGATCAGTTCAGTGCTTGTCGTTCCTGGTTTGACGTCACAAACACTCCCAGCGTTCGCCCAGACACTCCTCCGTTTCTCCGGCCACTCCTGCGTTTTTTCCGGAAACAGTAGCGTTTTTTCCCACACGCCCATAAAACGGCCTGTTTCCGCCCAGTAACACCCATTTCCTGTCAATCACATTACGATCGCCAGACCGATGAAAAAGCCGTGAGTAAAATTACTAAGTGCATAGCAAATTTACTTGGCGCAGTCGCAGTGCGGACATTGCGCATGCGCATTAAGCGGAAAATCGCTGCGATGCGAAGATTTTTACCGAGCGAACATCTCGGAATGAGGGCCAGTGTGTATTATTTAAAATGCTATTTGCCAAAGTAACATACTTAAGTAACATAGGCCCTCATTCCGAGTTGATCACTCGCTAACTACTTTTTGCAGCCGTTCAAACGTATAGTCGCCGCCCACGGGGGAGTGTATTTTCACTTTGCAAGTGTGCGATCGCATGTGCAGCCGAGCGGGACAAAACACTTTTTGCAGTTTCTGAGTAGGTCTGAACTTACTCAGCCCTTGCGATGACTTCAGCCTGTCCAGTCCCGGAATTGACGTCAGACACTCGCCCTGTAAACACCTGGACACGCCTGCGTTTTCCCTGCCACTCCCAGAAAATGGTCAGTTGACACCCATAAACGCCCTCTTCCTGTCAATCTACTTGCAATTGGTTGTGCGAATGGATTCTTCGCTAGAAGCATTGCACAGCAACAATGCTGTTTGTACCCGTACGACGCGTGTGCATATTGCGGTGCATACGCATGCACAGTTTTGCCATTTTTTTAAATGATCGCTGCGCTGCAAAAATCTGCAGCAAGCGATCAACTCGGAATGACCCCCTTAGTAACATAGGGCCTAATTCAGACCTGATCGTAGCAGCAAATTTGTTAGCAGATGGGCAAAACCATGTGCACTGCAAGGGGGGGGGAAGGGGGGGTGGCTGAAATAACATGTGCAGAGAGAGTTAGATTTGGGTGGGTAATTTTGTTTCTGTGCAGGGTAAATACTGGCTGCTTTATTTTTAAATTGCAATTTAGATTTCAGTTTGAACACACCACACCCAAAGCTAACTCTCTCTGCACATGTTATATCTGCACCCCCCTCCCGCAGTGCACAAGGTTTTGACCATCTTCATTTGCTGCTACAATCACGTCTGAATTAGGCCCATAGTTTCTGAGGTTGAAAAAAGCCAATATGTCCATCGAGTTCAACCTGTTAGTTGTCCCCTACACTAAAGTATTATTAAGTCTAATTTTAACTATGGTGAATGTTTAGCAGTAAACTAAAATATTCAGTTTTTTATTACTATAGTACATGATTTACCCACAATAACCCTGTATATGTGATGTCACTAGAGATGTGCCAAGACCTTCCCATGTTTTTTTGGTTTTGCGAAAACCAACCTCAGTGTTTTGCCTTTGGGTTTGGTTTTGCAAAAACCACCTTCAGTGTTTTGTTTTTAGGATTTGGCAAAACCAACCTCAAGTGTTTTGTAGAGATGAGCGGGTTCGGTTCCTCGGAAACCGAACCCGCCCGAACTTCAGGTTTTTTTACACGGGTCCGAGCGACTCGGATCTTCCCGCCTTGCTCGGTTAACCCGAGCGCGCCCGAACGTCATCATCCGCTGTCGGATTCTCGCGAGGCTCGGATTCTATCGCGAGACTCGGATTCTATATAAGGAGCCGCGCGTCGCCGCCATTTTCACACGTGCATTGAGATTGATAGGGAGAGGACGTGGCTGGCGTCCTCTCCGTTTATAGAGAGTGAGACTAGAGTAGAGAGAGACACAGTATTATTTACTTTAGTAATTTTGGGGAGCATTAGGAGGAGTACTACTACTTGCTGAAGTGATAGTGTGACTGTATATCTGACTTGTGGGGGAGACAGTGGGGAGCAGTTAGAGTCTGAGAGCAGGAGTACATATTTTAACGTACAGTGCACACTTTTGCTGGCACTCTGCTGCCAGAGTGCCACACTGCCATTGTGACCACACTGACCACCAGTATATATTGTGATTGTCTGCTTAGGAGTACTACTTGCAAGTTGCTGATAGTGTGACCAGTGACCTGACCACCAGTTTAATTAATCACCACCAGTTTAATATATATATATATATATATATATATATATAATTGTATATAATATATATATAATTGTATATGTATACCACCTACCCGTGTTTTTTTTTTCCTTTCTTCTTGATACATACTACTATAGTAGCTTACTGTAGCAGTCTGCGGTGCTGCTGAGCTGACAGTGTCCAGCAGGTCCGTCATCAGTCATTACATAATAAATATATATACCTGTCCGGCTGCAGTACTAGTGATATTATATATATATATATATATTAATTTTATCTCATTATCATCCAGTCTATATTAGCAGCAGACACAGTACGGTAGTCCACGGCTGTAGCTACCTCTGTGTCGGCAGTCGCTGGTCCATCCATAATTGTATACCACCTACCCGTGGTTTTTTTTTTCTCTTTCTTCTTGATACATACTACTATAGTAGCTTACTGTAGCAGTCTGCAGTGCTGCTGAGCTGACAGTGTCCAGCAGGTCCGTCATCAGTCATTACATAATAAATATATATACCTGTCCGGCTGCAGTACTAGTGATATTATATATATATATATATATATATATATATATAAATTTCATCTCATTATCATCCAGTCTATATTAGCAGCAGACACAGTACGGTAGTCCACGGCTGTAGCTACCTCTGTGTCGGCAGTCGCTGGTCCATCCATAATTGTATACCACCTACCCGTGGTTTTTTTTTTTCTCTTTCTTCTTGATACATACTACTATAGTAGCTTACTGTAGCAGTCTGCGGTGCTGCTGAGCTGACAGTGTCCAGCAGGTCCGTCATCAGTCATTACATAATAAATATATATACCTGTCCGGCTGCAGTACTAGTGATATTATATATATATATATATATATATATATATATATTAATTTCATCTCATTATCATCCAGTCTATATTAGCAGCAGACACAGTACGGTAGTCCACGGCTGTAGCTACCTCTGTGTCGGCAGTCGCTCGTCCATCCATAAGTATACTAGTATCCATCCATCTCCATTGTTTACCTGAGGTGCCTTTTAGATGTGCCTATTAAAATATGGAGAACAAAAATGTTGAGGTTCCAAAATTAGGGAAAGATCAAGATCCACTTCCACCTCGTGCTGAAGCTGCTGCCACTAGTCATGGCCGAGACGATGAAATGCCAGCAACGTCGTCTGCCAAGGCCGATGCCCAATGTCATAGTACAGAGCATGTAAAATCCAAAACACCAAATATCAGTAAAAAAAGGACTCCAAAATCTAAAATAAAATTGTCGGAGGAGAAGCGTAAAATTGCCAATATGCCATTTACCACACGGAGTGGCAAGGAACGGCTGAGGCCCTGGCCTATGTTCATGGCTAGTGGTTCAGCTTCACATGAGGATGGAAGCACTCAGCCTCTCGCTAGAAAAATGAAAAGACTCAAGCTGGCAAAAGCACCGCAAAGAACTGTGCGTTCTTCGAAATCCCAAATCCACAAGGAGAGTCCAATTGTGTCGGTTGCGATGCCTGACCTTCCCAACACTGGACGTGAAGAGCATGCGCCTTCCACCATTTGCACGCCCCCTGCAAGTGCTGGAAGGAGCACCCGCAGTCCAGTTCCTGATAGTCAGATTGAAGATGTCAGTGTTGAAGTACACCAGGATGAGGAGGATATGGGTGTTGCTGGCGCTGGGGAGGAAATTGACAAGGAGGATTCTGATGGTGAGATGGTTTGTTTAAGTCAGGCACCCGGGGAGACACCTGTTGTCCGTGGGAGGAATAGGGCCGTTGACATGCCTGGTGAAAATACCAAAAAAATCAGCTCTTCGGTGTGGAAGTATTTCAACAGAAATGCGGACAACATTTGTCAAGCCGTGTGTTGCCTTTGTCAAGCTGTAATAAGTAGGGGTAAGGACGTTAACCACCTCGGAACATCCTCCCTTATACGTCACCTGCAGCGCATTCATAATAAGTCAGTGACAAGTTCAAAAACTTTGGGCGACAGCGGAAGCAGTCCACTGACCAGTAAATCCCTTCCTCTTGTAACCAAGCTCACGCAAACCACCCCACCAACTCCCTCAGTGTCAATTTCATCCTTCCCGAGGAATGCCAATAGTCCTGCAGGCCATGTCACTGGCAATTCTGACGAGTCCTCTCCTGCCTGGGATTCCTCCGATGCATCCTTGCGTGTAACGCCTACTGCTGCTGGCGCTGCTGTTGTTGCTGCTGGGAGTCGATGGTCATCCCAGAGGGGAAGTCGTAAGCCCACTTTTACTACTTCCACCAAGCAATTGACTGTCCAACAGTCCTTTGCGAGGAAGATGAAATATCACAGCAGTCATCCTGTTGCAAAGCGGATAACTGAGGCCTTGACAACTATGTTGGTGTTAGACGTGCGTCCGGTATCCGCCGTTAGTTCACAGGGAACTAGACAATTTCTTGAGGTAGTGTGCCCCCGTTACCAAATACCATCTAGGTTCCACTTCTCTAGGCAGGCGATACCGAGAATGTACACGGACGTCAGAAAAAGACTCACCAGTGTCCTAAAAAATGCAGTTGTACCCAATGTCCACTTAACCACGGACATGTGGACAAGTGGAGCAGGGCAGGGTCAGGACTATATGACTGTGACAGCCCACTGGGTAGATGTATGGACTCCCGCCGCAAGAACAGCAGCGGCGGCACCAGTAGCAGCATCTCGCAAACGCCAACTCTTTCCTAGGCAGGCTACGCTTTGTATCACCGGTTTCCAGAATACGCACACAGCTGAAAACCTCTTACGGCAACTGAGGAAGATCATCGCGGAATGGCTTACCCCAATTGGACTCTCCTGTGGATTTGTGGCATCGGACAACGCCAGCAATATTGTGTGTGCATTAAATATGGGCAAATTCCAGCACGTCCCATGTTTTGCACATACCTTGAATTTGGTGGTGCAGAATTTTTTAAAAAACGACAGGGGCGTGCAAGAGATGCTGTCGGTGGCCAGAAGAATTGCGGGACACTTTCGGCGTACAGGCACCACGTACATAAGACTGGAGCACCACCAAAAACGCCTGAACCTGCCCCGCCATCATCTGAAGCAAGAAGTGGTAACGAGGTGGAATTCAACCCTCTATATGCTTCAGAGGTTGGAGGAGCAGCAAAAGGCCATTCAAGCCTATACAATTGAGCACGATATAGGAGGTGGAATGTACCTGTCTCAAGCGCAGTGGAGAATGATTTCAACGTTGTGCAAGGTTCTGCAACCTTTTGAACTTGCCACACGTGAAGTCAGTTCAGACACTGCCAGCCTGAGTCAGGTCATTCCCCTCATCAGGCTTTTGCAGAAGAAGCTGGAGGCATTGAAGGAGGAGCTAAAAGGGAGCGATTCCGCTAGGCATGTGGGACTTGTGGATGGAGCCCTTAATTCGCTTAACAAGGATTCACGGGTGGTCAATCTGTTGAAATCAGAGCACTACATTTTGGCCACCGTGCTCGATCCTAGATTTAAAACCTACCTTGGATCTCTCTTTCCGGCAGACACAAGTCTGCTGGGGTTCAAAGACCTGCTGGTGACAAAATTGTCAAGTCAAGCGGAACGCGACCTGTCAACATCTCCTCCTTCACATTCTCCCGCAACTGGGGATGCAAGGAAAAGGCTCAGAATTCCGAGCCCACCCGCTGGCGGTGATGCAGGGCAGTCTGGAGCGACTGCTGATGCTGACATCTGGTCCGGACTGAAGGACCTGACAACGATTACGGACATGTCGTCTACTGTCACTGCATATGATTCTCTCACCATTGAAAGAATGGTGGAGGATTATATGAGTGACCGCATCCAAGTAGGCACGTCAGACAGTCCGTACTTATACTGGCAGGAAAAAGAGGCAATTTGGAGGCCCTTGCACAAACTGGCTTTATTCTACCTAAGTTGCCCTCCCACAAGTGTGTACTCCGAAAGAGTGTTTAGTGCCACCGCTCACCTTGTCAGCAATCGGCGTACGAGGTTACTTCCAGAAAATGTGGAGAAGATGATGTTCATTAAAATGAATTATAATCAATTCCTCCGTGGAGACATTGACCAGCAGCAATTGCCTCCACAAAGTACACAGGGAACAGAGATGGTGGATTCCAGTGGGGACGAATTGATAATCTGTGAGGAGCGGGATGTACACGGTGATATATCGGAGGATGATGATGAGGTGGACATCTTGCCTCTGTAGAGCCAGTTTGTGCAAGGAGAGATTAATTGCTTCTTTTTCGGTGGGGGTCCAAACCAACCCGTCATTTCAGTCACAGTCGTGTGGCAGACCCTGTCACTGAAATGATGGGTTGGTTAAAGTGTGCATGTCCTGTTTATACAACATAAGGGTGGGTGGGAGGGCCCAAGGACAATTCCATCTTGCACCTCTTTTTTCTTTCATTTTTATTTGCGTCATGTGCTGTTTGGGGAGTGTTTTTTGGAAGGGCCATCCTGCGTGACACTGCAGTGCCACTCCTAGATGGGCCAGGTGTTTGTGTCGGCCACTAGGGTCGCTTAGCTTACTCACACAGCTACCTCATTGCGCCTCTTTTTTTCTTCTTTGCGTCATGTGCTGTTTGGGGAGTGTTTTTTGGAAGGGCCATCCTGCGTGACACTGCAGTGCCACTCCTAGATGGGCCAGGTGTTTGTGTCGGCCACTAGGGTCGCTTAGCTTACTCACACAGCTACCTCATTGCGCCTCTTTTTTTCTTCTTTGCGTCATGTGCTGTTTGGGGAGTGTTTTTTGGAAGGGCCATCCTGCGTGACACTGCAGTGCCACTCCTAGATGGGCCAGGTGTTTGTGTCGGCCACTAGGGTCGCTTAGCTTACTCACACAGCTACCTCATTGCGCCTCTTTTTTTCTTCTTTGCGTCATGTGCTGTTTGGGGAGTGTTTTTTGGAAGGGCCATCCTGCGTGACACTGCAGTGCCACTCCTAGATGGGCCAGGTGTTTGTGTCGGCCACTAGGGTCACTTATCTTACTCACACAGCTACCTCATTGCGCCTCTTTTTTTCTTCTTTGCGTCATGTGCTGTTTGGGGAGTGTTTTTTGGAAGGGCCATCCTGCGTGACACTGCAGTGCCACTCCTAGATGGGCCAGGTGTTTGTGTCGGCCACTAGGGTCGCTTATCTTACTCACACAGCTACCTCATTGCGCCTCTTTTTTTCTTTGCGTCATGTGCTGTTTGGGGAGTGTTTTTTGGAAGGGCCATCCTGCGTGACACTGCAGTGCCACTCCTAGATGGGCCAGGTGTTTGTGTCGGCCACTAGGGTCGCTTATCTTACTCACACAGCTACCTCATTGCGCCTCTTTGTTTCTTCATTGCGTCATGTGCTGTTTGGGGAGTGTTTTTTGGAAGGGCCATCCTGTGTGACACTGCAGTGCCACTCCTAGATGGGCCAGGTGTTTGTGTCGGCCACTAGGGTCGCTTATCTTACTCACACAGCTACCTCATTGCGCCTCTTTTTTTCTTTGCGTCATGTGCTGTTTGGGGAGTGTGTTTTGGAAGGGCCATCCTGCGTGACACTGCAGTGCCACTCCTAGATGGGCCAGGTGTTTGTGTCGGCCACTAGGGTCGCTTAGCTTACTCACACAGCTACCTCATTGCGCCTCTTTTTTTCTTCTTTGCGTCATGTGCTGTTTGGGGAGTGTTTTTTGGAAGGGCCATCCTGCGTGACACTGCAGTGCCACTCCTAGATGGGCCAGGTGTTTGTGTCGGCCACTAGGGTCGCTTAGCTTAGTCATCCAGCGACCTCGGTGCAAATTTTAGGACTAAAAATAATATTGTGAGGTGTGAGGTGTTCAGAATAGACTGAAAATGAGTGGAAATTATGGTTTTTGAGGTTAATAATACTTTGGGATCAAAATAACCCCCAAATTCTATGATTTAAGCTGTTTTTTATTGTTTTTTGAAAAAAATACCCGAATCCAAAACACACCCGAATCCGACAAAAAAAATTCGGTGAGGTTTTGCCAAAACGCGGTCGAACTCAAAACACGGCCGCGGAACCGAACCCAAAACCAAAACACAAAACCCGAAAAATTTCAAGTGCACATCTCTAGTGTTTTGGTTTTGGAACTGGATTTTGTTGTACCAAAAATTATAAAAACAGATAAATTCATGCAATTTGGTCTTATTGTTGTGGCCTGTTTTTGCGCACATCACCAGAGTACCACTCTTTCGTTTAGAACTCGGAATGAGGGCCTATGTTCCTACAGTATTGTTAGTGACAATAGCATTTTCAGTCAATTTTGTCCACCTCACAGCTCAGAATATTGTTTACCAAAATCTGACTGGGCAAACTAAGCAACAAAACAGCAGCACAAACACACAGCAGTTTAAAAGAATTTAGCAAATCTATGAAATATTGCGGCACAGCAGTAGCAGACAGGATGGCATTTTAATAAATTCCAAAGTAAACCAAATTAATCCCAATACAGTAGATACTTCCCTACTCTCTTGCAAGTGTCGGGAGACTCAAGGTTTTTTGGGCAGTCTCCTACACCTATGGAAGAGTTGTTAAATCTCGCACATCCTGCCTGCTTCCTAGTGAAGTGGTCAGGAGGGCAAGATAATGAGGATAGCAGGGGAATAACAGAGCTGAAAGGAGTGGGAGGGGTAAAAATACACAAACTCACATCATTTAGCCCAGCACACTACCTAAAGGGCCACAAATCATGTCTTTTTGGAGGCCGGACATAGTGATGTACAGACCAGTCAGATCTGTGCAGGCTCTTGTCTATGATTGGCACTGAAAGTATGAAATAGAAAATAAAATGGCTTTGGGCACTCTCAAAAGCATAACCAGCCTCAGACCTCTGAGCCAGCTCTGGTACTGGAAAAATCAGGTGGGAAATGGCATGTGGTTCCCCATATTTCCAGTAACCAGAGCTGGGCCCAACCATCCAGAAAGTAATGCAATGTCAGATACAAAAACATGTCATGGAGCCCCTCTGTTATCACATTATCAAGCCCCAAACTGGTCCACCCAGACCTGGAAATCTTTAGGAAGCAAGAAACCCCTAATAGTGAGAGTCCTCCCTCCTTGGGAACCTCCAGGCCTGGGGTGAAGCCTGAGACTATCCCTCACACGCCTGTGGGTGCAGGGCTGATGGTGTAAAAATATTAATAATATATTGTAAGTCCTGAGGCTGATTTATCCCAGTTGATGTATGCTGCGCAGCAAATCCATAAGAGCAGCTGGGAAACCACTCATAAACTGAGGCAGATTCCACAAAACCACAGTCAGTCTACCAGGAGCAGGGAGTGTGATGGCAGAGCACCTCCTCTCGGCTCCTCTCTCTCCAGTCCTCTCACAACACAGGGAGGTACAGGGAGAGCAGCGTGCGCTCTGGAGGCGGAGATGGCACCTGGCATCTGTCACACTACAATCAGTGTGCCGATTGCTGACAGTCTGCAGGGGCCTGAAATAGTGCTTTAAAGTGGTCTGTCAGTGTCCCAAGGGGTTGTGGGAGGGGGGGGGGCACCATCCTCCCTATTCATCGGCGGTGGTGTGTTGTCTATGTCCCCCACTGTGAGGTATCCTTCAGTCGGGAGTGAGCAGAGTGGGCTAGCACATCATCATCCCCGAACCACGTGGATCATCAGGAAGATAGAGCTGGGAGCTGAGTTAGCAGCTGACGGGATACTGCGGATCTCAATTCTGCAGCGGGTAAGCTCCCCCTGCTGGTGCCTGGAGTAAAGTGCTGAGAAGCAGAGAATGACGCTGACGTTGTCTTCCTTCATGCTATAGGCTTGTTGTGACTGGAGCTGCTTTTCAGTGAGGAATTTCTGGGCCCCTTGGGACCCTTCAGGCCCTAGGTGACTGCTTAGGTTGCTGGCGGTATATTCGCCTCTGGCTGTACCCACAATCTTCCAGCTTCAGTTTAACAAGCATTTCACACTAGTGCTCTGTGCTCTTGAAAAACACTAAACCTCCTATTGGCTGAGGATTGCCCTGTATTCATTAATTATAAAACCAACATAATACTTAAATATTAAATAAAGACACAGAGACATGGATTTGGCAGAAAATTGTCAGCTATTTATTTAAATGAACTAATGTAATCTAATAACTGCGTGAATATAAAAATTTAAAGTATGGTGGCACGAAAGAGTGGCTAAAACAACCCTGACCCACGAACAAATCCTACTCTATTGAAGCAACCATCTAAAACACAAAAGGTATCCACTCAACCTTCTTCTTGACTCCCCACCTGTAAAGGTGATGAGGCTGCCCCCATGATGGCGGTCCAGCAGATGTATACCAGTCAGCTAAAATCAACCACCAATCGAACTCCAAGCAATTTTCTAATCCAACAAACAGGTAACTTGCTGTTCTTTCCCGCCAACAGCGAGGTTCTGCTTACAGAAACCATGCTCCGCCACCATACCCCTAACCCAAAGAACCCACAACCGAAAACAGATCCTCAATTAATATAAACAATCCCTCTCTAGCTAAATGAACCCCATCCGGTTTAAATAAGTAAATATATTGAAACTTGATTCTTTGGTGCCAAACCACTGCACCTCCACTAGCTAACACAAATTTAGCTAGCGCTGAATTGACTTCCTCCTAGCCACATCAATAGCTCTACAGTTGGTCACTCCTTGCCAATGTAAACGGGGCACAATACAAGACCAAACCAGTTTACAACACGGCCAAGCACTCATAATCTCCTCCAACTCACGTACCATTGACAACCGTAGATCCACTGCCTTCCTTTTACCCAAATCATTCCCACCTAAGTGAATCACCAAGATCCTAGGCAAACCAAACTGTCTAGGCTGCTCAAGAAGTTTGGCCTTCAATTCCTGCCAAAGCATACCCCTCACTCCTATCCACCTCACATCTGCCGACCTTGTAAAACGTGGAGCCTCGTCCGAGGCCATAAACTCAGCCTCCCCAAAAATATATGAGTGACCAATCACCCAAATACCAAATCTATCATCCCACAAACCTATAAGAAGGGAAATAGCAAAAAATAAATGTAATTTTAATTTAAAACCACCAAAATTAAACCGTAACGGGAACCAACCACTAGAAAATTGAGGATCTGCCAAAAAGAAAATAATAATAAGAAATATAAATTTCATCTTGGACGAGCTTCAGGCCAATCGAAGCAACATAAAAATACAGCAGGATCAGTCAAAATAATAAAAAAGGGGGGGCGGAGTGTTGGGGGGGGGGGGGTTGGGTCACACAGAAGAACTCGGCTGGGGGTGAAACTAAAAACCTGCTTAGGGACTTTTAATTAGAATCCAATTATCCAAATTAAATTTTAATAGCCAAATTCAGTCCGTCAGTCCAGGTAAAAAATTGGCAAAGAACTCCAGACTCCCACTGCCAACAGTGACGAGTAGCTAGCCATCCTAGTAGGGAAGACAGGGGAGACAAACCAAGACTGCAATGACGCAAACACAACACTGAACAACCGAACTGTTAATATTAACACAGCGCATCTACTCAACAATCGGCCAAATGTAACGCTTGTAACTAGCCGACTTCCATCGACCCAAAGCCTTAATTTCGGCCATGGAAAACCATGCCAATGCTGCGGAAGTGGCGGCCCCAATTCTAAATGAATGCGAACCGAAGTCCCGAGGAGAAAGGCCCAAACCGGACAGGCAACGCCGCATCATCCAATTAAATTGGTATCTTGTCAAAGGCAACACATCATAATGCAGAAGCCAAAAACCCTCTAATGAGGGCCTCACTTCCACGTAACGGTTAGCCAATGTCACTGGACAACATCTTTTATGAACCGATCGCACCAAAGTGACCCATCGGCCCTTACCCAACTGATCAGTTTTAGAGCGACGCAGCCTGCACAGCAAAGACCCACCCCCCCACGATAACATCAGAATACAGCATAATGGAATCTGTCCTTTTGGAAGCTGCGACCAACTTAGACACCCTAAATGCCCCATGAAATGCCATGGAAAAAGCCAAATCAAATAATAATGCTTCAAAACTCGAAACCGCCACCTCCGCAACCGCCCCAATGATTGAAGGAAGAAGGGATGCATCGATAGGGCGCCTCCTATCCGTAGGCACTGGCGCCGAGCGCACCCATCCCTTAAGAGCCTTCATTAAAAGGAAACTCTTTGCAAAATCTGGAAAACCCTTTAACTTTGACAAAAAGGATATCGCAGCGAGATACCGAGATACAACTGCTCTCGATCTACCTGTTACGAAGAGTTGCCAGACAAAATCAAGAAGCAACCGTCGACTCCTCTTACCTCTAGGCCCTTGGTCACTGGAAAAATCTTCCCACTCCTTTCAGGCCTGACGGTACACCTTGAGAGTGGTTGGGACAAGAGATAGCTCAGCTAACCCCTTCTGTCCGCCTCGATGACCTGCCAAACATAAGAAGGGCAGGGCACACCAACTGCATCAGCCTCTGGGGCTAATAATCGGAATCTATCCCATTGCCCTCTTGATAAAGCGTTGGCAATACCATTAGCGACCCCAGGAACATGCTGAGCTCGAAACAAGATATTGCAGCACATGCAAGTCAGCACTAGCTGCGCCAACACCAGCAGCACCTGCAGCGCCTTAGCTCTTTGGTTGTTGACAGCATGTACGACTCCCAGACTATCGCATCGGAAGAGAATACTGAAATTGCGAAGCTGATCGCCCCAGACCTCCAAGGCAACCATGATGGGGAAAAGTTCCAGTATTAACAGGTCATTGGTCAGACCCTTCTTTGACCAAATCTCGGGCCAAGACGCAACGCACCAGGAACCGCGCAGGTAACATCTGAATCCCGATGAGCCAGACGCATCTGTGAATAGCTGCAACTCGATGCTGTCAACGAATGGGGCCATCCATATCAGCACACTATTAAACTCCGCTAAAAACGATACCCAAACTGAAAGGTCCCTTAATTTTGGAAGATAAGTGGACAAAATGATGCGACCTGGACACCCCCGCCGTGGACCGCTCCAATTTACGGCAAAAAACTATGCCCATAGGAATAACCCTACAGGCAAAGTTCTGAAGAACCAAAAGAGATTGTGCCTGCCGCAAGGTTATCTTACGCCGCGCCAAACACTCCGCTATCGACTCCCTCAGCTTCTTGAACTTGTCCTGTGGAAGCTGGCAAGCACTTGCAATGGTATCTATTTCGATACCCAGGAATGACAAAAAAGAGAGAGGCCCCTCTGTTTTATCCTCAACCACAGGTACCCCAAAATGACTAAACAATGCTCGCAATGAGAACAACAGCTCACTACAACACAAAGAATCCGCGGGCCCCACACACAGGAAGTCATCAAGATAGTGTGCTATCCCACGACCCCTGCAAGAAAACTCCATACACCAATGTAAAAAGGTACTAAACCTTTCAAAAAACGCGCATGAAATGGAACACCCCATAGGCAAGCACTTGTCTATGAAGTACTGCTCACCAATGCGGAAACCCATGAATCTGAACGACTCCGGGTGTAACGGAAGTAAACGGAAGGCTGATTTAACATTAATCTTAGCCATGAGAGCCCCGGGGCCACATCCCCGCACCATACCAAGGGCATCATCAAAAGACTGATAAACTACTGAACAATACTCCGGCGGAATAGCATCATTAACAGATGACCCCGATGGATAAGACAAATGTTGAATGAGCCGGAACTTCCGTGGGGCTTTCTTGGGCACAACACTCACCGGGGAAATGATTAAGTTCCCCACTGGTGGCCGTGCAAAGGGGCCTGCCATTCTTCCTAGCTGCACTTCGAGCTCGACCTTTCCCCGAAGCACCTCAGGAAAATCTCGAGCTGATTGCAGATTCCTGGGAGCATGAACCACAACATCGCCATTAACCGGCAACCGAAAACCAAACTTAAAACCGTAAAAAAATAAATAAACGTCTTCCCTATTTGGATATTACCCCAACCATTTGGACATGGCCTCCAAACGTATTGGGGTGGGTGCCCTAGTTAGCGGCGGCACCACCGGCTGCTTTACCGGCTGCGCCACCAGCTCCTTGCCGTTCAAATCGAAAACAATTGGATGCGGGGTGGGATCCATTACAACACATACAGAGGTGTCGAAAATGTCACCGCTGACCAAGGGAGCATGCAGTATTGTTGACTGCAAAGCATTTCCCTTTTGATGGAGCTTGCCACGCTGACCGGCCTGCTCCCCAAAAACGCAGCACAGCAGAAGTCTCAGGACCAGCTCGCGCAGAACTAGCCCCCGCACGCTGAGCATCTGACCCTCCCTTCGCGGCCTGCTTTGCATCATGCGCCCTCGTGACCCTCAGCCACACCTCCACATCCTTGCACCCGAAGTCAATGATGTGCATGCAATCATGCTTCTGTCTGAACTGCTTGTCATAAACCAACCACGCAGCGTATTTTGACTGACGCTGCATGTCGTGAATCAGGTGTATTTACCTGTTCACATTCATATGCTCCTTCGGACGATCCTCTAAATAACATGCTGTGAACACGCAAAACCCCGCCAACCAATTGTCGTAATATCGGAAGGCCTCAACACCTTCGCCTGCGCTTCCTTATACTCCTTCTTAGCATAATCCGTCAGGGTAAAAATATCAACGTATTCACCACACTGAATTTTCTTCCTGCAACTCTCCCGCAGCCCTCGCAAGACAGCTGTGTAATCGCAATGAACCACGCCAGGCAAATTACGACGCCTTCTGGCCCTACGCGAACTACTAGAAACCCTACTTCTCTTGCTCTTCCATCACGCCTCCACGCCGCACATATTTATAAGCTATTTTCTTCGCCTTCGCCGCGCTACTAACCGCCGTATGCACAGATGAGGATGAAGAGGAGGAAGATCTACTAGAACCCCTGGATGATCTACTAGAACCTCACGACCCTCACGTCTATATCTTCCTCCGACTCACCTGAGGTCCCGGGCTGAGATGATGATGCTTCCCTCGCAACCGGCACTTCATCAAGGTCATCCTCATGCGCCGAGTCTGAAAAAGATGGTAGAGATGCCCCTGGACCCGGAGCCCCACTGGTGGGAATTGAAACATTGAAACGGTCACCCCTGCGGGGTCCCTAACACCTTCTGCTGGTGTATTGTCACCTATTAATGCTGCAGCAGACCCTAAATTACGGCACCCTTGCAAAAACTGAGCCATGGCGGGGCCGGAAGCACTATGGAGAGTAACCCTGCCCACCGCTGCAGGCATAGCAAAACCACTCCCGGGGACAAAGCTGACATGAAAGGTGAGAACGCAGTGGCCATAGCAGACACCGCAGATGCAATGGCAGAGGAGTCAAATACCTCAGCTGACACTATTCCAGCCCCTACATTCACTTCTCCTCCCTGCTCGGAAGCAGCAACAGCTCCTCTGCCCAAAGCACGCTGCCCTGTCTGCTTTCTAATGGATCTTGAGCCAGCTGCAACCTGATCCCTTACACCCCCTCCTGCTCCCCCTCCTGCTGCAACTTGCCTATTCTCCACCCCTCCTCTAGCTGCAGAGACTAGCAAATGGCCGCCACCCCCCGACAGCTCAGCCACATGAGCCTGGTCCACATTCCTAATGCTAACCTGGGAGCTTCTCCTGCTAGACTGATGAGCGCTCCCAGGTAAAAACACTGTATTGCTGGCTCTCCGGCGCGCGCGCCCCCACAAAACTGTATTATTAGGGGAATGGTGGCTACCAGGCCTCCTCCTGGACCCACCATTCCCCACAGCCATGGATGCCTCAGCACCCTGTCTGGAGCCGCCGCCATTTACACTGTGCCTCGCGCATTCACACGCGCACCCCTGCCCACCCGCGGCCGGAGGGGGATTCCCGCCAGCAGGCTTCCCTGCTGTCTTCCACCGCTGGCCGCGCACAGCCAACACCTGCCGCTCATCTCCCCTAGCCCCTCATCCGGCACCCACGGGAGCAGTGGGGGAGACAAGCCGCCATGCACCGCTGCGCGCCCCCATACACGGGCACCCGCAGCAGCGCCGCCAGCAGCCCAAACGCTGCGAGCTCTGGCCAGAGGGGGAGAAAACACTGGGACCCGCTGAGTCTAAGTACTGGGCGGGGATCTGGGGCAGACGCTGCGGTTGGGGCATGGCTGCCAAACGCTATACAACAAAAATCCCCCAGTAACACTCACTGCAACTTGCTACCTACAACTCCTACACTACAGGGGTACAATAAGCTATGAGAGAAATGGAAAGGAAAACCTTATTATTATAAGGAAAACCTTATTTAAGAGGACTGGGACAGCACTTACCAGACCCAAAATTAACAGCACTTACCAGACCCAGCCCCTTCACCAGACTCAAACTACCCCTGCCACCCCCACCCTCTATTTCCATAGGACACAAAGCCACAACCCATAATGCCTCTTACTGGCCTGCCCCCAGCCTATGAGGTTTAACCCACTCCTTTCCTATTCAGTCAATTTGTTTTCTTTTAATTTATACAGATGTGTCCTCCTACATCTTTGCTCTGTACACTACAAGTCACGTTACACATAGCGCGTGAGTGCCGTTTGACTCGAGAGCGCAGATAATCCTTTTAGCATTTTGTCCTGCGTGTGGTTGTGACTGTATTTGCATACAAAATGCTATGCTAAAGTGTTTTCCGACACAAGTTCCAAAACTACCTACAGTATCAGGTGATGAAATCTAGTGTAACACCTAATATATAAAAAAATGATGAAGGTATAAAATCAGTTTTTATTAATTCATATGCTTATAAGAAAAAGAATTGCAAACAATCAGCTTCCAGCCAAATTCGAAACTGTTTGATGGATGTAGACATTTGCCGCGGATGTAATCCTGGCTGCAGGGAAACCACCTCCCATTAACCTGCGTAGTATTGGACCTTAGAAACAGTTTTGTTTTGTTGCAGAGTGAAAAAAGTTAAAGATGGTGCTTCTGCTGTCTGAATAGTGTTATGCAGAGTGAGAAAATTGCAGGGTACAGCTGAGAGAACACACAGAAAAAAAGCAGTACAGGAAGTGGGCTTTGGTCAAAATGGTCAAAATTGTCTTTCCATTTTGACGCCCCTTCATCTACACTAAATCTCATCTGAGATGATATTAATATGAAGAATGGGACCAATACTCTTCAACTTCCACACATCATTATCTCAAAAATGGATACCCAACAACCCGAACACATCCTGTCTAGCCGCACCAGACTTATGGAAAGCCAGAAAACAATCTACAGAGCCCACACACTGACCAGGTGACCATACAATTCTAAAAATAAGCAGGTGCTCAGCAGGCCAAGCTAGGATTCATGGCCCAATAAATAAAAGCATGTACTAGTGTATAAAACAGACAACAGCCAAATACATGATGCATCCTGTAACACATATGACCCCTGGATTAAAAGATAATGAAAAATACAGTAAAGGCAACAAGAGACATCGCAACCACAGGAAACAAGTATTGGCACCATTGCAACAATTCACAAAAGAAAAGGGACAGCGTGGTAGAAGGAAAAGGGTAACTCAAACAAAAGCAAAAAAGCCTCTGATAGCCAATCATGCAGCTTTAGGAGGAAGAGTCAGGTAAAGCCCTTCCCAACTGCACAACAACAGTAGCAAGCAACATTAGTCCTTGGTCAGACAATGTAGTGAGGACAAATTGCTCAAAGCTGCACAGACATGAGATATAATGTATATACTAATGACTTCCAAGAGTTAGGATGGAAGCCACCTAGTATCCTCCATTGCTGGGCACATAGCTATGCCAATTTTAAAATATTGTGTGCCATAGTCAGCTTCATTCAAACCAATAATTGAAATTCATTGTTTAAAAATGGCACCAAATTGATACTTGGGGGGTAAATTTACTAAGATGGGAGTTCTATTTAAGATGGGATGTTGCCAATAGCAACCAATCAGATTCCAGGTATTATCATCTAGAAGGTGCTAGATAAATGAGAAGTAGAATCTGACTGGTTGCTATGGACAATATCCCATCTTAAATAGAACTCCCATCTTAGAAAATGTACCCTTTGGTGAGAGGCATCATGTGTCCTTGCACCAACCACTGACAGCTGAATGGTGGCCGCAATTCAACATATGCCGTAACAAGCTCCATCAGGCGTATCGCCACCAAATTCATCAGGTTAGAACTAGAGATGAGGGGGTCCAACAGTCCCCCCCCCCCCCGAACTTCACGTCCCGAGCCCGCATCCGAGCCCGGCTCTGGACTTCCTGCCAGACTCGGAGACCAGAACGAGGCAAAACTTAATCATCCCACTGTCGGATTCTTGCGGGTTTTGGATTCCTTATAAGGATCTGCACGTGACCGCCATTTTCACTCCAGTCCTGGAGAGTGTAGCGAGAGGACGTGTCTCTCTTCTCAGTGTCTGTCTGTGTGGGAAAGTGGTGTGGCGACCTGCTCTATCTTACAGTATGTGTCATTCCAGTGCTGTGTTGTGCTGCATCAGTCCAGTCACAGTGGTGGTGTCCTCTGCTGCTGTATGTCCAGTGCTGCTGTATAAGTCCAGTCCATTGCAGTGGTGCTGTGTTGTCCTGCATCAGTCCAGTGGTGGTGTCCCTGTGCTGCCATAAGTCCACTGGTGCTGCTGTTTAAGTCCAGTGGTACTGCCGTATAAGTCCAGTCCAGTGGTACTGCCATATAAGTCCAATGGTATTACTGCCGTATAAGTCCAGTGATACTGCCGTATTAAGTCCAGTGGTACTGCCATATAAGTCCAGTGATACTGCCCTATAAGTCCAGTGATACTGCCGTTTAAGTCCAGTCCAGTGGTGCAGCCGTATAAGTCCAGTGGTACTGCCATATAAGTCCAGTGGTACTGCCGTATAAGTCCAGTAATACTGCCATATAAGTCCAGTGATACTGCCGTATATGTCCAGTGGTACTGCCATACAAGTCCAGTCCAGTGGTGCAGCCGTATAAGTTAGGGGTTCTGCCGTATAAGTCCAGTGGTGCTTTCCTGTGCTGTATATTATTTACTCCAATTAAAAAGGGTTATTAGTATCCAAATTGTTTTTACAGGCTTTGCCGTGTGTGTGTGGTTCAGGGGATCACTCTCCTGTGCCACCAATATTGTGCGTGTATTACATTTGGGCAAATTTCAGCACGTCCCATGTTTTGCACATACAATTAATTTGGTGGTGGAGAATTTTTTGAGAAATGACAGGGGCGTGCTGTAGATGTTGGTGGCCCGAAAAATTGCGGGTCT
The DNA here is from genome assembly GCF_028390025.1 of Pseudophryne corroboree. NCBI lineage: Eukaryota > Metazoa > Chordata > Amphibia > Anura > Myobatrachidae > Pseudophryne > Pseudophryne corroboree. Next base: position 478,771,541 of record NC_086448.1, on the reverse strand, counting down.
CTTTCAATATTCAGCCACTGCGTGCCACTCCTGGATTGGCCAGGTGTTTGTGCCGCACACTTGTGTCGCTTAGCTTAGCCATCCAGCGACCTTGGTGCACCTCTTTTTTTCTTTACATCATGTGCTCTTTGGGGACAATTTTTTTAATTGCCATCCTGTCTGACGCTGCAGTGCCACTCCTAGATGGGCCAAATGTTTGTGCCTCACTCTTGTGTCGCCTAGCTTAGTCATACAGCTACCTCATTGCACCTCTTGTACTTCTTTGCATGATGTGCTGTTTGGGGCCTAGTTTTTGAAAAGCGCCATCCTGTCTGCCACTGCAGTGCCACTCCTAGATGGGCCAGGTGTTAGTGCCTCACACTATTGTCGCTTAGCTTAGCCATCCAGCTACCTCATTGCACCTCTTTTTCTTCTTTGCATGATGTGCTGTATGGGGCCTATTTTTTAAATCTACCATCATGTCTGACACTGCAGTGCCACTCCTAGATGGGTCAGATGTTTGTGCCGCACATTTGTGTCGCTTAGCTTAGCCATCCAGATACCTCATTACGCCTCTTTTTCTTCTTTGCATGATGTGCTGTTTGGGGCTTATTTTTAAAATCTGCCATCCTCACTGCCACTGCAGTGCCTCTCCTAGATGGGCCAGGTGTTTGTGCCGCCCACTTGTGTCGCTTAGCAAAGTCATCCAGCTACCTCGGTGCAACCTTTTGGCCTAAAAACAATATTGTGAGGTGTAAGGTGTTCAGAATAGACTGGAAATGAGTGGAAATGAATGTTATTGAGGTTAATAATACCGTAGGATCAAAATTACCTCCAAATTCTGTGATTTTAGCTGTTTTTGTGTTTTTTTTTTAAATCATCCAGATTCTGGTAAAGTGGGTGTGACCTCGCAACAAGGGGCATGGCTTAAAAGGGGATGACATATCCATATTGCTTTGCCTCACAGGCCTGAGAATTATATATTTTGTATAATCTCCTGAAAACCTAGGTGTCCATGTGCCTTAGAGGTTAATCAGCCCTAAATTGTCTTTGTTATGCAACATTGCTGTATATACTATATTTAGGGGCATATTCATCATCCTTTAAATGTCACAATTTCTACATTCCCCAGGGAATGTAGAAATTGTGACATTCATCAGACTCCAAAAAAGCGTTTGTTTTTTTCGGAGTGTGAAAGGGAAACTGTTCACCACCCTGAGATGGCATACAGCTTCACGAATGTGTTCACAAGCTGCTGGCCGCTTGTGTAACAGCATGTGTAGTGGTGGGATCTACTCAGATCTCTCACCGCCCTGCTGTTTTTTGTGTGGCTTACCTTTCCCTCAGTGCCGCCAGCCTCCAGTGACTCTGTGTGTCCTGATATCATCCTGCTGCAGCCACAGACACACAGGGGGCAGTTGAAAGGGAGGGGGCGACTGCGGGCACATCAGTAAGGTGCGGGGGTGATCGGCCACTAACACACTGTGCTTGCGGGGGGAAGGGGGGGCCTGCCGTGCAAATATACAACAGTGAAGAGCCAGCGGGGGGGTTGGAGGGCTGCCACAGGCACACGGTGTTGGTGTGGGGGGGAGGACACATAAACAGTAAGGAACCCGCAGGGGGTTAGGTTGCAGGGGTCCGCCGCTACAGTGATCTGGCGGGGTCCCGGCAGTAAAGTAAAGTGACGGGGCCAGTAGGGGGACCTCTGTTGCCGGCGGGGAGGAGGTACGTGGGCCGCGACTGCAGCCAGAAATACCCTGAGACCTGGCAATTAGGAGAAATATATCACTTTCTGAAAAACTGTCTCCGCAAAAGTAGCAGTTTTTCGGAAGTGATACATAAATTATACAGAAATAATGAATTCTGAAACAATTGTAAATGAGAAAGCTTTGAATTGAAAACTAAAAATTCTCAGTTCACAATTTTTTCATGATGAATATTAGTGATGAGCGGGTTCGGTTTCCGAGAAACCGAACCCCCCCCCGAACTTCACCCTTTTTAGACGGGTTCGAGCCATACTTGGATTCTCCCGTATGGCTCGGTTAACCCGAGCGCGCCCGAACATCATCATCCCGCTGTCGGATTCTCGCGAGATTCGGATTCTATATAAGCAGCCGCGCGTCGCCGCCATTTTCACACGTGCATTGAGATTGATAGGGAGAGGACGTGGCTGGCGTCCTCTCCGTTTATATAGTTATATACTACACAGTTGATCTGATTGCTTAGCTTATTGTGGGGAGGATTGGGGAGCAGCTGTTAGGAGGAGTACAGTGCAGAGTTTTGCTAATAGTGACCACCAGTTTTTTATCCGTTCTCTGAATGAAAAAAACGCTCCATACCATATCTGTGCTCAGTGTGCTGCATGATATATCTGTGCTGAGTGCTCACACTGCTTAATTGTGGGGACTGGGGAGCAGCTATAGCAGGAGTACAGTGCACAGTTTTGCTGACAGTGACCACCAGTATACGTTTGTCTGCCTGAAAAACACTCCTGTGGTGTCTTTTTTTTTTATACTATAAACGCAGTCTGCTGACAGTGTCCACCAGGTCCATTATACTGTATATAGCAGTACGGTAGGCCACTGCTGTACCTACCTCTGTGTTGTCACTCGTCGTCCATAAGTATACTAAGTATCCATCCATCTACATTGTATACCTGTGGTGTCTTTTTTTTTATACTATAAACGCAGTCTGCTGACAGTGTCCACCAGGTCCATTATACTGTATATAGCAGTACGGTAGGCCACTGCTGTACCCACCTCTGTGTCGTCACTTGTCATCCATAAGTATACTATCCATCCATCTACATTGTATACCTGTGGTGTCTTTTTTTCTTTATACTATAAACGCAGTCTGCTGACAGTGTCCACCAGGTCCATTATACTGTATATAGCAGTACGGTAGGCCACTGCTGTACCTACCTCTGTGTCGTCACTCGTCCTCCATAAGTATACTAAGTATCCATCCATCTACATTGTATACCTGTGGTGTCTTTTTTTCTTTATACTATAAATGCAGTCTGCTGACAGTGTCCACCAGGTCCATTATACTGTATATAGCAGTACGGTAGGCCACTGCTGTACCTACCACTGTGTCGTCACTCGTCGTCCATAAGTATACTAAGTATCCATCCATCTACATTGTATACCTGTGGTGTCTTTTTTTTATACTATAAACGCAGTCTGCTGACAGTGTCCACCAGGTCCATTATACCGTATATAGCAGTACGGTAGGCCACTGCTGTACCTACCTCTGTGTCATCACTCGTCGTCCATAAGTATACTATCCATCCATCTACATTGTATACCTGTGGTGTCTTTTTTTCTTTATACTATAAACGCAGTCTGCTGACAGTGTCCACCAGGTCCATTATACTGTATATAGCAGTACGGTAGGCCACTGCTGTACCTACCTCTGTGTCGTCACTCGTCATCCATAAAGTATACTATCCATCCATCTACATTGTATACCTGTGGTGCCTTTTAGTTGTGCGCATTAAAATATGGAGAACAAAAATGTGGAGGTTAAAAAAACAGGGAAAGATCAAGATCCTCTTCCACCTCGTGCTGAAGCTGCTGCCACTAGTCATGGCCGAGACGATGAAATGCCATCAACGTCGTCTGCAAAGGCCGATGCCCAATGTCATAGTACAGAGCATGTAAAATTTAAAACACAAAAGATCAGTAAAATGACCCAAAAATCAAAATTAAAAGCATCTGAGGAGAAGCGTAAACTTGCCAATATGCCATCTACGACACGGAGTGGCAAGGAACGGCTGAGGCCCTGGCCTATGTTCATGGCTAGTGGTTCAGCTTCACATGAGGATGGAAGCACTCATCCTCTCGCTAGAAAAAAGAAAAGACTTAAGCTGGCAAAAGCACAGCAAAGAACTGTGCGTTCTTCGAAATCACAAATCCCCAAGGAGAGTCCAATTGTGTCGGTGGCGATGCCTGACCTTCCCAACACTGGACGGGAAGAGCTTGCGCCTTCCACCATTTGCACGCCCCCTGCAAGTGCTGGAAGGAGCACCCGCAGTCCAGTTCCTGATAGTCAAATTGAAGATGTCAGTGTTGAAGTACACCAGGATGAGGATATGGGTGTTGCTGGCGCTGGGGAGGAAATTGACAAGGAGGATTCTGATGGTGAGGTGGTTTGTTTAAGTCAGGCACCAGGGGAGACGCCTGTTGTCCGTGGGAGGAATATGGCCATTGACATGCCTGGTCAAAATACAAAAAAAATCAGCTCTTCGGTGTGGAATTATTTCATCACAAATGCGGACAACAGGTGTCAAGCCGTGTGTTGCCTTTGTCAAGCTGTAATAAGTAAGGGTAAGGACGTTAACCACCTCGGAACATCCTCCCTTATACGTCACCTGCAGCGCATTCATCATAAGTCAGTGACAAGTTCAAAAACTTTGGGCGACAGCGGAAGCAGTCCACTGACCAGTAAATCCCTTCCTCTTGTAACCAAGCTCCTGCAAACCACACCACCAACTCCCTCAGTGTCAATTTCCTTCTTACCCAGGAAAGCCAATAGTCCTGCAGGCCTTGTCACTGGCAAGTCTGACGAGTCCTCTCCTGCCTGGGATTCCTCCGATGCATCCTTGAGTGTAACGCCTACTGCTGCTGGCGCTGCTGTTGTTGCTGCTGGGAGTCGATCGTCATCCCAGAGGGGAAGTCGGAAGACCACTTGTACTACTTCCAGTAAGCAATTGACTGTCCAACAGTCCTTTGTGAGGAAGATGAAATATCACAGCAGTCATCCTGCTGCAAAGCGGATAACTGAGGCCTTGGCAGCCTGGGCGGTGAGAAACGTGGTTCCGGTATCCATCGTTAATTCAGAGCCAACTATAGACTTGATTGAGGTACTGTGTCCTCGGTACCAAATACCATCTAGGTTCCATTTCTCTAGGCAGGCGATACCGAAAATGTACACAGACCTCAGAAAAAGACTCACCAGTGTCCTAAAAATGCAGTTGTACCCAATGTCCACTTAACCACGGACATGTGGACAAGTGGAGCAGGGCAGACTCAGGACTATATGACTGTGACAGCCCACTGGGTAGATGCATTGCCTCCCGCTGCAAGAACAGCAGCGGCGGCACCAGTAGCAGCATCTCGCAAACGCCAAATCGTTCCTAGGCAGGCTACGCTTTGTATCACCGCTTTCCAGAATACGCACACAGCTGAAAACCTCTTACGGCAACTGAGGAAGATCATCGCAGAATGGCTTACCCCAATTGGACTCTCCTGGGGATTTGTGACATCGGACAACGCCAGCAATATTGTGCGTGCATTACATCTGGGCAAATTCCTGCACGTCCCATGTTTTGTACATACCTTGAATTTGGTGGTGCAGAATTATTTAAAAAACGACAGGGGCGTGCAAGAGATGCTGTCGGTGGCCCGAAGAATTGCGGGCCACTTTCGGCGTTCAGGCACCGCGTACAGAAGACTGGAGCACCACCAAAAATACCTGAACCTGCCCTGCCATCATCTGAAGCAGGAGGTGGTAACGAGGTGGAATTCAACCCTCTATATGCTTCAGAGGATGGAGGAGCAGCAAAAGGCCATTCAAGCCTATACATCTGGCCACGATATAGGCAAAGGAGGTGGAATGCACCTGTCTCAAGTGCAGTGGAGAATGATTTCAACGTTGTGCAAGGTTCTGCAACCCTTTGAGTTTGCCACACGAGAAGTCAGTTCAGACACTGCCAGCCTGAGTCAGGTCATTCACCTCATCAGGCTTTTGCAGAAGAAGCTGGAGACATTGAAGGAGGAGCTAAAACAGAGCGATTCCACTAGGCATGTGTGACTTGTGGATGGAGCCCTTCATTCGCTTAACCAGGATTCACGGGTGGTCAATCTGTTGAAATCAGAGCACTGCATTTTGGTCACCGTGCTCGATCCTAGATTTAAAACCTACGTTGTATCTCTCTTTCCGGCAGACACAAGTCTGCAGGGGTTCAAAGACCTGCTGGTGAGAAAATTGTCAAGTCAAGCGGAACATGACCCGTCAACAGCTCCTCCTTCACTTTCTCCTGCAACTGGGGGTGCGAGGAAAAGGCTAAGAATTCCGAGCCCACCCGCTGGCGGTGATGCAGGGCAGTCTGGAGCGAGTGCTGACATCTGGTCCGGACTGAAGGACCTGCCAACGATTACTGACATGTCGTCTACTGTCGCTGCATATGATTCTCTCACCATTGAAAGAATGGTGGAGGATTATATGAGTGACCGCATCCAAGTAGGCACGTCAGATAGTCCGTACGTATACTGGCAGGAAAAAGAGGCAATTTGGAGGCCCTTGCAGAAACTGGCTTTATTCTACCTAAGTTGCCCTCCCTCCAGTGTGTACTCCGAAAGAGTGTTTAGTGCAGCCGCTCACCTTGTCAGCAATCGGCGTACGAGGTTACTTCCAGAAAATGTGGAGAAGATGATGTTCATTAAAATTAATTATAATCAATTCCTCCGTGGAGACATTCACCAGCAGCAATTGCCTCCAGAAAGTACACGGGGACCTTAGATGGTGTATTCCAGTGGGGACGAATTAATAATCTGTGAGGAGGGGGATGTACACAGTGAAAGGGGTGATGAATTGGACGATGAGGAGGAGGTGGACATCTTGCCTCTGTAGAGCCAGTTTGTGCAAGGAGAGATTGATTGCTTCTTTTTTGGTGGGGGCCCAAACCAACCAGTCATTTCAGTCACAGTCGTGTGGCAGACCCTGTCACTGAAATGATGGGTTCGTTAAAGTGTGCATGTCCTGTTTATACAACATAAGGGTGGGTGGGAGGGCCCAAGGACAATTCAATTTTGCACCTCTTTTTTCTTTCATTTTTCTTTGCATCATGTGCTGTTTGGGGAGTATTTTTTTGAAGGGCCATCCTGCGTGACACTGCAGTGCCACTCTTAGATGGGCCAGGTGTTTGTGTCGGCCACTTGTGTCGCTTAGCTTAGTCACACAGCGACCTTGGTGCGCCTCTTTTTTTCTTTGCATCATGTGCTGTTTGGGGAGTTTTTTTTTGAAGTGCCATCCTGTCTGACACTGCAGTGCCACTCCTAGATGGGCCAGATGTTTGTGTCGGCCACTTGGGTTGCTTATATTAGTCACACAGCTACCTCATTGCGCCTCTTTTTTTCTTCTTTGCGTTATGTGCTGTTTGGGGAGTATTTTTTTGAAGGGACATCCTGCGTGACACTGCAGTGCCACTCCTAGATGGGCCAGATGTTTGTGTCGGCCACTAGGGTCGCTTAGCTTAGTCACACATCTACCTCATTGCGCCTCTTTTTTTCTTTGCGTCATGTGCTGTTTGGGGAGTATTTTTTTGAAGGGCCATCCTGCGTGACACTGCAGTGCCACTCCTAGATGGGCCAGATGTTTGTGTCGGCCACTTGGGTCGCTTATCTTAGTCACACAGCTACCTCATTGCGCCTCTTTTTTTCTTTGCATCATGTGCTGTTTGGGGAGTATTTTTTTGAAGGGCCATCCTGCGTGACACTGCAGTGCCACTCCTAGATGGGCCAGGTGTTTGTGTCGGCCACTTGTGTCGCTTAGCTTAGTCACACAGCGACCTTGGTGCGCCTCTTTTTTTCTTTGCATCATGTGCTGTTTGGGGAGTATATTTTTGAAGTGCCATCCTGTCTGACACTGCAGTGCCACTCCTAGATGGGCCCGGTATTTGTGTCGGCCACTTGGGTCGCTTAGCTTAGTCACACAGCTACCTCATTGCGCCTCTTTTTTTCTGTGCATCATGTGCTGTTTGGGGACAAATTTTTTGAATGGCCATCCTGTCTGACACAGCAGTGCCACTCCTAGATGGGCCAGGTGTTTGTGTCGGCCACTTGGGTCGCTTAGCTTAGCCATCCAGCGACCTCTGTGCAAATTTTAGGACTAAAAATAATATTGTGAGATGTGAGGTGTTCAGAATAGACTGAAAATGAGTGGAAATTATGGTTATTGAGGTTAATAATACTATGGGATCAAAATGACCCCCAAATTCTATGATTTAAGCTGTTTTTTAGTGTTTTTTGAAAAAAACACCCGAATCCAAAACACACCCGAATCCGACAAAAAAATTTCGGTGAGGTTTTGCCAAAACGCGTCCGAACCCAAAACACGGCAGCGGAACCGAACCCAAAACCAAAACCCGAAAAATTTCCGGTGCACATCACTAATGAATATACCCCTTAGTGTTGCTACATATCCAGTTGATCTCTTCAGCCTATTTACTCACTGGACCACTTGATGATGTCAATGACAAATGGATTTAAACCCAAAGCTGAATGGTTGAACCAATGGTTCCCAAACATGGTCCTCAAGGCACCCTAACATTTCAGGTTTTAAGGATATCCATGCCTAAGTACAGTTGATTTAATTAGTACCTTAGTCAGTTTGAAATACAATTTGTGCACAAGCAGGAATGTCCCTAAAACCTGGACTATTGTGGTGCCTAAAGGGGATGAAGTGATGTGACCGGCAGTCAGGAGACCTCTGGTCACAATACTTCCCCCTACATCCAGAAGCCTCACAAACTCAATAGTTGGCATGCTGACTAAAAGGGACTATTCTGACAACCATAGAGTGGGGATAGAACCTGTGGCGACCGTAGCTCCCACTGAGCCCGCATTCTGCATCTGGAATCCCGGTGTTGGGATGCTGACCGCCGAGATCCTGGCCACAGGTAAAACATACCCAACCCGCCTAGAGAACTGTATTTGGGAACCACTGGATTAAAACTTGATGCTGAATTACTAAAAGAAAATGCTTGAACCACTGTTCTGTATTGGTCATAAAAGTACAATGAAGGGTCAGCTACATATTAGTAATATATCTGTTTAAGAATTGCAAATATAGGGGCTGATTCATGTCACTTTGCAAACAAGATGCGACCTCAAAATCTGCGACTGGACGTGCGCACGCACCAAGCACATTCACAGTGGGTAGTCAGTGGGCTGCATGCTGCCCGCCTTACCTTGCGATAGGCGGTCCCCTGCATGCGATTCAAAGGATTGCAAATGATGCTAAAAAGCAGAATTTGCAATCCTTACTGACTAAACCCCATAGTGTGGCAGTCAATTATTGATGCACACAGCCTATATTATGTTTTTTGGGCTTGCCATTGCCTGTTTAAACTAGACATGAGCTGCTTCGGTTTTTGTAGAACCGAACCCACCTGAACATTGGGATCCGAGCCGGGATCCTAGACCGTCTTGGAACTTTCCGCCTTACTTGGATCCCAAAGCGTGGCTGAATGCCATCTTCTTGCTGTAAGATTCCCGCAAGCTTTGGATTTTATATAAGTCCCCGTGCATCGGCGCCATCTTTACTCCGGTATTGGAGAGTGTGCTGGACGGATGTGTCCATCTCAGTACTGGGTGGCATGGCATGGTGTGTGTGCCCTGTGTGCTGTATCTTAAAAATGGGTGCTCTCTCTGTCTGCTGTATTTAAAAAAGGGGTGCTCTCTGCTATATCTTAAAAAGGGGTGCTCACTCTGCTGTATCTAAAAAAAAGGTGCTCTCTCTGTCTACTGTATCTGGAAAAGTGGTACTCTATGTCTGCTGTATCTGAAATAGGGGTGCTCTCTCTGTCTGCTGTATCTAAAATAGGGGTGCTCTCTCTGTCTGCTGTATCTGAAAAAGGGGTACTCTGCTGTATCTGAAAAAGGGGTGCTCTCTCTGTCTGCTGTACCTGAAAGGGGTTATCTGTACATCCATCCAGGGGCTCTGCCCTAGTGTAAAATTAAAATAATAAAAGCTAAAAACACAAAGCCTAAAATTATTATAATATATATACAGTATATATATATATATATATATATTGTTTGTTTGTGCTGTACCCCAGTGTACTATACAATTTTAATTTTATTTTCATAAGTACTGTGACACTGCCAGCCAGACCGCAATATATTATTTCCTACGCATACATGTATTGTGTGACGCTGTCGGTGAAGTCAACCGCAGTGTGTAATAATTATATACATTTCTCACTGATTTGTGCGATGCTGTTGGTGAAGACAACCGCAGTGTGTAATTAATATATACATTTCTGACTCATTTGTATGACGCGGTTGGTAAAGTCAACTGCATTGTGTTATTATTATATACATTTCTGACTCATTATGCAACGCTGTAAGTGAAGTCAACCGCAGTGTGTAATTATTATATACATTTCTGACTCATTTGTGCAATGCTGTCAGTGAAGTCCACTGCAGTGTGTAATTATTATTATATTATTATATACAGTAATATTTTAAGGTGATAAAAAATTTAAAATTAAAGTTAACTGAAGAGAAATGTAAAATTGGCAATATGCCATACACAACACAAAGTGGCAAGGAAAGGCTAAGACCTTTTATTTTCAAAAGTAATGAGACACTGCGAGCCAGACCGCAGTATATTATTTCCTACCCATACACATATTGTGCAACGCTGTCGGTGTAGTCAACTGCAGTGTGTAATTATTATGTTCTTTTCTGACTCATCTTGAAGTCAATCACAGTATGTAATTATTATATACATTTCTGGCTCATTTGTGCAATGCTGTCAGTGAAGGCAACCGCAATGTGTAATTATTATATACATTTCTCACAGATTTGTGTGATGCTGTAGGTAAAGTCAACCGCAGTGTGTAATTATTATATACAATTCTAACTCATTTGTATGACGCTGTCGGTGAAGTCAACTACAGTGTGTAATTATTATATACATTTCTGACTCATTTGTATGACGCTGTCGGTGAGGTCAACTACAGTGTGTAATTATTATATAAATTTCTGACTCATTATGCAATGCTGTCGGTGAAGTCAACCGCAGTGTGTCATTATTATATACATTTCTAACTCATTATGCAATGCTGTCGGTGAAGTCAACCACAGTGTGTAATTATTATATAAATTTCTGACTCATTTGTATGACACTGTTGATGAAGTCAACGACAGTGTGTAATTATTATGTACATTTCTGACTCATTATGCAATGCTGTCGGTGAAGTCAACCACAGTGTGTAATTATTGTATATATTTCTGACTCATTATGCAATGCTGTCTGTGAAGTCAACCTCAGTGTGTAATTATTATATACATTTCTGACTCATTTGTGCGACACTGTCAGTGAAGTCAACCGCAGAGTGTAATTATTATTATTATTATTATATTATTATATAAAGCAATATTTTAAGGTGATAAAAAATAAAAAAATTAAGTTAACTGCAGAGAAATGTAAAATTGCCAATATGCCATTCACTACACAAAGTGGCAAGGAAAGGCTTAAACCGTGGCCTCTGTTTAAGACTGGTGGTTCTGCAGCTCATAATGATAATGTAAGCCCTCCTCCCTTTAGAAAAGCTAAAAAAGGAAACCTGTAAAGTCACAGGAACCAAGTGTGCCTTCCAAAATATCACAAATTCCCAAGGAGAGTCCAAGTGTGTCCGCAGTTGCCATGTCTAACCATACTGTACTGGAAGAGAAGGCTCCTTCCACCATTTGCACACCCTCTGCAAGTGTTGGCAAGAGCAGTGCCAGTCAACATGCTGACATTGAGATTGAGGATGTCACTGTAGAAGTATAACAGGAGGAGGAGGATACTGGTGTAGCTGGCGCTAATGAGAATGTTGATGATGATGACATGTGGACAAGTGGAACAGGGCAAACTAAAGACTACATGACTGTGTCAGCCCACTGGGTAGATGTATTGCCTTCCGCATCACCAACAGCAGCAGCAGCAGCACCAGCAGCATCTTGCAAATGCCAACTCATTCAAAGGCAGGCGATGATGTGTATCACCGGTTTTGGTAAGAGGCACACCGCTGAGAACATCTTACAAAAACTCAGGGAAATTATTGCACAATGGCTCACCCGACTTGAACTCTCCTTGGGATTTCTGATATCTAACAATTCCAACAATATTGTGAAAGCATTACATCTGGGAAAATACCAACATGTCCCATGTGTTGCTCCCACAGATTTTTTTTTAAAATGACAGGGGCATGCAGAAGATGCTGTTAGTGGCCAAAACAATTGAGGACATATTTGTCGTTCAGCACATGCATGTCAAATACTGAAGCACCTGCAGAAACTCTTGAATTTGCCCTGTCATCAGTTGAAGCAAGAGGTACTAACAAGGTGAAATTCTACCCTTTATATGCTTCAGCGGATGGAGGAACAGCAAAAGGCCATTCAAGCCAACATGTCCACTTATGACATAGTGAAAGGAGCAGGAATGCACCTGAGTCAAGTGAAGTGGAGATTAATTTCCATGTTGTACAAAGTTCTCAAACCCTTTGTAGTTGCTACATGTGACGTTAGTTCAGACACTGCCAGCTTGAGTCTGGTCATTCCCCTCATCAGGCTTTTGCAAAAGCCGCTGGAGAAAGTAAAGGAGAATCTGAAACAGAGCGATTGTGCTGCTAAGTGTGTCGGACTTGCAGATCAAGCCCTTCAATCACTTTCCGAGGATTCTGTCACAACTGAGGGCTGGAGCTGACAAGAGGAAGCCTCAGTTGCAGGGGCAGAGGTGTAATGAAACCTGGGCGGTAGTATGGGACTTTTGGTCATGCAGTAAGCCAGCCCAAAGGCGTGACCCTGACAACAAAAGTAAAATTTGAAAAGTTTATTTCAAGCACTGTTGAGGTGGTACATAAATAGCAACTTGAGATATGGTAAAGAATGTTCAATACACAGTTCCAAATGAATACAACTGAAGAGCAGATGGTCCTGGGTGCAGTATCAGTAGGTATCCGTCTAGATAGATGTAGGTGATGGAATGTCCATGAATGGCACCCAGTTGCTGAATGGTGCAATGAATACTGAAACTGACAAGCAGATGGTACTCTGGAAGCTGGTTGTATTGTGATGAGAGATAACTTAGTTGCTGGAGAAGCCGGATGGAACCGGACTTAATGATGAAATGAACAGGGTTTGAAGGTATACTATAACTGGAGTATAGACTGGATGCACAGATGATGCTAGGGATCGTTGGAATTGACAAATGGTGACAAGACACCGCTGATGGATGATAATCAATGGCGGAGCACAGATGGTTGCTAGAGTTTGATGGTGAATCGATGGCGGAGCACCGATGGTTGCTAGAGTTTGATGGTGAATCGATGGCGGAGTACCGATGATTGCTGAGAACAGAACACCGCTGGAAGTTAGCTGCTTGAAGCCGGTGTTTGAACACTGCCAGAGAAAAGAGAGCAATTTAGGACACTGTGGAGTCAGGCTGCACCGCTGGATGATAACTTGGTGCAAGTTTCTAGTGGAGTTGGAAGCAGGAGCTGGAAACCTGGAAAAGCTAACCACCACAAGCATGGAGACTGATAACAATGGGTTAACCAAAGCACTGACAACTTCCTGGTTCAGGGACAGGACCTTTATACCTGCAGCAGTGCAGGGATTGGATGGACAATCAGTGCAGTGCATTGGTGCAGATAGTATCATGTGACTGTAAAAAACATGGCTGCGCCCATACTAGCGCTTGGAGGAAAATCCAGCTTGTTGCACCATGTGAGAAATTACAATAATGGCGGCAGAGGCCGCGGAGCACAATGAACGCCAACTTGAACACTTGTTTCACAGTGCTTGCAGCAGAGTCCGTAGCGGGCGAGAGCCACCGTGCAGACTTGTTTGCGCATTTGATTTTCAAAGATGGCGATGGAGGCCGCAGTGGACAGGAGACGCCATGTGGGTCCATCAGAGCACTGGCAATGCAGCAATGGCGGCGGAGGCCGCGGGGGCTAGAACGCCATACTACTACATGAGTTCTTTGTAACAGCATCTGTGGAGTGGCAGAGAGGAAATGTGAAGTGAGGATGTCAGCAGCACAACTGAGACCCGGCCCTGGAATGCTGAGCCAGCCTCAGGAGACACCTGAAAAGGTAGATATTGGTGTCCAGTACCCGGATTGTGACAGCACCCCCCCTTTAGGAGTGGCCCCAGGACACTTCTTAGGCTTCTGAGGAAATCTGGAGTGGAAATTCTGGACCAATGTTGGAGCATGAACATCTGAGGCATTGGTCCAGGAGAGTTCCTCAGGGCCATAGCCCTTCCAATCAATCAGGTATTGTAGTTGACTGTAACGGAAATGTGAATCCAGAATCTTGGCGACATAGTCAATGCCACATTGAGTCTGGACTTTGGGAGCCGAGGGAAGTGCTGAATGGAACCGATTCAGGATCAGCGGTTTCAGAAGGGAGACGTGAAATGTCCTGGGTATTTTCAGGAAGGGAGGAAGCTGGAGTTTGTAGGCCACTGGGTTGATGACTTGTTCAATTTGGAAAGGACCGATATATCGGGGAGCAAATTTCATGCTCAGAACTCTCAGTCTCAAATTCTTTGTAGATAGCCAGACACGATCATCCACTTTAAGGGCAGGAATTGCCCTACGCTTCTTATCTGCAAACTTCTTGTATCTAAAAGATGCCTTGAGTAAAGCCGCTCGGACATTCTTCCAGTTATTTGAAAACTGACAAAGAGTGATATCAGCTGCAGGCACTGAAGTTGCTGGAAGCAGTTGAAATTCCAGAACTTTGGGGTGAAATCCATAGTTGGTGAAGAACGGCGTGGAAGAAGATGAGGAATGATACTGATTGGTATGGCAGAACTTGGCCCAAGGAAGGAGTTGAACCCAGTCATCTTGGGAAGAGGATACATAAATACAGAGGAAGGCCTCAAAGTCCTGATTCACACTTTCCATTTGACCATTGGTCTGGGGGTGATAAGCTGTGGATTAATTGACTTGGAGGGCCACACATTAACTTCGCCAGAACTTGGCTACGAACTGTACTCCTCTATCCGAAATTATCTCCTCGGGGAGAGCATGTAGTCTGAAAATCTCCTGAATGAAGACTTAAGCCAACTTGGAAGCTGACGGAAGACCGGTGAGGGGAATGAAGTGAGCCATCTTGGTGAACCGGTTAACTACTACCCAGATGGTATTAAATTTGTTACACAGAGGAAGGTCCGTAATAAAGTCTATTGACAAATGGGTCCATGGATGACGAGGAACAGATAGCGGAACCAGTTGCCCAGCGGGTGACTGGCGGGATACTTTGTGTTGGGCACATTTTGGGCAGGAAGCAATAAACTCCGTGACGTCCTTTTTCAGAGTCAGCAACCAGTAAGATCTGGAGATGAATTCAAGGGTTTTCTGGATGCCCGCGTGTCCGGAAAAATGAGAAGTGTGTGCCCAATGCATGAGCTTCTTCCTTAAAGCCGGTTTTACAAGACTTTTCCCTGATGGGGGCATAGAGTCCATCCTCACTGCGGAGAATGCCACTGGATTAATAATAGGATACTTGTCAGTAGACTCGGACTCATTTTATTGCTCCCAGGAGTGGGAAAGGGCATCAGCCTTGCGATTCTGTGACCCTGGACAGAACTGGAGTTTAAAATCAAACCTAGAAAATAAGTGCCCACCTGGCTTGGCGAGGGTTGAGACATTTTGCGCCTTTAAAGTATAGGAGATTCTTGTGGTCTGTCAGAATGGTGATGGTGTGAGAAGCTCCCTCTAATAAATATCTCCACTCTTCCAGAGCGAGTTTGATAGCCAAAAGTTCTTGATCACCAATGGTGTAATTGAGCTCAGTAGGAGCGAACTTCTGGAGAAGAAGCCGCAAGGATGTAGATGACCGTCATCAGCTCTTTGAGACAGGAATGCACCCACTCCAATGGAAGAGGCATCCACCTCAAGCGTGAAGGGCGAGTTGGTATCAGGCTGTCAACACCGGAGCTGAGATGAACCTTTGTTTTAACAAATGGAAGGCTTGGTCTGCTTCTTCGGACCACTTGGAGGGGTTAGCACCCTTCTTGGTAAGGGCAGTGACAGGCGCCACAATGGTGGAAAAGTCTCGAATGAATTTTCTGTAGTAATTGGCGAATCCTAAGAATCTCTGGACACCCTTGAGGGTTGTAGGTATTGGCCAATCTTGAATAGCTTGCAGTTTCTCAGGATCCATCTCTAGACCGGAACCGGACACAATGTAGCCTAGAAATGGAATAGACTTGACTTCAAAGATGCATTTTTCAAACTTGCAATAAAGATGATTGGCACAAAGATGGGACAGAACCTCCTTTACCCAGAAACGATATTCCTCTAGATCGTTAGCAAAGATGAGGATGTCATTGAGGTAAACCACGACATGACAATAGAGGATGTCTCTGAAGATCTCGTTCACGAAGTGTTGGAAAACGGCTGGAGCATTACTGAGTCCGAAAGGCATGATGAGGTACTCGTAATGTCTGTCATGGGTGTTAAATGCGGTCTTCCACTCGTCACCCTTCCAGATCCAAATGAGGTTTTAGGCTCCCCTCAAATCTAACTTCGTTGCACCGCTAACTCGCCCGAAGAGTTCGGTAATCAGAGGCAGAGGATACCGGTTCTTTACAATGATGTCATTCAGACCTCTATAATCGATGCATGGGCGCAGGCCACCATCTTTCTTCTTTACGAAGAAGCCTGCACTAGCTGGAGAAGAAGAAGGTTGAATAAAACCCTTTGCCAAGTTTTCCTTAATATATTCCTCCATGGAATGATTCTCTGGTAAAGACAATGGATGAGTTCGGCCTCAAGGTGGAACCTTCCCCGGGATGAGGTCGATAGGGATATGCCATTCCCTATGTGGGAGAAGGATATCGGCAGAAGTTTTGCTGAACACATCAGTATAGTCTTGATATGGAGGAGGTGGAATATCAGAAGACTTGGAGGATGAAGAACAAACAGGAAGCCCTTTGGAAAGACAGGTCTTGGAGCAGGAGGGACCCCATGTCAGGATATGAGTCGTCCTCCAATCAATCTGGGGGTTATGCAAATGAAGCCATGGAAGGCCTAGAACCACGGGATGAGCGGCCTTTGGAAATACCAGGAAGGAGATTAATTCTGAATGAAGAGCTACTACCTTCAGATGGACAGGCAGAGTCTTAAAGGTAATGACTGTATCAGAAATCCTGCTGCCATCCATGGCAGTCAAGGATATGGAAGACGAAAGTCTCTTGGTGGGTAGGGACCACCGCTTGACATATTCCTCAGTCATAAAGTTCTCAGCCGCTCCTGAGTCTAACAGAGCAATAATGTTCCTAGTGCGCTGGGCCACTGGGAGTGAGACTGGGAGGTTACAATCACTTGAAGATGGAGAGGAGTGCATTGCTCCTAGCCGACCCTCTTCTTGGCGGGCTTGGACTTGTAGTTTACTGCGCGCTTGGGACAGGCATTAAGGACGTGAGATGGTGCAGCACAATATAGACAAAGGCGCTCAGAAAGACGTCTTCTACGCTCTGCCGGAGATAGACGAGAGTGACCTATCTGCATGGTCTCGTCCTTGGGTGGAGATGGTTGACAAGGAGGAGAAGCGGTAGTAGATTTGGGAAATGATGACCTTTCTCGCTCAATTACCCTCTCTCGGAATCGTAGGTCCACTTTGGTACACAGAGATATGAGCTCATTCAACTTTAGAGGCAAGTCTCTGGTCGCGAGCTCGTCCTTAATACGTTCAGATAGGCCATGACAGTAGGCTGCATACAAAGCGTCGTCGTTCCATGACAGTTCTGATGCCAGAATCTGAAACTGTATTAGATATTGCCCAACAGTTCGTGTCCCCTGGCGTAACCAGAGAATCTTGGAAGAGGCTGAAGTCACACGACCTGGATCGTCGAAGATGCGTCTGAATGTTGCCACAAAGTCTGTGTAGGAGGACAGCATGTCATCCGATCTCTCCCACAAGGGTGATGCCCAGTAAAGGGCAGTGCCACTGAGGAGGGAGATAATGTAGGCAACTTTAGTGCGATCAGTTGGGAAACTGCCAGGCCGTAACTCAAAATTAATTTCGCACTGGTTGAGGAATCCACTGCAGGCTTTTTGAGAACCATCAAATTTCGCTGGAGTAGGAAAATGAAGACGTGGAGCAGAAATGGGTATGGTGGGTGGGGTTACCACTGTAGGTACTGCAGTCGGTACACCGGTCGCCCCTGAGCCACGGAGGGTCATTTGGATCCCATCCAGCCGAGAGGAGAGATCCCGGAGACAGCGGATAACATGGCATTGGGCAGCCTCCTGCTGTTCGAGTCGGGCTGCCAGTTCTTGCATCGGCCTGGCCGCTTGGTCTTGGTCTCCGGCTGGATTCATTAGGTCAGTGCTTACTGTCCCAACTGAGGGCTGGAGCTGACAAGAGGAAGCCTCAGTTGCAGGGGCAGAGGTGTAATGAAACCTGGGCGGTAGTATGGGACTTTTGGACATGCAGTAACCCAGCCCGAAGGCGTGACCACGACAACAAAAGTAACATTTTAAAAGTTTATTTCTAGCACTGTTAAGGTGGTACATAAATAGCAACTTGAGATATGGTAAATAATGTTCAATATACAGTTGCAAATGAATACAACTCAAGAGCAGATGGTCCTGGGTGCAGTATCAGTAGGTATCCGTCTAGATAGAAGTAGGTGATGGAATGTCCATGAATGGCACCCAGTTGCTGAATGGTGCAAAGAAACTGACCAGCAGATGGTACTCTGGAAGCTGGTTGTATTGTTGGGGAGATTACTTAGTTGCTGAAGAAGCCGGATGGAACCGGACTTAATGATGAAATGAACAGGGCTTGAAGATACACTGTAACTGGTGTATATACTGAATGCACAGATGATGCTAGGGATCGTTGGAATTAACAAACGGTGACAAGACACCACTGATGGCAGATAATAGATAGCGGAGCACTGATGGTTGCTAGAGTTTGATGGTGAATCGATGGTGGAGCACCGATGGTTGCTAGAGTTCGATAGTGAATCAATGGCAGAGCACTGATGATTGCTGAGAACAGAACACCGCTGGAAGTTACAGCTGGAAGCCGGTGTTTGAGCACTGCCAATTGCAGAGAGCAATATAGGACACTGTGGAGTCAGGCTGCACCGCTGGATGATAACTTGGTGCGAGTCTCTAGTGGAGTTGGAAGCAGGAGCTGGAAACCTGGAAAAGCTAACCACCACAAGCATGGAGACTGATAACCATGTGTTGACAACCAAAGCACTGACAACTTCCTGGTTCAGGGACAGGACCTTTATACCTGCAGCAGTGCAGGGATTGGATGGACAATCAGGCAGAGTCCAGCAGTGCTGTTGATTGGTGCAGATAGTATCATGTGACTGGAAACAACATGGCTGCGCCCATACTAGCACTTGGAGGAAAATCTAGCTTGTTGCACCATGTGAGAAATTACAATAATGGCGGCGGAGGCCGCGGAGCACAGTGGACGCCAACTTGAACACTTGATTCACAGTGCTTGCGGCAAAGGCCGTAGCGGGCGAGAGCCACCGTGCAGACTTGTTTGCGCATTTGATTTTCAAAGATGGCGGCGGAGGCCGCAGCGAACAGGAGACGCCATGTGGGCCCATCAGAGCATTGGCAATGCAGCAATGGCGGCGGAGGCCACGGGGGCTAGAACGCCATACTACTACATGAGTTCTTTGTAACAGCATCTATGGAGTGGCATAGAGGAAATGTGAAGTGAGGATGTCAGCAGTACGACTGAGACCCGGCCCTGGAACGCTGAGCCAGCCTCAGGAGACACCTGAAAGGTAGATAATGGCGTCCAGTAACCCGGATCGTGACAGATTCAAGTGTAGTCAATCTCTTGAAATCAGAGCAGTATATGTTGGCGACTCTACTTGATCCTAAGTTTAAGTCATACATCATGTCTTTCTTTCCAACGGGCACAAATCTGCGGAGATGTCAGGAGCTGTTGTTGAGAAAATTGTCAGCTCAAGCAGAAGGTGATAACCCAACATCTCCTGCTTCATTTTCTCCGGCAACTGCGGCTGCAATGAAAAAACTAAGCTTCCAAAGAGACCCACTGGCGGTGATGAAGTACTTTTGACATCTGGTCTGCCTACAATCACTGACATGTCTACTGTCACTGCATATGATTCTGTCACCATTGAAAGAATGGTTGATGATTATTTCAGTGACAGCATCATGTCAGACAGTCTGTTTGACTACTTGCAGGAAAAAAGGCAACTTGGAGGCCCATGAACAAACGGTCTTTGTTTTACGTAAGTTGCCCCCCTCTCCAGTGTGTACTCAGAAATATTTTTTAGCGTAGCTGGGCACCTTGTCAGCGATCGGCATATGAGGTTACTTCCCCGTAATGTGAAAAGGATTATGTTCATCAAAATGAATTATAAATTCCACAAATAATAGGATTTTGGTACTTACCAGGTAAATCCTTTTCTTTGAATCCATAGGGGGCACTGGAGTACTCTTGGGATATGGACGGGCGGAGCCGAACAAAGGCACTGAATATTCAAATTTAGGACCCTCCCACCCCTCCATATCCCCGAGTACCTCAGTGTACTGTCTCAGTGTTTTTTACTGAGCGAACAGGAACGATATAGAGAGGTTGACAATGGAGAATACCTATAACATAACGGACAACAACAATGTTGACCCATAACCTTACTGTCAACTAAACAGTTGACACCATAACCGATAGAACTTTATAATTTGAACCAATCGGTGAAAATGTGTTACCATAAGCTCCTCTGAGCTTAATAACAATCAAGTAAAACGTGTTCACTAAGCTCCCTTGAGCTTAAAACAACCCAGGTAAAACTGCTCTGGGTGGGCGTCCAGTGCCCCCTATGGATTCAAAGAAAAGGATTTACCTGGTAAGTACCAAAATCCTATTTTCTTTTTCATCCACTAGGGGTCACTGGAGTACTCTTGGGACGTACCAAAGCTTCCCTCGTGGGCGGGAGAGCTGTTTGATACTTGTAACAGTAGGCAGCCCAAGGCTAGATGCTGATGGCGCCACCATTTATAACGTGTAAACGTGCACAAACATGGTGCACATGAAGGCTATATAGCCGCGTTTTAGACACTCCACGACCCACTGGGTCTGACATTCCCACAGAACCTGTGGGATGAGTTATTACTGACGTAGGCGATTGTAACCTAGCCTTAAGGTAAGCCTGACTTGTAGTCATTATTATTACCCAACTCGATAATGTCTGCTGAGAAACTGGCTAACCCCAGTTGGCAGTATCATAGAGAACAAACAACGTATTCATATCACGTACTGTTGACGTTCGGCACATATATAAACGCGTAATGCGTGTACCACATTCAGTTCTAGAATGTGCTGTCCACACAGGAACCCCTATTGGTACATTGATGTGAAGAATACGAAAGCGTGATTCGTCCGAAGATCTGCTTTGTCATGAGAAAACTGAAATACGGTGGCTTGGAATACAAGGCACCCAAATATGAAAACAAACCCTTGCCGAAGCCAAGGCTAGAAGAAAAAATTGTTTTCCAAAGTGAGAAACTTAATTCCCATTTGTTGAAAGGGTTCACAATATGAAACTGTAAGAAATCTGAACCCAACTTCAAGTCGCCTGGCGCTGTAGGTGGGATAAATAGAGTGTGAACTTTGATGACACCTTGTAGAAAGATGTGTACAGACGCAAATAGAAGCAAACGTCTTTGAAAATAAGTTTACCACACAGATACCTGCACTCTTCGTGCAGATCAACGCAGTTTTCCATCCCACCCCGTTTAACAGAATACGGGTTACTTGAAGGATGATGTTGGAACTTCCGAGGTTTACAACCTATGTAAGCACACGAAATTTTGTAAAAATGAGCTGCCTTAAACGGCTTACTATTTCGTAACATGGTTAGTATAACCGATACTGTAATGCTCAATTTCTTAAGAGGGCGGTCTGAACCCTCACCCCGTCAACCGCAGCTGCGGTACCTAGATAATAGGTACCTAGGGAACTATGGGTAAACTAACGTTTCCTGATGTAACAGGTTGGACGTATTATGAGCGGGCCAAGATCGTGTGCAAGTATTCCTTGAAAATTCGAGAAGCAAACTTCTCCGAAACCCATGAGATACCACCAGTATGACTGTGACAAACTGTCTTATGATCCGTTTTGACAACGGAGAGAGCAGCGGAAAATGGTGGAGCCAGATACACGATGCTGAATGACCACATGAATGTGAGAGACTCCACCGCCACTGCCCTTGTGATCTGTTTTGTACACATACTGAACTTTCGTAATTGTGGCGAGATGCCATCATGTATACTTGAGGGTAACCCCCTTCTGTGGACTCACATATGAAACACCTCTAGATTTAATGTCCAGTTTTCAGGATCCAAATCCTGACGGGTGAGATCCTCTGTCTAACAGATGTCCACTCACATAATGATCTCTTGACATTTTCACATAATGGTGTTCTGAGCCATTGAGGATCTGAGTTACCTGCCGCATTGCCATGCGGCTACTTGGTTCTCACTGGTTGTTGTGTATGCAACTGCCGTTGCCTTGTTTGACTGCTTAAGGCCAGCGTGGGACATGCATCAAAAATTTACATGAAACTCATGGTTGTTCCTCTCCACCGAAATCTTTAGTAAAAGGCGAAAGATTTATTCGTTCTGAAGAGAAACCAGAGTATATACCTGGTCAGACTGAAAGCGAATTATGTATTGCATTGTAAAATGCCCAGAGTTCTAGGACATTTATCGACAGCAATCTGTCGTGTTTTAGAACCTTTGTTGCTAATTTTAACTACAAATCCTGACCCTCTGCGACTGTCGTCCAGAGTATATGCACCCTTTTCCCTCTGTGGGAAACGCGAGTGAAGGGTGGCGAACTAAATTGAAAACACATCGTTATTCGTAATAGGTGAATACACCAATGTACCGCTAGTGTGCGTGTTTTGCACTAATTACTAGACGTACATTTGTTATTGCTGGTGTAGTAGGTAAAAGTCTTTGATTTACCGTATTTATCATCTTACCTAGGCATTGACATCGTTTAGACGGAATTAGATGCGATTGTTTTCGAACTTGATCTGCTACCGCAGTATACCTTAGTAGCGCAAGGTTAGAGGAACTTTGTTGAGACAGAGTTCGTATGTGAGATGAGCTATCATCCCAACATCACTTTTGGTAAATACCCAAAGCGATAAGCAACGGTAGACATGAAATGGTTAATGGTTGTGGCGAATTGCAAACGCTAAAACCTGTGATGAACAAACCGGAATGGGTATATACGCATTGCAAATGCCAGTATTTTGTGGCTCCAATATGCCAATACTACCTGCAGCAAATCCATTTTCAAACTGCAGTAAGTGATTTGTTGATTGCAACTGCGACGGAGCTGTATGGATTGGTTACCCCAACCAGAGGGGAATAAGCCACCCTGACTCTGCCTGTATTATAAAGACAGCTGAAACCCAGTAGAGACCAAATGGCTACCTGCCAATCCGTTCGACAGAGGCAGTCATGACCCTGTTGAAGTCTGGAAACCCCGCAAAGGTAACATGTAAAGACGCGCTCCCACAATTGGAAAAGAGGTCATCAACTACTGGCTTGCAGACCGTAGCGACCTGTCGTTACAAGGCGTGAGTGTTTGTATCACCGCCT
The DNA here is from genome assembly GCF_028390025.1 of Pseudophryne corroboree. Lineage (NCBI taxonomy): Eukaryota > Metazoa > Chordata > Amphibia > Anura > Myobatrachidae > Pseudophryne > Pseudophryne corroboree. The sequence continues at coordinate 478,748,153 of NC_086448.1, read as the reverse complement.
TGAAACTGAAGTCTAAAGGGATTAAATGCCGGCACAAGAATTCCGTTTCGATTAACGGCTGAATATCAAATGTAGGACCAACAAGCTGTGGCCTTGTCGTGCTGAACTGGCGACGATGAAACGTCGTTAGAAGCTTTACAGATATACTCTGTAGCTTCTTTTAACCGTAATGTCTAGTGACCCAAATGTTTCATGGGTCTTTATGTTTGACACAGACGCATTTACCAATGTCGGATGGCGTCATATTGTAAACGATTAAATAGTGGTCAAAGTCTACTAAGTGGAACAATGGAGACATTGACTCCCTGTAATTTAGCAATGTATGTTCGCAACAACCCTGCACTATCTGAGTGCTGGTCTAATGAACCCTTCTCACTCGTGGTTATCGGTGTGAGATTCGACATAGAATCGTGCATTACATTATAAGACCAGTTAAATAAGCACTGTGGTACCCAAAGGGAATTCCTCTGGAAAACTGTCTTTTGTTAGAGCTGGCGGAATAACTTCCGAGACTCCGATGCCAATGTTATTTTTTTTTTTTTTTTTGGTCTGTACTAGAGCCTTACTCGCTATGCAGACAGACACCCCAATAGGCCACGGACAGCCATTGCACGCCTTATGACGTTATCATGTCATATATATATATTGTATTGGTGAACAGCATAATAATATTAAACTCAAGGTTGATTCTCTCTACGGAAATCTTTAGTAAAACTAAAGATTTATTCGCTGTGAAGAAAAAACAGAGTAATCTTTATGTGAAAAGCAGTTCACATGGCCTATGAAACCCGAACCAAATTCCTACTAACCCCCCTACGCCTCTGGTGGCTTAGAGATGTAGGGCAGGAATGTTCTAGAATCATGTAGAAAAACAGTTTACATGCCGATTAAAATTTCCCACTAACACCCCTGCGCCTCCAGTGGCTTAGAGATGTAGGGCAGGAATGTTCCAGAATCACAAACTGGAAAACAACAGGCAGCATGGTTAAAATGGCCCGTTTGCCATGCTGACCTTTCCGTATAGGTTATTATACAGTATAACCACAGGACGGTTACAACTGTTCTATGAATAAATATATATATAAGCTGATAGGCCATGATCACATCAGACATTAATATTAATATATTAATATAGGCTCCCTAGCTTTGTTAATAGCAGCCATTAATATAGGTTAAACTCTGAAAATCACAGCCAGTAATATAGTTCAATTATTACTGTCAGTATCGGTAACAAGCTTATATCTGTGATAGATATATATATATATAAATATATATATACCCAGCTGGTCATATATCCGCCAGCTTCCACCGTGCCTCTTCCCCCCCTATGATCATCTGCGGGAAGCCTGCACTTGTGATCGTCTCTGTAGTGAGACTGATGGGCGGCCGGACGTAGCTGGGCGGCCGTGTTGGAAGCCTGCCCTGGCATTTGCAGGCCGTGACGGAGCGGCGGTCATACTGGTACTAAGTATGGCTTACCTGCTGTGCAGCCGTACGGAGCCCAGTGTGCGGCAGGACGGACTGGCGGCTACCGGAGCGCTGGGACGGGCGGCCTGATGTCAGACGGAGCAGCTGCTTCGTATGAACTCCCCCTGCTGCGGCAGGAGGGAGCTTGGCGGCGACCGGAGCGCTGGGACGGGCGGCTTGATGTCCCCGTCTGTGTGATACATAGCGGCTGTTTAGCGTCGTCTGATCTCCCCCTGCTATGCGGCAGGACGGAGTTGGCGGCTGCCGGAGCACTGGGACGGCTTGTCTCCTCAGAAGGTAGTGGCTGTCTTGGCGGGTATGAGCTCCCCCTGCTGTGCGGCGGGACGGAGCTGTATTGTATTCACATTAACCCACACATAGCGGGGCGGCAGCCTGCGCTGACCGCCCCGCTCCCCAGCCTACCTTTCTGTAACTTCTGGCTGTGGCGGGACTTTCTGTATAAGCTCCGTCCAGCTTCAGTGGTGTGACTCATGGCTGCAACGGGGCTTCGTTGTGTAAGCTCCGTCAGCTCTGTAGTCCTTGTGACGCAGTCAGCTTCCAGTGATCTATTGGCTGCGACGGCTTTTTGCAAGCCCGTCCAGCTCTCTAGTCCTGGCTGCTGTTTGTAGAAGCAGTGCTGTCTGTGGCCGTGAGGGTGCTCTTTGTGAGGACCGACACGCCATGCTGTCTGTGGCTGTGAGGGTGCTCTTTGTGAGGACCGACACGCCATGCGCTGCCCGTGCAGCGGCACTATCCCGGACCCATGTTTTTTCAGAAACTGGGAAGGGATGTGCTAAGTTGTAAAAATAAAAATTAAAAATAAAATTTAAAAATAAAAATCCAAGTGTGGCTATACCACAAGCCGATGTTCGTGCTGTGAGCACCGAAAAAACACTGAGACAGTACACTGAGGTACTCGGGGATATGGAGGGGTGGGAGGGTCCTAAATTTGAATATTCAGTGCCTTTGTTCGGCTCCGCCCGTCCATATCCCAAGAGTACTCCAGTGACCCCTAGTGGATGAAAAAGAAAAGACTTTTACCAGCAATAACCTCCAAAACGTATAGAGGGACCTGGGATGGTGGATTCCAGTGGGAAGAATTAATAGTCTGTGAAGAAGAGGATGTAGACACTGATGGATGTGAGGAATCAGATTATGATGGACAACTATGAGATTGTGGCTGTAAACTAAAGCCAGTTTGTGCACTGTCCATTTCCAGCTTGTTTTGTGGGGGCCCAAACAAACCAATAATTTCAGCCACAACTTAAGTGACAGTCCCTGTCAGTGAAATGATTGGTTTGTTAAACTTTGCATGTCCTGTTTAATAAAAACATTGGGTGGGTGGGAAGGCCCAAGGACAATTTCCACCTTGCAGCTCTTTTCTTTGCATTATGTGTTCTTTGGAGCATTTTTTGGCAATAGTGCATAAAACAAAACTGCCATCCTGTCTGCCACTGCAGTGCCACTCCTAGATGTTCCAGGTGTTTGTGTTTATTTTTTTAATAACTTGTTCCATGTCTCCGATTTATGTCTATGATCACTGCCACTGCATCCATCTAGGCCTAAGGGTGTTCTTTTTTTTTTTCCAAGGGTGTTCTTTTTTTTGGTCAATCAAAATAATACATTCCTGTTTTTTAATAACTGGTTCCATGTCTCCAATTTATGTCATCTGTCACTTGCTCCTTATTTCTTTGCGTTTTATGCTCTTTGGAGCATTTTTTGGGCATAGTTTATAAAACTTCCATCCTGTCTGCCACTGCAGTGCCACTTCTAGATGTTACAGGTGTTTGTTCCACCCACTTCTGTCACTTATCTTAGTCATCCAGCTACCTCGGTGGAACCTTTTGGCCTAAACTGGATAAAAACAATATTGGGGTAGATGTATTAACCTGGAGACGGCATAAGGAAGTGATAAACCAGTGATATGTGCAAGGTGATAAAGGCACCAGCCATTCAGATCCTAACTGTTAATTTACATATTGGAGCTGATTGGCTAGTGTGTTTATCACCTTGCACATATCACTGGTTTATCACTTCCTTATGCCTTCTCCAGGTTAATACATCTGCCCCATTGTGAGCTATGAGGAGTTCAAAATAGACTGGAAATGAGTGGAAATTAATGTTATTGAGGTTAATAATACTGTACGCAATATAGAGGATAATACTTCTGATACAAAGTATAGAGGATGATAATAGTGTACTGTAGTTGTGATAAGCAGCATTCCCACATTCTGTGACTTTACCTGTTTTTATGATTTAAAAAAAAAACAATTGAACCAAAACCAAAATATACAAGGGCGGATTTGGCAAAACCAATTCAAAACCAAAACATTAAAAAACAAACAAACTAACAAACAAACCGAAAAATGGCCAGGCGCACATCTCTAGTTTATAACCAATGTATTTTGTAAGAATTTGTCTCCCAGCCCAGTTTTAAGAAAGGTACATGTGTACTAGAGATGAGCGCCTGAAATTTTTCGGGTTTTGTGTTTTGGTTTTGGGTTCGGTTCCGCGGCCGTGTTTTGGGTTCGAACGCGTTTTGGCAAAACCTCACCAAATTATTTTTGTCGGATTCGGGTGTGTTTTGGATTCGGGTGTTTTTTTCAAAAAACCCTAAAAAACAGCTTAAATCATAGAATTTGGGGGTAATTTTGATCCCAAAGTATTATTAACCTCAAAAAACATAATTTACACTCATTTTCAGCCTATTCTGAACACATCACACCTCACAATATTATTTTTAGTCCTAAAATTTGCACCGAGGTCGCTGTGTGAGTAAGATAAGCGACCCTAGTGGCCGACACAAACACCGGGCCCATCTAGGAGTGGCACTGCAGTGTCACGCAGGATGTCCCTTCCAAAAAACCCTCCCCAAACAGCACATGACGCAAAGAAAAAAAGAGGCGCAATGAGGTAGCTGTGTGAGTAAGATTAGCGACCCTAGTGGCCGACACAAACACCGGGCCCATCTAGGAGTGGCACTGCAGTGTCACGCAGGATGTCCCTTCCAAAAAACCCTCCCCAAACAGCACATGACGCAAAGAAAAAAAGAGGCGCAATGAGGTAGCTGACTGTGTGAGAAAGATAAGCGACCCTAGTGGCCGACACAAACACCGGGCCCATCTAGGAGTGGCACTGCAGTGTCACGCAGGATGGCCCTTCCAAAAAACCCTCCCCAAACAGCACATGACGCAAAGAAAAAAAGAGGCGCAATGAGGTAGCTGACTGTGTGAGTAAGATTAGCGACCCTAGTGGCCGACACAAACACCGGGCACATCTAGGAGTGGCACTGCAGTGTCACGCAGGATGTCCCTTCCAAAAAACCCTCCCCAAACAGCACATGACGCAAAGAAAAAAAGAGGCGCAATGAGGTAGCTGTGTGAGTAAGATTAGCGACCCTAGTGGCCGACACAAACACCGGGCCCATCTAGGAGTGGCACTGCAGTGTCACGCAGGATGTCCCTTCCAAAAAACCCTCCCCAATCAGCACATGATGCAAAGAAAAAGAAAAGAAAAAAGAGGTGCAAGATGGAATTATCCTTGGGCCCTCCCACCCACCCTTATGTTGTATAAACAAAACAGGACATGCACACTTTAACCAACCCATCATTTCAGTGACAGGGTCTGCCACACGACTGTGACTGATATGACGGGTTGGTTTGGACCCCCCCCAAAAAAGAAGCAATTATTCTCTCCTTGCACAAACTGGCTCTACAGAGGCAAGATGTCCACCTCATCTTCACCCTCCGATATATCACCGTGTACATCCCCCTCCTCACAGATTATCAATTCGTCCCCACTGGAATCCACCATCTATGCTCCCTGTGTACTTTGTGGAGGCAATTGCTGCTGGTCAATGTCTCCGCGGAGGAATTGATTATAATTCATTTTAATGAACATCATCTTCTCCACATTTTCTGGATGTAACCTCGTACGCCGATTGCTGACAAGGTGAGCGGCGGCACTAAACACTCTTTCGGAGTACACACTTGTGGGAGGGCAACTTAGGTAGAATAAAGCCAGTTTGTGCAAGGGCCTCCAAATTGCCTCTTTTTCCTGCCAGTATAAGTACGGACTGTGTGACGTGCCTACTTGGATGCGGTCACTCATATAATCCTCCACCATTCTATTAATGTTGAGAGAATCATATGCAGTGACAGTAGACGACATGTCCGTAATCGTTGTCAGGTCCTTCAGTCCGGACCAGATGTCAGCATCAGCAGTCGCTCCAGACTGCCCTGCATCACCGCCAGCGGGTGGGCTCGGAATTCTGAGCCTTTTCCTCGCACCCCCAGTTGCGGGAGAATGTGAAGGAGGAGATGTTGACAGGTCGCGTTCCGCTTGACTTGACAATTTTGTCACCAGCAGGTCTTTCAACCCCAGCAGACCTGTGTCTGCCGGAAAGAGAGATCCAAGGTAGGCTTTAAATCTAGGATCGAGCACGGTGGCCAAAATGTAGTGCTCTGATTTCAACAGATTGACCACCCGTGAATCCTTGTTAAGCGAATTAAGGGCTGCATCCACAAGTCCCACATGCCTAGCGGAATCGCTCCGTGTTAGCTCCTTCTTCAATGCCTCCAGCTTCTTCTGCAAAAGCCTGATGAGGGGAATGACCTGACTCAGGCTGGCAGTGTCTGAACTGACTTCACGTGTGGCAAGTTCAAAGGGCATCAGAACCTTGCACAACGTTGAAATCATTCTCCACTGCACTTGAGACAGGTGCATTCCACCTACTATATCGTGCTCAATTGTATAGGCTTGAATGGCCTTTTGCTGCTCCTCCAACCTCTGAAGCATATAGAGGGTTGAATTCCACCTCGTTACCACTTCTTGCTTCAGATGATGGCAGGGCAGGTTCAGTAGTTTTTGGTGGTGCTCCAGTTTTCTGTACGTGGTGCCTGTACGCCGAAAGTGTCCCGCAATTCTTCTGGCCACCGACAGCATCTCTTGCACGCCCCTGTCGTTTTTTAAAAAATTCTGCACCACCAAATTCAAGGTATGTGCAAAACATGGGACGTGCTGGAATTGGCCCAGATTTAATGCACACACAATATTGCTGGCGTTGTCCGATGCCACAAATCCACAGGAGAGTCCAATTGGGGTAAGCCATTCCGCGATGATCTTCCTCAGTTGCCGTAAGAGGTTTTCAGCTGTGTGCGTATTCTGGAAAGCGGTGATACAAAGCGTAGCCTGCCTAGGAAAGAGTTGGCGTTTGCGAGATGCTGCTACTGGTGCCGCCGCTGCTGTTCTTGCGGCGGGAGTCCATACATCTACCCAGTGGGCTGTCACAGTCATATAGTCCTGACCCTGCCCTGCTCCACTTGTCCACATGTCCGTGGTTAAGTGGACATTGGGTACAGCTGCATTTTTTAGGACACTGGTGACTCTTTTTCTGAGGTCTGTGTACATTTTCGGTATCGCCTGCCTAGAGAAATGGAACCTAGATGGTATTTGGTACCGGGGACACAGTACCTCCAACAAGTCTCTAGTTGGCTCTGCAGTAATGATGGATACCGGAACCACGTTTCTCACCACCCAGGATGCCAAGGCCTCAGTTATCCGCTTTGCAGTAGGATGACTGCTGTGATATTTCATCTTCCTCGCAAAGGACTGTTGAACAGTCAATTGCTTACTGGAAGTAGTACAAGTGGGCTTACGACTTCCCCTCTGGGATGACCATCGACTCCCAGCGGCAACAACAGCAGCGCCAGCAGCAGTAGGCGTTACACGCAAGGATGCATCGGAGGAATCCCAGGCAGGAGAGGACTCGTCAGACTTGCCAGTGACATGGCCTGCAGGACTATTGGCATTCCTGGGGAAGGAGGAAATTGACACTGAGGGAGTTGGTGGGGTGGTTTGCGTGAGCTTGGTTACAAGAGGAAGGGATTTACTGGTCAGTGGACTGCTTCCGCTGTCACCCAAAGTTTTTGAACTTGTCACTGACTTATTATGAATGCGCTGCAGGTGACGTATAAGGGAGGATGTTCCGAGGTGGTTAACGTCCTTACCCCTACTTATTACAGCTTGACAAAGGGAACACACGGCTTGACACCTGTTGTCCGCATTTCTGGTGAAATACCTCCACACCGAAGAGCTGATTTTTTTGGTATTTTCACCTGGCATGTCAACGGCCATATTCCTCCCACGGACAACAGGTGTCTCCCCGGGTGCCTGACTTAAACAAACCACCTCACCATCAGAATCCTCCTGGTCAATTTCCTCCCCAGCGCCAGCAACACCCATATCCTCCTCATCCTGGTGTACTTCAACACTGACATCTTCAATCTGACTATCAGGAACTGGACTGCGGGTGCTCCTTCCAGCACTTGCAGGGGGCGTGCAAATGGTGGAAGGCGCATGCTCTTCACCTCCAGTGTTGGGAAGGTCAGGCATCGCAACCGACACAATTGGACTCTCCTTGTGGATTTGGGATTTCGAAGAACGCACAGTTCTTTGCGGTGCTTTTGCCAGCTTGAGTCTTTTCAGTTTTCTAGCGAGAGGCTGAGTGCTTCCATCCTCATGTGAAGCTGAACCACTAGCCATGAACATAGGCCAGGGCCTCAGCCGTTCCTTGCCACTCCGTGTGGTAAATGGCATATTGGCAAGTTTACGCTTCTCCTCCGACAATTTTATTTTAGGTTTTGGAGTCCTTTTTTTTCTGATATTTGGTGTTTTGGATTTGACATGCTCTGTACTATGACATTGGGCATCGGCCTTGGCAGACGACGTTGCTGGCATTTCATCGTCTCGGCCATGACTAGTGGCAGCAGCTTCAGCACGAGGTGGAAGTGGATCTTGATCTTTCCCTAATTTTGGAACCTCAACTTTTTTGTTCTCCATATTTTATAGGCAGAACTAAAAGGCACCTCAGGTAAACAATGGAGATGGATGGATTGGATACTAGTATTGGATACCTGCCGACTGCCGACACAGAGGTAGCCACAGCCGTGAACTACCGCACTGTACACTGGTTGATAAAGAGATAGTAGTATACTCGTAACAACTAGTATGACACTATGACGACGGTATAAAGAATGAAAAAAAAACCACGGTTAGGTGGTATATATTATAATAATAATACAATTATGGATGGACGGACTGCCTGCCGACTGCCGACACAGAGGTAGCCACAGCCGTGAACTACCGCACTGTACACTGGTTGATAAAGAGATAGTAGTATACTCGTAACAACTAGTATGACACTATGACGACGGTATAAAGAATGAAAAAAAAACCACGGTTAGGTGGTATATATTATAATAATAATACAATTATGGATGGACGGACTGCCTGCCGACTGCCGACACAGAGGTAGCCACAGCCGTGAACTACCGCACTGTACACTGGTTGATAAAGAGATAGTAGTATACTCGTAACAACTAGTATGACACTATGACGACGGTATAAAGAATGAAAAAAAAACCACGGTTAGGTGGTATATATTATAATAATAATACAATTATGGATGGACGGACTGCCTGCCGACTGCCGACACAGAGGTAGCCACAGCCGTGAACTACCGCACTGTACACTGGTTGATAAAGAGATAGTAGTATACTCGTAACAACTAGTATGACACTATGACGACGGTATAAAGAATGAAAAAAAAACCACGGTTAGGTGGTATATATTATAATAATAATACAATTATGGATGGACGGACTGCCTGCCGACTGCCGACACAGAGGTAGCCACAGCCGTGAACTACCGCACTGTACACTGGTTGATAAAGAGATAGTAGTATACTCGTAACAACTAGTATGACACTATGACGACGGTATAAAGAATGAAAAAAAAACCACGGTTAGGTGGTATATATTATAATAATAATACAATTATGGATGGACGGACTGCCTGCCGACTGCCGACACAGAGGTAGCCACAGCCGTGAACTACCGCACTGTACACTGGTTGATAAAGAGATAGTAGTATACTCGTAACAACTAGTATGACACTATGACGACGGTATAAAGAATGAAAAAAAAACCACGGTTAGGTGGTATATATTATAATAATAATACAATTATGGATGGACGGACTGCCTGCCGACTGCCGACACAGAGGTAGCCACAGCCGTGAACTACCGCACTGTACACTGGTTGATAAAGAGATAGTAGTATACTCGTAACAACTAGTATGACACTATGACGACGGTATAAAGAATGAAAAAAAAACCACGGTTAGGTGGTATATATTATAATAATAATACAATTATGGATGGACGGACTGCCTGCCGACTGCCGACACAGAGGTAGCCACAGCCGTGAACTACCGCACTGTACACTGGTTGATAAAGAGATAGTAGTATACTCGTAACAACTAGTATGACACTATGACGACGGTATAAAGAATGAAAAAAAAACCACGGTTAGGTGGTATATATTATAATAATAATACAATTATGGATGGACGGACTGCCTGCCGACTGCCGACACAGAGGTAGCCACAGCCGTGAACTACCGCACTGTACACTGGTTGATAAAGAGATAGTAGTATACTCGTAACAACTAGTATGACACTATGACGACGGTATAAAGAAAGAAAAAAAAATACCACGGTTAGGTGGTATATATTGTAATACAATTATGGATGGACGGACTGCCTGCCGAGTTCCGACTGCCGACACAGAGGTAGCCACAGCCGTGAACTACCGCACTGTACTGTGTCTGCTGCTAATATAGACTGGTTGATAAAGAGATAGTATACAATACATACAACAATATACTACTATACTGGTGGTCAGGCACTGGTCACCACTAGTCACACTGGCAGTGGCACTCCTGCAGCAAAAGTGTGCACTGTTTAATTTTAAATTAATATAATATTATGTACTCCTGGGGGCTCCTGCTATAACAACCTGCAGTGCTCCCCAGTCTCCCCCACAATTATTATAAGCTTTGCCTTTTATACATTGATGTGCAGCACACTGGGCTGAGCTGAGTGCACACAGACTGAGTCACACTGTGTGACTGGCTGCTGCTGTGTATCGTTTTTTTTCAGGCAGAGAACGGATATAGCAGAGAACGGATATATTAAAATAAATAAAAGTTAACTAACAACAACTGCACTGGTCACTGTGGTAAACTCTGTCTGACTCTGCACAATCTCTCTCTCTCTTCTAATCTAATTTCTAATGGAGAGGACGCCAGCCACGTCCTCTCCCTATCAATCTCAATGCACGTGTGAAAATGGCGGCGACGCGCGGCTCCTTATATAGAATCCGAGTCTCGCGAGAATCCGACAGCGTCATGATGACGTTCGGGCGCGCTCGGGTTAACCGAGCAAGGCGGGAGGATCCGAGTCTGCTCGGACCCGTGAAAAAAACATGAAGTTCGTGCGGGTTCGGTTTCAGAGAAACCGAACCCGCTCATCTCTAATGTGTACTATGGCCCTCATTCTGAGTTGATCGCAGCAGCAAGAAAGTTAGCAGTTGGGCAAAACCATGTGCACTGCAGGGGAGGCAGATATAACATGTGCAGAGAGAGTTAGATTTGGGTGGGTTATTTTGTTTCTGTGCAGGGTAAATACTGGCTGCTTTATTTTTACACTGCAAATTAGATTGCAGATTGAACACACCCCACCCAAATCTAACTCTCTCTGCACATGTTATATCTGCCTCCCCTGCAGTGCACATGGTTTTGCCCAATTGCTAACTTTCTTGCTGCTGCGATCAACTCAGAATGAGGGCCAATATTTTTATAGAAATAAATTGATATATTATTTTCATCTAATCCAAGATTAAGAAATGTGATCGTATTGCTGCAACAATGAAAAACTAGTTTGAATACTTTAACCATAGATATAGTGGATGGATGGCTATGTGACAAGCACTCTTTAAGAATAGAAACTACTGACTAACAACATAATATAGGGGCTAATTCAGATCTGATCGCAGCAGCAAATTTGTTAACTAATGGGCAAAGCCATGTGCAGGGGAGGCAGATATAACATGTGCAGAGAGAGTTAGATTTGGGTGGGGTGTATTCAAACCGAAATCTAAATTGCAGTGTAAAAATAAAGCAGCCAGTATTTACCCTGCACAGAAACAAAATACCCCCCCCCCCTCAAATCTAACTCTCTCTGTAAATGTTATATCTGCCACGCCTGCAGTGCAAATGGGGGGTCATTCTGAGTTTATCGTAGCTGTGCTAAATTAAGCACAGCTATGATCATTCACATTGACTCCCCCACGCCCAGAACAGGGCTAGTCTGCCCCGCATGTCAGTGCCGCCCCGCCCACCCCCCGCAGAAATGCAAAGGCATTGCACAGCGACAAACTGCAGCAAGCGATTGGGTCGGAATGACCCCCATGGGCCTAATTAAGATCTGATCGCAGCAGCAAATTTGTTGGCTAAAGGCCAAAACCATGTGCACTGCAGGTGGAGGGGTTGGGGGGGGCAGATATAACATGTGCACTGCAGGGAGGCAGATATAAGATGTGCAGAGAGAGTTAGATTTGGGTGGGGTGTGTTTAAACTGAAATCTAAATTGCAGTGTAAAAATAATGCAGCCAGTATTTACCCTGCACAGAAACAATATAACCCACCCAAATCTAACTCTCTTTGGAAATGTTATATCTGCCCCCTCTGTTTTGTCTTCTGAAAAGTGTTTCTAAACTAACTACTTTGAAACTGTGTAAATGATGTATAAATATTTTATGAGATGAACATAGTGTGTTCAGTTTTTTCATATTACTGTCTTAAGTAGACTTTTACATTTTTCATGTGCAGCAGGATTGCTCACCCACACCATTATTCAAAACAATAAAGAACTTGAAAAGCAGAAACTATTGTGAGAGAAGGATAACATCACAAAACATGCAGCGCTAACCACCAGCCAGCTTCACTGAAAATCATTTAGACTTTCAATTTAATGTTGAAAATTCTATAAGATAGTATTGTCTTGCTTATACAGTATGTGTCTCTTTGTAATAATACAGTATATCTCTGAAGTCTTGGAGAAAGCAATGCAATCATAATGACAAGGTTACAACATACTGGAGAAAAAGAATACTTGAAAAGATAGAGGGAGATGCACAGATTTACAGTTCTATGGATATTGTTAATAGGAAATTGAACACAGTATTAACTGTTGTCAATCTTATAATGATAGAAAAGGGAAAGTCTAAAGGGGAGTTGGAGCAGGCTTGGCCAACCTGTGACTCTACAACTGTTGAGAAACTACAAATCCCAACATACCCTGCCATAGTACTACTTTTAGGTAATGCTAAAACTGTGGCAGGGCATGCTGGGATGGGTAGTTTTAAAACAGATGGAGAAAAACAGGTTGGCCAGGCCTGTACTAAAGTGTGCTTTCCAAATAAGGGGCTAATTCTGTGGTAGGAAGGGCCGGAGGGCCGGATTAAGCCTGGTGGGGGCCCCGAGCAATGAAGTTGTGGGGGCCCCCACTACAGTAGATAACAAAGATCCCTGAGCCCCCCTTACACACACACACACACATACACCCATGCTACACACACACACACACACACACACACACACACACACACACATACACACATGCACGCACGCTACCTGTCCAGCGAGCGGCTGAGCAGCGGATGCTGGAGTCAGTGCCCCCACACCCAGGAGCGTAGAAGTCTCCCCCTCCCAGTGGCTCAGCTGTTCATTAACAGTGCCACCGAGGAGGTGTTCCTTGCACAGCATTTCATAGTGTCGCAGGATGCTGCATTGAAAACCTCTGAAAGTATGAAATGCTGTGCAAGGAACACCTCCTCGGCGGTGCTGTTAATGAACAGCTGAGCCGCTGGGAGGGGGGAGACTGCTACGCTCCTGGGTGTGGAGGCCCCAAATGTGTCGGGGCCCCGGGACAACCGCCCTTTTCGACCCTCCCTTAATCCGGCCCTGGAGGTAGGAGAATAGCTAAAAAATAAGAATTTACTCACCGGTAATTCTATTTCTCGTAGTCTGTAGTGGATGCTGGGAACTCCGTAAGGACCATGGGGAATAGACGGGCTCCGCAGGAGACTGGGCACTCTAAAAGAAAAATTAGGTACTATCTGGTGTGCACTGGCTCCTCCCTCTATGCCCCTCCTCCAGACCTCAGTTAGGGAAACTGTGCCCGGAAGAGCTGACACAACAAGGAAAGGATTTGAAATCCAGGGTCAGACTCATACCAGCCACACCAATCACACTGTACAACTTGTGATAACCATACCCAGTTAACAGTATGAACAACAACTGAGCCTCATTTAACGGATGGCTCATAACAATAACCCTTTAGTTAAGCAATAACTATATACATGTATTGCAGAGAGTCCGCACTTGGGACGGGCTCCCAGCATCCACTACGGACTACGAGAAATAGAATTACCGGTGAGTAAATTCTTATTTTCTCTGACGTCGTAGTGGATGCTGGGAACTCCGTAAGGACTGTGGGGATTATACCAAAGCTCCCAAACGGGCGGGAGAGTGCGGATGACTCTGCAGCACCGCATGAGCAAACTCAAGGTCCTCCTCAGCCAGGGTATCAAACTTTTCAAGGTCCTCCTCAGCCAGGGTATCAAACTTGTAGAACTTAGCAAACGTGTTTGACCCCGACCAAGTAGCAGCTCGGCAAAGCTGTAAAGCCGAGATCCCTCGGGCAGCCGCCCAAGAAGAGCCCACCTTCCTTGTGGAATGGGTTTTCACCAATTTTGGATGCTGCAATCCAGCCGCAGAGTGAACCAGCTGAATCGTGCTATAGATCCAGCGAGCAATAGTCTGCTTCGAAGTAGGAGCGCCAACCTTGTTGGCTGCATACAGAATAAACAGCGAGTCAGACTTTCTGACTCCCGCCGTTCTGGAAACATAAATTTTCAAAGCCCGGACTACGTCCAGCAACTTGGAATCCTCCAAGTCCCTAGTAGCCGCAGGCACAACAATAGGCTGGTTCAAATGAAACGATGATACCACCCTAGGGAGAAATTGGGAACGGGTCCTCAATTCTGCCCTGTCCATATGGAAGATCAGATAAGGGCTTTTACATGACAAAACCGCCAATTCTGACACACGCCTAGCCGAAGCTAAGGCCAATAGCATGACCACTTTCCACGTGAGATATTTTAGCTCCACGGTCTTAAGTGGCTCAAACCAGTGGGATTTCAGGAAATCCAACACAACGTTAAGATCCCAAGGTGCCACCAGTGGCACAAAAGGAGGCTGAATATGCAGCACCCCCGGAACAACGTCTGAACTTCAGGCAGTGAAGCCAGTTCTTTTTGAGAGAAAATGGATAGGGCCGAAATCTTGACCTTTATGGATCCTAATTTTAGGCCCATAGTCACTCCTGACTGTAGGAAGTGCAGGAATCGACCCCGCTGGAATTCCTCTGTAGGGCCTTCCCGGCCTCACACCAAGCAACCTATTTTCGCTATATACAGTGAAAAAGTCTTGCTGTCACGTCTTTCCTAGCCTTTATCAGAGTAGGAATAACTGCATCCGGAATGCCCTTTTCCGCTAGGATCCGGCGTTCAACCGCTATGCCGTCAAATGCAGCCGCGGTAAGTCTTGGAACAGACAGGGCCCCTGTTGCAACATGTCCTGTCTGAGAGGCAGAAGCCCTGAGTCCTCTGAGAGCATTTCTTGCAGCTCCGGGTACCGAGTCCTTCTTGGCCAATTCGGAGCAAAGAATATTGTTCTCACTCCTCCTTTTATTACAATTCTCAGCCCTTGGGTATGAGAGGAAGAGGAGGGAATACATAGACCGACTGGAACACCACGGTGTTACTAGTGCGACCACAGCTATCACCTAAGGGTCCCTTGACCCGGCTTAAAACCTTTTTTAGCTTTTTATTGAGGAGGGACGCCATCTAGTCCACCTGAGGCAGTTCCCATCAATTTGCAAACTGCGTGAAGACTTCCTGATGAAGTCCCCACTTTCCCGGGTGGAGGTCGTGCCTGCTGAGGAAGTCTGCTTCCCAGTTGTCCACTCCCGGAATGAACACTGCTGACAGTGCGCTTACTTGATTCTCCGCCCAGCGAAGAATTCTGGTGGCTTCTACCCTCGCCACCCTGCTCCTTGTGCCGCCTTGGCGGTTTACATGAACCCCTGCGGTCTGACTTGATCAGAACCGGTTGGTCGCGAAGCAGGATCTCCGCTTGACTTAGGGCGTTGTATATGGCCCTTAGTTCCAGGATATTGATGTGAAGGCAAGTCTGTTGACTTGACCACAGACCTTGGAAATTTATTCCCTGTGTAACTGCCCCCCACCCTCAGAGGCTTGCATCCATGGTCACCAGGATCCAGTCCTGAATGCCGAATCTGCGGCCTTCGAGAAGGTGAGCACTCTGCAGCCACCACAGGAGAGACACCCTGGCCCTGGGGGATAGGGTGATTAACCGATGCATCTGAAGAGGTGATCCGGACCACTTGTCCAGTAAGTCCCATTGGAAGGTCCTCGCATGGAACCTGCCTAAGGGGATGGCCTCGTATGACGCCACCATCCTTCCCAGGTCTCGAGTGCAGTGATGCACTGACACCTGTTTTGGTTTTAATAGATTCCTGACCAGTGTCATGAGCTCCTGAGCTCTCTCTATCGGGAGATAAACCCTTTTCTGGTCTGTGTCTAGGATCGTGCCTAGGAGAGGCAGATGAGCTGTAGGAACCAACTGCGACTTTGGAATATATAGAATCCAGCCGTGTTGCCGTTACACTTCCAGAGAAAGTGATACGCTGTTCAGCAACTGCTCTCTTGATCTCGCTTTTATGAGGAGATCGTCAAAGTACGTGATAACAGTGACACCTTGCTTCCGCAGGAGCACAATCATATCCGCCATTACCTTGGTTATGACAATCCTGTACCGCAATTCTGAGGTACGCCTAATGAGGTGGATAAATGGGGACATGAAGGTATGCATCCCTTATGTCCCGATTCACGATAAAGTCTCCCCCTTTTTAGGCTTGCCCTGACCGCTCTTAGCGATTCCATCTTGAACTTGAACCTTCTCAGGTATATGTTCAGGGATTTTTAATTCAATATGGGTCTGACCGAACCGTCTGGTTTCGGGATTACAACATGGTCGAATAATAACACCCTCTTGTTGAAGGAAGGGACCCTTGACTACCACCTGTTAAAGATACAATTTGTGAATTGCAGTTAACACTGGCTCCCTCTCTTGGGGGGAAGCCCGCAGGGCCGTCGGTGAGGGGCATCTTCTCACAGTCCAGCTTGTATCCCTGAGACACAATATCTATTGCCCAGGGACCTAACAGGGAGTGAACCCACTTGTGGCTGAACTTACGAAGGCGTGTCCCCACTGGGCCTCGCTCCGCCTGTGGAGCCCCAGCGGCATAGGTGGATTTTTGTAGGGGCCGGGGAGGACTTCTGTTCCTGGAAACTAGCTGTGTTGATCCCGGCTCTGACAAGAAAGGACGCACCTCAGACTTTCTTGTTTCTTTATTCGAAAGGCTGCATTTAATAATGTCGTGCTTTCTTAGGCTGTGCAGGAATATAAGGCAAACTAGCAGAATTACCAGCTATAGCTGTGGATTCCAGGCCCGAGAACCCTTCTCCACACAATCCTCAGCCTTCCATATGCCTCTTAAGTCGGCATCATCTGTCCAATGCATATTCTACAGGACACGTCAAGCAGAGATCGACATAGCTTTGACTCTAGGACCCAGTATACTCACGTCTCTTTGGACATGCTTTATAACTATATATCTATCACTTAAGACAGCATCTTTAATATATTTACTAGGGTCTCAATCTCTGCTGATAAGGTACCTGTCCACGCTGCCACAGCGCTATAAACCCATGCCGACACAATCGCCGGTCTGGGTAGTATACTAGAATGTGCACGCTATCTGCAGGATCCCTGAGAATAGCAAGTGCTACCGTCTGTGCAAACAGGACACCCTAGGGGAAGATTCTCAACACATCCTGGCCCAAGTGGGGAAAGGATACAGCCTGAGAATTCTCTTGTGGGAAGCTGCCGTCTCTTGTCTGGAGATTCCAGCTCTTTTTCCTCATGAGAGGAGGGAAATTTACCTCAGCATTCTTCCCCTTAAACATGTGTACTCTCGTGTCAGGGACAGATGAGTCATCAGTGATATGCAAATCATCTTTTATTTCAATAATCATATATTGAATACCTTCTAGCCATCTTGGCTGTAACTTTGCATTATCGTAGTCGACAGTGGAGTTAAACTCCGTGTCGATACCAGTGTTTGTTATTTTGGATAGTGAGCATTGTGAGACTCTGAAGGTCTCTGTGACATAGGGACAGACATGGGTAGATTTCCTGTCTGTTCTCTAACCATTTGTGCAATAAATTCACCTTAGCACTCACACATATCCAAACAGGTGTCGACGGAGACACCCTCTCACACACATGTCCGCTCTATCACCTCCTTAGAGGAGCCTTTTACCTCAGACATGTCGACACACGCGTACCGACACACCACACACACAGGGGATGCTCTATTTGAGGACAGTTCCCCCACAAGGCCCTTTGGAGAGACAGAGAGAAAGTATGCCAGCACACACCCCAGCGCTATATAACCCAGGGATTACACTACAACTCAGTGTTTACCCAGTAGCTGCTGTATATACAATTGTTGCGCCTAAATTTATGTGCCCCCCCCCCCCTTTCTTTTCACCCTTTGTGTACCAGGATACTGCAGGGGAGAGCCTGGGGAGCTTTCTTCCAGCGGAGCTGTGAAGAGAAAATGGCGCTGGTGTGCAGAGGAAGAAGGCCCCGCCACCTCAGCGGCGGGCTTCTGTCCTGTTTCTGACTAAAAATGGTGGGGGTTTTACACATATACAGTCACAGACTGTATTATGTGTATTTTTATGCCAAAGGTATTTTTATTGCTGCCCAGGGCGCCCCCCCCAGCGCCCTGCACCCTACAGTGACCGGAGTGTGTGGTGTGCTGTGGGAGCAATGGCGCACAGCTGCGGTGCTGTGCGCTACCTTAATGAAGACAGGAGTCTTCTGCCGCCGATTTCATCGCTTCTCTTCTGTCTTCTGGCTCTGCAAGGGGGACGGCGGCGTGGCTCCGGGAACGGACGATCGAGGTCAGGCCCTCTGTTCGAACCCTCTGGAGCTAATGGTGTCCAGTAGCCTAAGAAGCACAAGCTAGCTGCAAGCAGGTAGGTTTGCTTCTCTCCCCTCAGTCCCACGTAGCAGTGAGTCTGTTGCCAGCAGATCTCACTGAAAATAAAAAACCTAACAAATACTTTCTTTCTAGCAAGCTCAGGAGAGCCCACTAGGAGCACCCAGCTCTGGCCGGGCACAGATTCTAACTGAGGTCTGGAGGAGGGGCATAGAGGGAGGAGCCAGTGCACACCAGATAGTACCTAATCTTTCTTTTAGAGTGCCCAGTCTCCTGCGGAGCCCGTCTATTCCCCATGGTCCTTACGGAGTTCCCAGCATCCACTAGGACGTCAGAGAAAGAGCAAGTAACTATGCACTTTGGTAAAACCATGTTTCACTGCGGATGGAGGTGTGAGGTGTGGTGCCTCTGGACTGGCTGAGCTGGATGGCTTTAGTGTGGCATACCTTTATTTTCTATTAACACTTTTCACTTATTAATTTTCTAACACTATTTCTCTATTTTAATTACATTTCATGTTTGTATCACCCTCTCTATAGCTTCGGCTTCCTAAATACTAATTTATTAACACTATAGTTTTTTACACTGGTATGCCACGCTGGGCTTTCTGGCTCATTCTGGTGTTTTGGGGTGCCACACCCTGCACCTAGATATAGCGCTAGGGACCCCAAATATACAGAGAGGCCTTGATGCGGCTTTGGGGCTTAACCACACATTTGCGCAAATATGTGTAACGAAGATCTCTGAATTCTATTATCATGTGGGATTTAAATCTGGTTACTGTTATCATTCAGGGTGCTGGGGAAACCAATTGCTTTTTTTCTTGCTCAGAAATACCCCTTCCTTTCGAGCACCTGAATGATATCACTAAGCTAATTGAGCATTTACCAATCCATATGTCCACTGCGGATGGGGCAGATTTTAAATGTGCAGAGATTTAGATTTGAGATGGCATGTCCAAACTCAAATCTAAATTGCTGTGTAAAAATAAAGCTGCACATTATGTTTTTCATTGATTATTAAATTGTATTACACAATGAGACACAATCATTGTTCATTCTGAGGTATATTGAGAACATCCTATTCAATCAAGGAGCCTGTAATTAATTTGATGTGCAAGTTCATAATTTTCTACTGTGAGGAACATTGAAAGATCCCTTTATATGGACCATTAATGCTCCATTTGGTCGTGTTCGTCATCCTTTGGCGTTTAATAAGGACCATTGTTTTATACAATACTTGTTACAAAAAGTGTGTCACTTCTAGGAAGTGCTAAGCCAGTTATTCATATTCCTTATATCGGTCAATTCCTGTAAAGGATCCCCATGCTAAATACTATAACTCAAGTGTTATATCAATTGTGCATTCTTATTTATAACTGTATTGCTTGTCGTTATTTGATTTCATATGGAGAACGAATTGACAGAATAGGAGAGGAGTGGGTTAAACCTCAGCTAGTCTGGGGGCAGGACGGTAAGGCATTATGGGAGTTTTATGGTTAGCCAATAGGAATGAATGTTGGGGGTTGGTGGAATGGGTTCTTAAGCCTGGGAAAGGGGCTGGGTCAGCCTCTTCTGCTTTTGTCGTCTTGAGGGTGAGTGCTTTCCCCCCTTTTGTCTCTTGCTGTGCTGCTGCCATCTTAATTTTGAGTGCTGCTGCTGTGGTCATAAGTGCTGTTACTGTGCCCCCTTTGTCCCCTGGGACATTATAGCCTGCCATGCCCCGTCCCCGCCGCTCCTCTGCCCCCCCTGCCCGCTACCTTGATGCAGCCCCTACTCGGGAGCCGGCGTCCGGTACCTCGGGCCGGAGCGCTCTGCACGCGGCCGGGTCTGTGCCTGCTGGCGCTGCTGCGGGGGCTCGCTCTCGGGTGCGTGCGTCCACCCCTTCGCCGGCTAGGCCGCGGCCGCCGGGGGATCCCTCCGGCACGCCGGCGGCTGACGTGGGGCAAAGCGGCGGACGTGAGCGGGGTGGAGCGGGCAGCCGGCGGGGAGAGCCAGCCGGGGTGCCCGATGGTGTGAATTCCCCGCTGGCTGCTGCGGCGCGGGGACGCGCGCACGCACGTTCCCTGCGCCCTCCACCGCTGAGAGTCACCAGAGGCTCCCCAGAGCATGAGGGGATTGCCTCTATGGAGGGGGACTGTGAGTCTTCCACGGGTTGTCCCGTGGGGCTGGCGCATTCCGGATCGCGGGTGCTCGCACGCGCCCGTGGGGCAGCTGGACTCCCGGGGCGCTCTCCCCGCTCTGGCGGGGGGGGGGCTCCCGGGTGCCTCTGGTGGTGACGGCGGGGGGCCAGAGGGGGGGGGTTACGTCTCGTGGCGGAAGGCAGCGGGTTCTCCCGGTGGGCAGGGCCGGAGCGGCTTGGTGGTTTGAGATGCACCGCAGGAGCGAACAGGGGTTATTGGGGTGGCTAGTGCCGGGCCCCAGCGGGGCCGACCTGGGCGGCGTGCCGGCGCGGTTGTACCCATCCCTGCTTTGCACCCGGGGGCCGGGGGGACCTCTGGAGCTGCAGATGCGGCTCCGGATCCCTCTGTCGTTGCGTCAGCGCTGTCGGCCATGATGGCGGCATTTGCGCCGTTTTTGTCGGCTTTGTCCCCAGGTGGCGTTTCCTTGGTTCCCGCTTCGGTCGACGCGGCCGTTTTCCCGGGTGCGTCTGACCCAGCCATGGAGCAGTTTCTACAGGCATGTCGCAGTCTGAGCTCCGCCGCTGCGTTGCTGGGTAGCACTACCCCATCCCTCGTGGGGGCGTCTGCTTTCATTCCCGCCAGGGGGGCTTCGGCTCCGGGGGCGGTTGTCCCTTCTTTTTCAGGTGCGGATCCGGATAGCGATCGGGACGAGGAGCCAGTCGTGGCCGACATATCGCCTTCTGGAAGCGTGTCCGCCGGTGAGTGGGAAGCCGATACTGTTACTATGTCGTTAAGGTCCTCTTCTTCCTCGTATGGCAGTACGTCGAGTAGATCTTCCTCTTCTTCGTCGTGCCAGTCTGCGTTTAGTAGCACCGCGAAGGCTAGGAAGAGGGCTATCAGGTACGCGCGGTGTGAGGCGCGGCACCGGGATAAGCGGTCTCGGAAGAGTAGTGGTAGTTCTCGCCGGGAAAGGAGGAGGCGTAATTTGCCGAGCGTGGTTCGCTGCGAGTACACGGCAGTCTTGCGGGGATTGCGGGAGAGTTGCAGGAGGAAGACTAGACGGGGGGAATACGTCGACCTCTTCACGTTGACGGAGGACACCAAGAGGGAAGATAAGGAAGCGCTCGCGAAGGTCGGTATTGGGACGGAGGCCTTTTGCTCGTATTGCAACTGGTTGGCGGGTTTCTGTGTTTTTGCGGCGTGCTTCTTAGAGGATCGCCCTGATAAACACATGAACATCATCAGGTATATTCACCTCGTGCATGACATGCAGCGTCAGTCTAAGGACGATTTGTGGCTGCAGTACGACAAGCAGTTCCGTCAGAAGCACGATTGCCTACACGTCATTGACTTCGGATGCAAAGATGTGGAGGTATGGCTTTGGGTCACGCGAGCGCAGGATGTGAAGATGGTGGCTAAGGGGGCGTCGGTGGCGCAGGCCGCAACGGCAAGTCAGTTTCGACCAGCGGTTGAGGTTCCACCATGCCGTCCTTGGAACGCGGCCGTTCTCCGCAGCAGATGCCGGCGAAGGAGAAGTGTTTCGCATTCAATAATGCCACATGCCCCCTTGGGCAACGGTGTCGTTTTCGACACCTTTGCTTACGATGTAACGGATCCCACCCTGCTTCCAATTGCTTCCGCGCGGGGCGACCTGGTGCCAGGGCGGCCGCTGGCCGTGCCGGTAAAGCAACGGGTGGGCTTGCCGCTAGGTAGGGCACCGACCCCGGTTCGTTTGGGGGCCATGCTAAAATGGTTAGGATGGTACCCAAACACAGACGACGCAAGATTCTGCGGGAGGGTTTTGCGTCGGGTTTTCGTTTGCCTGTGGTGGGGGAAGTTTTAGTTCGGGCCGCCAGGAACCTGCAGTCTGCCCGGGATTTCCCTGACGTGCTTCGAGGTAAAGTGGAAAAGGAGGTTCACCTGGGGAGAATGGCGGGCCCCTTTGTGCTGCCACCTATCGAGGATTTGATTATTTCCCCGGTGGGGGTGGTGCCTAAAAAGGCTCTGGGTAAGTTTCGGCTCATTCAGCATTTGTCTTATCCATCTGGGTCCTCGGTGAACGATGCAATTTCGCCGGAATGTTGTTCGGTGGCGTATCAGTCCTTTGAGGATGCTCTGGGCTTGGTCCAGGGGTGTGGCTCCGGGGCCCTCATGGCTAAGCTGGATGTTGAATCGGCTTTTTGCTTGCTCCCTTTGCCCCCGGAGTCGTTTCGATTCATGGGTTTCCGCGTCGGGGAGGAATATTTCGTCGACAAGTGTCTGCCTATGGGGTGTTCCGTTTCGTGTGCCTTTTTCGAAAAGTTCAGCACCTTTTTACATTGGTGTGTGGAGTTTTCTTGCGGGGGTAGCGGGATTGCACATTACATGGATGATTTTTTGTGCATGGGGCCCGCGCATTCTCCTCGCTGTGGTTTCCTGCTGTTCTCGCTGCGTGCATTTTTGGGGCATTTTGGCGTCCCGGTGGCCGA
Source organism: Pseudophryne corroboree (assembly GCF_028390025.1). Classification (NCBI taxonomy): domain Eukaryota; kingdom Metazoa; phylum Chordata; class Amphibia; order Anura; family Myobatrachidae; genus Pseudophryne; species Pseudophryne corroboree. Next base: position 478,725,038 of record NC_086448.1, on the reverse strand, counting down.
GGATAAGACTGAGGGGCCCCTCTCCTGCTTGTCCTTTTTAGGTATCGAGATCGATACGGTCGCGGGGGTGCGTGCCGGCTGCCTCAGGACAAGGTCGTGCAGCTACGGGAGTCCATTGCGCAGTGCTCGGAACGAAGTAAGGTGACGTTGCGGGAGGCGCAATCCCTCTTGGGTCGGTTGAACTTTGCCTGTCGGGTGATTCCCATGGGCAGGGGTTTTTGCCAGAAGTTGGAACGGTCCACGGCCGGGGTGTCCTGGCCGCACCATTTTGTCCGTTTCTCGGCGGAGATTAGGCGGGACCTCGCTATGTGGGTTTAGTTCCTGGCGGATTTAAATGGTGTGCGGATCTGGATGGCCCTGCTCGTTGACAGTTTCGAATTGCAGTTGTTTACAGATGCGGCGGGCTCATCGGGGTTCGGTTGTTATCTTGACGGGGCTTGGTGCTCGGCCTCTTGGCCGGAGTCTTGGTCGAGGGAGATGCTGACCAGCGACCTGTTGTTGCTGGAACTCTTTCCCATCATAGTGGCCTTGGAGGTTTGGGGGGAGCGACTCCGCGATCGCAGTATTCTATTCCGCTGCGATAACTTGGGGGTCGTGCACGTGGTTAACAACCAAAGGGCTAAGGCCCTTCGGGTCCTCCGAGTGTTGTCACGGCTCTTGCTAACCTGTCTGCTCTGCAATATTATGTTTCGGGCGCAACACGTCCCCGGGGTAGACAATGGGATCGCCGACACATTGTCCAGGGGGCAGTGGGATAGGTTCCGTTTGTTGGCCCCGGAGGCTGATTCGGTAGGTTTGTCCTGCCCTTCTTATGTTTGGCAGGTCATCATGGAGGATTGGAAGGGCTAGCAGAGCTGTCTTTGGCTCCGTCCACTCTCGCTGGATACCGTCGGGCCTGGAAGGAGTGGGAAGACTTTTCCCGTGACCAAGGGCCTAGAGGTAAGAGGAGTCAGAGCTTGTTTCTAGACTTCGTTTGGCAACTCTTCGTAATTGGGAGATCGAGGGCCGTGGTGTCTCGGTACCTAGCCGGGATATCCTTTTATTCTAAATTGAAGGGTATGCCGGATTTTACGAAGGGTTTCCTGCTGGCAAGGGCGCTTAGAGGTTGGGCGCGCTTGGCACCGCTGCCGCCCGATGGCCGGCACCCTATTGATGCATCCCTGCTTTCTTCCCTCTTGGGGGCGGGTGGCGGGGGTGGCGGACTCCCGTTTTGAAATGCTCCTGTTTCAGCTGGCTTTTTCCATGGCGTTTCATGGTGCGTTCAGGGTTTCTGAGCTGGTTGCGGCTTCTAAGAAAACCGAGGCCTTTATGCGGCGCGCGGATGTTATTGTGGGTGGGGGGTCCGTGCTGTGCAGGCTGCGCCGCTCCAAAACTGATCAGATGGGTAGAGGTCATTGGCTCACTTTGACACCATCGGGTGGTGGGGACTGTTGTCCGGTGGCATTGGCTGGTCGGTATGCGGAGGTCAGGCCCTAATCTGAGGGGTCTTGGCTCCTTCATTACGACGGGTCGCCATTGACGAAGTACCAATTTACATGGATGATGCGGCGCTGCCTGTCCAGCTTGGGCCTCTCGCCTAGGGACTTTGGTTCCCATTCCTTTAGAATCGGGGCCGCCACTTCCGCAGCATCTGCAGGGCGCGCTGTGGATGAAATTAAGGCTTTGGGCCGCTGGAAGTCGGCGGCTTATAAGCGTTACATTCGGCCCGTTGTTGCGTAAGCGAGTTTGTTTCTACTAACATGTTGTTCATTTACTGCGTTGTGTGTTTCAGTTCGGTGTGTTCGTGCTGTATTGTTTGTCTCCCCTTCCCTCCCTACTCGGATGGCTAGCTACTCGTGGCAGTGTGGGTCTGGAGTGCTTCGCGATTTTTTGCCTGAACTGATGAACTAATTTGGCTTAATTTATTCAATTCGGCCAATTGGCATCTAATTACAAGTTCCTCAGCAGGATTTTACGTTTCACCTCCAGACGAGTTATTCTGTGTGTGCCCCCCCCCCTCCCAGCTCCACCCCCCCCCCCCCTTTTGTTATTTTGTCTTTTCCTTTTGTTTCTTTATGTTGCTTCGATTGGCCTGAAGCTTGTCCAAGAGGAAAGTTATAGTCCTCTATTCAATTTTTCTTTTTGGCAGATCCTCGTTCTGGTAGTTGGTTCCTGTTCTGGGCTGGGTTTGGTTTTACCTCACATATTCACATTTGTTTATCTGTTTTTCCCCTTATAGGTTGGTGGGAGGATGTGTGCGGTGTGTGGGTGATTGGTCATTCCTATGTTTATTGGGCAGCCGAATTTCTGGCTGCGGAAGGGGCACCTTGCTTTGTTGGATCGGATGACGTACGGTGGATAGGTGTTCGCGGTATGCTTTGGCATGACCTGAAAGTGAGGCTTATGGAGCAGGTTCGGTGGTTTGGCATCCCCAAACTGTTGGTGATTCACTTAGGAGGGAACGACCTGGGTAAGAGGAAGGCGGTGAATCTTCGATTGGCCATTATTCAGGACTTGCAAGTGATTACGGGCGCTTGGCAAGGCTGTAGGCTTATCTGGTCTTGTATAGTGCCGCGGTTGTGTTGGCGTGGAGTGGCGGATTGTCGGGCGATCGATGTGGCTCGCCGGAAGGTGAATGCCGCGGTTGCTAAGTTTGTGGTGGCCCAAGGCGGTGCGGTAGTTTGGCACCAGCGGATCAAGTCCCGGTACTTCTACTTGTTTAGACCTGATGGGGTTCACTTGACAGGACAGGGATTATCTATATTTTTGGAGGATCTGTTTTCGGTGTTTGGTTCGGTAGGTTAGGGGTATGGTTGCGGTGCGTAGTTTCTGTGGAACAGAACTTCGCTGTTGGCGGGAAAGAACGGCAAGTTAACATTTGTTGTATTAAAGAGTGGATTGAAAGTCGTTTGGTGTTTGATTTTTAGGTGCGCTCTCCTTCGCTGACTGGTTTTACATCTGCTGGACCGCCTTCTCGGGTGGCAGCCTCATCACCTTCACGGGTGGGTAGTCAGGATGGAGGTTGAGCGGATACCTATTGTTTGTTGGAAGGTTTACGTCAGTTTTTTATGAGATAGTTTGCTTATGGGATAGGGTTGTTTGGCCGTTCTTTCTGGCCACCATACTTTAGTTTAATTATTCACAGTTAATGGTTCACTTAAATTAATAACTAACATTTTCTGCCAAATTCTCAAGTCTCCGTGTCTTTATTTATTATAATTAAGTGTTAAGATGTTATGGTTTATGTTACGGACAATCCTCAGACTATATGAGGTTTAGGAGAACGAATTGACAGAATAGGAGAGGAGTGGGTTAAACCTCAGCTTGTCTGGGGGCAGGACGGTAAGGCATTATGGGAGTTTTATGGTTAGCCAATAGGAATGAATGTTGGGGGTTGGTGGAATGGGTTCTTAAGCCTGGGAAATGGGCCGGGTCAGTCTCTTTTGCTTTTGTCGTCCCACCCTCCCTCCCTACTGGTGGTGTTTGTTTTATGCTGTTGCGTTGGCTATTTTCGTGATGTGGGTTGTCACAGTTTGGTTGTGGCGGGAAAGAACGGCAAGTTAACATTTGTTGTATTAAAGAGTGGATTGGAGGTCATTTGGTGTTTGATTTTTAGGTGCGCTCTCCTTCGCTGACTGGTTTTACATCTGCTGGACCACCTTCTCGGGTGGCAGCCTCATCACCTTCACGGGTGGGTAGTCAGGATGGAGGTTGAGCGGATACCTATTGTTTGTTGGAAGGTTTACGTCAGTTTTTTATGAGACAGTTTGTTTATGGGATAGGGTTGTTTAGCCGTTCTTTCTGGCCACCATACTTTAGTTTAATTATTCACAGTTAATGGTTCACTTAAATAAATAGCTAACATTTTCTGCCAAATTCAAGTCTCCGTGTCTTTATTAATTATAATTAAGCGTTAAGATGTTATGGTTTATGTTACGGACAATCCTCAGACTATATGAGGTTTAAGGATATTATGAGGCTGATTCTGAGTTGGGAGCAAAGCACAAAAAAATCAAGTAACTTTGCACCTGGTTAAACCATATTGCACAGCAGGTGAGGCTGATTTAGAAAGCACAGAAATATTTAGAATTTGTGAGGATTGTGACCAAACTCAAATCTAGATTGCAATCTAAACATAAAGCTGTCCAGTATTTGTGGGCTACGTTCTGCCTCCTGAAGCAGTTGCAGTTTGCAGTGAAAGGCATTGAGGGATACAAATTCTCAATATCATGGGATTGCTGCTTACAGGATGGCATTTCTGCATGGCGCACCAGGCTTTTACTGTTGGCAGCCGGCAATCGGTCTATTAGGTCCTTTAAATCCATTAGGTATTAACGGAGCGATCGCTGGCTGCAAATAGTCAAAGCCTGGCACGCCATGCAGAAAGCCGTCTTGCAACATGCTGCACCGCATGGCTCCATCTGTATGTCCACCAATTTAAGCCTTTTTATTTATACAGCCAGCATGAATATTTTCCTAATTGTTGCACCATCTACCTGGCATCACACTGTGCATACACATTGGTCTTCATCATGGGGCTGTGCTACACTTGACAGCGCTTACAGTGACACCCCAAAGCACACAGGACTGCCTGCACACCAGCCAGACCAGAATTACAGCATGAACCAGCTGTCAGAAATGTCACTGGTCTCCATTTCCACAGGACTGTCTGCGACTTTGGCAAGAGTCCTGCGACTTATGTGACCACAGCGGCCTAATTGAATATTAACCAGTGCCGTGCTTATCATCATTTTGCTGCAGTTACTGACATCCTGAAGCACTGCCCTATAACAACATTATTTACCATATTCCCCTCTGACCTATTCTGCATTCCTTTGCAAAATCTGCGGATTCACCTGATCATAGGAGTAGCATTCCCACTGCACTGCCACTGAGGTGTCTCAGCGGCAAGTATCACCCATAAACATATATGGGAAACAGCAGCATTGGTTAGCAGGATTCTCAGTAGTGTAGTAATTACTATTGTGTGACTTTAAAACTGCGAAGTGGTTGAGATTCAGTCTATCTATTAGACTTAGTGATGTGCACTGGAAATTTTTCAGGTTTTGTGTTTTGGTTTTGGATTCGGACGCGTTTTGGCAAAACCTCCCTGAAAATTTTTTGTCGGATTCGGGTGTGTTTTGGATTCAGGTTTTTTTTTTACAAAAACCCCTCAAAAACAGCTTAAATCATAGAATTTGGGGGTCATTTTGATCCCATAGTATTATTAACCTCAATAACCATAATTTACACCCATTTTCAGTCTATTCTGAACACCTCACACCTCACAATATTATTTTTAGTCCTAAAATTTGCACCGAGGTCGCTGGATGACTAAGCTAAGCGACCCAAGTGGCCGACACAAACACCTGGCCCATCTAGGAGTGGCACTGCAGTGTCAGGCAGGATGGCACTTCAAAAAAATAGTCCCCAAACAGCACATGATGCAAAGAAAAAAAGAGGCGCAATGAGGTAGTTGTGTGACTAAGCTAAGCGACCCAAGTGGCCGACACAAACATCTAGGAGTGGCACTGCAGTTTTCTAGTGAGAGGATGAGTGCTTCCATCCTCATGTGAATCTGAACCACTAACCATGAACATAGGCCAGGGCCTCAGCCGTTCCTTGCCACTCCGTGTCGTAAATGGCATATTGGCAAGTTTACGCTTTTCCTCAGACACTTTTAATTTTGATTTTTGGGTAATTTTACTGAACTTTTGTTTTTTGGATTTTACATGCTCTCTACTATGACATTGGGCATCGGCCTTGGCAGACGACGTTGATGGCATTTAATCGTCTCGGCCATGATTAGTGGCAGCAGCTTCAGCACGAGGTGGAAGTGGATCTTGATCTTTCCCTATTTTACCCTCCACATTTTTGTTCTCCATTTTTTAATGTGTGGAATTGTATGCCAGTATCAATAGCAATGGCCTACTACTATATATACTGCGCACAACTGAAATGCACCACAGGTATTGATGGATAGTATACTTGACGACACAGAGGTAGGTAGAGCAGTGGCCTACTGTACCGTACTGCTATATACTATATACTGGTGGTCAGCAAACTGTGCAAAACTGAAATGCACCACAGGTATGGATGGATAGTATACTTGACGACACAGAGATAGGTAGAGCAGTGGCCTACTGTACCGTACTGCTATATACTATATACTGGTGGTCAGTAAACAAACTGTGTAAAACTGAAATGCACCACAGGTATGGATGGATAGTATACTTGACGACACAGAGGTAGGTAGAGCAGTGGCCTTCTGTACCGTACGGCTATATATTATATACTGGTGGTCAGCAAACTGTGCAAAACTGAAATGCACCACAGGTATGGATGGATAGTATACTTGATGACACAGAGGTAGGTAGAGCAGTGGCCTTCTGTACCGTACTGCTATATATTATATACTGGTGGTCAGCAAAATTATGCACTGTACTCCTACTATAAACTACAATGCAGCACAGATATGGAGCGTTTTTCAGGCAGAGAACGTATAATACTGGTGGTCACTGGTCAGCAAAACTCTGCACTGTACTCCTCCTATATAATACTGCTGGTCCCCAGTCCCCACAATAAAGCAGTGTGAGCACAGATATATGCAGCACACTGAGCACAGATATGGAGCGTTTTTCAGGCAGAGAACGTATAATACTGGTGGTCACTGGTCAGCAAAACTCTGCACTGTACTCCTCCTATATAATACTGCTGGTCCCCAGTCCCCACAATAAAGCAGTGTGAGCACAGATATATGCAGCACACTGAGCACAGATATGGAGCGTTTTTCAGGCAGAGAACGTATAATACTGGTGGTCACTGGTCAGCAAAACTCTGCACTGTACTCCTCCTATATAATACTGCTGGTCCCCAGTCCCCACAATAAAGCAGTGTGAGCACAGGAATATGCAGCACACTGAGCACAGATATGGAGTGTTTTTCAGGCAGAGAACGTATAATACTGGTGGTCACTGGTCAGCAAAACTCTGCACTGTACTCCTCCTATATAATACTGCTGGTCCCCAGTCCCCACAATAAAGCAGTGTGAGCACAGATATATGCAGCACACTGAGCACAGATATGGAGCGTTTTTCAGGCAGAGAACGTATAATACTAGTGGTCACTGGTCAGCAAAACTCTGCACTGTACTCCTCCTATATAATACTGCTGGTCCCCAGTCCCCACAATAAAGCAGTGTGAGCACAGATATATGCAGCACACTGAGCACAGATATGGAGCGTTTTTCAGGCAGAGAACGTATAATACTGGTGGTCACTGGTCAGCAAAACTCTGCACTGTACTCCTCCTATATAATACTGCTGGTCCCCAGTCCCCACAATAAAGCAGTGTGAGCACAGATATATGCAGCACACTGAGCACAGATATGGATCGTTTTTCAGGCAGAGAACGTATAACACTGGTGGTCACTGGTCAGCAAAACTCTGCACTGTACTCCTCCTATATAATATACTGCTGGTCCCCAGTCCCCACAATAAAGCAGTGTGAGCACAGATATATGCAGCACACTGAGCACAGATATGGAGCATTTTTCAGGCAGAGAACGTATAATACTGGTGGTCACTGCTCAGCAAAACTCTGCACTGCACTCCTCCTATATAATACTGCTGGTCCCAAGTCCCCACAATAAAGCATTGAGCACAGATATTTGCAGCCTCCTGAATAAAACTGAGAGGACGCCAGCCATGTCCTCTCACTATCATTTCCAATGCACGAGTGAAAAATGGCGGCGACGCGCGGCTCCTTATATAGAATACGAATCTCGCAAGAATCCGACCGCGGGATGATGACGTTCGGGCGCGCTCGGGTTAACCGAGAAAGGCGGAAAGGTTCGAATCTGCCTCGGACCCGTGTAAAAAGGGGGAAGTTCGGGGGGGTTCGGATTCCGAGGATCCGAACCCGCTCATCACTAATTAGACTTAACACTTTTTTCTATCATGGGGGATAATTCCAAGTTGATCGCAGCAGGACATTTTTTAGCAATTGGGCAAAACCATGTGCACTGCAGGGGAGGCAGATATAACATGTGCAGAGAGAGTTAGATTTGGGTAGGTTATTTTGTTTCTGTGCAGGGTAAATACTGGCTGCTTTATTTTTACACTGCAATTTAGATTGCAGATTGAACACACCCCACCCAAATCTAACTCTCTCTGCACATGTTTTATCTGCCTCCCCTGCAGTGCACATGGTTTTGCACAACTGCTAAAAAATTTCCTGCTGCGATCAACTTGGAATTACCCCCATGGTGTATTAATTCATACAATATTATGCAATATGTAACTCATATATACAGTAATGTCCTGCATATATTTCTGGGAGTGTTCTTAGAATGTATATAATAATATTTTGATATCTAACTTTACATATATATGCTTGTTAATAAATAAGATATTTGATATCTATTGGTTATTGTACTTTTGTGTGCCGCACCACCTACAGCTTTTCTCTTTCCCTATGTTTGTTTGGGAGAATTGCCAATACTCTCAAGAGGTGTGCAGCTGCAATTTTCACAATTGTGTTTTGGGATTATAGTATATTGGCACCAGGATAGTCATAACTAGAGATGTGCACCGGACATTTTTCAGGTATTGTGTTTTGGTTTTGGATTCAGTTCCGCTGCCGTGTTTTGGATTCGGACGCGTCTTGGCAAAACCTCCCTTAAGAATTTTTGTCTGATTCGGGTGTGTTTTGGATTCGCGTGTTTTTTTTTAAAAAAAGCCTCAAAACCAGCTTAAATCATAAAATTTGGGGGTAATTTTGATCCTATAGTATTATTAACCCCAATAACCATAATTTCCACTCATTTCCAGTCTATTCTGAACACCTCACACTATTATTTTTAGTGCTAAAATTTGCACCGAGGTCGCTGGATGACTAAGCTAAGCGACCCAAGTGGGCGGCACAAACACCAGGCCCATCTAGGAGTGGCACTGCAGTGTCAGACAGGATGGCACTTAAAAAAAATAGTCCCCAAACAGCACATGATGCAAAGAAAAAAAGAGATGCACAAAGATCGCTGTATGGTGGTCGCTGGATGGCTAAACTAAGCGACACAAACACCTCAATATCACAGGAATTATTCGTTCTAATCAATGGTATTATTTATTGGTCCAAATCACTGGAAGAAAATGACAAAATCACTAGAATTAAAAGCCAGTATCACAGGAATTATTCATTCTAATCAATGGTATTATTGGTCCAAATCACTGGAAGAAAATTACAAAATCACTGGAATTAAATGGCAGTAATGTCGAGAATTATATCAAATGGCAGTACCACTGGACATAAACAGAAGTGTCAGACATGATGGCACTTTAAAAAAATCTTTTTTTTACATGACAGGGACAAACCCACATTCCTAACAATTGGCAGGGCTGATTAAACAGCCAGGGGGAAACTCCTGAATCCAGTTTCTACCCCTGGGTAATAATTTTTATTATCCGGGATATAATAATAATCACAATAATCACTAAGGCTCCCCTGTAGTGATGTAGATGAGATCCCCCCCCCCAGTGGACACCACATGGGAGTCCTTCCGCGTCACGCTGAGGACGCTAAGGGAGTAGAATCCAACCTCTGAACCCGTGCACATGTAGAGGGTGCAGACTTTCTGCTCTTTCTATGGCCTAGCCTCGTGCAGAAGTAGGCCCTCCCGAATTTTCTCGATCTGGCAGCCCAAGGGGACTGCATCAGAGAAGCAGAGTTACGTCTTCTCACAGGTGGTGCTGCGGAAGGATTTGTATTCAGATTGTCAAGCGGTGTCTCACCTGCGAAGGGGAGGTACCTCTTGGATTCGGCGTCTGCGTTCCATTGGCGGACCAAGAGACCTCTGCGAGACGCTCCTGCCATGGAGGACGCTCTAGAATTCATCAGCCCAATGTCCCTCATGGCTTTCATCATGAATGTAGCCGAATCCTTTATGTGACCTAGAATCAAGACAACATCATCACTTTGATTGATTCAAAGTCTTCTATTAAATTGTCTGACCATTTTAACATAGCCCTAGCTACCCAAGTGCATGCAAAAGTGGGCCTAAGGGTGGCTCCAGTAGCTGTGTAAATGGATTTTAGAGTTGTCTCTATCTTGTGGTCAGTCGGCTCCGTTAACGAGGCCAAGCCTGGTATAGGTAATGTAATTACCCCCGATGGCCTGGACACCGAAATGTCCATTATGTGAGGAATCTCCCATCTCATTCTATCCTCCTCAGGAAAGGATATGTCTTAAGTACTTTATTGGGGATGTGAAAAACCTCTTCTGGGTTTAACCAGGATCTTTCAAATAGGGTATTCAACTCTTCCGAAACCGGGAATGTCACTAATGATTTTGCAGTTAGCACACAAGAATTTTCCTCTATTTGTATAAGTATTTCTAACACATCCCTAATGGCATTGATAAATTGCTGAATTTTATATTCCAATCTATCATAGTGCCCCCCCTCTAACTTCTGTGTCGATCCCTGTGTCGGCATCGATGTCCGCGTTGGCCTGCAAGACCTTTGTATCAGGAGCTGAGGGGGTCCTAGATGAAATGGACTGATCTATATCTAGAGCATTCTTCATAGCTTTTGTCCAGCAACTTAATAGAGTAATAGAGCCCTAATGAACTCTGATGAATCTTATTTCCTAGGCTATCCAGCCATTCTGTCTCCATCCTAATGGGATGAAACCACTCAAGGCAATCCTGAGTACCTGGTACAGACTCCTCTGAGGAAGACACCTCCACAACCTCCAAAACATTTTGTTCTGACATGACACTGACCAGTGATACTGAGCACTGTTCAGGATACTAGAAGTGACACGGAGCAGCAATGGGCTACTGTACTGTACTACCATATACTGGTCACCACAATGCAGCAATGATAATAATGAGCACAGATTCTGAGCACTGCTCAGGATAATAGAACTGACACTGGGCAGCGAGAACATCACTGGATTACTGTACTGTACTACTATATACTGGTCAGTGGTCACCACAATGCAGCAAAGATAATAATGAGCACAGATACTGAGCACTGTTCTGGATAATAGAACTGACACTAGGCAGCAAAATACAGCAATGGACTACTGTACTGTACTACTATATACTGGTCAGTGGTCACCACAATGCAGCACTGATAATAATGAGCACAGATACTGAGCACTGTTCTGGATAATAGAACTGACACGGAGCAGCAAAATACAGCACTGGACTACTGTACTGTACTACTATATACTGGTCAGTGGTCACCACAATGCAGCAATGATAATAATGAGCACAGATACTGAGCACTGCTCTGGATAATAGAACTGACACGGAGCAGCAAAATACAGCAATTGACTACTGTACTGTACTACTATATACTGGTCAGTGGTCACCACAATGCAGCAATGATAATAATGAGCACAGATACTGAGCACTGTTCTGGATAATAGAACTGACACTAAGCAGCAAAATACAGCAATGGACTACTGTACTATTATATACTGGTCAGTGGTCATCACAATGCAGCAATGATAATAATGAGCACAGATACTGAGCACTGTCCTGGATAATAGAACTGACACGGGCCAGCAAAATACAGCACTGGACTACTGTACTGTACTACTATATACTGGTCAGTGGTCACCACAATGCCGCAATGATAATAATGAGCACAGATACTGATAACTGTTCTGGATAATAGAACTGACACAGAGCAGCAAAATACAGCAATGGACTACTGTAATGTACTACTATATACTGGTCAGTGGTCACCACAATGCAGCAATGATAATAATGAGCACAGATACTGAGCACTGTTCTGGATAATAGAACTGACACAGAGCAGCAAAATACAGCAATGGACTACTGTACTGTACTACTATATATATATATACTGGTCACCACAATGAAGCACTGATACTAAGCACAGATATTGAGCTGAGATTTAGCTGATATTGGGCTATTCAGGCAGAGAACATAGCCACGTCTTCTCGCTATCTCGACGATGCACGAGTGAAAATGACGGTGACGCGCGGCTCTTTATATGGAATCCGAATGTCGCGAGAATCTGACAGCGGGATGATGACGTTTTCCCCGTTCGGGTTTTGCATGTTAGGCGGGAAAAACTGAGGCTGCCTCAGACCCGTGTAAACCACTTGAAGTTCAGGGGGTTCGGATCTCGATGAACCGAACCCGCTCATCTCTAGTTATAACTCTTTATTGTTACCTTCAAAAGCAGCCAGTATTTACTAGGGATGTGCGGGCTCAGTTTCCTGAAAACTGAGCCAGCTCGTACTTCAGGGATCCAAGGGAGTCCGAGTATTGTCTCGGGTCTTCTTGCCTTGCTGGGATAAACGAGTCAAAACATAATCTTCCAGGCATCAGATCTCGTATGTCTTGGATTCCATTTAAGTCTGTCCCACAGTGATTCGGGTGCCATTTCACACCGGACCGGGGTGTTGGATGTCAGGCATTCAGAATAAATTACAATCAAGATTTAAAGAGCACAAGAGGACACTATTTGATGGGCAGTGGCACCCACATGTACCATACTTATTGTTAACAGTGGTGCCGAGAGAGGGGGGGAGAGGATAAAAATTACCCGGGCCCAGGTGTGATGGAGCGGCTCAGTTAGGGCCCAGTGGGGCCCCCAAGCTTCCTCCCCCTTAACTGGCAGCAGCAGCTACAACTCTTCTCCTAAGCCCAGCACACGCTGCTGACTGCTGGGCTGTAGTGTGGCCATGGTGGTGCTTAAAATTCTATTTTTTCAGTATTTTTTCAAAGGGTGCATGACCACGCCTCCTGTGATTAGGCCATGGCCCCTGAAAAGTACCTGGGCCCAGCCAGGCTCCCTTATGCCCTGTATGAGATTGTAATATCTATCTATATACGTGTGTGTGTGTGTGTGTGTGTGTGTGTGTGTGTGTGTGTGTGTGTGTGTGTGTCTATCTATATCTATATATGACATGGCTGGAACTCCAAAATACTGCTCAATTTCCCGGGTGCCCTTAGTGGGATGACAGGTACAGTAGTATAAGCAGAAATACTGTGGCACTCTTGGGACTTACTAATGTAACAATATATTCTGGCAAGTCAACATTTCAGTTTATTCAACTTTAATCATAGTAATAGGCATTTCTGCATATACTCTATGGGGGTCATTCCGACCCGATCGCTCGCTGCAGATTATCTCAGCACAGCGATCGGGTTGGAATTGTGCATGCATGCACCGGCGCCGCAGTGCGCTGGCGCATGCCGGACGCCTAAAGGCCGCCATTCAGTAGCTATCGCCTCTGCCTGATTGATAGGCAAAGGCGGTCACAGGGAGGGAGGGGGCTGGACGGCGGCGTTAAGCCACCGTTTAAGGGGCGCGGTCTGGCCAACACAGGCATGGCTGGACCATTGGGGGGGCGAGCCGCTGCGGCCAGTTGCAGTGATGATCAACTCCTGGCCAGCCGTAGGAGGTGCGCTGGCCGGGTGTTACTCTACAAATACAAAAGCATCGTCGCTGTGCGATGCATTTGTACTTATGCGGGGGGGGGGGTGGACTGACATGTGGGGCGGACTAGTCCTGTGCTGGGCATCCCCCCGCAAGTCAGGGAAGATGATCGTGGCTGTGCTAAATTTAGCACAGCTACGATCAACTCGGAATGACCACCTATGTTTCTGTGTTTAAATGTGAGTGTGTGTGTGTGTGTGTGTGTGTGTGTGTGTTAACAGTGATTGCACTTACATGCTATAGCGCATCCTTCATCCCAAAATTACAATGGAGTATCCACTTTCACAAAATGATGGTCTTCCAGGGAATGCGATCTGCAACCAATGCAACTTTTATGTGAGTGACCCACCATCCTAATAGTGAACACTTTTGTCCCAACTGCTTAGAGCTAAGTCATGCTCTTGTGAGTGGGTACCTCTCTTGTGCTAGACATGCCCCCAAATTGGTGCAGCCTTGCAACTAACACGGTGTAGCAACGCCCCCTGCAGGGGGGCCCCAGAAAGTTACTGTACCGGGGCCCAGGATTTCTCTTGACAGCCCTGATTGTTAATACTGACTGTGCTATATATATATATATATATATATATATATAGCACAGTCAGTAATTGTAATTTTGGGATGAAGGATGCGCTATAGCGTGTTAGTGTAATCACTGTTAACACACACACACACTCACATTTAAACACAGAAACATAGGTGGTGATTGTTAATACTGACTGTGCTATATATATATATATATATATGTATATAAATATATATTAGAAGAAAGATGGAGGGTGCAGATATGAGTAAAAGATTTACAATTCCATTTATTATAAAAACATGCTCACATACATCTCAGCTTAAGTAGGTAAACTCAGTTCTACGTGCGGCGCCTGAGACTCCGGAAAGCTCTCTCCCACGCTAGCTCGCACTGCTGACAGCAGAAGCCGCAGGTACCGCCTGTTGTTTCACCGGGACCGGACACAGCAAAGTCAGTACGTCTCTTGCTTCACAGGCCCAGGCCAACGCGTTTCGCCGATGGACTTCATCAGGGGGTGTAGCTTTGGTCCGTCTCAACATCAATTTATACTTCTCCACAAACCTGTGCTCTATTTCTAGCTCCAATAGCTATACTGTGGTTCACATGATTCATTTAAACAACAAAACTATGACATATACTATAATTAAATATAAAAAATATATATATTTCATCCATTAATATACTAATAATTGCTACAAGAGATCCATATACAAAGTGGTCTCTCAAATTTTATATATATAAAAACAAGACGATTTAATGTCTATTACAAATTCTACATCCCATGTTCAATAGCTATATAACAATACTAAGTAAAAATACACAACTATTGTTAATAATTTCAGGTACCGGGTATAAATCATATAGTAATACAGTAGAACCTAAAGGATAATGGATAAAAGGAGAAAAGACACAAAACAGTCATGAGAACAACCCATAAACATAAATTTCTCTCAAGATTTTTATTTAACCCTTTATACTCATATATCAACGGTATCTTTAACTGGTTGCAGTTAAACATATCATTGATATATGAGTATGAAGGGTTAAATAAAAATCTTGAGAGATTTATATGAATTTTTCTTATTGGCTGTCCAAAACACCTGACAGCCTGATACAAGTGGACACATCTCTAATCTGTAATTGACTATATTCTTCTTCGCTCATCCAAAGCAGCCATAAATATGGGATGCACCCAAGCAGAATACATGGAAGGCTAATAAACAGTCAAGACTTGGTGGAAAATTGGAGATTTAACAATGCTTCTCCACATACTGTAGGTGATAAAAGGAACTTTATTGAACACAATGCATACAGATTTATATCAGACACAATGATCAGTCTATGATTACCAGCAGGGCTTGCAAATATGACCAGCTGTGATAAGTAAAGTCCAGGCTAAATTGTAGTCAATAGATAATGAAACTCTGTGTTGCTTCAGCAGCAAATAGTTTTGCAGAGATAATGAAGCAATGCTAAGATGAAGGCAGGTGTCTCTGCAGGAAATACATCTGTGGAGCTCTTTCTCTTGATCTGGTAACAAATATAGACTGAGATGTTACTGTAAATGAGTAAGCCAAACACTAGGAACCGAAGTAACATACTGGAGTATAGAAGGCTCTATAAGTTGTTCTGGCACTTGAGGGTGTCACTAATATTACTGTTGTCTATGATGAGCATGGCAGGACAGATTAGATGTATAACACTTAACAGTACTGATCAGCATAGAAAAGACAGATTACTCAGATGTCCAATAGTTTACAGCAGTAACTAGCTGGGACTTGCAGTATACAACCATATATAGGATAGCGTTCGGTGTGAATGATTAGTGCTGAAGTGAAATACAGCTCACAGGAATCCTGATTGTATGCACTAGAGCTATCTGGAACTGGAAGCAATAGTAAGCACAGTCTATGGACAGGGCACAGCAGCACTTGCTGACACTGGAGATAAAAACAGCAGCAGGAGGAATACTGAACTTTTGAGCCAAACTCTGTATACTGCATACTGGGTCAAGCAGATTAGATACAGAAGAAGTTGTTCTGGCCACGAGTAGGGGCCAGCTAGAGACTTATATAAGGAGCCTAGCTGTAGATAGGTCTCTGGAGTTATGTGCAGGAGATCTGGACCGTTATTGGTTGAGCAGCGGTCAGTTGAACTTGAGCAATAAATAAATCTAAGAAACACAGCGCTCTATGATTGTACCACCAATAAATCTGTTAATTACTAACAATAATTATAAAACACCAAATCTCTGCTGCTCCCACCGGTGGTACTGTTCCACCAATTACTGAGAAGTATAGATTATATTAAACAAGGGAGCGCTGAAACAGGGTCAATTTATATCACACATTTATTACAATCCACATATAAACAGCAAATAAAATCAAGGATAATATCCGGATATTAAAACAATATAGTGCACTTATTGTTCAGTCCCATGCCCTGAGCTCTAATTAATAAATGTCTATTCACGTAGACAGATCCGTTCAACCTCCGCTGGTTCACATTAATTGTGTCTAACTGTAGCCATGTTTTTTTGAAAATCAGATTGGTTTAAATAGAGCAATCTTTTTTGTATCCAGCCAAGTTATAACAGTCACTAAGCTCTTTAGTGTGTAGCTGCAACCATGTCCTGGTGGTGTTAGGTCCAGATCCAAATTCGAGTCCAGCTCAGGTTTTCCTGCCAGACTCAGAAACCAAAATGAGGCAAAATGTCATCATACCGCTGTCGAATTCTCACGGGTTTTGGATTCCATATAAGGAGCCATGCGTCACTGCCATTTTCACTCCAGTCCTGGAGAGTGTAGCAAGAGGATTGTCTCCTCAGTGTCTGTGTGGGAAAGTGGTGTGTCGCGTGGGGTGGTGACCTGCTCTTTTGTTTCATTCCAGTGCTGTCTTGTGCTGCATCAGTCCAGTGGTGGTGTCTTGTGCTGCATCAGTCCAGTCACAGTGGTGGTGTCCTTTGCTGCCATAACTCCAGTGCTGCTGTATAAGTCCAGTCCAGTGCAGTGGTGCTGTTTTTTGCTGCATCAGTCCAGTGGTGGTGTCCTGTGCTGCCATAAATCCAGTGGTGGTGTCCTGCGCTGCCATAAGTCCAGTAGTGCTGCTGTATGAGTCCATTCCTGTGCTGCTGTGTTGTGCTGCATCAGTCCAGTGGTGGTGTCCTGTGCTGCCATACGTTCAGTGGTGGTGTCCTCTGATGTCATAAGTCCAGTGGTGCTGCTGTATAAATCCAGTCCAGTGGTGCTGTGTTGTGCTGCATCAGTCCAGTGGTGGTGTCCTGTGCTGCCTTAAGTCCAGTGTTGCTGTCATGTGCTGCCATAAGTCCAGTGATGCTGCCGTATAAGTCCAGTCCAGTGGTGTTATCATGTAAGACCAGTGGTGCTGCCGTATAAGTCCAGGGGTACTGCTATATATGTCCAGTGGTGCTGCCATATAATTTAAGTCCAGTGGTGCTGCCGTATAAGTCCAGTTCAGTGGTGCTGCCCTATGAGTCCATTGGTGCTGCCCTATAAGTCCAGTGGTGCTGCCATAAAAGTCCAGGGGTACTGCCGTATAAGTCCAGGGTTACTGCCGTATAAGTCCAGTCAAGTGGTGCTGTCGTAAAAGTTCAGTGGTGCTGCCATTTAAGTCCAGGGGTACTTCGGTATAAGTCCATTCCATGTAGTGCTGCCGTAAAAGTTCAGTGGTGCTGCCATATAAGTCCAGGGGTACAGCCGTATAAGTCCAGTCCAGAGGTGCTGTGTTGTGCTGCATCAGTCCAGTGGTGGTGTCCTGTGCTGCCTTAAGTCCAGTATTGCTATCATGTGCTGCCATAAGTCCAGTGATGCTGCCATATAAGTCCAGTCCAGTGGTGCTGTTGTATAATTCCAGGGGTACTGCTTTTTATGTCCAGAGGTGCTGCCATATAATTTAGTCCAGTGGTGCTGCCGTATAAGTCCAGTCCAGTGGTGCTGCCCTATAAGTCCATTGGTGCTGCCCTATAAGTCCAGTGGTGCTGCAGTATAAGTCCATGAGTACTGCCATATAAGTCCAGTGGTACTGCCATATAAGTCCAGTGGTACTGCCATATAAGTCCATTCCAGTGGTACTGCCATATAAGTCCAGTGGTGCTGCCATAAAAGTCCAGTGGTACTGCCGTATAAGTCCAAGGTTACTGCCGTATAAGTACAGTCCAGTGGTGCTGTCGTAAAAGTCCAGTGGTGCTGCCATATAAGTCCAGGGGTACTTCCGTATAAGTCCAGTC
This sequence comes from Pseudophryne corroboree, assembly GCF_028390025.1. Lineage (NCBI taxonomy): Eukaryota > Metazoa > Chordata > Amphibia > Anura > Myobatrachidae > Pseudophryne > Pseudophryne corroboree. The sequence continues at coordinate 478,706,810 of NC_086448.1, read as the reverse complement.
CATGTAGTGCTGCCGTAAAAAAATTCCAGTGGTGCTGCCATATAAGTCCAGGGGTACTGCCGTATAAGTCCAGTCCAGTGGTGCTGCCATATAAGTCCAGTGGTGATGCCGTATAAGTCCAGGTGTACTTCCATATAAGTCCAGGGGAACTGCCTTATAAGTTCAGTCCAGTGGTGCTGCCATTTAAGTCCAGTGGTGCTGCCGTATAAGTCCAGGGTTACTACTGTATAAGTCCAGGGGTAATGCCATATAAGTCCAGTCCAGTGGTACTGCCGTATAAGTCCAGTGGTGCTGCCATATAAATCCAGGGGTTCTGCTGTATAAGTCCAGTCCAGGGGTGCTGCCGTATAAGTCTAGGGATACTGACGTATAAGTCCAGTGGTGCTGTTGTATAAGTCCAGAGGTACTGCCGTATAAGTCCAGTCCAGGGGTGCTGACGTATAAGTCCAGGGGTGCTGCCATATAAGTCCAGGGGTACTGCTGTATAAGTCCAGGAGTAATGCCGTATAAGTCCAAGGGCACTGCTGTATAAGTCCAGGAGTACTGTTGTATAAGTCCAGTACAGTGGTGCTGCCGTATAAGTCCAGGGGTACTGCCGTATAAGTCCAGTCCAGGTGTGCTGACGTATACGTCCAGGGGTGCTGCCGTATAAGTCCAGGGGTACTGCCATATAAGTCCAGGGTACTGCCGTATAAGTCCAGGAGTACTGTCGTATAAGTCCAGTCCAGTGGTGCTGCCATATAAGTCCAGGGGTAATGCCATATAAGTCCAGTTTAGTGGTACTGCCATATAAGTCCAGTGGTGCTGCTGTAGAAGTCCAGTCCAGTGGTGCTGTCGTAAAAGTTCAGTGGTGCTGCCATATAAGTCCAGGGGTACTTCCGTATAAGTCCATTCCATGTAGTGCTGCAGTAAAAGTTCAGTGGTGCTGCCATATAAGTCCAGGGGTACAGCCGTATAAGTCCAGTCCAGAGGTGCTGTGTTGTGTTGCATCAGTCCAGTGGTGGTGTCCTGTGCTGCCTTAAGTCCAGTGTTGCTGTCATGTGCTGCCATAAGTCCAGTGATGCTGCCATGTAAGTCCAGTCCAGTGGTGCTGTTGTATAAGTCCAGGGGTACTGCCGTATAAGTCCAGGGGTACTGCCATATAAGTCCATTCCAGTGGTGCTGCTGTATAAGTCCAGTGGTACTGCGATATAAGTCCAGGAGTACTGCCCTATAAGTCCAGGGGTACTGCCGTATAAGTCTAGTCCAGTGGTGCTGCCATATAAATCCAGGGGTACTGCCGTATAAGTCCAGGGGTACTACCGTATAAGTCCAGTCCAATGGTGCTACTGTTTAAGTCCAGTGGTGCTGCCGTATAAGTCCAGGGGTACTTCCGTATAAGTCCAGGGGTACTGCTGTATAAGTCCAGTGGTGCTGCCGTATAAGTCCAGGGGTACTGTCTTACAAGTCCTGGGGTACTGCCGTATAAGTCCAGTGGTACTGCCGTATAAGTACAGTGGTGCTGTCCTGTACTGTATATTATTTACTCCAAATAAAGGGGTTAATAATATTTAATCCAAATCATTTTTACAGGGTTTGCCCTGTGTGGTGTAGGGGTACGCTCTCCTGAGCCGCATATTGTTATATAACTACAGAAAAATAATGGAGAACAAAAATTTGGAGCATAAAATAGGGAAAGATCAAGAACCACTTTCTCCTACTGCTGTTGCTGCTGCTGCTGTTGTTGCTGCTGTGAGTCGATCATCATTCCAGAGGGGAAGTCGGAAGACCACTTGTACTACTTCAAATAAGCAATTGACTGTCCAACAGTCCTTTGCGAGCAGGGGCGTCAGAACACTTATAGGTTGGGAGGGGGGCAAGATAGATCCTCATTTTGGCGTCCCTGGGGGCGGAGCCACCAGGGAGGAGGAGACAATACTATGGGGACGAACAGTGGCGGAACTAGCAAGCGGTGTCCCAGGTGCGACAAAATGCTTTGTCCCACATCCTATCCAAGTTCACCCCCTCACCCCTGGAGATGATCTAGTGAGGGGTACCTGCTCAGGGCCAGAGAAATGGATACCTAGCGACAGTGCCGTAACTAGACATTTTAGAACTGTGTGCAAGAAACGGCATCGGAGTCCCCCCCTCCATGCAAAACTGGGGCAGTGCGCGCCACAGGCACGCGCAAAAATATATAGGGGCATGGCTTCGTGGGAAAGGGGTGTGGCCACATAAAAATACCAATTCATATAACGGTGCACAGTAGTCTCCATTATTAAAATTACACCGCACAGTAGCACCACTACACCAGATAGAGCCCCTTTTACACCTTACGGCGGACAGATCCCCCTTTTTACACCTTACGGCTGACAGCGTCCCCTTTTAACACATTACGACAGACAGCGTCCCCCTTTTTACACATAACGGCAGACAGCGTCCCCCTTTTTACACATTACGGCAGACAGCGTCCCCTTTATACACATTACGGCAGACAGCGTTCCCCTTTTTACACATAACGGCAGACAGCATCCCCCTTTTTACACATTAGGGCAGACAGCACCCCCCTTTTTACACATTACGGCAGACAGCGTCCCCCTTTTTACACATTACGGCAGACAGCGCCCCCCTTTTTACACATTAAGGTAGACAAGAAAGAAAGAAAGAAAGAAAGAAAGAAAGAAAGAAAGAAAGAAAGAAAGAAAGAAAAAATTATACTTACTGTCTCCGCTGGCAGTCAGGCTCCTCGGGCAGCTTCTTATAACAGAGATCCCGGGCAGGGGAGAAGGAGGAGGAGAAGGGAGGTGGAGGATGGAGCCGCAGCAGCGCTGTGTTATTGGTGGAGGCGCTGCTGCTGCTGTCCCTGTCCTCCGCCATAGGCTGTCCTCCACCGCTGTGTCTGCTTATTTTTTTTTTTTTAAAAAGGTGTATACAGGGTTTATTTATCAAAATGGTAAAATTATAGACAATACTATTACATGCAAACATCAGGTGCTACCTGATAATACTACTCTAAGCTAAGCTATTTTTAATATCTCATCCTCCTTCCATAACACAGTCCCTGATTTTTGTATATACAGGTGGAGTATCCCTTATCCAAAATGCTTGGGACCAGAGGTATTTTGGATATGGGATTTTTCCGTATTTTGGAATAATTGCATACCATAATGAGATATCATGGTGATGGGACCTAAATCTAAGCACAGAATGTATTTATGTTACATATACACCTTATACACACAGCCTGAAGGTCATTTTAGCCAATATTTTTTATAACTTTGTGCATTAAGCAAAGTGTGTCTACATTCACACAATTCATTTATGTTTCATATACACCTTATATACACAGCCTGAAGGTCATTTAATACAGTATTTTTAATAACTTTGTGTATTAAACAAAGTTTGTGTACATTGAGCAATCAAAAAACAAAGGTTTCACTATCTCACTCTTACTCAAAAAAATCCGTATTTCGGAATATTCCGTATTTCGGAATATATGGATATGGGATACTCAACCTGTATATATATATATATATATATATATATATATATGTGGACAGAGAATGAGGTAATAAAGGCGACCGCTGGTGCCAGACAATTTAGAAAACTAGGCAGTTTAGTAAAAAATGGAAAGCATTTATTATGAAGCACTAAGACAAATCCGAGTGTTAAAAAGGTGGGGATTAATACAGTAAAAATACATGCACAAGAGGATAAATAAAATGCATAAAACACTCGTAAAAAGACTCCAAAAAAGACATAAAAAGTAGGACATAAAATATACAGGAATAAAAATGACAAAATTTCAAAAAAGAGAGGAGTAAATAGCTTAACTTAGTATTTGAGGTTAGAACCAGGTAGCACCCTTGGTAGCGCCCTTGGAAAAAAGCAATAACTAGCCTCCCTATGCAAAGCTTTGCAGGAGTACCTCAGTAATGACTATTGTCAGCTGTAGTGCTTTACAGGGTGAAGCCCTGTACCTAATGGAAAAAAAAATATATATACACACACACATACGGAGCCCCCCCCTAATAAATCCTGCATTTGCCCCTGTGCTGTGCTCATGTTTTTCAGCAGCAGGGACTGGGAAACTGTTTCGAGTCGAGGGAAAGATGGATGGTGCTAAATACAGGGATATTCTTCAGCAAAACCTGTTTCAGTCTGCCTGTGATTTGAGACTGGGATGGAGGTTCACCTTCCAGCAGGACAATGACCCGAAGCATACTGCTAAAGCAACACTGGAGTGGTTTAAGAGGAAACAGTCAAAGCCCAGATCTCAATTGTTAGGCGCGGCGGTCCGTGACGCCGCTCCGACTGTTGCCGAGCGACGGTCTCGCCCGCCGCACCTCCTTCCTTACCCGCCCGGCGCCTAGCAGCGCCAGGACGCCGTGCGTGCTGTGCCGCCAGGTCCCTGGCAACACTAGGACGCCGGGCGTCCACAGCCGCCGGGTCCATGGCAACGGGGACGCCACTGGCGGCCCGCGTTCCCCGTTGCCAGATACTAATTCTATTTAATGAGCTGCTCGTGCAGCAGGGAAGTTGCACGGCAACCAGCAATTAGGGTCTGGGGGCTGGTCTGGCTGGCTCCCCGGTCATTGGACAGCAGGTCCTTTTTATTGGAGTCAGCACATGGCAGCCTCGCCGGTGATAGCTTCCTGTATGCTGTTCCTGCCCAGCTGTATCCATTATCCAGCATTCTGTTATCCGGTTGATCCTGCTCCCTGTGATCCTGAGTCTTGGTGTTCAGAAGCCGGTCCTGTGAACCTCTTCCAATCTCAACTCAAGTGCACCTGTGACTGTCTTCTCGGGATTCTTGCTCGTTGGGGTTTCTCTCCCGGTTTCGTGAGTGGTGGCTTCTGCCACGTCTTGCGGCCTAGGTCACTTACTCCTTGTATTTATTTGATACTGGTGTTTTTGCGGAGGTTTCCGCCCTCACTGTCACTGTCATGGTGCCGTGTAGGGTGTGGACAGTGGTACCTTTGTTGTTCGTTTTTCTTTGGCGGCGTGCCGCACATATATATTTATCTTTAGGTTTCTTAGTAGCCCCTAGCTCTCGGTTGTGTTTAGTTAGAGGTCCCCTTGTTATCCTCCCATCTCGGTTCACGCCTTGTCTCACACTAAGACCTGCGGGCATCGGAGTTGGGCAGACCTAATCCGCCCTTCAAACGCGGCTGCCGTGGGCCCAAGAAACCACAGTCTCGCAGGCGTAAACTGACCACGCGGGGGAAACAACGGAGTTAGGTTGCTAGGGGCTACCATCTCACCTAGTCATTATTTCAGTGTCACGTTCTGGTGCTTTAGACTTGCTACACCTCACATTTGTTCTGAAGCACCAAGAACGTAACTTTATCACCGGCCCAAGAAATAAAAAAATAAAAAAGAAAGGGGTTAATTGTTTCTGGTTGGCCTTGAAATTCGGCCTCATGAATCCGGCGGCATTAGGACCGAATTCCAGCCAGCTTTTGGCCAATCAGATTCAGGAACTCACTCAGATGGTTCAGGATCTTACCCTTCAGGTGAGATCGCAGGATTATCTTTTTCGAGCCTCCCCGGGTATGATTCCTGAACCAAAGATGCCTCTTCCTGACCGTTTTTTTGGGTAACCGAAAGGATTTTTTTAATTTTAAGGAAGCTTGTAAACTTTATTTTTGGTTAAGGCCCCGATCCTCTGGTACTGAGTCTCAACGGGTCGGGATTGTGATGTCTTTGCTTCAAGGCGACCCGCAAACCTGGGATTTTCGGTTAAAAGCCGATGACGCAGCCTTGCTATCGGTAGATGCCTTTTTTAAGTCCTTAGGCCTTTTGTATGATGACCCTGATAGAGAAGCGTCGGCTGAGAGCCACCTGCGTGCACTTAAGCAAGGGAAAAATCCAGCAGAGGCGTATTGTACTGAGTTTCACCGTTGGTCGAACGACTGTGGCTGGAATGACCCGGCCCTGCACAGTCAGTTTCACCTCGGTTTGTCTGAAGTTATTAAAGACAGTCTCCTTCAGTACCCCGCTCCAGAGACTTTAGACAAACTCATGGAGCTTGCTATTAAAATTGATCAGCGTCTCCGGGAGCGGAGGGCTGAAAGAGGAGCTAGTTTCAGGCCTAGTCCATGTGTGTATACTTTCCCTAAGGACGTCGAGGAGCCCATGCAAATGGGTCTCTCCCGGCTGTCCCCAAAGGAAAGAACCAGAAGGCTAAATTCTGGTCTCTGCTTGTATTGTGGTTGCAAGAGACACGTCGCGCATAATTGCCCGAATAAGCAGGGAAACGCTCTGACCAAGTGAATTGTGAGGGGGTTCACTTGGGTTTGCAATTGATCTCCTCTAATGATTCCTTATTAATTCCTGTAAAAAATTCCTTTGGTAGTTCGTTGGTGTCGGCCTTCGTCGACAGTGGAGCTGCGGGAAATTTCATGGATCTTCGTTGGGCTCAGGCTTTGGGCGTTCCGCAGATACCTTTAGATAAACGTATCACCATGCACGGCTTGGATGGTGGTCCGCTTTCTAATGAGGTAATTACTCACCGCACACCTCCAGTACAACTGACAGTGGGGGCCCTACATTCGGAGAAAATCGAGTTTTACCTTACCCATTGTCCGGCAGTCCCCATAGTTTTGGGTCACCCCTGGCTTGCCTTTCAGAATCCCACCATAGATTGGCGGTCTGGGGAGATTTCCCGATGGGGTCCCTTTTGTGTTAAGGAATGTATTTCCCGTCCAGTCCAGGTTGGGGCTGTCACCTCAGAACTTATTCCTTTGGAATATCAGGACTTTGCCGATGTTTTCTCCAAGGGTAATGCGGATATTCCGCCCCCTCATCGGTCCTATGACTGCGCCATTGACCTAGTTCCCGGTGCCTCTTTGCCTAAAGGGAAACTATATGCCCTGTCTGGCCCGGAAACTATGGCAATGGATGAGTATGTACAGGAGAGCCTGAAGAAGAGCTTCATTTGGCCCTCGAAATCTCCATTGAGTGCAGGGTTCTTTTTTGTTGAGAAAAAAGATGGGTCGCTCAGACCATGTATTGATTATCGGGCTCTGAATAAGATTTCTGTTAAAAACACCTACCCCTTGCCGCTGATCTCGGTACTGTTTGATCAGCTCCGTACTGCCGTTATTTTTTCCAAAATCGATCTCAGAGGGGCGTACAACCTCATCCGAATAAGATCTGGGGATGAATGGAAGACGGCTTTTAGTACACAGTCAGGACATTATGAATATCTTGTAATGCCATTTAATCTGTCTAATGCTCCTGCTGTGTTCCAGGATCTTATTAATGATGTCCTCCGCGACTTTCTTGGAAAGTTCGTAGTCGTTTATTTAGACGATATTTTGATTTATTCAGAATCCTCTGAACAACATGTTATCCATGTGCGACGGGTACTTCAGAGGTTACGGGAGAATCATCTGTACGCCAAATTGGAGAAGTGTGATTTCCACTGAGGGGGTCCTAGATGAAATGGACTGATCTATATCTAGAGCATTCTTCATAGCTTTTGTCCAGCAACTTAATAGAGTAATAGAGCCCTAATGAACTCTGAGGAATCTTATTTCCTAGGCTATCCAGCCATTCTGTCTCCATCCTAATGGGATGAAACCACTCAAGGCAATCCTGAGTACCTGGTACAGACTCCTCTGAGGAAGACACCTCCACAACCTCCAAAACATTTTGTTCTGACATGACACTGACCAGTGATACTGAGCACTGTTCAGGATACTAGAAGTGACACGGAGCAGCAATGGGCTACTGTACTGTACTACCATATACTGGTCACCACAATGCAGCAATGATAATAATGAGCACAGATTCTGAGCACTGCTCAGGATAATAGAACTGACACTGGGCAGCGAGAACATCACTGGATTACTGTACTGTACTACTATATACTGGTCAGTGGTCACCACAATGCAGCACAGATAATAATGAGCACAGATACTGAGCACTGTTCGGGATAATAGAACTGACACTAGGCAGCAAAATACAGCAATGGACTACTGTACTGTACTACTATATACTGGTCAGTGGTCACCACAATGCAGCACTGATAATAATGAGCACAGATACTGAGCACTGTTCTGGATAATAGAACTGACACAGAGCAGCAAAATACAGCACTGGACTACTGTACTGTACTACTATATACTGGTCAGTGGTCACCACAATGCAGCAATGATAATAATGAGCACAGATACTGAGCACTGATCTGGATAATAGAACTGACTCGGGCCAGTAAAATACAGCACTGGACTACTGTACTGTACTACTATATACTGGTCAGTGGTCACCACAATGCAGCAATGATAATAATGAGCACAGATACTGAGCACTGCTCTGGATAATAGAACTGACACGGAGCAGCAAAATACAGCAATTGACTACTGTACTGTACTACTATATACTGGTCAGTGGTCACCACAATGCAGCAATGATAATAATGAGCACAGATACTGAGCACTGTTCTGGATAATAGAACTGACACTAAGCAGCAAAATACAGCAATGGACTACTGTACTATTATATACTGGTCAGTGGTCATCACAATGCAGCAATGATAATAATGAGCACAGATACTGAGCACTGTCCTGGATAATAGAACTGACACGGGCCAGCAAAATACAGCACTGGACTACTGTACTGTACTACTATATACTGGTCAGTGGTCACCACAATGCCGCAATGATAATAATGAGCACAGATACTGATAACTGTTCTGGATAATATAACTGACACAGAGCAGCAAAATACAGCAATGGACTACTGTAATGTACTACTATATACTGGTCAGTGGTCACCACAATGCAGCAATGATAATAATGAGCACAGATACTGAGCACTGTTCTGGATAATAGAACTGACACAGAGCAGCAAAATACAGCAATGGACTACTGTACTGTACTACTATATATATATACTGGTCACCACAATGAAGCACTGATACTAAGCACAGATATTGAGCTGAGATTTAGCTAATATTGGGCTATTCAGGCAGAGAACATAGCCACGTCTTCTCGCTATCTCGACGATGCACGAGTGAAAATGACGGTGACGCGCGGCTCTTTATATGGAATCCGAATGTCGCGAGAATCTGACAGCGGGATGATGACGTTTTCCCCGTTCGGGTTTTGCATGTTAGGCGGGAAAAACTGAGGCTGCCTCAGACCCGTGTAAACCACTTGAAGTTCAGGGGGTTCGGATCTCGATGAACCGAACCCGCTCATCTCTAGTTATAACTCTTTATTGTTACCTTCAAAAGCAGCCAGTATTTACTAGGGATGTGCGGGCTCAGTTTCCTGAAAACTGAGCCAGCTCGTACTTCAGGGATCCAAGGGAGTCCGAGTATTGTCTCGGGTCTTCTTGCCTTGCTGGGATAAACGAGTCAAAACATAATCTTCCAGGCATCAGGTCTCGTATGTCTTGGATTCCATTTAAGTCCGTCCCACAGTGATTCGGGTGCCATTTCACACCGGACCGGGGTGTTGGATGTCAGGCATTCAGAATAAATTACAATCAAGATTTAAAGAGCACAAGAGGACACTATTTGATGGGCAGTGGCACCCACATGTACCATACTTATTGTTAACAGTGGTGCCGAGAGAGGGGGGGAGAGGATAAAAATTACCCGGGCCCAGGTGTGATGGAGCGGCTCAGTTAGGGCCCAGTGGGGCCCCCAAGCTTCCTCCCCCTTAACTGGCAGCAGCAGCTACAACTCTTCTCCTAAGCCCAGCACACGCTGCTGACTGCTGGGCTGTAGTGTGGCCATGGTGGTGCTTAAAATTCTATTTTTTCAGTATTTTTTCAAAGGGTGCATGACCACGCCTCCTGTGATTAGGCCATGGCCCCTGAAAAGTACCTGGGCCCAGCCAGGCTCCCTTATGCCCTGTATGAGATTGTAATATCTATCTATATACGTGTGTGTGTGTGTGTGTGTGTGTGTGTGTGTGTGTGTGTGTGTGTGTGTGTGTGTCTATCTATATCTATATATGACATGGCTGGAACTCCAAAATACTGCTCAATTTCCCGGGTGCCCTTAGTGGGATGACAGGTACAGTAGTATAAGCAGAAATACTGTGGCACTCTCGGGACTTACTAATGTAACAATATATTCTGGCAGTTTATTCAACTTTAATCATAGTAATAGGCATTTCTGCATATACTCTATGGGGGTCATTCCGACCCGATCGCTCGCTGCAGATTATCTCAGCACAGCGATCGGGTTGGAATTGTGCATGCATGCACCGGCGCCGCAGTGCGCTGGCGCATGCCGGACGCCTAAAGGCCGCCATTCAGTAGCTATCGCCTCTGCCTGATTGATAGGCAAAGGCGGTCACAGGGAGGGAGGGGGCTGGACGGCGGCGTTAAGCCACCGTTTAAGGGGCGCGGTCTGGCCAACACAGGCATGGCTGGACCATTGGGGGGGCGAGCCGCTGCGGCCAGTTGCAGTGATGATCAACTCCTGGCCAGCCGTAGGAGGTGCGCTGGCCGGGTGTTACTCTACAAATACAAAAGCATCGTCGCTGTGCGATGCATTTGTACTTATGCGGGGGGGTGGGGGGTGGACTGACATGTGGGGCGGACTAGTCCTGTGCTGGGCATCCCCCCGCAAGTCAGGGAAGATGATCGTGGCTGTGCTAAATTTAGCACAGCTACGATCAACTCGGAATGACCACCTATGTTTCTGTGTTTAAATGTGAGTGTGTGTGTGTGTGTGTGTGTGTGTGTGTGTGTGTTAACAGTGATTGCACTTACATGCTATAGCGCATCCTTCATCCCAAAATTACAATGGAGTATCCACTTTCACAAAATGATGGTCTTCCAGGGAATGCGATCTGCAACCAATGCAACTTTTATGTGAGTGACCCACCATCCTAATAGTGAACACTTTTGTCCCAACTGCTTAGAGCTAAGTCATGCTCTTGTGAGTGGGTACCTCTCTTGTGCTAGACATGCCCCCAAATTGGTGCAGCCTTGCAACTAACACGGTGTAGCAACGCCCCCTGCAGGGGGGCCCCAGAAAGTTACTGTACCGGGGCCCAGGATTTCTCTTGACAGCCCTGATTGTTAATACTGACTGTGCTATATATATATATATATATATATAGCACAGTCAGTAATTGTAATTTTGGGATGAAGGATGCGCTATAGCGTGTTAGTGTAATCACTGTTAACACACACACACACTCACATTTAAACACAGAAACATAGGTGGTGATTGTTAATACTGACTGTGCTATATATATATATATATATATGTATATAAATATATATTAGAAGAAAGATGGAGGGTGCAGATATGAGTAAAAGATTTACAATTCCATTTATTATAAAAACATGCTCACATACATCTCAGCTTAAGTAGGTAAACTCAGTTCTACGTGCGGCGCCTGAGACTCCGGAAAGCTCTCTCCCACGCTAGCTCGCACTGCTGACAGCAGAAGCCGCAGGTACCGCCTGTTGTTTCACCGGGACCGGACACAGCAAAGTCAGTACGTCTCTTGCTTCACAGGCCCAGGCCAACGCGTTTCGCCGATGGACTTCATCAGGGGGTGTAGCTTTGGTCCGTCTCAACATCAATTTATACTTCTCCACAAACCTGTGCTCTATTTCTAGCTCCAATAGCTATACTGTGGTTCACATGATTAATTTAAACAACAAAACTATGACATATACTATAATTAAATATAAAAAATATATATATTTCATCCATTAATATACTAATAATTGCTACAAGAGATCCATATACAAAGTGGTCTCTCAAATTTTATATATATAAAAACAAGACGATTTATTGTCTATTACAAATTCTACATCCCATGTTCAATAGCTATATAACAATACTAAGTAAAAATACACAACTATTGTTAATAATTTCAGGTACCGGGTATAAATCATATAGTAATACAGTAGAACCTAAAGGATAATGGATAAAAGGAGAAAAGACACAAAACAGTCATGAGAACAACCCATAAACATAAATTTCTCTCAAGATTTTTATTTAACCCTTTATACTCATATATCAACGGTATCTTTAACTGGGTGCAGTTAAACATATCATTGATATATGAGTATGAAGGGTTAAATAAAAATCTTGAGAGATTTATATGAATTTTTCTTATTGGCTGTCCAAAACACCTGACAGCCTGATACAAGTGGACACATCTCTAATCTGTAATTGACTATATTCTTCTTCGCTCATCCAAAGCAGCCATAAATATGGGATGCACCCAAGCAGAATACATGGAAGGCTAATAAACAGTCAAGACTTGGTGGAAAATTGGAGATTTAACAATGCTTCTCCACATACTGTAGGTGATAAAAGGAACTTTATTGAAAACAATGCATACAGATTTATATCAGACACAATGATCAGTCTATGATTACCAGCAGGGCTTGCAAATATGACCAGCTGTGATAAGTAAAGTCCAGGCTAAATTGTAGTCAATAGATAATGAAACTCTGTGTTGCTTCAGCAGCAAATAGTTTTGCAGAGATAATGAAGCAATGCTAAGATGAAGGCAGGTGTCTCTGCAGGAAATACATCTGTGGAGCTCTTTCTCTTGATCTGGTAACAAATATAGACTGAGATGTTACTGTAAATGAGTAAGCCAAACACTAGGAACCGAAGTAACATACTGGAGTATAGAAGGCTCTATAAGTTGTTCTGGCACTTGAGGGTGTCACTAATATTACTGTTGTCTATGATGAGCATGGCAGGACAGATTAGATGTATAACACTTAACAGTACTGATCAGCATAGAAAAGACAGATTACTCAGATGTCCAATAGTTTACAGCAGTAACTAGCTGGGACTTGCGGTATACAACCATATATAGGATAGCGTTCGGTGTGAATGATTAGTGCTGAAGTGAAATACAGCTCACAGGAATCCTGATTGTATGCACTAGAGCTATCTGGAACTGGAAGCAATAGTAAGCACAGTCTATGGACAGGGCACAGCAGCACTTGCTGACACTGGAGATAAAAACAGCAGCAGGAGGAATACTGAACTTTTGAGCCAAACTCTGTATACTGCATACTGGGTCAAGCAGATTAGATACAGAAGAAGTTGTTCTGGCCACGAGTAGGGGCCAGCTAGAGACTTATATAAGGAGCCTAGCTGTAGATAGGTCTCTGGAGTTATGTGCAGGAGATCTGGACCGTTATTGGTTGAGCAGCGGTCAGTTGAACTTGAGCAATAAATAAATCTAAGAAACACAGCGCTCTATGATTGTACCACCAATAAATCTGTTAATTACTAACAATAATTATAAAACACCAAATCTCTGCTGCTCCCACCGGTGGTACTGTTCCACCAATTACTGAGAAGTATAGATTATATTAAACAAGGGAGCGCTGAAACAGGGTCAATTTATATCACACATTTATTACAATCCACATATAAACAGCAAATAAAATCAAGGATAATATCCGGATATTAAAACAATATAGTGCACTTATTGTTCAGTCCCATGCCCTGAGCTCTAATTAATAAATGTCTATTCACGTAGACAGATCCGTTCAACCTCCGCTGGTTCACATTAATTGTGTCTAACTGTAGCCATGTTTTTTTGAAAATCAGATTGGTTTAAATAGAGCAATCTTTTTTGTATCCAGCCAAGTTATAACAGTCACTAAGCTCTTTAGTGTGTAGCTGCAACCATGTCCTGGTGGTGTTAGGTCCAGATCCAAATTCGAGTCCAGCTCAGGTTTTCCTGCCAGACTCAGAAACCAAAATGAGGCAAAATGTCATCATACCGCTGTCGAATTCTCACGGGTTTTGGATTCCATTTAAGGAGCCATGCGTCACTGCCATTTTCACTCCAGTCCTGGAGAGTGTAGCAAGAGGATTGTCTCCTCAGTGTCTGTGTGGGAAAGTGGTGTGTCGCGTGGGGTGGTGACCTGCTCTTTTGTTTCATTCCAGTGCTGTCTTGTGCTGCATCAGTCCAGTGGTGGTGTCTTGTGCTGCATCAGTCCAGTCACAGTGGTGGTGTCCTTTGCTGCCATAACTCCAGTGCTGCTGTATAAGTCCAGTCCAGTGCAGTGGTGCTGTTTTTTGCTGCATCAGTCCAGTGGTGGTGTCCTGTGCTGCCATAAATCCAGTGGTGGTGTCCTGCGCTGCCATAAGTCCAGTAGTGCTGCTGTATGAGTCCATTCCTGTGCTGCTGTGTTGTGCTGCATCAGTCCAGTGGTGGTGTCCTGTGCTGCCATACGTTCAGTGGTGGTGTCCTCTGATGTCATAAGTCCAGTGGTGCTGCTGTATAAATCCAGTCCAGTGGTGCTGTGTTGTGCTGCATCAGTCCAGTGGTGGTGTCCTGTGCTGCCTTAAGTCCAGTGTTGCTGTCATGTGCTGCCATAAGTCCAGTGATGCTTCCGTATAAGTCCAGTCCAGTGGTGTTATCATGTAAGACCAGTGGTGCTGCCGTATAAGTCCAGGGGTACTGCTATATATGTCCAGTGGTGCTGCCATATAATTTAAGTCCAGTGGTGCTGCCGTATAAGTCCAGTTCAGTGGTGCTGCCCTATGAGTCCATTGGTGCTGCCCTATAAGTCCAGTGGTGCTGCCATAAAAGTCCAGGGGTACTGCCGTATAAGTCCAGGGTTACTGCCGTATAAGTCCAGTCAAGTGGTGCTGTCGTAAAAGTTCAGTGGTGCTGCCATTTAAGTCCAGGGGTACTTCGGTATAAGTCCATTCCATGTAGTGCTGCCGTAAAAGTTCAGTGGTGCTGCCATATAAGTCCAGGGGTACAGCCGTATAAGTCCAGTCCAGAGGTGCTGTGTTGTGCTGCATCAGTCCAGTGGTGGTGTCCTGTGCTGCCTTAAGTCCAGTATTGCTGTCATGTGCTGCCATAAGTCCAGTGATGCTGCCATATAAGTCCAGTCCAGTGGTGCTGTTGTATAATTCCAGGGGTGCTGCTTTTTATGTCCAGAGGTGCTGCCATATAATTTAAGTCCAGTGGTGCTGCCGTATAAGTCCAGTCCAGTGGTGCTGCCCTATAAGTCCATTGGTGCTGCCCTATAAGTCCAGTGGTGCTGCAGTATAAGTCCATGAGTACTGCCATTTAAGTCAAGTGGTACTGCCATATAAGTCCAGTGGTACTGCCATATAAGTCCATTCCAGTGGTACTGCCATATAAGTCCAGTGGTGCTGCCATAAAAGTCCAGTGGTACTGCCGTATAAGTCCAAGGTTACTGCCGTATAAGTACAGTCCAGTGGTGCTGTCGTAAAAGTCCAGTGGTGCTGCCATATAAGTCCAGGGGTACTTCCGTATAAGTCCAGTCCATGTAGTGCTGCCGTAAAAAAATTCCAGTGGTGCTGCCATATAAGTCCAGGGGTACTGCCGTATAAGTCCAGTCCAGTGGTGCTGCCATATAAGTCCAGTGGTGATGCCGTATAAGTCCAGGGTTACTACTGTATAAGTCCAGGGGTAATGCCATATAAGTCCAGTCCAGTGGTACTGCCGTATAAGTCCAGTGGTGCTGCCATATAAATCCAGGGGTTCTGCTGTATAAGTCCAGTCCAGGGGTGCTGCCGTATAAGTCTAGGGATACTGACGTATAAGTCCAGTGGTGCTGTTGTATAAGTCCAGAGGTACTGCCGTATAAGTCCAGTCCAGGGGTGCTGACGTATAAGTCCAGGGGTGCTGCCATATAAGTCCAGGGGTACTGCTGTATAAGTCCAGGAGTAATGCCGTATAAGTCCAGGGGTACTGCTGTATAAGTCCAGGAGTACTGTTGTATAAGTCCAGTACAGTGGTGCTGCCGTATAAGTCCAGGGGTACTGCCGTATAAGTCCAGTCCAGGTGTGCTGACGTATACGTCCAGGGGTGCTGCCGTATAAGTCCAGGGGTACTGCCATATAAGTCCAGGGTACTGCCGTATAAGTCCAGGAGTACTGTCGTATAAGTCCAGTCCAGTGGTGCTGCCATATAAGTCCAGGGGTAATGCCATATAAGTCCAGTTTAGTGGTACTGCCATATAAGTCCAGTGGTGCTGCTGTAGAAGTCCAGTCCAGTGGTGCTGTCGTAAAAGTTCAGTGGTGCTGCCATATAAGTCCAGGGGTACTTCCGTATAAGTCCATTCCATGTAGTGCTGCAGTAAAAGTTCAGTGGTGCTGCCATATAAGTCCAGGGGTACAGCCGTATAAGTCCAGTCCAGAGGTGCTGTGTTGTGTTGCATCAGTCCAGTGGTGGTGTCCTGTGCTGCCTTAAGTCCAGTGTTGCTGTCATGTGCTGCCATAAGTCCAGTGATGCTGCCATATAAGTCCAGTCCAGTGGTGCTGTTGTATAAGTCCAGGGGTACTGCCGTATAAGTCCAGGGGTACTGCCATATAAGTCCATTCCAGTGGTGCTGCTGTATAAGTCCAGTGGTACTGCGATATAAGTCCAGGAGTACTGCCCTATAAGTCCAGGGGTACTGCCGTATAAGTCTAGTCCAGTGGTGCTGCCATATAAATCCAGGGGTACTGCCGTATAAGTCCAGGGGTACTACCGTATAAGTCCAGTCCAATGGTGCTACTGTTTAAGTCCAGTGGTGCTGCCGTATAAGTCCAGGGGTACTTCCGTATAAGTCCAGGGGTACTGCTGTATAAGTCCAGTGGTGCTGCAGTATAAGTCCAGGGGTACTGTCTTACAAGTCCTGGGGTACTGCCGTATAAGTCCAGTGGTACTGCCGTATAAGTACAGTGGTGCTGTCCTGTACTGTATATTATTTACTCCAAATAAAGGGGTTATTAATATTTAATCCAAATCATTTTTACAGGGTTTGCCCTGTGTGGTGTAGGGGTACGCTCTCCTGAGCCGCATATTGTTATATAACTACAGAAAAATAATGGAGAACAAAAATTTGGAGCATAAAATAGGGAAAGATCAAGAACCACTTTCTCCTACTGCTGCTGCTGCTGCTGCTGCTGTTGATGCTGCTGTGAGTCGATCATCATTCCAGAGGGGAAGTCGGAAGACCACTTGTACTACTTCAAATAAGCAATTGACTGTCCAACAGTCCTTTGCGAGCAGGGGCGTCAGAACACTTATAGGTTGGGAGGGGGGCAAGATAGATCCTCATTTTGGCGTCCCTGGGGGCGGAGCCACCAGGGAGGAGGAGACAATACTTTGGGGACGAACAGTGGCGGAACTAGCAAGCGGTGTCCCAGGTGCGACAAAATGCTTTGTCCCACATCCTATCCAAGTTCACCCCCTCACCCCTGGAGATGATCTAGTGAGGGGTACCTGCTCAGGGCCAGAGAAATGGATACCTAGCGACAGTGCCGTAACTAGACATTTTAGAACTGTGTGCAAGAAACGGCATCGGAGTCCACCCCTCCATGCAAAACTGGGGCAGTGCGCGCCACAGGCGCGCGCAAAAATATATAGGGGCATGGCTTCGTGGGAAAGGGGTGTGGCCACATAAAAATACCAATTCATATAACGGTGCACAGTAGTCTCCATTATTAAAATTACACCGCACAGTAGCACCACTACACCAGATAGAGCCCCTTTTACACCTTATGGCGGACAGATCCCCCTTTTTACACCTTACGGCTGACAGCGTCCCCTTTTAACACATTACGACAGACAGCGTCCCCCTTTTTACACATAACGGCAGACAGCGTCCCCCTTTTTACACATTACGGCAGACAGCGTCCCCTTTATACACATTACGGCAGACAGCGTTCCCCTTTTTACACATAACGGCAGACAGCATCCCCCTTTTTACACATTAGGGCAGACAGCACCCCCCTTTTTACACATTACGGCAGACAGCGTCCCCCTTTTTACACATTACGGCAGACAGCGCCCCCCTTTTTACACATTAAGGTAGACAAGAAAGAAAGAAAGAAAGAAAGAAAGAAAGAAAGAAAGAAAAAATTATACTTACTGTCTCCGCTGGCAGTCAGGCTCCTCGGGCAGCTTCTTATAACAGAGATCCCGGGCAGGGGAGAAGGAGGAGGAGAAGGGAGGTGGAGGATGGAGCCGCAGCAGCGCTGTGTTATTGGTGGAGGCGCTGCTGCTGCTGTCCCTGTCCTCCGCCATAGGCTGTCCTCCACCGCTGTGTCTGCTTTTTTTTTTTTTTTTTAAAAAGGTGTATACAGGGTTTATTTATCAAAATGGTAAAATTATAGACAATACTATTACATGCAAACATCAGGTGCTACCTGATAATACTACTCTAAGCTAAGCTATTTTTAATATCTCATCCTCCTTCCATAACACAGTCCCTGATTTTTGTATATACAGGTGGAGTATCCCTTATCCAAAATGCTTGGGACCAGAGGTATTTTGGATATGGGATTTTTCCGTATTTTGGAATAATTGCATACCATAATGAGATATCATGGTGATGGGACCTAAATCTAAGCACAGAATGTATTTATGTTACATATACACCTTATACACACAGCCTGAAGGTCATTTTAGCCAATATTTTTTATAACTTTGTGCATTAAGCAAAGTGTGTCTACATTCACACAATTCATTTATGTTTCATATACACCTTATATACACAGCCTGAAGGTCATTTAATACAGTATTTTTAATAACTTTGTGTATTAAACAAAGTTTGTGTACATTGAGCAATCAAAAAACAAAGGTTTCACTATCTCACTCTTACTCAAAAAAGTCCGTATTTCGGAATATTCCGTATTTCGGAATATATGGATATGGGATACTCAACCTGTATATATATATATATATATATATGTGGACAGAGAATGAGGTAATAAAGGCGACCGCCGGGAATCGGACGGACTCCGCACAAAGAAAGCCCCGCAATAGCACGTGTTCACGCACCAGGGGGAAAAACGGAAGTAAGAACCAGTGTCTGTATACCCGATATTTGCGTTCCATACTGATTATAACACAGATACGGAAGTGCAGGCCGCAGTTGGAACGCAAATGCCGAGGTGGAACGCAAACCGGAAGTTGTCATATCACACTTCCGCCGGGAATCGGACGGACTCCGCACAAAGAAAGCCCCGCAATAGCACGTGTTCATGCACCAGGGGGAAACTAGAAACGAAACACACTGACCCCGGGACCACATCCGGATACAAACCGGAAATAGATGTTTTTATATTTAGATTTATTTTTAAGGTTATATAAAAAAATCGTTTTTGATTAAAATTTATTTTAATGAAATGCATATTAAATAGAGATTGTATGTATATCAACATCTTTGTATTTTGGAATGTTAAGATACATTAAGGAAAATTCACTTCCTGGAAAGGATCCACCAATGATATCGCAGTAAGGGGTATATATATACCCAGAATACTACTAGCCCAAACACCTTGAAAAAGGCTCAGGAGAGCCGAAACGCGTTGGTGAACAGCATCTGCCTGGACAGCGACCCAGCTTTGGATCCTGAAGGGATTCCCATACCAGGAATTCACCACAGACATTTTACAAACGAGACTTGGTGTGATATATACACCTTATTTTAAGGTACGCTGCCAGCCATATGTTTTATTGCATTTGTTCTTATTAAAATTGAGTTACACTATTGCGGTTTCCCCTATCTTTTCTTTTATACATTGGAGATGAAGAATTAACATCCCTCTGAACCAAAAATTGGAAGAAAGATTTGGAGACCCAATGACTCACCAGAAAGAATAAGGAAAGCAATAATTTTTGGGCATTTCTGGAACTTTAAACTGTACACTCATCTTAAACTTACCTACAGAAGGTTTTTTTCCCTATCTCAACTGGAGATAGCGCAGAAACCACACATTTTCCTCTAAACCATATTTTGGCCCTACAGGTGGGCATAGAGGTTTTTGCAGCTCTCCGTTTGATGCACCAAATTTACACTTGTTCTTTGTATTTGCTATTTACCTGTATTTAAATTTGTTGTTGCATCATGTTGGGATATCGTGAGAAACGAAAATTGTTAATTAATGCATTATTTGATACAGATGATGGAGAGACGAGATCTCCACAAATAGATGAAGAAATGAGAGAGAATCTTAAATTATTAGAAAGTATATTATGTAAAGAAAGTAAAACATGGTGGGAATTAGTAACCCTGGAAAAATATATATCTGAAGGGATGATCCCAAAGGGATTAAAAATTATTAAAATAGCATCTGGTAATAATGAAAAAGAATCCTTCCTAGAAAAATGGGATAACATTCTAAAAGAATGTTCCATTTCCCTAATTAATCTTATAGTAGGGGAAAGGAAGAAAGATCTGGAAATCTTGGAAAAAGAGATTGAGGATCTCACTACTAGAATTCTACCTTATAGATCAGTAGAAGGATATGCAGATATCGAAAGAGAAATGGAGGCACGGATTATAAGAAAAGAAAGAGATATAATCCTTAGAAAAAAGAGAAAATACATTAGAGACAAAGAAGAAGTTAATAATGAAAATAGGGATATGGAAGGAGACCTTACCATAGAAGAGGGAGATGATAGATCCCAAAGGAAAACAATCTCACCAGAAAATAGACCAAGAAGGGAAAGAGAAAGAAAAAGACTTGTCTCCCACTGTGATTGTAATATGCACAAAAGAACACCTATGAGAAGACGAACAGAGCAAGAAAATATAACACCACAGTATCAAGAAAGAAGAAGATACCATGAGAGAATACCAATACATGAAAACAACTATGGAAGATATAGAAAAGAGAGATTCCAAAGAGAAGAAAATCACAACCAGGAGGGAGTAAGGAGAAGGAATCCTAATATAAGGAACAATAGGAATGCACCAAGAAGACATGAATATATTCCAAAGGATGAATGGTACCCAGAGGCACGGACATCAAGACCGGATCAGATGTCAACGTTAAATCGGTTTAAATCACTCAATGAGGATCATTTTTTAGAGCGGAGCTGGCGGAAGAAAACCAGATTTTAGAAGAAAAGACAAAAAGAAAGCCAACCAGACGGGGGAAGAGAGGGAAAGGAAAAATGAGTAAACAAAAAACAAAATCAGTTCAAAATAAGGAAAGGGAAACAAGTATTAAGATTTTTAATCTCAGTAAACACACATTATCAAAGGAGGAAGATTCCATCCTACAGAAGGGATTAAAATTCGCCCCAGACAATAAATTAAATAAATTTGCCACGTATATTGATATACAGAAATTTGTACGGAAGGTTTCACTGAAAAAATACTTCATAAATCAGAAGGCAGAAGCAAATTACAAAAGTGACATCTTTAAACCAAAATCAAACTTTAACCCTACATACAACAGAGGTTGTTTCATCGAAAGCTTTCAGAAAGCAGTCAGTATGGATTTGGAAGACATTGGACCACAGCGAAATCAACATCAGAATATTACAAGAAATGAAAGAACAGCCCTTAAGAATTTAGAAAAAAACGAAAACCTAACAATAAAACCAGCGGATAAAGGAGGCAGCATAGTTATTATGGACACAGAAAAATATGAAGCTGAAATAAAAAGACAACTTAACGACAAGGAAACATATAAAGTTTTGAAGAACAACCCGAGTGATCGAGTAGAAAAGTCACTTAAGAACTTACTAGGTGAATATAAGGAAAAAGATATATTATCAGAGAACGAATTTAAATATATCATTCATCCCAACCCTATGCTACCGGTGTTTTATGTTCTACCAAAAATCCATAAAGACCTGGAAAATCCACCTGGACGACCAATTGTAGCGGGAACAGAATCCATAACTTCAAATTTATCGCACTTTGTGGACTATCATTTACAACCTGAAGTCCTAAAACTAAAATCGTACATAAAGGACTCTACAGATATCCTTAGGATACTGAAAAAAATAGAGTGGAAGGAAAGTTATACACTAATTACAGCAGATGTGAGTACCCTATACACAATAATTGAACATCAAAAGGGACTAGAAGCTGCAAAATTCTTCCTAGAAAAATCAGATATGGATCCACAAAAACTTGAATTAATCCTTAGAAGCATAGAGTTTATCTTGAAGAATAACTTTTTCTGGCACAATGGAGTATTCTACGAACAGAAAAGAGGAACCGCCATGGGAACTCGCTTCGCACCGGCATATGCCAACTTATTTATGGGATATTGGGAGGAGTCCGTAATTTGGAACAACAACAAATTTATAAAGAATGTCATTTTATGGCATCGATTTATTGATGACATCATATTTATATGGGAAGGTGAATTGGAAGATTTAAATGCCTTCTGTCAAGAGCTAAATAAAAATGAAGTCAATATCAACCTGACGTATAATATCAGCAAAGAAGAAATAACTTTCCTGGACTTAACAATTTACATTAAAGACAATTGCTTACAAACAAGGAATTTCAATAAACCAACCGATAGTAATTCTTATATCCCAAAAAATAGTAATCATCATCCAACCTGGCTAAAAAACATCCCAAAGGGACAAATGAGGAGATTACGAAGGAATTGCACAGAAAAATCTACATTCCTAGAACAAGTAACAGACCTGAAGGAAAAATTCTTAACGAAGGGTTATACAGAAGATGAATTAAGAAAACCTCTAGAAGAAATTACGAACTTGGAAAGAGAAGAATTACTTGTAAGCAAAGTGAAAACCAGAAAAGAGGAAATCCAACTGCCATTTATTACCACATTTAATGGACAATACAAACAGGTAGAGAAAATTATCTGTAAACACTGGCACCTCCTGACCAAAGACCCTATAATAGGAACCATTGTCCCAAAGAAACCTAAATTTATTTATAAAAAAGCCAATAATATAAGAAATAAAGTCGTCAAGAGTTCCATACCACCTAAGAGAGAAGGAAGAATTAAAACAAAGGGATTCCATAGATGTGGACTTTGTATGATGTGTAAAAACCATCAAGGACAAGGAAGTAAAACTACTCACTATCAGTCGACATCCACAAAACAAGAATTTGAAATATCAAATTTCATAACATGCAATAGCAGTAACTGCATTTACATTATTGAATGCAAATGTAACCTACAATACATAGGACGAACTACTAGACCACTGAAAGAGAGATGGTCCGAACATCTAAGAAATATTAAAAAAGGTTACGAAAAACACTCCTTATCCCTACACTTCAAGGAAAAACATTCAAGTTTAATATCAGGGATTAAGAACGTTATAGGTATTAAAATAGTGGAGAAACAATGGAGAAGGAAATCAATAGAAAATAATCTTGCCACTACGGAAATGAGAGCAATATATGAAATGAAAACCCTCCATCCAAAAGGAATCAATACAGATTTTGAGATTAAATGGTTCCTATAGCTTAACGGGTATAAAATATATAGTCTAGAATGTGTAATTACCGGTTTCTGCATATAAGGAATCAATTTCCAATAAATCACTCACTGCCACCAATAAATGAACATTCATACTTTTTTATTACTTTTAAAAACAAATCTACATTTTTCCTATTTTTTAAATTATGGTTATAATATTGGGTTTTATAAGAGTTAAAATTCTCCCTGTGAAAAACGGAAGTAAGAACCAGTGTCTGTATACCCGATATTTGCGTTCCATA
This sequence comes from Pseudophryne corroboree, assembly GCF_028390025.1. Lineage (NCBI taxonomy): Eukaryota > Metazoa > Chordata > Amphibia > Anura > Myobatrachidae > Pseudophryne > Pseudophryne corroboree. The sequence continues at coordinate 478,683,389 of NC_086448.1, read as the reverse complement.
CTGATTATAACACAGATACAGAAGTGCAGGCCGCAGTTGGAACGCAAATGCCGAGGTGGAACGCAAACCGGAAGTTGTCATATCACACTTCCGCCGGGAATCGGACGGACTCCGCACAAAGAAAGCCCCGCAATAGCACGTGTTCACGCACCAGGGGGAAACTAGAAACGAAACACACTGACCCCGGGACCACATCCGGATACAAACCGGAAATAGATGTTTTTATATTTAGATTTATTTTTAAGGTTATATAAAAAAATCGTTTTTGATTAAAATTTATTTTAATGAAATGCATATTAAATAGAGATTGTATGTATATCAACATCTTTGTATTTTGGAATGTTAAGATACATTAAGGAAAATTCACTTCCTGGAAAGGATCCACCAATGATATCGCAGTAAGGGGTATATATATACCCAGAATACTACTAGCCCAAACACCTTGAAAAAGGCTCAGGAGAGCCGAAACGCGTTGGTGAACAGCATCTGCCTGGACAGCGACCCAGCTTTGGATCCTGAAGGGATTCCCATACCAGGAATTCACCACAGACATTTTACAAACGAGACTTGGTGTGATATATACACCTTATTTTAAGGTACGCTGCCAGCCATATGTTTTATTGCATTTGTTCTTATTAAAATTGAGTTACACTATTGCGGTTTCTCCTATCTTTTCTTTTATACATTGGAGATGAAGAATTAACATCCCTCTGAACCAAAAATTGGAAGAAAGATTTGGAGAGCCAATGACTCACCAGAAAGAATAAGGAAAGCAATAATTTTTGGGCATTTCTGGAACTTTAAACTGTACACTCATCTTAAACTTACCTACAGAAGGTTTTTTTCCCTATCTCAACTGGAGATAGCGCAGAAACCACACATTTTCCTCTAAACCATATTTTGGCCCTACAGGTGGGCATAGAGGTTTTTGCAGCTCTCCGTTTGACGCACCAAATTTACACTTGTTCTTTGTAACTGTATATATATATATATATATATATATGTGGACAGAGAATGAGGTAATAAAGGCGACCGCTGGTGCCAGACAATTTAGAAAACTAGGCAGTTTAGTAAAAAATGGAAAGCATTTATTATGAAGCACTAAAACAAATCCGAGTGTTAAAAAGGTGGGGATTAATACAGTAAAAATACATGCACAAGAGGATAAATAAAATGCATAAAACACTCGTAAAAAGACTCCAAAAAAGACATAAAAAGTAGGACATAAAATATACAGGAATAAAAATGACAAAATTTCAAAAAAGAGAGGAGTAAATAGCTTAACTTAGTATTTGAGGTTAGAACCAGGTAGCACCCTTGGTAGCGCCCTTGGAAAAAAGCAATAACTAGCCTCCCTATGCAAAGCTTTGCAGGAGTACCTCAGTAATGACTATTTTCAGCTGTAGTGCTTTACAGGGTGAAGCCCTGTACCTATTGGAAAAAAAAATATATATACACACACACATACGGAGCCCCCCCCTAATAAATCCTGCATTTGCCCCTGTGCTGTGCTCATGTTTTTCAGCAGCAGGGACTGGGAAACTGTTTCGAGTCGAGGGAAAGATGGATGGTGCTAAATACAGGGATATTCTTCAGCAAAACCTGTTTCAGTCTGCCTGTGATTTGAGACTGGGATGGAGGTTCACCTTCCAGCAGGACAATGACCCGAAGCATACTGCTAAAGCAACACTGGAGTGGTTTAAGAGGAAACAGTCAAAGCCCAGATCTCAATTGTTAGGCGCGGCGGTCCGTGACGCCGCTCCGACTGTTGCCGAGCGACGGTCTCGCCCGCCGCACCTCCTTCCTTACCCGCCCGGCGCCTAGCAGCGCCAGGACGCCGTGCGTGCTGTGCCGCCAGGTCCCTGGCAACACTAGGACGCCGGGCGTCCACAGCCGCCGGGTCCATGGCAACGGGGACGCCACTGGCGGCCCGCGTTCCCCGTTGCCAGATACTAATTCTATTTAATGAGCTGCTCGTGCAGCAGGGAAGTTGCACGGCAACCAGCAATTAGGGTCTGGGGGCTGGTCTGGCTGGCTCCCTGGTCATTGGACAGCAGGTCCTTTTTATTGGAGTCAGCACATGGCAGCCTCGCCGGTGATAGCTTCCTGTATGCTGTTCCTGCCCAGCTGTATCCATTATCCAGCATTCTGTTATCCGGTTGATCCTGCTCCCTGTGATCCTGAGTCTTGGTGTTCAGAAGCCGGTCCTGTGAACCTCTTCCAATCTCAACTCAAGTGCACCTGTGACTGTCTTCTCGGGATTCTTGCTCGTTGGGGTTTCTCTCCCGGTTTCGTGAGTGGTGGCTTCTGCCACGTCTTGCGGCCTAGGTCACTTACTCCTTGTATTTATTTGATACTGGTGTTTTTGCGGAGGTTTCCGCCCTCACTGTCACTGTCATGGTGCCGTGTAGGGTGTGGACAGTGGTACCTTTGTTGTTCGTTTTTCTTTGGCGGCGTGCCGCACATATATATTTATCTTTAGGTTTCTTAGTAGCCCCTAGCTCTCGGTTGTGTTTAGTTAGAGGTCCCCTTGTTATCCTCCCATCTCGGTTCACGCCTTGTCTCACACTAAGACCTGGGGGCATCGGAGTTGGGCAGACCTAATCCGCCCTTCAAACGCGGCTGCCGTGGGCCCAAGAAACCACAGTCTCGCAGGCGTAAACTGACCACGCGGGGGAAACAACGGAGTTAGGTTGCTAGGGGCTACCATCTCACCTAGTCATTATTTCAGTGTCACGTTCTGGTGCTTTAGACTTGCTACACCTCACATTTGTTCTGAAGCACCAAGAACGTAACTTTATCACCGGCCCAAGAAATAAAAAAATAAAAAAGAAAGGGGTTAATTGTTTCTGGTTGGCCTTGAAATTCGGCCTCATGAATCCGGCGGCATTAGGACCGAATTCCAGCCAGCTTTTGGCCAATCAGATTCAGGAACTCACTCAGATGGTTCAGGATCTTACCCTTCAGGTGAGATCGCAGGATTATCTTTTTCGAGCCTCCCCGGGTATGATTCCTGAACCAAAGATGCATCTTCCTGACCGTTTTTTGGGTAACCGAAAGGATTTTTTTAATTTTAAGGAAGCTTGTAAACTTTATTTTTGGTTAAGGCCCCGATCCTCTGGTACTGAGTCTCAACGGGTCGGGATTGTGATGTCTTTGCTTCAAGGCGACCCGCAAACCTGGGATTTTCGGTTAAAAGCCGATGACGCAGCCTTGCTATCGGTAGATGCCTTTTTTAAGTCCTTAGGCCTTTTGTATGATGACCCTGATAGAGAAGCGTCGGCTGAGAGCCACCTGCGTGCACTTAAGCAAGGGAAAAATCCAGCAGAGGCGTATTGTACTGAGTTTCGCCGTTGGTCGAACGACTGTGGCTGGAATGACCCGGCCCTGCACAGTCAGTTTCACCTCGGTTTGTCTGAAGTTATTAAAGACAGTCTCCTTCAGTACCCCGCTCCAGAGACTTTAGACAAACTCATGGAGCTTGCTATTAAAATTGATCAGCGTCTCCGGGAGCGGAGGGCTGAAAGAGGAGCTAGTTTCAGGCCTTGTCCATGTGTGTATACTTTCCATAAGGACGTCGAGGAGCCCATGCAAATGGGTCTCTCCCGGCTGTCCCCAAAGGAAAGAACCAGAAGGCTAAATTCTGGTCTCTGCTTGTATTGTGGTTGCAAGAGACACGTCGCGCATAATTGCCCGAATAAGCAGGGAAACGCTCTGACCAAGTGAATTGTGAGGGGGTTCACTTGGGTTTGCAATTGATCTCCTCTAATGATTCCTTATTAATTCCTGTAAAAAATTCCTTTGGTAGTCTCAGTTCGTTGGTGTCGGCCTTCGTCGACAGTGGAGCTGCGGGAAATTTCATGGATCTTCGTTGGGCTCAGGCTTTGGGCGTTCCGCAGATACCTTTAGATAAACGTATCACCATGCACGGCTTGGATGGTGGTCCGCTTTCTAATGAGGTAATCACCCACCGCACACCTCCAGTACAACTGACAGTGGGGGCCCTACATTCGGAGAAAATCGAGTTTTACCTTACCCATTGTCCGGCAGTCCCCATAGTTTTGGGTCACCCCTGGCTTGCCTTTCAGAATCCCACCATAGATTGGCGGTCTGGGGAGATTTCCCGATGGGGTCCCTTTTGTGTTAAGGAATGTATTTCCCGTCCAGTCCAGGTTGGGGCTGTCACCTCAGAACTTATTCCTTTGGAATATCAGGACTTTGCCGATGTTTTCTCCAAGGGTAATGCGGATATTCCGCCCCCTCATCGGTCCTATGACTGCGCCATTGACCTAGTTCCCGGTGCCTCTTTGCCTAAAGGGAAACTATATGCCCTGTCTGGCCCGGAAACTATGGCAATGGATGAGTATGTACAGGAGAGCCTGAAGAAGAGCTTCATTAGGCCCTCGAAATCTCCATTGAGTGCAGGGTTCTTTTTTGTTGAGAAAAAAGATGGGTCGCTCAGACCATGTATTGATTATCGGGCTCTGAATAAGATTTCTGTTAAAAACACCTACCCCTTGCCGCTGATCTCGGTACTGTTTGATCAGCTCCGTACTGCCGTTATTTTTTCCAAAATCGATCTCAGAGGGGCGTACAACCTCATCCGAATAAGATCTGGGGATGAATGGAAGACGGCTTTTAGTACACAGTCAGGACATTATGAATATCTTGTAATGCCATTTAATCTGTCTAATGCTCCTGCTGTGTTCCAGGATCTTATTAATGATGTCCTCCGCGACTTTCTTGGAAAGTTCGTAGTCGTTTATTTAGACGATATTTTGATTTATTCAGAATCCTCTGAACAACATGTTATCCATGTGCGACGGGTACTTCAGAGGTTACGGGAGAATCATCTGTACGCCAAATTGGAGAAGTGTGATTTCCACATCGAGGTATCCTTTTTGGGGTTTATTATTTCTCCAAAGGGGTTTTACATGGAACCAAAGAAACTCAAGGCAATCCTAAATTGGACACAACCCACAAATTTAAAGGCAATCCAGCGCTTTTTAGGGTTTGCAAATTATTATAGGCATTTTATTCATGCCTTCTCAGATTTAGTTGCTCCTATTGTTGCGTTGACTAAAAAAGGAGCGGACCCTTCCAATTGGTCGCCTCAAGCCAAGTCTGCCTTCCTGGCCCTAAAACAGGCCTTTGTCTCAGCTCCAGTACTCAGACACCCTAAACCATATCTCCCCTTTATTGTCGAGGTGGATGCCTCAGAGGTTGGAGTGGGAGCCATCCTTTCTCAGGAAGACCCGGAGTCATTGGAATTACACCCATGTGCCTTCATGTCCAGAAAATTCTCCTCCGCAGAATCCAACTATGATGTTGGTAATCGAGAATTGCTGGCAGTTAAATGGGCCTTCGAGGAATGGAGGCACTGGCTTGCAGTATATTGAGTCAGCTAAACGGCTTAATGCTCGACAGGCACGTTGGGCGCTGTTTTTTACTCGATTCAAGTTCATCATCACCTTCAGGCCCTTTTCCAAGAATACGAAGGCCGATGTCCTGTCACGTTGTTTTCTTCCAGTTCACAATAGCCACTCGGCTACTACCCCCATTGTCTCACCGTCTGTCATCCGGGCTGGCCTCACACAGGATTTGTTTATACAGCTAGTCCAGCTTCAGCAGCAGGCTCCCAGTGTCACTCCTGCGGATCGTTCTTTGTCCCTGAGTTTCTGAGAGGCACTGTCCTAGCTGAATTTCATGATAATAAGGTTTCTGGTCATCCGGGTATTACTAAAACCTTGGAGTTAATCTCTCGCTCAGTGTGGTGGCCTAATCTTTCTAAGGACGTCAGGGAATTTGTCCTTTCTTGTCAGGTTTGTGCTCAGCACAAGATATCTTGATCGTTGCCGGTCGGGCGACTCATGCCTCTAGCCATTCCTTGTAGGCCATGGTCACACATTTCCATGGATTTTGTGGTGGACCTTCCTCTTTCAGCTGGATTCCGGGTCATTTGGGTGGTAGTAGACCGTTTTAGTAAGATGGCCCACTTCATTCCTCTTCCCCGATTACCCTCCGCCCAAGTTTTGGCAGTTTTGTTTCTCCGTCATGTCTTCAGGCTCCATGGTTTACCCATGGATATTGTCTCTGACCGGGGACCACAATTCATTGCCCGTTTCTGGAAACGTTTTTGTGCCTCATTAAATATGAAACTCTCTTTAACATCTGGATACCATCCACAGTCTAACGGACAGACTGAACGTGTTAATCAGTCATTAAAACAGTATTTACGGCTGTATTCAGCCAGACTTCAGAATGATTGGTCTGAATTTCTTCATTTGGCCGAGTTTGCCTATAATAACTTTTGCCATTCGTCCACCAAGGAGTCCCCATTCTTTTCGGTCCTGGGCTTTCATCCTAGAGCCAATTCCTTTTATCCTCATTTTCCAGGCTCTTTGTTGACCTTATCTTCCCGTCTTAGAATGAATTGGAAAAAGGTGCACCTTGCCCTTAAGAAGGCTGCCTTCCGGGAGAAATTTTTTTCGGATAGGTTCCGACGCCCGTGCACTTTTAAAGTGGGGGATAAGGGCCCTCATTCCGAGTTGTTCGCTCGGTATTTTTCATCGCATCGCAGTGAAAATCCGCTTAGTACGCATGCGCAATGTTCGCACTGCGACTGCGCCAAGTAACTTTACTATGATGAAAGTATTTTTACTCACGGCTTTTTCTTCGCTCCGGCGATCGTAATGTGATTGACAGGAAATGGGTGTTACTGGGCGGAAACACGGCGTTTCAGGGGCGTGTGGCTGAAAACGCTACCGTTTCCGGAAAAAACGCAGGAGTGGCCGGAGAAACGGTGGGAGTGCCTGGGCGAACGCTGGGTGTGTTTGTGACGTCAACCAGGAACGACAAGCACTGAAATGATCGCACAGGCAGAGTAAGTCTGGAGCTACTCTGAAACTGCTAAGTAGTTAGTAATCGCAATATTGCGAATACATCGTTCGCAATTTTAAGAAGCTAAGATTCACTCCCAGTAGGCGGCGGCTTAGCGTGTGTAACTCTGCTAAATTCGCCTTGCGACCGATCAACTCGGAATGAGGGCCCAGGTGTGGTTGTCAACCCGTAACATCAAGCTCCGACAACCCTCGGCTAGATTGGGACCCAGATTTATTGGACCGTTTCTTATTGTAAAAAAATTCAATCCTGTGGCTTTTCGGCTACGCTTGCCTAAATCACTAAAAATTGGCAACACTTTTCACTGTTCTCTTCTGAAGCAATATATTTTTTCCAGGAGATTCCCTCGGAAGACTTCCCAGGGTAGACCTCCGGTGGATGTTCAGGGGCAACAAGAGTTCCTGGTGGAGAAAGTTTTAGATTCCAAAGTTTCTCGAGGCTGGCTGTATTTTTTGGTTCACTGGAAAGACTATGGCCCGGAGCAAAGGTCTTGGGTCCTGGATAAGGATCTACATGCCCCTAAACTTAAGAAATTATTCTTTCAGGAATTTCCTCAGAAACCCGGCTTTAGGGGTTCTTTAACCTCTCCTCAAGGGGGGGGTACTGTTAGGCGCAGCGGTCCGTGACGCCGCTCTGACTGTTGCCGAGCGACGGTCACGGCCGCCGCACCTCCTTCCTTACCCGCCCGGCGCCTAGCAACACCAGGACGCCGTGCGTGCTGTGCCGCCGGGTCCCTGGCAACGCTAGGTCGCCGGGCAACCACAGCCGCCGGGTCCATGGCAACGGGGACGTCACTGGCGGCCCGCGTTCCCCGTTGCCAGATATAATTCTATTTAATGAGTTGCTCGTGCAGCAGGGCAGCTGCACGGCAACCATCAATTAGGGTCTGAGGGCTGGTCTGGCTGGCTCTCCGGTCATTGGACAGCAGGTCCTTTTTATTAGAATCAGCACATGGCAGCCTCGCCGGTGATAGCTTCCTGTATGCTGTTTCTGCCCAGCTGTATCCATTATCCAGCATTCTGTTATCCGGTTGATCCTGCTCCCTGTGATCCTGAGTCTTGGTGTTCAGAAGCCGGTCCTGTGATACTCTCCCAATCTCAACTCAAGTGCACCTGTGACTGTCTTCTCGGGATTCCTGCTCGTTGGGGTTTCTCTCCCGGTTTCGTGAGTGGTGGCTTCTGTCACGTCTTGCGGCCTAGGTTGCTTACTCCTTGTATTTATTTGATACTGGTGTTTTTGCGGAGGTTTCCGCCCCCACTGTCTTCCCCGGTACACGACGGTGCCGTGTAGGGTGTGGACAGTGGTACCTTTGTTGTTCGTTTTTCTTTGGCGGCATGCCGCACATATATATTTAGCTTTAGGTTTCTTAGTAGTCCCTAGCTCTCGGTTGTGTTTAGTTAGAGGTCCCCTTGTTATCCTCCCGTCTCGGTTCACGCCTTGTCTCACACTAAGACCTGGGGGCATCGGAGTTGGGCAGACCTAATCCGCCCTTCAAATGCGGCTGCCGTGGGCCCAATAAACCACAGTCTCGCAGGCGTGAACTGACCTGGCAGGGGAAACAACGGAGTTAGGTTGCTAGGGGCTACCATCTCACCTAGTCATTATTTCAGCGTCACGTTCTGGTGCTTTAGACTTGCTACACCTCATCTTTGTTCTGAAGCACCAAGAACGTAACATCAATCCAATTGACAATCTGTGATCAGACTAAAAAAATTGCTGTTCACAAGCGGAAACCTTCCAACACGAAGGAGCTGGAGCAGTTTTGCTTTGAGCAATGGGCAAAAATCCCAGTGGCAAGATGTGGCAAATCCAAAGCGACTTGCAGCTGTAATTGACACAAAAGGTGGCTCTACAAAGTACTGACTTTAGGGGGGCGAAGAGTTATGCACGCTGAAGTTTTCTGTTATTTTGTCCTATTTGTGGTTTGCTTCACAATTTAAAAAAAAAAAATCTTCAAACTGTTAGACATGTTCTGTGAATGAAATGATGCAAACCTTCAAACAATCCATTTTAATTCCAGGTTGTGAGGCAACAAAACATGAAAAAATGCAAAGGGGGTGAATACTTTAGCAAGGCACTGTACAAGATTGACTCCATATGTCCTTTCCGCTTCAATAAAGAAAAAAATGAGTTTTATGGTAAGAACTTACCTTTGTTAAAACTCTTTCTACGAGGTACACTGGGCTCCACAAGGAAAGACATAGGGGTGTAGAGTAGGATATTGATCTGAGGCACCAACAGGCTGAAAAGCTTTGACTGTTCCCAGAATGCATAGCGCCGCCTCCTCTATAACCCCGCCTCCCTGCACAGGAGCTCAGTTTTTAGTTAACCAGCCCAATGCAGTAGCAGGAAAAGAGACAACAACGGTTAGTAGCCACATACACCACACTCTCACGACAGGAGAAGTGTCAGCGGCTAATGCCATACCAACTCAAAGAAGCTAAGTACGTCAGGGTGGGCGCCTTGTGGAGCCCAGTGTACCTCGCAGAAAGAGTTTTAACAAAGGTAAGTTCTTACCATAAAACTCATTTTCTGCTGCGGGGTACACTGGGCTCTACAAGGAAAGACATAGGGGATGTCCTAAAGCAGTTCCTTATGGGAGGGGATGCACTGTAGCGGGCACAAGAACCCGGCGTCCAAAGGAAGCATCCTGGGAAGCGGCACTATCGAAGGCATAGAACCTTATGAACGTGTTCACGGAGGACCACGTAGCCACCTTGCACAATTGCTCAAGGGTCGCACCACGGCGGGCCCCCAAGAAGGTCCAACAGACCGAGTAGAATGGGCCATAATGTGAGCAGGAGCGGAGAGACCAGCCCTCACATAAGCATGTGCAATCACCATTCTAATCCATCTGGCCAAAGTTTGCTTGTGAGCAGGCCAGTCCCATTTGTGAAATCCAAACAGCACAAAGAGAGAATCAGATTCCTAATAGAAGCAGTTCTCTTCACATAGATACGGAGAGCCCGTACCACATCCAAAGACCGCTCTTTGGGAGACAGATCAGGAGAAACAAGTGCCAGAACGACAATCTCCTGGTTAATGTGGAACGAAGAAACCACCTTAGGTAAATATCCGGGACGAGTCCCTTGAACCACCCGGTCACTGTGAAATATAAGATATGGGGAACTACAGGACAAGGCACCCAAATCCGACACTCTTCTAGATGAAGCAATAGCCAGCAGAAACACCACCTTAAGGGAAAGCCACTTAAGATCAGCTAAACCAAGAGGTTCAAATGGAGACTCTTGTAGCACCTCCAAAACCACCGACAAGTCCCAAGGAGCCACAGGCGGGACATAGGGAGGTTGGATACGCAACATACCCTGAGTAAAGGTATGCACATCAGGTAAGGTCGCAATTTTTCTCTGAAACCACACCAACAAGGCAGATATTGGAACCTTGAGGGAGGCCAGAAGCAGGCGTAAGTCCAGGCCCTGCTGAAGAAAAGCCAACAACTTGGCTATACTAAACTTGGAAGCGTCATAAGCGTTAGATTCGCACCAAACAAAGTAAGAATGCCAGACCCTATTGTAAATCTGAGCCGAAGCCGGTTTCCGGGCCTGCAACATAGTTTGAATGACCACCTCAGAAAACCCTTTAGCCCTTTAAGACGGAAGCTTCAAGAGCCACGCCATCAAAGACAGCCTGGCTAAGTCCTGGTAGGCACAGGGGCCCTGAACGAGGAGGTCTGGGCATTGTGGAAGTAGAATTGGACGCTCTAACGATAGGCCTTGCAGGTCTGAGAACCAGTGCAGTCTGGGCCACGCTGGAGCTATGAGAATCAGATTTCCATTTTCTTGCTTGAACTTCCGAATTACCCTGGGCAGGAGTGACACCGGAGGGAACACGTACGGCAGCCGAAACCTCCATGGCACCGCCAGCGCATCCACGAATGCTGCTTGAGGATCCCTTGTTCTTGCTCCAAAGACCGGAACCTTGTGATTGTGTCGAGACGCCATCAGATTTACGTCTGGAAGGCCTCACTTTTCCACTAGGAGTTGAAACACTTCTGGATGGAGGCCCCACTCGGCGGCATGTACGTCCTGATGACTGAGAAAGTCTGCTTCCCAATTCAGGACTCCCGGAATGAATATTGCCAATATGGTCGGTAGATGGCGTTCCGTCCAATGTAGAATCCGTGAGACTTTCTTCATTGCCAAACGGCTTCGAGTGCCGCCTTGATGATTTATGTAAGCCACTGTGGTGGCGTTCTCCGACTGTACTTGAACAGGACGGTTCTGAATTAAATGCTGGGCCAAGTTCAACGCATTGAACACCGCCCACAATTCCAGAATGTTGATCGAGAGGAGAGATTCCTCCTTGGTCCACCAACCCTGAAGGGAGTGTTGCTCCAGCACTGCGCCCCAACCTCTTAGACTGGCATCTGTCGCCAACAGGACCCAGTTGGATATCCAGAATGGACGTCCCCTGCACAATTGTCGGTCCTGGAGCCACCATAGCAGCAACAGACGGACCTCCGGAGTCAATGAGATCATGTGAGACCTGATCCGGTGAGGCAGGCCATCCCACTTGGCTAGATTCAGCTTCTGGAGGGGGCGAGAATGGAATTAAGCATACTCCACCATTGCGGACGAGAAAGGATGCAACGAATCCTGTTCTGAAGCTTCAGGACTTTCTACTGAGACAAGAACAACCTCTGGTTGTGAGTGTCCAATAGCGCTCCCAGGAAGACCATGCTCTGAGCAGGGACAAGGGAGGATTTCTTCCAGTTGATGAGCCACCCGTGGGCTTGTAGAAACTGGACAGTCATATCCAGATGACGTAGGAGAAGTTCTGGGGAATTAGCCAGGATTAACAAGTCGTAGAGATACGGCAGTATCCTGACCCCTTGACGGCGGAGTACCACCGTCATTACCGCCATAACTTTGGTAAAGACTCGCGGAGCCGTAGTTAAACCAAAAGGTAACGCCCGAAACAGGTAATAGAGGTTGCCAATTGCAAACCTCAGGTATTGCTGATGTGACGCTGCTATAGAATATGCAGGTAAGCATCCTGTATGTCCAGGGAGACCATGTAGTCCTCAGGTTCCAAGGCCTGAACTATACAGCGAAGGGTTTCCATACGGAACTTGGAAACCTTCACAAACCTGTTCAATGCCTTGAGGTTGAGAATGGGCCGGGAGGATCCATTCGATTTTGGGACTAGAAACAGCGGAGAATAGTACCCCCGGCCCCTCTGCGCAAGAGGCACATGTACTACGACTACTGTATCCAGGAGGGTCTGTACCACCGAATGTAGAGTGTTTGCCTTTGTCTGGTCCAACGGGACGTCTGTCTGGCAAAATCGATGAGGGGGTCGGTTTTTGAAGGCATGGCGTAACCTCGAGTGACGACTTCCCATACCAAGGCATCTGAAGTGGTCTTCAACCATTCCTGGGTATACCCTAGAAGCCGGCCCCCCACCCTGGGATCCCCCAGGGGAGGCCCGCCCCGTCATGCGGTAGGCTTATCGGTCTTGGAAGCTGGCTAACGGGCCACCCAGGCTCTTTTGGGCTTTGGCTAACCAGGTTTGGAAGTGCGGGCCTGCTTGTTGTACGCCTGACCTTTTGCTTTACCTGAAGGACGAAAGGAAGTTCCTTTAACCTTTGACACAGAAGTAGCGGTACTTGGCAGACAGGTGGTTTTGGCAGTAGCCAAATCAGCCACAATCTTATTTAAGTCCTCCCCAAAACAGAATATCTCCCTTAAAAGGGAGTACCTCCAGGGTTTTTCTAGAGTCCAGATCCACAGACCAGTATCTCAGCCACAAAATCCAGTGAGCCAGGACTGATGTAGTAGAGGCCTTGGCTGCTAGGATACCGGCATCAGAAGCCGCCTCTTTAATATAGCAAGAAGCTGTGACAATATATGACAAGCATTGTATAGCATGGTCAGAAGAGATTTCAGCTTCTAACTCCAAGGCCCATGCTTCAATAGCCTCTGTAGCCCATGTTGCTGCAATAGTGGGCCTTTGTGCAGCACCCAGGAGGGTTTAAATCACTTTCAGACAACCCTCCACACGTTTATCCGTAGGCTCTTTTAGAGACATGACGGTAGTGACAGGTAGAGCTGAGGAAACCACCATCCTAGCCACAGGTGAGTCTACTGGAGGAGGCGTTTCCCAATTTTTAGACAGCTCTGGCACGAGGGGATAATGAGCCAGCATCTTTTTTGAGGCACAAACTTCTTACCCGGGTTTTCCCAGGGTTCCTGACGTATATCCAATAGGTGATCAGAGTGAGGTAAAACTTGTTATTCCACCTTCTGACGCTTGAACCTATCTGGTTTCTTAGGAGGGACGGATGGCTCGGGGTCATCCGTAATCTGTAAAATCAACTTAATAGCCTCCAAAAGGGGTGGTATTCATGTGACCGCCGGTCAGCTGATCGACAGTCACATGACCTCCTCCGTGAGCCCGAAGGCTCACTATCCCGATGGTCGGCATGCCGACCAACAGGGACTATTTCCACTCGTGGGTGTCCACGACACCCATAGAGTGGGAATAGAACCCGTGGCGACCGTAGGTCGCCACCGAGCCCGCAGCTTGGCGAGCACAGCGCAGCGTGGCGAGCGCAGCGAGTCCGCAAGGGGCTTGCTGCACTCGCCCCTCCCCGCCGGGATCCCGGCGTCGGTATGCTGCCGGGATCCTGGCGTCGGTAAGGTGACCGGTGGTCAGGAGACCGCCGGTCACCAGTACTACACCCCTCCAAAAGATCAGGAACATCCACATGTGAACCACCCTCCCCATCAGCAGTATCTGAGTCAGAATCTGTGGGGTCAGTGTAAGTGCCATCTTCATCAGACGAGGTGTCAGTGACAGCAGTGGATTGTGAGGAGATAAGAGCTCACTTAGAGGACATCTTGGGCTTAGGCGAGCGAGGGTCAGACTTTTTAGTAGTCAGGGACTGGTTCAACTTCTTCAACTGAGCAGATAAATTGTCTGGCCTCGGCGGGTTAGCTGCAGGGACCACATGCGGTTGCACCGGCATATGGGGTCCCATAGAGGGTGTTAATTTATTAACTAGCATATGCAGAAGTGTGGAAAAAGCCGCCCACGGTGGGTCATTATGGACCTCCGTTGCCACAGTCCCACTGGGGGGCAAGGAGACCCCAGAACCAGAACCCACAGCTACTATATTCTCCTCATATGGATCTGTGGCTTCAGCAACACCTGCAGTGTGTTCCGCCCCAGAACCGTTACTGTCAGAAGCAGACATGATATAACTTGCAGTATCAGGATACACAGTACAATTGGCAACAGCACAATACCTCTTACCCAAACCCCTGCGCAGTGTAGTCAGCACAAGCAGGGATACAGGAGAGATACGGTGACTAAAATCACAAAGAAAAATACGTATTAAAGTATATCTTGTGAATATCCTATATTATTATAAAACCTGACGCACCAAGCCCTCTCAGGTTATAGAATATGGGGATAGCAAGTTGAGTGAGAGACACGAAATGGAAACCACTCAGCAAGCTAATGCACACACATATAGTCACAATTGTACAATGCAGAGGTTATTACTAACAATAATACTGCACTGGACCAGCTTATATAGCTATGTAGTCAATATTAGTGATGTGCACCAGAAATTTTTCGGGTTTTGTGTTTTGGTTTTGGGTTCGGTTCCGAGGCCGTGTTTTGGGTTCGAACGCGTTTTGGCAAAACCTCACCAAATTTTTTTTTGTCGGATTCGGGTGTGTTTTGGATTCAGGTGTTTTTTTCAAAAAACCATAAAAAACAGCTTAAATCATAGAATTTGGGGGTCATTTTGATCCCATAGTATTATTAACCTCAATAACCATAATTTCCACTCATTTCCAGTCTATTCTGAACACCTCACACCTCATAATATTATTTTTAGTCCTAAAATTTGCACCAAGGTCGCTGGATGGCTAAGCTAAGCGACACAAGTGGCCGACACAAACACCTGGCCCATCTAGGAGTGGCACTGCAGTGTCAGGCAGGATGGCCCTTCAAAAAAATACTCCCCAAACAGCACGTGACGCAAAGAAAAAAAGAGGCACAATGAGGTAGCTGTGTGACTAAGCTCAGCGACCCAAGTGGCTGACATAAACACCTGGCCCATCTAGGAGTGGCACTGCAGTGTCAGACAGGATGGCCCTTCAAAAAAATACTCCCCAAACAGCACATGACGCAAAGAAAAAAAGAGGCGCAATGAGGTAGCTGTGTGACTAAGCTAAGCGACCCTAGTGGCCGACACAAACACCTGGCCCATCTAGGAGTGGCACTGCAGTGTCACGCAGGATGGCCCTTCAAAAAAATACTCCACAAACAGCACATGACGCAAAGAAAAAAAGAGGCGCAATGAGGTTGCTGTGTGACTAAGCTAAGCGACCCTAGTGGCCGACACAAACACCTGGCCCATCTAGGAGTGGCACTGCAGTGTCAGGCAGGATGGCCCTTCAAAAAAATACTCCCCAAACAGTAAGAGGCGCAATGAGGTAGCTGTGTGACTAAGCTAAGCGACCCTAGTGGCCGACACAAACACCTGGCCCATCTAGGAGTGGCACTGCAGTGTCACGCAGGATGGCCCTTCAAAAAAATACTCCCCAAACAGCACATGACGCAAAGAAAAATGAAAGAAAAAAGAGGTGCAAGATGGAATTGTCCTTGGGCCCTCCCACCCACCCTTATGTTGTATAAACAGGACATGCACACTTTAACGAACCCATCATTTCAGCGACAGGGTCTGCCACACGACTGTGACTGAAATGACTGGTTGGTTTGGGCCCCCACCAAAAAAGAAGCAATCAATCTCTCCTTGCACAAACTGGCTCTACAGAGGCAAGATGTCCACCTCATCATCATCGTCCGATTCATCACCTCTTTCACTGTGTACATCCCCCTCCTCACAGATTATTAATTCGTCCCCACTGGAATCCACCATCTCCGGTCCCCGTGTACTTTCTGGAGGCAATTGCTGCTGGTGAATGTCTCCACAGAGGAATTGAATCTTATATATTATATATATTGGATTAAGTCTTTTCATTTTTCTAGCAAGAGGATGAGTGTTTCCATCCTCATGTGAAGCTGAACCACTAGCCATGAACATAGGCCAGGGCCTCAGCCGTTCCTTGCCACTCCGTGTCGTAAATGGCATATTGGCAAGTTTACGCTTCTACTCAGACGCTTTTAATTTTGATTTTTGGGTCATTTTACTGAACTTTTGTGTTTTGGATTTTACATACTCTCTACTATGACATTGGGCATCGGTCTTGGCAGACGACGTTGATGGCATTTCATCGTCTCGGCCATGACTAGTGGCAGCAGCTTCAGCATGAGGTGGAAGTGGATCTTGATCTTTCCCTATTTTTTTAACCTCCACATTTTTGTTCTCCATATTTTAATGCGCACAACTAAAAGTCACCACAGGTATACAATGTAGATGGATGGATAGTATAGTATTATATTACTTATGGACGACGAGTGCACTGACGACACAGAGGTAGGTACAGCCGTGGCCTACCGTACTGCTATATATATATATATATAATATACTGTATAATAATAATAACGGACCTGGTGGACACTGTCAGCAGACTGCTAAACTAGTATGAAGAAAAAAAAACCACCACAGGTATACAATGTAGATGGATGGATAGTATAGTATTATATTACTTATGGACGACGAGAGCACTGATGACACAGAGGTAGGTACAGCCGTGGCCTACCGTACTGCTATATATATATATATATATATATATATATATATATATAATATACTGTATAATAATAATAACGGACCTGGTGGACACTGTCAGCAGACTGCTAAACTAGTATGAAGAAAAAAAAAGCCACCACAGGTATACAATGTAGATGGATGGATACTATAGTATAGTATTATATTACTTATGGACGACGAGTGCACTGACGACACAGAGGTAGGTACAGCCGTGGCCTACCGTACTGCTATATATATATATATATATATATAATATACTGTATAATAATAATAACGGACCTGGTGGACACTGTCAGCAGACTGCTAAACTAGTATGAAGAAAAAAAAAACCACCACAGGTATACAATGTAGATGGATGGATAGTATAGTATTATATTACTTATGGACGACGAGTGCACTGACAACACAGAGGTAGGTATAGCCGTGGCCTACCGTACTGCTATATATATATATATATAATATTCTGTATAATAATAATAACGGACCTGGTGGACACTGTCAGCAGACTGCTAAACTAGTATGAAGGAAAAAAAAGCCACCACAGGTATACAATGTAGATGGATGGATACTATAGTATAGTATTATATTACTTATGGACGACGAGTGCACTGACAACACAGAGGTAGGTACAGCCGTGGCCTACCATACTGCTATATATATATATATATATATATAATATACTGTATAATAATAATAAAGGACCTGGTGGACACTGTCAGCAGACTGCTAAACTAGTATGAAGAAAAAAAAAGCCACCACAGGTATACAATGTAGATGGATGGATACTATAGTATAGTATTATATTACTTATGGACGACGAGTGCACTGACGACACAGAGGTAGGTACAGCCGTGGCCTACCGTACTGCTATATATATATATATATATATATATATATAATATACTGTATAATAATAACGGACCTGGTGGACACTGTCAGCAGACTGCTAAACTAGTATGAAGAAAAAAAAAGCCACCACAGGAGTATTTTTCAGGCAGACAAACGTATACTGGACTGGTGGTCACTGTCAGCAAAACTGTGCACTGTACTCCTGCAATAACTGCTCCCCAGTCCCCACAATTAGGCAGTGTGAGCAGTGCACTCAGCACAGATATATGCAGCAGTGCAGCACACTGAGTGAGCATAGATATGGTGGAGCGTTTTTTTTCAGGCAGAGAAACAACGGATTAAACTCACTGGTGGTATAATCAAAACCCTGCACTGTACTCCCTAACAGCTGCTCCCCGTCCCCAATCCTCCCCACAATTATAAGTCACTCAGTCTTTTCTACTATAACGGAGAGGACGCCAGCCACGTCCTCTCCCTATCAATCTCAATGCACGTGTGAAAATGGCGGCGACGCGCGGCTCCTTATATAGAATCCGAATCTCACGAGAATCCGACAGCGGGATGATGACGATCGGGCGCGCTCGGGTTAACCGAGCAAGGCGGAAGGATCCGAGTCGCTCGGACCCGTGTAACAAAAGGTGAAGTTCGGGCGGGTTCGGATCCCGAGGATCCGAACCCGCTCATCACTAATAGATATAACACTGCACAGTAAGAACTGGATGTATATCACAGGGTAATGGTACTAGAAAACCCTGACTAAATGCACTCTTTCTTAACTAACACTGTCAAATAGGCAGGTAAAATACTTAAGTGTCATGAAAAGTCACAGCGTTGACAACCAGGCGGCTTTACACAGGAGGATTTGCTCAAGCAGTCCCAGGAACAGTGTAGCTGAGAGAAATGGCGCCCAAACACTGACAGGGAGTGAGGAAAAGACAGATATACAGCTCCAGGGTGGGAACATTTGCGGGAAATGGCGCCCTGGGGCTGGGAGAGGGGCTCCAGGTCTAAGCCTTATCCCCCTGCTGGCAAAACCACCGGGTACTGTGTGTGGGCTACTATTAAAATGGTTTTAAGGGAAAACCTGACCTGCACCCATGTCCTGGGTGGGATTGCCTGTACTGCCACAGTGTCCACTGCCAGCGCGCGCGGCCCGCCTCCCACTGACCGCACCAGATCGCGATAAAGTACGGGTCCCGCAAGCGGGACCCACTCACCACCTCCCGAAGCGCGGCCACGCGATCCCGGAGAGCCCCCGTCGTGTGTGCCTGACAATGGAAGAAAACCGGAGCCTCCTGCTGTAGTTACCCGGCAACCAGGGCTCGGGAGTGTACAGCGCCGCTGGGGAGAGATGGAGCTGCAGCAGTGAATGTCACTAGACTTGTATACACTGCTGCAGCCCTTGAAGTCTTCACTTTTCTTCTAAAAAGCTCTTCTCAGGGCTGCCCAGCGCAGCCCCTCGGTTATGTGCCTGTTATCTACAAAACTGAGCTCCTGTGCAGGGAGGCGGGGTTATAGAGGAGGCGGCGCTATGCATTCTGGGAACAGTCATAGCTTTTCAGCCTGTTGGTGCCTCGGATCAAGATCCTACTCTACACCCCTATGTCTTTCCTTGTGCACTGTACCCCGCAGCAGAAAGTAAGACCTATTTATACATATAGAGCAAAAATAGATTTGAATAGAAGCCTGTGCACTTTGGTTAATATCAGTAGTCAAGAGTTAGTAACCTACAGTTCTTGTGCCATGATTCTTCCACCCTACCAGACAAGGTCATATACTGCAAATAAAATATCTATATCAGGTTAGCATGTATTTAGTGTCTCTTATAATACACTTAAGTTTCACTGAGTATAAAAATATTTTCTGAAATGATGGCTGATGTACATGTACTATGGACCAGTGTTGGGTTCTACCCCTTCTTTCTCAGCTAAAACCCATGTAAAGGACAAACAAATTGTGCCATTCTAGAACTACTGTATGCAAGAAAATCTTTAACTTTTTAATTGACACTAGATGGCACTGCAAGTGACTTTTATGCTGAAAGTGTGCTGTATCTAAACAATTCTTTGACAATTGTTAAATGGTTTTAAAAGTTAATTTTAATGTGATATTTCCTGGGTGTTTTCTTTTTCTCTTTTTAACTGCTTGATTTGCCATGTTACATTGCAACAACTTCACAGTTATTGTTTTCTACAATCATGTCCAAATGTTAGATTTTTTTTCTGATATAGGTTATGTATGTCACATGAAGAGTTCAAATTAATAAGAAATAGTTGTTACCTGTTTGGCAATCAAAAAAATCAATGGCATAAAATATATTTTGAAGGTCATAAGTTGTGAGAAGAAATGTTCCTGAGAAATGGAGCAGCATAACATATAAAAGGAGTTCAATGCATAACCTAATATTGCAGATTGAAGGGTCACAGGAAATATGTATACCAAACTAAAATATCGAGGATAAATCTCTCTATGTGAATTGGACCCTCACCCTGGTTTTGTATCTGATTTCCATTCATTTCTCTCTCTTTTTAAATGTAACTTTTTCTAATAATTGAAACCAAACAAAGACAAAGGCCCTCATTCCGAGTTGTTCGCTCGCTAGCTGCTTTTAGCAGCATTGCACACGCTAAGCCGCCACCCACTGGGAGTGTATTTTAGCATAGCAGAATTACAAACGAAAGATTAGCAGAATTGCGAATAGAACTTTCTTTGCAGTTTCTCATACCTCCCAACATTTCTTCTTTATAAAGCGGGACACACTTGCAGCTTCGCTCCCAAAAAAGGGGCGTGATCTACGAAAACGGGGCGTGGCTTCGCGGGAGGACCGCGATCGCGAGCCATGCCCCCGTTTTCGTCACTGAGGGGGCATGCCCAGCGCTCTGTGAGCCGCTGGCATGCCCCCTCTCCCTCTGACTTCATTGAATAGACGCTGTGCGCATGCGCACAGTGTCTATTCACCGCTGCTTAGCTAAGCAGGGCAGCGACAGACAGAGCCTCCCAACTGCCCACCCCACCGCGAGACACTGTGGCCCGCGGGTGGGACAGTGGGACAGTCCCCAAAAAACGGGACTGTCCCGCAAAAATCGGGACAGTTGGGAGGTATGGTTTCTGAGTAGCTCGAGACTTACTCAGCCATTGCGATCAGTTCAGTCAGTTTCGTTCCTGGTTTGACGTCACAAACACACCCAGCGTTTGCCCAGACACTCCCCCGTTTCTTCAGACACTCCCGCGTTTTTCCCAGAAACGCCAGCGTTTTTTTCGCACACGCCCAGAAAACGGCAAGTTTCCGCCCAGAAACACCCACTTCCTGTCAATCACAGTAAGATCACCAGAACGATGAAAAAAACTTGTTATGCCGTGAGTAAAATACCTAACTTTTGTGTAAAATAACTAACCGCATGCGCTCTGTGAACCTTGCGCATGCGCAGTAAGCGACTAATCACAATATAGCGAAAATCGTCAACGAGCGAACAACTCGGAATGACTCCCAAAGACTGCACAACTATCTTTGCAGTGCTTCTCCCAAACTCACCTGCCTCAGGCAGGTCTATTATTTGTAGTGATGAGCGGGTTCGGTTTCTCGGAAACCGAACCCCCCCGAACTTCACCCTTTTTACACGGGTCCGAGGCATACTCAGATTCTCCCGTATGGCTCGGTTAACCCGAGCGCGCCCGAACGTCTTCATCCCGCTGTCGGATTCTCGCGAGATTCAGATTCTATATAAGCAGCTGCGCGTCGCCGCCATTTTCACTCGTGCATTGGAAATGTTAGGGAGAGGACGTGGCTGGCGTCCTCTCCGTTTATTCATTGTTGAGTTGATGCAAATATTTGTGCTTGCTTATATCATTGTGGGGACTGGGGAGCAGCTTTATATTAATATAGGAGGAGTACAGTGCAGAGTTTTGCTGATCAGTGACCACCAGTTTTATCCGTTCTCTGCCTGAAAAAAACGCTCCTTATCTGTGCTCAGTGTGCAGCATATATCTGTGCTCACACTGCTTAATTGTGGGGACTGGGGAGCAGCTGTATTATATAGCAGGAGTACAGTGCAGAGTTTTGCTGACAGTGACCACCAGTATACGTTGTCTGCCTGAAAAACACTCCATATCTGTGCTCAGTGTATTGCTTTATTGTGGGGACTGGGGAACACCAGTATAATATATATATAGGAGGAGTACAGTGCAGAGTTTTGCTGACCAATGACCAACAGTATATAATATATAGCATTTCGGTACAGTAGGCCACTGCTGTACCTACCTCTGTGTCGTCAAGTATACTATCCATCTACATTTTATACCTGTGGTGCATTTTAGTTTTGCAGTTTGCTGACACAGTGACCACCAGTATATATAGCAGTACGGTACGGAAGGCCACTGCTGTACCTACCTCTGTGTCATCAAGTATACTATCCATCTACATTCTATACCTGTGGTGCATTTTAGTTTTGCAGTTTGCTGACACAGTGACCACCAGTATAAATAGCAGTATGGTACGGTAGGCCACTGCTGTACCTACCTCTGTGTCATCAAGTATACTATCCATCTACATTCTATACCTGTGGTGCATTTTAGTTTTGCAGTTTGCTGACACAGTGACCACCAGTATATATAGCAGTACGGTATGGAAGGCAACTGCTGTACCTACCTCTGTGTCATCAAGTATACTATCCATCTACATTCTATACCTGTGGTGCATTTAAGTTTTGCAGTTTGCTGACACAGTGACCACCAATATATATAGCAGTACGGTACGGAAGTCCACTGCAGTACCTGCTTCTGTGTCATCAAGCATACTATCCATCTACATTCTATACCTGTGGTGCATTTCAGTTGTGCGCAGTATATATAGTAGTAGGCCATTGCTATTGATACTGGCATATAATTCCACACATTAAAAAATGTAGAACATAAATGTGGAGGGTAAAATAGGGAAAGATCAAGATCCACTTCCACCTCGTGCTGAAGCTGCTACCACTAGTGATGAGCCGAGACGATGAAATGCCATCAACGTCGTCTGCCAAGGCCGATGCCCAATGTCATAGTAGCGAGCATGTAAAATCCAAAAAAATAAAGCTCAGTAAAATGACCCAAAAATCTAAATCAAAATCGTCTGAGGAGAAGCGTAAACTTGCCAATGTGCCATTTACGACACGGAGTGGCAAGGAACGGCTGAGGCCCTGGCCTATGTTCAAGGCTAGTGGTTCAGCGTCACCTGAGGATGGAAGCACTCATCCTCCTGCTAGAAAACTTAAAGAGTTAAGATGGCAAAAGCACAGCAAAGAACTGTGCGTTCTTCTAAATCACAAATCCCCAAGGAGAGTCCAATTGTGTCGGTTGCGATGCCTGACCTTCCCAACACTGGAAGGGAAGAGGTTGCGCCTTCCACCATTTGCACGCCACCTGCAAGTGCTGGAAGGAGCACCCGCAGTCCAGTTCCTGATAGTCAAATTGAAGATGTCACTGTTGAAGTAAACCAGGATGAGGATATGGGTGTTGCTGGCGCTGGGGAGGAAATTGACAAGGAGGATTCTGATGGTGAGGTGGTTTGTTTAAGTCAGGCACCCGGGGAGACACCTGTTGTCCATGGGATGAATATGGCCATTGACATGCCTGGTCAAAATACAAAAAAAATCAGCTCTTCGGTGTGGAATTATTTCAACACAAATGCGGACAACAGGTGTCAAGCCGTGTGTTGCCTTTGTCAAGCTGTAATAAGTAGGGGTAAGGACGTTAACCACCTAGGAACATCCTCCCTTATACGTCACCTTGACCGCATTCATCAGAAGTCAGTGACAAGTTCAAAAACTTTGGGTGACAGCGGAAGGAGTCTACTGACAACTAAATCCCTTCCTCTTGTAACCAAGCAACTGCAAACCACACCAACAACTCCCTCAGTGTCAATTTCCTCCTTACACAGGAAAGCCAATAGTCCAGCAGGCCATGTCACTGTCAAGTCTGACGAGTTCTCTCCTGCCTGGGATTCCTCCGATGCATCCTTGAGTGTAACGCCTACTGCTGCTGGCGCTGCTGTTGTTGCTGCTGGGAGTCGATCGTCATCCCAGAGGGGAAGTCGGAAGACCACTTGTACTACTTCCAGTAAGCAATTGACTGTCCAACAGTCCTTTGCGAGGAAGATGAAATATCACAGCAGTCATCCTGCTGCAAAGCGGATAACTCAGGCCTTGGCAGCCTGGGTGGTGAGAAACGTGTTTCCGGTATCCACCGTTAATTCAGAGGCAACTAGAGACTTGATTGAGGTACTGTGTCCCCGGTACCAAATACCATCTAGGTTCCATTTCTCTAGGCAGGCGATACCGAAAATGTACACAGACGTCAGAAAAAGAGTCACCAGTGTCCTAAAAAATGCAGTTGTACCCAATGTCCACTTAACCACGGACATGTGGACAAGTGGAGCAGGGCAGACTGAGGACTATATGACTGTGACAGCCCACTGGGTAGATGTATTGCCTCCTGCAGCAAGAACAGCAGCGGCGGCACCAGTAGCAGCATCTCGCAAACGCCAGCTCGTTCCTAGGCAGGCTACGCTTTGTATCACCGCTTTCAAGAAGAGGCACACAGCTGACAACCTCTTACGGAAACTGAGGAACATCATCGCAGAATGGCTTACCCCAATTGGACTCTCCTGGGGATTTGTGACATCGGACAACGCCACCAATATTGTGCGTGCATTACATCTGGGCAAATTCCAGCATGTCCCATGTTTTGCACATACATTGAATTTGGTGGTGCAGAATTATTTAAAAAACTACAGGAGCGTGCAAGAGATGCTGTCGGTGGCCCGAAGAATTGCGGGCCACTTTCGGCATTCAGCCACCGCGTGCCGAAGACTGGAGCACCACCAAACATTCCTGAACCTGCCCTGCCATCATCTGAAGCAAGAGGTGATAACGAGGTGGAATTCAACCCTCTTTATGCTTCAGAGGATGGAGGAGCAGCAAAAGGCCATTCAAGCCTATACATCTTCCCACGATAAAGGCAAAGGAGGGGGAATGCACCTGACTCAAGCGCAGTGGAGAATGATTTCAACGTTGTGCAAGGTTCTGCAACCCTTTGAACTTGCCACACGTGAAGTCTTTTCAGACACTGCCAGCCTGAGTCAGGTCATTCCCCTCATCAGGCTTTTGCAGAAGAAGCTGGAGACATTGAAGGAGGAGCTAAAACAGAGCGATTCCGCTAGGCATGTGGGACTTGTGGAGCCCTTAATTCGCTTAACCAGGATTCACGGGTGGTCAATCTGTTGAAATCAGAGCACTACATTTTGGCCCCCGTGCTCGATCCTAGATTTAAAACCTACGTTGTTTCTCTCTTTCCGGCAGACACAAGTCTGCAGAGGTTCAAAGACCTGCCGTTGAGAAAATTGTCAAGTCAAGCGGAACGTGACCCGTCAACAGCTCCTCCTTCACATTCTCCCGCAACTGGGGGTGCAAGGAAAAGGCTACGAATTCCGAGCCCACCCACTGGCGGTGATGCAGGGCAGTCTGGAGCGAGTGCTGACATCTGGTCCGGACTGAAGGACCTGCCAACGATTACTGACATGTCGTCTACTGTCACTGCATATGATTCTCTCACCATTGAAAGAATGGTGGAGGATTATATGAGTGACCACATCCAAGTAGGCATGTCAGACAGTCCGTACGTATACTGGCAGGAAAAAGAGGCAATTTGGAGGCCCTTGCACAAACTGGCTTTATTCTACCTAAGTTGCCCTCCCTCGAGTGTGTACTCCGAAAGAGTGTTTAGTGCAGCCGCTCACCTTGTCAGCAATCGGCGTACGAGGTTACTTCCAGAGAAATGTGGAGAAGATGATGTTCATCAAAATTAATTATAATCAATTCCTCCGTGGAGACATTCACCAGCAGCAATTGCCTCCAGAAAGTACACAGGGACCTGAGATGGTGGATTCCAGTGGGGACGAATTAATAATCTGTGAGGAGGGGGATGTACTCAGTGAAAGGGGTGAGGAATCGGAGGATGATGATGAGGTGGACATCTTGCCTCTGTAGAGCCAGTTTGTGCAAGGAGAGATTGATTGCTTCTTTTTTTGGTGGGGGCCCAAACCAACCAGTCATTTCAGTCACAGTCGTGTGGCAGACCCTGTCGCTGAAATGATGGGTTCGTTAAAGTGTGCATGTCCTGTTTATACAACATAAGGGTGGGTGGGAGGGCCCAAGGACAATTCCATCTTGCACCTCTTTTTTCTTTCATTTTTCTTTGCATCATGTGCTGTTTGGGGACTATTTTTTTGAAGTGCCATCCTGCCTGACACTGCAGTGCCACTCCTAGATGGGCCAGGTGTTTGTGTCGGCCACTTGTGTCACTTAGCTTAGCCATCCAGCAACCTCGGTGCAAATTTTAGGACTAAAAATAATATTGTGAGGTGTGAGGTTAATAATACTATGGGATCAAAATGACCCCCAAATTCTATGATTTAAGCTGTTTTTTAGGGTTTTTTATAAAAAACACCCGAATCCAAAACACACCCGAATCCGACAAAAAAATTTCGGTGAGGTTTTGCCAAAACGCGTCCGAATCCAAAACACGGCCGCGGAACCGAATCCAAAACCAAAACACAAAACCCGAAAAATGTCCGGTGCACATCACTAATTATTTGTGTATGTTTCCCGTCATTAATCGTTTTGGTTGGTTTTAAATATGGCCATTCACAAATTTGCAATCCTGGGCCTGATTCAGTATTTTACAGTGTGCAGATCAATGTGTCTTTGTAAGTAGCAGCTGTGTACTGAGGCATCTTGTGTAAAGAGCTCCAAGCAGAACCGTTTCTAAACAATTTGGCTCCAGTGCGAACAGTAAAAAATGCGCCCCCCTATAGACATTAAAAATGTGCCCCCCATAAACTTAAAAAACTATTTTTCTCCCGACGAGGGGGCGTGGTATCGCTTAAATGGGCTTCGTCTCACTAAAATGGGCATGGTCTTGCAGGAAAAGACTACCTTACACCCCAGTTTTTGACCTTGCAACAGCAGGCCTCGTCCTCCACAGGTAAAAACAAAACACCATATTAAGCCCCACACAGTATTGCCCCTTGAACCATATTATGCCACACACCGCAATGCCTGTGATAAATTATGCATATTCTGGTCCCCCTCCTCCCTAGCAGTGTGTAAAGTGTAAAGTTTAAACTATGCTGCTGTTGCTGATTCTGGTCCCCCTCCTGCCTCCTCCCTCCTCCCTCCTCCCTAGCAGTGTGTAAAGTATAAACTGTATACTTGCTGCTGCTGGTTCTGGTCCCTCTTCCCGAGTACTCCGCTCGAGGAGGGGGAGATTCGCAGAATAATGTGGTTGCATCGTGACGTCATGACACAATCGCGTTATTCCGCGAAACTACACTCCTCCAAGTGGGGTTCTCAGGAAGAGGGAGGAGGGGTGGCAGGGAGCCACAGAAGTGCCACGCCCACCACCACAAACGGCACTACCTCCAGGCATATAGCATCAGATCATCTGCTTGAACATCAGTCACAGGGCTGTAACTAGACATTTTGGTGCTCTATGCCAGCAAGAGAATTGGTGCCCCCTCAATATTTAAAATAGGGACAGTGCGTGCCGAAGGTGCACGCCAAAAATAGAGGTGCATTGCTTAATAGGGAAGGAGTGTGGCCACAAAATAGTACCAATTCACATTACACTGCACAGTAGTATCCATTATTGAAATGACACCACACAGTGATACCCAGTAGCATGACTATAGTGGGTGCAAGAAATGCAGCAGCCATGTGGCCTGGCCCGGCCCACTACACCCTCTAAAAAAATGTTTTTCTTAATTTGTTTTTTGTTTTTTTGCAATCACTGCTGCCAGCAGTGTACTTACAGGGAGGTAGGAGGAAGGCTGAGCCGCTTGTTCTGCAGAAGCATGGCTGCGTCTGCAGAAGTGGCGCCAGTGGTGTACGGCTGACGGATATGGTACTGTATAAGTACAATCAGTGCACGTCCGTCAGCTTCTGCAGGTGTAGCCATGCTTCAGGATACTGTAAAACAAGTGGCTTTGCCTCTTGCCTCTCTCCTTATTTCCTGTAAGTAAACTGCCATGCTCCGAGCCCAGGGTTGCAGAAGTAATTACAAATAATAAAATGAGGAAAAAAAATTAGAATTAATAATAATAAATCATAGAGGGTGCAATAGAATTGCCATTGGGCCACAACAAGCCACCAAGCCCCATAATAGCTGCATCCCCTGCACCCAGTATAGTTAGAGGGGCCAGCAGTGTCTATCCATCTATGCCCCCTCTCTACCGACAATCTATGACACATCATGTGTGTCTGTCTATGCCCTTTCCCATCCATATGTCTAAGCCCCCTCCCATCAGTCATCTATGCCTCTTCCTGTCTGTCTGCCTGTCTGTCTGTCTATGCCCCATATGGTGCTCCATCTGTCCGCCCATGCCCCTGTCTGTCCATCTATCTATGCCCCCTCCCGTCTGTCCGTCTATACCCCCATATGGTGCTTTATCCATCCATCTGTCCATCTATGTCCCCATATGGTGCTCTATCCATCCATCTGTCCATCTATGCCCCCTCCTGCCCATCAGTCTATACCCTCATATAGTGCTCTGTCTGCCCATGCCCCAGTCCATCCATCTCCCAGTCCATCTTTCCGTGTATGCCTCCACTCCATCCTGTGCTTTAGTCAAGTAGTATCTCTCCCGCTAACTCCTTCTACCTCTGTCTCCCCTCTCTCTCTTCCTAACACTCTCTCTCCCTGTCCCTGATACTGTTTCTCTCTTTCTCTCACTCCCTCTTTTTCCATGAAAACCCTCTCTCTCTTTCTCTCCCTTTCCAACTTGCTCCTCATGCTCTTTTTCTCACTCTCCCCTGACACCCTCTTTCTCTCTCATTTCCTTCTCTCCTGCCCCTAAGGGACATAGGGGTAATTCCAAGTTGATCGCAGCAGGATTTTTGTTAGCAATTGGGCAAAACCATGTGCACTGCAGGGGAGGCAGATATAACATGTGCAGAAAGAGTTATATTTGGGTGGGTTATTTTATTTCTGTGCAGGGTAAATACTAGCTGCTTTATTTTTACACTGCAAATTAGATTGCAGATTGAACACACCCCACCCAAATCTAACTCTCTCTGCACATGTTATATCTGCTTCCCCTGCAGTGCACATGGTTTTGCCCAATTGCTAACAAAAATCCTGCTGCGATCAACTTGGAATTACCCCCATTGTAGTGACAAAGACGAACAAAGTTCGGGGGAAGGGCATTCCAGATTTTGCTATGGGGCTACAAAGTTATAGTTACACCCCATGTTATGCCACACAGTAGTGCCATTTATACACATTACACCAAGTTCAGCCTCTTACACATTATGCTTGGTAGAGCCCTATATATATTACGCCACATAGAGCCCCTTTTACACATTAGCCCTTTATACACATTATGCCAGGTAAAGCCCCGGATAGTAACAGTGAGTATGTGATTGCCCCCCATTCCCAGAGCACCTATGTTTCGCTTACATGACTTGTGCTAGCAGTCAGCTCCTGTAGCCAGAAGTCCTGCAGGTGAAGACGAGGGGAGGCAGAGTACAAGGAAAGACTTGGACACTCTCACCACCCAGTGCAGCCTGCTGTAAGGTATACCTCAGCCAGCCTGTAAGGTATACTCTAGGCAGCAATGCAGCTTTCAGCCGGTGACAATTAAGGACAGTGCATCCACAGGAAAAATGCATGGTGTGCAAGGCACCACCCTAGTTATTGTCCTGATCAGTCATCTCAGGTTACTCAGGAAGGCCAGGAAATTCATGCTCAAGCCAGTGAAACTTCATCTAGGGATGAGGAAGGATCCCTGCACAAATGTGTTTAAAATCTAGAGGGGATTCGAGTGAAGTAGAAATTTCAGAGTTAAGAGCACACTTGAAAACTTGGATGGTGGAGGAAATTCTATTGAAGTGAGGGAACATATTTCAGAGGTTCGTAGCAACCTGGGAGTAACCCCTAATGCTAAAGTGGGAAGTAGTGATCAGGAAGGATGTGAGACACCAAATATTTGAAAAGTAAAGAGGATATAAGCAGTATGTGAGAAAAATGAAGCTGTAGATATAAGGAGAAGAAATAAGGTTAATTTCTTCGTAGGTAAGAGAAATTATTCTGAAATTAACCCTGATGGAATAAAGAACAAACAGAGTGACTGACAGAAAAGGTCAGCAGAGATACAGAACTAGAGATGAGCGGGTTCGGTTCTCCGATATCCGAACCCCCCCGAACTTCACCTATTTTACATGGTTCCGAGGCAGCCTCGGATCTTCCCACCTTTCTCGGTTAACCCGAACGCGCCCGAACGTCATCATCCCGCTGTCGGATTCTCGCGTGATTCGTATTCTATATAAAGAGCCGCGCATCGCCGCCATTTTCACTCGTGCATTGGAGATTGAACGGAGAGGACGTGGCTGCGTTCTCTCCCTGAAAAGCTCCATAATCTGTGCTCAGTGTGCTGCAAATATCTGTGCTCAGTGTGCTGCAAATATCTGTGCTCAGTGTGCTGAAAATTTCTACGTTCTCTGCCTGAAAACGCTCCATATCTATGCTTAGTGTGCTGCAAATATCTGTGCTCAGTGTGCTGCATTGTGGGGACTGGGGACAACCAGTATATAATTATAGTAGTACAGTACAGTAGGCCATTGCTATATCTTGCAGCTCTGTGTCAAGTATACTATCTCTGTGCTGCATTATTGTGAGCAGTATATAGTAGGACAGTGCAACATTTTGGTGACCAGCAGTATACATATAGTACAGTACAGTAGGCCATTGCTGTATCTTGCAGCTCTGTGTCAAGTATACTATCTCTGTGCTGCATTATTGTGAGCAGTATATAGTAGGATAGTGCAGCATTTTGGTGACCAGCAGTATACATATAGTACAGTACAGTAGGCCATTGCTGTATCTTGCAGCTCTGTGTCAAGCATAATATCTCTGTGCTGCATTATTGTGAGCAGTATATAGTAGGACAGTGCATCATTTTGGTAACCAGCATTATACATATAGTACAGTACTGTAGGCCATTGCTGTATCTTGCAGCTCTGTGTCAAGTATACTATCTCTGTGCTGCATTATTGTGAGCAGTATATAGTAGGACAGTGCAGCATTTTGGTGACCAGCAGTATATATATAGTACAGTACAGTAGGCAATTGCTGTATCTTGCAGCTCTGTGTCACATCTAGTATCCTGATCAGTTCTCAATATCTGCTGCATTGTTGTGACCAGTATGTATACTGTACTGTGTGATGTGTGTTATACACCCGGTGATTTTATACATCCTGTAATCTGTACTGAGCGATGTGTGAGATACACCTGGGGATTATACACCCTGTATACTGTACTGTGCAACGTTTGTGATACACCTGGTGATTATACACCCTGTATACTGTACTGAGCGATGTGTGAGATACACCTTAGGATTATACACCCTATATACTGTACTGTGCGATGTGTGTGATACACCTGGTAATTAATTATACACCCTGTATACTGTACTGTGCAACGTTTGTGATACACCTGGGGGTATATTTACTAAAATGGGAGTTCTATTTAAGATGGAATGTTGCCCATAGCAACCAATCAGAATCCAGGTATTATCTTCTAGAAGGTGCTAGATAAATGAGAAATAAAATCTGATTGGTTGTTATAGGCAACATCCCATCTTAAATAGAACTCCCATCTTAGTAAATTTACCCCCTGGTGATTATACACCCTGTATACTGTACTGAGCGATGTGTGAGATACACCTGGAGATTACACACCAAATATACTGTACTGTGTGATGTGTGAGATACACCTGGGGATTATACACCCTATATACGGTACTGTGTGATGTGTGAGATGCACCTGGAGATTATACACCCAATATACTGTACTGTGTGATGTGTGAGATACACCTGGGGAT
The DNA here is from genome assembly GCF_028390025.1 of Pseudophryne corroboree. Lineage (NCBI taxonomy): Eukaryota > Metazoa > Chordata > Amphibia > Anura > Myobatrachidae > Pseudophryne > Pseudophryne corroboree. Next base: position 478,652,012 of record NC_086448.1, on the reverse strand, counting down.
TCTACACCCTATATACTCTACTGTGTGATGTGTGAGATGCACCTGGGGATTATGCACCCTATATACTGTACTGTGTGATGTGTTAGATACACCTGGGGATTATGCACCCTATATACTGTACTGTGGGATGTGTGTTATACACCTGATGATTTTACATCCTGTAATCTGTACTGAGCGATGTGTGAAATACACCTGGGGATTATACACCCTATATACTGTACTGTGTGATGTGTGAGATACACCTGGGGATTGTAATAGTGATGAGCGGGTTCGGATACTCGGGATCCGAACCCCCCGAACTTCACCTTTTTTTGCACGGGTCCGAGCAATTTGGATCCTCCCGCCTTGCACGGTTAACCCGAGCGCGCCCGAACGTCATCATCCCGCAATTTGATTCTCGCGAGATTCGTATTCTATATAAGGAGCCGCTCATCACCGCCATTTTTCACTCGTGCATTGGAGATGATCCTGAGAGGACGTGGCTGGCGTCCTCTCAGTTTCTATGTTCAGTGGGCTGCAAATATCTGTACTCAGTGTGCTGCAAATATCTGTGCTCAGTGTGCTGCAAATATCTGTGCTCAGTGTGCTGCAAGTACAAATATCTACGTTCTCTGCCTGAAAAACGCTCCATATCTGTGCTCAGTGTGTTGCAAATATCTGTGCTCAGTGTGCTAATTGCTTTATTGTGGGGACTGGGGACCAGCAGTATTATATAGTAGGAGGACAGTGCAGAGTTTTGCTGACCAGTGACCACCAGTATTATACGTTCTCTGCCTGAAAAATGCTCCATATCTGTGCTCAGTGTGCTGCAAATATCTGTGCTCAGTGTGCTAATTGCTTTATTGTGGGGACTGGGGACCAGCTGTATTATATAGTAGGAGGACAGTGCAGAGTTTTGCTGACCAGTGACCACCAGTATTATACGTTCTCTGCCTGAAAAACGCTCCATATCTGTGCTGCATTGTAGTATATAGTAGGAAGACAGTGCAGAATTTTGCTGACCACCAGTATAACTATATATATAGCAGTACGGTACAGTAGTCCACTGCTCTACCTACCTCTGTGTCGTCAAGTATACTATCCATCCATACCTGTGGTGCATTTCAGTTTTGAACATTTTGCTGACCACCAGTATAAAATATATAGCAGTACGGTACAGAAGGCCACTGCTCTACCTACCTCTGTGTCGTCAAGTATACTATCCATCCATACCTGTGGTGCATTTCAGTTTTGCACAGTTTGCTGACCACCAGTATAAAATATATAGCAGTACGGTACAGAAGGCCACTGCTCTACGTACCTCTGTGTCGTCAAGTATACTATCCATCCATACCTGTGGTGCATTTCAGTTTTGCACAGTTTGCTGACCACCAGTATATAATATATAGCAGTACGGTACAGTAGGCCACTGCTCTACCTACCTCTGTGTCGTCAAGTATACTATCCATCCATACCTGTGGTGCATTTCAGTTTTGCACAGTTTGCTGACCACCCGTATATAATATATAGCAGTACGGTACAGTAGGCCACTGCTCTACCTACCTCTGTGTCGTCAAGTATACTATCCATCCATACCTGTGGTGCATTTCAGTTTTGCACAGTTTGCTGACCACCCGTATATAATATATAGCAGTACGGTACAGTAGGCCACTGCTCTACCTACCTCTGTGTCGTCAAGTATACTATCCATCCATACCTGTGGTGCATTTCAGTTTTGCACAGTTTGCTGACCAACAGTAAATAATATATAGCATTACGGTACAGAAGGCCACTGCTCTACCTACCTCTGTGTCGTCAAGTATACTATCCATCCATACCTGTGGTGCATTTCAGTTTTGCACAGTTTACTGACCACCAGTATATAATATATAGCAGTACGGTACAGTAGGCCACTGCTCTACCTACCTCTGTGTTGTCAAGTATACTATCCATCCATACCTGTGGTGTATTTCAGTTTTGCACAGTTTGCTGATCACCCGTATATAATATATAGCAGTACGGTACAGTAGGCCACTGCTCTACCTACCTCTGTGTCGTCAAGTATACTATCCATCCATACCTGTGGTGCATTTCAGTTTTGCACAGTTTGCTGACCAACAGTAAATAATATATAGCATTACGGTACAGAAGGCCACTGCTCTACCTACCTCTGTGTCGTCAAGTATATTATCCATCCATACCTGTGGTGCATTTTAGTTTTGCACAGTTTGCTGACCACCAGTATATAATATATAGCAGTACGGTACAGTAGGCAACTGCTTTACCTACCTCTGTGTCGTCAAGTATACTATCCATCCATATCTGTGGTGCATTTCAGTTTTGCACAGTTTGCTGACCACCCGTATATAATATATAGCAGTACGGTACAGTAGGCCACTGCTCTACCTACCTCTGTGTCGTCAAGTATACTATCCATCCATACCTGTGGTGCATTTCAGTTTTGCACAGTTTGCTGACCAACAGTAAATAATATATAGCATTACGGTACAGAAGGCCACTGCTCTACCTACCTCTGTGTCGTCAAGTATACTATCCATCCAACCTATGGTGCATTTCAGTTTTGCACATTTTGCTGACCACCAGTATATAATATATAGCAGTACGGTACAGTAGGCCACTGCTCTACCTACCTCTGTGTCGTCAAGTATACTATCCATCCATACCTGTGGTGCATTTCAGTTTTGCACAGTTTGCTGTCCACCAGTTTATAATATATAGAAGTACTTTACAGTAGGCCACTGCTCTACCTACCTCTGTGTCGTCAAGTAAACTATCCATCCATACCTGTGGTGCATTTCAGTTTTGCACAGTTTGCTGACCACCAGTATATAATATATAGCAGTACGGTACAGTAGGCCACTGCTTTACCTACCTCTGTGTCGTCAAGTATACTATCCATCCATATCTGTGGTGCATTTCAGTTTTGCACAGTTTGCTGACCACCAGTATATAATTTATAGCAGTACGGTACAGTAGGCCACTGCTCTGCCTACCTCTGTGTCGTCAAGTATACTATCCATCCATACCTGTGGTGCATTTCAGTTGTGCGCAGTATATATAGTAGTAGACCATTGCTATTGATATATTACTGGCATATAATTCCACTCATTAAAAAATGGAGAACAAATATGTGGAGGGTAAAATAGGGAAAGATCAAGATCCACTTCCACCTCATGCTGAAGCTGCTGCCACTAGTCATGGCCGAGACGATGAAATGCCATCAACGTCGTCTGCCAAGGCCGATGCCCAATGTCATAGTAGAGAGCTTGTAAAATCCAAAAAAATAAAGCTCAGTAAAATGACCCAAAAATCTAAATCAAAATCATCTGAGGAGAAGCGTAAACTTGCCAATGTGCCATTTACAACACGGAGTGGCAAGGAACGGCTGAGGGCCTGGCCTATGTTCATGGCTAGTGGTTCAGCTTCACATGAGGATGGAAGCACTCATCCTCCTGCTAGAAAACTTAAAAGAGTTAAGATGGCAAAAGCACAGCAAAGAACTGTGTGTTCTTCTAAATCACAAATCACCAAGGAGAGTCCAATTGTGTCGGTTGCGATGCCTGACCTTCCCAACACTGGACGGGAAAAGGTTGCGCCTTCCACCATTTGCACGCCACCTGCAAGTGCTGGAAGGAGCACCCGCAGTCCAGTTCCTGATAGTCAAATTGAAGATGTCACTGTTGAAGTACACCAAGATGAGGATATGGGTGTTGCTGGCGCTGGGGAGGAAATTAACAAGGAGGATTCTGATGGTGAGGTGGTTTGTTTAAGTCAGGCACCCGGGGAGACACCTGTTGTCCGTGGGACGAATATGGCCATTGACATGCCTGGTCAAAATACAAAAAAAAATCACCTTTTCGGTGTGGAATTATTTCAACAGAAATGCGGACAACTGGTGTCAAGCCATGTGTTGCCTTTGTCAAGCTGTAATAAGTAGGGGTAAGGACGTTTTTAACCACCTAGGAACATCCTCCGTTATACGTCACCTGGACCGCATTCATCAGAAGTCAGTGACAAGTTCAAAAACTTTGGATGACAGCGGAAGCAGTCCACTGACCACAAATCCCTTCCTCTTGTAACCAAGCTCCTGCAAACCACACCACCAACTCCCTCAGTGTCAATTTCCTCCTTAGACAGGAAAGCCAATAGTCCTGCAAGCCATGTCACTGGCAAGTCTGACGCGTCCTCTCCTGCCTGGGATTCCTCCGATTCATCCTTGAGTGTAACGCCTACTGCTGCTGGCGCTGCTGTTGTTGCTGCTGAGAGTCGATCGTCATCCCAGAGGGGAAGTCAGAAGACCACTTGTACTACTTTCAGTAAGCAATTGACTGTCCAACAGTCCTTTGCGAGGTAGATGAACTATCACAGCAGTCATCCTGCTGCAAAGCGGATAACTCAGGCCTTGGCAGCCTGGGTGGTGAGAAACGTGTTTCCGGTATCCACCGTTAATTCACAGGCAACTAGAGACTTGATTGAGGTACTGTGTCCCCGGTACCAAATACCATCTAGGTTCCATTTCTCTAGGCAGGCGATACCGAAAATGTACACAGATGTCAGAAAAAGAGACACCAGTGTCCTAAAAAATGCAGTTGTACCCAATGTCCACTTAACCACAGACATGTGGACAAGTGGAGCAGGGCAGACTCAGGACTATATGACTGTGACAGCCCACTTGGTAGATATATTGCCTCCTGCAGCAAGAACAGCAGCGGCGGCACCAGCAGCAGCATCTCGCAAACGCCAACTCGTTCCTAGGCAGGCTACGCTTTGTATCAACGCTTTCCATAAGAGGCACACAGCTGACAACCTCTTACGGAAACTGAGGAACATCATCGCAGAATGGCTTACCCCAATTGGACTCTCCTGGGGATTTGTGACATCGGACAACGCCACCAATATTGTGCGTGCATTACATCTGGGCAAATTCCAGCACGTCCCATGTTTTGCACATACATTAAATTTGGTGGTGCAGAAATATTTAAAAAACGACAGGGGTGTGCAAGAGATGCTGTCGGTGGCCTGAAGAATTGCGGGCCACTTTCGGCATTCAGCCACCGCGTGCCGAAGACTGGAGCACCAGCAAACAGTCCTGAACCTGCCCTGCCATCATCTGAAGCAAGAGGTGGTAACGAGGTGGAATTCAACCCTCTTTATGCTTCAGAGGATGGAGGAGCAGCAAAAGGCCATTCAAGCCTATACATCTGCCTACGATATAGGCAAAGGAGGGGGAATGCACCTGACTCAAGCGCAGTGGAGAATGATTTCAACGTTGTGCAAGGTTCTGCAACCCTTTGAACTTGCCACACGTGAAGTCAGTTCAGACACTGCCAGCCTGAGTCAGGTCATTCCCCTCATCAGGCTTTTGCAGAAGAAGCTGGAGACATTGAAGGAGGAGCTAAAACAGAGAGATTGTGCTAGGCATGTGGGACTTGTGGATGGAGCCCTTCATTCGCTTAACCAGGATTCACGGGTGGTCAATCTGTTGAAATCAGAGCACTACATTTTGGCCACCGTGCTCGATCCTAGACTTAAAACCTACGTTGTATCTCTCTTTCCGGCAGATACAAGTCTGCAGAGGTTCAAAGACCTGCTGGTGAGAAAATTGTCAAGTCAAGCGGAACGTGACCCGTCAACAGCTCCTCCTTCACATTCTCCTGCAACTGGGGGTGCAAGGAAAAGGCTAAGAATTCCGAGCCCACCCGCTGGCGGTGATGCAGGGCAGTCTGGAGCGAGTGCTGACATCTGGTCCGGACTGAAGGACCTGCCATCGATTACTGACATGTCGTCTACTGTCACTGCATATGATTGGAGGGGGATGTACACAGTGAAAGTGGTGAGGAATCGGAGGAAGAGGAGGAGGTGGACAGCTTGCCTCTGTAGAGCCAGTTTGTGCAAGGAGAGATTGATTGCTTCTTTTTTTGGTGGGGGCCCAAACCAACCAGTCATTTCAGTCACAGTCGTGTGGCAGACCCTGTCGCTGAAATGATGGGTTTGTTAAAGTGTGCATGTCCTGTTTATACAACATAAGGGTGGGTGGGAGGGCCCAAGGACAATTCCATCTTGCACCTCTATTTCTTTCATTTTTCTTTGCATCATGTGCTGTTTGGGGACTATTTTTTTGAAGTGCCATCCTGTCTGACACTGCAGTGCCACTCCTAGACGGGCCAGGTGTTTGTGTCGGCCACTTGTGTCGCTTAGCTTAGTCACACAGCTACCTCATTGCACCTCTTTTTTTCTTTGCATCATGTGCTGTTTGGGGACTATTTTTTTGAAGTGCCATCCTGTCTGACACTGCAGTGCCACTCCTAGATGGGCCAGGTGTTTGTGTCGGCCACTTGGGTCGCTTAGCTTAGTCATTCAGCGACCTCGGTGCAAATTTTAGGACTAAAAATAAGATTGTGAGGTGTGAGGTGTTCAGAATAGACTGAAAATTAGAGATGAGCGGGTTCGGTTTCTCTGAATCCGAACCCGCACGAACTTCATGTTTTTTTTCACGGGTCCGAGCGACTCGGATCTTCCCGCCTTGCTCGGTTAACCCGAGCGCGCCCGAACGTCATCATGACGCTGTTGGATTCTCGCGAGACTCGGATTCTATATAAGGAGCCGCGCGTCGCCGCCATTTTCACATGTGCATTGAGATTGATAGGGAGAAGACGTGGCTGGCGTCCTCTCCATTTAGATAAGGAGAGAGAGAGAGAGATTGACCTGAGGCTGATACTGTAGAAGAGAGTGCAGAGTTTAGTGACTGACCACAGTGACCACCAGCAGTGCAGTTGTTTTATTTAATATATCCGTTCTCTGCCTGAAAAAAACGGTACACACAGTGACTCAGTCACATACCATATCTGTGTGCACTGCTCAGCCCAGTGTGCTGCATGCCTGCATCATCTATGTATATATTATATATCTGACTGTGCTCAGCTCACACAGCTTATAATTGTGGGGGAGACTGGGGAGCACTGCAGTGCCAGTTATAGGTTATAGCAGGAGCCAGGAGTACAAGACAGTCACATACCATATCTGTGTGCACTGCTCAGCCCAGTGTGCTGCATCATCTATGTATATATTATATATCTGACTGTGCTCAGCTCACACAGCTTATAATTGTGGGGGAGACTGGGGAGCACTGCAGTGCCAGTTATAGGTTATAGCAGGAGCCAGGAGTACATATTATATTAAAATTAAACAGTGCACACTTTTGCTGCAGGAGTGCCACTGCCACTGTGACTGACCAGTGACCTGACCACACTGACCACCAGTATAGTTAGTAGTATACTATATTGTGATTGCCTGAAAAAGTTAAACACTCGTCGTGTGACTTCACTTGTGTGGTGTTTTTTTTTTTATTCTATAAAAAACTCATTCTGCTGACAGACAGTGTCCAGCAGGTCCGTCATTATATAATATATATACCTGTCCGGCTGCAGTAGTGATATATATATATTTTTTATATCATTATTTATCATCCAGTCGCAGCAGACACAGTACGGTAGTTCACGGCTGTAGCTACCTCTGTGTCGGCACTCGGCAGTCCATCCATAATTGTATACCACCTACCCGTTGTTTTTTTTTCTTTCTTCTTTATACATACATACTACTACATCTCTTTATCAACCAGTCTATATTAGCAGCAGACACAGTACAGTACGGTAGTTCACGGCTGTGGCTACCTCTGTGTCGGCACTCGGCAGTCCGTCCATAATTGTATACCACCTAACCGTGTTTTTTTTTTCTTTCTTCTTTATACATACATACTACGACATCTCTTTATCAACCAGTCTATATTAGCAGCAGACACAGTACAGTACGGTAGTTCACGGCTGTGGCTACCTCTGTGTCGGCACTCGGCAGTCCGTCCATAATTGTATACCACCTAACCGTGGTTTTTTTTTCTTTCTTCTTCATACATACATACTACGACATCTCTTTATCAACCAGTCTATATTAGCAGCAGACACAGTACAGTACGGTAGTTCACGGCTGTGGCTACCTCTGTGTCGGCACTCGGCAGTCCGTCCATAATTGTATACCACCTACCCGTGGTTTTTTTTTCTTTCTTCTTTATACATACATACTACTACATCTCTTTATCAACCAGTCTATATTAGCAGCAGACACAGTACAGTACGGTAGTTCACGGCTGTGGCTACCTCTGTGTCGGCACTCGGCAGTCCGTCCATAATTGTATACCACCTACCCGTGGTTTTTTTTTCTTTCTTCTTCATACATACATACTACGACATCTCTTTATCAACCAGTCTATATTAGCAGCAGACACAGTACGGTAGTTCACGGCTGTAGCTACCTCTGTGTCGGCACTCGGCAGTCCGTCCATAATTGTATACTAGTATCCATCCATCTCCATTGTTTACCTGAGGTGCCTTTTAGTTGTGCCTATTAAAATATGGAGAACAAAAATGTTGAGGTTCCAAAATTAGGGAAAGATCAAGATCCACTTCCACCTCGTGCTGAAGCTGCTGCCACTAGTCATGGCCGAGACGATGAAATGCCAGCAACGTTGTCTGCCAAGGCCGATGCCCAATGTCATAGTACAGAGCATGTCAAATCCAAAACACCAAATATCAGTAAAAAAAGGACTCCAAAACCTAAAATAAAATTGTCGGAGGAGAAGCGTAAACTTGCCAATATGCCATTTACCACACGGAGTGGCAAGGAACGGCTGAGGCCCTGGCCTATGTTCATGGCTAGTGGTTCAGCTTCACATGAGGATGGAGGCACTCAGCCTCTCGCTAGAAAAATGAAAAGACTCAAGCTGGCAAAAGCAGTAGCACCGCAAAGAACTGTGCGTTCTTCGAAATCCCAAATCCACAAGGAGAGTCCAATTGTGTCGGTTGCGATGCCTGACCTTCCCAACACTGGACGTGAAGAGCATGCGCCTTCCACCATTTGCACGCCCCCTGCAAGTGCTGGAAGGAGCACCCGCAGTCCAGTTCCTGATAGTCAGATTGAAGATGTCAGTGTTGAAGTACACCAGGATGAGGAGGATATGGGTGTTGCTGGCGCTGGGGAGGAAATTGACCAGGAGGATTCTGATGGTGAGGTGGTTTGTTTAAGTCAGGCACCCGGGGAGACACCTGTTGTCCGTGGGAGGAATATGGCGGTTGACATGCCTGGTGAAAATACCAAAAAAATCAGCTCTTCGGTGTGGAACTATTTCAACAGAAATGCGGACAACAGGTGTCAAGCCGTGTGTTCCCTTTGTCAAGCTGTAATAAGTAGGGGTAAGGACGTTAACCACCTCGGAACATCCTCCCTTATACGTCACCTGCAGCGCATTCATAATAAGTCAGTGACAAGTTCAAAAACTTTGGGTGACAGTGGAAGCAGTCCACTGACCAGTAAATCCCTTCCTCTTGTAACCAAGCTCACGCAAACCACCCCACCAACTCCCTCAGTGTCAATTTCCTCCTTCCCCAGGAATGCCAATAGTCCTGCAGGCAATGTCACTGGCAATTCTGACGAGTCCTCTCCTGCCTGGGATTCCTCCGATGCATCCTTGCGTGTAACGCCTACTGCTGCTGGCGCTGCTGTTGTTGCTGCTGGGAGTCGATGGTCATCCCAGAGGGGAAGTCGTAAGCCCACTTGTACTACTTCCAGTAAGCAATTGACAGTTCAACAGTCCTTTGCGAGGAAGATGAAATATCACAGCAGTCATCCTGCTGCAAAGCGGATAACTGAGGCCTTGACAACTATGTTGGTGTTAGACGTGCGTCCGGTATCCGCCGTTAGTTCACAGGGAACTAGACAATTTATTGAGGCAGTGTGCCCCCGTTACCAAATACCATCTAGGTTCCACTTCTCTAGGCAGGCGATACCGAGAATGTACACGGACGTCAGAAAAAGACTCACCAGTGTCCTAAAAAATGCAGTTGTACCCAATGTCCACTTAACCACGGACATGTGGACAAGTGGAGCAGGGCAGGGTCAGGACTATATGACTGTGACAGCCCACTGGGTAGATGTATGGACTCCCGCCGCAAGAACAGCAGCGGCGGCACCAGTAGCAGCATCTCGCAAACGCCAACTCTTTCCTAGGCAGGCTACGCTTTGTATCACCGGTTTCCAGAATACGCACACAGCTGAAAACCTCTTACGGCAACTGAGGAAGATCATCGCGGAATGGCTTACCCCAATTGGACTCTCCTGTGGATTTGTGGCATCGGACAACGCCAGCAATATTGTGTGTGCATTAAATATGGGCAAATTCCAGCACGTCCCATGTTTTGCACATACCTTGAATTTGGTGGTGCAGAATTATTTAAAAAACGACAGGGGCGTGCAAGAGATGCTGTCGGTGGCCAGAAAAATTGCGGGACACTTTCGGCGTACAGGCACCACGTACAGAAGACTGGAGCACCACCAAAAACTACTGAACCTGCCCTGCCATCATCTGAAGCAAGAAGTGGTAACGAGGTGGAATTCAACCCTCTATATGCTTCAGAGGTTGGAGGAGCAGCAAAAGGCCATTCAAGCCTATACAATTGAGCACGATATAGGAGGTGGAATGCACCTGTCTCAAGCGCAGTGGAGAATGATTTCAACGTTGTGCAAGGTTCTGATGCCCTTTGAACTTGCCACACGTGAAGTCAGTTCAGACACTGCCAGCCTGAGTCAGGTCATTCCCCTCATCAGGCTTTTGCAGAAGAAGCTGGAGACATTGAAGGAGGAGCTAACACAGAGCGATTCCGCTAGGCATGTGGGACTTGTGGATGGAGCCCTTAATTCGCTTAACAAGGATTCACGGGTGGTCAATCTGTTGAAATCAGAGCACTACATTTTGGCCACCGTGCTCGATCCTAGATTTAAAGCCTACCTTGGATCTCTCTTTCCGGCAGACACAAGTCTGCTGGGGTTGAAAGACCTGCTGGTGAGAAAATTGTCAAGTCAAGCGGAACGCGACCTGTCAGCATCTCCTCCTTCACATTCTCCCGCAACTGGGGGTGCGAGGAAAAGGCTCAGAATTCCGAGCCCACCCGCTGGCGGTGATGCAGGGCAGTCTGGAGCGACTGCTGATGCTGACATCTGGTCCGGACTGAAGGACCTGACAACGATTACGGACATGTCGTCTACTGTCACTGCATATGATTCTCTCACCATTGAAAGAATGGTGGAGGATTATATGAGTGACCGCATCCAAGTAGGCACGTCACACAGTCCATACTTATACTGGCAGGAAAAAGAGGCAATTTGGAGGCCATTGCACAAACTGGCTTTATTCTACCTAAGTTGCCCTCCCACAAGTGTGTACTCCGAAAGAGTGTTTAGTGCCGCCGCTCACCTTGTCAGCAATCGGCGTACGAGGTTACATCCAGAAAATGTGGAGAAGATGATGTTCATTAAAATGAATTATAATCAATTCCTCCGCGGAGACATTGACCAGCAGCAATTGCCTCCACAAAGTACACAGGGAGCTGAGATGGTGGATTCCAGTGGGGACGAATTGATAATCTGTGAGGAGGGGGATGTACACGGTGATATATCGGAGGGTGATGATGAGGTGGACATCTTGCCTCTGTAGAGCCAGTTTGTGCAAGGAGAGATTAATTGCTTCTTTTTTGGGGGGGGTCCAAACCAACCCGTCATATCAGTCACAGTCGTGTGGCAGACCCTGTCACTGAAATGATGGGTTGGTTAAAGTGTGCATGTCCTGTTTTGTTTATACAACATAAGGGTGGGTGGGAGGGCCCAAGGACAATTCCATCTTGCGCCTCTTTTTTCTTTTATTTTTCTTTGCGTCATGTGCTGATTGGGGAGGGTTTTTTGGAAGGGACATCCTGCGTGACACTGCAGTGCCACTCCTAAATGGGCCCGGTGTTTGTGTCGGCCACTAGGGTCGCTAATCTTACTCACACAGTCAGCTACCTCATTGCGCCTCTTTTTTTCTTTGCGTCATGTGCTGATTGGGGAGGGTTTTTTGGAAGGGACATCCTGCGTGACACTGCAGTGCCACTCCTAAATGGGCCCGGTGTTTGTGTCGGCCACTAGGGTCGCTAATCTTACTCACACAGTCAGCTACCTCATTGCGCCTCTTTTTTTCTTTGCGTCATGTGCTGATTGGGGAGGGTTTTTTGGAAGGGACATCCTGCGTGACACTGCAGTGCCACTCCTAGATGGGCCAGGTGTTTGTGTCGGCCACTAGTGTCGCTTAGCTTAGTCATCCAGCGACCTTGGTGCAAATTTTAGGACTAAAAATAATATTGTGAGGTGTGAGGTATTCAGAATAGACTGAAAATGAGTGGAAATTATGGTTTCTGAGGTTAATAATAATATGGGATCAAAATGACCCCCAAATTCTATGATTTAAGCTGTTTTTTAGTGTTTTTTGAAAAAAACACCCGAATCCAAAACACACCCGAATCCGACAAAAAAAATTCGGTGAGGTTTTGCCAAAACGCGGTCGAACCCAAAACACGGCCGCGGAACCGAACCCAAAACCAAAACACAAAACCCGAAAAATTTCAGGCGCTCATCTCTACTGAAAATGAGTGGAAATTATGGTTATTGAGGTTAATAATACTATGGGATCAAAATGACCCCCAAATTCTATGATTTAAGCTGTTTCCGAGGGTTTTTTGTAAAAAAACACCCGAATCCAAAACACACCCGAAACCGACAAAAAAATTTCAGGGAGATTTTGCTAAAACGTGTCCGAATCCAAAACACGGCCGCGGAACCAAATCCAAAACCAAAACACAAAACCCGAAAAATTTCCGGTGCACATCACTAGATTGTACACCCTATATACTGTACTGTGTGATGTGTGAGATACACCTTGCGATTGTACACCCTATATACTGTACTGTGTGATGTGTGAGATACACCTGGGGATTATACACCCTATATACTGTACTGTGTGATGTGTGTGATACACCTGGTAATTAATTATACACTCTGTCTACTGTACTGTGCGACGTGTGTTATACACCTGGTGATTATACATCCTGTAATCTGTACTGAGCGATGTGTGAGATACACCTGGGGATTATACACCCTATATACTGTACTGTGTGATGTGTGACATACACCTGGGGATTGTACACCCTATATACTGTACTGTGTGATGTGTGAGATACACCTGGGGATTGTACACCCTATATACTGTACTGTGTGATGTGTGAGATACACCTGGGGATTATACACCCTATATACTGTACTGTGCGATGTGTGTGATACACCTGGTAATTACTTATACACCCTGTATACTGTACTGTGCGACGTGTGTTATACACCTGGTGATTATACATCCTGTAATCTGTACTGAGCGATGTGTGAGATACACCTGGGGATTATACACCCTATGGAGAACGAATTGACAGAATAGGAGAGGAGTGGGTTAAACCTCATCTAGTCTGGGGGCAGGACGGTAAGGCATTATGGGAGTATTATTGTTTGCCAATAGGAATGAATGTTGGGGGTAGGTGGAATGGGTTCTTAAGCCTGAGAAAGGGGCTGGGTCAGCCTCTTCTGCTTTTGTTGTGGTAAGGGTGAGTGCTTTTCCCCCCTTTTTTGTATCTTGCAGTGCTGCTTGTAGTAGTAGTTCTCCATATATATATTGGGGTGCTGCTGCTGTGACTTTGTGCTGCATACTGCCCCCTCTGTCCCCATTACCTGGGTTTATATTGTGGCTTGCCATGCCCCGTCCCCGCCGCTACTCTGCACCCCCTGCCCGCTACCTTGATTCGGCTCCTGCTCGGGAGCCGGCGTCCGATGCCACTGGCCGGAGCGCTCTGCTCTCGGCCGGGATGGGGCCTGCTGGCGCTGCTGTGGGCGCCCGTTCTCAGGCGCTCGCGGCGGCGCGCCCTTACGCTCCTTCGCCGACTAGCCCGCGGCCGCCGGGGGATCCCTCCGATGCGGCGGCGGCTGGCGAGGGACAGGGCGGCGGCCGGCGGCGGTCTGGAGCGGGCAACCGGCGGGAGGAGCCCGCTGGAGGGCCCGCTTGTGTGGATTCCCTGCCGGCTGCTGCGGCACGGGGACGCGCGTCCGCGCGTTCCCGGCGCCCTCCACTGCTGAGAGTCACTGGAGGCTCCCCGGAATATGAGGGGATGGCCTCTGTGGATGTGAGGCCCTCGGATGGCGGTACATACACGTGCTGTCCCGAAGGGCAGGCGCTTACCCGTGGGGCTGCTGGACTCCCCAGGCGCTCTCCCCGCTCTGGCGGGGGAGGCTCCCGTGGGCCTGTGGTAGTGTCGACACGGGGCCAGAGGGGGGGGGGGTGATGTTTGGAGGCGGAGGTCAGCGGGTTCTCCCGGTGGGCGGGGCCAGTGGGAGCCGGGGCGGCACTTTGGCTCGCGGTGCACCGCAAGTGGGAACGGGGGTTCTTAGGGCGGCAAGTGCCGGTCCCCGGCGGGGCCGGCCTGGGCGGCGCGCTGGCGCGGTTGGACCCATCCCTGCTTCTGACCCGGGGGCTGGGGGGACCTCTGGAGCTACGGCTGCGGCTCCGGGTCCCTCTGCCGTTTCGACGGCACTGTCCGCCATGATGGCGGCATTCGCGCCGCTTTTGTCGACTTTGTCCCCGGGTGGCGTTTCCTTGGTTCCCGCTTCGATCGACGCGGCCGTTCTCCCGGGTGTTTCTGACCCCGCCATGGCGCAGTTCCTACAGGCGTGTCGCAGTCTGGGCTCCGCCGCTGCATTGCTGGGTAGCGCTACCCCTTCGCCCGCAGGGGAGTCTGCTTTCATTCCCGCCAGGGGGGCTTCGGCTCCAGGGGCGGTTGTCCCTTCTTTTTCAGGTGCGGATCCGGATAGCGATCAGGACGAGGAGCCGGTCGTAGCCGATGTTTCATCTTCCGGAAGCGGGCTTGCCGGTGAGTGGGACACCGATACTGTTGCTATGTCGCTGGGGTCCTCTTCTTCCTCGTGCGGCAGTACGACGAGTAGATCTTCTTCCTCTTCTTCGTCGTGCCAGTCTGCGTTTAGTAGCACCGCTAAGGCTAGGAAAAGGGCTATCAAGTTGTCTTATCCATCGGGGTCCTCGGTGAACGATGCGATTTCGCCGGAAGATTGTTCGGTGGTGTATCAGTCCTATGAGGATGCTCTGGGCTTGGTCCGGGAGTGTGGCCCGGGGCCCTCATGGCTAAGCTGGATGTTGAATCGGCTTTTTGCTTGCTCCCTTTGTACCCGGAGTCGTTTCGATTCATGGGTTTCCGCGTCGGGAAGGAATACTTCATTGACAAGTGTCTGCCTATGGGGTGTTCCGTTTCGTGTGCCTTTTTTGAAAAGTTCAGCACCTTTTTGCATTGGTGCGTGGAGTTTTCTTGCGGAGGTAGCGGGATTGCACATTACCTGGATGATTTTTTGTGCATGGGGCCCGCGCAGTCTCCTCGCTGTGGTTTCTTGCTGTTCTCGCTGCGGGTGTTGCTGGGGCATTTTGGCGTCCCGGTGGCCGAGGATAAGACGGAGGGGCCCCTCTCCTGCTTGTCCTTTTTAGGTATAGAGATCCATACGGTCGCGGGGGCGTGCCGACTGCCTCAGGACAAGGTCATGCAGCTTTGGGAGTCCATTGCGCAGTGCTCGGGACGAAGTAAGGTTACTTTGCGTGAGGCACAATCCCTCTTATGTCACTTGAACTTTGCCAGTCGGGTGATTCCAATGGGCAGGATTTTTTTCCCGTAAGTTGGAGCGGTCCACGGCCGGGGTGTCCAGGCCGCACCATTTTGTCCGTTTCTCGGCAGAGATTAGGCGGGACCTCGCTATGTGGGTTTCGTTCCTGGCGGATTTCAATGGTGTACGGATCTGGATGGCCCCGCTTGTTGATAGTTTCGAATTGCAGTTGTTTACAGATGCGGCGGGCTCCTCGGGGTTCGGTTGTTACCTGGACGGGGCTTGGTGCGCGGCCTCTTGGCCCGAGTCTTGGGCGAGGGAGGGGCTGACCGGCGACCTGTTGTTGCTGGAGCTCTTTCCCATAATGGTGGCCTTAGAAGTTTGGGGGGAATGACTGCGCGATTGCAGTATTCTCTTCCGTTGCGATAACTTGGGGGTCGTGCACGCGGTTAACAACCAAAGGGCTAAGGCCCTGCGGGTCCTCCGAGTGCTGTCACGGCTCGTGCTAACCTGTTTGCACTGCAATATTCTGTTTCGGGCGCAACACGTCCCCGGGGTAGATAATGGGATCGCTGACGCTTTGTCCAGGGGGCAGTGGGATAGGTTCTGTTTGTTGGCCCCGGAGGCTGATTCGGTAGGTTTGCCCTGCCCTTCTTATGTTTGGCAGGTCATCATGGCGGATTGGAAGGACTAGTAGAGCTGTCTTTGGCTCCGTCCACTCTCGCTGGATACCGTAGGGCCTGGAAGGAGTGGGAAGACTTTTCCCGTGACAAAGGGCCTAGAGGTAAGAGGGGTCAGAGCTTGTAGCTAGACTTCGTTTGGCAACTCTTCGTAACGGGGAGATCGAGGGCCGTGGTGTCTCGGTACCTCGCCGGGATATCCTTTTATTCTAAATTGAAGGGTATGCCGGATTTTACGAAGGGTTTCCTGCTGGCAAGGGCGCTTAGAGGTTGGGCGCGTTCGGCTCCGGTGCCTCCCGATGGCCGACGCCCTATTGATGCGTCCCTGCTTTCTTCCCTCTTAGGGGCGGTGGCGTGGGTGGCTGACTCCCGTTTTGAGACGCTCCTGTTTCAGCTGGCCTTTTCCATGGCGTTCCATGGTGCATTCAGGGTTTCTGAGCTGGTTGCGGCTTCTAAGAAAACCGAGGCCTTTATGCGGCGCGCGGATGTTATTGTGGGTGGGGGGTCCGTGCTGTGCAGGCTGCGCCGCTCAAAAACTGATCAGATGGGTAGAGGGCATTGGCTCACTTTGACACCATCGGGTGGTGGGGACTGTTGTCTGGTGGCGTTAGCTGGTCGGTATGCGGAGGTCAGGCCCTCGTCTGAGGGGTCTTGGCTCCTGCATTACGACGGGTCGCCATTGACGAAGTACCAGTTTACATGGATGATGCGGCGCTGCCTGTCCAGTTTCTCGCCTAGAGACTTTGGTTCCCATTCCTTTAGAATAGGGTCCGCTACTTCCGCAGCATCTGCAGGGTGCACCGTGGATAAAATTAAGGCATTGGTCCGCTGGAAGTCGGTGGCTTATAAGCGTTACATTCGGCCCGTTGTTGCATAGGCGAGTTTGTTCTACTAACATGTTGTTTGTGTTACTGCATTGTGTGTTTCAGTTCAGTGTGTTCGTACTGTATTGTTTGTCTCCCCTGTCCTCCCTACTCGGATGGCTAGCTACTCGCCACTGCTGGCAGTGGGGGTCTGGAGTGCTTCGCGATTTTTTGCCTGAACTGACGAACTGATTTGGCTTAATTTATTCAATTCGGCTAATTGGCATCTAATTACAAGTTCCTCAGCAGGGTTTTACGTTTCACCTCCAGCCGAGTTATTCTGTGTTCCCCCCAATCCCCACCCCTCCCAGCTCTAACCTCCCCCCCCCTTTTTTGTTATTTTGTTTTTTCCTTTTGTGTCTTTCTGTTTCTTCGATTGGCCTGAAGCTTGTTCCAGAGGAAAGTTATAGTCCTCTATTCAAATTTTTTCTTTTGGCAGATCCTCTTTCTGTTAGTTGGTTCCTGTTCTGGGCTGGGTTTGGTTTTACCTCACATATTCACATTTGTTTATCTGTTTTTTCCCCTTTTAGGTTGGCATGTGGATATGTGTGATGTGTGGGTGATTGGCCATTCCTATGTTTATTGGGCAGCCAAATTTTTGGCTACGGAAGGGGCTCCTTGCTTTGTGGGTTCGGATGATGTGCGGTGGATAGGTGTGCATGGTATTCTTTGGCATGACCTGTAAGCAAAGCTTATGGAGCAGGTTCGGCGGTTTGGCATCCCCAAACTGTTGGTGATTCACTTAGGAGGGAACGACCTAGGCAGGAGGAAGGCAGTGAATCTTCGATTGGCCATTATTCAGGATCTGCAAGTGATTTCTGACGCTTGGCCAGGCTGTAGGCTTATCTGGTCTTGTATGGTGCCGCAGTTGTGTTGGCGTGGAGTGGTGGATGGTCGAGCGATCGATGTGGCTCGCCGGAAGGTGAATACCGTGGTGGCTAAGTTTGTGGTGGCCCATGGCGGTGCTGTGGTTTGGCATCAGCGGATCAATTTTCGGAACTTCTACTTGTTTAGACCGGATGGTGTGCACTTGACAGGACAGGGACTATCTATATTTTTGGAGGATCTGTTTTCGGTGGTTGGTTCGGTAGGTTAGGGGTATGGTGGCGGTGCGTAGTTTCTGTGGAACAGAACTTCGCTGTTGGTGGGAAAGAACGGCAAGTTAACATTTGTTGGATTAAAGAGTGAATTGGAGGTCATTTGGTTGTTGATTTTAGGTGCGCTCTCCTTCACTGACTGGTTTTACATCTGCTGGACCGCCTTCATGGGTGGCAGCCTCATCACCTTCATGGGTGGGTAGTCAGGATGGAGGTTGAGCGGATACCTATTTGTTTGTTGGAAGGTTTACGTCAGTTCTGTGTTATAAGATCGTTATCTATGGGATAGGGTTGTTTAGCCGTTCTTTCTGGCCACCATACTTTAGTTTAATTATTTACAGTTAATGGTTCACTTAAATAAATAGCTAACAATTTCTGCCAAATTCAAGTCTCCGTGTCTTTATTTATAATAATTAAGTGTTAAGGTTACAGTTTATGTTACGGACAATCCTCAGACTATATGAGGTTTAGGAGAACGAATTGACAGAATAGGAGAGGAGTGGGTTAAACATCAGCTAGTCTGGGGGCAGGACGGTAAGGCATTATGAGAGTATTATTGTTAGCCAATAGGAATGAATGTTGGGGGTTGGTGGAATGGGTTCTTAAGCCTGAGAAAGGGGCTGGGTCAGCCTCTTCTGCTTTTGTCGTCCCACCCTGACTCCCTACTGGTGGTGTTTGGTTTTGTTGTTGCGATGGCTATTTTCGTGCTGTGGGTTGTCACGGTTTGGGTTGTGGCGGGAAAGAACGGCAAGTTAACATTTGTTGGATTAAAGAGTGAATTGGAGGTCATTTGGTTGTTGATTTTAGGTGCGCTCTCCTTCGCTGACTGGTTTTACATCTGCTGGACCGCCTTCACGGGTGGCAGCCTCATCACCTTCACGGGTGGGTAGTCAGGATGGAGGTTGAGCAGACACCTATTTGTTTGTTGGAAGGTTTACGTCAGTTCTGTGTTATAAGATCGTTATCTATGGGATAGGGTTGTTTAGCCGTTCTTTCTGGCCACCATACTTTAGTTTAATTGTTTACAGTTAATGGTTCACTTAAATAAATAGCTAACAATTTCTGCCAAATTCAAGTCTCCGTGTCTTTATTTATAATAATTAAGTGTTAAGGTTATAGTTTATGTTACGGACAATTCTCAGACTATATGAGGTTTAATACTGTACTGTGCGATGTGTGTTATACGCCTGGTGATTATACATCCTGTAATCTGTACAGAGCGATGTGTGAGATACACCTGGGGATTATACACCCTATATACTGTACTGTGTGATGTGTGAGATACACTTGGGGATTATACACCATATATTATTATTATTATTATTATTATTATTATCCTTTATTTATATGGCGCCACAAGGGTTCCGCAGCGCCCAATTACAGAGTACATAAATAATCAAACAGGAAAACAGCAACTTACAGTTGATGACAGTATAGGACAAGTACAGTTTAAATAAACATAGTTACATCAGCAGATAACACTGGAATAAGTATCAGGTGGCAGAAGACTGCTGGATGTGGTACAGTTGAAGATTATTAAAGTAAGACAAAGGATAAGCACACGAGGGAAGAGGGCCCTGCTCGTGAGAGCTTACAATCTAAAGGGGAAGGGTAGACAGACAGGGGTGACACAGATGGGGTACATAGAGAACATGGAACAGAGGGTTGGGATGAGATTTGGCTGGGTTTGGTGAAGAAGTGGACCCCCAGAAGCACTGGCGTGCGCAGCACATTTGATTAGGGGGTGCACCGTCGGAAAGGGTGTGTCTAGCACCGCCTTTTGGGCGTGTCTAGCACCATCTATTGATGGTCAACACATATAAAATATCCACCCTTGTACCAATCCTAATAAAGCAGATACATTGTCATATGTTGTGGTGTGCACCAAACAAACACCCCTGATGGCACTCACTGCAATTACAGTGCTCCTCCTCAGCCTGGTGTGGCACCCCCTCTCTTTCCCCTGCAAGCTGCAGTCACTCACTGACACTGACAGTCGCAGACTAGTTACTGCTGCTGCTGGAAAAACGAGTGACGTGTCAATGCTGCTGCTGACCGCCTGCCAGTATTGAACTTGTCTTCCTCACGTAACATCACACTGTTTTTGTATGTGGAGGTGGAGCTGGGAATTTGAAAGCCGGTGGCAGTGGCACCCTTGATTATCCCAGGCGTCCGGTCAGTAGTGCAGTCTTGACAGGATGCAGCGCAGAGGGGACAGTAATCTGCCTGCTCGGCGATTGCTGTATCAGGCATGTGAGATTGGGGTGCCGGACATTAGGGGGTGCCTGTGCGCACCAGGCTCCCCCCCTGCGCACACCTATGCCCAGAAGGCACAAGTCAATACTTAACATTGCAACATTTTACTGGGCTATGCAGAAAAATTAAAAATAGGGGAAAATAAAAATAAATAAAAAGAATCAATAACTTCTACCGCTTTCAAAAAGGTCAATGGAAGCTGAAATAATGGACAACTACCTCATGGAAGCCAGATACAGTATACCAAACAGTACTTAGCAGAGTTAGGAATGAGTGCTTATGAAATACAGTAACATTTTGTCATAATATTTCAGAAACTGCATGGCTGGTCTCTTGCACTGTTTTGCTCTAATACACCACCTGCTTTAGGATTTATATTCAAAACATTAGTCTCCATAATCCCCAAAACGCCAGTCTTCTTGGAAAGTGGTTTGTTCCTTTGTAAGGGAAAGAGAACAAACGTTCTCAAACAATGGTTTCTCAATTTCTTTTTCCTCTGGGAAGGGATTGTGGATTTGCAGGAATATCTGAGCATTTCTGTAATCAGAAAGCAGCGACTTTCTACAAATGTTTACATTAGATTACGTTTGGCAAAAAAAAAAAAAGTACAGAATCCCATTTAGGATGTCTTCACCAAATCGTAGACATAAATATGGAAATCGTCATCAAAACTTAATGAAGTACACAGATGGTTTAGCTTCAAGTTGATGATTAACCATGCCAGTCCTTTTTGAGCCATCTTCTTTGGCATATTCCACTTTCTTGCCCACCAGGCTGTCCACAACCTCCCCTGGTTCTCTTTCAGCTGGAGGGGAATCATTTGAGTCTGGCATGATCCGAAGATCTCCTTCTTTATAGTCATCTAAAAGTTGATACATATATAAGACTGGGTCCTTTTCATAGGTTATATAAAACCATGTGTTCATAATAGGTGCTCGTGCTAATACCATCCCTCGCTACTCATCCTAAATCTGCCCCCCCCTGCAGTGCACATGGTTTTGCCCAATTGCTAACAAACTTACTGCTGCGATCAACTCAGAATTACCCCCATTGTCAAGAGATAGGGAAAGGGTTACAGAAAGGAGCATTGGCTCAGTATAGATGATGAATTAAGATTATTAAATATTTAATAAAAAAGAGTACATTACATTTGGGGTATCATCATCACAGAGGTGGTAGCAAAGTTCAAACAAACTTGCTTAGGTAAGAATTAAAGAATAGGATGTGGAGAAGGAGAAGGACAAATCTATGGTAGACTATGGTGGGAAAGCGAAGTGGTGGGGAGTTGGGTGTAGAAATGGAGGAGTAGATGAACAGGTACAGTGGCATAATCAGTACTTTGTTGGCCCCATAGCAACATTTTGAAAGGGCCCTGTCCCAGTGCTAATAGAGAGACATTTCTTCACAGCATTTAAATTTATGCCCCATAAAAATGTCCTAGGATTTTTTGTTAAACTATAATACTGCCAAAGTTCACATTATGTCACATTTTATGGCTGCCAGTATAAATTATGAAACACAGTACCTCAATTAGTATATTGACATGCAGTGTTTCCTGTTCATATTATGCCACAATACAATGCCCCTTTTTCATATTATGCAACATTATAGTGCTCCATTTCATATTAATGTAACAGCATAGTTCCCTCCTGTTCATTGTATACCACATTACAATGAGCAGGTCCAGGGTCATAACTATATATATTGTAAGCCCCAAGGCAAAAGTTTATAAGTGCCTATATGCATCACCTAATGGGGAAAAATGTTTATAACACGTATATTTGACAGGACGATAGGCCCATTTCAGCAGCTGCATTCCCTGCACTTATGGCAGCTAGGCCCTTGGACAGGTACATTATGAGATGAATTTGGAGAGTGCTGAGTCAGGAATTCCAGTGGAGTGGAGGGATTGTAGTAGGAAATTGTGGTCAATGGTGTCAAATGCTATTTAAAGATCAGGAACTATGGGGGTAAGTCAGACCTGATCGATGGGCAGTGATTTTTGAACCCTGCAATTGGATAGTCACCGCCTACAGGGGGAGAGTATTTTAGCTGTGCAAGTGTGCAATCGCATGTGTAGCAGAGCTGCAAAAGCTGATTTTGTGCAGTCTCTGCTCAGCCCAGGACTTACTCAGCCACTACGATCACTTCAGACTGTCCGGGACCGGATTTAAAGTCAGACACCCTCTCTTCCAATGCTTGGACACTCCTCAGTTTTTCCAAACACTCGTTGAAAATGGTCAGTTGCCACCCACAAACGTCCTCTTCCTGTCAATCTCCTTGCGATTGCCGATGCATTGGGAATTTTCGCACTATCCCGTCGCTAACCGGCGATCCCTGTTGCTACAGTCTATCGCTCCTGTGCATTGCAGTGCATACGAATGTGCAGTTCAGATATGATCGCAGGCTGTGAGAAAATGCAAAAAAACAACAATATACAGATAAGCAGCGCTTAGGTAGGAATGAAATATACTGTAGAACGTGAACAGATGGATGGAATGAAAGGTTCATTAAAATTTAATAAGTTAAAAAGTGAAACAATAAAACAACAATTAAAAATGCACAGTATCACCGCCACAAGCTGCTGAATTAATGGTGTCTGTTCCTATAAATATGTGGACTGCAGATAGGTGAACAGAAAATGATGTATGGGCTGATTGCACAGTCCTTATACCTTTACCGCTGAATTGCCGCTGGAGGTATAATCCCTTGAAGGAATCCCTTAGATGAATATTGGGGTCCTGGGTCCTCACCAGAATGCGGTGTCTTTAATGTGGAATGGATGTAAAATAACACCAAGAGGCAGACTGTTCACCAGTAGATGTTCTACAAACGTGATTGAAAGTCCAATATGGTCCGGGCACACAGTAGGCAGCTTCCAATGAGTGGTGGGTGTGAGAAAACGCAGCCTAGCAATCAGGTCCCCACTATCAATTGAGAAAAAAGCTATGGATTTGGCTATGAGGAGGTTATTAATGACCTTGGTAAGAGCAGTTTCTGTGTAATGAAGAGACTGAAGGCCAGATTGGTGTGGGTCTAGGAGATAATTACTGAAGAGGAAACATGCAAGGAGATTGTACATCACTAGCTTAAAGATTTTGGTGGTAAATGGTAAGAGAAAATAGGATTTTGATAACCTACCGGTAAATCCTTTTCTCCTAGTCCGTAGAGGATGCTGGGGACGACATCAAGACCATGGGGTATAGACGGGATCCGCAGGAGACATGGGCACTCTAAAGACATTTCATTGGGTGTGAACTGGCTCCTCCCTCTATGCCCTCCTCCAGACCTCAGTTGTAGGAACTGTGCCCAGGGAGACTGACATTTCGAGGAAAGGAATTACTTAACTAGTGGTGAGATATCTACCAACTCACACCCTCAACCATGCCGCACACATGGCATTCAACATAACACATGCCAACAGGCATGAACTAATTGCAGCAACATGCTGAAACCAAGATAACACAACTTGTGTAACTGTAATAACTAAACTGCAGGTAAAGTACGCACTGGGACGGAGCATCCTCTACGGACTAGGAGAAAAGGATTTACCGGTAGGTTATCAAAATCCTATTTTCTCATACGTCCTAGAGGATGCTGGGTACGACATCAAGACCATGTGGTCTATACCAAAGCTCCAGTACGGGCGGGAGAGTGCGGATGACCCTGCAGCACCGATTAACCAAACTTTAGGTCCTCATCGGCCAAGGCGTCAAACTTGTAGAACTTAGCAAATGTGTTTGACCCTGACCAAGTAGCTGCTCGGCAAAGTTGTAATGCCGACACTTCCCGGGCAGCCGCCCAGGATGAGCCCACCTTCCTAGTGGAGTGGGTCTTTACCGACGTTGGTAACGGCAATCAAGCCATAGTATGAGCTTGTGGAATCGTATATCTGATCCAACGTGCAATAGTCTGCTTGGAAGCAGGACAGCCAATCTTGTTGTGATCATACAGGACAAACAGAGCCTCTGTTTTTCTTATACGAGCTGTTCTAACAACATAGATTTTCAAAGCTCTAACCACATCTAGAGACTTTGAATCAGTGAATGTGTCAGTAACTACTGGCACCACAATAGGTTGGTTTTTGTGAAAAGCAGAAACCACCTTTGGAGGAAAATGTTGGCGAGTTCGCAACTCTGCCCTATCTTCATGGAAAATCAGGTAAGGGCTCTTGTGAGACAAGGCCCCCAATTCCGACACCCGCCTTGCGGATGCCAATGCCAAAAGCATCACCACTTTCCAAGTGAGAAACTTCAACTCTATCTTTTGTAGAGGCTCAAACCAATCTACCACGTTAAGGTCCCATGGTGCCACTGGAGGCACGAATGGAGGCTGGATGTGCAGAACCCCTTTCACAAAGGTCTGAACCTCTGGAAGAGAGGCCAATTGTTTTTGGAAGAACACTGACAAGGCCAAAATCTGGACCTTGATTGATCCCAATCGTAGGCCCGTCTCCACACCATCCTGCAAAAAATGGAGAAAACGTCCTAAATGAAACTCTTCCGTAGGAGCTTTCTTGGATTCACACCAAGACTCATATTTTCTCCAAATACGGTGGTAATGTTTTGACGTTACTCCCTTTCTGGCCCGAATAAGGGTGTGGATGACCTCCTTAGGAATACCCTTCCTGGCTAGGATACGGCGCTCAACAGCCATGCCGTCAAACGTAGCCGCGGTAAGTCCTGGTACACACACGGCCCCTGCTGCAGCAGGTCCTCCCAAGGAGGAAGAGGCCGAGGATCTCCTATGAGTAACAGCTGAAGATCTGAAGATTGCTCAAACCCTTGTCTTTCTTATGATCCTGAGTACTTTTGGGATCAGCGGAAGTGAAGGGAAAACATACACTGACGAAAACACCCACTGGGTCACCAGTGCATCCACTGCTACTGCTTGAGGGTCTCTCGACCTGGGACAGTATCTCTGAAGCTTCTTGTTGAGAAGAGATGCCATCATGTCTATTTGAGGAAATCCCAAAGACTTGTCACCTCTGCGAAGACTTCTTGGTGGAGGCCCCACTCTCCTGGATGGAGATCGTGTCTGCTGAGGAAGTCTTCTTCCCAGTTGTCTACTCCCGGA
This sequence comes from Pseudophryne corroboree, assembly GCF_028390025.1. Classification (NCBI taxonomy): domain Eukaryota; kingdom Metazoa; phylum Chordata; class Amphibia; order Anura; family Myobatrachidae; genus Pseudophryne; species Pseudophryne corroboree. The sequence continues at coordinate 478,626,482 of NC_086448.1, read as the reverse complement.
ATGAATATTGCCGACAGAGCTTGTAGATGTTTTTCTGCCCAGCGGAGGATTTTTGTCCCCTCTGCCATTGCCGCTCTGCTTTTCGTTCTGCCCTGCCTGTTTATGTATGCGACTGCTGTTACATTGTCTGCCTGGATCTGCACGTGACGGTCTTGAAGTAGATGTACCGCTTGTTGAAGGCCGTTGTAAATGGCTCTTAGCTCCAGAACGTTTATGTGAAGGCAGGCTTCCTGTTGTGACCAACGTCCCTGGAAGTTTTCTCCCTGAGAGACTGCTCCCCAGCCTCGGAGACTTGCATCCGTGGTTACTAGGACCCAGTCCTGAATCCTGAACCTGTGTCCCTCTAGCAGGTGAGAGCTGTACAACCACCACAGGAGCAAAATCCTAGTTTTTGACGACAGGATTATCTTTCTGTGCATGTGTAGTTGTGACCCCGACCACTTGTCCAACAGGTCCCAGTGGAATACTCTGGCATGGAACCTGCCAAACTGTATGGCCTCATAGGCCGCCACCATCTTCCCCAACAACCGAATGCACTGAAGGATCGACACACTTGATGGTTTCAATATCTGTTTTACCATTTTCTGGATTTCCAGAGCCTTTTCCAGTGGAAGAAATACTCTCTGAACTTCTGTGTCCAGAATTATCCCAAGGAAAGACAACCTTGTTGTCAGTTCCAACTGTGACTTTGGGTAATTTATGATCCACCCGTGTTGTTGGAGTATTGACAGGGAGAGGGATATGTTTTGTAATAACTGCTCCCTGGATCTCGCCTTTATCAGGAGGTCATCCAGATAAGGGATTATATTGATTCCTTTCTGACGAAGGAGGACCATCATCTCCACCATCACCTTGGTGAATACCCTCGGCGCCGTGGACCGAAAGGTAACATCTGGAATTGGTAATGGCAATCCTGAATCGCAAATCTCAGATAAGCCTGGTGAGGAGGATAAATGGAAACATGCAGGTAAGCATCCTTTATGTCCACCGACACTAAGTAGTCCCCCTCCTCCAGACTGGCAATCACCGTTTGAAGTGATTCCATCTTGAACTTGAACCTTTTCAGGAAGAAATTCAGATCTTTTAGATTTAGGTTCGGTCTGACCGAGCCGTCCGGCTTCGGAACAACAAAGAAGCTTGAATAAAAACCCCGCCCTTGTTGTGACAACGGTACCAGGACTATAACCTGGTCTTGACATAATTTTTGGTTTGCCGCTGTTACTGCTTCTCTCTCTGGTGGAGAAGCTGGCAAGGTCAATTTGAAAAATTGTCATGGGGGAATGTCTTGAAACTGTAGTTTGTATACCTGGGATCCAGGGATCCAGGCCAGACAGATTCCAATCCTGGCTGGAGAGTTTGAGATGTGCCCCCACCCGAGCGGCCTCCCGCAAGGGAGTTCCAGCGTCATGCTGGGGATTTGGCAGAATTAGGGGTAGACTTCTGCTCTTGGGAACCTGGAGCCGGTGTGGGCTTCTTTCCCCTTCCCCTACCTGCAGAGAAGGGGGAACCTCTCACCTTTTTGTATTTATTGGGCCGAAAGGACTGCATTTGCGGGTGATAGGTCTTTTTTGCCGGTGCAGGCGCAGAGGGCAAAAATGTTGACTTACCTGCGGTAGCCGCCGAAACTAACCCATCCAGGCCATCGCCAAATAAGGCCTCACCTTTATATGGGAGAGCCTCCATGTTTCTTTTGGAATCTGCATCCACGTTCCACTGGCGAATCCATAACGCCCGCCTAGCCGATACTGCCATGGTAGCGGCCTGTGAACTCAATAGTGCAATATCCTTCATTGCTTCCAGCATGTAGGCGGCAGCGTCCTTGATATTCCCTAACTTAAGAAGTATCTCATCTTTATCAATTGTGTCAATTTCTGATGACACGCTTTCTGACCATTTTTCAATAGCGCGACTCACCCATGCACAGGCAATAGTGGGCCTGAGCAGTGTACCATTGGTAACATAAATGGATTTCAATGTCGTTTCCATTTTGCGGTCTGCCGGATCTTTAAGAGAAGCTGTGCCAGGAGCAGGGAGAATTACCTTCTTTGTCAACCTGGAAAGTGCACTGTCTAACACAGGAGGTGATTCCCATTTTTTCCTGTCTTCAGCCGGGAAAGGATAAGCTATGTGAATCCTTTTGGGAATACAATTTTTTTGATCAGGATTCACCCACATCCCTTCAAACAGAGCATTTAGTTTGCGTGAATGAGGGAACGTGACTTTGAATTTCTTTTCCTTACATAAATAAGCGTTCTTCTGAAGTACAGGAGTGCTTTCTGTAACCTCCAACACGTCTCCTATAGCCACAATCATATATTGTATACTTTTTGCCAATTTATGATCTATCTCTCTGGATTCACTATTGTCGACACCAGAATCAGAATTTGTGTCGGTATCAGTGTTTACAACATTTGCAAATGGTCTCTTATGTGACCCAGAGTGCCCCCCCCCCCTGCATAAGGAATAACAGCATCCTGAAAAATCACATCTTCCACAGATTTTCCCCAGCATGTAGCCCTAGATTCAGACTTATCCAATCTACGGTTAATCAGATGCATACTGTCACGTAGCTCTTTCACCCATGCAGGCTCTTGGTGTGCCGGTAGCACCACCACATTACAGCTCTGTGTCCCTAAAATGGCTTCCTCCGGACACCACACTCACAGACACACTGGGACTTATTTTGGGGACAGACCCACAGTAAAATCTGTCAGGGGGACACAGGATAGGAGCAGCCAGTTCACAAACCCAGCGCCAGTATTGCCTGGGAACACAGTATGTCCACAGCCCAAAAGCGCTTTTAAATAGTAATATACACTATCAAATGCACCACAATTGCTTTGTGCCCCCCCCCCCTTTATAGCACCCTGTACTTGTCAGAAGTGGAGGAGAGGACCAGCGTGTTCTCTGCAGCCTGAGGAGAGAGAGAAAATGGTGCTGAGTAGTGTGTTGGCTGTCTGAGGAAGAAGCTCCGCCCCCACAATGGCGCATCCTTACACTCAGTATATTGACTTATTATTTATACTGGCAAGGGTAGGGCTGTGCCAGCGGCATCTTATGCCCCCTTTTAGCCAGTTTTGATGTATTTTTCTTGGTGCCCAGGGCACCTCCCCGTGCCCTGCACCCTGCATTGCCTGGGTGTGTGGGCAGCAATGGCGCGCTGCACTCCCGCCAGCCACGCCGCACCTCAGCCGTCACTACTTGATTGAAGATCATTCTTCTCATACTCACCTGTCTTCTGACTTCTGGCTCTGTGAGGGGGGTGACGGCGTGATGTGGGAGTGAGCATCTAGACACGGCTAGCGTTCAGTTCCCTTCATGAGCTAATGGTGTCCTGTCAGCCAGAAGCAGAGCTATGAAACTCTGAGGAAGTTGGTTCTGCTTCTGCCCCTCAGTCCCACGAAGCAGGGAGTCTGATGCCAGCAGATCTCCCTGAAAATAAAAAAACTAACATACTGTAAGTCTTTTCAGAGAAACTCAGTAGAGCTCCGCGGAGTGCATCCAGTCGACCTGGGCACATTTCTAAAACTGATGTCTGGAGGAGGGGCATAGAGGTAGGAGCCAGTTCACACCCAATGAAAAGTCTTTAGAGTGCCCATGTCTCCTGCGGATCCCATCTATACCCCATGGTCTTGATGTCATCCCCAGCATCCTCTAGGACGTATGAGAAATATGTGATGATAGTTAATAAGGTGAAAGCTATAAAGAGAGGTTTTGTTAAGATTCAGGTAGACCAGGGCATGCTTGAAAGATGAAAGATGCCACACAAAAGAGATAAGATGGGCAGTTTGCCAGAATGCTTTATATGTGATGATATGGAGGAGGTCAGAGGGAATAGAATTAATTTGTCAGGTGGAGGGTTAAGAGTATGAAATGAGGACACAGAGGAAGAGATGGGGCACAAACTGCTTGACTGATTTTAACTAGAACAAATATCGTAGTCTCAGTAGGAGGTAGGTGATAAGATGTCATGGTGGATAGACCCATTTTACTTCCAAAAAAACCTCAAGCATGAGAGATGGAGAATGGAGTTGGGTAGAGGAGTAAGGTCAAGGTGGCAAAGAGGCATCATGATTTGGAGGTCTGGTTGGAGATGAGGGCCTTAAATCAGGATTGTTTGGTGAATCAGAGAGCATAACCATAGGATTAGAGATTTATCATGAAGTAGAATAATTCATTATCAGCCAGCAACTTCCTCTGGAGGTCAGTTCTAGAGTACTTTGGTGAAAGTGGGTCAACATAGGGTTAGTGAGGGGGCTGTCAAAGGTTGATGGTAATAGTTGGGCCAACAGAGTCAGACATTAATGGGTAAAGGTCATGGAAGGAGACATCATTTTCAGTGCAGGTGTTTCAAAATTCTTCCTAGTAAGAGTCTTATGGGATGGGGTGAGTGAAGTTATAAATAATGTTGAAGAGGAAACTAGGAGTTGTTGAAGTTAGAAACAGTACATAGATGAGAGAATATGAAGGTAATCAAGTCACTGTTTATGTGATATCGGGAGGTAGTCCTTAGGGAGAATCCAATTCAGGAGGACAATAAATGATGGCATTAAAGAGGTGAAATGTGAAAGATTGTTCCATGGGAATGAAGATGAGAGGAACTTGACACTGCAAGCATGACGGACATTGTGTCTTGGATGTGGAAGAAAGAGAGGACCACATAGAATTGGGCAGCTGGTGAGTCACTGCTTAAAGGAAATAACCTGGTTTCCATGATAGTGAGATGGAAGAGATAGAGTTGAAGAGGTAATTTGTGGGGGTCAGCTTGTTGAAAACTGGCCTGGCATTTTAGAGGACATAAGAGATAGAAGGGATGCAATAAATATATGTGAATGAGCAATATGGAAAGTTGGGTTTATTGTGAGGTGAGTGAGAGAGGGATAGAAAAAACATAGTGGTACTGCATCTGAGGAATGGGGGGAAGGGGGAAGGGAGGAAAGAAAGAGGTCTAGTCATGAGAGGGCTAGTTATGATCAGTTAGTAAAATAGCTAATGCAATGACAGTACCAGTATTAAACATGAAATATGACATTAAGCAATCAAAATTAATAAATAGATGGCACTGTAAGTTATAGTATTAGAGAAAAATATCCTAGTATGGAGAGGCAGAACCATAAACTTAATATGGTGGATATGAGGGATTTGACAACTATAATGTGATAGGCCAGGGACAGTAAGAAGAAAGGTGAGGGATGGATACATAGCCAGATAAAGGGGGGGGGGGAGGGTGTATGCAGGGCATACTGTACCCAGGGCCCCCCTTTGTCAGGGGGGCCCCTGGCCAGAGCACACTGACATCACTAGCTGTCCCTTTTAAGGAGCAGCAGAACCAGCAGCCAGAATGCCAGCAGGACAGTATGCAGTGCAGGCAGAGACACAGGAATATCATAATTTATGAGCTACTGAAAGAGCTTTCTGACCAGAGGAGAGATAGGAGGGTGGAGAGAGCTATAAGTGACATAGAGATACAAACTTCAACTCCTCCCCGCCTGGGTGTCTGAGTCCTGTGTGAGCTGTTATGCAATTGAACCATTTGTGTCTAGAGATACACACACACACAGTCCTCCTAAGTCCTGTCCCAGTGTGTAAGTAGTACAGAGACTGCTGCTATTCTTGCATGTGACAAGATAAATTATTGTATTTGTCTATGTGTATTTTAAGGTTAAGTTTTCTTCATGCCACTACAAGAACATTTTATAAAATAGTTGTCTTTCAGTTAGGTAGAGCTATAAACAGTACCCAGGCATTATTAAACTATTAGTTAAAAAGGTGGCAGTGTACCAAATCATCTAGTACTGCTATAAGCTATTAGCAAAAATTATAATAAGACACAGTAGAATAAAACTTATAGGACAAAACTTGTTAGTGAAAATCAAATTATTTGTTGAGCAAAAGTTGAGGTTTGCCACATTAGGGAATTTGAGGCTTGAATGAAAGTAGGTTTTAGTCAGTGAATACTGTATGTCCTAAGACATCCCAGATACTGCTCTCCACATATAAATAGTTGATCACCTGTAAAACCAGACAGGAGCTCAGGAGGAAAGAGAGAAGGGGAGAGGGGATGGGGTAAGGGTAGGATGGAAACACAGTAAGGAAGAGATTGAGATAATTGACAGAGGATAAGGGGAGCAGTATATGTCTGTTCTAATACCGCTATATCAACAAAGGATTCAGATGCTGCAAACAAGAAGCTCATTTGAATCCTACTGTATATTCAGAAAAAGTCCAACCAATGGGATGTTGGACTTGAAAACAGATATTAATCCAAATAGCTATGCAAATATTTTACCAGGTCAACAGAACAGCAGTCAGAGTGGATAGGTGGAATGCAGCAGGACATACAATTTAAACAACAGTCAGGCACAAGAGAGAAGGTGGAGCATTAAAGCATGGTAGAAATAGGGTATCTGATATGGGTTAATTGTGGTGGAGAAGAAATAATCACCTGGAAATTACCACCATCATACAGCATGGCAAGTCTTTGAGATTTACAGCTGACAGTACCTCACCAGCAGCATTATCATGGTCAGCACTGTTCAGAACAGTAGGCTTGCAGAAATATGGGACATACCAGCACCTAATAAGACTCCCTCACCTCTGTAGAAGACAATAAGGATGGCAGGTAAGTGAACAATAAAAACATAAGGCCTGGTTCTATGGGTAGTTAAGAAAGATGGTAGCTGATCTCCTCTGTCTGGCTTTGCAAGGAAGAAAGTAATATCCAGAATCAGGTCTTTGGTTAGGTTTTCATCATGAGCCAAATACAGTAGTGTGAGATGAGACACCCTTCCCATACTATGTATCAGGCACAACTAGTCACAATTCTCCTGATACAGTATCTGTGGGGATATAGGGTCCTCAAATCACACAGTAGAATATGAAAAACTTGAAACAATATTTTGTTTTAACACATGATTGAATACAACATGGCACACTTAAATGTTCAGTACATGAAGGGGTGAGTCTGATAACACTGCCGGGCTTGGTGCAGACTGCCAATGCATCATTAATATGTCCACAGATTGATTTTAAAACCAATAAGCCATACAAGGTCCCAGGTGAATAACCTTCCTCAGCTTCCCAAATTACCCATTACATTTCACAGTAAACCCCTGGCAAAGCTTCACCTCTTGTGTGGGTCATACATCAGACCAACTTTTCTCCAACCATTCAAATGACCAACCGTCCAACTTGTTTGTCCAAATGAAACACTGCCCAATACAACTAACAAACTTTTTTATCAGGCCAGCCAACCTGCCAAATTTTTCAGCACACCAGCCAACTTCTCACCAAATAATAATAAAATAATAATAATTAAGGATGCATGTGCAGGACCCAACCCAGGAAGCAGTGTGATTTCATAAGATATCACACAGCTTTAGCGCTTCATGGGGCGAGCTCTTATCAGACCCTGTCTCCTGGCAAGAGCAGAATAATAAATTCAAGTGAAAATATAATTTTCACGTTGCAAATTTACATAAAAAATATTTATCACATCAACATTAAAAATGCAGATTGTGAAAAATACTTGGTAGAGATAAGGAGGATAAGTGAGGTTAGGGAACAGAGGGGCAGATGTACTAACCTGGACAAGGCATAAGGAAGTGATAAACCAGTGATATGTGCAAGGTGATAAACACACCAGCCAATCAGCTCTAATATGTAAATTAATAGTTAGGAGCTGATTGGCTGGTGCGTTTATCATCTTGCACATATCACAGGTTTATCACTTCCTTATGACTTCTCCAGGTTAATACATCTGCCCCCCAGAGAGATAAGGAGGAGGTCAGTGAGGTTAGGGTGCAGGGAGAGAGAAAGGTCAGGAGAAAGTGGCTGAGTTAGGGCACAGAGATAGAAAGAGAGAAAAAAGATTTTTGTCAAGGCGCTGACTTTATATGGAAAAAAATGTGCGAATGAGGTAACTAGCAAAGGGATATTTAATCTCTCCTCTAAAAAATTAAGTGAATATGAATTGAGACTTTTATCTAAAGGTCTCAATTTTGCACCCAAAAGTAAACCTAATTTGTTTGAATTATTTGTTGACCTTAATCGATATACGAGAACACTTAGCAGGAAGCGGTATTTTGCCATGAAATCACTGAAGGCATCCAATTCAACTGAACTTCCTATCATTTTAGATGAATCAGATCAGGCAGCATTGGAGATTCTGCAATCTCTGAATGATGAAACCGATACTGAAAGTATAGGCACTACAGAGAAAATGGTTTTTGATGTGAAGCATAGAACCCCATTTAGGAGACGGTCAGATTTCTACCCTCTACAATATCGTGGGGTCTATGTAGAACATTTTTATAAATCAACCTTGGAAGACTTTCGGACCTTATGTAACAGGGCGGAGAAAAGTTATTTTAAGGATCATTTATCTAAGGGAGAAAGACTGGCTATTAAAAGTCTAAGTATGGATAATGAATTAATAATAAAGGCGGCAGACAAGGGGGGTGGGATAGTACTCCAGAATAGAAGCGACTATCTTCTGGAGGCTTATAGACAGTTAGACGATCAGACTGTTTATAAGAAACTATCCACCAACCCGACAACTGGCTTTCAAATTAAGTTGAAGAATATGCTTTCTCTAGCCCTGACCTCTGGAGTGATATCTAAGGACACTTTCAAATTTTTATTTACAGCGCACCCAGTCACACCCACGTATTACCATTTGCCAAAAATACATAAAACTCTTATTTCTCCACCAGGTCGCCCGATTATTTCGGGGGTTGATTCACTCACTAACAATTTGTCACATTATGTGGATTCTTTTTTACAAGGACATGTACGCAATTTAAAATCCTTTATTAAGGACACTACACATTTTCTTAATATTATTCACAATGTTCGGTGGAAAAGGGGTTATTATTTAGTCACTTGTGATGTAGAAGCACTTTATTCTAATATCCCGCAGGACTTAGGTGTAGCTACAGCTGAGCACTATTTGAAAACAGATGGATCGTTAACAAAAGAACTATGTGAATTTCTAAAACAGTCCATTGAATTTATACTTCATCACAATTATTTTATTTTTAATTCCAATTATTATTTACAGTTGAAAGGAACCGCAATGGGGACGAGGTTCGCGCCGAGTTTCGCAAACCTATACATGGGCCGCTTTGAAGAGGAACATGTGTGGGGGGGCGGGCTCGGTGCGGATCTCGTCCTGTATTGTCGGTTCATTGATGATCTGTTTTTAATTTGGGGTGGTGGTGAGGAGTCACTTATCACTTTTTTGACTAGTTTAAACACTAATTGTTTTGGTTTAAAGTTCACTTACACATATAGTTTAACTGATATTTCATACTTGGATATCTCTCTAGAGGTGAAGGATGATGAATTGAAGACCTGCACCTTTACTAAGGAGGTCGATCAAAACCGCTATTTAAACTATGGGAGTAGCCATTTGCAAAAATGGCGTGACAACATACCTAAGAGTCAGTTTATTAGACATAAAAGAAATTGTTCTTCCATAGAAATGTTCAATCACCAGGCAGAAAAGTTGAAGATGCCCTTCCTTGAACAAGGCTATCCTCGGGATGTAGTGACCAAGGCTTATGGGGAGGTATGCCAGATTGATAGGGTTCAGTTATTACAGGGAAGAAAAACAAGGGATGGCGATCAACAACAGGAGGGGGTAGATGATAGATCAGCAAATTTCGTGACAAAATACAATTCACATGCCTATGACATTAGAAAAATCATAAAGAAAAATCATTCCGTGTTGAAGATGGATGAAATTCTTAATAAGGGATCGGGGTGTAGTGATAAGGTAACGTTTAGAAGGTCTGACAATCTTAAAATAAAGTTAGCACCTAGCCATATGAAGAATATAGGGTCTGGTAAGATTACATCGAGCTGGTTTCCTGAGAAGCCATTGGGCTTCCACAAGTGTGGGAATATTAAATGTCAAACTTGTTCCTTTTGTCACCGAAAAGTGACGACCTTTGAGTCCTTAAATACAGGAGAATCATTTGATATTAAGGATTTTATTAATTGCAAGTCTTCTTTTGTCATTTATTTATTGATTTGTGGCTGTAAGAAACAGTACGTAGGTCGGACGACCAGAACGGTACATGAGAGGCTGATGGAGCATAAGAGAAATATAGGGAATAAATTAAGGAAACAAAGTCTTTATACCCATATTACCAGTTGTAAACTAGGGAATATAAACAACATCCAGATGTTCGGTATCGAACAGATAAGAAAAACAGCACGAGGAGGAGATCGTTTTGGCCTCTTATGTAAGAGAGAGGCATATTGGATTTTCCGGTTAGGGACCTTAGTACCGTATGGTTTAAACGACACAGTAGAGTTAAATAATATTCATTAAAACGAATCCCGTACAGGGAACCAAGTATGCCACTTATAATAGATGGATTGTGGGAGTCATATGAGCCTCTTAGGAATATTATTATGTTAATGATTGGGGGGTGTCAGTCGAGTACTGACTCGATATGGGGCTTAATTGTCGGGGCCTCATTTGGTGGTCATCAGGGTTGGTGATCGATCCATGGGGTAGATAAGAATCATGGACTTATAAGTATAATCATTTGGTCTATGCAAATATTATTGTCATCTATATATTTATGTCTCTGATCATGTTTTTATTATTATATTTTATTATTTTATCATCAATTCTTTATTATTAACAGTAATTGTGGGATTGACATCATGTACTATAATGGGGAGGATTTCTCATATTGTGTAATTATGGTGTGACAGTGTAGAAACGCATCTCTTATGAGATATGCAAGGGTTCCATTTTTTCTTTAGATTATGCCGCCCGATTTCTATTATGATTTCAGATGTATCTAAAGAAGTGGTGATTACAAGTACAGAGTAGATAATACAATGTGCTGCATTAATGGAATAAGAATGTCTAATTAATTGGAGAAGTGTAAAATATTCTTGTGACTATGATGTGAAATAATGTACCGCTGGAATCGTAATTTATAATGATACTAATTTGGAAGAAATAACAAATGAGCCTTTGAATGAAATCTGCTGCGCTTGAACTACACATGCACCAGTCAGTGTGACTACGGAAATAATATACGTAGTGCACATGTGCAAATAAGTCGGCTGTGGAATCTGAGGAGCGGTGACACGCAAGTGGAGCGCATGTAATGCGCAAGCGCGTGTATACGGACGAAGCGCCCGGAAATACAAAAAGTTCCCACTACTTAAATGAATGAATGGGAGCATAAGATTTATTACTCCTGAGGAAGCCGCCGAGTATAGAGGCGGAGAAACGCGTAGAGTTGGATCTTTATGCACGGCTGCGACCTGCTAACCATTTGGACATCAATTAACGGACTTGGTGCGGCGGGACCCCGGACAAGCTAAAGTGTCATACAGCAATTGTCCAGCTGGAGGGGGGATCGGCTCCCAGTACAATCTGCAGGTACTGGGGGTAATCACTGCACGAAAAGCCAACCAAGATTCCAGTGTCCTTTTCATCGCCCGTAGCAACGGGGAATGTGCCAAGTTGTGAGTGCATGCCATTTACTAACAAAAACTTTTAAAATGTACTAATTTGGAAACACATTAATCGTGACTATAGACATTGCTACAGATATTCTCTGATTATTCACTAATCAATTGCAATCTTGCTTCAAACCTCAGCAGAGGCTTATATCCATCTATCCATCTATGCATGCAGTGTTTGAATAACAGTTGTGGATAGTGTTTCTAACATCAATTTGCACTAAATGATCTGCATGTTCATTTGATTTGAACTGAGGCTCAAACTACTGAAGGACTAACAAAGTCTTTTTTGAGGACTAATGTACATCAATTAATCAACTAACAAGTACTAAGTTGTTTGTTGCACTTTCTTAGAGAATATTGCATGATGTATATCCAATGGTTAGTGTGTAGTATCAATGAATTTTGGAATTAATTATCAAATTGATTTTAATTTACACCGGCCGTGTGTTTAGTGTTGTTGTATGTATATGTATGTGTTTTTTAAAATAAATTTATAATAATATATCTGGCTGTACAGCGCTTCAATTATTATTATTTTTGTTTGGTGGTACTTCTTGGGAGAATCAGTGTTCTCCCTTTTTGAAGCTGCAGTACACCCAGATTGAAGTGGGAAGTCAGTTTGGGAAATTCTCCCTAAATAAAGTAGAGATGAGCAGATTCGGTTTTACTCGGTTTTACTCGGTTCTCAAAACCGAATCTTATTGGCTCACGGATGTCACGTGTTTTGGATAGCCAATAAGATTCGGTTTTGAGAACCGAGTAAAACCGAGTAAAACCGAATCCGCTCATCTCTAAAATAAAGTCAGCGCCTTGACAAAAATCTTTTTTCTTTTTAGTATTGTTTACAGTTGTCACTGGTGTCTGGGCAGCAGACTTGTAGTACATGATGTCAATGTTACACTGTGTAGCTGATAGATTAGAGAGAAGAAACGGATATTTAAGAGGTAAAGGATTTGGTGAGGTTAATCTGAGTCAGGGTGATAGACCCAATATGCATCAGCTGTTCAATAAATTAGAGAATGCATGCATTCAGGAAACCAAGCATTGGTGGGACCAGATAACCTTGCAAAAGTATTTGGATAATAATTTGATCCCAAGGGGGTTACGTATTTTAAAGACAGCGACATTTCAGGATGACGGTAAGTTTGTCACCGAATGGAATATGACATTAGATCAATGTTCAAAAGAATTGATGAAATTATTAATTAAGTTCAGAGAGACCAAAGTAGATCAATTAAAACTAGAGATTGAACAGATTCAAGATGATTTAAAAATATTTTCTGACAATTTGGGTTTTAAAGAGAGAGATGCAAAGGTTAACACTAAAATACTGGAATTTGAATTATCACTTATTGAAAGAAAAGATGGGAAGATGGATAGAGATAAGGAAGACTATGCGAAGGGGGTTAATAGATCCTTCAATAGACAGAATCAATATACACACCAGGTAGTTAGAGGAAGGGGAGACTTTAATTATCAAAATACACATGTGGATAATGGTTATAAGAGTAAAAGGAGATTTTTTAAAAATAGCCGTCCCTACCAAACCCCTCGACAGAGGGAGGAGAATTGGAGACCTAATAAAGGGAATCCTAAAAGATGGAACCATAACAGGTTTGAAATTTTGGCCAATGAGGGTTTAGAACTAGAATCACCAGAAATACCTGATTGGAGAGGTAACCGAACCCTAAAGAATAGATGGGGGAGCTATTCAGGGAGTATGGAACCATCACCTCGGTTTGGAAATGAAGATTTTTTAGATTATCGACAAAAGAACCCCAAAGATCCTCTACTAAGAGGCCCACAAAAAAGAGGAAGAGAACTAGGGGATCCAGGGGAGGAAGAAGGAAATATGGAAAAAAATGTGCGAATGAGGTAACTAGCAAAGGGATATTTAATCTCTCCTCTAAAAAATTAAGTGAATATGAATTGAGACTTTTATCTAAAGGTCTCAATTTTGCACCCAAAAGTAAACCTAATTTGTTTGAATTATTTGTTGACCTTAATCGATATACGAGAACACTTAGCAGGAAGCGGTATTTTGCCATGAAATCACTGAAGGCATCCAATTCAACTGAACTTCCTATCATTTTAGATGAATCAGATCAGGCAGCATTGGAGATTCTGCAATCTCTGAATGATGAAACCGATACTGAAAGTATAGGCACTACAGAGAAAATGATTTTTGATGTGAAGCATAGAACCCTATTTAGGAGACGGTCAGATTTCTACCCTCTACAATATCGTGGGGTCTATGTAGAACATTTTTATAAATCAACCTTGGAAGACTTTCGGACCTTATGTAACAGGGCGGAGAAAAGTTATTTTAAGGATCATTTATCTAAGGGAGAAAGACTGGCTATTAAAAGTCTAAGTATGGATAATGAATTAATAATAAAGGCGGCAGACAAGGGGGGTGGGATAGTACTCCAGAATAGAAGCGACTATCTTCTGGAGGCTTATAGACAGTTAGACGATCAGACTGTTTATAAGAAACTATCCTCCAACCCGACAACTGGCTTTCAAATTAAGTTGAAGAATATGCTTTCTCTAGCCCTGACCTCTGGAGTGATATCTAAGGACACTTTCAAATTTTTATTTACAGCGCACCCAGTCACACCCACGTATTACCATTTGCCAAAAATACATAAAACTCTTATTTCTCCACCAGGTCGCCCGATTATTTCGGGGGTTGATTCACTCACTAACAATTTGTCACATTATGTGGATTCTTTTTTACAAGGACATGTACGCAATTTAAAATCCTTTATTAAGGACACTACACATTTTCTTAATATTATTCACAATGTTCGGTGGAAAAGGGGTTATTATTTAGTCACTTGTGATGTAGAAGCACTTTATTCTAATATCCCGCAGGACTTAGGTGTAGCTACAGCTGAGCACTATTTGAAAACAGATGGATCGTTAACAAAAGAACTATGTGAATTTCTAAAACAGTCCATTGAATTTATACTTCATCACAATTATTTTATTTTTAATTCCAATTATTATTTACAGTTGAAAGGAACCGCGATGGGGACGAGGTTCGCGCCGAGTTTCGCAAACCTATACATGGGCCGCTTTGAAGAGGAACAAGTGTGGGGGGGCGGGCTCGGTGCGGATCTCGTCCTGTATTGTCAGTTCATTGATGATCTGTTTTTAATTTGGGGTGGTGGTGAGGAGTCACTTATCACTTTTTTGACTAGTTTAAACACTAATTGTTTTGGTTTAAAGTTCACTTACACATATAGTTTAACTGATATTTCATACTTGGATATCTCTCTAGAGGTGAAGGATGATGAATTGAAGACCTGCACCTTTACTAAGGAGGTCGATCAAAACCGCTATTTAAACTATGGGAGTAGCCATTTGCAAAAATGGCGTGACAACATACCTAAGAGTCAGTTTATTAGACATAAAAGAAATTGTTCTTCCATAGAAATGTTCAATCACCAGGCAGAAAAGTTGAAGATGTCCTTCCTTGAACAAGGCTATCCTCGGGATGTAGTGACCAAGGCTTATGGGGAGGTATGCCAGATTGATAGGGTTCAGTTATTACAGGGAAGAAAAACAAGGGATGGCGATCAACAACAGGAGGGGGTAGATGATAGATCAGCAAATTTCGTGACAAAATACAATTCACATGCCTATGACATTAGAAAAATCATAAAGAAAAATCATTCCGTGTTGAAGATGGATGAAATTCTTAATAAGGGATCGGGGTGTAGTGATAAGGTAACGTTTAGAAGGTCTGACAATCTTAAAATAAAGTTAGCACCTAGCCATATGAAGAATATAGGGTCTGGTAAGATTACATCGAGCTGGTTTCCTGAGAAGCCATTGGGCTTCCACAAGTGTGGGAATATTAAATGTCAAACTTGTTCCTTTTGTCACCGAAAAGTGACGACCTTTGAGTCCTTAAATACAGGAGAATCATTTGATATTAAGGATTTTATTAATTGCAAGTCTTCTTTTGTCATTTATTTATTGATTTGTGGCTGTAAGAAACAGTACGTAGGTCGGACGACCAGAACGGTACATGAGAGGCTGATGGAGCATAAGAGAAATATAGGGAATAAATTAAGGAAACAAAGTCTTTATACCCATATTACCAGTTGTAAACTAGGGAATATAAACAACATCCAGATGTTCGGTATCGAACAGATAAGAAAAACAGCACGAGGAGGAGATCGTTTTGGCCTCTTATGTAAGAGAGAGGCATATTGGATTTTCCAGTTAGGGACCTTAGTACCGTATGGTTTAAACGACACAGTAGAGTTAAATAATATTCATTAAAACGAATCCCGTACAGGGAACCAAGTATGCCACTTATAATAGATGGATTGTGGGAGTCATATGAGCCTCTTAGGAATATTATTATGTTAATGATTGGGGGGTGTCATTCGAGTACTGACTCGATATGGGGCTTAATTGTCGGGGCCTCATTTGGTGGTCATCAGGGTTGGTGATCGATCCATGGGGTAGATAAGAATCATGGACTTATAAGTATAATCATTTGGTCTATGCAAATATTATTGTCATCTATATATTTATGTCTCTGATCATGTTTTTATTATTATATTTTATTATTTTATCATCAATTCTTTATTATTAACAGTAATTGTGGGATTGACATCATGTACTATAATGGGGAGGATTTCTCATATTGTGTAATTATGGTGTGACAGTGTAGAAACGCATCTCTTATGAGATATGCAAGGGTTCCATTTTTTCTTTAGATTATGCCGCCCGATTTCTATTATGATTTCAGATGTATCTAAAGAAGTGGTGATTACAAGTACAGAGTAGATAATACAATGTGCTGCATTAATGGAATAAGAATGTCTAATTAATTGGAGAAGTGTAAAATATTCTTGTGACTATGATGTGAAATAATGTACCGCTGGAATCGTAATTTATAATGATACTAATTTGGAAGAAATAACAAATGAGCCTTTGAATGAAATCTGCTGCGCTTGAACTACACATGCACCAGTCAGTGTGACTACGGAAATAATATACGTAGTGCACATGTGCAAATAAGTCGGCTGTGGAATCTGAGGAGCGGTGACACGCAAGTGGAGCGCATGTAATGCGCAAGCGCGTGTATACGGACGAAGCGCCCGGAAATACAAAAAGTTCCCACTACTTAAATGAATGAATGGGAGCATAAGATTTATTACTCCTGAGGAAGCCGCCGAGTATAGAGGCGGAGAAACGCGTAGAGTTGGATCTTTATGCACGGCTGCGACCTGCTAACCATTTGGACATCAATTAACGGACTTGGTGCGGCGGGACCCCGGACAAGCTAAAGTGTCATACAGCAATTGTCCAGCTGGAGGGGGGATCGGCTCCCAGTACAATCTGCAGGTACTGGGGGTAATCACTGCACGAAAAGCCAACCAAGATTCCAGTGTCCTTTTCATCGCCCGTAGCAACGGGGAATGTGCCAAGTTGTGAGTGCATGCCATTTACTAACAAAAACTTTTAAAATGTACTAATTTGGAAACACATTAATCGTGACTATAGACATTGCTACAGATATTCTCTGATTATTCACTAATCAATTGCAATCTTGCTTCAAACCTCAGCAGAGGCTTATATCCATCTATCCATCTATGCATGCAGTGTTTGAATAACAGTTGTGGATAGTGTTTCTAACATCAATTTGCACTAAATGATCTGCATGTTCATTTGATTTGAACTGAGGCTCAAACTACTGAAGGACTAACAAAGTCTTTTTTGAGGACTAATGTACATCAATTAATCAACTAACAAGTACTAAGTTGTTTGTTGCACTTTCTTAGAGAATATTGCATGATGTATATCCAATGGTTAGTGTGTAGTATCAATGAATTTTGGAATTAATTATCAAATTGATTTTAATTTACACCGGCCGTGTGTTTAGTGTTGTTGTATGTATATGTATGTGTTTTTTTAAAATAAATTTATAATAATATATCTGGCTGTACAGCGCTTCAATTATTATTATTTTTGTTAGATAGAAAGAGAGGTCAGGAGTAGTGAGTGAGATTAGGACATAGAGAGAGAGGTCATGAGGAGGTGGGACACCGTGGGCAGATGGTCATCTGAGGCAAGTTATGGGTCCACGTTTATCTTGATCTTTAATAGGATTAACTGAGACTGGCCATTCGTACTTAATTCCCCTGCTGTAATGACTTAATCCCCTGCTGTATTGTTCTCTGTATTGTATTGCAGCTGAGAACAATAGATGAGGGGTTTATGCTAATAAGTCATGTTGTGCCTAGGTGCAGAAAACTAGTCAAGATAACCGTGGACTCATCTGTAAGTATAAATCAACTCCTTAAATGCAGATGAATTTGCAGGTATGCCTTTGGAGTAGTACAACAGTAGATAACTAGGATGATTGATGAGGATAAAAGGAAACCCACAGGACCTTCACTAAAAAGTGGCCATGCTTGATTCTTACCCACTGTAAGTCTATTTACTGTGTTTTTTTTAACCCCATCGACCACTAGTGATGTATTTATTCCAGTTATTGTTCCCTGCATATGTGATATACACATACCTCCCAACTGTCCCGATTTTCGCGGGACAGTCCCGTTTTTTGGGGACTGTCCCGCTGTCCCACCCGCGGGCAGCAGTGTCCCGCGGTGGGGGGGTCAGTTGGGAGGCTCTGTCAATCGCTGCTAGCAGAGCAGCGGTGAATAGACGCTGTGCGCATGCGCACAGCGTCTATTCAGTGGAGTCAGAGGGAGAGGGAGCATGCCAGCGGCTCACAGAGCGCTGGGCATGCCCCCTCAGTGACGAAAACGGGGCGTGGCTCGCAATCGCGGGTCCTCCCGTGAAGCTACGCCCCTTTTCATAGACCACGCCCCTTTTTCGGGAGCGCGCGCGGCTTCGCCGCGCAAGTGTCCCGCTCCACAGAACTGTAAAGTTGGGAGGTATGTATACAGCTTTCATTTATTTAAAAATTCTATATAAAAAGTACATACAGTATTGCTGTTACAGTATTTAATGATTCATTGGTGATCAGTGATTGAGCTTTATTTACTGTCTGGTTCTGTTATAGTATTAAAGTAACAAACAGCTTTTGAGAGCTCAATCCACCTCAGATCTGGAGGTCATAAAATTAGCTGTACTAGAGTAGTTTTACTGAATGCCTTCAAAAAGTATTCACTTTGATACATATGAAGTTTTGAATCCTTCATTGATGTTACATTAATATATTAATATTTTTCATCACATGTCATTCAACACAACACCATCTGTGATACTCAGAGAAGTAGTATTTTGTTGTGAGATGTGTTCCTTACTGGATCTTGTTGACCTGTCTGTCTGACCGGCACAGGTTCCACCATTTCCAACAGAGAGGTAAAGAGGTGCGGTTAAACACAGAAATTATTACGACTGCTTTTCCAAGTGTACTTTCCATTTATTAGCTATGCTTTTCCCTGCTAAGGCAAGTTTTCAGGACAAGTTTCCAAGCATTTGCATTTGATCCCAACAATACCCTTATACAATTACCTTCTCTCAATAATAAAATAGTTCTTCTAGAAGAACAACCCATTTAGCAGTGTAAAACCTCTAATTTCGTGTTCTAGCAGACACTTCAGAATATTATTCAACAACACTAAACAATTTTAACAATATTTTACATAGGTCAATGTAGTCACATATACATATTTAGACCTTGGGGCCCCATAGAATGATATAATGCAGTTTGTTTGAAAAGAACTCGTTGGTGCACTTTCTGCGATATACATGCATTTTTCTCCTGGACTTATCAGAATTACTGATTCAGCAAAGCATCTGTGTTAAGAAGCAAGGGTTGGAATTTGATCAGCTGCATCAAGTCAGAAACTCAGCTTATTCTCTCCCATATAACTATTGTATCTACTCAGAAATCTCAATGTGTTCTTTGTATACATCCGGGTAATTATTAGTAGAAATGGTTCCGTCCCACTGTGCCGCAGACATTATCTAAACCAATATACTGCAGAGTTTAATATACTGCATAGTTTACTGTCTGTCGATAACAACAATATTCTGTACTTTCCTGCACCTAAAGAGGAGACTGTCTATGAAGCAGTGATGCCAGTGCCGTAACTAGGCATTTTAGCGCTGTGTGCAAGAAACGGCATTGGCGCCCACCCCATGCATGATAGGGGCTGTGCGCGCCATAGGCACGTGAAAAATATATAGGGGCATGGCTTCATGGGGAAGGGGCGTGGGCACAAAATAATACCAATCTATACTACGGTGTACAGTAGTCTCCATTATTCAAATTACTCTGCACAGTAGCGCTACTACACCAGGTAGAGCCCCTTTTACACATTACAGCAGCCAGTCCCCCTTTTTACACATTACAGCAGACAGTCCCTCTTTTTACACATTACGACAGACAGCGTCCCCTTTTTACACATTACGACAGACAGCGTCCCCTTTTTACACATTACGGCAGACAGCGTCCCCTTTTTTACACATTACGGCAGACAGCATCCCCTTTTAACACATTACGGCAGACAGCACCCCCTTTTTACACATTATGGCAGGCACAGTCCCCTTTTTTACACATAACGGCAGCCAGTCCCCCTTTTTACACATTGCGGCAGACAACGTCCCCCTTTTTACACATAACGGCAGCCAGTCCCCCTTTTTACACATTGCGGCAGGCACAGTCCTCCTTTTTATACATAACGGCAGCCAGTCCCCCATTTTACACATTGCGGCAGACAGCGTCCCCCTTTTTACACATTGCGGCAGGCACAGTCCCCCTTTTTACACATAACGGCAGCCAGTCCCCCTTTTTACACATTGCGGCAGACAGCGTCCCCCTTATTACACATTACAGCAGACAGCGTCCCCCTTTTTACACATAACAGCAGCCAGTCCGCCTTTTTACACATTGCGGCAGACAGCGTCCCCCTTTTTACACATAACAGCAGACAAGATAGAGACAGAGAGAGAGAGAGAGAGAGAGATACTTACCATCTCTCCCGCTGGCAGTCAGGCTCCTCGTGCTGGCAGCTCCGGAGGCAGGGGAGAAGGAGGAGGAGGGAAGGGAACTGGAGCCGCAGCAACGCTATTTTATTGGTAGTAAGCGCCGCTGCAGCTTTTACCTCTCCTTCCGTATTGGCTGCCCGGCGCTGCTGTGGATGCTGGGATGAAGGAACCGCATCCCAGCATCCACAGCAGTGTCGGGCAGCCAATATGGAAGAAGAGGGGACAGCTGCAGCGGTGCTTACTACCAATTACATAGCGCTGCTGCGGCTCCAGTCCCCCTCCCTCCTCCTCCCTCCTCCTCCCTCCTCCTCCTTCTCCGCTGCCTCCGGCGCTGCTCTCTCCTCCACAGCGTGGCGCACACAGCAGAGGCGGCATGTAATGAGTCAATTTGACTCATACATGCCGCTGGCCGTTGTGCCCTCAGGGCAACTGCGCTGTGTGCCAGACACACCTGGCACACAGTTACGGACCTGAGTGATGCTATACCACTCCAATAGCTGGTAGAGCCAAGCTGTTCTGACAAGCAGAGTGTGGCTTAAGTTAAGCTTACTTCTATTGCAGGTATGTACTGTAAGTGGTATTGTCCCTCACTATAATGAAGTAAGAGTGCGTGTTGGCTGCAGTAGAGAGCTACCATCCTTTAGGTGTACTCTAGTGTGAGTCTCTGAGCATGGCAGCAGTTTGATAATGTTTACTGACAGGATACTTACTTTCTCTGGTGGCTGCACTTTTCACTGCTGTCAGTCACTAAGTGATATCCGCCTCTAGTCCCGCATGCATTATGCTTGGGAAGCCATGTCGCTCCTCTTTCCTGGCCGAAAGATGTTACTGCAGCCATCCACCTTTAGGAGCCTCCGCTTACTGTCAAATCCCGCTGCGCTCAGGGGAATGATGCTGATGATTACAGTAACTTCCTAAGCATTAATCACACTTTCTGCTGTCCTCACGTCACTGTGAGAACTGCTGGGAATCGGGTAAAATGCACACACCATGCAGATTTGCTCCCACCAGCAGTTACCTCACCACAGCCCTGTCACCAACTGCCGTTCTCTCTAGTTTAATCCTTGAGCCTGCCACAGCACTCACTGGTTGCTTAGTGTCCACTACCACTGAGTGTCCATTGCAAAAAGTCCCTGTACCCCAATGAAAATCGTTAAATGATGGCCTATATTAGACAAGGCAAGACGCACATTATAA
Source organism: Pseudophryne corroboree (assembly GCF_028390025.1). Classification (NCBI taxonomy): domain Eukaryota; kingdom Metazoa; phylum Chordata; class Amphibia; order Anura; family Myobatrachidae; genus Pseudophryne; species Pseudophryne corroboree. The sequence continues at coordinate 478,604,798 of NC_086448.1, read as the reverse complement.
CTTTATATTTTTATAGCGGTACCTCAGTCTTGGTAGACACACAGGTTAATGGTGGGGTGCCACACATCTTTGCTTTGCTATTCATGAGTATACCCAAGGATACTAAAAGAACTTAAAGAGGTGCTGGTAGCACCATTGACAGAATTATTCAACCAGTCATTAGCTACAGGAGTAATTCCAGGGGACTGGAAAAGAGCAAACGTAGTCCCACTGCACAAAAGTGGAAGCAAGGAAGAGGCAAACAACTACAGACCAGTGAGTCTTACATCAGTAGTAGGGAAATTGATGGAAACACTCTTAAAAGAAAGAGTTGTAGATTATCTCAAATCCGGCAATTTACTGGATCCCAAACAGCATGGATTCACTGGGGGGAGATCATGTCAAACAAATCTTATTGACTTTTTTGATTGTGTGACTAAAGTGATGGATAAAGGTGGAGCCATGGATATAGCTTATCTAGACTTTAGTAAGGCTTTTGACACAGTTCCACATCGCAGACTGCTAAATAAACTTGAAAGTTTGGGATTGGATATTAGGATTATTGAATGGATAAGATCTTGGTTGAAGGATAGAAAACAGAGAGTTGTGGTAAATGGAGTGCATTCACAGGAGGGAAATGTTACCAGTGGAGTACCCCAGGGATCTGTACTTGGACCAGTGCTTTTTAATATCTTTATTGGTGACATTGCAAATGGCATTAAAGGGAAAGTATGCCTTTTTGCAGATGACACAAAGGTATGCTACAGGGTAGACACACCAGGTGGGGTAAAACAAATGATTGAGGATCTAGGTAGACTAGAGGAATGGTCAAGAGTCTGGCAATTACAGTTTAATGCCAAAAAATGCAAAATCATGCACTTGGGTCTCAAAAATCCTAAAGCTAAATACAGTATTAATGGCACTATACTGGAAACTACTGAGGAGGAAAGGGATCTAGGAGTCACTATTTCAGATGACTTAAAGGCAGGTAAGCAATGTAACAAGGCAATGAGGAAGGCTAGTCAGATGCTTGGATGCATTGGGAGAGGAATCAGCAGCAGAAAGAAAGAAGTAATAATGCCACTGTATAGGTCATTGGTACGGCCTCATCTAGAATACTGTATTCAGTTCTGGAGGCCATATCTTCAAAAGGATATTAATACATTAGAAACTGTACAAAGGAGGGCAACTAAAATGGTGCATGGCCTACATCACAAAACATACCCAGAAAGACTAGGAAATCTCAATATGTATAGTTTGGAGCATAGAAGGGAAAGGGGGGACATGATAGAAACTTTCAAATATATCAAGGGTTTTAACAAAGTCCAGGAGGGAAACATTCTCCAAATGAAGAGAAGCAATAGGACACGAGGACATGCACTGAGACTGGAGGGGGGGAGGTTCAGGGGAAATTTGCGGAAAAATTATTTCACAGAAAGGGTAGTGGACAAGTGGAATAGCCTCCCATCAGAGGTGGTAGATGCTAAGACAGTAGAGCAATTTAAACATGCATGGGATAGACATAAGGATATCCTTACAAAGAAATAAGGATCAAATAAGGTTAGAGATAAAAATAATATATAAAAAAAAAAAAAAGGGGCAGACTAGATGGGCCAAGTGGTTCTTATCTGCCGACAAATTCTATGTTTCTATGTTTCTATGTATACCTTCAAAATTACAGTTTGAAGTTTTTTTGGTGGGAAGGAGTTTTAGTCTCCTATTCTGCCACCTAACCATACATCTTCTCACTCCTCCATGGACCTGCACCGCACACTCTGCCTAGGTATAGTCAAAGGCGATGATGTTGGTTGTATTGTTCTTTATGACTGCTTGATTTTGTGCCTACTTGTAAGTTTGTATTTTGTTCATGCAGCTCCCTATGCATCATAAGTTGTGCTTTTGCTTGCTTCATTCCATTCTATCAAACAGCAATCAATATTTGAGACTGAGGGCTGAATGCATCATTGCTTGGAGAGTGGTAAAATGGAGAGAGAAAAAGTAACAATGAGGAAGCTGGACTTGTATTAACCAGTGAAACGCGTTGAGCTTTTACTGCATCTCCACGGATCACACGCCACATCTTTGCACTCAGTTGGACTATTCAGCATCCAGATCTGGCAACCATTGGACATTGTTTCATCATTGCATTCACATTACAAGTCATTTTCCAGATTCATACCTTCAGCCACAGAAATGGACTGTTCCTAAGGCTGATGCAACACCAAAGGGATCATCTTTCATCTAATCTGGAAAATATTATATTATATATAATTATATATACTAGGGGGTCTGACCATTCTCATACCAGCTGCTGCTGACTGCGCACTTGTACAATTCTTTTGCATTCTTGAATGCAAAAGAGAAAGAGAGAGAAAAAGTAACAATCAGCTCCCAACTGCCATCTCACAGGCCCTTTTTAAAAAATGACAGGAGCAGGTTGGATGGTGGTTTATCACTTTTCATGTTTTCACACTCCAAGTGATAATGAATCTTGCCCTGATGATGATGTGGGTTGCTGTTGTTTCCTTTGATAATTTGTGAAGTTGAGAGCTGATGGAAGCAAATTATCTGGATTGATCTCATGTAATGCCCAACTGCAGCTGCCTGAAGTTTTCAAGTAAGGCAGAAACTTGTGATAAATTTGTGTGTGTTTGTGAGTACTGTGTGGGTTGAAAAGTGACAGCTTTTGTCTCTACCACAGGCACATACTGTATCAAAAAATAACATCTACCTACTGTAAGAAACATCAGCAAGTGGATACTGTATGTTATATAAATAACTTGATGTTCATCTGGCAGGGAACAGAGGCAGATTTTAAGATATTTTCTGATCTTCTTAATATTAACTAGAGATGTGTGTCGGGCACTTTTCGTGTTTTGTGTTTTGGTTCTAACTCCCCACTCATGTTTTGGTTTTGGGTCGGTTTTGCCAAAAACACCCTTTCATGTTTTGGTTTTGGATCTGGATGATTTTTGGAAAAAACCCCATAAAAACAGCTAAAATCACAGAATGTGGGGTAATTTTGATCCTAAAAAATTAAACGTTTAAAATTATAAAATTTTTAATTAAAAAATTCTAATATTTCTAAAATGGGGTCTTTAGTGAGTAAATGACAGTACTTCCATACAATATCTTCAACTTGTTTATATTGTACATCAAATTTGGAAATAAATGGCAGAACTAGGGATTGGAAAATAGAGCAGGATTGGCCTCTCTAACTGTACTCTTTAATGCATGTACAAGTAACATCTGTTCTGAAAGTAGCAAGAGCAATACTGTTCATGCAGGATACGAGAAATTGCATTTTAATGTGCCATCTGATTTACTTCACTATTACTTAGAGATGAGTGGGTTCGGTTCTCAGAGATCGGAAACTTCCCAAACTTCACGCTCTGAGCCAGGATCCGAGTCCGGCTCGGGACTTCCCAGCAGACTCGGAAAAAAGAACGAGGCAAAACGTCATCATCCCGCTGTTGGATTCTCGCATTGCCACCATTTTTACTCTAGACTTGGAGAGTGAGGGAGATAGACCTCTGTCTCTCTTTGGGTGTGGCATCGGGTGGGATCAGTGTGTGCTCTGTAATGTTGCTGTTCCTGTCACTGTGGTGTCCCTGTGCTATTAGAAGTTCCATCCTGGCTATCACTGGTGTTTCATGTGCTGTTAGGGGTGCTGCAGCTGTACATGTGTGTTGCCGTCATGGCTTGTACTGTGTTGTACAGGGGCAGGGGCACTGTCCTCCTGTACACTGTAAAAATACACAGGTGCTGGCCCTGTCTTGAATGCTGTAAAAATTCAGGGGTACTGTTGTTAAAATAAAGGTACACTTGCCCTGTATGCTGTAAATATTTCAGGGGTGCTGTAGTTAAAATAAATGGACACTGGTCCTATATGCCGTAAAACTTCAGGGTTGTGGTTTTTAAAATAAAATTGCACTGGCCCTGTATGCTGTAAAAATTCAGGGGTGCTGTTGTTAAAATAAAAGCACACTGGCCCTGTATGCTGTAAAAATGCAGGGGTGCTGTTGTTAAAATAAAAGTACATTTGCCCTGTATGCTGTAAAAACTTCAGGGGTGCTGTTGTTAAAATAAAAGCACACTGCTCCTGTGTGCTGTACAAATTCAGAGTGCTTTTGTTAAAATAAAAGTATACTGGCTATAAAAATTTAGGGCTGATGTTGTTAAAATAAAAGCACACTGGTAGTGTATGCTGTAAAAATTCAGGGGTGCTGTTGTTAAAATAAAAGCACACTGCTCCTGTATGCTGTAAAAATTCAGGAGTGCTGTTGTTAAAATAAAAGTATACTGACCCTCTATGCTGTAAAAATGTAGGGATGCTGTTGTTAAAATAAAAGCACACTGGTCCTGTTTGCTGTAAAATTCAGGGGTGCAGTGAAAATAAATGTATACTGTCCTTGTCTTCTATGCTGTAAAATTACAGGGGTGTTGTGAAAATACAGGGGTGCTGGCACTGTTCACGGTAGCGATGTCTATGCCGGACCTTCACAACACTGTATGGGAAGAGGAAGCTGCTACCCTCTACAAGTGCTGGGAGGAGCACCGCCAGACCAGTTGCTGATATTGAGATTGAGGATGTCACTGTAGAAGTACACCAGGATGAGGAGGATATTGGTGTAGCTGGCGCTGAGGAGGATGTTGACAATGAGGATTCTGATGGTGATGTGGTTTGAAAAAGGAACCAGTTGAGGCAGTTATTGCCCATGGGATGAAAAAGCCCATTGTGATGCCTGGGCAAAATACCAAAAGCCAACTCTTTGATGTGGAATTATTTCTCTACAAATCCGGACAACAGGTGTCAAGCCATGTATTGCCTTTGTCAATCCATAATAAGTAGGAGTAAGGACGTTAACCACTTTGGAACATCCTCTCTTATACATCACCTGTAGCGCATTCATCATGTCATTGTCAAGTTTAGAAACTTTGGGTAATAGCGTAAGCAGTCAAATGACACCTAAATGATGTGGTTAGTTGGAATATTGGGGGTCATTCCGAGTTGTTCACTCGTTATTTTTTTCTCGCAACGGAGCGATTAGACGCTAATGCGCATGCGCAATGCCCGCAGTGCGACTGCGCCAAGTAAATTTGCTATGCAGTTAGGTATATTACTCACGGCATTACGAGGTTTTTTCTTCGTTCTGGTGATCGTAATGTGATTGACAGGAAGTGGGTATTTCTGGGCGGAAACTGGCCGTTTTATGGGTGTGTGCGAAAAAACGCTACCGATTCTGGGAAAAACGCGGGAGTGGCTGGAGAAACGGAGGAGTGTCTGGGCGAACGCTGGGTGTGTTTGTGACGTCAAACCAGGAACGAAACTGACTGAACTGATCGCAGATGCAGAGTAAGTGTGGAGCTACTCAGAAACTGCTAAGAAGTGTCTATTCGCAATTTTGCTAATCTTTCGTTCGCAATTTTGATAAGCTAAGATTCACTGCCAGTAGGCGGCGGCTTAGCGTGTGCAAAGCTGCTAAAAGCAGCTTGCGAGCGAACAACTCGGAATGAGGGCCATTATTTCTCTGTGAGGATGAGGATGTAAACACTGAAGGGGGGATCTGAAGATGAGGATGACATCTTGCCTCTGTTGAGCCAGTTTGTGCAAGGAGAGATTAATTGCTTCTTTTTTGGTTGGGGTCCAAACAAAGCAATCATTTCAGCCAAAGTCGTGTGGCAGACCCTGTTGCTGAAATGATTGGTTTGTTAAAGTGTGCATGTCCTGTTTATACAACATAAGGGTGGATGGGAGGTCCCAAGGACAATTCCATCTTGCACTCCTTTTCTTTGCCACATAATTCCAGGGGTGCTACACTATATGGGGTGCTGCCCCTCTGTCCTATCAGTCCAGAGGTGCTGCCCCATTAGTCCAAGGGTGCTGTTGCCTGTCTGATGTGCTGTGTAATTCTCCAGGGGTGCTGTCTATGCTGTATTATTTCAGGGGTGCTGCCATATAATTCCAGGGGTGTTGCTGTACTTGTGCCTAGGTGAAATGAAAGCCTAGAACAGATATGAAACAAGCTTCAACATTACAAACAGATTTGTGAAAACAGCCACAAAGGTGGAAATGGAAATTGCTATTTTGATTAAGTGTTTTTTAATAAAGTGGGGAGATACCACATTTGTGGCCTAAGTCAGTGTGACTCAGAAGAGACAGAATCATAATCAAGTGCAACTACTGGAGAGGTAAAAAAGATTTTCTGCTGGAGTATTAGAGAGAGGTTCTTCTCAATTATTTCATGTTAGCGACTCACTCAAATGAATGGCTCCAATTAGTCAACCTTAATTTCGATTTATTCTTGATGTTCCACATTTTGGGATTATTCGTTTACCAGATGCACATTTGTTGTACAGGGTTCTTTTCCTATGGGCTGTGCAGGACTATCGCAAGACCTTGCGGTGTTAGAAGAACAAAGTTTCTGTGATCTTGCATTGTATCAGCTTTCCATTGCAAATTAAATATAAAAAAATAAACAAGACACACAGGTATGCTCACATGCGTGTAACTGCGGCACACAGGTATGCTCACATGCATGTAACTGGGAGCTTCGAATAACAAAAATAAGGCATCTGCCACAAAATATGTAAATAAAAATGCAATAAAAAAATGGGAAAAAAGAATCCCACGAGATAAACAACATAAGGGTGGGTGGGAGGTGCCAAGGACAATTCCATCTTGCGCCTCTTTTTTTTCTTTGCATTATGTGCTCTTTGGGGCCTATTTTTGAAAAATTCCATCCTGTCTTCCACTGCAGTGCCACTCCTAGATGGGCCAGGTGTTTGTGTCGCCCACTTGTGTCACTTAGCTTAGTCATCCAGCTACCTCGGTGCAACCTTTTGGCCTAAAAATAATATTGTGAGGTGTTCAGAATAGACTGGAAATTAGTGGAAATTAATGTCATTGAGGTTAATAATACCGTAAGATCCAAATTACCCCCAAATTCTGTGATCTTAGATGTTTTTGTTTTTTCAAAAAACATCCAGATCCAAAAACCAAAACCAAAACCCGAAAGGGTGTTTTTGGCAAAACCAATCCAGATCCAAAACACGAGTGGAGATCCAGATCCAAAACCAAAACACAAAACCCGAAAAGTGTCCACCGCACATCTCTACCATTACTACAGTTTTTCTAATAATATAATGAACATGCTCAGAATTGGGGTTCTGCAAGCTCCAGTTGTGCTTATGGTATGGCTAAAGTAAGTCACACAATTTGCCTAAGAAGGCATGCTCCATCTGTATACATTTCCATGAGTATTACATTGCTAGAGTAAAGAAATAGTCAACAACACACAGGTAATTTATTTTATGAGTCTCAATGTTGTGTAGTGTATACCCTGCTGATCATGAAACATAATATTTTGTTTTGCTTTGTCCAGTAATTTTTTCTGTAGTTCTGTTTCCCATTTGCATCAATTCATGAAGTTCCTTTCTGGATCCATTAAAGACATTTATACTGTTATAGAAATGTTTTTTGGGAACATTAATTATGCATTTCTGCACCACATGTTTTAGGACGACATAATTCACAGTCAGTCATCTCAATATTTGTGTTTCTGAGAATGCAGACCTGGCTTTTGTTTATAAAGGAGTTTCAGCATTGCAGGGGGAAAAATTCTTACACTCAGTGTAGGTCCTCCAAGGGAGCCACTTGTTGTGTGGCGTTCTCATACATATTTTTAGCATTCAGTAACACATGAAGTAACCAAAGCCTTCACTGATAAAAGGATTAATTGTTACTAACATAACCACTACCCCGTCAAAAACCCACTTCACACTGTGAGGAAAACAATGGAGCTGTGCACTTGAATGACACATTTTCTGTCAAGAAACATAATATCCCAACTGGCTATGCAGCTGGTAGATGCATCTGGCTTTCTGCCAGTACATCTTACTTTCATGATTTGTTCCTTCTTGTTTGTCAAAGAACACAATGGCTGTCTGCGTGACCAATACATTTGTACAATTCAATATTGCAGTCAACATGTATTTTAACCTATTATTTGTGCATTATGTAATTACTTCTGCCATAGCATGTGTCAGTTGAAAGAAAAACTTCAGTCTAAAATAGAATGTACAGTTTAGAAGTTAACAAGCCTGTCAGGTTTAGCTAATTTATTGTTTGCATTTTCTCGACTACTTTAACGAGAGCATGAAAAACAGTGCATAATTTCTCACAGAAAGACAGCGACTATAGAAATACTTGCAACATGACTCTAGTCTTTTATGGAGTTACAGCATACAGGCCATGCTGTTTTCTGCTGTCATTACTGAGTGGGCAGAGCATGGAAAAACATTGTTTTGGACAAAGCATTATATAAAGAACTAATTACATTAATAATAGCATTGCATATTAAGGGTGAAGCATAGCAAAGCTTGGAGAGAGATAAAGGGGTCTATTCATAAAGCAGTGAAAAGTGTGGAGAAGTATGCCAGTAGAGAAATTGCCCATGGCAACCAATCAGCTGCTATGTATAATTTTATAGCATACCCTTTATAAATGTTACCTCAACACTGATTGGGTGCCATGGGCAACTTCTCCACTCTTTTCACTGCTTCATGAATAGACTACAAAGTACGTATAAATCAGCTCCTATCCATACCTCCCAACATGACCCTCTCCAGGAGGGGCACAATGCTTTGCTTCTGGACTTTTCTCTTAATTTATGATTGCCAGCACCTGTGTTGAACAGGTCAATGGATTAGAAAGGTATTTCAGCACAGGTGATGGCAATCATAAATTAAGAGGGAAGTCCAGGACCAGAGCATTCTGTCCCTCCTGGAGAAGGTCATGTTGGGAGGTATGTCCTAACTATCGTTGCATCCTACTTACATTCAGTAGGAGGGCTCCTGCTACCCCTGTGCCTAGAAAAGAAGGGAAACAACCAGCCCCGGGTCCCAGCACCTGGTCAATGGATCCGGCAGGTGCCGGGACCGACACATGCACAGACGCAATGGTGCAACTGTACATGCACAAACCCCTAGCTTCTATGGAATGCACCGAGTGCAGCCCATAAAAGTTGGATTGGGCAGGGACTGGTTTCCTACAGGAAGCAAACTCAGCTTATTGCAGCCTAGTCTGGTAGTCCCAGAGGGAGGAAACACCTCCCAATGGGACTGCCTTATATGTATGTTACTAGTGACAAGTAGGATTTCCAATAGGAAGCCACTGTCTGGTGTGCAGGCCTCCGGAGGTCACGGCCCCAGTCTGCGGCTGTATGATCATCCTGTCTGCGGAGCGCAGTACCCACTATTGGTGAACCCCTGAAGTCCATTCTGCGGGAGCCCTCCTGTGTACCGGCCATCTGTACAGCATGGGTGCTGCCATGACACTTGCGGTCAGCTGACCGAAGAGCACTCAATCCTGCGCTGTGATTGCTCACATGATCCAAGTATCCAATGACTGCCGACCAGGGGGTATAAGTCCAGAGCATCGGCTCAGTCTCATCACCTTGGTCAACGCGTCGCATTGCTGCATAGTGTCTCCTGGTTCCAGTTCCAATCTCCAGTTTCAAGTTTCCAATCTCCAGTTTCCAGTTCCAATCTCAAGTCTCCAGTCTCCTGTCTTTAATTTCCTGTTTTTCAGCGATCTCCTATTTCTGGCATCTTCAAGTGATCTCCCGGTTCCAGTATTCCTGTGGAACGAAAGGTCCCAGCATTTACTACAGCTCCAACTTCTGCTACAGTCAGCCTCCACCTTTTGCAGTAAGAGACTTTCTTCAGGTGCTATTCATTATCCTCACCTGTGTATGGTTAACTTGCATTCAGAAATTGTGCTATGGCATCTGGCACTAATTACTGCACTGGTTTCCTGACCAGCTAAATACCTGTGACTGTTTATTTCATCGTTGTCAGCATTTCATGTACCATCCATTTCAAGTTATCATCTGCTTCAAATCCTGTATATATTCGTGTGCATTTAATAAACATCATTGCGCACATGTGCAGGAATATCTTACAGCCTCCTCGGTTTCTCCATCACACCACCACTGACCCACTAGTGCCCCCTCCGGGGACAGACATAACCACAGGTCTGACAGTTTTAATGAATTATTAAATCCAATCAAAATCAAAGGAAAGACCAAGACAGAGAATATTAAATGTAGGACTAGAGTACAATATGAAATTGTCCTTGGGCCCTCCCACCCATCCTTATGTTGTGACTGAAATGATTGGTTTGTTTGGGTCCCCACAAAACAAGCTGGCAATGGGCTGGAAATAGCATGAAGAGTCGAGCTGGGATGCAAACTCCTCGGATCTGAGAAGTTCGGGTGAGTATGGTTTCCAAGAAACTGAACCCGCTCATCTCGAATAGATATAAAAATACTAAACAATGCCTATTTTAATTGTTCATGTATATTAAACATTAGAATACTTCACTCATGTTTACCAGAACTCTGTGCACCATGTTCTGACTCATTGAAAAGAAGGCTAATTTTTGGGAAGGTATACTTTGCTCTTGCTACTTTCATCAATCATATGACCAGTGATATCAAGGCCTGCCCACTTTCCATTGTTATGTCCATGGACAGTCCCTTTTATATATTCCTTCTTCTCCCTTAGGTCATCAGCCAAATTATCTTATTGGCTAGTTCTAAGATCTTTTGGTCATCGTTTGTCATTTATCAATATGTACTGTACAGTATGTAGAGGTTCTGTGAGGTATCTACTATAGGTGTTTCTCAGTCCTTCTTAGGGTGGGTACACACCAGGATGACATTGTGTAAAAAGCCCCGATTGCGATGCGATTTTGATGCAATCTGATGGAAAAAGTGCTCAATCATTCCTGTTTTGCAGACGATTCCGATCCGATGCGAGTACCCACTGCTTATTTTTTGAATTGGAGATCTAGACCTGCTGTAGTCAAGATTTGTCAATCTGACCTCCGATTCGGTGCCGATCGTGTGCTGATTGTGTGTGTTTGCATTATGCGACCCACGTCATTTGAGTAGCATTTCCTAAAATGGCTGCTGCTATTTATACCCCCTCAGCTAGTTCTGTCCATTATTTAAGTTTCAGGCCAATAGGCAAGATGGTCACCTGGTGTTCTGTGGAGCAACGTGCATCGGATTGGAGTCAGATCGGAGTCGGGTCGGAGTCAGCTCAGAATCATTTGACACAAATGCACCGTTTTTGCCAAATCGTGAGCCTAGGCCTGTCCAGGAGCTCCCGGGAAGTTGAAGGGAAATTGTCCCATGATCGTCAAACAATCATGATTATTCTGGAGTGTACCCATACTTACACTTGTGGACAGATGATGAGTGGTACTTTCTTGATTGATGTTTTGTTCAGTTCTGTTTAATCCATTTGTTTAATTTTTTCTTTGGAGGCAAACATTGTGTTCACTTATTATTTAAGGAAGGCAATGCGCAGATTCCAAAAATAGATCATGTATTTAAGGTCCTCCCAGAATCTTTAACTCCTTACTAATCTCTTACTAACATTAAGTCCCTTATCATTGATATCTCCAGGATACAGTGATATAATGTGTATTACATTTTGACAGATACAAATAATATCATCAAAATCATTAAATAAGTCCCAGATTTGTGTACTTTTTGTAAAATATATGTCTTTTTATACTGTTTACTTTACCTTTATATTGTATCTTGCAAAACTTAGTACAATTATGACCCCATTACAGTTCCTTTGGCCTTTACATATGGTTCATTTTGAAATTGGAAATAATCAAGGTAATTACAAGCAAGTTTAAAGGAAATATTTATCAAGCTAATTCTGACTTTTATACATATGGAAATTGCTGTTTCTGTATGTTTAAGGACAAAATTAAGTGTCACTAGAATTTAACAAAATAAAATGCAGAAGATATAGGAGATATTTTCTGATTTCCAACTTACAGCCATTGCAGGATCATCATTTTCTGTGGAGATGTGTTAAAGGGCTATGAAACAAGAGCCAAAAAGCTTAACTTTTCAGTGGCTGCATGTGTTAGCTAATGCCATCTTCGGATGGAATTATCTTGCTTAAGTCAGTTAAGTAGATTTGCAAGGGGGGGATCTATTGATCCCTTTCTAGTGCATCGGAGGTGCTCACAGAGCCCATCACAAGTTTTTTTTAGTGTGCATGTGCAAATGGGTTTGAAATTGGAAATAAAGTGATCACCTAAGCAATACATCCAGACTCAAACAGAAAAACATCCTGTTCAGTGTGTACCTTAGCTGCATATTTTTTGCATCAAGCATCAAGGCTAATACACCAAGACTTAATTTTTCCCTACTGCAGTGATACAATTATTAACCTTAGTTACAGAAGATTTAGGTCTTCATTTGAAATACAACTTTCAAAAAAAGTAAATAAGTTACAATGAACCTAGGTTTGTAAATAATACATAGCTGTGAGTATCTAATGTGGGGTAATACATTGATGCTCTCAGACCACTGAACATTATGCAGGATGAAATGAAAGGGCTATTTTATTGGGAATCTGTGACCATTTAACTAAATTATCCACTATACTAGAGTCTTCCGAGAGTCTGCAGGGTGTATTTACCTGAGAAAATACAATATAGGTCATCATACTGTATCACTGTTTAATCAATGAACCTACTAACATCAAGGATGGATACTAAGTATGAAGGCTAATGCACCAAGACTGAATTTCTTTCTGCTGCACAGACATTATAATTATTTTCCTTTCTTTCTGGAGATTTAGGTCTTCGTTTAAAATACAACTTGCAAATTTATTTGAAAATATGAAAGGTGCATACATTTAATTACTAAAACTGAACCTAGATTTGTAAATAAGCATAGCATACATTTCTTCTTATGCTGCAACTCCAGTAATCAGGGCTGGCTCCAGCCCTACTAGAACCAGGGATGTGCAGTGAACTAAATAGCTCAGGAGGCACTGGCTAGCATCAGATACAGATTTACATGCAATATATGAGCTAAAGGGTACATCTGGGCATTATACACAGGTGCAGCAGTATAAACTCCTGGAAATTTGGTGAGTTTTGATCAGAGATGAAAGGAAAAGATAGTCAGAGGAGGCACTGCCTCACCTGCCATAGACTTTTTACTCCAAAGTTTTGGCTATAAAAATGATTAAAATAATGCAAAGAAGATATTTCAAACATATTCTTTGTATTTTTCATATACTTTATACAGTAAAAACTCTGGCACAAACATTAGTATGACAGGAAAGGCTCTGCCTCACCTGCCTTACCCCACCGCACGTCACTGACTAGAACCCATACTGAGAATGTTTGAAGTGCCTATCCCACCAATTCCAATGCACGCGCCGAAGACATGTGCGCTCCTGGGAAAGTGCATGTGGCCTCACATCTATATCTTAGGTTATCAAACGATAAATGTGTTTGTGTATATATATATATATATATATATATATAATTACACTACCCTCTACACACATAATTGGCAGCCTTACACATAATGGCCACAGTAATAGCTGCTTACACGTACTGCCCCCAGAAATTAGGATTGGGTAAATACCATAATTCCCCAGTAGTACCAGTTACACGTAATAACCCCATCAGTGGCAGTGGCGCACAGAGGGGGGGTTTCTGAGTACCCAGAAACCCCCCTGATGGACCAAATTCTTTTTTCCAGAGACGGAGACAGCAGAGTCCTTTTTCCGGCAGAGCTAACAGAATGTCACGGACGGGAGAGCTAGTGAGTTTCTGCACCTGCTCATCCCACAACTGCTCCTTCGTCCGACTTGTCACATTCTGAAATGCAGGGGCCGGCTGCCACCAGTCTCCTCCTCTAAGCACTAGGTTTGTGTGTATATAAGTAAAGGGTGTGTGTGTGGTTTGATATGTATGACTTTGCAATGTATATGTGATTGCAGTGCTACTGTGTGTGGTATGATATGTATGTTTGTGCAGTGTACTATGTATGTATGTATGTATGTATGTATGTATGTATGTATGTATGTGCAATGTTTGTGTGAGCTATATATATGTGTGTGTGGTATGCTGTGTATGATCATTTTGTACTATGTATGTGTGTGCAATGTGTGTGGTGATCTATGTGTGTATTTGGATGGAATACTATGTATCTATGTATATGTTTTGTACTATGTATATGTGTGTGTGGTGTGCTATGTATAGTGTGTGCAATGTGTGTATTTCTGTGGTGTGCTATGTAATGTATATGTGTGTGTGCTATGTACATGTGTATGCAATGTGTGTTGTGAGCTACAGTATGTATGTATGTATGTATGTATGTATGTATGTGTGTGTGTATTATGCTATGTACAGTATGTGTATGCAATGTGAATATGAATGTGTGTGTGATGTGCTACTGTATATATATATATATATATATGTGTGTGTGTGTACAGTATAGAAACCACCCTCAGAAAATCCTGCGTTTGCCCCTGAGTGGCAGTTACACATACTGCCCCCACTAATGCCAGATACACATAATACCCCCAGCAGTGCCAAATACATGTAATGCCCCCAGTAGTGTCAGTTACATGTGATTCTCCCATCAGTGCCAGTTACACGTAATACCCCCAGCAATTCTAGATACACATAATGACCCCAGCAGTGTCAGATACACATACTATCCCCATCAGTGGCAGATACAGACCACAGGGCAGTATGGATAGTGTAATGGTTAGCATTACTGCCTCACAGCACTGAGGTCATGGGTTCGATTCCCACCTTGGCCCTAACTGTGCGGAGTTTGTATATTCTCCCCATACTTGCGTGGTACTCCAGTTTTTGGTAGGTTAATTGGTTCCCAACAAAATTAACCCTAGCGTGAATGTGTCTATGTGTACATGTGATAGTGAATATAGATTGTAAGCTCCACTGGGGCAGGGACTGATGTGAATGGGCAAATATTGTCTGTAAAAGCGTTGCGGAATATGTGTGCGTTATATAAATAACAGGTAATAAATAAAGTACACATAATGCCCCCAGTATTGCCAGATACACGTACTGTGATACCCCCAGAAGTGCCAGATACACATAACACTCCCAAAGGTGCCAGTTACACATAAGCATGTAATGCCCCTTCAGTGCCAGGTACACATAATGCTCCCAGCAGTGTAGTTAGTGACTGTATACAGTATACATATAGTCAGTGACAGTGTGTTTGTGTGTGTGTGAGTGTGTGTATATATATATATATATATATATATGCCCACAGTACACAGACACTAGGACCTGTAAGCAGTCTCCCGCTGCCTCCATCCTGTCAGGAACCGGCTGCTGCTTCCACCTGGCACTGTACAACATAGCGCCACCATGTGGGGTTAGGAGTAACCGCTGTATGAAGCTGAGAGGTGGGGAGGAGGAGCTTGATGAGGGGGAGGAGTGTCCACTGTTCAGAGCTGGGAGAAGGAGCAGCGAGCCAGCACCACATTAAAAGTAGCCCAGCGCCCCACACGGCCACTCCTATGGAATGTGCCTGGAGCTGACCCTGCCATGAATGTATATTATTCTTAAACAATTTTTGTACATGATTTGAAGGTGATTATCAAGAATCTGAACATGATGTTTTCCTGTTAGAGTTTGGGCCTATTTTACTGTAATGTGTGAAAAAGTAAACACGTTTAAACACAAAGAAACACCTTACACCTATTGTCCGTACACCATGTAGCATGGCAGGCTTGAAGAGCCTAATATGCCACTCCTGGAAGTATTATTGTGTATAAGTCCAGCACACCATAATGAGATGCAGCAGAGTGTAATATTACTTTCCATCCACCAGATTTTGCCTTTGCTAAACTACACAGCATTTGCATTAAATAGCAAATGTAGTGAAATGACACAGTACAATACCATTGTATATAATACACTGCATTATTGTTTCCTTCACCAATGATATGGATAATTTATGTAAATCTATATAAATATATCATTGTAGTCTTGGTTTAGCTTATTATGATTATTATTACTTATATACACTGTACATTTTGACTGCATCCTCCTGCTACAATGGAAATCTTTCCACAGCAAATCTGCCCTCTGATTTGTCAATGCGTAATCATAGATTTCTCACAGACATATGGGAGGCCAACTTTAAAACCAACCATTTCTGCCTATGGATCTAACCAAAGAACTCTCTTACATCCCAGCACAGATACATGTAGAGTTGCTCTTTGAACTCATGTTTCCTATGGGGCAAATGTGTGGTGTCTTGCACAGGTGTAGCATAATAAAGCAAGCCATCTGCCAGACCAAGGAAGAATGACACAATGCTGTTGGCCAGCCCAATAGGAATATGCATGACCACTCACCAGCTGAAGTTAATACATTAGACAACAATGCAAGTGGACTACCTCCTGGAATACCTGCCATGGTACACACACCTGTATCACTGCTGATGTATGGAAACCTCTGACTGACATCCCTGTTATCTCCACTGAGGTGTTTAATGCATGCCAGGGCTAAATTCATAGATATGCATAAGAACATTTGTCACACTATCTGTACCTGACTTGGACCAAAAATGTCAAGTTTGCTGGACACACAGGAATAAAATGGCAATGCCCAACAATTTTAAGGAAGACATATAATGAGATGTTTGGACAAGATCAGGATTTGTAAGCCTGAAATAATGCAGAGAAAATGTATAACCAATCCAACCCGTGCGTTCTGGGCTTCTGGCAGTTCCTGGTAAAGGGTGGAGAGGGGTGTCACCAGGACTGCATCACTCACTGTGCCCCTCACTGTTCCCAGAGCCTAGTGGAGAGACTTGTGAGATGACAATCTTATCATCTTGCAAGACCAATAGCTCTGCAGCGGTGGGCACACAGAAGCAGTACAGTAAGCTTTTTAGTTTATGGTTGCAGCACCTAGCTGCAGCTGGGATTGGGCAAAAGTCACCCCAACCAGCACTTAGAGGTAGGTAAATGTGTTTCTTCTGTAATGTGAGTTGTGGCCTGGTGTAGGAACTGCTGCCCCGGCACTGCCCCCATGTAACGTGGGGACATAGAACCTGCTGCTTCCATTCCTGGCCTTGCTTTTCCCTGGTGGGTGGTGCTGGAATAGATATGGAGCTGCAGAGTAGAGAAAAAGACACTGTGGTATTACTCAAATGGGGACACTCCCCATGTAGGTACTCCTCATCTTGGTACTATTAAAATGAAAATGGTTTAGTTGATAGCCCATTGCCTAAAATGTGCTAGCATATAAGTGTCAAACTCCTTGTGGTAAGCACCAGCCGAGATGTAGTTAATATACCATCTGTCAGGATCTCAGCATTCAGGATCTCAACGTTGGAATACCTACCACCTCCTGGTATTCCCACTTGGTTGGTGGATCCACACCTCCACCACCTGAGGGAGAATAGAACCTGTGGTAAGCAGAGCTCACTACCGGGCCCAAAACATGGCAAGCGCAGCCAGCACCAGATACTGCTATATTCCTATAGGATATGCGGTTGCTAGCAGTGAATACTAGATTTGATGTGCTGCACATCCAACATAGAGATATCACTAGCAACCTTCTTTGTGCTAATGGATTATAGACCATGTTTTTTCTGTCTTTCATTAAACTTGTTCCAGTGTGTAAACTCAATCTGGGCTCAAGTGCTTTCATTCTGATTTCGGGACAAAGTCCGTCGCTCCAGTGTGTGCCCAGCTTAACTGTAAGATACACTTATTTTTGTTACATAATGGCAACAGAGACTTTGTAGTATTTTATTACGTAACATTAGTTTTAATGCAGTAACTGATTGACATGTTCTGCTACTAGTTGAACGTAGACTGAGTAGCAGTGAATTACCGATTTCTATGTTTATGCTGCTCAATGACACAGGCTGAATAGTCTTTATAACAATACAGTTTTTAAATGTTTATGCAACTGTTTATATGTTACTAATTGTGTAATGGTTAGCATTACCGCCTGACAGCACTGAGGTCCTGGGTTCAATTCCCACCACGCCCTAAATGTGTGGAATTTGTATGTTCTCACATTACTTGTGTGAGTTTCTTCCAGGTACACTGGTTTCATTTCACAATCCAAAATTATACTGTCGAAGTCGTAAAAAGAAGATAATACAAACCACACACAGAGTGGCGCTTCTCGGTGGTAGCGTAAGGACGCAATTGATGTAAATGGATGCACCATGCTTCTTTACCATACATCATGCATAGAGTCGCACGGCGTGTGTGTTGCAGCATGGTGGGTGTATATACAGTAAAAGGCGTAATCACTGACAAACACCATAAAGATGCACACATATTCATACAACACATAAATTACACATAGACAAAACATGTCAAGCACCAGACTTGTATTATATTGTTTTTATATAATAGAGTGTAAAATCAGATATATATGTATTATTGGGACGGAACAAGTTAATTATATCATGCTTAGTGTCAAAATGATCAGGAGAATGTGTGGATTAATTTGATAGCTATGGGTAAATTGTAGCACATTGCAACAATTAGTTATGAACAAATGTATGAAATATAAAGTCATTCTTATGAGAACAAAGGACTTCCTGAGAAAGCATGTGGGCAGAATCCCAGTGGTTAATCCCTGTACCTGCATCTTCAAACTGGACATTGCTTACATATGAAACCTCCCTCTCCTGGGCCAATGGAAAGAGACCGAAACCAACAACCTGTTAACTCCCACTGTTTGATATATGCAGTTTTCTAAGGCATAGTTAGGTAGTTGCTGAGGGGAAGAAATGCGGAGTCTATCTAGAAAGGACTGTCCTGTGGGATGGGGTGATGTATACTGGCTGCAACTGTTTCTTATGTAACTGTAACTCTGTAACCCTATCTTATATTTATATATGTTATACTGAATGATATACTGTACATATGTTATTTTGTATGCATAATTTTTAATATCAAATACATATATATATATATATATATATATATATATCTGAGCATTGGACCTCAGTATACCATGTGTGTGAGTGCTTGCTTTCTCTTAAGGGACATAGTGCTGCGACGTTCAGTGCACTATTATCGTATATGGTAATAAGATGCACCTTGTGTCCGCAGTATATATTAACGGTATCCGTTCAGATGGTCGACCATGTTATGGTCGACAGTCATTAGGTCAACCACTATTGGTCGACATTGACATGGTCGACATGGACACATGGTCGACACATGAAAATTGTCAACACATGAAAGGTCGACACATTGAAAGGTCAACATGAGTTTTTTAACTTTTTTTTCTTTTGGGGAACTTTTCCATACTTTACGATCCACGTGGACTACGATTGGAACAGTAATCTGTGCCGAGCGAAGTGGTAGCGGTGCGAAGGCACCATGCCCGAAGCATGGCGAGTGAAGCGAGCCATGAGAGGGGACGCGGTGCACTAATTGGGGTTCCCAGTCACTTTACGCAAAAAACGACAACAAAAAAGTAAAAAAACTCATGTCGACCTTTTCATGTGTCGACCATGTGTCCATGTTGACCATGTCAATGTCGACCAATAGTGGTCGACCTAATGACTGTCGACCATAACATGGTCGACCATTCATTCCGGAACCAATATTAACGCTGAAATTTAAATGGTTATTTGAAATAAGGGAAATTCACAGTTGGGGGCTATGTCCGGGATATCACGTACTTAATGATGCGCAGTACAGATGCGCTGTGGGCTACCGGCTATTGGTGCTATCAGTAAGGCGCTGATATGAATTAAGGGACAATAGATTTCTTTGCTGCCTTTGGGTGTGACAAAAACGCACAATATTAGAAATGTTACAGTGTACTCTTTATTGTTGCTAACGAGGTTCAATAAGTCATATTGTGCTTGATTCATATTGGATTGTTTATCTGTTAAGTAAATTTAAAGTGCATTTAAAAGTTGGTACATGCCTCTGATTCGCATAGTATGGATGTAGCTTGGTTAGCACGCCTACTCACATAGTGCTAACACAGGCCTGAAGTAACAAAGCTTCGTTTGCACTGAAAAAATGTGTGGAAGTTTTGTTAGCATGCTGTGGGAATTGTCCATCAGGGTGACTTCCGGTGCTTATATAATTTGGGATTTATTTGTGACAAAGGCTAGAGCTAGTGCCTGTGTTCTGGCCACATGGCTTGGACACCATTTTGTGTTCAAGCACATGGCTTGGAGGGATGAGGAGCAGTGGGCATTTTAGGTCTAATGCAGGTTACAGTAATGAATAGCAAATATTACCTGTTGTTTGTGCTGTATAAATCTGCATTGGTCTTAAAACCCCCGTAACTTAAAGTCATTCCCTACCCACCTAGCTAACAGCTTTCAGCTTTTCCTGAAATCCATTGTGTAACAATCTGTAGCCTTTGTCACAATTAAACAATATATATGTACAAGTCCATCACCATTTAAAAGCTACCAATTAATTTAACTAACCCATGCCATAGTCAATTATAAATAGTGTTTCAATTAGGCCTAGTGAGATTAATAGTGAGATTAATACTTAGCTTGATGTAAGAAAAATTCACACAGATGAGAAGGTTTTTCCATGATTTGTTTTAGAACTGGAAGATACTGAGTGTGTAAGATGAGCCCTTTGACCTAGACAATTGAAAAGTTAATGAACTTGTTCAACTACTCTGGAACAAGAGTACAGCATGTGGACATCTGTTGAGATGCAAATTAGGCTGCTGTGGAAACTACATTCAGTATATGTGTATAAATATATGCTGTGTGAGGATTTCATAGAATGTAATAAATAATGCGTATATCTATCTATATATATCTATATATATATATATATATATATATATATGTTATATTATTATTATTATATAAAATATGTATATTTATACCATTGTAGGTTCTGCAAGATAGCTCTCCAATCTGAATCATAGCATTTAAATGATAGTCAATAGCCATATTGAATTGAAGCGTAATACCTCTAGGGGGATGTTATCAATTACTGGAAAATGATTCCTTTTTCTGCACAGAAAATATTTGTGTGGGTTGAAAGTAAGTGTGAGTGGATTGAACCCCGGAAATGTGGGATCCCGTCGGTGAGGCACTGAGTAAGCAGAGGCTTGGTGGTGTGGAGGTTAGAAACCTCACGTATTTATTGGTATTGAGGCACGTAGTGTGTGTGTTTTTAAAGGTAAAATGTGCGGAGGAGCATGATTTCTGGTGTTACGCTCCGGCTGTGGAGCGCAGCTAGTGAATTTGACTCCCGTGATCGTAGGGCATATAGATAACAAGTATCTATAAGCCATGCAATTGGACTGCACGTGTGTGTATGTGATATGCGGCGCAACGTGATACCATTTGCGTAATTTTGAACAATTGCGGCATCATACGCACTGTGTTAGCATATGCAGACGTTATTTGTGTAAAGAGAAGGGTTTATTTTTTGCTGACTCTTTCAGGAAATATTCCTGGTGGAACTCCATAGGAAGGCTTGGTTACATTTCCTAAGTGGAATTCCTGTGGAAAGAAACCAAAAAGATCAGGCTTTTAACATCCACTGAAAAAGGCTGGGTATTAATTTATTGCTGTTAATACTTCATACTTCCAGTGCTGAGGGGTCTGGTAGGGTCCTCACTGGGTACACAGGGAAATCACTACAGGAGTGGACCGTTGTTACTGTCCAGAGGAGAAGGAGCGGGTGAAAAGCACTCAGTGGACTTTTCACCGTTGTCTTGCGTTGGCCACTTAGTGCTTGTGTTTAAAAAGTGCACAATGGGAGCTAAGTGTGCATGCGAGAGGCGATCGGGAGAAAGGGTTCAGGCTGAAGTACAGGGGCCGAAAGGGGCCGCTGGATATATTATGTGAAGGAAGTACAGGGGCCAAAAGTGTACACTGGTTATATTATGCGTAGGAAGTAAGTTCCGGTGGAAGTCTGCTGGATGGGGTGATCCATAAGTTGTTTCTTACCCGGAATTCTAGTGGAACAAAACCCAAGTAACATTGGCAGGAAGTATGGTTCCTTACACAGAGGCTTTTTTTTGTAATGATTGGGTAAAAATGACGTATGAATGGTGAAATATCATTTCCAGTGATTGGTGGTTTTGATCCTAAGGTATTGCAGGTAGTATGAAAACAAATATGTTTAACCAAAGTCATATAAGATAAGAACGAAAACATAATAACTGTTTGAACTCGTAGCAACAATGGGGAGAAGTAAGAAAAAAGGGAAAGCAAGTACACCACCACTGCCATATGTGGATGTGGAAGCAGTTACAGCCAGTAAACAAGCTATAGAAAATAAAAAATAAAAATATGAAAAATAAATGTAACCTACTGTATAATATGTACTCATGAATGTCAAAAGTTTTATTCATGAGGAGATGGTGACCCGACTCTGTTTTCGCCATTTCTCATGCACTCAAAGGATTAATATCCAACAGGTAAAAGAGGAGCTACAGCCTGCAGGGGAAGTGGCTGAGACCAGTGGGACTGGTAAGTATGGTGCAATTCAAGTACATATATAGTGATACAAGAACACTGGTATAGTGTTTGAGGGCAGGTATGTTTGTCCCAGGTTCTTGTCTTACATGTTTTAGAAAAAAGGAAAACTTCCAGGAAAATGTTTTGTTTTGTTAGAACCTTTTCAGTCTGTTTGAAAAGCTGGATAAGGGCCCTGATAGAGAGAGAGGGCAAGTTCCAGACATTGGGCCCAGTTCGGGTATTTGGCCTCACAGAGCGCTTATCAGGGCTTTCAGCTGTGCAAGAGTGTTATAAGGTTGCTAGCCTGATCAGTGTGGGCAGACTGCCTGGGGAGAAACTGCAAAACCTCTGTGGGAGAAACATGCTTCCTGATATAAGTGAACCATAGAGTATTTACTTGAAAACTCTGTGTTTTATTTAGAGACAGTCAGGAACGTCTTGTGTTTAGTTAGCGCCGGATAGACAAGGTTTTTTTTTTTTTATGTTTATTTTATTTTCTGCTTAATAAAACTAGTTGCAGCCAATTGCACCACAAACTGGACTTGTATGATTTCTCAGCTGCTGCTTGCTGCCATCTACCCAGGAGATGGCAACCTGTTCCCCTACAGCGTTACAACTGTAAGACCCAAAAATAATACAAAAATCAGGAAAGTAATAACACAGATGGAGAATATCCTGTCCGCACATTAGTATTTCCCAGTAGGAAAGCGGACAGAGAAGGGGTAACCCCCAGGGTACTTCTTTTTAACTATCACATAAGAAGTATTCATTTCTAGGAAATAGATCATCGAGATGAAGGCAGCTAGGAATGCCCTTGCCTAGATAAGCTTGGTAAATGTTTGTTGCACCATGTACAGACCCTTAATACGGGATGAGAAGGATTAAATGAATACTTTGCATGACCTAGAAGCTTTTTTTGTATTACTAGAAAATTCTCTGTTAGGTAAATATCACAGGTAAACACTAATTCGTCAAATGGGAGTAACGAGAGAAGTGCAACATTACCCTTTGACAAACCTGCTGAGGTTACGATTGGGCTTCTACTATGATGCTAAACCCTTTTCTTTTCTCCTAGCAGCGGTGGCCCCTGACTAACTTAATCGACAGAGATTTTGTTGTGTAAATTTAAATGTGAAATACATATATTGTACTCCCACTCAGGAAGTATAAGGTATGTTAGATACTCTTCAAAGACTAATGTTGCATTCCACTGTTCTAGATTCATGTCCATCACAGGTAGAGGAAATTATCTTGCAGATACTGGGTTCCCTATGAACTTAGCATGGACAGGACACTGGATTGATGGCTGAGGTAGTCCCAGTAGTGACAAAGCAAGCACAAGATTTAAGGGGGGTAGACCAAGTAGTTAAGAATCAATTCCCTGTAGTGCCCAATCCAGCTGTCATTTTAATAAAATTCTCTCCACCTCTACAAACTTTACTGTCCCCAACCTCTATTCTGTTTTCTTCACTGTTTCCTCTTCATCTTTACGTTCACAAAGGGGGTACAATACATGGACCTTACTCTCCCAAGGTTTCATTGATAGCCTGAGTATTTTCTCCCAGGCCTTGCATAGCTGCTTACTATCCTTTCAGCCCGATAAGAGATCGGTATTGAATCTTGTTATGACTTTATTACTGTGCTCTGATACATTTGTGTCTTCACTGGCGGATACTAAAAACTTTTGTTTCATCTCTTCCAGACAGGACACAAGATCTCAAAGGATAAACTGCAGTTGTGTAGGACAAGGGTCAAATACTTAAGACATAGTACTGGTACATGATTTGACAGTTCATGTACCACATGTCGTATCAGTCCTTCAAAATTGTGCCCAAATCCGGTATGTCTCATCGGCACAAAAGGCAGCTGTCACTGATGACACCAGTATATTACTGCATGTGCCATGTAATGCACAAAGGGTGGAGGATGAGAATACTGGTGAAGGAAAATTTTGTATGGACACTGATGTGCATGATTGTATGGAATATCTGAATCAGACTTTTACTACGAGACCAGACATAAGTGACAGCCCGTTAGTGAACACAGACCTGATTTTTTTTTAAATCTAGACAGACAGTAGTTACCCCAGACAGACAGACTTATGCACAGGATATGCTGTTGTGACCAGGGCATGCGAGTTGGCAGAAGATACGTCAGCCAATATATATACCAACTCTAGAGATGTTTTTGGAGTGATGCTCATGGTACTCTACATTGCAAACACACAACAATTATATAAAGATGCAAATTTGTGTTCCCTACAGGAAAAGGAGGTCTGCAAGGCGAAGGGGTATGGTCAGGAGTCCTTAGGACTCTGTAAAGAAGGACAAGGTTAGCCAGTAGCCCCCAGGGCGTATCTCCCAAGCCTTGCTGAGGCGGCACATGGTCTGACTCACCTAGGATAAGGAAAGTATGTGCAAATTGGTAAGAGCTTACTGGAGTGCACCAGGGTTCACTTCTCTGGCAAGCAGAAAAGCAATGACCTGTCTTACTTGCATGAGGAAGAACATTTGGTAAGGTAGTACCAACAGAGTCATCCCATACTCCTCCTGCAGATGAACCTTTTCAGGCTATACAAATTAGAGATGAGCAGGTTCAGTTCTCCGAGATCCGAACCCCCCCAAACTTCACCTATTTTACACGGTTCCGAGGCAGCCTCGGATCTTCCCGCCTTGCTCGGTTAACATGAACGCGCCCGAACGTCATCATCCCGCTATCGGATTCTCCCGAGATTCGTATTCTATATAAAGAGCCGCGCGTCGCCGCCATTTTCACTCGTGCATTGGAGATTGTACGGAGAGGACGTGGCTGCGTTCTCTCCCTGAAAAGCTCCGTAATCTGTGCTCAGTGTGCTGCAAATATCTGTGCTCAGTGTGCTGAAAATATCTACGTTCTCTGCCTGAAAACGCTCCATATCTGTGCTCAGTGTGCTGCAAATATCTGTGCTCAGTGTGCTGCATTGTGGGGACTGGGGACCACCAGTATATAATTATAGTAGTATAGTACAATAGGACATTGCTGTATCTTGCAGCTCTGTGTCAAGTATACTATCTCTGTGCTGCATTATTGTGAGCAGTATATAGTAGGACAGTGCAGCATTTTGGTGACCAGCAGTGTACATATAGTACAGTACAGTAGGCCATTGCTGTATCTTGCAGCTCTGTGTCAAGTATACTATCTCTGTGCTGCATTATTGTGAGCAGTATATAGTAGGACAGTGCAGTATTTTGGTGACCAGCAGTATACATAAAGTACAGTACAGTAGGCCATTGCTGTATATTGCAGCTCTGTGTCAAGTATACTATCTCTGTGCTGCATTATTGTGAGCAGTATATAGTTGGACAGTGCAGCATTTTGGTGAACAGCAGTATACATATAGTACAGTACAGTACAGTAGGCCATTGCTGTATCTTGCAGCTCTGTGTCACTTCTGGTATCCTGAACAGTACTCAGTATCTGCTGCATTGTTGTGACCAGTATGTATACTGTACTGTGCGATGTGTGTTATACACCTGGTGATTTTATACATCCTGTAATCTATACTGAGCAATGTGTGAGATACACCTGGGGATTATACACCCTGTATACTGTACTGTGCAATGTTTGTGATACACCTGGTGATTATACACCCTGTATACTGTACTGAGCGATGTGTGAGATACACCTTGGGATTATACACCCTATATACTGTACTGTGTGATGTGTGAGATACACCTGGGGATTATACACCCTATATACTGTACTGTGTGATGTGTGCGATACACCTTAGTATTGCACACCCTATATACTGTACTGCGCGATGTGTGAGATACACCTGCGGATTGTACACCCTATATACTGTACTGTGTGATGTGTGAGATACACCTGGGGATTGTACACCCTATATACTGTACTGTGCGATGTGTGTGATACACCTGATAATTATACACCCTGTATACTGTACTGTGCGACGTGTGTTATACACATGGTGATTATACATCCTGTAATCTGTACTGAGCGATATGTGAGATACACCTGGGGATTATACACCCTATTTACTGTACTGTGTGATGTGTGAGATACATCTGGGAATTATACACCCTAACCCTATATTAATATTATTATCTATTATTTATATGGCACCACAAGGGTTCCGCAGCACCCAATTACAGAGTACATAGTAAATCAAACAGGAAAACAGCAACTTACAGTTGATGACAGTATAGGACAAGTACAGGGTAAATAAACATAGTTACATCAGCAGATGACACTGGAATAAGTATCAGGTGGCAGAAGACTGCTGGATGTGGTACAGTTGAAGATTATTAATGTAAGACAAAGGATAAGCACATGAGGGAAGAGGGCCCTGCTCGTGAGAGCTTACAATCTAAAGGGGAGGGGTAGACAGACATGGGTGACACAGATGGGGTACATAGAGAATATGGAACAGAGGGTTAGGATGAGATTTGGCTGGGTTTGGTGAAGAAGTGGACCCCCAGAAGGCACAAGTCAATACTTAACATTGCAACATTTTACTGGGCTATGCAGGAGAAAATTAAAAATAGGGGGGGGGGAAATAAAATAAAAAATCGATAACTTCTACCGCTTTCAAAAAGGTCAATGGAAGCTGAAATAATGGACAACTACCTCATGGAAGCCAGATACAGTATACCAAACAGTACTTAGCAGAGTTAGGAATGAGTGCTTATGAAATACAGTAACATTTTGTCATAATATTTCAGAAACTGCATGGATGGTCTCTTGCACTCTTTTGCTCTAATACTCCACTTGCATTTAGGATTTATATTCAAAAACATTATGTCTCCATAATCCCCAAAACATCAGTCTTCTTGGAAAGTGGTTTGTTCCTTTGTAAGGGAAAGAGAACAAACATTCTCAAACAACGGTTTCTCAATTTCTTTTTCCTCTGGGAAGGGATTGTGGACTCAAAGGAATATCTGAGCATTTCTGTAATCAGATAGCAGTGACTTTCTACAAATGTTTACATTAGATTACGTTTGGAAAACAAAAAAAAAGTACAGAATCCCATTAAGGATGTCTTCACCAAATCGTAGACATAAATATGGAAATCGTCATCAAACTTAATGAAGTACACAGATGGTTTAGCTTCAAGTTGATGATTAACCATGCCAGTCCTTTTTGAGCCATCTTCTTTGGCATTTTCCACTTGCTTGCCCACCAGGCAAGATAGAGGGAGATATTCACTGGTACTTGATCCAGAACTGTTCCTGTCCACTGGGTTATTGGCCCACTGCCCTCTTTCGACCCATGCTGTATTCTAC
This sequence comes from Pseudophryne corroboree, assembly GCF_028390025.1. NCBI lineage: Eukaryota > Metazoa > Chordata > Amphibia > Anura > Myobatrachidae > Pseudophryne > Pseudophryne corroboree. The sequence goes on along the minus strand of NC_086448.1, from coordinate 478,577,215 downwards.
AGCCTACAATATTTCGTCTTGGCTGGGAGATTGGTTTACTTGGTCCCATATTGTTTCGATGTTTCTTATGAGATGTTCTTTACTTCATCATATTTGCAGAAACACCTGCATGTGCTGCATCAGCTCTTGATCGCAGAGCAGCCACCTTTCCAAATGGAGTCTTCATTCATCTGTGTATTAAAGGGCAGCAGGGCTGCCGAACTAGGGTGAAAAGTGTAGTCACTCTGAGTTTGTTGCAGTCCTTCCAGTCTACATGAAAAAGAACCCCTTCATTTCCACCTTTCAGAAAAACTCCGTCCCTCAATTGCGCTGATCAGAAGTCACTTATCTGGGGCAGATAGGATGTGTTTCCCTCCACTGCCCCAATCCTCCTCCTACCTCCTTTGTCAGACTCCGTCACCACCACTGTGCGCTGCTATGGAAGAGCAGCTCCCACCTCACTCCCCCTGAACTTCCAAGCCCTCCGCTCAGACATTCCAGCTCTCGTTCCCTTCCCTCACCCCCTCCCTCTCCACACACTGCCAGATTTGGAGCTGGCTGCTACTATACGGCCGCCTGTCACTCTGCTGCCAGGACCAGGCCTCGCCTTCCTGCCAAATACTGATCCCTCCAGAGCTGCAAACTGTATACTGTACTGTGCGACGTGTGTTAAACACCTGGTGATTATACATCCTGTAATCTGTACTGAGCGATGTGTGAGATACACCTGGTAATTAGTGATGAGCACCGGAAATTTTTCGGGTTTTGTGTTTTGGTTTTGGGTTCGGTTCCGCGGCCGTGTTTTGGGTTCGAACGCGTTTTGGCAAAACCTCACCGAATTTTTTTTGTCGGATTCGGGTGTGTTTTGGATTCGGGTGTTTTTTTCAAAAAACCCTAAAAAACAGCTTAAATCATAGAATTTGGGGTTCATTTTGATCCCAAAGTATTATTAACCTCAATAACCATAATTTCCACTCATTTTCAGTCTATTCTGAACACCTCACACCTCACAATATTATTTTTAGTCCTAAAATTTGCACCGAGGTCGCTGGATGGCTAAGCTAAGCGACCCAAGTGGCCGACACAAACACCTGGCCCATCTAGGAATGGCACTGCAGTGTCACGCAGGATGGCCCTTCCAAAAAACACTCCCCAAACAGCACATGACGCAAAGAAAAAAAGAGGCGCAATGAGGTAGCTGTGTGAGTAAGCTAAGCGACCCTAGTGGCCGACACAAACACCAGGCCCATCTAGGAGTGGCACTGCAGTGTCACGCAGGATGGCCCTTCCAAAAAACACTCCCCAAACAGCAGCACATGACGCAAAGAAGAAAAAAAAGAGGCGCAATGAGGTAGCTGTGTGAGTAAGCTAAGCGACCCTAGTGGCCGACACAAACACCTGGCCCATCTAGGAGTGGCACTGCAGTGTCACGCAGGATGGCCCTTCCAAAAAACACCCCCCAAACAGCACATGACGCAAAGAAAAATGAAAGAAAAAAGAGGTGCAAGATGGAATTGTCCTTGGGCCCTCCCACCCACCCTTATGTTGTATAAACAGGACATGCACACTTTAACCAACCCATCATTTCAGTGACAGTGTCTGCCACACGACTGTGACTGAAATGACAGGTTGGTTTGGACCCCCACCAAAAAAGAAGCAATTAATCTCTCCTTGCACAAACTTGCTCTACAGAGGCAAGATGTCCACCTCATCATCATCCTCCGATATATCACCGTGTACATCCCCCTCCTCACAGATTATCAATTCGTCCCCACTGGAATCCACCATCTCAGCTCCCTGTGTACTTTGTGGAGGCAATTGCTGCTGGTCAATGTCTCCACGGAGGAATTGATTATAATTCATTTTAATGAACATCATCTTCTCCACATTTTCTGGATGTAACCTCGTACGCCGATTGCTGACAAGGTGAGCGGCGGCACTAAACACTCTTTCGGAGTACACACTTGTGGGAGGGCAACTTAGGTAGAATAAAGCCAGTTTGTGCAAGGGCCTCCAAATTGCCTCTTTTTCCTGCCAGTATAAGTACGGACTGTCTGACGTGCCTACTTGGATGCGGTCACTCATATAATCCTCCACCATTCTTTCAATGGGGAGAGAATCATATGCAGTGACAGTAGACGACATGTCCGTAATCGTTGTCAGGTCCTTCAGTCCGGACCAGATGTCAGCATCAGCAGTCGCTCCAGACTGCCCTGCATCACCGCCAGCGGGTGGGCTCGGAATTCTGAGCCTTTTCCTCGCACCCACAGTTGCGGGAGAATGTGAAGGAGGAGATGTTGACAGGTCGCGTTCCGCTTGACTTGACAATTTTGTCACCAGCAGTTCTTTGAACCCCAGCAGACTTGTGTCTGCCGGAAAGAGAGATCCAAGGTAGGTTTTAAATCTAGGATCGAGCACGGTGGCCAAAATGTAGTGCTCTGATTTCAACAGATTGACCACCCGTGAATCCTTGTTAAGCGAATTAAGGGCTCCATCCACAAGTCCCACATGCCTAGCGGAATCGCTCTGTGTTAGCTCCTCCTTCAATGTCTCCAGCTTCTTCTGCAAAAGCCTGATGAGGGGAATGACCTGACTCAGGCTGGCAGTGTCTGAACTGACTTCACGTGTGGCAAGTTCAAAAGGTTGCAGAACCTTGCACAACGTTGAAATCATTCTCCACTGCGCTTGAGACAGGTGCATTCCACCTCCTATATCGTGCTCAGTTGTATAGGCTTGAATGGCCTTTTGCTGCTACTCCAACCTCTGAAGCATATAGAGGGTTGAATTCCACCTCGTTACCACTTCTTGCTTCAGATGATGGCAGGGCAGGTTCAGGCGTTTTTGGTGGTGCTCCAGTCTTCTGTACATGGTGCCTGTACGCCGAAAGTGTCCCGCAATTCTTCTGGCCACCGACAGCATCTCTTGCACGCCCCTCTCGTTTTTTAAATAATTCTGCACCACCAAATTCAAGGTATGTGCAAAACATGGGACGTGCTGGAATTTGCCCATATTTAATGCACACACAATATTGCTGGCATTGTCCGATGCCACAAATCCACAGGAGAGTCCAATTGGGGTAAGCCATTCTGCGATGATCTTCCTCAGTTGCCGTAAGAGATTTTTAGCTGTGTGCGTATTCTGAAAAGCGGTGATACAAAGCGTAGCCTGCCTAGGAAAGAGTTGGCGTTTGCGAGATGCTGCTACTGGTGCCGCCGCTGCTGTTCTTGCGGCGGGAGTCCATACATCTACCCAGTGGGCTGTCACAGTCATATAGTCCTGAGCCTGCCCTGCTCCACTTGTCCACATGTCCGTGGTTAAGTGGACATTGGGTACAACTGCATTTTTTAGGACACTGGTGAGTCTTTTTCTGAGGTCTGTGTACATTTTCGGTATCGCCTGCCTAGAGAAATGGAACCTAGATGGTATTTGGTACCGGGGACACAGTACCTCCAACAAGTCTCTAGTTGCCTCTGCAGTAATGATGGATGCCGGAACCACGTTTCTCACCGCCCAGGATGCCAAAGCCTCAGTTATCCGCTTTGCAGCAGGATGACTGCTGTGATATTTCATCTTCCTCGCAAAGGACTGTTGGACAGTCAATTGCTTGGTGGAAGTAGTAAAAGTGGTCTTACGAGTACGACTTCCCCTCTGGGATGACCATCGACTCCCAGCAGCAACAACAGCAGCGCCAGCAGCAGTAGGCGTTACACGCAAGGATGCATCGGAGGAATCCCAGGCAGGAGAGGACTCGTCAGAATTGCCAGTGGCAGTGAAATGGCCTGCAGGACTATTGGCATTCCTGGGGAAGGAGAAAATTGACACTGAGGGAGTTGGTGGGGTGGTTTGCGTGAGCTTGGTTACAAGAGGAAGGGATTTACTGGTCAGTGGACTGCTTCCGCTGTCGCCCAAAGTTTTTGAACTTGTCACTGACTTATGATGAATGCGCTGCAGGTGACGTATAAGGGAGGATGTTCCGAGCTGGTTAACGTCCTTACCCCTACTTATTACACTTGACAAAGGCAACACACGGCTTGACAAATGTTGTCCGCATTTCTGTTGAAATACTTCCACACCGAAGAGCTGATTTTTTTGGTATTTTCACCAGGCATGTCAATGGCCCTATTCCTCCCACGGACAACATGTGTCTCCCCGGGTGCCTGACTTAAACAAACCACCTCACCATCAGAATCCTCCTGGTCAATTTCCTCCCCAGCGCCAGCAACACCCATATCCTCCTCATCCTGGTGTACTTCAACACTGACATCTTCAATCTGACTATCAGGAACTGGACTGCGGGTGCTCCTTCCAGCACTTGCAGGAGGCGTGCAAATGGTGGAAGGCGCATGCTCTTCACGTCCATTGTTGGGAAGGTCAGGCATCGCAAACGACACAATTGGACTCTCCTTGTGGATTTGTGATTTCGAAGAACGCACAGTTCTTTGCTGTGCTTTTGCCAGCTTGAGTCTTTTCATTTTTCTAGCGAGAGGCTGAGTGCTTCCATCCTCATGTGAAGCTGAACCACTAGCCATGAACATAGGCCAGGGCCTCAGCCGTTCCTTGCCACTCCGTGTGGTAAATGGCATATTGGCAAGTTTACGCTTCTCCTCTGACAATTTTATTTTAGATTTTTGAGTCCTTTTTTTACTGATATTTGGTGTTTTGGATTTTACATGCTCTGTACTATGACATTGGGCATCGGCCTTGGCAGACGACGTTGCTGGCATTTCATCGTCTCGGCCATGACTAGTGGCAGCAGCTTCAGCACGAGGTGGAAGTCGATCTTGATCTTTCCCTATTTCTCCATATTTTAATAGGCACAACTAAAAGGCACCTCAGGTAAACAATGGAGATGGATGGATACTAGTATACTTATGGATGGACGAGCGACTGCCGACAAAGAGGTAGCTACAGCCGTGGACTATCGTACTGCGTCTGCTGCTAATATAGACTGGATGATAATGATATAAAAAAAATATATATATATCACTACTGCAGCCGGACAGGTATATATTATATAATGACGGACCTGCTGGACACTGTCAGCAGCACTGCAGACTCCTAAAGTAAGCTACTAGTAGTATCAAGAAGATAGAAAAAAAAAAAAAACACCACAGGTAGGTGGTATACAATTATGGATGGACGAGCGACTGCCGACACAGAGGCAGCTACAGCCGTGGACTACCGTACTGCGTCTGCTGCGAATATAGACTGGATGATAATGATATAAAAAATATATATATCACTACTGCAGCCGGACAGGTATATATTATATAATTACGGACCTGCTGGACACTGTCAGCAGCACTGCAGACTCCTAAAGTAAGCTACTAGTAGTATCAAGAAGATAGAAAAAAAAAAAACACCACAGGTAGGTGGTATACAATTATGGATGGACGAGCGAAAGCCGACACAGAGGTAGCTACAGCCGTGGACTACCGTACTGCGTCTGCTGCTAATATAGACTGGATGATAATGATATAAAAAATATATATATATATCACTACTGCAGCCGGACAGGTATATATTATATAATGACGGACCTGCTGGACACTGTCAGCAGCACTGCAGACTCCTAAAGTAAGCTACTAGTAGTATCAAGAAGATAGAAAAAAAAAAAACACCACAGGTAGGTGGTATACAATTATGGATGGACGAGCGACTGCCGACACAGAGGTAGCTACAGCCGTGGACTACCGTACTGCGTCTGCTGCTAATATAGACTGGATGATAATGATATAAAAAATATATATATATCACTACTGCAGCCGGACAGGTAAATATTATATAATTAATGACGGACCTGCTGGACACTGTCAGCAGAATGCGTTTATAGAATAAAAACACCACACGACGAGTGTTTAACTTTTTCAGGCAGACAATCACAATATACTGGTGGTCAGACAGTGGTCACTGGTCAGTCACACTGGCAGTGGCACTCTGGCAGCAAAAGTGTGCACTGTTAAATAATATGTACTCCTGCTACTGCTCCCCAGTCTCCCCCACAATTAAGCTGTGTGAGCACTGAGCACTCAGCACAGTCAGATATACATAGATGATGCAGCACACTGAGGCTGAGCACAGATATGGTATACTGTTACTGTGTCACTGTGTATCGGTTTTTTTCAGGCAGAGAACGGATTATATTAAATAATAATATAATAAAAAAACTGCACTGGTGGTCACTGGTCAGTCACTAGTAAACTCTGCACTCTCTGAGTACTCCTAAGCTCCAGTAAATCAAGTGTCTCACTCTCACTCTCTCTCTTCTAATCTAAATGGAGAGGACGCCAGCCACGTCCTCTCCCTATGAATCTCAATGCACGTGTGAAAATGGCGGCGACGCACGGCTCCTTATATAGAATCCGAGTCTCGCGATAGAATACGAGCCTCGCGAGAATCCGACAGCGGGATGATGACGTTCGGGCGCGCTCGGGAAACCGAGCAAGGCGGGAAGATCCGAGTCTGCCTCGGATCCGTGTAAAAAGGCTGAAGTTCGGGGGGGTTCGGATTCCGAGGAACCGAACCCGCTCATCACTACTGGTAATATCTGTGCTCAGTGTGCTGCATTGTGGGGACCACCAGTATATAATTATAGTAGTACAGTACAGTAGGCCATTGCTGTATCTTGCAGCTCTGTGTCACTTCTATTATCCTGATCAGCAGGGCCATTTCTAGACAATTTGGCTCCCAGTGCGAGATTTCAAAATGCGCCCCCCCCCCCCATTGCAATAAAAAAAATTGCGTGCCCCCCCATATAGCTATAAAAAGAAAAAGCATGTGCACGCCGTAGGCGCGCGCGCTCCCGACAAGGGTGTGTGGCCTGATTAAAATGGGCGTGGTCTCATTAAAGTGGGCGTGGTCTCGTCTGATATCATCACGCCCACCACTGGGGGAATTTTTTTTTAATAAAAAAGTCCCCATTTTACACATTACAGCAGGCAAGTGTCCCCATTTTACACAGCGCGGCAGGCAGGTGTCCCCATTTTACACAGCACGGCAGGCAGGTGTCCCCATTTTACAAAGTGCGGTAGGCAGGTATCCCCATTTTACACAGTGCGGCAGGCAGGTATCCACATTTTACACTGTACGGTAGGCAGATAACCCCATTTTACACAGTACACAGGCAGGTGCCCCCATTTTACACAGCACGGCAGGCAGGTGCCCCCATTTTACACAGTGCGGCAGGCAGGTGTCCCCATTTTACACAGTGCGGCAGGCAGGTATCCCTATTTTACACAGTGCGGCCGGCAGGTATCCCCATTTTACACAGTGCGGCAGGAAGGTGTCCCCATTTTACACAGTGCGGCAGGCAGATATCCCCATTTTACACAGTACGCAGGCAGGTGTCCCCATTTTACACAGTGCGACAGGCAGATATCCCCATTTTACACAGTACGCAGGCTGGTGCCCCATTTTACACAGTGCGACAGGCAGATATCCCCATTTTACACAGTACGCAGGCAGGTGCCCCCATTTCTCTAACGTCCTAAGTGGATGCTGGGGACTCCGTAAGGACCATGGGGAATAGCGGCTCCGCAGGAGACTGGGCACAAAAGTAAAGCTTTAGAACTACCTGGTGTGCACTGGCTCCTCCCCCTATGACCCTCCTCCAAGCCTCAGTTAGATTTTTGTGCCCGAACGAGAAGGGTGCACACTAGGTGGCTCTCCTGAGCTGCTTAGTGAAAAGTTTAGTTTTAGGTTTTTTATTTTCAGTGAGACCTGCTGGCAACAGGCTCACTGCATCGAGGGACTAAGGGGAGAAGAAGCGAACTCACCTGCGTGCAGAGTGGATTGGGCTTCTTAGGCTACTGGACATTAGCTCCAGAGGGACGATCACAGGCCCAGCCATGGATGGGTCCCAGAGCCGCGCCGCCGGCCCCCTTACAGAGCCAGAAGACAGAAGAGGTCCGGAAAATCGGCGGCAGAAGACGTCCTGTCTTCAACAAGGTAGCGCACAGCACTGCAGCTGTGCGCCATTGCTCTCAGCACACTTCACACTCCGGTCACTGAGGGTGCAGGGCGCTGGGGGGGGGCGCTCTGAGACGCAATAAAAACACCTTGGATGGCAAAAAATGCATCACATATAGCTCCTGGGCTATATGGATGAATTTAACCCCTGCCAGAATACATAGAAAAACGGGAGATAAGGCCGCCGATAAGGGGGCGGAGCCTATCTCCTCAGCACACTGGCGCCATTTTCCCTCACAGCTCCGTTGGAGGGAAGCTCCCTGGCTCTCCCCTGCAGTCACTACACTACAGAAAGGGTTAAAAAAGAGAGGGGGGGCACTAATTACGCGCAGTATTAAAGATACAGCAGCTATAAGGGGAAAAAACACTTATATAAGGTTATCCCTGTATATATATAGCGCTCTGGTGTGTGCTGGCAAACTCTCCCTCTGTCTCCCCAAAGGGCTAGTGGGGTCCTGTCCTCTATCAGAGCATTCCCTGTGTGTGTGCTGTATGTCGGTACGTTTGTGTCGACATGTATGAGGAGAAAAATGATGTGGAGACGGAGCAGATTGCCTGTAATAGTGATGTCACCCCCTAGGGGGTCGACACCTGAGTGGATGAACTGTTGGAAGGAATTACGTAACAGTGTCAGCTCTGTATAAAAGACAGTGGTTGACATGAGACAGCCGGCTACTCAGCTTGTGTCTGTCCAGACGTCTCATAGGCCGTCAGGGGCTCTAAAGCGCCCGTTACCTCAGATGGCAGATATAGACGCCGACACGGATACTGACTCCAGTGTCGACGGTGAAGAGACAAATGTGACTTCCAGTAGGGCCACACGTTACATGATTGAGGCAATGAAAAATGTTTTACACATTTCTGATAATACGAGTACCACCAAAAAGGGGTATTATGTTCGGTGAGGAAAAACTACCTGTAGTTTTCCTGAATCTGAGAAATTAAATGAGGTGTGTGATGATGCGTGGTTTTCCCCCGATAACAACTGATAATTTCAAAAATGTTATTGGCATTATATCCTTTCCCGCCAGAGGTTAGGGTGCGTTGGGAAACACCCCCTAGGGTGGATAAAGCGCTCACACGCTTGTAAGAACAAGGGCTCTACCCTCTCCTGAGATGGCCGCCCTTAAGGATCCTGCTGATAGAAAGCAGGAGGGCATCCTAAAAGGTATTTACACACATACTGGTGTTATACTGCGACCAGCAATCGCCTCAGCCTGGATGTGCAGTGCTGGGTTGGCGTGGTCGGATTCCCTGACTGAAAATATTGATACCCTAGATAGGGACAGTATATTATTGCCTATAGAGCATTTAAAAGATGCATTTCTATATATGCGTGATGCACAGCGGAATATTTGCCGACTGGCATCAAGTCAAAGTGCGTTGTCCATTTCTACCAGTAGAGGGTTATGGACACGACAGTGGTCACGTGATGCGGATTCCAAACGGCATTTGGAAGTATTGCCTTATTAAGGGGAGGAGTTATTTGGGGTCGGTCTTTCAGACCTGGTGGCCACGGCAACAGCTGGGAAATCCACGTTTGTACCCCAGGTCGCCTCTCAACATGAGAAGACGCCGTATTATCAGGCGCAGTCTTTTCGTGGGCAAGCGGGCAAAAGGTTCCTCATTTCTGCCCCGTGACAGAGGGAGAGGAAAAAGGCTGCAGAAATCAGCCAGTTCCCAGGAACAGAAACCCTCTCCCGCCTCTGCCAAGCACTCAGTATGACGCTGGGGCTTTACAAGCAGAATCAGGCACGGTGGGGGCCCGTCTCAATGAATTTCAGCGCGCAGTGGGCTCACTCGCAAGTAGACCCCTGGATCCTTCAGGTGATATCTCAGGGGTACAAATTGGAATTCGAGACGTCTCCCCCTGGCCGTTTCCTAAAGTCAGCTTTACCGATGTCTCCTTCTGACAGGGAGACAGTTTTGGAAGCCATTCACAAGCTGTATTCCCAGCAGGTGATAATCAAGGTACCCCTCCTGCAACAGGGAACGGGGTATTATTCCACACTGTTGTGGTACCGAAGCCGGACGGCTCGGTGAGACCGATTCTAAATCTAAAATCTTTGAACACTTACATACAGAGGTTCAAATTCAAGATTGAGTCACTCAGAGCAGTGATTGCGAACCTGGAAGAAGAGGACTACATGATGTCTCGGGACATCAAGGATGCTTACCTTCATGTCCCAATTTACCCTTCTCACCAAGGGTACCTCAGGTTTATGGTACAGAACTGTCACTATCAGTTTTAGACGCTGCCGTATGGATGGTCCACGGCACCCCGGGTCTTTACCAAGGTAATGGCCGAAATGATGATACTCCTTCGAAGGAAGGGAATTTTAGTTATCCCTTACTTGGACGATTCCCTGATAAGGGTAAGATCCAGGGAACAGTTGGAGGTCGGTGTAGCACTATCTCAGGTAGTGTTGCGGCAGCACGATTGGATTCTCAATATCCAAAATCGCAGCTGATTCCGACGACTCGTCTTCTGTTCTTAGGGATGATCCTGGACACAGTTCAGAAAAAGGTGTTTCTCCCGGAGGAGAAAGTCAGGGAGTTATCCGAGCTAGTCGGGAACCTCCTATAACCGAGCCAAGTCTCAGTACATCAATGAGATGGTTCTGGGAAAAATGGTGGCTTCCTATGAAGCAATCCCATGCGGCAGATTCCACGCAAGAACTTTCCAGTGGGACCTGCTGGACAAATGGTCTGGGTCGCATCTTCAGATGCATCAGTGGATAACCCTGTCACCAAGCACAAGGGTGTCTCTCCTGTGGTGGTTGCAGAGTGCTCATCTTCTAGAGGGCCGCACATTCAGGACTGGGTCCTGGTGACCACGGATGCCAGCCTGCGAGGCTGGGGAGCAGTCACACAGGGAAGGAATTTCCAGAGCTTATGGTCAAGCCTGGAGACATCACTTCACATAAATATCCTGAAGCTAAGGGCCATTTACAATGCTCTAAGCTCAGCAAGACCTCTGCTTCAAGGTCACCCGGAGTTGATCCATTCGGACAACATCACGGCAGTCACCCACGTAAACAGACAGGGTGACACAAGAAGCAGAAGGGCAATGGCAGAAGCTGCAAGGATTCTTCGCTGGGCGGAAAATCATGTGATAGCACTGTCAGCAGTATTCATTCCGGGAGTGGACAACTGGGAAGCAGACTTCCTCAGCAGACACGACCTCCACCCGGGAGAGTGGGGACTTCACCCAGAAGTCTTCCACATGTTTATAAAACTCGACAAGTATTGCGCCAGGTCAAGGGACCCTCAGGCAATAGCTGTAGACGCTCTGGTAACACAGTGGGTGTACCAGTCAGTGTATGTGTTCCCTCCTCTGCCTCTCATAACCAAGGTACTGAGAATTATAAGATGGAGAGGAGTAAGCACTATATTCGTGGCTCCGGATTGGCCAAGAAGGACTTGGTAACCGGAACTTCAAGAGATGCTCACGGAGGATCCGTGGCCTCTACCTCTAAGAAGGGACCAGCTCCAGCAAGGACCCTGTCTGTTCCAAGTCTTACCGCGGCTGCGTTTAACAGCAGGGCGGTTGAACGCCGGATCCTGAAGGAAAAAGGCATTCCGGATGAAGTCATCCCTATCCTGATCAAAGCCAAGAAAGATATAACCGCAAAACATTATCACCGCATTTGGCGAAAATATGTTGCGTGGTGCGAGGCCAGTAAGGCCCCGACGGAGGAATTTTCAACTAGGTCGATTCCTACATTTCCTGCAAACAGGAGTGTCTATGGGCCTGAAATGGGGGTCCATTAAGGTTCAAATTTCGGCCCTGTCAATTTTCTTCCAAAAAGAACTAGCTTCAGTCCCTGAAGTTCAGACGTTTGTGAAAGGGGTACTGTATATACAGCCTCCTTTTGTGCCTCCAGTGGCACCTTGGGATCTAAATGTAGTTTTTGGGTTCCAAAAGTCACATTGGTTTGAACCACTTAAATATGTGGAGTTAAAATATCTCACATAAAGTGGTCATGCTGTTGGCCCTGGCCTGGGCCAGGTGCGTGTCAGAATTGGCGGCTTTATCCTGTAAAAGCCCTCATCTGATTTTCCATTCGGACAGGGCGGAATTGAGGACTTGTCCTCAGTTTCTCCCTAAGGTGGTTTTCAGCGTTTCACCTGAATCAACCTATTGTGGTGCCTGCGGCTACTAGGGACTTGGAGGACTCCAAGTTGCTAGACGTTGTCAGAGCCCTGGAAATATAGGTTTCCAGGACGGCTGGAGTCAGAAAATCTGACTCGTTGTTTATTCTGTATGCACCCAACAAGCTGGGTGCTCCTGCTTCTAAGCAGACTATTGCTCGTTGGATTTGTAGTACAATTCAGCTTGCACATTCTGTGACAGGCCTGCCACAGCCAAAATCTGTAAAAGCCCATTCCACAAGGAAGGTGGGCTCATCTTGGGCGGCTGCCCGAGGGGTCTCGGCTTTACAACTTTGCCGAGCAGCTACTTGGTCAGGAGCAAATACGTTTGTAAAATTCTACAAATTTGATACCCTGGCTGAGGAGGACCTGGAGTTCTCTCATTTGGTGCTGCAGAGTCATCCGCACTCTCCCGCCCGTTTGGGAGCTTTGGTATAATCCCCATGGTCCCTACGGAGTCTCCAGCATCCACTTAGGACGTTAGAGAAAATAAGAATTTACTTACCGATAATTCTATTTCTCGTAGTTCGTAGTGGATGCTGGGCGCCCATCCCAAGTGCGGATTGTCTGCAATACTGGTACATAGTTATTGTTACCAAAAAATCGGGTTATTGCTGTAGTGAGCCATCTTTTCTAGAGGCTCCTCTGTTATCATGCTGTTAACTGGGTTTAGATCACAAGTTATATGGTGTGATTGGTGTGGCTGGTATGAGTCTTACCCGGGATTCAAAATCCTTCCTTATTGTGTACGCTCGTCCGGGCACAGTATCCTAACTGAGGCTTGGAGGAGGGTCATAGGGGGAGGAGCCAGTGCACACCAGGTAGTTCTAAAGCTTTACTTTTGTGCCCAGTCTCCTGCGGAGCCGCTATTCCCCATGGTCCTTACGGAGTCCCCAGCATCCACTACGGACTACGAGAAATAGAATTATCGGTAAGTAAATTCTTTTTTTTGCACAGTGCGGCAGGCAGATATCCCCATTTTACACAGTGCGGCAGGCAGGTATCCCCATTTTACACAGTGCGGCAGGCAGGTGTCAAGTGGGGGGGAAGGAAGGTGGAGAAAGAGAGATAGAGATAATACTTACATCTTCCCGCTCTTCGGGTCCGGCCGCCTCACGTCCCTCGCGCCAGCCGCCTCCTCCTTCCAGGTTTATCTCCTCTCCTCCCTCTTCCCGAGCGCTCCTGCTCGGGGGCGGGGCTTTGCGGAATGACGCGTTTGCGTCGTGACGTCACGATGCAAACGCATCATTCTGCGAAACTCCGCCCCCCGAGCAGGAGCGCTCGGGAAGAGGGAGGAGAGGAGATAAGGACACACAAAGTGCCGCGGCGGGCGCCCCGTGCATGCACGGCTCGCCCGCCGCTAGAAACGGCACTGCTGATCAGTGCTTAATATCTGTGCTCAGTGTCAGTGCTGCTTTGTGGTGACCAGTATACTACAGTACAATAGTCCAGTGCTGTTCTCGCTGCTCAGTGTCAGTTCTCCGTAGTATCATCAGTGATCAGTATAATCAGTTCTCAGTATAATCAGTGCGCTGTTAGACGTGTACCCGTTTTCCGCCATTAGTGCAGTGGGATTTAGACAATTGATGAAGTTATTGTGTCCCCGGTGCAAAATCCCATCTAGATTCCACTTCACTAGGCAGGCGATAGCAAAATTTTACCAATTAATATCAGTGATTTGTAATTATTAATTACAGTGATCTTGCCAAATAATTCCAGTGATTTTGTCATTTTCTTCCAGTGATTTGGACCAATAATACCATTGATTAGAACAAATAATTCCAGTGATTTTGTCATTTTCTTCCAGTGATTTGGACCAATAATACCATTGATTAGAACGAATAATTCCAGTGATTTTGTCATTTTCTTCGAGTGATTTGGACCAATAATACCATTGATTAGAACGAATAATTCCAGTGATTTTGTCATTTTCTTCCAGTGATTTGGACCAATAATACCATTGATTAGAAGAACGAATAATTCCAGTGATATTAAGGTGTTTGTGTCGCTTAGCTTAGCCATCCAGCGACCACAGTGCGCCTCTTTTTCTCTCTTTTTTGCATCATGTGCTGTTTGGGGCCAATTTTTTTAAGTGCCATCCTGTCTGACACTGCAGTGCCACTCCTAGATGGGCCAGGTGTTTGTGCTGCCCTCTTGGGTCGCTTAGCTTAGTCATCCAGCGACCTCGGTGCAATTTTAGGACTAAAAATAGTATTGTGAGGTGTGAGGTGTTCAGAATAGACTGGAAATGAGTGGAAATTGTGGTTATTGAGGTTAATAATACTATAGGATCAAAATTACCCCCAAATTCTATGATTTAAGCTGTTTTTGAGGGGGTTTTGAAAAAAAAAACCCACCTGAATCCAAAACACACCCGAATCCGCAAAACCAATTGTTTTAAAGTGACACAGCAGTCTCAAGGCTGCAAGTTAATCCTGCAATATACTTAAAAACTCTTTGGTGCCTTTTTTTGGATATATTAACTATTTGCTTGTTTGTATACAGTATGCAAAGTGAGTGAAATGGCCATTTGGATGTAACTACATGATTTATATTTCACAATAAATGTGATAATATTTTCATTCACCAACTTGTGAGTGCTGATCCATTCCTGTCCTTCCCTGTTCTGCTCCCCATTTCGCCCTACCTGCTGTCCCCATTCTGCCCCACCTGCTGTCCCCATTCTGCCCCACCTGCTCTCCCCATTCTGCCCCCACCTGCTCTCCCTGTTCTCCTCCCTATTCTCCCCATTCTGCCTCCGCCAGTACTCCTTGTATTGGCACCCTGCCCTCCCAGTTCTGCCCTCCAGCCTGCCGCCCCCTCTTCACTCGCATTGTGACACCCACCACTGTTCTTTCACGATGATGTGCACAGCACTGGGTCTCAGCATCTCACTTAGCAGCTAGGTCAATACCCATCTGTCCAGACCCTCCCTGTTCTGCACTCCCCATTCTGCTCTCCCTGTTCTGCACCCCCCAACTCTCCCCGTTCTGTGCCCCCTCTCCTCTGATTCTCCCCGTTTTGCAACCCTTGATCTTCCCCAGCTCTCCCTGTTCTGCATCCACCAGCTCTCCCCATTCTACACCCCCTGAGCTCTTACCATTCTGCACCACCCTTCCTCCCCTGGCTCTCGCTGTTCTGCAACCCCCAATACCCCCAGCTCTCCCTATTCTGCAACCCACAATCACTATCCCCATTCTGCGCCCCCCCCCGCTCTCTCTTTTCTGCACCCCCCTCGCTCTACCCATTCTGCTCCCGCTGCTCTCTCTTTTCTGCAGCCTCCCTGTTCTACCCCCCTGCTCTCCCTCCTTCTACTCTCCACATTCTTTCCCCACTGATCTTCCTGTTCTGCCCCCCTGCTATCTCCAGGTACTCTCAATGAGCAGCCAGGTCAGTGCTCACCTGCCCAGCCCCTGCCCATTATGCCCCTCCCCATTGTTCTCCCACTTCTTCACCCCTTCACCTTCCACCTTGCCCCATGCTGCATCCTCCCCACCACCAACATCCTGTATCTCCCTGTTCTGCCCCCCCCCCCGCTATCCCTCCCTCTAACTCTCCCCATTATGTCCACTACTCTACCTGTTCCCCCCCAATGCTGTCCCCATTCTGCATCCCTGTTCTCCAGTTTCTGCTTTCCCTGTTCTGTCCCACCATTCTGTTCTGTTCTGCTTCCCCCCTGCTCTTCCCCACTGCTCCCACTCATTCTGCATACCTCTCTGTTTTGCTCTAGCCATTAATCTCCCCTGCTCTCCCCATTCTGCCCCATTCTACCCATTCTGCTTCCCTTGCTCTCCTCAATCTGTTCTCCTGACTGTCCAGCCTCTCCCAGTTCTGCACCCCTTCCCCCTCGGATCTCCCCACTCTGTACCCCCTGACCTACCTATTCTGCACCCCGTGCTCTCCCACCCTCTGATCTCCTCATTCTGCCCCTACTCCCCTCCATTCTCCTTTCTGCTCTAACCTTTTTGCCAGACTAGACATCATGAACGATAGACAACATTGTTCATTATTTTCTCTTGAACTTCCGGGACGAACGATAATGAATGAGATAGAGCGGCCACACTAAGTGATTTCATGAATAACTGAACAATATGCACTGTGTCATCAATGATATAGCCAGAATTGAGCCTCAGGGACAGATGACAGACTACTTAGTTTACGACCCACAGAAGCGTGCGCCGCTTATCGTTCGCAGCGGCCATACTGGGCAATATTATATAAGAAGGACTTGATTCTATATCCAGTGTTCGATTCTTGTTTTACATATTTCATATGTTTTTATTGTAACCATTTTTTATGTGTGTAATTAAATTCACCAGTACTTTCAATATTTGCTTCTTCTCATTAATTTGGGTAAATTGGAAGGTTTAAGGTACTATTGTATATCCCAGGAGTTTTTGGAAAAGAAAACAACATTTGGGGGGAATATCTGTATGTGACTAAGCGCCAGTCCCAAGATTAACCCTATTGTTTGATAAATTATTTGGAGAGCTAGGTGTTGCTCACCCTTTTCTCTAGGGAGGCTACTCAGTCATATTTTACTGCACCAACAGGTGTCTTTCTACAACCTTTTTTTGTAATACAGGGGCTCTTGGCAAAAAAAACCTACATCAGATTCAGATAATGAAACTTTGTCCCTTTAGAAATTGCCTCACATAGCTTTATGAATTGTTACAGGTCCTCATTCATTTAGATAGACAGGGATCACTGACAGATAATAATGATTGAGCAAAAAAAGACAAAGAAGTGGGAGATAGGGAGAGAAAATAAAAAAGGACAGAGAAGAGGAAGAGAGAACATATAAAAGGATGTAGAGGAGAAGGAGAGAACATAAAGAAAGACACAAGTGATAGGGAGAGAACATAAAAAAGGTCACAGAGGAGTGGAAGAAAACATGAAAAGGGAAACATAATATGGAGAGAACATATAAAAGGATGCAGATGGGGGGAGAGAAAATAAAAAAGACACAGATGATGGGGAAGTAGGCAAAATGCAGTACATACAGATAAGTGGATAGTACAATACAGAACATACAGATTAGGGGGGAAGCTGAGTACAACAGGTACAGATATAGAATACAATAGAGTACAATCAGACATATGACAGGAGAGAGGACATCACAAAAAAATGTAAAGGGGAAAGAATAATCTAAATAATAATCTGCAATAGTATATTACAACAAAGGCTATCTGTCTATACTTACAAATATACAGTATAAACCCAGAGAAGGTAACATGGGGTTGTAATAAGAATACATATTTGTCACTTATTACTTGACTTCAACATACATCTCCTCTCTAATCTCAAAATATCTCGAAAACCCAACCTTTCTGCTCTGGTCAAGATCTGCGTATGACCTGTAGGTGACCTCAATTACCCTCGCTGTCTACAACAGACCGCAAAGACTCCACCATTGACTATAATGGAGGATCGCAATCCTCCATTATAGCCTATGCGCTCTGCCTTATTGACAGGCCAGAAGTGCACAGCCAATTAGGAGAGCACTATAACGTGGTGCTCCATGATTGGCTGGCTGGTCCCCAACTGGCAGAAGTCACGAGAGGTCCCGTTATTTGGGAAAGGGAATCCATGTGTAAACATTGTCCCCTTTAGTTGCCGGAATTTTTCATTTTATTTTTTTTAACCCTATGGATGCCTACTTGGAAAGAAGATGCCCAATCTACACTTGTTTTTTTGGGAGTATAATTTACATTTTTTACAGGTATCCGTGGATTCTACTGGACAAGTGGACGTGAATGGCAGCGATAGCAAAGGTGTCATTTACCTACTGGAATGTGGGAGCACTAAACAGTATGTATGACGTACCACACGTCCTCTAAAAACAAGGATTAGCGAACATATTCAAAATATTACAAAGGGACTAGAAGAACATAACCTATCAAAACACTTCAAAGACCATCACAACAGTGACCCCCTGTCGCTCAAATTTATAGGGATTAAAGAGGTGCACCCTAATTGGAGAGGGGGAGACTATATTGGTAAGATTAACACCATAGAACTGAGATGGATGTACGAATTAAAGGCACTAGCCACAATGGGATTAAATCGTGACAATGAAGTTAAATCATTGATATGTAAAAAATAAAGACCATTTAGATGTATAATCATGTATTCATCATAATATAATTGAACTCTCCAATCATCCTTGAAAATTTATACTTTACAGGTGCCAAGTACCTAGAGCACACTATAGTGTCCAATAGATACTGATACATGCACATGTAATTGAGCATCTTATGGACACGTTTTAGTCCCCACGTGAACATATGGCTTACCATGACGATCCAATTATGAGACGATTTCCACAATCAGATTATCATCGGTAAACAAACTTAGTGATATTGTATTATACATATGAAATAGTAGAAATCACTTCCTGCTATTGAAGTTAGTTTATTATTGACACTCACACATTGAATAAAGAAAGAGACCAATAGGAATCAGGAATTCGAATCACGTGACTGTATGAGGTCACAGAGTTATCCTTTAAAAACTAATGGATTACTATTCCAAGCATTCACTTCTCCCAGAGGAAGGCCCTTTGGAGGCTGAAACGCGTTGGAGCTATGAGTATATAGACACTGGAACTACTACACATTGAACCATCAACTACCACAGATAGCGTTCACCACGGAGCAAGATCCGGTCACGTGATCGGGAAAACCCGGAAACCAACAACGTTGCCAAGCAACCGCGAGACAGAAGACGGAGAGAGGAAGCCGGTGATGGAGTGCGGCGGACAGCAGGAGAAGGCAAATATGCCTGCCAAATATGATGGATCCCCGAAAGCCTGCAGGGGTTTTCTGAATCAGTGTGAGATCCACTTTGAGCTGCAGCCCAGCAGTTTTCCCACAGCCCGCACTAAAGTGGCATACATCATCTCTCTACTCTGTGGTGCCGCCCTTGACTGGGCCTCACCTTTATGGGAAAGGTCTGATGCCCTGCTGTCATCCTACGCTGACTTCATGGCAACGTTCAGGCAAATTTTCGATGAGCCAGGTCGAGTGTCATCAGCTTCTTCAGAGATCCTTCGGCTGCGTCAGGGGATGCAAACTGTTGGGCAGTATTTGGTGCAATTCCAGACGTTGGCATCTGAAGTCTCCTGGAATGAAGAGGCCCTCTATGCGGCTTTTTGGCAAGGCCTGTCAGAACGTATCAAAGATGAGCTCGCCACTAGAGACTTAGCCTCAAAACTGAATGAGCTCATCTCGCTCTGCACCAAGGTTGACTTACAATTCCGCGAAAGGGCTATAGAACGAGGCAGGTCAACAGTGCATAAGACTACTTCTACTCCATCTCCTCATCAGCCGTCTCCCTCTAAAGATGAACCTATGCAGATAGGTCATTCACGACTGTCTCCAGCAGAGCGTAGAAGACGCTTATCTAACCGACTATGCCTATACTGTGCCGCACCTTCCCACCTCATTAATGCCTGTCCTGAGCGTCCGGGAAACTCCAAATCCTAGCCCGCCAAGGAGAGGGTCGGCTAGGAGTCATGTATGCCTCTCCGCCTTCAAGTGACTGCAACCTCTCAGTTTCCCTTCAGGTGGCTCAGCGTTCAAAGCATCTAATTGCCTTATTGGATTCTGGAGCAGCCGGAAACTTCATTACAGATAGGTTTGTTAAGCAGTGGTCTCTGCCCACTGAGAGACTATTATCCCCAATTTCTTTAACTGCCATGGATGGCAGTAGGATTCCTGATGCTCTGATTACCTCCAAGACCCTACCTATCCATCTGAAGGTAGGGGTCTTACACACAGAGATGATTTCCTTCCTGGTAATCCCAAGGGCCACCCATCCTGTGGTACTAGGCCTCCCATGGCTACGTCTGCATAACCCCCAAATTGATTGCAGGACGACCCATATCCTGGCATGGGGTCCTTCCTGTTCCAAGACATGTCTGCAAAAAGTGCTTTCAGTTTGCAAATCCTCCTCTAAGGCTCCTGATGTTCCACCTTCTCCATATCAAGACTTCACCGATGTATTCAGCAAATCCTCAGCTAATATTCTTTCTCCCCATAGGGAATGTGACTGTCCTATAGATCTTATTCCAGGGAAAACTCCTCCTCATGGGCACACGTATTCGTTGTCTCTGCCTGAGAACCACTCCATGGAGGAGTATATTAAAGAAAACCTGGATAAAGGATTCATCCGACCTTCATCTTCTCCAGCTGGCGCAGGCTTCATCTTCATGAAGAAAAAAGATGGTGGCCTGCGGCCTTGTATTGACTACCGTGGTCTGAATGACATCACAGTAAATAATCAATACCCTCTGCTGCTTATCACCGAGCTGTTTGACCGCGTCAGTGGAGCCACTATCTTCACCAAGTTAGATCTGAGGGGTGCCTAAAATCTCATCCGGATCCGAAAGGGTGACGAGTGGAAGACCGCTTTTAACACCCGTGACGGACATTATGAGTACCTCTTCATGCCTTTCAGACTCAGTAACGCTCCAGCGGTATTTCAGCATTTCGTGAACAAAATTTTCAGAGACATCCTGTATCGTCATGTTGTGGTGTATCTCGATGATATCCTTATTTTCGCAAATGATTTGGAGGAACATCGGTTCTGGGTGAAAGAAGTCTTGTCCCGTCTCCGTACCAATCATCTATATTGCAAACTGGAAAAATGCGTCTTTGAAGCTAAATCCATCCCGTTCCTGGGTTAAATTGAATCCAGTTCCGGTCTGGAGATTGACCCTGAGAAACTTCAAGCGATCTAAGAGTGGCCGATTCCTATAAACCTTGAGGGCATCCAGAGGTTTCTAGGGTTTGCCAACTATTACAGGAAATTTATTTGAGACTTTTCTACTATTTGTAGCACCTATCACGGCTCTTACCAGAAAGGGTGCCAACCCTTCCAAATGGCCAGAAGAAGCAACACAAGCCTTTCATTTGCTGAAACAAAGATTAATCTCCGCTCAAGTGTTGAAGCAGCCTGATACCAACTCGCCCTTCATCCTTGAGGTGGATGCCTCTTATGTCGGAGTAGGTGCAGTGCTGTCTCAGACAGCTAATGATTGACATCTGCATCCTTGTGGCTTCTTTTCACGAAAGTTCTCTCCTGCTGAGCGTAACTACACCATTTAAATGGAATTACAATTGACCAAAATCGATCTTTATTAAATTTACTCCACTAGAGGATTAACTCCTTCACATTTGATGTGTTCTGGGACCTCCTATGATATACTACTGCTGGGCAAAGCACATTGTGTCCTCTGCCATGGATTACAAGACCCTGCTTCACTATGATATACCATTCTGCATCTTCACTACTTCAAGGTGAAGGACCAAAACTTAGTAGCTTGACTTTCCCCCTCCATCTATTTGTAGGCTCAACTATTCTCATATTTCAGGTACTGTCACTAATAACATTGGCAAGACGGAGAGAGATGCAGGATGTAAACAAAGTCCTCTGGCATCATAACATCAAATATCACTGGGGGTGTGTGATATAGTTTACTGGTGGTGTGGATGCTGGCAGTCAGAAGACTGGGCACTAAGTAAATATACTTGCCATCCCCCAATACCCAGTGGAAATTTCCTATTAGACATGTGAGGCACATTCCTAGTGGCAGCACTTGTTTGGGGGCAACACTCGGGTGCTTGTGTTGGTAAGATCAGCCCAAAGGTATCAGTTACTGCAAAAAATTCCACTGTACTGTACCATATGCCATCTTGAATGGTGTGTAAACGGGTCACACATTCACATATTGCCCCTGTAAGCTGACCTGGTCAAGGTTTTCTGAATGTTAAACTTTATTACTTAGCCTCCTACCTTAGCTAAACCATCACATGATTAATTTCAACTAGATGCCCACTCTGCATAGACCTGGAAAAATCTACATGTGCAGTACCATCCTTGCCCTTTCTCATATTTATCTCTCCTCATCAATTTCCTCCTATAGTCTGCTTACTTACCCAATTGTTAAATTTACAATTCAGATTTGTAACTTCAGTATTAAGCATTTCATATTGACCTGTAGTTCTACCTTTCTAATTCCACTTTTGTGGAAACCCCACTTTTCCTAATGGTTTGTCTCTCTTTTGTTCTTCTCTCTGGGCGTCCAAAGGTTTCTGGTTTGTGGTGAACATGATGTATGGTCCTGGCTGTATTTCCTTAGATGACTTGCAGTCAAATTAATCCTTTCCAGAAGTTAATGTATTTTATACTGTCACTTTGTAACATGTCTACAATGGATTGGATTGCCCCATCCTGAATCCATGCGGGTCGCTCTTTTACTGTAAATGCTTACCATCAGGTATGATTTTTGAGTTTTAATACTTCCTCCTTCTCTTGATTCAGTCCTCTATACCCTGTTGTGAATTCTATTGGGATAAGGATTTGGGGGCCTCTACTAAGGAAGATAAGTCATCCACTATTAGGGTGCAGCTTGCTAGGTCTTCCATATTGATAATAGTCAAGATGAACTCTTATTAAATGTACTACCATAGGAACATGGTTCTCACTAGACTCCAGAGATTTTATGGCTCTGCCCCTCCCTTTTGCTGGAGAAGTTGTGGGAATTGGGGTACTTTGTCACATCTGCTGGAACTGCCCAAAAAGAGTTGTATTTTGGAATTTGATTAAGAGTCTCTTATGTACAGTTTTACAATCGCATGTACATGCTGACTCCAAAGACAATGAAGCAGATAGAGTACATTGGCTAACCAAATCCATAACACAGCTAGATGTGTCAATGCCTTTCACTGTACCACGCCTTTTCTGTGGTTATAAATAAAATTTGGCAGTTGGCCACAATAGAAAAACATCTGGATTATTTTAAGTCTGAGATTAACAAATTCCTTTAGATTTTTGGGGTCCTTTGCATTATTAGCGTTACCTCCTTTATTCTTTCCAAGGACTTTCAGGCCTTTTTGTTCTGATTCTCTTACTTCATCTCTTTTTTAATTTTTTTTCAAACATATTTTTCTTTCAACAACTTTAAATATTTCTACTAATTTCGGGCAACTCCACCTCCCTCCTTTTACCTACATGGCTGTGTTTTCAGGATATGGTTCACCTCTCCTAATCTTTGTGGTTTTGTCAGTCTTACTGTATAGCCTGTTTAACTACATACTGTATGTAAAGCTGTTTTAATGTCTCCCCAATATTTTCTGTGTGATTTTGCAATTGGTTTGCCTTTTTTAACATTGTGTTGGTCTACACCAGAGGTTCCCAAACTCAGCCCTTGAGGACCACCAACAGTTCATGTTTTTCATGTGACTTAGCAGGTACACAGGTGTATTCATTACTCACTGACACATTTTAAAAGATCCACAGGTGGAGCTAATTATATCACTTGTAATTCTGTAAGGAAACCTGGAAAACGAGCACTGTTGGGGGGTCCTTGAGGACCGAGTTTGGAAACCACTTGTCTACGCCCTTGTTATGATTTCTTTTCTCTCTTTGAAACTATAAAGAAAAACAAATACACATACATATTATGCAGTGAACCATGGCATAATTAAGCCTGAAGGAAAACATCTATTAGTGCAATTATGCAAAAAGGTTGAAAGATATGTACACTGTTTGTTATTTTATACTTTAAGCTAATTGCATCCCTTATGAAATTCTGAAAAGGTATCATTTTAATGTTAGACGATTATGCAGTGAAAAAAATATTCAAATGAATGAAGTGAAATATATATTATGGTATCCTTTTTAAGAGCCCATTCTCTATAGTATATATTTGAAGACTTTGGTCTCGTGCAGCAAATACTGAGGTATTTAATTGAAGCTTTCCACTTTTAAAAATATATTCTCTTGTACAGAAAATTTAAAGCTGAAAGTATACAAATGAAACCACAACTGTATATAACTAATCTAAAGTCCCAGACCAATATCTTCCTGTAGTGGGAACCTAAACTAATACAATGTCAAGTACATTTAGATAAGTGTACCTTTTTATTATCAAAATTTTATTATCAAAATCTTAAAAAACTTGATAATACATTTGTGTATTATCATATCAGATGCTAATGTATCAAACATTGGTTGTCAGTGCAATACCATATGATTAGTTGTGTTCAGCTGGAAAATTAAAAATTACTAAAAGAAGAAATATAACCCAGTACACTATTGGTGAGAACTCTATCACAACCCCATCTTGGGCCTGATTCATGTGTACAGTAGCTGCTGGTTTACATATGTGCATTTAGAATGGCATACAACTGAGGAATAATGTTAAAAAATGTCAACACCCAAAATAAGTATTAGCAACCCAAATCGCTAATGCTACTACAGAAGCAACATTAACTATGCCCTGCTACGCACAGTGTACAACATTGTACACACTTACAATTGCATTCAAGGTTATGTAGCAGCTTCAAACCTAGACCAGAAATCTACTAAACATCAATACCAAATTGCTTTAACAAAGTCATATTTACCAGTGCAATCACCCTATTTAAATCCCAATTAAACCTAATAACAAATGAATCGAACTCATTACAATGTCAAACACCTTTCACATTTTGCTAAATACTTTCTTCATTACACTAATAAACACATTTGTAAACTGTTTAAAAACACACACACACACACACACACTATATATATATATATATATATATATACTCGAAGGGAGTATCTTCACAAACTAGGGTGCGATTTTTTGTCAGTCAAAAAATCGCACCCTAGTTTGTGAAGATACTCCCTTCGAGCTCGCACCTTGAAAAAGGTGAGGGAGTATCCAGAATCCATCTTACAAACATGTTGGTTGTGGCTGTATTTTATTGATATAATTTTAAATTTTGAATTGTGTACCAAAACTCATATGTTCAATCATATGTTATTAAAATAACTTTTTATTAATTGGCCTGTTGGCCTCTTGTTTGGGTGACTTTTTGGTGAGGGGTGTCTATTACAGGTCCCCAGATCTAAACATCCTCCAGTCCACATTTTCCGATGAAATAAACGCTGGAAGAATTGTGAAATTACATTCCATTATTAGTGCACTTGGGAATCTGTGTTTTTCTCTGTATGTTTTTGAGGTCTCCCAACAAAGATCTCTCCCAGTGTGTCGCTCCGGAGTTGGCGCAAGATAAAGATACTTCTGTGTTTTTCTACATATATATATATATATATATATGCATCGATGGAGGCAGCACTCAGTTAAAAGACATCTCACAGCAGGTATGAATGCAACAAAGTTTTTTGACCTGAGGACGGTGTGAATAATAAAACTCTGAAATGTTGATGCCACAAGGACTGATATATATATATATATAAATACATATATCTACACAGTATATATATATATATATATATATATATATATATCAGCAATTCTTCCCCACCTGTGGCCAGATGATGTCAGGAACAAAATAGAGGCGGCACTCCACGGATTTATGATTAGAAAAACTTGTACTCAAACAGCATGATAGAATGTGAGAACAGTGCTCAAAAAAAGGGGTTACATCTTAACACAATAGCCCTCATTCCAAGTTGTTTGCTCGCTAGCTGCTTTTAGCAGCATTGCAAACGCTAGGCCAGGAGTGTATCTTAGCTTTGCAGAATAGCGTACGAAAGATTAGCAGAACTGCTACTAAATAAGTCCCTGCAGTTTCTGAATAGCTCCAGACCTACTCCTAGACTGCGATCACCTTGGTCCGTTTAGTTCCTGGATTGACGTCATAAACACGCCCTGCATTTGGCCAGCCACTCCCCCGTTTCCTGCGTTTTTACCTGGCACGCCTGCGTTTTTTAGCACAGTCCCTGAAAATGGCCAGTTTCCGCCCAGAAACAACCACTTCCTGTCAATCACAGTACGATCACTTGAGCGATGAAAAAACGCCTCTCGAGCTTGTATAAATCTACAAAGTTTTGTGTGAAAGTACTTAGCGCATGCGCGCTGCATACCATGCACATGCACATTTTTGCCTTTTTTTACTTAATCGCTGCACTGCGAAAATCGGCAGCGAGCAATCAACTCGGAATGACTACCAGTGTTTCAAGGCTGCAAAGCCTTTTCTTCAGGTGAGGTAACCAATAACAAGTGAAGCAAAAGTGAACCAAAAACTGAATGAACAAACAGCTTACCTGTTAAATAGAAGCAAGTGAAGAATGAGAGGTGCTCCCGGTGTCTGAGACCGGGACTTCAGGTTGGGTAACCTGAGCGGCCCTCCGATAACGTGTCTGCTGCTTAGCAACGTGGTATACGTTCTCAGATGCCAGGAGCACCTCTCACGTTTCACTTGCTTATATTTAACAGGGAAGCTGTTTGTTCATTCGGTTTTTGGTACATGTTTGCTTCACTTGTTATTGGTTACTTCACCTGAAGAAATGGGTTTGCAGCTTGAAACGTCATGTTAAGATGTAACCCCTGTTTTCGAGCACTGTTCTCAAGTTTTATCATGCTGTTTGAATACAAGCTTTTCTAATTATAAGTCTGTGGAGTGCCGCCTCTATTTTGTTCC
Organism: Pseudophryne corroboree; assembly: GCF_028390025.1. Lineage (NCBI taxonomy): Eukaryota > Metazoa > Chordata > Amphibia > Anura > Myobatrachidae > Pseudophryne > Pseudophryne corroboree. The sequence continues at coordinate 478,550,672 of NC_086448.1, read as the reverse complement.
TTACACCACCTGGCCACAGGTGGGGTAGTATTACTTATGTATTACCATTAGGACTGCACCCCGGCAAATGTATTGTTACCCAGAGTGCCGGATTACAAGTCTGGGTGTATATATATATATATATATATATATATGGCAGTCCTTTTTCTCTCAACAGTAGAGAAAATTCCAAGCACCAGAAACCTCTGAGTTGTAGCACAGGTATAGGATAAATACCGCATCACTTTCCCAATGAAGCTCCGGACTCCTGGAGCAGGATTGATTTCTAGGATTAAAACATAATGGAAAAGGCGCTCATAGTGCAGACTGTTTATTCAATTTAAAAACAGTAACAGGTCCACTCTCGGAATCCTGCACTGAATTGTGTGACTAGGGGGCAAAATCATTTCTTTTGATTCTCCCTTTTCTTATACTGAAGTAGGCCAGTCCTTTCTTTTAGCCTAGCTTTTTCTCTAGCTGTTGACACAAATTTTTCTGGGTAGCCCTTTCAGTAAATCTATCAGTATACATTTGAGCTTGCTCATCAAACTTTGATACATGGGTGCAATTCCTACGAAGTCTAGTGTATTGGGACAGGGGAATGTTTTCCTTTCATTGCGGAAGGTGACAGCTAGTGTATTCCAAGTAGCTGTTACTGTCTACCTGTTTGAAATGTGTGGAGGTTTCAATAACCCCAGAGCTTTGAAAATTTTCTATAGATAATATCAGGTCAAGGAACTCAAGACCCGTAAATTTTAAATTGTATGAAATAATATTAATCTCTTTTAGAAAATCATTCCACTCTGGCTCGGTACCCTTCCAGACTATTAGTACATTATCTATATACCTTTTGTACATGATGATATTTTCCTTAAGCCTCCCATGGATTATTTCCTGTTTCCATTCAGCCATATATATATTGGCTAGGCTTGGAGCACAAATACTGCCCATTGCTGAGCCACAGACTTGTTTATACCAGTCATCTTGAAATGTAAAATAATTATATCCAAGTACAAAATATAAACATTTAGAAATAAATTCAAGCTTCACATCATTGTTTTCAGGATCTTGCCTAAGTTTGTTCTCAACTGCATGTATACCTTTGTCGTGAGGAATAGAGGTGTACAGGGACTGCACATCCACAGAACACCATTTAAAAGTATCTTGCCACTTAAGATCACTTATCAGTTGTAGCACATACGTGGAGTCTTGAATATATGACTCAAGAAGGGGAACTTACTTCTTTATATAGCTATCAACATATTCGGATATTCTTGATGTCAGGGACCCAATCCTAGCCTGTCTGACGCACTGTGTCCACCTGTGCAGCTGCTCCCACTGTCTGATCCAGAGAGGTTTCCTGACGAGTCACGGCTATACCATAGCCGGAGGCGCGGTGTGTGGTCCCGGGCGGCGGGCAGTGGGTATGCAGTTTGTGCCCGTGGAATTTCTTTGAACCATGTGGTAACCAGCCCACAGCATGTGCTATATGGTATGAGTCCTATACAATTTGTCCGTGGACCTGTTACTGTTTTTAAATTGAATAAACAGTCTGCACTTTGAGCGCCTTTTCTATTGTTTTATTCCTAGAAAAAAAATATATATATATATATATATAGAGAGAGAGAGATACCGTGTATGTATATATATATATATATATATATATATATAGAAATCCAACAATGAACGGCACTCAGAGACAGCATATGTGAAAAAAATTGTATTCCATACAGTCAACGTTTCGGGGATCAAGTCCCCGTCGTCAGGACAAATGTACAGCAGAATCAACAAGAATAGCCAACACTTACCCTCCTAAATACCCAAGTGATCCTACCGGTGCCGTCCGCCTCGTGCACGCCCGCAGCTCAAACCCCGCTTCCACGTGCGTCATCTGACATCCGCTTCCGGCAACAGCCGTCTCTATGGGAACCGCAGCTTGCGGCTCACCTCGTCCCCGGCTGCGTTCCATCAGCAGGAGAGGACGCCGGCCGGACCCACGGGGGAGGAGGGGCTGTAAGCACAGGAGAACAACAGAGATATAAAACTCAATACATAATCGTAGATGAAGTATTGGGTGTGTCTCGGCAATCCCTTCTGGAACCGACGAGTAGACACCTTAAAAATAGGATTCCTTTTCCTAGTGATTATACCTCCTCTAGCGGGGTGATTAGCAGAGCCATGAAGACCCTGTGGCCAATTGTGTTGTCTGACCCTGAGCTTAAAGTGTTCCATCACACTACCCCCCTTATGTCGTTCCGGCGTAGTCGTAACATCAAAGACAGAATTGTTAGAACTGACATTACCGGTATGGGTATTGCGAGACTCCCCAATGTCTATTACAAACCTGATGGATGCTACCGTTGCAGTGGTTGTGCGACTTGTAAGCTGATGATGAATTGTAAATCTTTCAAACATCCCCACTGCAATAAAACATATGATATTAGGTTTGTGTTAACCTTTTCATCTGTTTTTGTTGTATACATTATTGTCTGCCCCTGTGGGTTAATGTATGTAGGTCTAACTACCCGAAAGTTCTCTGAAAGGATGGCGGCTCACAGATCAGCTATCAAACTTACTCTTGAGGGTAAAACAATTGATCAACCGGTAGCCAAACATTTTAAAAGTGCTGGTCATTCGTTAGAGTCCCTTCGGTATTTTATTATCGATCACGTGCCCCTCAACCTGAGGGGCGGTGATCGTGCAAAGTCCCTTTTAGTCAAAGAAACTAGATGGATCATGAGATTGGGTACCTGTGCCCCGGGTGGGTTAAATGAAAAAATCAACTGGAATATGCTTGTGTAATTTATTCCCTTTATGTGGATACGGGGGATGTGGTTCATCGTGATGTATTTGATGGTTTCTATCATTTTTCTTTGTACTTGTGTTGTTTTTCTCTATCTTTGTTTTATACGATTATGTATTGAGTTTTATATCTCTGTTGTTCTCCTGTGCTTTCAGCCCCTCCTCCCACGTGGGTCCGGCTGGCGTCCTCTCCTGCTGATGGAACGCAGCCGGGGACGAGGTGAGCCGCAAGCTGCGGTTCCCATGGAGACGGCTGTTGCCGGAAGCGGATGTCAGATGACGCACGCGGAAGCGGGGTTTGAGCTGCGGGCGTGCACGGGACGGACGGCACCGGTAGGATCACTTGGGTATTTAGGAGGGTAAGTGTTGGCTATTCTTGTTGATTCTGCTGTACATTTGTCCTGACGACGGGGACTTGATCCCCGAAACGTTGACTGTATGGAATACAATTTTTTTCACATATGCTGTCTGAGTGCCGTTTATTGTTGGATTTCTATGGATGATTGGTCCTGGCACCTGAGCACCAGTGATTTCGTTGTTGGAGTGCCGGCTGCTGCTGGATATATATATATATATATATATATATATATATATACACTGTACATCTATGAGGTTTTACCTTATTTTAAGATGAAATAAAAAGCCAACCCATGTTTGTTTGAACATTTAAAAAAAATATATATTTAACATCATACTTTAAAGATGCTTACACACTTGCCGATATATTGGCCATTCTATTGAACAGCCAATATATATTGCAGGTCCGTCGGCCAGTGTGTACACGCAACATGTCTGTGAATGCCGTCGTTCACAGACATGTTACATCGGCCCTGCAGTACAGCTGATGGCCAATATATCTAATTATATATTGGCACATCGTGCTGTGTGTATGGGTGGTTAGTCAACCACCCATACACTTGCTGCAGATGCCGGCGGTGATTGACAGCACAACTGGACGGGCACATGTAAATTAGTGATGAGCGAGGTTCGGTTTTACTCGGTTTTACTCGGTTTTACTCGGTTCTCAAAACGGCATCTTATTGGCTATCCAAAACACGTGACATCCGTGAGCCAATAAGATGCCGTTTTGAGAACCGAGTAAAACCGAGTAAAACCGAGTAAAACCGAATCCGCTCATCACTAATGTAAATGCCCACCCAGTTCATGACATCAGTCCTGCCGGATTGGGCAGTGATCAACAGATATATCTACAAAAGTGTACACAGCATTACATACTCAAACAGCAAGAAAAAAATATAAAATGCAAATATTTATGAATAAATGTATTAGCCATTCTACAGCATTTTGAATTCGTTCCAAACTTAAAGTTCTGGTCTCATCGTACCATGATGCTGACTGGGCAGGGGAGTGGGAAGGGTAATTGACAGTGGACTGGGGAGTGGACTGGGAAGGGATTAGGGCTGGACTGGGGACTGGGCAGGGGAAAGGGCAGCGGGACGTGGACTGGGCAGGGGTGAGGACAGGAGAATGTGAAGGTATAAAGGACTGGGCAGGGGAGTAGGCATAGATGGAGGACGGAGTAAGGGAGCGCTGTCTTCTGTGGTGGCCCTATCTTTGTCCCTGAAGTTGTATGTTTCCTGTTACTAATATATAATATAGAAACAAAAATAAATATACATTAAAAACATATAATGGATGTGGAGGTGCACACGGAGTGGTAAATCTCAAACTATTTTGCAGTAATGTGTTGATGTGACTATAATAAGATTTTTAACAGTCCTCTGTATATAAATGAGTGGGAACTCCTTAATCAATAGAGTACAGTAGGTGCTGGAATTCATATAACAAATCAAACACAGTGCAGGGAAAGAGAAACGGAGTGCCTACCAGTGTTGCAAATTAAGTGTCACCAACAAAATATAGAGCAAAATGAAAATAAAGGCACTATTTATTAGAGATGAGCGGGTTCGGTTTCTCTGAATCCGAACCCGCCAGAACTTCATGTTTTTTTTCACGGGTCCGAGCGACTCGGATCTTCCCGCCTTGCTCGGTTAACCCGAGCGCGCCCGAACGTCATCATGACGCTGTCGGATTCTCGCGAGGCTCGGATTCTATCGCGAGACTCGGATTCTATATAAGGAGCCCGCGTCGCCGCCATTTTCACACGTGCATTGAGATTGATAGGGAGAGGACGTGGCTGGCGTCCTCTCCGTTTAGAATTAGAATAGATTAGAGAGACACTTGATTTACTAATTTTGGGGAGCATTAGGAGTACTCAGTAGTGTACAGTGCAGAGTTTTGCTGATAGTGACCAGTGACCACCACTTTTATTTATAATCCGTTCTCTGCCTGAAAAAAGCGATACACAGCACACAGTGACTCAGTCACATACCATATCTGTGTGCACTGCTCAGGCTCAGGCCAGTGTGCTGCATCATCTATTATCTATCTATATATAATATTATATATATCTGTCTGACTGCTCAGCTCACACAGCTTATAATTGTGGGGGAGACTGGGGAGCACTACTGCAGTGCCAGTTATAGGTTATAGCAGGAGCCAGGAGTACATAATATATTATATAGTGAGTGACCACCAGACACACAGTGCAGTTTATTTAATATATCCGTTCTCTGCCTGAAAAAAGCGATACACACAGTGACTCAGTCAGTCACATACCATATCTGTGTGCACTGCTCAGGCTCAGGCCAGTGTGCTGCATCATCTATATATATATTATATATCTGTCTGACTGCTCAGCTCACACAGCTTATAATTGTGGGGGAGACTGGGGAGCACTACTGCAGTGCCAGTTATAGGTTATAGCAGGAGCCAGGAGTACATAATATTATATTAAAATTAAACAGTGCACACTTTTGCTGCAGGAGTGCCACTGCCAGTGTGACTAGTGACCAGTGACCTGACCACCAGTATATATAATATTAGTAGTATACTATCTCTTTATCAACCAGTCTATATTAGCAGCAGACACAGTACAGTGCGGTAGTTCACGGCTGTGGCTACCTCTGTGTCGGCACTCGGCAGCCCGTCCATAATTGTATATACCACCTAACCGTGTTTTTTTTTTCTTTCTTTATACATACATACTAGTTACGAGTATACTATCTCTTTATCAACCAGTCTATATATTAGCAGCAGACACAGTACAGTGCGGTAGTTCACGGCTGTGGCTACCTCTGTGTCGGCACTCGGCAGCCCGTCCATAATTGTATATACCACCTAACCGTGGTTTTTTTTTCTTTCTTTATACATACATACTAGTTACGAGTATACTATCTCTTTATCAACCAGTCTATATATTAGCAGCAGACACAGTACAGTGCGGTAGTTCACGGCTGTGGCTACCTCTGTGTCGGCACTCGGCAGCCCGTCCATAATTGTATATACCACCTAACCGTGGTTTTTTTTTCTTTCTTTATACATACATACTAGTTACGAGTATACTATCTCTTTATCAACCAGTCTATATATTAGCAGCAGACACAGTACAGTGCGGTAGTTCACGGCTGTGGCTACCTCTGTGTCGGCACTCGGCAGCCCGTCCATAATTGTATATACCACCTAACCGTGTTTTTTTTTTCTTTCTTTATACATACATACTAGTTACGAGTATACTATCTCTTTATCAACCAGTCTATATATTAGCAGCAGACACAGTACAGTGCGGTAGTTCACGGCTGTGGCTACCTCTGTGTCGGCACTCGGCAGCCCGTCCATAATTGTATATACCACCTAACCGTGGTTTTTTTTTCTTTCTTTATACATACATACTAGTTACGAGTATACTATCTCTTTATCAACCAGTCTATATATTAGCAGCAGACACAGTACAGTGCGGTAGTTCACGGCTGTGGCTACCTCTGTGTCGGCACTCGGCAGCCCGTCCATAATTGTATATACCACCTAACCGTGGTTTTTTTTTCTTTCTTTATACATACATACTAGTTACGAGTATACTATCTCTTTATCAACCAGTCTATATATTAGCAGCAGACACAGTACAGTGCGGTAGTTCACGGCTGTGGCTACCTCTGTGTCGGCACTCGGCAGCCCGTCCATAATTGTATATACCACCTAACCGTGGTTTTTTTTTCTTTCTTTATACATACATACTAGTTACGAGTATACTATCTCTTTATCAACCAGTCTATATATTAGCAGCAGACACAGTACAGTGCGGTAGTTCACGGCTGTGGCTACCTCTGTGTCGGCACTCGGCAGCCCGTCCATAATTGTATATACCACCTAACCGTGGTTTTTTTTTCTTTCTTTATACATACATACTAGTTACGAGTATACTATCTCTTTATCAACCAGTCTATATATTAGCAGCAGACACAGTACAGTGCGGTAGTTCACGGCTGTGGCTACCTCTGTGTCGGCACTCGGCAGCCCGTCCATAATTGTATATACCACCTAACCGTGGTTTTTTTTTCTTTCTTTATACATACATACTAGTTACGAGTATACTATCTCTTTATCAACCAGTCTATATATTAGCAGCAGACACAGTACAGTGCGGTAGTTCACGGCTGTGGCTACCTCTGTGTCGGCACTCGGCAGCCCGTCCATAATTGTATACTAGTATCCAATCCATCCATCTCCATTGTTTACCTGAGGTGCCTTTTAGTTGTGCCTATTAAAATATGGAGAACAAAAATGTTGAGGTTCCAAAATTAGGGAAAGATCAAGATCCACTTCCACCTCGTGCTGAAGCTGCTGCCACTAGTCATGGCCGAGACGATGAAATGCCAGCAACGTCGTCTGCCAAGGCCGATGCCCAATGGCATAGTACAGAGCATGTCAAAACCAAAACACCAAATATCAGTAAAAAAAGGACTCCAAAACCTAAAATAAAATTGTCGGAGGAGAAGCGTAAACTTGCCAATATGCCATTTACCACACGGAGTGGCAAGGAACGGCTGAGGCCCTGGCCTATGTTCATGGCTAGTGGTTCAGCTTCACATGAGGATGGAAGCACTCAGCCTCTCGCTAGAAAACTGAAAAGACTCAAGCTGGCAAAAGCACCGCAAAGAACTGTGCGTTCTTTGAAATCCCAAATCCACAAGGAGAGTCCAATTGTGTCGGTTGAGATGCCTGACCTTCCCAACACTGGACGTGAAGAGCATGCGCCTTCCACCATTTGCACGCCCCCTGCAAGTGCTGGAAGGAGCACCCGCAGTCCAGTTCCTGATAGTCAGATTGAAGATGTCAGTGTTGAAGTACACCAGGATGAGGAGGATATGGGTGTTGCTGGCGCTGGGGAGGAAATTGACCAGGAGGATTCTGATGGTGAGGTGGTTTGTTTAAGTCAGGCACCCGGGGAGACACCTGTTGTCCGTGGGAGGAATATGGCCGTTGACATGCCAGGTGAAAATACCAAAAAAATCAGCTCTTCGGTGTGGAGGTATTTCACCAGAAATGCGGACAACAGGTGTCAAGCCGTGTGTTCCCTTTGTCAAGCTGTAATAAGTAGGGGTAAGGATGTTAACCACCTCGGAACATCCTCCCTTATACGTCACCTGCAGCGCATTCATAATAAGTCAGTGACAAGTTCAAAAACTTTGGGTGACAGCGGAAGCAGTCCACTGACCAGTAAATCCCTTCCTCTTGTAACCAAGCTCACGCAAACCACCCCACCAACTCCCTCAGTGTCAATTTCCTCCTTCCCCAGGAATGCCAATAGTCCTGCAGGCCATGTCACTGGCAATTCTGACGAGTCCTCTCCTGCCTGGGATTCCTCCGATGCATCCTTGCGTGTAACGCCTACTGCTGCTGGCGCTGCTGTTGTTGCCGCTGGGAGTCGATGGTCATCCCAGAGGGGAAGTCGTAAGCCCACTTGTACTACTTCCAGTAAGCAATTGACTGTTCAACAGTCCTTTGCGAGGAAGATGAAATATCACAGCAGTCATCCTACTGCAAAGCGGATAACTGAGTCCTTGACAACTATGTTGGTGTTAGACGTGCGTCCGGTATCCGCCGTTAGTTCACAGGGAACTAGACAATTTATTGAGGCAGTGTGCCCCCGTTACCAAATACCATCTAGGTTCCACTTCTCTAGGCAGGCGATACCGAGAATGTACACGGACGTCAGAAAAAGACTCACCAGTGTCCTAAAAAATGCAGTTGTACCCAATGTCCACTTAACCACGGACATGTGGACAAGTGGAGCAGGGCAGGGTCAGGACTATATGACTGTGACAGCCCACTGGGTAGATGTATGGACTCCCGCCGCAAGAACAGCAGCGGCGGCACCAGTAGCAGCATCTCGCAAACGCCAACTCTTTCCTAGGCAGGCTACGCTTTCTATCACCGCTTTCCAGAATACGCACACAGCTGAAAACCTCTTACGGCAACTGAGGAAGATCATCGCGGAATGGCTTACCCCAATTGGACTCTCCTGTGGATTTGTGGCATCGGACAACGCCAGCAATATTGTGTGTGCATTAAATATGGGCAAATTCCAGCACGTCCCATGTTTTGCACATACCTTGAATTTGGTGGTGCAGAATTTTTTAAAAAACGACAGGGGCGTGCAAGAGATGCTGTCGGTGGCCAGAAAAATTGCGGGACACTTTCGGCGTACAGGCACCACGTACAGAAGACTGGAGCACCACCAAAAACTACTGAACCTGCCCTGCCATCATCTGAAGCAAGAAGTGGTAACGAGGTGGAATTCAACCCTCTATATGCTTCAGAGGTTGGAGGAGCAGCAAAAGGCCATTCAAGCCTATACAATTGAGCACGATATAGGAGATGGAATGCACCTGTCTCAAGTGCAGTGGAGAATGATTTCAACGTTGTGCAAGGTTCTGATGCCCTTTGAACTTGCCACACGTGAAGTCAGTTCAGACACTGCCAGCCTGAGTCAGGTCATTCCCCTCATCAGGCTTTTGCAGAAGAAGCTGGAGGCATTGAAGAAGGAGCTAAAAGGGAGCGATTCCGCTAGGCATGTGGGACTTGTGGATGCAGCCCTTAATTCGCTTAACTAGGATTCACGGGTGGTCAATCTGTTGAAATCAGAGCACTACATTTTGGCCACCGTGCTCGATCCTAGATTTAAAGCCTACCTTGGATCTCTCTTTCCGGCAGACACAGGTCTGCTGGGGTTGAAAGACCTGCTGGTGACAAAATTGTCAAGTCAAGCGGAACGCGACCTGTCAACATCTCCTCCTTCACATTCTCCCGCAACTGGGGGTGCGAGGAAAAGGCTCAGAATTCCGAGCCCACCCGCTGGCGGTGATGCAGGGCAGTCTGGAGCGACTGCTGATGCTGACATCTGGTCCGGACTGAAGGACCTGACAACGATTACGGACATGTCGTCTACTGTCACTGCATATGATTCTCTCAACATTGATAGAATGGTGGAGGATTATATGAGTGACCGCATCCAAGTAGGCACGTCACACAGTCCGTACTTATACTGGCAGGAAAAAGAGGCAATTTGGAGGCCCTTGCACAAACTGGCTTTATTCTACCTAAGTTGCCCTCCCACAAGTGTGTACTCCGAAAGAGTGTTTAGTGCCGCCGCTCACCTTGTCAGCAATCGGCGTACGAGGTTACATCCAGAAAATGTGGAGAAGATGATGTTCATTAAAATGAATTATAATCAATTCCTCCGCGGAGACATTGACCAGCAGCAATTGCCTCCACAAAGTACACAGGGAGCTGAGATGGTGGATTCCAGTGGGGACGAATTGATAATCTGTGAGGAGGGGGATGTACACGGTGATATATCGGAGGGTGAAGATGAGGTGGACATCTTGCCTCTGTAGAGCCAGTTTGTGCAAGGAGAGATTAATTGCTTCTTTTTTGGGGGGGGTCCAAACCAACCCGTCATATCAGTCACAGTCGTGTGGCAGACCCTGTCACTGAAATGATGGGTTGGTTAAAGTGTGCATGTCCTGTTTTGTTTATACAACATAAGGGTGGGTGGGAGGGCCCAAGGACAATTCCATCTTGCACCTCTTTTTTCTTTTCTTTTTCTTTGCATCATGTGCTGATTGGGGAGGGTTTTTTTGGAAGGGACATCCTGCGTGACACTGCAGTGCCACTCCTAGATGGGCCCGGTGTTTGTGTCGGCCACTAGGGTCGCTAATCTTACTCACACAGTCAGCTACCTCATTGCGCCTCTTTTTTTCTTTGCGTCATGTGCTGTTTGGGGAGGGTTTTTTGGAAGGGACATCCTGCGTGACACTGCAGTGCCACTCCTAGATGGGCCCGGTGTTTGTGTCGGCCACTAGGGTCGCTAATCTTACTCACACAGCTACCTCATTGCGCCTCTTTTTTTCTTTGCGTCATGTGCTGTTTGGGGAGGGTTTTTTGGAAGGGACATCCTGCGTGACACTGCAGTGCCACTCCTAGATGGGCCCGGTGTTTGTGTCGGCCACTAGGGTCGCTAATCTTACTCACACAGCTACCTCATTGCGCCTCTTTTTTTCTTTGCGTCATGTGCTGTTTGGGGAGGGTTTTTTGGAAGGGCCATCCTGCGTGACACTGCAGTGCCACTCCTAGATGGGCCCGGTGTTTGTGTCGGCCACTAGGGTCGCTAATCTTACTCACACAGCTACCTCATTGCGCCTCTTTTTTTCTTTGCGTCATGTGCTGTTTGGGGAGGGTTTTTTGGAAGGGCCATCCTGCGTGACACTGCAGTGCCACTCCTAGATGGGCCCGGTGTTTGTGTCGGCCACTAGGGTCGCTAATCTTACTCACACAGCTACCTCATTGCGCCTCTTTTTTTCTTTGCGTCATGTGCTGTTTGGGGAGGGTTTTTTGGAAGGGCCATCCTGCGTGACACTGCAGTGCCACTCCTAGATGGGCCCGGTGTTTGTGTCGGCCACTAGGGTCGCTAATCTTACTCACACAGCTACCTCATTGCGCCTCTTTTTTTCTTTGCGTCATGTGCTGTTTGGGGAGGGTTTTTTGGAAGGGACATCCTGCGTGACACTGCAGTGCCACTCCTAGATGGGCCCGGTGTTTGTGTCGGCCACTAGGGTCGCTTATCTTACTCACACAGCGACCTCGGTGCAAATTTTAGGACTAAAAATAATATTGTGAGGTGTGAGGTATTCAGAATAGACTGAAAATGAGTGTAAATTATGGTTTTTGAGGTTAATAATACTTTGGGATCAAAATGACCCCCAAATTCTATGATTTAAGCTGTTTTTTAGTGTTTTTTGAAAAAAACACCCGAATCCAAAACACACCCGAATCCGACAAAAAAAATTCGGTGAGGTTTTGCCAAAACGCGGTCGAACCCAAAACACGGCCGCGGAACCGAACCCAAAACCAAAACACAAAACCCGAAAAATTTCAGGCGCTCATCTCTACTATTTATCTGGCAAAAGGTATCTTCAGTCAAATGACCACCATAGGAATCATAATATATGAAATACAAAAGCAGAAATGCAACATAGTGTGTACCATTTTAGTACTACAATCTTAATCAAAAAACTGATTTGTGTATAATCTTTTTTTAGGAACTTTTCAGTCCCACAATAATAATCCACAGTCAGGGATAGTAAGAGGCTAAAATACAAAGTTTTGAACATGCAGTGACATATAAATGTTAAAAAATACACATACAACATAAAAAAACATATATGAGCTTATCTGTTTATTTAGAGGGGTTCAGGTACAGCAAACCCAATGCGTTTTGTCTTTAAGCAACAAGGGGATACAAGTAATCTGCTAGGGAACCACATTGACTACATAACCAATTAAAAATGGATACCACACATGGCTTAGCATTGTGACATCACATCCTGTAACAAACTACTAAAGCATCAAAAATGGCTATAACAGCTAGCTGGGTGTATATACTTGTATTATATTTAGAATTAGATAGAAACCAGCTGAAATAATGGAACATGAAAATGAAATTTAAAAAAAAAAGAAAAGAAAACAGTATTCTTTTTTAAAAAGATGGTGGTGGAACGAACATGGAATACACCACTGTCTATTTTGGCAGTGAAATGCAAGGTGGAAGACACCGCCATCTAAGGTCTATACTTCATTTCTGCCACATCCATCAGAGATTGATAGCTGCCACTAGCGGAATCACAGGAGTAACAATTATATACATAAGGGGCACAAAGTGAATCAGGAGACAGTCATTGAATATTACCAGCATTTAGGGTCTCAATTCTGTGTTGGTTCTTGGATGTATGGAATGCACGGAGGCTGTAACTGAATGTCCTCCAGCTTAAAGCTCAGCCGTTTTCCTGAAGAATGCTTAACTTCCAGCGCCGGCAGCCATTTTTGGAAGGTCCATAGGTCGTTGGAGAGTAGAAGAATATTGGCCAGTGATGCATTAATACGACATATGATACTAGAAATTAAGAACATCATATTAGATATAGTTCGTATGAACAGGTGTAAGGTGAAGTGTAAGGTGACCATAGTGTAAACATGACAAAAAAAATATTAATTAAAGAGACATGCTCATTCATAAAGGAGACAGGTAATTATAATAACTAGTGCTGGATTTCTGAATTTGAAATTGTATATTCAGTAAAGTTTTAAAAACTTCATACAGCATTGACAATGCCTGCAAACCTGTCATGCACATACACTACATACAACATTACTAGCTGTACACCCAGTATTCCACAACTATGTGTAAATAGCAAATATGCACCAGAGTAGCAAATATTAGCATGCTTATGGATATCAATGGATGTCCTCAGTAGAACCAACAACTTTGGCTGTCTATGCTGGACAGAACTACAGTGGTTTTCCAGCTGGAATATAGTCTGGTGGGAGCAAAAGCATCTGGCACAGCAATATGTACCTTTGTGTAGGCTACACTTTTTGCCCTATTATTAACATAATGTTTTGGACCACTTGGCCCAGCCTGCAGTCCATCACAGAGGTAAGGATGTGTTACTCCGCTGTGGTGAAGACAGTGGCTTTCATGATGGCAATGACACATTTTCATTGTTGGATACTATTTAATGGTGTAGTTCAGGGGTGGCCAACCAGTCAGAGACAAAGAGCCAAAAAATCTTGTTAGGTACGTCAAAGAGCCGACATCAAGCCGACATCAAGCCGAAGGTGCGTGTGCAAAAATGGGGTGTGGCCTTGTGCCTGCTAGGCTACACCCCTGGTATAAAATACAATGAAAATGCCAGATCCACATAAAATACATTGAAAAAGACACTTCCACATAAAATAATTTAAAAAATCCAGATCCACATAACATATATTGAAACAGCCATATTCCATACCTCCCATCTCCCGCCATTCGGTACCTGTCCTGCTGTCCCACCCGCGGGCAGCAGTGTCCCGCGGATGGGGGGGGGGGCAGTTGGGGGGAGGCTCTGATCACCCGCTGCTCTGCTCTGCAAAGCAGCCGGTGATCACTGAATACAGGCTGTGCGCACGTGCACGGCATGTATTCAGAGCTAGGAGGGGAGCGGGGGATGCCCTGCTGCTTGGGTATGGCTGGGCATGCCCCCAAAAGGCAGAATATGGTCTGTTTGGCGAGGCCACGCCCACTCGAGCGAGGTCACGTCCGTCATGGGCGAGGCCACGCCGATTTGCGAGTCCCGCTTTCATCCACCCAAAAGTTGGGAGGTATGATATTCACATAATACACTTCAGCTCCTCCGTGTGTCACTCCAGTCAGCACCCTCCTGTGTCACTCCAGCCAGCCCATGTGTGAATGTGTCACTCCTGCTAGTACCCTCCTGTGTCACTCCAGCCAACTTCCCCATGTGTCACTCCAGCCAGCTCCCCCATGTGTCACTCCTGCCAGCACCCTCCTTTATCACTCCAGGCAGCTCCCCCATTATATCTCTCCTGCGAGGATCCTTCTGTGTCACTCCAGCCCACCCTCATATGTCACTACAGCCCAGTATCTGGCTCCCTCAGTTTTCAGCCGCTGTAGTGCTGTTGTGTGTCTGGCTGGAGTGCAGCGGTTTCCAGGATCTGTTGTGGTCAGGTGACTGAGTGTTGGGAGCCACATTTGAATAAAGAAAGAACCGCATGCGGCTCAAGAGCCACGCGTTGGCCACAGCTGGTGTAGTTTGATTGGTAGTCTACATTAATATGGTGGAAATATGCAGCAGTGTATGCATAACATATATTTCAATAAAATAAAACAGTATTTTACCTCTAGTAATACTGTACAACTTAATGTTTCACTCTGTAGAAATAAGCATTTCTATAGTGTTGAACTCCCTAACTTGAACTAGAGATGTATGGTGGACACTTTTTCTGTTTTGTGTTTTAGATCTGGATCCCCGCTCATATTTTGGATCTGGATTGGTTTTGACAAAACCACCCTTTCGGGTTTTGGTTTTGGATGATTTTTGAAAAAAACATAAAAACAGCTAAAATCACAGAATTTGGGGGTAATTTTGATCCTACAGTATTATTAACCTCAATAACATTCATTTCCACTCATTCCCAGTCTATTCTGAACACCTCACACCTCACAATATTTTTTTAGGCCAAGAGGTAGCACCGAGGTCGCTGGATGACAAAGCTAAGTGGATGGCACAAACACCTGGCCCATCTAGGAGTGCCACTTCAGTGGCATACAGGATGGCAGATTTAAAAACTAGGCCCCAAAGAGCACATAATGCAAAGAAAAAAAGGTGCAACGAGATCGCTGGATGACTTAGCTAAGCGACACAAGTGAGCGGCACAAACATCTGGCCCATCTAGGAGTGGCACTGCAGTTTCAGACAGGATGGCAGTTTTAAAAACTAGACCCCAAAGAGCACATAATGCAAAGAAAAAAAAGAGGTGCAATTAAAAATTAGAGCGGCACACGCAATCAGGAACAACACACAGGCTTTCACCTCCACTCCTATATTGGTGTGGAACAGAAAGTAATTCAACCAAGCAAATATATCATTATTAATTACCACATTTCATGACAAACTGAAAACCAGGGGCCAAAACCTCCAGAATTGTACCCCCTTCTCCATGTTCAGGGATTAAAATAATCTCAGATTTAATGCTGGGATGCAAATAAACTGGTGTATACCACAGGATCAAGATTGGATATTTTTCCCACCACGGAGTCTGGAGACTTATTTTGTGAGAATCTCGTGGGGGGCGGGGGTGTTCTATTTTTTTATTGCATTTTAATTTACATATTTTGGTGCAGATACCTAATTTTTATTTTTCACAGCTCCCAGTTAAACGCATGTGAGCATACCTGTGTGTCTTGTTTATTTTATTCCTATTTATTTTTAAATAAAGCAGCCTCTTAGATGTTTTAGCAGCCCCTCCTTAGCCGCCACAGCAGCTACGGATGGGTCAAGTTGAGTTCGGGTGGTTTCGGTAAAGTATTAAGTACGACTGTGCAGTGAATTTTTATGTTATTGAGACCATGCCCTAGTGCAGTTTACCACTATACAGTCGAAACTCATTTTATATAATAAGTAGGACTGTGGGAGGAAGCAATGCTAACTTCTGTGCCACCAGCATGCCTCAGCCTGGCAAGCCAGACATCTTCTTGGCTGTAAGCCGCCAATAGACTCCATACTGGGCCTTATTCAGTAACTGTGCCCCACAGGAGTTCCTTGCCCATCTAGAGCTGCAGTGCAATGGAAAGCTGATGCAATGCAAGATCATTGAAACTCTGTTCGTCTAACACCACAAGGTCTTGCGATAACCCCACGCAGCCGTTAGGAAAAGAAGATCCCTGTACAACAACAAATTTGAAATAAATAATCTGAACATAATCTGGAACATCAAGAATAAATCAAAATTAAGGTTGTCTAATTGGATCCATTCATTTGAGTGAGTCCCTAACATGAAATAATTGAGAAGAACCTTTCTAATGTTCCAGCAGAAAATCTCACGTTTACCTCTTCAGCAGTTGCGCTGGATTATGATTCAGTCTTTTTTGAGTCACACTTACTTTGGCCACAAATGTGGTCTTTCCCCACTACATTTAAAAACACTTCGACAATTTCCATTTCCACCTTTGTGACTAGCTTTCACAAATCAGTTTGTGATGTTGAAGCTTGTTTCATATCTGCTTTAGGCTTTCATTTAAACCTAAGATCAAGTACAGCAGCATCCCTGGAATTTCACGGCAGCACCACTAGACTTATACAGCATAGACAGCACCCATGGAGAATTACACAACACAGCAGACAGGCAACAGCACCGCTGGACTAAAATGGCAGTAGGGCAGCACCCCTGGACTGATAGGGCAGAGGGGCAGCACCCCATATAGGGCAACACCCCTGCAATGACGTGGCAAAGAAAAGACGTGCAAGATGGAATTGTCCTTGGGCCCTCCCACCCACCCTTATATTGTATAAACAGGACATGCACACTTTAACAAATAAGCATTTCAGCGACATGACTGTGGCTGAAATGGTTGGTTTGTTTGGGCCCTCACCAACAAAGAAGCAATTAATCTCTCCTTGCACAAACTGGCTCTACAGTGGCAAGATGTCATCTTCATCCTTTTATCCCCCCCTTCAGTGTTTACATCCTCATCCTCACAGAGAAATATTATTCAAACAAACAAACCAGATAATTTAGGTGTCAGTGGACTGCTTACGCTTTTACCCAAAGTTTCTGAACTTGACAATCACTTATGATGAATGTGCTGCATGTAACGTATAAGGGAGGATGTTCCTAGGTGGTTAACATCCGTACCCCTACTTATTACAGATTGTCAAAGGCAACACCTGTTGTCCGGATTTGTGGAGAAATAATTCCACACCGAAGAGGTGGCTTTTTTGGTATTTTGTCCAGGCATGACAATGGGCTTTTTTTATCCCATGGGCAACAACTGTCTCCACTGGTGTCTTATTTAAACAAACCACATCACCATCAGAATCCTCATCGTCTACTTCCTTCGCAGCACCAGCTACACCCATACCCACCTCTTCCTGGTGTACTTCTACAGTGACATCCTCAATCTCAATATCAACAAATGAACTGGCAGTGCTCCTACCAGCACTTTCAGGGGGTATGCAAATGGTGGTAGGAGCCTCCTCTTCCCATACACATACAGTGTTTTGAAGGTCAAGCATAGACATTGCAACCATGGACAGTGCCAGCACCCCTGTATTTTCACAACACCCCTGCAATTTTACAGCATAGAAGACAAGGCCAGTGTACATTCATTTTCACTGCACCCCTGTATTTTTACAGCATACAGGACCAGTGTACTTTTATTTTAACAGCACCCCTGAATTTTAACAGCATAAATGGCCAGTGTACTTTTATTTTCACTGCACTCCTGTATTTTTACAGCATACAAGACAGAGACAGTGTACATTGATTTTCACTGCACCCTAGAATTATTACAGCATACAAGACAGGGCCAGTGTAAATTAATTTTCACTGCACCCCTGAATTTTTACAGCATACAAGACAGGGCCAGTGTACAGTACATTGATTTTCACTACACCCTAGAATTATTACAGCATACAGGGCCAGTGTAATGTTATTTTAACAGCAGCACCCCTATCTTTTACAGCATACAGGAGCAGTGTGCTTTTCATTTTTAACAACTGCACCCCTGAATTTTTACAGTATACAGGGCCAGTGTAATGTAATTTTAACAGCAGCACCTCACAGTGTGCTTTAATTTTTAACAACTGCACCCATTAATTTTTACAGCATACAGGGCCAGTGTAATGTTATTTTAACAGCAGCACCCCTATGTTTTACAGCATACAGGAGCAGTGTGCTTTTAATTTTTAACAACTGCACCCTTGAATTTTTACAGCATGCAGGGCCAGTGTAATGCTATTTTAACAGCAGCACCCCTATATTTTACAACATACAGGAGCAGTGTGCTTTCAATTTTTTAACAACTGCCCCCTGAAATTTTCCAGCATACAAGGCCAGTGTAATATTATTTTAACAGCAGCACATATAGCTATATTTAACAGCATACACCCATGTACAGCTGCTGCACCCATACAACACATGAAATACCGGGGACAGCCAAAACAGCACCCCTAACACAGCACAGGTACACCACAGTGACTGCAGCAGCACCCCTACAGAGCACACACTAACGCCACCCAACGCCACCACCCACTGAGAGACAGAGGTCTGTCTCTTTCACTCTCCAAGTCCAGAGTGACTCGTGGCTTTTTATATGGAATCCAAAACCAAAACCCACGAGAATCTGACAATGGGATGATGACGTTTTGCCTCATGCTGGTTTCAGAGTATTGAGGAAAGTCCTGAACTGGACTCAGATCCGGGCTCGGAATGGGATGTTTGGGGGGTCTCTGAGTACCAAACTTGCTCATCTCTATCTTGAACATTACCTTTTATACTCTTATAGCTCCCACACCCAGGTGTGCATATGCCTGCTGATGCATGGGGTAGCATACATAAGCTAGGTTGGCTGTCATGTCGACATGCATTTGCAACTATGGCAGATGAGGCAGGTGAGCTCCATGATTTCCTGGAATAGCTATTTTCTGACCTGAGTGCCCATGAAGACTAACATGTGGATGTTGATGCTGCAGATGCTGCTGCTCAGACATCACCAACCAATGTTGCTACCAGAGCTGCAGAGAGCAGCAGTACTGAATCCTCTCTTGAAGAATGTGTATACAGAAAAACAACACAATTTACTAAGGAGGAGAGACAAAACCTCATAAAAAGGAGAGTTATGGTAGACTTACCATGGTTAACTCTCTTTCTGTGAGGTACACTGGGTTCCACAGGGAAAACATCAGGGGTGTAGAGTGGGATCTTGATCCAGAGGCACCATCAGGTAAAGCTTTGACTGTCCCAGGATGCCTCCTCTATAACCCTGCCTCCAGGCACTGAGAGCACAGTTTCATTAACCAGTCAAATGCATTAACAGATAAATGAGAAGGCAGATGTTAGTCACATAGAACCACAATCTCATGACAGGAGAGGGTACCATTGGCTAATACCATACAACCCAAAGAAGCTAGGTGCATCAGGGTGGGCGCCCTGTGGAACCCAGTTGACCTTGCAGAAAGAGAGTTAACCATGGTAAGTCTACCATATCTCTCCTTTTCTGCAAAGGGTTACACTGTGTTCCACAGGGAAAACATCAGGGATGTCCTAAAGCAGTTCCTCAAGGGAGGGGACACTTTCTAGCGGGTAAGAGATCCCGGCGTCCAAATGAAGCATCCTGGGAGACGGAAGTATCAAAGGCATAGAACCTAATGAACGTTTTCACTGAGGACCATGTAGCCGCCATGCACAATTGTTTTGGGGATGCCCCACTGCGGGCCGCCCAAGTAGGTCCAACATACCAAGTAGAATGGGCTTTAACTGCAGCAGGAGCTTGGCTGTGAGCCATATAATGTCCACTGATTCAAGAGGTTCAAATGGAGACTCTTGCAGAGCATTCAGCATAACAGAAAAATCCATGGAGCCACAGGAGGGACATAGGGAGGGTGAATATGAATAATGCCCTGAATAAATGTCTGAACATCAGGTATAGAGGCAATTTTTCTCTGAAACCAAACCAACAAGGCAGATATATGAACCTTGAGGGAGGCCAGATGAACACCTAAGTCCAGGCCTCTTTGCAGAAAATATATAGTATACAGGAAAGTTTCTCCCAGCGCTTTTTAGCAAGTAATATAGATGCTGATATTCTTATTAATAAATTATAATTTTCCAAATGTAATCAATAAAATGTATTTATTTTTTCAAATAGAAATATATGATATTCATAGGTAATACAATATAAGATATGCAGTATGTGTTTAATAAATGGCTGTGATTCCTAATACCGGTATACTACACACCACAATGACAATACATACATATAACATATATGAAAATAAAAATAAAAATATGTATATTTAAAAAAGAGTGAACTCACTCTAGAATAGATATTCCAGGGTTCAAAAATAATCCATTTGTATTGGATCCACAAATTCCTAAAAGTCCTCGATTTTGACTAGTTTGTTTCAATAGTCACAGTCTTTTGCACTTAATGAAAATGTGGACTTACTGTTCACTTCGTAGTTCTGCAGCTACAAGGAAGAAACATTGGGTGTCTGCCGGCAGAGCTTGATGTTTGCTGGAGGATCAACTAGTTTCGCCTGTCTCGCAGGCTTCATCAGGATACCTGAGCAAGTCTCTTTCCCGTGCTTTTAAACCCTAGCTGCTGTGGTTGTCATGGTGACCCTTTCATCACTTCCGCCCAAGATGTGAAGTAATTAAGTTTTTTCCCCCGAAATCGGGTGTAATTGCTCTGTGCAGTAGTATTTTACAATTCATCAATATATTATCACAATTACTTTTATCTATGGAGTCTCATCCGTTTTCATTGTTTTGGTGTCTGGCGGCACGTCATTTCCGCCCATTTTGATGACATCACATTTCCATGGTGACCATTAGCAACACTTTTCCTGCAGGTTATTAGTGATAGTACACTTCTGCCCTCTTTCAGTGGCGTCGTGTCACTTTGGCTAGTGGTTCGGCTTCCAGGTAGCTACTCTCCTCATCGTTAAGGGACGTTAGACCTTATGGCACATCACTTCTGTCCATTCTGAAAGCATCACATTGCTATAGTGACACTTATCATTGCTGTGCCAGAGATGGCTTAAATAACTTCCGACCTCTCCAAGGGGCACCGCATCACTTCCGCTTGTAGTTCAGCTTGCGAGTAGCTTCACTCTTTGCTGTTAGGGACATCATGTCTGCTGTATATCCCAGCGTCTTGCTTCAACCCATATTTGTATTCCCATGTTCAAGGTATATATTAAATAGGAAAATGCCTACAGTCATTTGCCAGGACTTTGATACAAAATTATAAAAATAGTAAAAAAATATATGAATGAACTACAATATTAAAAATGTTGACATACAAACATACATATACAGGGCATACACATAAAACAACACTGTGATTGGGTAACCCTAAAACCCCCCATTCATTTTCCTTAATCTATTATATTTTCAGAATATCTTATATGTATATCAAAGAAAAGGAAGGTCATAAAGTGTGGTAATGTTGAATCATTTCCATAATTATTTAGCTTTCAAAAAAGGATGAAGTTCCCATTCTACATTTAGGCCACTTGGGGTTAATGTCTCCAATTCAAAGATTGTTTTTGCTTCTTCTTTAAGTAATAAATTATTCCAATTTCCCTCTCTCCAGGGTTTTGGTACTAATTTAATTCTGACAAAAATAAGAGCCGAAGGATCGCTATTGTGTGCTTGAGTGAAATGTTCCGGAATACTATGATTTTCCTTATTGTTCTTTATGTTATTTAAATGCTCAATAATCCTAATATGTAGGTGGTGAAACAAATTTCCCACATAATTTTTATATGATTTTGATGATTTTAATGTTTTAAAATAAAATACCCTTTATTATGGACAGCGCTTTCAACTATTGTTCATTAGTATATAAGAAAAATAGATGTCTAAAAACCATTTTGTCCCCTAGTCATTTGGATGTTATTAGAGAGAACAAATATTTCGATGGCTGTGAGTGGCTACCTTACAGACCATCTGGTTTCTACAGATGTGGAAAATCCTGGTGCACTATGTGTCTCCATATGCCTCTCAAAACTACCAATATTTCCCTTTTAACATCAGATGATATTTATACATTTAAATCTTTCATGAATTGTGATTCAAGATTTGTCATATACCTATTGACATGCAGCTGCGGACTCAGATATGTAGGTCGCACCACAAGACCACTTAGGACTCGTTTTATGGAACACTGTCGCAATATTATGGAACGATGTCCAACACATAGTGTATCGAGACACTTGACCCTTAAACATTCAGCAGACCCTATACATTTATCTATTATGTGTTTGGAACATATTGCTCCAACTTCTCAAGGGTGTGACCGTTATAATACGTTATGCCGTCGAGAAGTATACTGGATGTTAAAATTGAATTCTCTACACCCAGATGGTCTCAACGAGACCATAGAACTTAATTATGTCGTCTAGATGCTCATTCATGTTTCAACTGATTGGTTTAGTGTGAATTTTTTTGATTATAGATGTGTGCGCATGTGTTGTATTCTCACCAGTTTGCATGTGTGAGATACGAACACATGTTCACACATACTTATTTTTCCTTGTTTACATATTTATTAATGATTCCCCTTGGTGTATATTGATGTATGATATACATATGTATATATTATACATATACATATCCGTATACTTTCTTATTTATACCATATAATATCTTTAGTCACTCATTTACTTTTATTTTTTAAATATATATATTTTTTTATTTTATTCATATATATTTTTTATCTATTAACTTTTTCATGTTCAGAATATGTATGTGAAATATGTCTTTGTTGGGATTTATTCAATAATATATAAATGTAATTAATCTAACTGATTCTCCGACTGAGTTTGGAATTACCTTATCTTTGTAAATCCATCAACTAAAGTATTCAATAAAAAATCATGATAATATTAATAAGATTCAGCATTACTATCTTGTCTATGTATTTTTACTAATGTTTTTGTTTGTTTGATCAGCAATACAATATCAATTTTGTTGGAAATTACCATAGCAACATGGTTTATACTTTGTTGGAAGTTACCATAGCAACACGGCTGATAAAGCGCTATATTTTCCGGTCACATGAGACTCCAGCACAACCAGCCAATAAGATTTATGGACTGGGTTGCACGAGTGAGAACCACATGACCGAGGTCTAATTTAGAAATATAAACAATTTATCACGTGACGCGCGCCGTCATCAGCGTTATCATGTGACCGGAA
The DNA here is from genome assembly GCF_028390025.1 of Pseudophryne corroboree. Taxonomy (NCBI): domain Eukaryota; kingdom Metazoa; phylum Chordata; class Amphibia; order Anura; family Myobatrachidae; genus Pseudophryne; species Pseudophryne corroboree. Next base: position 478,527,206 of record NC_086448.1, on the reverse strand, counting down.
CCCCGGGACTTCAGGGTCACTGTAGCTGACCAAATGACGTGATGCGCATCGTTATTAGCACGGTCATGTGACTGGACTTCCGGGACCTTAGGCTTATTGAAGCTGATCAAACACATTGCTGTATATAGACCTCGTGACCTCATGAGGCAATTATTGACAGGTTGGACTCTGATGTCATGGAGTGATGCGATTATGTGACCAAGTTTGATCACATGATGTCTGTTTATAACTAAGGTATTTAATCTAAGAATTTAAATTTTAATACTCGTTTTTAATATTCTATTAAAATATATTCTATTCTATTCTATTCTATTATTGTTTCCTCTGAATGTGACAAGGTAGGACTCTAATTATAAAGATACTAGTAAAATTTGACGAACAGCATGTTTAATTGATTTAATTGAATTGATTGTTCACATACACGTGTCACTCATTAAGCCAGTCTATGGGGTATAAAATGAGACCCTTTTTGACATGACAAACATGCTCCTGAGGAAGCTGGATACACTGCACACCAGCAAAATGTGTTGAGCCTGCACACCACCAGTACCTTATAAGAAGTTTCCACCATTTCTGGCTTCATTTGGGAATCACCACCTCTATTTGCTGCATATCTCACAAGTCACAGCGGTCTATTTGACATCAGATCAGCATACAAAGGACATCCCAGCTAACCCCACAAGGAGACTGCCTCTCCCATTAGGTCTGTTGCTGCAGTGTGTGGATACATTTTCAGCATATAAAGGACAATCCAGCTGATGAAATAAAGGGACTGCTTTCTCTACAAACACCGCTGGCAAATCTTCAGAGATATACAGACCTGATTTTAATTTCTGCTTTCGAATATAGAGATACAGATTCCAAAGTTATTCCCCAGCCTTAAGTGGAGCATCGGGTGACTAGTGGCTTCATAGGCGTGCGCAGCACATTTTATTAGGGGGTGCACCATCGGAGGGGTGTGTCTACCACCGCCTTTTGGGCGTGTCTAGCACCATCTATTGATGGTCAACGCAATATAAAATATCCACCCTTGTACCAATCCTAATAAAGCAGATACATTATCAGATGTTATGGGGTGCACCAAACAAACACCCCTGATGGCACTCACTGCAATTACACTGCTCCTCCTCAGCCTGGTCTGGCTCCCCCTCTCTTTCCCCTGCAAGCTGCAGCAGCTTACTTACAAGTCAGTCACTCACTGACACTGACAGTCGCAGACTAGTACTGCTGCTGCTGGAAAAACGAGTGATGTGTCAATGCTGCTGCCAGCCGCCTGCCAGTATTGAATTTGTCTTCCTAAGAGGAACGCTGGCTGCATGCTGATCCTCATCAGTGGCTGGCGTTGGCATAGCATAGAAGAAGAGAGGTGGGCATGTGGCGGGTGGGCATGTGAGCAGCATGACATAATCACATCACGCTGTTTTTGTACATGGAGATGGAGCTGGGAATTTGAAAGCCGGTGTCAATGGCACCCTTGATTAACCCAGGCGTCCGGTCAGTAATGCAGTCCTGACAGGGTGCAGCGCAGAGGGGCCAGTAATCAGCCCGCTCGGTTATCGCTGCTTCAGGCATGTGAGATCGGGGTGCCAGATATTAGGGGGTGCCTGTGCGCACCAGGCACCCCCCCTGCTCACACCTATGAGTGGCTTCATATCTGTATATTGGTAAAACACCCAACACTTATTTGTGACTTTTTATTAATTTTCATTTTAACCATTTTTAATGTTTAACTTGACAATAAATGTGATATGTTTTAATATAACAAGCCTAATAGTCAATTACTAGCAAAACAGCCAGCGCTGGTATACTTTCTTTTTTTATTTATTCTGCTCAAAGAAGGTTTATAAATAGGAATTTTATCCACACAGGAACACACATATCTAAACATCCAACATCTGATTATACCAGTATTCTACTATTTACCGAAAGTACATCAAAATCTAACTAAACCACCAGGCAGACCAATCATTTCTGGAATAGACTCTGTTAGCTCAAACCTATCTCAATACATTGACATTTTCCTACAGCCATATGTCAAACAACAAAAATCCTACCTCAAGGACTCTACTGACATTCTCATGAAATTGAAATCCATCACATGGAAGGACAACTACTGGCTGGTCACCAGTGACGTTACATCTCTATATTCCATCATAGATCACACACAGGGTCTAGCCAGCATACAACACTATCTAGAACAAGATCTCAACATGACATCAGAACAAAGAGAATTCATACTGGGGGGTATAGAATACATAATTACCCACAGCTACGTATGGTTTAATAGTGATTACTACCTCTAGGTCACTGGTACTGTGATGGGGACGAGGTTTGCGCCAAGCTATGCTAACCTCTTTATGAGCAAGTGGGAAGACGACATCATCTGGTTAGACCCGGTGCTTGGAGTAAACCTCGTCCTTTGGACCAGATATATAGACAATTTATTCTTCATCTGGCAAGGAGATGAAGAATTACTCACCAATTTCCTAAAACACCTGAATCACAACAACCGGAATCTGCAATTCACTACTATACACAGTCAACACAAGGTCGAATTTCTAGATTTGAACATTTTCATCTTTGAGGATGAAATACATACAAATACATTTAACAAAACCATAGCCGTTAACAACTTAATTTTAGCCTTAAGTGGACATCACCCCACCTGGCTTAATGGCATACCGATGGGACAATTCAAAAGACTACAAAGAAACTGCTCTAGGAAAAATGATTACGAGACACAAGGAAAAGCTTTGAGCGACAGGTTTAGAGAGAAAAATGATCATCCAGAGAAAATACAAACAGCATTTGAAACAGTGATAAAGATCGATAGACCTTCACTTCTAGCTTACAAGGAAAAGTCAAAGCAGATGACTCACATTGGGGAACCACTATTTATCACACAATATTTAGACCAAGCCAACCAGATCAAAAAGATCATTAAAAAAATTGGCCAATATTACTGCAAGACGACATTTTAGCAGAAGTCCTACCACCGAATCCAAAGGTGATTTATCGGAAGGCTCCTGACAACAGGAAAAACTCATACATAATCATATAACACCATCTAACATGACACAAACTACAATAGATGGCACACATAGCAAAGGTGGTTTCTATCACTGTGGGACCTGTTCAGGCTGCACAGTGCCGAAAGCTAGAAGTACATTACCCACATCTGTCAAAAAGTCTACAACCAATCCTACACATACAAGATTAAAGACAGGATCATATGACACAGCAAAGGCATCATCTATTTTTTAGAATGCCCGTGTCCACTACAATAAGTAGGAAGAACAATTAGACCATTGAAGACCCAAATTAGCGAGCATATCCACAACATTAAAAGAAAAACAGAAGATCATCCGCTTTCCCTACATTTTAGGGATCACCATGAATCAAACCCCGCATTACTTAACTTTACAGGACTAAAAGAGGTTAAAAAGAATTGGAGAGGAGGGGACTTCATACAGAGAATAAACAAAGAAGAATTGCGTACTATAATCGCTTTAGGAACACTTGCACCAAAAGGGTTAAATCTTGACAACGAAGTTAGGTCAATTATATGCAAATAGGTTCTTTGATCCACACACAAGTCAATCAATTATATAGTTGACATCTGAGATGAGCTATCAAAAAAGCAACATCTGAACTTAGTTCAGTTTATTTTACATTTCATTACACTATTTAACTCCATTCAAATCTAAATATGACTGTATACAGGAATAAATTGACAACAAGAAATTGATATTGGGTATTTTAGCAGTTAATATCTTAATATCCTTTTACCAGCACTAAACAAGTGAGTCACCACAAACTTTTCACTCATCAGTTCAGAATTGGTTTATAAATCTAATCTCACTTACCCCTTAAGCAAATGACCGCAACAGTAAGTGCACAAGAACCTGCTATTGACTAACCACTTACAGAGATACGGGACGCTGTTCTCTGCATAGGTTAGATACCACAGAAGATTACCATCAAGTCCAGTCAGGACAAGGACACACATCAGTTTGTTAGCAGTATAGACTCAAAAAATAACTATTGAGTTATTATTCACCTTGATATTCACATTTTGCTGAATACAATCTCATTTACCTTATTGGACATTAAGCAACATTGACAAACGGACAAAGTATCTCAAGTTTGGAATCCAAGTTTCCTTATCTTTACATTTACTTCTATATCTCAATAAAACTAAAACAAATTCACATGAGACATATCACTCTGTGTACCGTAAAGTCATCCTTCTAATACACCTTTTAACTCACCATTTATTAGCTGACACTACTGTAGGGGATGAGCGCAGTTAGGTAAACTACCTGTTGGTCAACGGTTATACTTACGTTCCACGTCCCTGCAGGATACATCTGATGTATTGAGAAAAATACAAGGCATCAAAGTAGAAAGACATCTTTTAGTTTCATTGGATGTAGAATCGCTCTATCCAAGTATTAATCATCATCCAGGTATAACAGCAGTACAATTTTTCTTACAGATGAAAGATACCAATGATTTAAACTCCTTCCTAATTGATTTATTAAGATTTTCTCTCACAAATAACTATTTTACCTTCGCTGATGCCTTCTACCTACAAATCCGTTGGATGGCATTGGGCGTAGCCTGTGCCCACACATTTGTGAATATCTTCCTAGGATGGTGGGTACTCGAAGCAGTATTTACGGTAAACAATGAAAAATACACGCAACATGTTGTTGTGTGGCTCAGGTACATTGATGATGTACTGATGATTTGGAATAACAGTGAAGAATTACTTGAGGAATTCATTGGACATCTCAATGACAACCAACTAAAATTGAGATTGACATTGGAGATTAGTGAGGATACCATCTCATTCTTAGACTTGAAGATCAGAAAAAATGATGAAGGAGAACTATCTACTGATCTATTCAGAAAAACCACAGCAACCAATAGCGTTCTGCATAGGAGTAGTAGTCATTTTGCACCAACCATAAAAAATTTACCTAAAGGAGAGTTCCTTAGATTACGCAGAAACTGCTTGAATATGGATACTTTTAAAATGAGGAGTAAAGAATTGAGCATACATCATAGAGAAAGAGGATATAGCAACAGGAGTATAAAAAAAGCAATTCATGCAACATCTAAAACTAAAAGAGAGGATTTAAATTTCCCTAAAAATAGAGTCAAATCCACCACAACAAATCAGATTAGATTTGTAGGTGACTTTTGTCACAAATGGCAAGAGATTGTAAATATCACTCAACAACATTGGCCAGTTCTCCATACTGATAGAGATCTGAGTAGAAAACTTAACACTAAACCAGCTATGAGCTAAAGAAGGTCTCAAAATTTGAGAGACATTCTAGTGGAAAGTCATTTTGAAAGAGTAACACGAAGAACACCCAAGATTAAGGGCTCTTTCCCATACAGAAGCTGCAAGGCCTGCCAGTATATGGTCAAAACAAACCATAGTTTTGACAGGCAAGGAAACAAGGTGGAAATCAGATCTTTCATCAATTGCAATGTGATTGAAGTAATATATTGCCTGCAAAGTGAATGTGGAATGAAGTATGTATGAATGACATCGAGAGCACTCAAACTAATGATCTTAGAGCATGTTGGGAATATAAGAAACATCACCTCTGACTTGAATAAGATGAAGAAACTCTCCCCTGTAGCAAGACCAGTAGCGGATCTTGCCATGGGCAAGCAGGACTTTTGCCCGGGGCGCCGCCATCCGGAGGGCGCCGCCCCAGGGCAAGATCTGCTGCTGCTGTGTGCCCCCCGCTGCTCCCCTGCTGACGCTGGCCGCTGTCCCCCGCTGCTGCTGGGAAGGGAAACTAGACGCGTACGCGTCTAGTTTCCCTTCGTGGAGAGGACCTTTGCTGTGCGGTGCGCGATGACGTCATCGCGCACCGCACATCATTTCAGTCTGTACAGGGGGCGTAAATGACCACGCTCCCTGTACGAAGCCACCACCCCTAATGCCGCCCGGGGCGCCAGAAGCCCCGGAACCGGCCCTGAGCAAGACATATCCACAGTTAACATGGGAGCATTAGCAAAAACTTGACAGCATTTGGACTCGAGAAAATACACATGGGGATTAGGGTAGGAAATATCAACAAAACTCTTCTACAACATGAAAGTAAATGGATATTCAGGCTGGGAACTTTAAGCCAGATGGACTCAATGAAAATAAAAACTTTGGGGCACTCCTGTAGTCATACCCTCATTATCTAAATCTGTACTAATTGATATATTACTACACTACATCTCCTGGGTTTTCCTCCTTCTTTTTCTTCTCTCTTTTTTTCTTCATTATTATTTTTATTCACTATAACTATTTTTATGTATATTTTCTATTTATATGAAATTCTAGTTGCTTAGATACTAGGCTCAAATTGGGAAAACTACTATATTATAAATCATATAATAAAATCATGATGCACCTGACACTTCTTACTTACTAATTCATCCTATTTACACAGATATTTCACTCTTGGTAACAATACAATTAACATTCATCAACCTATCATAGCACACATACTAAATAGTATATCACCTAAGAGAATTATGTTAATCTATTACATAACTCACTCATAATTCTAGAGCATCTCATTCTCACTTTCCTTTAAATTTTCTGCCCCACCCTCTTGTTTCCTTGTTTTTCAATCCTTCTCATATTATTGTCACTAGCATGATCCTTCATTGGATCAATTAATGTCAATATACACTACTACTAATAACAATTGTCTGTAACAATAGTATATAATCACTATATTGAAACAAGAATTTTTATAACTAAATGTTAACCTATGATTTGGATAACTAATACGCATACTTACCCTTTCTTTATTGCTCTTCTATCATTGGTTGTGATCCTCTCTAAATATTAATTGATGTTGATTATTATTATTATTATTATTATTATTATTATTATTGTTATTATTATTTATCATTGTTTAATTTTTATATTTATATTCTTTTGTATATAAATATTATCATTCTATGATTAAATTAATTAATTTATTATTTTTAATAATCGTAAACAAAATAAAAAATAATTCTACTATACATACAAGGTACAAATTAAATCTTTAATATCTGAACCTTAATGAATTAAAAATCTCTGTCCTCATTGAACAAACTTTTTATGATACTTTATCCGGAAAAAAAATATATAGTTATGTTTATAATCATTCATATTATGACTTACTAGCATCTGAATTTTGTTCTTTTAAAACTATGCCTTTTTCATTTCACTTTGTACACTCTATCATGTTGAATGGAAAAAACTACATATCCCATGATCCAATGTGCTACAACCGGTCTAACCTCATTGAAGGAGACCAGAAACATGCTGTGATTGGCCAACAGGGTTACACATGGAAAGGTAAATATCGCGGATGCTAGGTAGGGAATCATAGCCCCTGACGAAGCCACCCAGGTGAAACGTGCATGCCGGACAGACGGCGCACGTGCATGCCACCATTGCTGTCCCTGTACACAGGTCCGGATCGGGAGAGGCAATTAGCATGTCATCGGTCCCACTTTAGATAACCATCCCCGCTGACGGCTAACAAACAAGGGGGCAGATGTATTAACCTGAAGACGGCATAAGGAATTGATAAACCAGTGATATGTGCAAGGTGATAAACGAACCAGGCAATCAGCTCCAATATGTAAATTAACAGTTAGGAGCTGATTGGCTGGTGCATTTATCACCTTGCACTGATTGCTGGTTTATCACATCCTTATGCCTTCTCCAGGTTAATACATCTTCCCCAGGGAATGGAGAGCTGATTCTGCTGCGCTAGATGGATACAAATATAAGCAAGTGTTTCTAGTGAACCCACGCTAGATGGGGAGCACATAACTGCATCAGATAAGTCCCATCTTTAAACAGCAGCATTTTGACATATAAATATATAGAGATTTCACCAATTTGTGTGCTAACAACCATATAATAATTGGGAATATACTCTCCGTATATACATATGTGAATTGGTGGCGTGCACGGAAGATGCCTTTTGCAAATTAGATGTATCTATATATGCAGCATTTTATCATACAGCCACCTTATCTGCATTCAAGCATTTTGATTTAATTTTTACCCAGTTTTATTAGTTGACACTATTGCAAATAATACTATATACTTGATTTTGGGTTCACAATTGATGTATAGTTGTTCATGTAAGGTGGATCTGTTTGATCCTTGGATATTCTATGGTGTTGTAGATTAGCACTTATGATGAATATTTTTTCTTCTTTTTAAATTTCTGTGCTCTATCATCGGGCAACTAATAGTTTAGATACTGACAGCAGAAGCACGCCTTTTTCATTTTTGCACAAGTGCCTCTCATCCTCAATTCAATGTTGCAAGATATGATTGAAGGCAGCAGATACAGTATGATATGATTGAGGACAGCAGAAACACTGGATGCATCTGCATATGAAACCTATCCTTCTTAGGTTTTCAACTTTACCATAAAATGTTTATGATATGTATCACTAGTGAAATTGAAAGATTATTTTTACTTTAATTACTGTCCATGGACGTTACTATTCCAATTGTGACATAATTGTCACATTAATGTAGCATTACCATTTATCTTTATTACTTTTCACTGGGCTAATAAAGGGCCAAATTCAGAGTTGATTGCAGCAGCAAATGTGTTAACAGTTGGGCCAAACCAGGGGGGTCATTCCGAGTTGTTCGCTCGTTGCCGATTTTCGCAACGGAGCGATCAAGGCGAAAATGCGCATGCGCATGGTACGCAGTACGCATGCGCTAAGTATTTTAGCTCAAAACTTAGTAGATTTACTCACGTCCGAACGAAGAATTTCCATTGTGGAAGTGATCGGAGTGTGATTGACAGGAAGTGGGTGTTTCTGGGCGGAAACTGGCCATTTTCTGGGAGTGTGCGGAAAAACGCAGGCGTGCCAGGATAAAACGTGGGAGTGTCTGGAGAAACGGGGGAGTTTCTGGCCAAACGCAGGGCGTGTTTGTGACGTCAAACCAGGAATGAAATGGGCAGAGCTGATCGCAGTGTAGGAGTAAGTCTCAAGCTACTCAGAAACTGCTAAGAATTTTCTATTCGCAATTCTGCTAATCTTTAGTTCGCAATTCTGCTAAGCTAAGATACACTCCCAGAGGGCGGCGGCCTAGCGTGTGCAATGCTGCTGAAATCTGCTAGCGAGCGAACAACTCGGAATGACCCCCCATGTGCACTGCAGGGTGGGCAGATGTAACATGTGCAGAGAGAGTTAGTTTTGGGTGGGTTGTGTTCAAACTGAAATCTAATTGCAGTATAAAAATAAAGCAGCCAGTATTTACCCTGCACAGAAACAAAATAACCCACCCAAATCTAACTCTCTCTGCAAATGTTATATCTGCCACACCTTCAGTGCCCATGGTTTTGCCCAACTGCTAACAAATTTGCTGCTACAATCAGGTCTGAATTACCCCCAAAGTGAGAGCAATAAAGGAGTTTAATCCATTTCAGCTAGGGACCTCTCCCCTGTACTCTCATTAACCACCCAGAATTGGCCACATTAAAGGTTAACAGCAGATACAGGCCAAGGGACTTGTGCATGTGCTCAATGTGGTTCTCTCATTGGAAATTCAATGCTCTTGTAGCAGATTTCCAAAAGCAGAAACCAGGCACATGTCACTCTTGTCCCGCTTCCTTCTGACTTTTTACTCTCTTGGTAATTTTAAATTAGATCTTAATCCTCTAGTTACACATTTAATATAGGAACAAAAATATATATAATTGCCTATATCAGATTATAGCTATTGTATTATACAGTCATTTACCAGGTTTGGGACTGAAAATTGCCATTACATCTGTTACAATATTCTTTTGTTACACAAATGGACATGGAATGAGTAATCATGCACATTTGGCAACAATGTTTCCAATGGTTGGCTGTGAATGTATATTTTTTGTAATGCTTCTTGTAAAGTTATTTTCACAAAGAGTGCTATATTGTGTTTATATAGAGGAATAATTATTATCAACCAAATCAATATATTAATTTCAACCCAGTCATAAGGCTATTTTATTCCAATATAGGAATTTATTCAGATGTCTAATGATTAACACCAGAAATTCCTTTTTATAATGACATGTTATATGTCTGTATGTCTTTTCATTCATATTAAAAGTTAAGTTTTAATTTTGTTAAGAGTGCCCCATAAAAAAGAGTTGTCTTTTTTTCTTTGTACCATATATGGCTACACTAAGCAAAAGAGCAGCGGCACAAACACATGACAGTTATTTCTGTTTAAAAATGTTTTACAAATTAGTACTGTATTAGCAATAACCAATCAAACCAACTCACAAGCACTACCAATAGAAAACAAACCAACACAGAAATGAACTGAGAATCGCGTGTACTATGGGGCTAGTTCAGTAAGGATAGCAAATTATGCTAATCAGCAGAATTTGCTATCCTTTTGGTCACATGCTGGGGGCTGCCCATCGCTGGGCAAGGCCACCCAGCATACTGACCGGCGCTCCCCCCCCCCCCTTCAACACGCAGAAATTGCAATTGCTTCGCAATTTCTGCTTGTCAGCAGAAACTAAAGATGACTCCTGCCGGCACAGCTTGGCTGCAGCCACAGGAGTCCCTGCGCCATCTTACCTGTCACGGCGGCAGCGTGTGATTTAACTCAGCCGCCGCGACCATGCCCCCGACATGACCTGCACCGCCCACCGTTCGGGTTGCCCCACCCCCGAAATGCTCCGTCTCCTCCCTGGAAATAGAGCATTGCCCGTCCCCCCTCTGCCCCGCGACCGCATCTGCCTGATTGACAGGCAGAGGCAAACAAATTTTCTGCGCACTCCCTGCAGAAAATGCAGGTGCATGCACAGGACGGGTGCTGCGTATGTGCCCGCATCTTTTCAGCAAAAATTCCGGTTGGATCGCACACAGCGATCCAACCTGAATTAGCCCCTATATCATTGCTGTAAAGTAGTTACCAAACAGCAAAGAATAAAACCCAAAACCATGTGTAAAATAGCAACAGCAGACATTGGGGGTAATTCAGAGTTGATCGCAGCAGCAAATGTGTTAGCAGTTGGGCAAAACCATGTGCACTGCAGGTGTGACAGATATAACATTTGCAGAGAGAATTAGATTTGGGTGGGTTACTTTGTTTCTGTGCAGGGTAAATACTCCTGCTTTATTTTTGCACTGCAATTTAGATTTCAGTTTGAACAATCCCCACCCAAATCTAACTCTCTCTGCACATGTTATATTTCCCCCGTTGCACTGCACATGGGGGGGTCATTCCAAGTTGATCGCTCGCTAGATTTTTTTGCAGCGTTGTGAACAGATAGTCGCCGCCTATATGGGAGTGTATTTTTGCTTTGCATGTGTGCGATCGCATGTGCAACCGAGCGGTACAAAAAAGTTTTGTGCAGTTTCTGAGTAGCTCAGAACTTGCTCACATCAGCCTGTTCTTGCCCGGAATTGACATCAGACACCCGCCCTTCAAACACTTGGACACGCTTGCGTTTTCCAACCACTTCCAGAAAACGGTCAGTTGACACCCACAAACGCCCTCTTCCTGTCAATCTCCTTGCGATCGGCTGTGTGATTGGATTCTTCGTAAAATCCATCGCTCAGCAACAATCCGCTTTGCACCCGTACGGTGCGCCTGCTCATTGCGGTGCATGCGCAGTTCAGACCTGATCGCAGTGCAGCGAAATAACCTATCGTGCGATCAGGTCAGAATGACCCCCATGGTTTTACCCAACTGCTAACAAATTTGTTGCTGCGATCAACTCTGAATTAACCCCATTGATTCCCCTTACACAAGTGCACATGCCCCCAGCACATGCCTATTCTCAGTGCCCAGTCTGTACCTCCCTCCTGGAGGCCCTGAGTCACTGATGGCTGGCACTCTGTGCCCATGTAAAGCCCCGATCAATTAGCCTTTTTGTCTAGCAGCTCCCCAAAATCTCCCATATCACAAAAAACAGAATTTCTTAACTGCATATTATAGTGGTGGTCATTCCGAGTTGTTCGCTAGCTGCATTAATTTGCTGTGCAGCAATGAGGCAAAAAAACAGCACTTCTGCGCATGCGTATGCGGCGTAATGTGCACGCGCAGTGTACTATTACAATGAACAATTTCGTTTTACACAGGGTCTAGCGATGCTTTTCAGTCCCTCTGGTAACCGCAGAGTGATTGACAGGAAGAGGGCGTTTCTGGGTGTCAACTGACCGTTTTCAGGGAGTGTTCAGGAAAACGCAGGCGTGCCAGGAAAAACGCAGGCGGGGCTGGGCAAACTCAGGGCGTGTTTGTGACGTCAAATCAGGAACTGCGCTGAGTAGGTTTGAAGCTACTCTGAAACTGCACAAAATTATTTTGTAGCCGCTCTGTGTTACAATCGTTTGCACTTCTGTTAAGCTAAAATACACTCCCAGTGGGCGGCAGCATAGCGTTTGCACAGCTGCCAAAAACTGCTAGCGAGCGATCAACTCGGAATGACCAACTGTGTGGAATACTTTGGGACACATAGTTAAATACTGACCAGGTTACATTGCTGGTCAGACACAGTGCGGATCAGACACAGTGCGGGTTACAGTGCAGGTTGGACACAAAGCGGGTCAGATACAATGCAGGTTACAGTGAGGGTCAGATACAGTGTAGGTGGATACAGGGCAGGGTAGATACAGTGTAAGTGGAATTCATTGCGGGTTGTATATAGTGCAGATCGCATACAGTGCGGCTCGGATACAGTGTGGGTTGGATACAGTGTGGACCAGATACAATGCAGGTTACAGTATGGGTTGGAAACAGTGCAGGTTGGAGTGCGTGTTGGATATACAGTAGTGCGCATTGGCTACAGTGCAAGGTCAGATAGAGTGCAAGATACCATGCAGGTCGGATACAGTGTGGGGTACAGTTCAGGATGGATACAGTGCAGGTAAGAGTGTGTGCTGGATGCAGTGTGGGTTGATACAGTGCGTGTCACATACAGGATACAGTGCAAGGTCAGATACAGTGCGCGTCGGAGATTGCAGATTACAATGTGGGTCAAATATAGTGTGGGTTGGATACAGCACAGGTTGGATACATTGTGGGTTGGATACAGCGAAGGTCAAATACAGTGTGGGTCAGATACAGTGTGGGTCAAATATAATGCAGGTCGGATACAGTGTGGGTCAGATACAGTGCGGGTTTCAGTGCAGGTCAAATATAATGTGGGTCAGATACAGTGTGCGTCAGATAAAGCACGGGTTACAGTGCAGGTAGGATACAGTGCAAGTTAGATACACCAATAATGCCCTTAATGTGACAGAGTGTCCTCAGTGCAAGGTTGTCAGCGGTGTCTTCCATGTGGTGGTGCCAGCAGTGTCAGTAGTACAGAGGTGCCAGCTGTGTCCTTAGAGCAGTAGTGTCTGCAGTGCAGATGAGTTAGCAGTGTCCTCAGTGCGGTAGTTTTAGTAGTGCAGGGATACCAACGGTGTCCTTAGTGCGGTGGTGCTGGCAGTATCGACAGTGCAGGGGTGCCAGAGGTGTCCTCGGTGCAGTGGTTCCGGCAGTGTCAGCAGTGCAGGGGTGTCAGCGGTGTCCTCAATGCAGTGGTGCCGGCAGTGTTGGCAGTTCCGGGGTGCCAGCGGTGTGTCCTCAGTGTTGTGGTGCCAGCAGTGTCGGCAGTGCAGGGGTGCCAGCAGTGTCCTCAGTGCGGTGGTGCCAGCAGTGTTGGCAGTGTGGGAGTGCTGGCAGTGTCCCCAGTGCAGTGGTGCCGGCAGTACCCCCAGTGCACGGGTGTGGGCAGTGTCGGCAGTGCAGGCAGCAGTGTCGACAGAGCAAGCGGTTGTGCTATTAGCGCTGTGGGGGAATCCATCTTGCTCATTGTAGTCTATGGGGACATGCTGGTTGGCTGAGAGCCGTCACAGATGGTTCTCTCAGCCAGTCAGCGGTCTTCCATAGGTTACTATGGAGACCGGCGTCCAAGCAAAAACCTCAGGATCCGACAGCGGGATCCTGAGGTTTTGTCTAATTTTTGTATCTGAGTCAGGCAGAGAGATCCGAGCCTGACTCGGATCCGGGCTCGGATCTCCAAGTTCAGGGGTGTGGGGGGCGATCAGTTCTTTGAGAATTGAAGCCGCTCATCCCTATTTAGAATACTGCCTGAATTGCCTAATGGAAGTCAGCAGGTCCATCTGCCCGGTATCTGGATGATAGGTTGACAGTTAAAAGGTTAACAAGCAATGGGTCATCACCAAGTGGTAGACATGCATATGGTCAACATGGTCAAAGGTCAACAGGTTCAAGTGGGCAACATGACAATGTTCGACACATCATATGGTTGACATGAGTTTTTTTAATGTAATTTTTCAGACTTTTTCAGACTTTACCATCCATGTGGACTACAATTCAAAATGGTAACCTGTGCCGATCAAAGCGGAGTGGAGTGAGGCACCTTGCCTGAATCATGGCATGCGAAATGAGTCATGAAAGGGGTCCATGCTGAAAGGGACATGTTGACATAAAAAAAACAAAATTCATGTTGACATTTTCATGTGTTGACCATGTTGACCTTTTGATCATGTTGACCTTGTGTATGTCGACCATTTGGTGTCGACTTTTTGATCTATAACTAATATGGCCACTGCCTGGATGTTTGTACAGTGTACTGAGTCTGCTGTTTTTACTGATTCCGTAATAACTATAAAATGTTGTGTTACATTTTAAAAATAGCAAGGTTTGGTTTTTGGGTTATGATGTTCAAGCAATATATCATTACTTGGCATTACAGCTTAGTAAACAGTTTGCTTTATTACTAGAGTATATCAACTTAGTACAATAGCTTGCATTTTACATAGATAGCTATACATATAATGAAACTGTAATGGTTGTACATAACAATTTTTGTTTTGGAAATATACTTCTAGAGACTGTTTATGAACTATGGAGAGAATTTTTTTTTATTCTTTTCAGTTTCTTCCAGCATCAAGCAAAAACTATGTTTTCACTATTGTATAGCATACCCCTTTTACACCGCCAGCATATAACACGGGTTTTTGCACATAAGTGTGCATAAGGGGTCATTCCAAGTTGTTCGCTCGTTGCCGATTTTTTCAACGGAACGATTAAGGCAAAAATGCGCATGTGCATGGTACGCAGTGCGCATATGCTAAGTATTTTAGCACAAAACTTAGTAGATTTACTCACGTCCGAATGAAGAATTTTCATCGTTGAAGTGATCGGAGTGTGATTGACAGGAAGTGGGTGTTTCTGGGCGGAAACTGACCGCTTTCTGGGAGTGTGCGGAAAAACGCAGGGGTGCCAGGATAAAACGCGGGAGTTTAGGACAAAGAAACTCCCGCACCAAACGCGGGAGTGTCTGGAGAAACGGGGGAGTGGCTGGCCGAACGCAGGGCGTGTTTGTGACATCAAACCAGGAACGAAATGCGCTGAGCTGATCGCAGTGTAGGAGAAAGTCTTGAGCTACTCAGAAACTGCTAAGAATTTTCTATTCGCAATTCTGCTAATCTTTCGTTCGCTATTCTGCTAAGCTAAGATACACTCCAGAGGGCGGCGGCCTAGCGTGTCAATGCTGCTAAAATCTGCTAGCGAGCAAACAACTCGGAATGACCCCCATAACCCGTGTTGCTGGTTGTTGTAAAAGGGTTGAGTTGGAATAATCTGGGTGGAGTGACCCGGTATTCCAACTCTGGTAGTTTGCAGGGTTGAACACGGGTTCAACCCGGCAAACTGTGCTGTGTAAACGGGAGCCAGGTCGCATCGACTAGGCTTCTCATTCACAGCGAATGGACAGGCGGCACTTAGAGATTATATGTCAGGCTTCCAGCTGCAAACCACGATATTTAGTCTAAAAGTGGTTTAAGTGACCTAGAAAGAAACTAAGGTACTATATGTATGATCTCAATGTGACAACAGGGAGTAGAGCAATAAAGGAAAAACCAGACGCTTGACAATTGGCACACTGAAAGATCGTGTTCCAATCATGTTTTTGAGGAACTTGACGCTGTCCAAGTTATGAAACACAGCGTAATTGAGGCAGAGAGTCTAAAGGGATGTGGCATAGGTGAGACTATGTTTATGCTAGAGATGAGCTATTCGGATTCCCAGGAATCCGAACAGTTCTAAACACAGCACCCCGAGCCGTTCGCAAGCATGGCTCGCGAAGTTCCTGCCAGGATCAGGATCGCGGAAGAGGCCAAACGTCGTCATCATCCCGCATCAGATTCTCGTGAGACTTCGAGTCTATAAATGACTGCCATCCCATGGCTTGGGGCCATTTTCCTGCATTCTTCCATGCTGCGAGGAGCTCTGCTGTTGTGCGCTGTCAGTCTTTGTCCTTTTAAGGGAAAACTGTCAGAGTGTCCATCAGGGGCTGTGTCAGAGTGTCCATCAGGGGCTGTGCTGTGGGGCTGTGTCAGTCAGTGTAGTAGTGTACATAAGAGGCTGTTAGTAGTGTTCTTCTAAGGGGCTGTCAGTCATTGTGTCCAGCACAGCTAGTGTTTTTTTGGTGCTGTCACTTTCCATCAAAGGGGCTGTGGTGCTCTCATTGTATCACAGTGGTACTGCAGTGACTACGCAGGCCCCACCCTCTACATTCACAGTGCGTGTGTGAAAGCAGTCTGACCCCAAGCAGCATCCCCTTAAAAAATAAAAAAATATTTGCTGTTTACATTGTTTGTTGTGTGCACTGCACCCCAGTACACCATAGTTCTATAATACCATTTGTGAAAGTGGTCTGACTCCATGCAGTATGGGACAAGCTGCGTCCCAAATTTTTTTATTTAAAAGTAGTTTGCTCTTCTCTCTTTACATTGTTGTGTGCACTGCACCCCAGTACATCATAGTTAATAGTACAGGGTGTGAAAGCGGTCTGACTCCATGCAGTGTGGGACAAGGTACGTACCCCCCAAAAAAAAACTTGTTTACTATTTACATTGTTTTGTTGTGTGCACTGTACCCCAGTACAACAAAGTATAGTACCATGTGAGAAAGCAGCCTGACTCCACGCAGTGTTGGACAAGCTGGTTCTCAAACCCTGGCCACCTGTGAAGTGAGTTCCAACACTGCTAGCTTGAGCCAGGTGGTTCCCCTAATTAGGCTTTTGGAAAAACAACTGGAGAAATTGAAGGAGGAGATAAAGCAAGGCGAATCCTCAAAATATGTCGGACTTGTAGATCAAGTCCTTTTTTCGCTTTGCCAGGATCCAAGGGTTGCCAATATCTTGAAATTGAATCACTATATTTTGGCAAACGTGATTAATCCTAGGTTCAAGTCGTATGCTGTGTTTTTCTTTCCAACTGACAAAGATCTTAAGAGATGCAAAGAGCTCCTGGTGTGCAAGTTGGCAGCGCAAGTGACGTCTCCTCCTTCAGTTTCTTCCGAAAGCCAGGAAAAACTATATTATCCCAAAAGACGTAGGGGGTAATTCAGAGTTCATTGCAGCAGCAAATTTGTTAGCAGTTGGGTAAAACCATGAACACTGCAGGGGGGGGGGGGGGGGGGGACACAGATATAACATGTGCAGAGAGAGTTAGATTTGGGTGGGGTGGGTTCAAACTGAAATAAGTTCACTATTATGAGCCCTCTGCACCACTGCCCTTTGCTTCATTTATTTAGGGTCATTACGGTGTCTCACGGTATAGTAATGTACGCCCATGTCATTGCAGGCTTTTACTTTTCACCCCGTCAGTTTTTTTGCTCCCATGCCTACAGCTTTTTGTTGGTGCTTTGGCTTTACTGTATTTTACACTTGCTTCTCTCTTAGCCTCACGAACGCTGATGCTCTCTCTCTCCCCGGCGTTGCCTAGCAACCAGCCGGCTCTGACACTGCCCAGACGCGACCATACGTCATCACCCTGCGCACCTCAGCATCCACAGCGTGACACGGAGCGGCTACGTGCACTCGGTTTGGCGGGTCTCTATCTTTATAAGGTGAGTTATTTCCTTTTTCATACACTACCTCACATCTTGACAAAGGGGTTTAACTCCCCGAAACATTGATGTTTTCTTCATTGATGTCTTAATACAAATCTACTTCTTCATAAGACCCTGAGTGCCGCTGGTTTATTTCCTTGTATTCCGATCCAATACTGAGGGCACCTGGGCAATCATCTCTCACACTAAAAGGAGTGCCGGGCTGAGTTTACATGATATATATATATATATATATATACACATACACACACACACACATCTCCAACTCCGGCACTCCACGAACACTCATAAATGTAATAGGCCCGGTGCCTTCCTCATTACAACCAGCATGGCTGCACGCAATACACTCCTCCACTGGCGGCACTCAAAGGCTTTTCCAAACAAACGACACAAGTCGGCTGTCTGTCTGTGCCCACAGACAGCCGACTTGTGTCGTTTGTTTGGAAAAGACTTTGAGTGCCGCCAGTAGAGGAGCATATATATATATATATAAATGTTTCTGTTTTTTAACTTGTAGCACTGCATGGATTACAGTGCTTATAGATGCTCATGAATTAAGAATACTAGGATAAAGCACACCAAACAGTACAATTTCCACAAGAGTACAGCGCAGCATACAGCAGAGTGCTGCGTGCTCCCTATACACAGTCACTTTAAAGAGCACAGCCACTTGGGAGTCTGAACACAGCACAATACAGCAGTGTATAGCGCAGCATGCACCTTGTCCCTGAACACAGTCACTTTAAGCAGAGGCACTTGTGAGTCTGGACATAGCACACAGTTAATACAGCAGAGTCAGTGCAGAATACTGTAGTAAGCGTTACTGTGAAATGGTGCCAAGTCCCGACTGCAGCGCCTTATATAGAATCCAACTCAGATGCCAGGAGGATGACGTATAGGAACATAGGGAAGTGGCACTCACACGGATGTTCACTAAAAACTTGAAGTGTATTTCCTAGTCTGATGTTTAGGTCAGTGGTTCTCGAACAGTGTGTCATGGCACCCTGGGGTGCCTTGCGACACTTGCAGGAGTGCCTTTGATTGGTGGTCCAGGACCAGTTCAAATTATTTATGGTCAATGTAATAGGCAAAACCAGTGCTGGTTGCTGACAATCATAAAATATGTGGACAAACAGGAGCAAATCTTGTCCCACACCACATAACTGACCCTAAGGATGACATATAAACATAATATACATGTACACACACACACACACACACACACACACACACACACACACACACACACACACACACACACACACACAGTACAATAACCCACCAGGTGCTGGCACTTTGGACTTGAAACAAAACTCCCGAGGCAACATGCATTGATACTACACATACTACATAAACATATAGGGGGGGTGCTGGTGTCAGAAACGGTGGGCTGCCTCTCTCCCCAGCAGCTGGGCTGGGAGAGAGGCTGTGGCAATGGCGACCAGTCCTCTCTCCCCACCCGATGTGTGGCTAACAGCAATGAGGAAGGGGTAGGGCAGCAGGATCTGGGACCCTCCAATGGTACCGGGTAAAGAGTATCCCCGCTCTTCCCTCTCTGCGCCACTGGGGATATACACATACAGTATATATATATATATATATTTATTTATAACTATATATATATATATATATATATATATATATATATTTACACAGTGTATGTACTATCCGTATACACCGGCACTCAGCAAAGCCAACAAATATGCCCAGGTGCCTTCCAAGTATAAACCCAAGCAAGGGTCTAAATAGTCACAGTGAACAGAGGCGGCACTCTCAGGACTTGCAGTCGTAGTTCAAATAAAGAAATAACAGCTACAACATAGCTCTGTCGATTAACGTTTCGATTTATAGCAAAACCGTCATCAGAATCATATAACACATATTACAAACAAGACATACTTACATAACCTCGTGTCCCCCCGTCAGGAAGCCGCCAGCGCCGCGCCGTCTCCCGAGTCTGTGACGTCACACATGCGACGCGCGCCCTCCGGCGCGCTCAGGTGACCGCCCGGCGTCATGGCAACCTGATAAACAAATACACATACCAGTGAACAAAACATAAAAACATAAAAACAACAGCAATCGAGTGTACTGGCATAATCAGGGGTACACAGTGTATGTATATATATATATATATATATTTCTCTGACGTCCTAGTGGATGCTGGGGACTCCGTCAGGACCATGGGGAATAGCGGCTCCGCAGGAGACAGGGCACAAAATTTAAAAGTTTGACCACTAGGTGGTGTGTACTGGCTCCTCCCCCTATGACCCTCCTCCAAGCCTCAGTTAGGTTTTTGTGCCCGTCCGAGCAGGGTGCAACCTAGGTGGCTCTCATAAAGAGCTGCTTAGAGTAAAAGTTTTGATAGTTTTATTATTTTCAGTGAGTCCTGCTGGCCACAGGCTCACTGCAACGAGGGACCTAGGGGAGAAGAAGTGAACTCACCTGCGTGCAGGATGGATTTGCTTCTTAGGCTACTGGACACTAGCTCCAGAGGGACGATCACAGGTACAGCCTGGATGGGTCACCGGAGCCGCGCCGCCGACCCCCTTGCAGATGCCGAAGTAAGAAGAGGTCCAGAAACCGGCGGCTGAAGGCTTTTCAGTCTTCATGAGGTAGCGCACAGCACTGCAGCTGTGCGCCATTGCGCTCAGGCACACTTCACACCGGCGGTCACTGAGGGTGCAGGGCGCTGGGGGGGGCGCCCTGGGCAGCAATGTTAATACCTTTCTGGCTAAAAAGAATACATCACATATAGTCCATGAGGCTATATGGATGTATTTCACCCCTGCCAGGTCTCAGAAAAACCGGGAGAAGAGCCCGCCGGAATAGGGGGCGGGGCCTATCTCCTCAGCACACAGCGCCATTTTCCTACACAGCTCCGCTGCTAGGAAGGCTCCCAGGCTCTCCCCTGCACTGCACTACAGAAACAGGGTAAAAAACAGAGAGGGGGGGCATTTTTTGGCGATATTATATATATTTAAGCAGCTATAAGGAAACAACACTTATATAAGGTTGTTCCTATATAATTATAGCGCTTTGGTGTGTGCTGGCAAACTCTCCCTCTGTCTCCCCAAAGGGCTAGTGGGGTCCTGTCTTCTATCAGAGCATTCCCTGTGTGTCTGCTGTGTGTCGGTACGTGTGTGTCGACATGTATGAGGACGATGTTGGTGTGGAGGCGGAGCAATTGCCGGTAATGGTGATGTCACCCCCTAGGGAGTCGACACCGGAATGGATGGCTTTGTTTATGGAATTACGTGATAATGTCAGCACGCTGCAAAAGTCGGTTGACGACATGAGACGACCGGCAAACCAGTTAGTACCTGTACAGGCGTCTCAAACACCGTCAGGGGCTGTAAAACGCCCTTTGCCTCAGTCGGTCGACACAGACCCAGACACGGACACCGAATCTAGTGTCGACGGTGAAGAAACGAACGTATTTTCCAGTAGGGCCACACGTTATATGATCACGGCAATGAAGGAGGCTTTGCATATCTCTGATACTGCAAGTACCACAAAAAGGGGTATTATGTGGGGTCTGAAAAAACTACCTGTAGTTTTTCCTGAATCAGAGGAATTGAATGACGTGTGTGATGAAGCGTGGGTTACCCCTGATAAAAAACTGCTAATTTCAAAGAAGTTATTGGCATTATACCCTTTCCCGCCAGAGGTTAGGGCGCGCTGGGAAACACCCCCTAGGGTGGACAAGGCGCTCACACGTTTATCCAAACAAGTGGCGTTACCGTCTCCTGATACGGCCGCCCTCAAGGATCCAGCTGATAGGAGGCTGGAAAATACTCTAAAAAGTATATACACACATACTGGTGTTATACTGCGACCAGCAATCGCCTCAGCCTGGATGTGCAGTGCTGGGGTGTCTTGGTCGGATTCCCTGACTGAAAATATTGATACCCTGGATAGGGACAGTATTTTATTGACTATAGAGCAATTAAAGGATGCATTCCTTTATATGCGAGATGCACAGAGGGATATCTGCACTCTGGCATCAAGAGTAAGTGCGATGTCCATATCTGCCAGAAGAAGTCTATGGATACGACAGTAGTCAGGCGATGCGGATTCCAAACGGCATATGGAAGTATTGCCGTATAAAGGGGAGGAATTATTTGGGGTCGGTCTATCGGATTTGGTAGCCACGGCAACAGCCGGGAAGTCCACCTTTTTACCTCAAGTCCCCTCCCAGCAGAAAAAGACGCAGTCTTTTCAGCCGCAGTCCTTTCGTTCCTATAAGAACAAGCGAGCAAAAGGACATTCATATTTGCCCCGAGGCAAAGGAAAGGGTAAGAGACTGCAGCAAGCAGCCCCTTCCCAGGAGCAGAAGTCCTCCCCGGCTTCTGCAAAGGCCTCAGCATGACGCTGGGACCTTACAAGCGGACTCAGGGGCGGTGGGGGGTCGCCTCAAGAATTTCAGCGCACAGTGGGCTCATTCGCAGGTGGACCCCTGGATCCTGCAGGTAGTATCTCAGGGTTACAGGTTGGAATTCGAGAAGTCTCCCCCTCGCCGGTTCCTAAAATCTGCTTTGCCAACGTCTCCCTCAGACAGGGTGACGGTATTGGAAGCCATTCACAAGCTGTATTCTCAGCAGGTGATAATCAAGGTACCCCTTCTACAACAGGGAAAGGGGTATTACTCCACGCTATTTGTGGTACCGAAGCCGGACGGCTCGGTAAGACCTATTCTAAATCTGAAATCTCTGAACCTGTACATACAAAAATTCAAGTTCAAGATGGAGTCACTCAGAGCAGTGATAGCGAATCTGGAAGAAGGGGATTTTATGGTGTCCTTGGACATCAAGGATGCTTACCTTCATGTCCCAATTTGCCCTTCACACCAAGGGTACCTCAGGTTCGTGGTACAAAACTGTCATTATCAGTTTCAGACGCTGCCGTTTGGATTGTCCACGGCACCCAGGGTCTTTACCAAGGTAATGGCCGAAATGATGATCCTTCTTCGAAGAGAAGGCGTATTAATTATCCCTTACTTGGATGATCTCCTGATAAGGGCAAGATCCAGAGAACAGCTGGAGGTCGGAGTAGCACTAACTCAAGTAGTGCTCCAACAGCACGGGTGGATTCTGAATTTTCCAAAATCCCAACTGATCCCGACGACACGTCTGCTGTTCCTAGGGATGATTCTGGACACTGTTCAGAAAAAGGTATTTCTTCCGGAGGAGAAAGCCAGGGAGTTATCCGAACTCATCAGGAACCTCCTAAAACCAGGGACAGTGTCTGTGCATCAATGCACAAGAGTCCTGGGAAAAATGGTGGCTTCTTACGAAGCGATTCCATTCAGCAGATTCCATGCACGAATTTTTCAGTGGGATCTGCTAGACAAATGGTCCGGATCGCATCTGCAGATGCATCAGCGGATAAAATTGTCGACAAGGACAAGGGTCTCTCTGCTATGGTGGTTGCAGAGTGCTCATCTGTTAGAGGGCCGCAGATTCGGCATACAGAACTGGGTCCTAGTGACCACGGATGCCAGCCTGAGAGGCTGGGGAGCGGTCACACAAGGAAGAAACTTCCAGGGCGTGTGGTCAAGCCTGGAAACGTCTCTTCACATAAATATACTGGAACTAAGAGCAATCTACAATGCTCTAAGCCTGGCAAAACCTCTGCTTCAGGGTCAGCCGGTGTTGATCCAGTCGGACAACATCACGGCAGTCGCCCACGTAAACAGACAGGGCGGCACAAGAAGCAGGAGGGCAATGGCAGAAGCTGCAAGGATTCTTCGCTGGGCGGAAAATCATGTGATAGCACTGTCAGCAGTGTTCACCACATGATTGTAGTCCATTGGGAAAGACCAATGGTGGACATGATGGCGTCCCGCCTCAACAAAAAACTGGACAGGTATTGCGCCAGGTCAAGAGACCCTCAGGCAATAGCTGTGGACGCTCTGGTAACACCATGGGTGTACCAGTAAGTGTATGTGTTCCCTCCTCTGCCTCTCATACCCAAGGTACTGAGAATTATACGGCAAAGGGGAGTAAGAACGATACTAGTGGCTCCGGACTGGCCAAGAAGGACTTGGTACCCGGAACTTCAGGAGATGCTCACGGAAGATCCGTGGCCTCTACCTCTAAGAAGGGATCTGCTTCAGCAGAGACCGTGTCTATTCCAAGACTTACCGCGGCTGCGTTTGACGGCATGGCGGTTGAACGCCGTATCCTAAGGGAAAAAGGCATTCCGGAAGAGGTCATCCCTACCCTGGTCAAAGCCAGGAAGGAGGTGACTGCACAACATTATCACCGCATTTGGAGAAAATATGTTGCATGGTGTGAGGCCAGGAAGGCCTCGACAGAGGAATTTCAACTGGGTCGATTCCTACATTTCCTGCAAACAGGATTATCTATGGGCCTCAAATTAGGGTCCATTAAGGTTCAAATTTCGGCCCTGTCGATTTTCTTCCAGAAAGAATTGGCTTCAGTTCCTGAAGTCCAGACTTTTGTAAAAGGAGTACTACATATACAGCCCCCGGTTGTGCCCCCAGTGGCACCGTGGGATCTCAATGTAGTTTTGGATTTTCTCAAATCCCATTGGTTTGAGCCACTCAAATCGGTAGATTTGAAATATCTTACATGGAAAGTAACCATGCTACTGGCCCTGGCTCCAGCCAGGAGAGTGTCGGAATTGGCGGCTTTATCGTATAAAAGCCCATATCTGATTTTCCATTCGGACAGGGCAGAATTGAGGACACGTCCTCATTTTCTGCCTAAGGTGGTATCAGCGTTTCACCTGAACCAGCCTATTGTGGTGCCTGCGGCTACTAGCGATTTGGAGGATTCCAAGTTGCTGGACGTTGTCAGAGCATTGAAAATATATATTTCAAGGACGGCTGGAGTCAGAAAATCTGACTCGCTGTTTATACTGTATGCACCCAACAAGCTGGGTGCTCCTGCTTCTAAGCAGACGATTGCTCGTTGGATTTGTAGCACAATTCAACTGGCACATTCTGTGGCAGGCCTGCCACAGCCTAAATCTGTCAATGCCCACTCCACAAGGAAGGTGGGCTCATCTTGGGCGGCTGCCCGAGGGGTCTCGGCATTACAACTCTGCCGAGCAGCTACGTGGTCAGGGGAGAACACGTTTGTAAAATTCTACAAATTTGATACCCTGGCTAAGGAGGACCTGGAGTTCTCTCATTCGGTGCTGCAGAGTCATCCGCACTCTCCCGCCCGTTTGGGAGCTTTGGTATAATCCCCATGGTCCTGACGGAGTCCCCAGCATCCACTAGGACGTCAGAGAAAATAAGAATTTACTCACCGGTAATTCTATTTCTCGTAGTCCGTAGTGGATGCTGGGCGCCCATCCCAAGTGCGGATTGTCTGCAATACTTGTACATAGTTATTGTTACAAAAAAATCGGGTTGTTTATTGTTGTGAGCCATCTTTTCAGAGGCTCCTACGTTATCATACTGTTAACTGGGTTCAGATCACAAGTTGTACGGTGTGATTGGTGTGGCTGGTATGAGTCTTACCCGGGATTCAAAATCCTTCCTTATTGTGTACGATCGTCCGGGCATAGTATCCTAACTGAGGCTTGGAGGAGGGTCATAGGGGGAGGAGCCAGTACACACCACCTAGTGGTCAAACTTTTAAATTTTGTGCCCTGTCTCCTGCGGAGCCGCTATTCCCCATGGTCCTGACGGAGTCCCCAGCATCCACTACGGACTACGAGAAATAGAATTACCGGTGAGTAAATTCTTATTTTAAACACACACAGTATATCAGAATCAGAATCAGGTTTATTGGCCAGGTATACTTGCGTATACTAGGAATTTGTCTTCGGTTTGCTTTACAACAGCCAAGTACTGTAGGTAACAGATAAGCAGGTGGGGGGGTAAGCAAAGTCACACAGATAGGTATACAGTAGGAACACAAGTGAGTTACATGTACGTCTAGTCAGTCAATGTTCAGGAGTTCAGCAGGCGGACCGCTTGGGGAAAGAAACTTTTGAGGCTTCTGGCGGACCTGGCGGGGATGGCCCTGTAACGCCTGCCTGAAGGAAGCAAGTTAAACATGCTGTGGCCGGGGTGTAGCTGGTCTTTTACTATCTTCATTGCCCGCTGTTTAGCTCTGGACAAGTACAGGTCCTGGACTGAGGGAAGGTCGGCCCCGATGATCTTCTCTGCGGTTCTGACCACCTTTTGGAGCCTGCATCTGTCCCTCGCGCTGGCGGAGCTGTACCATACGAGTATCGAGGAGCACAGTACCGACTCCACAATCGCGGAGTAGAAGAGGAGCAGAAGCTTCTGTGGGATGTTGAACTTCCTTAGTTGCCTGAGAAAGAACAACCTCTGCTGCGCTTTCCCAACAGTATATACAGTATATCCATACTGTATAATATATATATATATATATATATATATATATATATATATATATACTGTATATACACCATATATTTAAAGTCAGTGCCTCAGATATTATTAATATCAGCAGCCAGGCTGGGAGCTAGCAGGATTGATGCCTCACCTTTACTCAGGAGGACGATAAATCACCCTGCTAGTCTCAGGCCGCCTTCACAGAGCTGCTTGCTAGGTGACACTCACGGATCCTCTTGCTTCCTTCAGGGCGCGGTGTCGGGGTAGGTCCTGACATCATTGCGTATGTGGTGCAGCAGGGAGCAGCAAGTGAATCCTTTCATTGCGCCGCAATATACAGTTGATGCGCCATTCGATCCACCAGTGCCGCAGGGAGAGGGGGAACGGAGGTCGTGGGGGGGGGGAGGGGGCTTGCGGTGCAGTGGGGACTCGGGCGGCCTTGTGGCAAGCTGCTGTAGCAGGAAATAATGTTTTCCTGTCTGCAGTAGCAGCTCTGCAGAATCTGTGGGCCTATTTTGCTGCTTTCGCCATCAAATCTTTCAATGCAATGGTAACTAACCATCACATCAAAATAATCTGATCCCTACCCTAGGAGTTTACACTTTCTTGCGCTCATTCAAGCACTCGCTCATCATCACAGGAGAAGCCAGAAGGAAGGAGCAGTCAAACACAATACAAGGGGTTTATGAATTACGTGTCGCGATATAAAACAATTACTTCCAAACATGTTTATGCTCAAAATTTAAAAGGACAATGATTTTAGTAGCAAAACATAGCTAGGAAATACCTTGCCCTTTTAAATTACAGGCATAAACATTAGAGATGAGCGGGTTCGGTTCCTCGGAATCCGAACCCGCCCGAACTTCAGCTTTTTTTACACGGATCCGAGCGACTCGGATCTTCCCGCCTTGCTCGGTTAACCCGAGCGCGCCCGAACGTCATCATGACGCTGTCTGATTCTCGCGAGGCTCGGATTCTATCGCGAGACTCGGATTCTATATAAGGAGCCGCGCGTCGCCGCCATTTTCACACGTGCATTGAGATTGATAGGGAGAGGACGTGGCTGGCGTCCTCTCCGTTTAGACACTTGATTTACTAATTTTGGGGAGCATTAGGAGTACTCAGTAGTGTACAGTGCAGAGTTTTGCTGATAGTGACCAGTGACCACCACTTTTATTTATAATCCGTTCTCTGCCTGAAAAAAGCGATACACAGCACACAGTGACTCAGTCACATACATACCATATCTGTGTGCACTGCTCAGGCTCAGGCCAGTGTGCTGCATCATCTTATTATATATCTGTCTGACTGCTCAGCTCACACAGCTTATAATTGTGGGGGAGACTGGGGAGCACTACTGCAGTGCCAGTAGGTTATAGCAGGAGCCAGGAGTACATAATATTATATTAAAATTAAACAGTGCACACTTTTGCTGCAGGAGTGCCACTGCCAGTGTGACTAGTGACCAGTGACCTGACCACCAGTATATAATATTAGTAGTATACTATCTCTTTATCAACCAGTCTATATTAGCAGCAGACACAGTACAGTGCGGTAGTTCACGGCTGTGGCTACCTCTGTGTCGGCACTCGGCAGCCCGTACATAATTGTATATACCAGTGACCTAACCGTGGTTTTTTTTTCTTTCTTTATACATACATACTAGTTACGAGTATACTATCTCTTTATCAACCAGTCTATATATTAGCAGCAGACACAGTACAGTGCGGTAGTTCACGGCTGTGGCTACCTCTGTGTCGGCACTCCGCAGCCCGTCCATAATTGTATATACCAGTGACCTAACCGTGGTTTTTTTTTCTTTCTTTATACATACATACTAGTTACGAGTATACTATCTCTTTATCAACCAGTCTATATATTAGCAGCAGACACAGTACAGTGCGGTAGTTCACGGCTGTGGCTACCTCTGTGTCGGCACTCCGCAGCCCGTCCATAATTGTATATACCAGTGACCTAACCGTGGTTTTTTTTTCTTTCTTTATACATACATACTAGTTACGAGTATACTATCTCTTTATCAACCAGTCTATATATTAGCAGCAGACACAGTACAGTGCGGTAGTTCACGGCTGTGGCTACCTCTGTGTCGGCACTCCGCAGCCCGTCCATAATTGTATATACCAGTGACCTAACCGTGGTTTTTTTTTCTTTCTTTATACATACATACTAGTTACGAGTATACTATCTCTTTATCAACCAGTCTATATATTAGCAGCAGACACAGTACAGTGTGGTAGTTCACGGCTGTGGCTACCTCTGTGTCGGCACTCGGCAGCCCGTCCATAATTGTATATACCAGTGACCTAACCGTGGTTTTTTTTTCTTTCTTTATACATACATACTAGTTACGAGTATACTATCTCTTTATCAACCAGTCTATATATTAGCAGCAGACACAGTACAGTGCGGTAGTTCACGGCTGTGGCTACCTCTGTGTCGGCACTCCGCAGCCCGTCCATAATTGTATATACCAGTGACCTAACCGTGGTTTTTTTTTCTTTCTTTATACATACATACTAGTTACGAGTATACTATCTCTTTATCAACCAGTCTATATATTAGCAGCAGACACAGTACAGTGCGGTAGTTCACGGCTGTGGCTACCTCTGTGTCGGCACTCGGCAGCCCGTCCATAATTGTATATACCAGTGACCTAACCGTGGTTTTTTTTTCTTTCTTTATACATACATACTAGTTACGAGTATACTATCTCTTTATCAACCAGTCTATATATTAGCAGCAGACACAGTACAGTGCGGTAGTTCACGGCTGTGGCTACCTCTGTGTCGGCACTCCGCAGCCCGTCCATAATTGTATATACCAGTGACCTAACCGTGGTTTTTTTTTCTTTCTTTATACATACATACTAGTTACGAGTATACTATCTCTTTATCAACCAGTCTATATATTAGCAGCAGACACAGTACAGTGCGGTAGTTCACGGCTGTGGCTACCTCTGTGTCGGCACTCCGCAGCCCGTCCATAATTGTATATACCAGTGACCTAACCGTGGTTTTTTTTTCTTTCTTTATACATACATACTAGTTACGAGTATACTATCTCTTTATCAACCAGTCTATATATTAGCAGCAGACACAGTACAGTGCGGTAGTTCACGGCTGTGGCTACCTCTGTGTCGGCACTCCGCAGCCCGTCCATAATTGTATATACCAGTGACCTAACCGTGGTTTTTTTTTCTTTCTTTATACATACATACTAGTTACGAGTATACTATCTCTTTATCAACCAGTCTATATATTAGCAGCAGACACAGTACAGTGCGGTAGTTCACGGCTGTGGCTACCTCTGTGTCGGCACTCGGCAGCCCGTCCATAATTGTATACTAGTATCCAATCCATCCATCTCCATTGTTTACCTGAGGTGCCTTTTAGTTGTGCCTATTAAAATATGGAGAACAAAAATGTTGAGGTTCCAAAATTAGGGAAAGATCAAGATCCACTTCCACCTCGTGCTGAAGCTGCTGCCACTAGTCATGGCCGAGACGATGAAATGCCAGCAACGTCGTCTGCCAAGGCCGATGCCCAATGGCATAGTACAGAGCATGTCAAAACCAAAACACCAAATATCAGTAAAAAAAGGACTCCAAAACCTAAAATAAAATTGTCGGAGGAGAAGCGTAAACTTGCCAATATGCCATTTACCACACGGAGTGGCAAGGAACGGCTGAGGCCCTGGCCTATGTTCATGGCTAGTGGTTCAGCTTCACATGAGGATGGAAGCACTCAGCCTCTCGCTAGAAAACTGAAAAGACTCAAGCTGGCAAAAGCACCGCAAAGAACTGTGCGTTCTTTGAAATCCCAAATCCACAAGGAGAGTCCAATTGTGTCGGTTGCGATGCCTGACCTTCCCAACACTGGACGTGAAGAGCATGCGCCTTCCACCATTTGCACGCCCCCTGCAAGTGCTGGAAGGAGCACCCGCAGTCCAGTTCCTGATAGTCAGATTGAAGATGTCAGTGTTGAAGTACACCAGGATGAGGAGGATATGGGTGTTGCTGGCGCTGGGGAGGAAATTGACCAGGACGATTCTGATGGTGAGGTGGTTTGTTTAAGTCAGGCACCCGGGGAGACACCTGTTGTCCGTGGGAGGAATATGGCCGTTGACATGCCAGGTGAAAATACCAAAAAAATCAGCTCTTCGGTGTGGAGGTATTTCACCAGAAATGCGGACAACAGGTGTCAAGCCGTGTGTTCCCTTTGTCAAGCTGTAATAAGTAGGGGTAAGGACGTTAACCACCTCGGAACATCCTCCCTTATACGTCACCTGCAGCGCATTCATAATAAGTCAGTGACAAGTTCAAAAACTTTGGGTGACAGCGGAAGCAGTCCACTGACCAGTAAATCCCTTCCTCTTGTAACCAAGCTCACGCAAACCACCCCACCAACTCCCTCAGTGTCAATTTCCTCCTTCCCCAGGAATGCCAATAGTCCTGCAGGCCATGTCACTGGCAATTCTGACGAGTCCTCTCCTGCCTGGGATTCCTCCGATGCATCCTTGCGTGTAACGCCTACTGCTGCTGGCGCTGCTGTTGTTGCCGCTGGGAGTCGATGGTCATCCCAGAGGGGAAGTCGTAAGCCCACTTGTACTACTTCCAGTAAGCAATTGACTGTTCAACAGTCCTTTGCGAGGAAGATGAAATATCACAGCAGTCATCCTACTGCAAAGCGGATAACTGAGGCCTTGGCATCCTGGGTGGTGAGAAACGTGGTTCCGGTATCCATCATTACTGCAGAGCCAACTAGAGACTTGTTGGAGGTACTGTGTCCCCGGTACCAAATACCATCTAGGTTCCATTTCTCTAGGCAGGCGATACCGAAAATGTACACAGACCTCAGAAAAAGAGTCACCAGTGTCCTAAAAAATGCAGCTGCACCCAATGTCCACTTAACCACGGACATGTGGACAAGTGGAGCAGGGCAGGCTCAGGACTATATGACTGTGACAGCCCACTGGGTAGATGTATGGACTCCCGCCGCAAGAACAGCAGCGGCGGCACCAGTAGCAGCATCTCGCAAACGCCAACTCTTTCCTAGGCAGGCTACGCTTTGTATCACCGCTTTCCAGAATACGCACACAGCTGAAAACCTCTTACGGCAACTGAGGAAGATCATCGCGGAATGGCTTACCCCAATTGGACTCTCCTGTGGATTTGTGGCATCGGACAACGCCAGCAATATTGTGTGTGCATTAAATATGGGCAAATTCCAGCACGTCCCATGTTTTGCACATACCTTGAATTTGGTGGTGCAGAATTTTTTAAAAAACGACAGGGGCGTGCAAGAGATGCTGTCGGTGGCCAGAAAAATTGCGGGACACTTTCGGCGTACAGGCACCACGTACAGAAGACTGGAGCACCACCAAAGACTACTGAACCTGCCCTGCCATCATCTGAAGCAAGAAGTGGTAACGAGGTGGAATTCAACCCTCTATATGCTTCAGAGGTTGGAGGAGCAGCAAAAGGCCATTCAAGCCTATACAATTGAGCACGATATAGGAGGTGGAATGCACCTGTCTCAAGTGCAGTGGAGAATGATTTCAACGTTGTGCAAGGTTCTGATGCCCTTTGAACTTGCCACACGTGAAGTCAGTTCAGACACTGCCAGCCTGATTCAGGTCATTCCCCTCATCAAGCTTTTGCAGAAGAAGCTGGAGACATTGAAGGAGGAGCTAACACGGAGCGATTCCGCTAGGCATGTGGGACTTGTGGATGCAGCCCTTAATTCGCTTAACAAGGATTCACGGGTGGTCAATCTGTTGAAATCAGAGCACTACATTTTGGCCACCGTGCTCGATCCTAGATTTAAAGCCTACCTTGGATCTCTCTTTCCGGCAGACACAGGTCTGCTGGGGTTGAAAGACCTGCTGGTGACAAAATTGTCAAGTCAAGCGGAACGCGACCTGTCAACATCTCCTCCTTCACATTCTCCCGCAACTGGGGGTGCGAGGAAAAGGCTCAGAATTCCGAGCCCACCCGCTGGCGGTGATGCAGGGCAGTCTGGAGCGACTGCTGATGCTGACATCTGGTCCGGACTGAAGGACCTGACAACGATTACGGACATGTCGTCTACTGTCACTGCATATGATTCTCTCAACATTGATAGAATGGTGGAGGATTATATGAGTGACCGCATCCAAGTAGGCACGTCACACAGTCCGTACTTATACTGGCAGGAAAAAGAGGCAATTTGGAGGCCCTTGCACAAACTGGCTTTATTCTACCTAAGTTGCCCTCCCACAAGTGTGTACTCCGAAAGAGTGTTTAGTGCCGCCGCTCACCTTGTCAGCAATCGGCGTACGAGGTTACATCCAGAAAATGTGGAGAAGATGATGTTCATTAAAATGAATTATAATCAATTCCTCCGCGGAGACATTGACCAGCAGCAATTGCCTCCACAAAGTACACAGGGAGCTGAGATGGTGGATTCCAGTGGGGACGAATTGATAATCTGTGAGGAGGGGGATGTACACGGTGATATATCGGAGGGTGAAGATGAGGTGGACATCTTGCCTCTGTAGAGCCAGTTTGTGCAAGGAGAGATTAATTGCTTTTTTTTGGGGGGGGGTCCAAACCAACCCGTCATATCAGTCACAGTCGTGTGGCAGACCCTGTCACTGAAATGATGGGTTGGTTAAAGTGTGCATGTCCTGTTTTGTTTATACAACATAAGGGTGGGTGGGAGGGCCCAAGGATAATTCCATCTTGCACCTCTTTTTTCTTTTCTTTTTCTTTGCATCATGTGCTGATTGGGGAGGGTTTTTTGGAAGGGACATCCTGCGTGACACTGCAGTGCCACTCCTAGATGGGCCCGGTGTTTGTGTCGGCCACTAGGGTCGCTAATCTTACTCACACAGCTACCTCATTGCGCCTCTTTTTTTCTTTGCGTCATGTGCTGTTTGGGGAGGGTTTTTTGGAAGGGACATCCTGCGTGACACTGCAGTGCCACTCCTAGATGGGCCCGGTGTTTGTGTCGGCCACTAGGTTCGCTAATCTTACTCACACAGCTACCTCATTGCGCCTCTTTTTTTCTTTGCGTCATGTGCTGTTTGGGGAGGGTTTTTTGGAAGGGACATCCTGCGTGACACTGCAGTGCCACTCCTAGATGGGCCCGGTGTTTGTGTCGGCCACTAGGGTCGCTAATCTTACTCACACAGCTACCTCATTGCGCCTCTTTTTTTCTTTGCGTCATGTGCTGTTTGGGGAGGGTTTTTTGGAAGGGACATCCTGCGTGACACTGCAGTGCCACTCCTAGATGGGCCCGGTGTTTGTGTCGGCCACTAGGGTCGCTTATCTTACTCACACAGCGACCTCGGTGCAAATTTTAGGACTAAAAATAATATTGTGAGGTGTGAGGTATTCAGAATAGACTGAAAATGAGTGTAAATTATGGTTTTTGAGGTTAATAATACTTTGGGATCAAAATGACCCCCAAATTCTATGATTTAAGCTGTTTTTTAGTGTTTTTGGAAAAAAACACCCGAATCCAAAACACACCCGAATCCGACAAAAATAATTCGGTGAGGTTTTGCCAAAACGCGTTCGAACCCAAAACACGGCCGCGGAACCGAACCCAAAACCAAAACACAAAACCCGAAAAATTTCAGGCGCTCATCTCTAATAAACATGTTCTCCCGGACACTCTTTAAAAACGGTCAGTTGGCACCCACAAATGACCTCTTCTTGTCAAACTTCTTGCAATCACTGATGCATTGCTTTCTTCGCAAAATCTGTTGCTGTCCAGCGATGCCCATCACCGGTGGCCTGCGCATTGCGGTGCATATGGATGCGCAGTTCAAACCCGATCGCACGCTGCAAAAATGCTAGCATGCGATTGGGTCTGAATGACCCCCCATGTGCACTGCAGGTGGGGCAGATATAACATTTGCAGAGAGAGTTAGATTTGGGTGGGTTATATTGTTTCTGTGCAGGGTAAATATTTGCTGCTTTATTTTTACACTGCAATTTAGATTTCAGTTTGAACACACCACACCCAAATCTAACTCTCTCTGCACATGTTATATCTGCCCCCCCTGCAGTGCACATGGTTTTGCCCATTAGCTAACAAATTTGCTGCTGCGATCAACTCTGAGTTAGGCCCTAAGGCAGATCTGCACAGAAACACAGATACAACAGTATAGTGGGGTCTATTTATTAAGCCTTGGATGGAAATAAAGTGCACGGAGATAAAATACCAGCCAATCAACTCCTGTAATTTTTCAAACCCAGCCTGTGACATGGCAGCTAGGACCTGATTGGCTGGTACCTTATCTCCATGCACTTTATCTCCATCCAAGGCTTAGTAAATAGTTAGCTGCTGCGCCTGTGTTGCAGTGCATACTACATATAACATGGAGGGAGATATTTAAAACATATAAATATACCTTTAATGCTACATATAATTTCTGTGATGGCTGGCAGACCACAAGGAAGAGCAATGCTGTGTACATCACAATCACTGCTGCACTTGGGATGCTTCTCCTTCCTGTATAAGCCTGCCCTAGACTTCTGTAGAACTAGTCAATGGAAGTCTGGGTGCGGAAGGAGAAATAAAGCGGAGTGCTGTGTCCTGGGTGAAATGCACAGCACTGCCGATCCTTGGGGTATGTTTATATTTTTCAACTGCCCCTCCTTGTCACTGTATACTGTATGCGGTCTGTGCTGCAGCCCTGGGGCAGCAGTCACCACTGTAACTGTCAGTAGCCATATCAATTTGTAGTTGCCTGAGAGCTAGTGCCAATACTGAACTTTATTCAGCATCAGTAGCAGAATTTGCTATTGCTGTTGATCACATTCTGGGGGCCGCCCAGCACAGGGCAAGGCTGCCGAGCATGTTAAGTGCTGCCCAACACTGCTTTCGCAAACTAGAGTTGACCCCTGCCTGTGCAGCCTGGTGCGTGTGATGTCACATGGCCACCCCAAAAATGGCCCAGGCCTTTCCCTGTTTTTGCAATCACGCCCCCAGAATGCCGCATTGCCAGCCCTGACCGCCCCATGAATGTCTCTGCCTGTCAATCAGGCAGAGGCGTTTGCATTACTGAGATGCGATCACATTTCCCAGCAGCCGCAGTGCGGGCCCTGCATGTGCACTCTGTGCCGTTATTACATCTCAGATGTGACCCAACCTGAATAAGGCTCACAGTACACAGTGATGATGATTGCACATGATACTCCTTATTGATTGATTGTGAATTCACCTCAGAAGCTGATTGTTCTTTTTCATGGCTCTAGATTATACAGTATTACATGATTTTGTGGACATATTTTAGTATGAAGACTTTGCTATTTTTTATTTATAGACATCAAGGATGATTATACTTGGTGTGTAATAGAGGGGTTTCTTATTTAAATCAATCCTGATAGTAAATGTGTTTTTCACTATCAAAACAGAAAAAAAACACTGTTTATGTTAATGAAGAATTTTTTGGACGTGCTTTCTGATCTCCTTTGAAACAGTTCATTTTAATTAGAGATGTGTGATGGACAATTTTTGCTGGATTTGGCTCTGATTCTTCATCTGTCTTTGGTTTTGGATTTGCTATACCGCCATGGCCATTTTTTTGTTCCTAGACAATTAATCCTCAATAACATTAATTTCCAGTGTTACGAGGACTGGAGTTATCTGCTAAAAGACCAAAGGCCCATGATTGTGGGTTACTTTGCGACAGGTAAATTATGTTTCCAACTCGCTGGGCTTCAGTACCTGAAGAGTAAGGCCTGAGCTTGAAAATAGGATTTTGGTACTTACCAGGTAAATCCTTTTCTTTGAATCCATAGGGGGCACTGGAGTACTCTTGGGATATGGACGGTGTTAGCAAGGACAGGCACTGAATATTTAAATTTCAGTAACTCTCCTCCCTTCCATACTCCCAGAATACCTAAGTGTTTTTTCCTGAGGCGAACAGGAGCGATAGAGAGGATGAACAATGGATAATTACCTATAACATTATAACATAATGGACAACAATAAAGTTGACACATAACGTAACTGACAACTAAACAGTTGACACCATAACCGATAAATCGGTGAGAATGTGTTACCATAAGATCCCCATAACTTATCACAAACCAGGTAAAACTGCTCTGGGTGGGCGTCCAGTGCCCCCTATGGATTCAATGAAAAGGATTTACCTGGTAAGTACCAAAATCCTATTTTCTTTTTCATCCACTAGGGGTCACTGGAGTACTCTTGGGACGTACCAAAGCTTCCCTCATGGGCGGGAGTGCTGTAACACTAGGCAGCCAAAGTTAGACGCTGATGCCGCAAACGTATCAAACTTGTAAAAGCGCACAAACGTGTGCACTGATGACCATGTAGCCACACGGCAAAGCTGCGTCGTAGAAACCCCACGACCAGCTGCCCATGAAGTTCCCACAGAAAGTGTGGAATGAGCTGTTACTGATGTAGGCGGCTGTAACCTAACATAAAGGCAAGCCTGACGTATGGACAGTTTAATCCATCTGGATAAGGTCTGCTTAGAAGCTGGCCAACCCATCTTTGCAAGCTCATAGAGAACAAACAACGTATCCGTCTTACGAACTGCAGATGTTTGGGATACATAAACGCGTAATGCGCGTACCACATTTAAAGTTCCAGAATCTTCTGTTAACACAGGAACTACTATTGGTTGATTGATGTGAAAAGATGACACTACCCTTGGCAAGAAAGCGGGATTCGTTCGAAGTTCCGCTCTGTCATCATGAAACACCAAATACGGTGGCTTGCATGACAAGGTACCCAAATGTGAAACACGCCTTTCCGGAGCTAAGGCTAGGAGAAAAATTGTTTCCCAAGTGAGAAACTTAATATCCACTTGTTGTAAGGGTTCAAAATATGAAGACTGTAAAAAAACTAAAACCAGATTCAAGTCCCATGGCGCTGTAGGTGGAATGAATGGAGGCTATACTCTGAGAACACCTTACAGAAAGGTGTGTACTACCGATGGCAATAGAGCCAATCGTCTTTGAAAGTAGATTGACAAAGCAGATTGTCACAACTGAGGGCCTGAGCTGACGGGAGGCAGCCTCAGTTGTAGGGGCTGAGATGTACCGGAACCTGGGAGGTTGTATCAGACCCCTGGACATGTAAGTAACATGAATAATAACTGCCCGAAGGCGTGACCACGACAACTTGGATAAAAGTCAATGATGTTTATTATGACAACTCCGCAACACAGCAGCAGTAAAAGAAAACGTAAAAGTCAGCAAAGAATAAATACAGTTCCTGGGTACTACAGGATGGCAGGAGCCACAGGGCACTGGTAGTGTGAGATAGTTCTTATGATCTTCTAGATGGAAAGTCCTTACCAGGCCCGACTGTAGCAATGGAGATAACCCAGGATTGTGCCAGCTGGTGTTCCAGGAAAAGCTGGGTTGCTGAAGATAAAACAGCTGCTGTGGATACTGGCTGGAACCAGACTGTTGTTAGCACGGAGTGGATACTGGCTGGAACCAGTTAAATAATAAATGAACTTGGGAGCGATGAAATATGAACTGAAATGTAGAACTTGAGAGCGGAGAAATAATAATACCGGTGGAGAGTGGTAAAGTGTAGAAAGGACACCGGCCCTTTAAGGGAAGCTGTACTCTGCTGGAAGCTGAGCTGGAAGCAGGTAATGTTGTAGCTGGAAACAGATGAATCCACAATGGATTGGAGAGTCAGGCTACACCGCAGGTGGAATGCTGGTGCGGGTCTCTATGGTGGAAGTCTTGAGACAGGAGCTGGAACCTGGAAGACAATCACAGGAGAGAGACAAACAGGAACTAGGTTTGACAACCAAAGCACTGACGCCTTCCTTGCTCAGGCACAGTGTATTTATACCTGCAGCAAGGAAGGGATTGGCTAGGCAATTATGCAGATTATCAATACTGAGAACATATTGGTGGAAATGATCAGCTGACAGAATCCAAGATGGCTGCGCCCATGCAGACACTTGGAGGGAAGTTTGGTTTGTAATCCATGTGGTAATGAAAACAGTAATGGCGGCGCCGGCCACCGGAGACAGGAGGCGCCAGGCTGACAGATGCACATCCAACCACGCGGACACAGCGGAGGCCGCGGCTGACGTAATCGCCACTCAGACACTCTGCATGCAGAAGTTCAGGGATGGCGGCGGAGGCCGCGGGAGACGCCATGCCAGGTGTAATATGGCGTTTACTGTGACAGCATCCCAGAGTGACAGGAGAGGATACAGGAATGTACACATCAGGATAACAGATGGGATCCGGTCCTGGAGCGCTGAGCCAGCCTTAGGAGGCATCTGATGGGTAAGAAATGGCCTCCAGATACCCGGATCGTGACAGCACCCCCCCCTTTAGGAGTGGCCCCAGGACACTTCTTTGGCTTTTGAGAAAACTTGGAATGGAATCTCCGGACCAAGGCAGGAGCATGGACATCAGAAGCATTGGTCCATGAACGTTCCTCAGGACCATAACCCTTCCAGTCAATAAGATATTGTAGTTGACCGTAACGGTGACGTGAGTCCAGGATCTTGGCCACTTCATACTCAACGCCTCATTGAGTTTGGACTTTCGGAGTTGGAGGAAGTGAGGAATGAAACCGATTCAAGATCAGCGGTTTCAACAGGGAAACATGGAATGTCCTGGGTATTTTTAAGAAGGGAGGCAACTGGAGTCTGTAAGCAACATGATTGATGACTTATTCAATCTTGAAAGGACCGATATAGCGAGGTGCAAACGTCATACTGGGAACTCTTAACCTCAAATTCTTCGTGGATAACCATACCCGATCACCCACCTTGAGAGCAGGAACTGCTCGACGCTTCTTATCCGCAAACTTCTTGTACCTGAACGATGCCTTGAGCAGAGCTGATCGTACGCTCTTCCAGATATTGGCAAACTGATGCAAGGTGATATCCACTGCGGGAACAGAAGTTGCTGGAAGCGGTTGGAACTCAGGGACTTTAGGGTGAAATCCAAAGTTAGTGAAGAATGGTGTTGAAGCAGATGAAGAATGATACTGGTTGTTATGACAGAACTCGGCCCAGGGAAGTAATTGAACCCAGTCATCTTGAGAGGAGGACACATAGATGCGGAGGAAGGCCTCCAAGTCTTGATTCACCCTCTCGGTTTGACCATTGGTCTGAGGATGGTAAGCCGTGGAAAACTTTAGCTTGACTTGGAGGACTTGACATAAACTTCGCCAGAATTTGGCTGTGAATTGAACTCCTCGATCTGAGATAATTTCTTCAGGAAGACCGTGGAGTCGGAAGATCTCTTGTATGAATACTTGAGCCAACTTGGAAGCTGACGGAAGACCGGTGAGAGGAATGAAGTGTGCCATCTTGGTGAACCGGTCAACTACCACCCAGATGGTATTGAACTTGTTGCACATGGGTAAGTCTGTAATGAAATCCATCGACAAGTGGGTCCATGGTCGACGGGGAACGGATAGTGGAACCAGTTGCCCCGCAGGCGACTGGCGGGATACTTTATGTTGGGCACACTTTGGGCAAGATGCAATAAACTCCAAGACGTCTTTTTTTCAGAGTTGGCCACCAATAGGACCTAGAGATAAACTCCAGGGTTTTTTGGATACCTGTATGTCCGGCAAAACGGGAAGCATGGGCCCAATGCATGAGCTTCTTCCTTAGCATCGGCTTCACAAAACTTTTCCCTGATGGGGGCGTAGAGTCCATCCCTACCGTGGAGAATGCCAACGGATTTATAATAGGATGCTTGTCTGAAGACTCTGACTAATTTTCTTGCTCCCATGAGCGGGAAAGGGCATCGGCCTTGCGATTCTGAGAGCCCGGACAGAACTAGAGTTTAAAGTCGAACCTGGAAAAGAAAAGTGCCCATCTGGCCTGACGAGGGTTGAGACATTGTGCGCCCTTCAGGTATAAAAGGTTCTTGTGGTCTGTAAGTATGGTGATTGAATGAGAAGCTCCCTCCAACAGATACCTCCACTCTTCTAGAGCGAGCTTGATGGCTAGCAACTCCTGGTCGCCAATGGCATAGTTGCGCTCAGCTGGGGAGAACTTCCGGGAGAAGAAACTGCAAGGGTGTAAATGGCCATCTTTAGCCCTCTGAGATAACACCGCTCCTACTCCAACGGAGGAGGCATCCACCTCTAAGATGAAAGGAGAGTCGATGTCAGGCTGTTTCAGAACAGGCGCAGAGATGAACCTTTGTTTTAAAAGATGAAATGCTTGCATGGCTTCTTCAGACCACTTGGACGGGTTAGCACCCTTCTTAGTGAAAGCAGTAATAGGCGCCACAATGGTGGAAAAGTCTCGTATTAACTTTCGGTAATAGTTGGCGAACCCTAAGAACCTCTGGACCCCTTTGAGGGTTAAGGGTACCGGCCAATTTTGGATTGCTTGTAGTTTCTCAGGATCCATCTCTAGTCCGGAACCGGACACAATGTACCCTAGAAACGGAATGGACTTGACTTCAAAGACGCATTTTTCTAATTTGCAATAGAGATGATTGACACGGAGACGGGACAGAACCTCTTTAACCCAAAAACGATGTTCCTCTAAATCGTTGGCAAAAATGAGGATATCGTCTAGATCAGGCCTGGCCAACCTGTGGCTCTCCAGCTGTTGTAAAACTACAAGTCCCATCATGCCTTGCCACAGTTTTGCTATTAGGGAATGCTAAAACGGTGGCAGGGCATGCTGGGATGTGTAGTTTCACAACATCTGGAGAGCCACAGGTTGGCCAGGCCTGGTCTAGATAGACCACGACATGACGGTATAGAATGTCTCTGAAGATCTCATTGACAAAATGCTGGAAGACAGCTGGAGCATTGCTCAATCCGAAGGGCATGACGAGGTACTCATAATGTCCGTCACGGGTGTTAAAGGCGGTCTTCCACTCGTCACCCTCACGGATCCGGATGAGATTGTATGCACCTCGCAAGTCCAGCTTTGTAAAGATGGTAGCTCCGCTAACTCTGTCAAAGAGCTCAGTAATCAGGGGTAAAGGATAACGGTTCTTGATGGTAATGTCGTTCAAACCTCTGTAGTCGATGCACGGCCGCAGACCACCATCTTTCTTTTTTACAAAAAAGAAGCCTGCGCCGGCTGGAGAAGAAGAAGGTTGAATGAACCCCTTTGCTAGGTTCTCTTTAATATATTCCTCCATAGAATGCGTCTCAGGCAGAGACAACGGATAAGTTCGGCCTCGAGGTGGAACCTTCCCTGGAACGAGATCAATCGGACAGTCCCATTCTCTATGAGGAGGAAGGATATCAGCAGAAGCTTTACTGAACACATCCGTGAAATCTTGATATGGAGGAGGTGGAACATCAGACGACCTGGGGGAGGAAGAACAGACAGGCAATACTTTAAACAAACATGTCTCAGCACAGGAGGAACCCCATGCCAGGATTTGCGTAGTCGTCCAATCAATTGTAGGATTGTGAAGACGGAGCCATGGAAGGCCCAGGACCACAGGATGTGTGGCTCTTGGAATCACTAGAAAAGAAATAAGTTCGGAATGAAGAACTCCCACTCTCAGACGAACTGGTAGAGTCCTTAAAGAAATAACTGCATCAAAAATTTTGCTGCCATCCACGGCAGTT
Source organism: Pseudophryne corroboree (assembly GCF_028390025.1). NCBI lineage: Eukaryota > Metazoa > Chordata > Amphibia > Anura > Myobatrachidae > Pseudophryne > Pseudophryne corroboree. The sequence continues at coordinate 478,485,349 of NC_086448.1, read as the reverse complement.
AAAGAAATGGACGAAGGAAGTCTCTCGGTGGGTAGGGACCACCGTTTAACATAGGCTTCGGTAATAAAGTTCCCAGCTGCTCCGGAATCAAGGAGGGCAATGACGTTCCGATAACGTTGAGCAACTTGAAGCGAGACTGGGAGATTACAATCTTGAGGAGATGGAGAGGATATCATTACTCCTAGCCGGCCCTCTCCTTGGCGAGCTAGGATTTGGAGTTTCCCGGACGTTTGGGACAGGCATTAATGGTGTGAGACGGAGCTGCACAATAGAGACAGAGAAACTCGGAGAGACATCTTCGGCGCTCAGCAGGAGTTAAACGGGAACGGCCAAGTTGCATGGGCTCATCTTTAGATGGTGACAGTTGACGAGGAGGAGGAGCAGAAGACTTTGGAGCAGATGATCTTCCACGCTCAGTTGCTCTCTCTCTGAAACGTAAATCAACTTTCGTGCAGAGTGAGATTAGCTCATCTAACTTAGAAGGTAAGTCTCTGGTAGCTAACTCATCTTTAATACGCTCAGATAAGCCATGCCAGAATGCAGCATACAGGGCCACGTCGTTCCATGCCAGTTCGGATGCCAGGATCTGGAACTGTATCAGATATTGTCCTACAGTACGTGACCCCTGGTGTAAACGGAGAATCTCGGATGAAGCTGAGGTTACCCGGCCTGGCTCGTCGAAGATGCGCCTGAATGTTGACACGAAAGCAGTGTAGGAAGATAGCAGGGTGTCGGACCTCTCCCATAACGGTGATGCCCAATCAAGGGCTGAGCCACTGAGAAGAGAAATAATGTAGGCAATTTTTGTACGGTCACTGGGAAAATTGCCAGGTTGTAGCTCAAACTGAATCTCACACTGGTTGAGAAATCCCCTGCAGAATCTTGGAGATCCGTCAAATTTTGCTGGCGTTGGAAGATGAAGACGTGGAGCAGAAATGGGTAAGGTGGGTGGGGTCATAGCTGGAGTCACTGTGGTTGACGCACCAGACGCGCCTGATCCACGGAGAGTTGTCTGAATCCCATCCAGCCGAGCAGAGAGATCCTGGAGACAGCGGATGATGTGGCCCTGTGCAGCCTCCTGATGTTCTAGTCGGGCTGCCAGTTCTTGCATCGGCCTGGCCGCTTGATCCTGGTCTCCGGCTGGATTCATTAGGTCAGTGCTTACTGTCACAACTGAGGGCCTGAGCTGACGGGAGGCAGCCTCAGTTGTAGGGGCTGAGATGTACCGGAACCTGGGAGGTTGTATCAGACCCCTGGACATGTAAGTAACATGAATAATAACTGCCCGAAGGCGTGACCACGACAACTTGGATAAAAGTCAATGATGTTTATTATGACAACTCCGCAACACAGCAGCAGTAAAAGAAAACGTAAAAGTCAGCAAAGAATAAACACAGTTCCTGGGTACTACAGGATGGCAGGAGCCACAGGGCACTGGTAGTGTGAGATAGTTCTTCTGATCTTCTAGATGGAAAGTCCTTACCAGGCCCGACTGTAGCAATGGAGATAACCCAGGATTGTGCCAGCTGGTGTTCCAGGAAAAGCTGGGTTGCTGAAGATAAAACAGCTGCTGTGGATACTGGCTGGAACCAGACTGTTGTTAGCACGGAGTGGATACTGGCTGGAACCAGTTAAATAATAAATGAACTTGGGAGCGATGAAATATGAACTGAAATGTAGAACTTGAGAGCGGAGAAATAATAATACCGGTGGAGAGTGGTAAAGTGTAGAAAGGACACCGGCCCTTTAAGGAAAGCTGTACTCTGCTGGAAGCAGGTAATGTTGTAGCTGGAAACAGATGAATCCACAATGGATTGGAGAGTCAGGCTACACCGCAGGTGGAATGCTGGTGCGGGTCTCTATGGTGGAAGTCTTGAGACAGGAGCTGGAACCTGGAAGACAATCACAGGAGAGAGACAAACAGGAACTAGGTTTGACAACCAAAGCACTGACGCCTTCCTTGCTCAGGCACAGTGTATTTATACCTGCAGCAAGGAAGGGATTGGCTAGGCAATTATGCAGATTATCAATACTGAGAACAGATTGGTGGAAATGATCAGCTGACAGAATCCAAGATGGCTGCGCCCATGCAGACACTTGGAGGGAAGTTTGGTTTGTAATCCATGTGGTAATGAAAACAGTAATGGCGGCGCCGGCCACCGGAGACAGGAGGCGCCAGGCTGACAGATGCACATCCAACCACGCGGACACAGCGGAGGCCGCGGCTGACGTAATCGCCACTCAGACACTCTGCATGCAGAAGTTCAGGGACGGCGGCGGAGGCCGCGGGAGACGCCATGCCAGGTGTAATATGGCGTTTACTGTGACAGCGTCCCAGAGTGACAGGAGAGGATACAGGAATGTACACATCAGGATAACAGATGGGATCCGGTCCTGGAGCGCTGAGCCAGCCTTAGGAGGCATCTGATGGGTAAGAAATGGCGTCCAGATACCCGGATCGTGACACAGATACCTGCACCTTTAGTGTAGATAAACGCATTCCTCCATCTAACACCGTTTGTAGAAATAACAAGTCGGGATAACTTGAAATATGATGTCGGAAACTTCCGAGCTTCACACCAACCTATATAGGCAGCACGCCAAATTCTGTAATAATGAGCTGCCGTAACTGGCTTCCTAGCACGTAACATGGTTGGTATAACGATTATGGAATGCCCTCTCTTCTTAAGAGGGCGATCTCAACAGCCACCCCGTCAAACGCAGCAGCGCTAAATCGAGGTAAAGGGATGGACCCTGTTGTAACAGGTCCGGACGTAGCGGGAGCAGTGAAGGATCGTCTGCGAGTAGTCCACGGAGATCCGAGAAGCAAGCTCTCCAAGGCCAATGAGGCGCCACTAGTATGACTGTGGCGGACTCTCTTTTAATCCGTTGTAGCAACAGAGGGAGCAGCGGAAACAGTGGAAACAGATACATGAGGCTATACGGCCACGCGATTGTGAGAGCATCCATAGCCACTGCCTTTGGATCTCGCGTTCTGGACACATACTGGGGCGTTTAGTGATTGTGGCGAGATTCCATCAGGTCCACTTGAGGGTAACCCCACCTCTGGACCAACATGTGAAACACTTCTGGATTTAATGACCATTCTCCTTGATGAAAATCCCGATGGCTGAGATAATCCGCCTCCCAGTTGTCCACTCCCGGAATGAACACTGCCGACAATATCACTTGGTGATGCTCGGGCCAATTGAAGATTCGAGCTACTTCCCGCATGGCCATGCGACTTCTCGTTCCTCCTTGTTTGTTGATGTATGCGACCGCCGTCGCGTTGTCTGACTGCACTTGAGACAGTCTGAGACCGAAGCATGTGCACTGCTTGTCGTAGCGCATTGTAAATTACCTAGAGTTCCAGGACATTTAGAGACAGCAATTTTTCGTGATCTGCCCAGAGACACTGGAGCTGACAATTTTGAACCGCAGCTCCCCAACCTCTGAGACTCGCGTCTGTCGTTAGAATTATCCAATTTCAGACGCCGAACCGTTTTCCTGTGGTTAGCGTGTGTACTTTGAGCCACCAGAGTAGAGATACTCTGGCCCGTGGAGACAACATCACCATCTGGTGAATCTGCCGATGCGAGGCCGACCACTGTGCGAGCACATCCTGGTGAAAAGGACGTGAGTGAAAACTTCGATCTGAAGCGCTTCGAAGGCTGGCACCATATTTCCGAACAATCGAATGCACAAATGTACCGAGACTGTGCGTGGCTTGAGCACTAATTGTACCAGATGAAGAATACTCTGTGCTTTCTGTTCTGGTAGGTAAATTATGTTGGAAGATCATCTGTTGAGACAGATTTTGATGATTAGATGGTTCAAGTATGGAACTATTATCACTCCCAGGGATCTGAGATGAGCTATTATCACAGACATCAGTTTGGTGACTACCCGAGGTGCTGACGAGAGGCCAAACGGTAGAGTCTGAAACTGGTAACGGTTTTGCCGTAGCACAAACGCAAGAACCTCTGATGAAGTGGCCAAATTGTAATCCTGTAGCTCTAAACCTGCAATTACTGACCGCAGGGATTCCATCTTGAATCTGTAGTAAGTTACGTACTGATTGAGACCCTTTAAGTTCAATATTGGTCTGACCGAGCCTCCGGCTTTGGTCCTACAAAAACCTGGAATAACAACCCTGAACTTGTTAGTGAACAGGGACTGGAAATAAACCGTTGAATCTAGTAGAGACTGAATTGCGATTTCCAGAACTCAGACATGGGCTGGGAGCACGTCATGCCCCAGGCTTCTTGGTGGCCCTAGCGTTGTAAACCACGTCCTCTACCACATCTACTAGGTGTGGGTATTCCTTTACCACGGCCTCGAAAAGGCTGAGGCCTCTAATTTAGAATTAAACAACTTCTTGCCAGCGGAAGGTAATGCTTTCAGAGAGCCCGTTGTGCCGAACTAGTGATGCTGAAAGGCGAGAACTGACCTGACAGACGTCCGTAGAAGCTGTACGTAAATACTCAGCAGCTTCACCGATGTGATCAGCAAGAAGTATTTGGTGGTTGACTTGCAGGCGGATCTGAGTTGTGTTATCAATATAATCACCGCCTCAAGTACCCAAATTCCAACCAAACCAGGTCTAAGCAGCACCCCTGCTGCTGTATACATGGACTTTTAGCTTACGCTCTGACGGGTCTTGAAGCGTAGTAGCCGTTGTTACTGGAAAGGTTAATTTTTTTATTTATTTATTTTATTTTTTTATAAGTTTTGACACATTCGAATCCACCATTGGCGGATTCTTCTATGTAGATGTCACAGACTCTGGAAACGGGTAACTAGACTTAAACCGTCGAGGTATAGAAACCCGATTATGCGGATTCTGCCATGCCTCTATTAACAGTCTGAAAACACACTAAAAATCTCTGTCGTTTAGTAAATACCACCTCATTATTTGTCAGCGGTTCTTCAGTGTCTGTAAAAATGAGAGAATGACGTACCGCCCTGATGAGATTATCAATGCCGGCTGTCAATATCCTCACTATATGACTGCTGGTCCAATTCACCTTCCTCATGCTCATCCTGCGCAGTCGCTAGGATGCAATATAGCAGAAACTGGGAAAGTATAAGACAAATGAGAACTATCTTTGTGACCCGAACTAGACTGGGACCTGTGCAAAGATGGAGACCTATTCTGAGACCCTCTGGTATCTCTTGTGGTCTCACCCGAGCCTCAATTTTTTCCCCCCGTGTCTCTCTTGTCGAGCAGCGCCCATTTTGTGAGGCAACAGACACTGACAGACATTGCAGTTACACTGCATCTTTGTTTTTGCTGGTGCCTTATTCATTATGTTGTACGGCTGAAGCAGTGCACGTGGCCAGAATATAGGAAAAAGTGATCCAAAAGTCCTACCAACACCCTTCGCCATCCGGTGGAGTTTTGTTGTAGGACAGCCCTTTCTGGAAAAAGAAACAGGAAACATGGTTAAAATGGCTTCCAGCCATGTGCTTACATTGTATAACATAGCATACTAGGTTATAAAGACGTGCCCTTAAACCCATGCCCTTATACTCTCAATATACTGCAGCATTTCTCAATATAAAGCAGCCTTACTATAACGCAGCCTTTCTCAATATAAACCTTTCACAATATAAAGCAGCCTTAGACAATATAAAGCAGCCTTTGACAATATAAAGCAGCCTCTCTCAATATAAAGCAGCATTTCACAATATAATGCAGCCTTCTCAATATAATGCAGCCTTTCTTAATATAATGCAGCATTCCACAATATAAAGCAGCCTTCTCAATATAATGCAGCCTTTCTTAATATAAAGCAGCATTTCACAATATAATGCAGCCTTCTCAATATAATGCAGCCTTTCCTAATATAAAGCAGCATTTCACAATATAATGCATCAATTAAAGCACATATTAAATAACTTAGAATCTAGGCTTAACAGCCTGTCTAGTACTGCTGCTGTGGGCATTATGTCCCCCCCCCCTTCAGCTGCGCTGCATGTAAAGAGGACAGACCGCGGCAGCCCTGAAAGCTGTCCGCGGTCTGAGTAAGGGCAGAGCTGCCGCAACTCCCCCCCCCAGCGTGAGCACCCATATTGTGTAACGGGCGCTCTGTAATATTCGGGAGCGGTGTTTAGAACGGGCGCTAGGGAGCCTGTGAAGAGTGGCAGGCAGCAAGGGATTAGCGGCCGGCGGCGGGCAACAGCTATGGCGGCGAGCAGTCCCCACACATGGCGGGGCGGCAGTGGGAGCTGACCGCCCCTGTCATAAATACCTGTGAGTCCTGTGCTGTGACGGGGCTTTTTAGCTGACCTGTGCTCTTGGGCTCTGACGGGGCTTCTCCAGAAAGCTCCGTCCAGTCCTTCTGCAGCCTCAGCTGAAGTTAGCTGAGCTGCTTGTGGCTGTGAGGGGGCTCCTATTGTGAGACCCAACACGCCAAGAGCTGCACGCAGCAGCTTCTGTAATCCCGGACCCATAGCTTTTGTGTAAGCTGGGAAGGGATTGTAATCAGAAAAAAGTAGAAAAAATAAAACCAAAAATATCTAATAGTAAAATATGTATGTCCCCCTCTGGAGGTCCATACCTGTGCTTCCTATCCATGTGAGCACCGAAAAAACACTGAGGTATTCTGGGAGTATGGAAGGGAGGAGAGTTACTGAAATTTAAATATTCAGTGCCTGTCCTTGCTAACACCGTCCATATCCCAAGAGTACTCCAGTGACCCCTAGTGGATGAAAAAGAAATACAGTTTACAACTTTCCCAGAAGTTCACAAACTGTTTACGGTTCCTAGAAAACTATCTGGAAGGTTTAGTTTAGGTTCCTTGGGAGAGAGTCTGAATCCTACGACTTTCCTCCTGGGTGTCCACACAAAGGGTAAGGTTCCACAGCTGCTGGGTCAATTCCTGGAGCTGGCCTGCCAGAATCTGGGCTGGATCTGCACTGGATCCATCCGGAAATGAATGACCCATGGAGCTATGGTTTGTTTTGGCTGGTGACATGAGGACTACTCAGGTATCTTGGTTACCAGTTGGTACTAGGTGATGCCCATGCAGTTACCCCTTGCCCAGCAGTCTTTTAGCCTCCTGTGATGCTAGCCTTCACCTTTAGCAGCTGCATTAATTAGGTCCACCCTGTACTCAGATGCCCCAGGTCTTGAGTAAGGGCAAGGCGACTATTGGAGGCTGGGCAAGAGTAAATGCAGTACAGTGAGATGTCCACTGGACACAACCTTTATAACCCTGCTCAATATTCACAGAGACAAAAAAACAAATTGTATGTAGGTGCAACAATGCACAGGGTGACATAATGATGAACACTGAATGAATACGAAATGCAACAATGCACAGGATGATATAAGCAACTAAACCGAATATAAATACAACAATGCACAAGGTGGTAACAATAATGAAATAAATACAAAGGAAAGAGCCTGTGTGGAAGTTCCACACAAAACCTGAATTCTAGGCAAGCTGGAACCAATCAGGAAAATGATCTAGACAGGGTATCAGAATCTCAGGAGTTCACAGGGCTGACAGGTTCTCACATGTAGTAGGAATTATCACCAGCTGATTAGGAGCAACCAGGAAGGGAATATATAGGAAGACACTCCCAATCACAACAGCCAGAAAACCAAGCCTCCTGATGAGGGGATACAATGCTGTTGGAAAGCTAGACACAGAGGCAAACTACTAATTATACAGCAGCTGAGGCTGAACACAGAGATATATGCAGGATTCCAGCTGCTGGAGTTAAAAAGCACAGATGCCCCGCTAGTGGCTTGTAACATCCAGTCATTTCCAGTCAATTTTGACCACCTCACAGCTCAAATATTGTTCTCACCATTATTGGCAAAAGGCTGCAGTGAGCTGGCTGGTTACGAAGCAACAGAGCAGTGGCACAAACACATGGCAATTTCTAGCACATCTATGAAACTTTGACAGACATCAGTGGCAGAAATAAAATGTGGTACAAGATGGAATTTTTATTTGGGCCCTCCCACTTACCCTTATGTTGGATATTAAAAGGACATGCACACTTTAACAAACCAAACACTTCAGTGACAGGGACTAACACTATTGTGACTATAGTGCTTGGCTTGTTTGGGCACCCACAAAGCAAGCTACTAATCAGCTTAAAACAACAGCTCTACAGTGGCAAGATGTCATTGTCATTGCCATCCTCACCATAATCAGTGTGTACATCATCCTTGTCATGAGAGGCAGAAGAAGATGCCTCACTGCCAGTTGCAGAACCGCTACTCAGAAATAAAGGCAAAGGCCTGAGCCTTTCCTTGCCACTGCGTGTGATGAATGGCATGTTGCCAATTTAATGTTTTTCTATATCAAATCTTCCCTTTATAAGAGTTGTATTTTTCTGTAACACTGTATATTGGGTTTCTGGTTTTATATGCCCTGACTTAGACCTGCTATGCCCTTGAGCATTGGCTTTAGTAGATGACGTTGCTGGACTTGGGTCATCCTTATAACTGGTGGCAGAAGCTGCTGCACTAGTATTTGGTTGCTCTTCTCTAAATGAAGTCTCCATATGTCAAGTTGCAGATCGCTGCGTTGTTCACAGGGATTATAGATGTATGTCAAGGGTGGGGAACCGTTTTTTCTACCAAGGGCCATTTGGATATTTATTAAATCCTTCGAGGGACCATACAAAAATTATCAACTTAAAAATTAGCCCTATATATTTGGTGAAAAATGTAATTAACTCACCCCATATGATAGTTGGAACTGCTCTCTGATGATGTTACACCGCACAGTAGTGCCATTTATACACATTACACCCAGCAGTGCCCCTTATACACATTATTCCAAATAGAGCCCCTTTTATACATTGCACCAGGTAGAGTCCCTTTTAAAATGCCAGTTAGAGCACCTTTCACACACTGTGACAGGTAGAGTCCCTTATACAATGCCAGGTATAGTCCCCTTTTACACATTGTGCCAGGTACAGTCCCCAAGACTCCCCTTTTACACATTGCACCAGCCAGAGTTACCTAGAGCCCCCTTTTACACATTGTACCAGGCAGAGCTCCCTTTTACACATTGCCATGCTCCAGGTAGAGATTAGGGGGGAGGTGATGTCTCTAATTCTTGCACAAAAAAGCCTCTATCCCTCTCACCCCATCCACGAAATAGAATAGACTTTCAGTGCTCCCCCAGCCCCTCCGCAGCCCCTGCTCCTGCTCCCATAGGGTGACAGTGGAGACTCACCTGCCCGCTCACGGCTCAGTAAGCAGCAGTCACATTTCACTGCTCCCACCGGCGCCACTCCTCAGCAATGCGGGTAGCTGCTGCAAGGCACTTCTGAAGCTCCCGACGCTTCCACTTAAGGCTGTCTATAAGGCTACTCCTGCTGCTACATTCTGTGCTGGAGCTGTAAGGTGACGCTCATAGAACTGACAGCTTGACAAGTAGCCAGGCACACTGCTGATGAAAAGGTGATGAAAGCATTACAGTGTGTGCCCAGCATATGGACATTGCTGCGGCGGCTGGTTCTGCCGCCCTGGTTGACCTCCGCTGTATGCGGCTCATGCCGTCCATCCCTGTCTCCTTCCCCTCCTGTGGTTTCTCTGGCCGGGCTGGATGCCCACCCCTGATGTATGTGAACAAAGCATACTAGAGTAGAGAACACCATCCAGTACAAACAAAATATATATATTTTTTTTAAGTTTTAACTTGCAGCTTTGTTAAAACTGTGTGGATCACAGGGCTTATTAATATTATTATTGTTATTATTAATGCACATGAACTTGCAGCTCCATTAAAACTGTGTGGGTTTAGTATTAATGCACATGAACAAAGTGCGCCAAACAGTACAAGTAATATATATATATATATATATATATATATATATATATATATATATATATACACACACACACACACACACACACACACACTTCAAACAAATGCACTAACCAGGGTCTTTATAGCAAGGTCAACCAATGTTTATTTTACTAACAAAGTGGAAGCCATCATGGCGGTCAATGTATCAGTCACTCAATATGACCTTCCTCAGGACATAATCCCACGTAAGAAACAGGCTTGAGTGACCGAAACGTTGACCACGTAGATGGCTTCTACTTTGTCAGTAAAATAAACATTGTCTATACCTTTCTATAAAGACCCTGGTGAGTGCCTTTTTTTAAAGTATATATACATATGTATTTCTAACGGAATGCATTGGAGTGCACTCCACGTAGCTGATTTATAAATACAGTACAACAGAGAGTGCCAACCTACCGAAGATAGATATATATATAAAATATATATATGAGTAGGGGAGAAGAACAAGTGCCTTATGGTGCGTAATTTAGTCAATAATGTATTGCAGACACGAAAATGGAAAATTCCGTACCGGATATCAACTTGTATCAGGGCCTATCAATTTCTTGTCCAATAGCTGCTCTCCACCTATATATCAGGAGACATAGATCATCACCATATAGTGTAGCACCTTAGTACATCAACTGGGGGTCCCTCCCCTATATATCATGCTTACCACATAAATGCTTTAACCATGCGTATCGGATAAGTCTCTATCCAAATGACCCAAGCTGGTCCCGTATAAAGCAATATCAGACTACCTTCTCCTGAGGAAGACTGAAAGGCAAAACGCGTTGAGACTGATTGACTTACCTACCTGCCTACTTACCGACTACCTGTATCATTAAGCTAAGCTTTTTTATGTTTTATTTTTATGTATTAAAATTACTTCTGTCTTTTGATACAAGGTAGTCTGATATTGCTTTATACGGGACCGGCTTGGGTCATTTGGATAGAGACTTATTCGATACGCATGGTTAAAGCATTTATGTGGTACGCATGATATATAGGGGAGGGACCCCCAGTTGATGTACTAAGGTGCTACACTATATGGTGATGATCTATATCTCCTGATATATAGGTGGAGAGTAGCTATTGGACAAGAAATTGAAAGGCCCTGATACAAGTTGATATTCGGTACGGAATTTTCCATTTTCGTGTCTGCAATACATTATTGACTAAATTACTGCACCATAAGGCGCTTGTTCTTCTCCCCTACTCTCGTAGAAACTCCATGACTGTACATACCCAGGTAATTTTCTGAAGAACTGAGCTGCCGCCAGGAAGTTTGGAGTGTGCCCATAAGGCCCAGATGGTCCTGACAAGTTCACTGGGGACAGTGACGTTTTGAGACATTTTTGTAAGACTGTTATATACTGACCCTTAGAGGGGAGTCCCGAATGGTGGATAAGCGCACTGATCTATAAAAGTAATTCCTATATATATATATATATATATATATATATATATATATACTGTATATGTATGTATATATATATATATATATATATTTAACTTGCAGCTCCATCAAAACTGCGTGGATCATAGGGCTCAATATTAATGCATGTGAACAAAAGCAGTTTGCCCCTATACACAATCACTATACAGAGCACAGCCACTTGTGAGTCTGTACACAACACAATACAGCAGAGTATAGTGTAGCACACAGCAGCGTGCACACAACACTGCACAGTCACTAATGAGTCTAGACACAGCCCAATACAGCAGAGTATAGTGCAACACACAGCAGCTCACCCCTATTTACACAGTCACTATATTGCTCAGCCACTTATGAGTCTGGACTCAGCACAATACAGCATAGTATAGCATACAGCAGGGTGCATTTCTGTGAAATGGCACCAAGCTGCGGTGCCATATATAGAATCCAACTCCAGCGAGAATCCAATACAGGGAGGATGATGTATGGCCTCGCAGTGGGATCCTGGTCTGGTGGGAACACCCGAGCCTTGTCTTGGTTGGACTCAGATCCCTCATGTTCAGAGCGTTTAGTATTCCATAGAATCCAAACCGCTAATCTCTAATTTTAGTGTTACTTTTTTTGATAAGCTCTTACAATTAACATAGCATAAAAGTGAAAGTTCTTATCACAAGCAGGGGCAATCAGGTGGCCCCACCAATCATATTCAGGTGAACTTTATCAGGTGGGTCCTTAACATCCCTAATATTAACAAATTATATCAATCTATCTAGGTCCTACCTGTAATAGGGCCTGTGTTGGTTAAAAACACCTAAGGGCAGATGGGAGGTTTGCTAATACCAAGCTTAAGGAGTCTTAACCTTCCATTATACAGTACACTATATACACAAACATAGAGGAAGGGGGGGGGGGGTTAACTTGGACTGCACAACCAAATTACAACATAATAAGAGGTGCTACCATGCTGAGGCTTGTAGTACCTTGCAGGAAAAAGAAGAATGCAGGTGCACACTCTAAGCACTAAGAATACTGATAGTCAAAATTATTTTGCTAAACTCTTACAATTTACATGGCATATAAGTGACGTTTTTAGCCCATCCACCACATCCAGGCAACTTTATTACATGGGTCCCTGGCATCTCTAATACAAACACATTATATCAATTTATTCAGGTCTTACCTGTAACATGCTCCGTTATAATAGACAGCACTGTAGAAACATTACTGTAGTTTGAAAGTTGTCATCATCATAAGTCTGCACTTGTAATAACCTATACTTACACTTCTATCCACTCTGCACAATTCTATTAACATGCCCTAACTGGACTTTGCCTAGGGAAAATGTACCATTAATATATAATGTAAAACTGAATTAATGCCACACATTTGCCTTTTACACACCCATAGATACCGTTAATGATGACATAAAGAAGAGAAAAATGTAAATACATGTTAATACACTCTATTTATGTGCATCTGTTTTCAGCATATTTTTATATGCATATGTATGTGACATAGGCCCATAGGATCTAACAATAACAAAGGGTATTCAGCTGATTGTTTGCTGCATTATCTCTCTCCAAGTTTGATAAATATCCCCCATAATGCATAAGGAATACGTTTTCTATTCCTAATGAATTAATATTATACAGTAATGAAAGATACATTATGCTCTCCTATGTTAAATCAATTTAACAGTTGCTTCTTTGACTGTTAAGAGAGGCTGATAAGGAGAAAGTTGAATGTGATACAGCAGCTCAGTATTCTTGCACTAGCGCTTTTGTTTGGCATATGCAGTTTCTGGCATTGATGCTTAGTATGACTCCACTGACCTGCATCTCTTGCACAGAATGTAGCAGTAGTAGTGTATTGGGTGCTGTTGCTATGGGCCACAGACAGGAACCGATTGGGATGGAAAACCAGCTCGTAAAATTTATGAGAGCAGCCCTAATGGGGGTGCGGTCTGATGAGGGGTGGGGTCTGTTGAGGAGGGCGGGATCCCTCCTCATAGGGCCTGATGGTGCGCAATTGCATCTTTTGCTGCAGTTGTGTTTGAGACCAGGGGCGGATTGGGAACTAAAAGTGGCCCATTAAAATTTTGTAGAAGAGGCCCGACATGGGCAGCACAAGAGGCATAACACACCATACTGCAGCGATGGAATAACAGAACGAATGGGAACAGTGATGCAGTGTACTGAGGGTCCGATTCACTAAGGATTGCAAACTCTGCTAAGTAGCAGAATTTGCAATCCTTTGGATCGCATGCTGGGGGCTGCCCATCGCAGGGCAAGCTGCCCAGCATGCTGACTGCCCTCCTCCCCCCCCCCACGAACCACATTGAAATTGGTGTGCGACTACATTTTCAACGTGATTGCTTAAAATGAGGTAGCCTCCTGCCGACGCAGCTTGCCTTATTGACAGGCAGAGGCAATTGCATTTTTTGGTGAGCCCAATGGCCAATCCACCCCTGGGCACAGATGTTTAGGAGGCCCACCTTGGAGGTCTGCTTCACCTGCACCAATCTCATATCAGCATTACTACCGATTGCTGCTGGGAGAAAAGCTACAAGCTTTCCATTAATAAGACTTGGGGGTTTATGCATCATCACATAATTATCAATAGTGATACTGTAATTATGTTTTGAAGTCATTGCAAGTTTAAAGACTCATTCAGAGGCATTTATCATGCCTCATTAACAAAAGTATTACTTCTGAAAAACTGCTGTTTTGGGGGGTTCAGCTTTTTGGAAACGTGAAACTTTTCCCCATTATCTACAGTATGTTACTTCTGCTATCCCGCAGCCTTCTGCCCCTGACTTTACGCTCTGTGCGCAGCCTTTTCACTCTGTCTCCCTGCTTCCAGTCCACAGCCTTCTGTCCAGTGTCTCCCTGAAGATTATTGTAACCTCCGTGCCCCCAGTCCACCCCTCTCCCAAAACTTAATTGTAGCCGCTGTGCCCCCAGACCATTGTCACCCACCCAAAGCTTAATTGTAGGTGTCAGTGCCAGCAGTGAAGAGCAGGCGGTGGTATTGAAGATGGAATGGAGCAGTGACACAGCCGGAGGTAAGGCTTACCCTGTGGGTGCTGTGGAGGGGTAGAGTGAGGGAACTGTAGTGGAAGGCCACCAAAGAGTGCAGGGACAGAGCATCCATTCCTTGTACTTGTGAAGGGTATTGGGAGCTTTACGCAATCTCAGGATCACGTACAGTTACACAATCAACTTCTGAAAAAAATAAGTGTTTTCAGAGTTTGATGAATCACATAATTTCTACATTACCATACTTAAGACCCTGTAAATGATTAGCAGAGAATTGTATTCAGGAGATATCCGTTATATTTCCTGCGTTACATGAATGATGAATGGGTCTGACCCTTAATTTATACAAAAGCAGACAAAAATGTTAATTTTCAACTGCTTTTGTTAAAATTAAGTGATGAATAGAATAGACCCCTTGGTCACATATGCTAGCAACTCCTTCATGAGTAGGGCAAGGCATTAATATGGAGCTTACTAGAAACTGGAGCTTGGGTGATACTGATTATGAACTGATGCTGGGGAGCTATTATACTATAGACAGAGGGCATTTTTATAAGTACCACATGGCAATACTATAGTTTATAAAATGAAAGGGACAATAAAATTAACCAAGGCACTAATACTGTATGCAGGGTCGTAGAGAGGGTGGAACAACTGCAGCTTGAGCTCCAGGAGCCACTGGGGAGAGAAGGCGCCGGCTCACTGCACAGCTGAGAGCCGGGATCTCGAGCAGGAGTAGGAGGAGATGACTAGAAGAGAGGGAAGGGGTGGCCACCACACTGCCTGCATGTTCCATGTCACTGATTGCAGTGCAGAGAGTCCAGTGTGTTGTTAGGGAAGAGGTGAGGTTTGGAGGCTTGTCAGAAGACCTTTCCTGGCTGTCAGGGATCTGCATTCAGTGATCTGGAACATGCAGGCAGTGTGGTGGCCACCCCTTCCCTTTCCTCAGTCTCTTCCTTCTACCCATAGAGGTCCAGCCTGTCAGTCACATAGAAGCTCAGTCCCTCCAGGCTGGAACGAGGAGCTGCTGCCCTAGTGGTGAGAATTACTGTGTGTATACTGCATGTTTATGTCTGTGTATACTGTGTGTTTATGTGTATATGTCTGTGTTTGTGTGTAAATGTGTGTGTATATGTCTGTGTGCTAATGTGTGTATATGTCTGTGGGCTAAAATTTGCACATAAGCATGGTAGAAGATCAAGAGGAAAATGGGACTTGAATATTAGGTTGATATAATTCAAGACTTTAATCCAAATTTTTTACATTTTGCCGCATGCCCAAAAACAGTGGAAAAAGGACACATGAGAGTGATGACATTTTAAACAAGAACTTGAGGTATTTGGAAGCATGTGGAATATTTGTGCAGGGGATATGTAAGCTCTATGTAAGATTTTCAGGTGCACTTCCTGTAAATAACTAGGCTTTAGATATTTAAGGGCTTTATTACAATGTTTGGTCAGAACCGAGCCAGAATCAACATTAGAGATATCAGATTTCCAAGAGGTCAATAGGGATTGCCATGATGTGGTGTCAGAATCAGGCAAAAGAATAGAATAAAGAATTTTAATACGATAAGGGTTAGTATGTAGAAGGCGGAGCTTTCTGTTGCTGGTTCGCTATGCCGAGTACGAATCATGAAACATAATGTGTTGTAGGATGTGTTGGGGAATATCACGATTCTTAGAATGTAAAAGGGCACTAGGGGAGTAAGGGGTAAAGAGAGCCAAATCTAAAGATTGGGTTGTGCATATCTTAAATGAATTGCTAGAGTATAAAGATGGAGGTTTGAAAGGGACATACCGCCTTTAGAACAGTGAGTTTGGAATTTGTGAAGAGCTATTCTGGAACGTTTGTTTTGCCATATAAATTTTGAACTAAGCCGATCAAAAACATTTAAGATCAGATTTTATCAAAGTAACATCTGAAGTAAATAAAAATATTTAGGAATAATAATTAATATCAGAACAGCTATCCTGTCAAGGAGAGATAATGCGAAATTAATCCAAGAATCATAAAGTGCGAAGATTATAGCAAGGACAGTTTTATAGTTGAGTTTATATGGAGCTATAAGATCAGAGAGGATATGTAACCCTAAATATTTGATGATGTTCTTATGGAGAGATAGAGGAAGTGAGGCGTGCGGGGTAAATGGTCGTTGAGCTATAATAGGAGCTGATACAGTAAGAATTTCCAATTTGGAGGTATTAATCTTGAAACCAGCATATTTACCAAATTCAAGTATTAATGAGAACAAATGTGGCAATGAATTATGCGAATCAGACAAAAATAATAGCATGTCATCTGCATACATGGCGAGCTTTAGGACAACATTACCAAAATGAATGCCTGTGATTTCGGGGGACTTGCAAATTTGGATAGCAAGGGGTTCGATGGCTAGGGCAAAAAGTAAGGGGGAGAGGAGCAGCTTTGACAGGTACTTCTATTAATGGCAAAAGGTGTAGATAAATGGGCGTTACAATAGAGTTGAGAAGTAGGGGATGTGTATAGTGTGTGTATAATAGAGAGGAAAGATTGTGGGATGCCAAAGTTTCTCAAAGCTTGAAAAAGATGGGGCCCATGCTAAAAGGTCAAATGCCTTTTCGGCATCTAAGGCTAGAATAATGTTGTATAACCGAAATAACATTAGTCACAGAGTGTTGTCCCAAAATGAATCCTGTCTGGTCAGAATGAATAATATGTGGAAGAACTGTATAAATTTTAGACAGTCAGCAAGAATTATGGTCAGGATTTTGTAATCTAAATTTAATAAAGAGCTGGGGAAGTAGGAGCTCGGAAGGGAAGGGTCACGATCGGGTTTCAAATTAACTTTAATGATAGCTGAGTTGAAATAAACGGGAAGGATGTGAGAGGTAATTATTGAATTATAAAATGATAGAAGAGGAATATCAATTTTATCTAATAAAAGTTTGTAAAATTCACTAGTGAAAACATCAGGACCGGGAGCTTTATTAGGTTTCAGGTTTTTAACCATAGACCGGATTTCCTCAGTGGGTATCGGGATGGTGAGGGAAGATACTAAATCATCAGGAAGTTGAGGTAGCTGGTGAAAGGACCAAGCAGGAGGGTCCGAATGGGGAGTAGAATGGAGGGTATTAGAAGTTGTTAATAAAGTTGAGGACTGGATTTGTGACAATGGGGATGTAGAAGTAGAATCAGAGTATAAAGCTTTGTAAAACGTTCTCATGAGATCAGCAATTTTTTGCGGGCCTGTGGTAAGGGTATTATCTGGGAGTTGTAAAGGATGTACTATCATGGGCGAGTAGGTGCCCTTTAGCAGGTTCATAAGGGGCTTACCAGTTTTGTTTCCAAATTTTTTAACATGGAAGTCTACTTTGAATTTATATTTGTCACCCATTGATGATAAAATTACATAAATTTTAATTTTAACCCATTGATGATAAAAATTACTTAAATTGTAATTTTAAAGTTAGATATGTCATTTTTATTTCTGGCGAAGGGTGATACAGTATTTGAATTTTCGTTAAGCCTCGGAGAGGGGTTGTTGCATGTCAATATAAGATTGGGCATATATATATTTTTAAGAGCTAAGGAGTAGAAAATAATGGAACCTCTAAGTACTGATTTTGTGTCTGCAAAAATAAAGGGGGGTTAGTCTCAGAATGGGGTTCATTGGAAAAATAGAGTCCCATGCTCCATTCAGGAGTCACATAATTTAGTAGAGAATGTTAGAAAAGAGGGGAATCTCCAGTGAGGAGACAATGAACGGTCAGGGCGGTGTGTAAAGGAAAACCAAAGCCAGGCATGATCAGATATGAGTATGGGTTTGATGGCAGATTCTGTGACAGTAGGAAATAGCTGTTGTGAAATAAACATAAAATCAATAAGTGAAAACGTATCATGCACTGCGGAGTGGCAAGTAAACTCTTTGTCTGTAGGATGTAACACATGCCAGATTTCGATTAGTTGGAGGGAGTTAGAAAGATGTGGAATGCAAAATTTAGTTACATGATAGGGAGTTTTGGGAGAGTGTGACCGGTTTAAGTATGGAGAAGATATCAGGTTAAAATCCCCACACATGATAATGTTGTCCCCGCAATAAAGAGTTAATTTGGTAAGTAAAGTCTGGAAGAAAAATTTGCTATAAGAACTTAGGGTATACACATTACAAAATATGAAAGGAAGCTCATTTACTGTCAATTTAACAAACAGAAACCGACCGTCAGGGTCAGTGTGTAAGATAAGTGTTTTAATGTTAAGAGTATGTTTAGCTAAAAGAACTACACCTCTGGATTTTCAATTAAAAGGTGCAACTGCAATCAATGACCATTGTAACATCTGCAATTTCAGAGATTTAGGCTGGGTCAGATGAGTTTCATATATAAAAAAGCTATATTTACATCATGCTTGTTTAAATAAATCATTATTTTTGGCACTTTGCCAGAGTGTTTATACCGCCCACATTTAAAGAGCCAATTTTTATCTCAGTCATTTACATACCAGCTGTGGAAGTAATGCAGAAACACAGTGTTGTGGACATACTGTAACATGACTGGAACTGTAAAAACAATGTGAAGATGAGGAAAGGAGAGGGAGGGACATAGGAAAAACCTAAATGCAGAGCAAAAACACATATGAGAACAGTTTGAAAAACAAACATTTCCAGTGAAGATGTACAACTGTTATGGGTGAGTACCTGGAACTCAGGGGAGAATGCAACAACTGGGAAGTTCCAGTACTCACAGGTAAAGCTGCAGCTAGAATTGATGTCTGCAGCAACTCATGCTCTACCCCTGACTCCGTTACCCCTCTTAGAGGTCGGATGGTGCCTGCGGTGCTAGTGTTCTTCTGCCCACGACAGCTGCGTTTTAATGGGCGAATTAGGTCTGCCCAAACTCCGATGTCCCCCAGTATTATTAAGTGACAAGGCACCACCCGACACTGCGAGTGAGTAAGGGGGAACCTAACTAACCCTGCAACACCAATGCACGAGTGATAATGAGAACAACAATGGTCTTAGATGTTATAAGCAAATAAACAGTGAGAGCAACAATGCTCAGGGATGTTAAAGATATAAATATAAGCAAAGAACTGTTAGCGTGGATACTCCACGAACACCTGAACACCGGCTGGCAAGATCAGGTCAAGAATCGATAAGTCAAAGTCTCCAGGTCATAGCACAACTATCACCAGCATCTTTGGAGTGACCAGGAAGAGAATATAAATGGTGCTGCACCAGTCACAGAAGAAACGCCTTAATTGTAAATATCATGCAGCTGTCCTGCTGCACGTCCTTGTACACAGCTGGGTACTTAGTTACCCAGCAACGGGGAACGCAATCTGCCTCCGGTGTCCCTGTTACTAGGGATTTTGCGTCTCACAGCCCCCGGTGTCTGCCTGTTGCTAGGAGCTGGGCAGGGACCAGGAGCCTTTGCTCCAGGCGTCTCCCTGTTGCGAGGTGCTGGGCGGGGACCAGAAAATCTTGCACCCAGCTTCCGCCTGTTGCTAGGCGCCGGGCGGGGGTCAGCAGAAGGTGCTGTGTCCCAGCTCCACGACAACGGCCGAGACACGCGCCTCCCGGTGCTAACAACAACAAAGTACAAAAATCACAATAAACACAATATGAGAGTAACACTCCAGACTACAAACCGACTAAAGCAGCAAATAATAGTATTCAGAGTAACAGTGTGCAGATATCAGCAAAACATGAATAGATCAGCACAAATATGATCAATTCTTAGTAGAAGGAGGATTATCGGTGATATCAGTTTAATCATTGAATTCTTCACGTAAGCGGTAGCCTCTTCGGGTGAAGTAAAGTCAATAAATTTGTCCCCATCATAAATGCTTGGCAGGGTACAGCAGTGTGAATCTGTCTTCGGCCGAACCCAGTTTGGGCATACAGGGTTAAAGGCTTTACGAGCCCGAGTGAGCTTAGCTGAAAAGTCTTGGAATATAAATAATAGAGATGAGCGGGTTCGGTTCCTCGGAAACCGTACCCCCCCCGAACTTCACCCTTTTTACACGGGTCCGAGGCATACTCGGATTCTCCCGTATGGCTCGGTTAACCCGAGCGCGCCCGAACCTCATCATCCCGCTGTCGGATTCTCGCGAGATTCGGATTCTATATAAGCAGCCGCGCGTCGCCGCCATTTTCACTCGTGCATTGGAAATGTTAGGGAGAGGACGTGGCTGGCGTCCTCTCCGTATATTGTTGAACTTGATTGTGCTTTATTGCTTAATTGTGGGGAGGACTGAGGAGCAGCTGTATAATATAGGAGGAGTACAGTGCAGAGTTTTGCTGATCAGTGACCACCAGTTTTATCCGTTCTCTGCCTGAAAAAAACGCTCCTTATCTGTGCTCAGTGTGCTGCATATATCTGTGCTCACACTGCTTAATTGTGGGGACTGGGGAGCAGCTGTATTATATAGCAGGAGTACAGTGCAGAGTTTTGCTGACAGTGACCACCAGTATACGTTGTCTGCCTAAAAAACACTCCATATCTGTGCTCAGTGTGCTGCTTTATTGTGGGGACTGGGGACCACCAGTATAATATTATATAGGAGGAGTACAGTGCAGAGTTTTGCTGACCAGTGACCACCAATATACGTTGTCTGCCTGAAAAACACTCCATATCTGTGCTGCATTGTAGACAGTATATAGTAGGAGTACAGTGCATAATTTTGCTGACCACCAGTATATAATATATAGGAGTACGGTACAGAAGGCCACTGCTGTACCTACCTCTGTGTCGTCAAAGTATACTATCCATCCATACCTGTGGTGCATTTCAGTTTTGCACAGTTTGCAGTCCACCAGTATATTATATATAGCATTACGGTACAGTAGGCCACTGCTCTACCTACCTCTGTGTCGTCAAGTATACTATCCATCCATACCTGTGGTGCATTTCATTTTTGCACAGTTTGCTGACCACCAGTATATAATATATAGCAGTACGGTACAGTAGGCCACTGCTGTACCTACCTCTGTGTCGTCAAGTATACTATCCATCCATACCTGTGGTGCATTTCAGTTTTGCACAGTTTGCTGACCACCAGTATATAATATATAGCAGTATGGTACAGTAGGCCACTGCTGTACCTACCTCTGTGTCGTCAAGTATACTATCCATCCATACCTGTGGTGCATTTCAGTTTTGCACCGTTTGCTGACCACCAGTATATAATATATAGCAGTACGGTACAGTAGGCCACTGCTGTACCTACCTCTGTGTCATCAAGTATACTATCCATCCATACCTGTGGTGCATTTCAGTTTTGCACAGTTTGCTGACCACCAGTATATAATATATATAGCAGTACGGTACAGTAGGCCACTGCTGTACCTACCTCTGTGTCGTCAAGTATACTATCCATCCATACCTGTGGTGCATTTCAGTTTTGCACAGTTTGCTGACCACCAGTATATAATATATAGCAGTACGGTACAGTAGGCCACTGCTGTACCTACCTCTGTGTCGTCAAGTATACTATCCATCCATACCTGTGGTGCATTTCATTTTTGCACAGTTTGCTGACCACCAGTATATAATATATAGCAGTACGGTACAGTAGGCCACTGCTGTACCTACCTCTGTGTCGTCAAGTATACTATCCATCCATACCTGTGGTGCATTTCAGTTTTGCACAGTTTGCTGACCACCAGTATATAATATATAGCAGTACGGTACAGTAGGCCACTGCTGTACCTACCTCTGTGTCGTCAAGTATACTATCCATCCATACCTGTGGTGCATTTCAGTTGTGCGCAGTATATATAGTAGTAGGCCATTGCTATTGATACTGGCATATAATTCCACACATTAAAAAATGGAGAACAAAAATGTGGAGGTTAAAATAGGGAAAGATCAAGATCCACTTCCACCTCGTGCTGAAGCTGCTGCCACTAGTCATGGCCGAGACGATGAAATGCCATCAACGTCGTCTGCCAAGGCCGATGCCCAATGTCATAGTAGAGAGCATGTAAAATCCAAAAAACAAAAGTTCAGTGAAATGACCCAAAAATCAAAATTGAAAGCGTCTGATGAGAAGCGTAAACTTGCCAATATGCCATTTACGACACGGAGTGGCAAGGAACGACTGAGGCCCTGGCCTATGTTCATGGCTAGTGGTTCAGATTCACATGAGGATGGAAGCACTCATCCTCTTGCTAGAAAAATGATAAGACTTAAGCTGGCAAAAGCACAGCAAAGAACTGTGCGTTCTTCTAAATCACAAATCCCCAAGAAGAGTCCAATTGTGTCGGTTGCGATGCCTGACCTTCCCAACACTGGACGGGAAGAGCTTCCGCCTTCCACCATTTGCACGCCCCCTGCAAGTGCTGGAAGGAGCACCCGCAGTCCAGTTCCTGATAGTCAAATTGAAGATGTCACTGTTGAAGTACAGCAGGATGAGGATATGGGTGTTGCTGGCGCTGGGGAGGAAATTGACAATGAGGATTCTGATGGTGAGGTGGTTTGTTTAAGTCAGGCACCCGGGGAGACACCTGTTGTCCGTGGGACGAATATGGCCATTGACATGCCTGGTCAAAATACAAAAAAAATCACCTCTTCGGTGTGGAATTATTTCAACACAAATGCGGACAAGAGGTGTCAAGCCATGTGTTGCCTTTGTCAAGCTGTAATAAGTAGAGGTAAGGACATTAACAACCTAGGAACATCCTCCCTTATACGTCACCTGGACCGCATTCATCAGAAGTCAGTGACAAGTTCAAAAACTTTGGATGACAGCGGAAGCAGTCCACTGGCCACTAAATCCCTTCCTCTTGTAACCAAGCTCCTGCAAACCACACCACCAACTCCCTCAGTGTCAATTTCCACCTTACACAGGAAAGCCAATAGTCCTGCAGGCCATGTCACTGGCAAGTATGACGAGTCCTCTCCTGCCTGGGATTCCTCCGATGCATCCTCGAGTGTAACGCCTACTGCTGCTGGCACTGCTGTTGTTGCTGCTGGGAGTCGATCGTCATCCCAGAGGGGAAGTCGGAAGACCACTTGTACTACTTCCAGTAAGCAATTGACTGTCCAACAGTCCTTTGCGAGGAAGATGAAATATCACAGCAGTCATCATGCTGCAAAGCGGATAACTCAGGCCTTGGCAGCCTGGGTGGTGAGAAACGTGGTTCTGGTATCCACCGTTAATTCAGAGGCAACTAGAGACTTGATTGAGGTACTGTGTCTCCGGTACCAAATACCATCTAGGTTCCATTTCTCTAGGCAGGCGATACCGAGAATGTACACAGACCTCAGAAAAAGAGTCACCAGTGTCATAAAAAATGCAGTTGTACCCAATGTCCACTTAACCACGGACATGTGGACAAGTGGAGCAGGGCAGACTCAGGACTATATGACTGTGACAGCCCACTGGGTAGATGTATTGCCTCCCGCAGCAAGAACAGCAGCGGCGGCACCAGTAGCAGCATCTCGCAAAAGCCAACTCGTACCTAGGCAGGCTACGCTTTGTATCACCGCTTTCCAGAAGAGGCACACAGCTGACAACCTCTTACGGAAACTGAGGAACTACATCGCAGAATGGCTTACCCCAATTGGACTCTCCTGGGGATTTGTGACATCGGACTATTCCAGCAATATTGTGCGTGCATTACATCTGGGCAAATTCCAGCACGTCCCATGTTTTGCACATACAGTGAATTTGGTGGTGCAGAATTATTTAAAAAACGACAGGGGCGTGCAAGAGATGCTGTCGGTGGCCCGAAGAATTGCGGGCCACTTTCGGCATTCAGCCACTGCATACCAAAGACTGGAGCACCACCAAACATTCCTGAACCTGCCCTGCCATCATCTGAAGCAAGAGGTGGTAACGAGGTGGAATTCAACCCTCTATATGCTTCAGAGGATGGAGGAGCAGCAAAAGGCCATTCAAGCCTATACATCTGCCCACGATATAGGCAAAGGAGGGGGAATGCACCTGACTCAAGCGCAGTGGAGAATGATTTCAACGTTGTGCAAGGTTCTGCAACCCTTTGAACTTGCCACACGTGAACTCAATTCAGACACTGCCAGCCTGAGTCAGGTCATTCCCCTCATCAGGCTTTTGCAGAAGAAGCTGGAGACATTGAAGGAGGAGCTAAAACAGAGCGATTCCGCTAGGCATGTGGGACTTGTGGATGGAGCCCTTAATTCGCTTAACCAGGATTCACGGGTGGTCAATCTGTTGAAATCAGAGCACTACATTTTGGCCACCGTGCTCGATCCTAGATTTAAAACCTACGTTGTATCTCTCTTTCTGGCAGACACAAGTCTGCAGAGGTTCAAAGACCTGCTGGTGAGAAAATTGTCAAGTCAAGCGGAACGTGACCCGTCAACATCTCCTCCTTCACATTCTCCCGCAACTGGGGGTGCGAGGAAAAGGCTAAGAATTCCGAGCCCACCCGCTGGCGGAGATACAGGGCAGTCTGGAGCGAGTGCTGACATCTGGTCCGGACTGAAGGACCTGCCAACGATTACTGACATGTCGTCTACTGTCACTGCATATGATTCTCTCACCATTGAAAGAATGGTGGAGGATTATATGAGTGACCGCATCCAAGTAGGCACGTCAGACAGTCCGTATGTATACTGGAAGGAAAAAGAGGCAATTTGGAGGCCCTTGCACAAACTGGCTTTATTCTACCTAAGTTGCCCTCCCTCCAGTGTGTACTCCGAAAGAGTGTTTAGTGCAGCCGCTCACCTTGTCAGCAATCAGCGTACGAGGTTACTTCCAGAAAATGTGGAGAAGATGATGTACATCAAAATGAATTATAATCAATTCCTCCGTGGAGACATTCACCAGCAGCAATTGCCTCCAGAAAGTACACAGGGACCTGAGATGGTGGATTCCAGTGAGGATGAATTAATAATCTGTGAGGAGGGGGATGTACACAGCGAAAGGGGTGAGGAATCAGAGGATGATGATGAGGTGGACATCTTGCCTCTGTAGAGCCAGTTTGTGCAAGGAGAGATGGATTGCTTCTTTTTTTGGTGAGGGCCCAAACCAACCAGTCATTTCAGTCACAGTCGTGTGGCAGACCCTGTCGCTGAAATGATGGGTTTGTTAAAGTGTGCATGTCCTGTTTATACAACATAAGGGTGGGTGAGAGGGCCCAAGGAAAATTCCATCTTGCACCTCTTGTTTCTTTCATTTTACTTTGCATCATGTGCTGTTTGGGGACAATTTTTTTGAAGTGCCATCCTGCCTGACACTGCAGTGCCACTCCTAGATGGGCCAGGTGTTTGTATCGGCCACTTGGGTCACTTAGCTTAGTCACACAGCGACCTTGGTGCGCCTCTTTTTTTCTTTGCATCATGTGCTGTTTGGGGACAATTTTTTTTAAGTGCCATCCTGCCTGACACTGCAGTGCCACTCCTAAATGGGCCAGGTGTTTGTGTCGGCCACTTGGGTCGCTTAGCTTAGTCACACAGCTACCTCATTGCGCCTCTTTTTTTCTTTGCATCATGTGCTGTTTGGGGACTTTTTTTTTAAGTGCCATCCTGTCTGATACTACAGTGCCACTCCTAGATGGGCCAGGTGTTTGTGTCGGCCACTTGTGTTGCTTAGCTTAGTCACACAAAGACCTTGGTGCGCCTCTTTTTTTCTTTGCATCATGTGCTGTTTGGGGACAATTTTTTTGAAGTGCCATCCTGTCTGACACTGCAGTGCCACTCCTAGATGGGCCAGGTGTATGTGTTGGCCACTTGGGTCGTTTAGCTTAGTCACACAGCTACCTCATTGCGCCTCTTTTTTTCTTTGCATCATGTGCTGTTTGGGGACAATTTTTTAGAAGTGCCATCCTGCCTGACACTGCAGTGCCTCTCCTAGATGGGCCAGGTGTTTGTGCCGGCCACTTGTGTCACTTAGCTTAGCCATCCAGCAACCTCGGTGCAAATTTTAGGACTAAAAATAATATTGTGAAGTGTGAGGTGTTCAGAATAGACTGAAAATGAGTGTAAATTATGGTTATTGAGGTTAATAATACTATGGGATCAAAATGACCCCAAAATTCTATGATTTAAGCTGTTTTTGAGGGTTTTTTGTAAAAAAAAAAAACGAATCCAAAACACACCCGAATCTGACAAAAAATTTTCAGGGAGGTTTTGCCAAAACGCGTCCGAATCTAAAACACGGCCGCGGAACCGAATCCAAAAGCAAAACACAAAACCCGAAAAATTTCCAGTGCACATCACTAATAAATTAACAGTTATTTTCCCACTGCAGGTTGCGTTGTTTCCTGGATGCTGTCCAGAAAGAAACTTTATGAAGATAATTGAGGCACCTAAAGTGGGTAACACGAGGGCGGCCATTAGGAGAACTCGACAGAGGACCCACCCGATGCACTCGTCCTATTACCAAATCTTTACAGGAATCAGTGATGCCGAGTAGGGAAGGTAACATAGTAACATAGTATCTGAGGTTGAAAAAAAGTCAATTTTTCCATCAAGTTCAACCTATTTGTGGTCTCCTATGCACGATGATTTGTCTAAACTTATGACTGATGCTGATTTCAGCCATTGCATTTTATCCCTTTTTATAGTAACTATAGTGCGTGAGTATGCCCCGTAACCCTGGATATCCTTATTCATGAAGAATTTATCTTACCCATTCTTAAAGGTGTTGACAGAGTCTGCCATTACAACTCCCTCAGGCAGGGAAATCCAAACACGTATTGTACTTACCGTGAAAAAGCCTTTATGACGTATTGTGTGGAATCTCCTCTCTTCTTACCTGAGCGAGTGTCCACGAGTCCTATGTGTTGATCTGGCCAAAAACAGGTCCCGCACTAGCTCTGTGTATTGTCCCCTTATATATTTGTAGATACTGATCATATCCCCTCTTAGTCTCCTCTTTTCCAGTGTAAACATGCCTAGTCTTGCAAGCCTTTCCTCATATTCCAGCGTCTCCATACCCTTTATTAGTTTGGTTGCTCACCTCTGAACCTTTTCTAGCTCCAGGATATCCTTTTTGTAGTACGGTGCCCAGAATTGTACACAGTATTCAAGATGTGTCCTCACTAGTGATTTATATAATGGGAGTATAATACTCTCGTCCCTTGCATCAATTCCCCGTTTTATGCATGCTAGTATCTTATTTGCTTTCTTTGCTGCCATCCTACTTTGGGAACTGCTGCTTAGTTTGTTATCTATGAGAACACCCAAGTCTTTTTCCAGTACAGTATCCCCTAATTTTACCCCATTCAGTATGTAGGTGTTATTTTTGTTCTTGCTACCACAGTGCATTACCTTACACTTGTCTGTGTAGAAGCACATTCTCCATTTGGCTGCCCATGCTTCTAATTTAACTAAGTTGTTCTGAAGAGACTCAGCATCCTTCTCGGTTTTTATCGCCTTACACAATTTGGTATTATCTGCAAAAATTTTCACCATGCTCTCTAAACCTTCTGTTAGGTCGTTAATGAAAATGTTGAACAATAGCGGTCCTAATACTGTGCATTGTGGCACACCACTTAACACTTCAGTCCAATTTGAAAGAGATCCATTAACCACAACGCGCTGCTCTCTATCAACTAACCAATTATTGACCCAAGTGCATATAGAGCTTCCTAGCCCTATTTCTTGTAGCTTGTAGATAAGTCGCATGTGTGGTACCGTGTCGAAAGCTTTGGCAAAATCTAAAAATATGACATCCACCTCTTTACCCTGATCGAGGTTTGCACTTACTGTTTCATAAAAGCCAAGTAAGTTGGTTTGACAGGATCTGTCTTTCATGAATCCATGTTGATTCCTTTTGATGATTTTATTGGCTTTAAGGAACTTCTGAATACTATCCCTTAGAATACCTTCCAGTACTTTCCCCACTATAGATGTAAGACTAACTGGTCTATAGTTTCCTAGTTCAGCTTTACTTCCCTTTTTGAATATAGGCACTACTTCCGCTATACGCCAGTCTTTGGGAACCATACCTGATATAACTGAATCCTTAAAGATCAATAATAGTGGTCTTGCAAGTTCAGAGTGAAGCTTCATTAGAACCCTTGGGTGAATTCCATCGGGCCCCGGTGACTTATTAATCTTTAAATGTTTTAATCGGTTAAAGACTACCTCCTCACTTAAATAAGTACCTATCAGTGGGATATTCTCATTATTGAGGTTGTGTGTTAGTCCCATAATTGGGTCCTCTCTAGTAAATACTGTTGAAAAAAATTCATTAAGTATGTCCGCTATGTCATTATCATTTTTTATTAAGACTCACGACTTGTCTTTTACAGGGCCTATACTCTCCTTCTTTAATCTCTTGCTATTAATGTATTTAAAGGTAAGGTCACTTGAACAAAATTGGAAAGTTCTTCCCATTTAATGGTCTCTGGTAAGCCTACCAGGCAGATGTTATTTCTCCACGACCTATTTCCAGCATCGTTCAGCTTGTTCCAAATCTGATCGTTTTCTTTTTCCAGCCGTTTAATACAACTTTGCACATCTGCCATATCATGACAGAGACCCCCTATTCTGTTCTCATTCACAGTAACCCTGTGTGATAGGTGCTGCAGCTGTTGTGTGATGTCTGCAACAGCTTTAGAAAGCATCGGGGCTACAGCTTGGGTGATGGAGTCAGTCAGATCAGCATAGGTAAGAGGAGAGTCAGGGGAGTGACTGACCTGGCTTGTGTGAGAAGGCTGGAGTGCTGATATTGACTTCTTGGAAGCAGAGGAGGAGAGCAGCGTGGTGATGTCAGGCGCCATGGTAGTATTAGCCACGGTAGCCGATTTCACAGGTGTGCTGGGGGAGCGAAACTATTCCATCAGTGCAGCAGGAGATGGAGGCAAGAGTGTGGCACTGTGGAGGGTGCAAAATAGCTGTGGGGACAGTGATTTCCTCAGGATGCGTCAGATCTCAGCTGAAGCACAGTTTAGACCATAAGACCGGAACCGGAAGTCACAGTGATTCTTTTTATACTTTTTTTTTCAAAATCATGAAATAGGTAGACTGCAGAAAAGGTCGACAGTCAAAAGGTTGACAGGCTCAAAAGGTCAACATGGAAATTGTCAACACAAGAAAGGTAGACACAATTTTTGGGGGTGTTTTGTCACTTTTCTGCCACATACAAGTCCCATTAGTATACCACATCACCTCGCATGGCTCACAGGAAAATGAGTGTACAGTATCTTCAATATTCAAAGATATTTATGATCTGTTGATTACTAGTTCAGACCACTTCTTGAAAGTGGGATGGTATCGGGATGCTGGGGCTTCAGAATACTGTCAGCAGCATCCTAACCAGGGCCAGCTCCAGGCACCTTCCTTAGGAGTGCTGCGGAGGGCGCTGACTCCTAAAGGTGGCCAGTAGCTTGCAACAATTTGAAATCAGCCACCAGTCTGTCACCCAGTCAAAGTTTGCGGACCGACAGTGGCAGCTGCTGCTGGACCGCAAGCTTTGACTGGCTGATGAACCGGCAGCTGATTTCAGGTAGAGAGCCGCAGGAGACGGGAGTGAAGGGAAGGAGAGGTGCATGCTGCGCTCTCCTCCCCTCACACAGAAGGAGCGGCGCGGCAGCAGGAAAGGCACATGGCAGTGAGCAGTGCTACAGGGGGCACGTGTATCTGGCAGTCTGAAGGCATGTGTATCTGGCACTCTGGGGGCACATGTATCTGGAACTCTGGGGGCACATGTATCTGGCACTCTGGGGGGAACGCGTATCTGGCACTCTGGGGGGAACGCGTATCTGGCACTCTGGGGGGAACGCGTATCTGGCACTCTGGGGGGAACGCGTATCTGGCACTCTGGGGGGAATGCGTATCTGGCACTCTGGGGGGAACGCGTATCTGGCACTCTGGGTGGGAACGTGTATCTGGCACTCTGGGGGGCACGTGTATCTGGCACTCTGGGGGGAACGCGTATCTGGCACTCTGGGGGGAACGCGTATCTGGCACTCTGGGGGGAATGCGTATCTGGCACTCTGGGGGGAACGCGTATCTGGCACTCTTGGTGGGAACGTGTATCTGGCACTCTGGGGGGCACGTGTATCTGGCACTCTGGGGGGCACGTGTATCTGGCACTCTGGGGGGCACGTGTATCTGGCACTCTGGGGGGCACGTGTATCTGGCACTCTGGAGGGCACGTGTTTCTGGCACTCTGGAGGGCACGTGTATCTGGCACTTTCGGGGCACTGCATCTGGCACTCTGGGGAGCACATGTATCTGGCACTCTGGGGGGCACATGTATCTGGCACTCTGGGGGGCACATGTATCTGGCACTCTGGGGGGCACATGTATCTGGCATTGTGGAGTCATGTGTATCTGGCAATTTTGGGGCACATGTATGTGGGGGTATGTGTATCTGGCACTCTGCAGGGCAGGTGTATCTGGCACTCTGTGACACGTGTATCTGACAATGTGGGTGTATATTATGTGTATCTGGCACTGTGGGGACACATGTTTCTGACAATGTAGGGGTATATTATGTGTATCTGGCACTGTGGGGGCACATGTGTATCTGAAATGGGGGGCATATTATGTGTATCTGACAATGTGGGGACATATTATGTGTATCTTACAATGTGGGGGCATATTATGTGTATCTGGCACTGTGGGGTACATGTGTATCTGATAATATGGGGGCATAATATGTGTATCTGACAATTTGGGGGCATATTATGTGTATACGGCACTGTGGGGGCATATGTGTATCTGGCACTGTGGGGGTATATTATGTGGATCTGGCACTGTGGGGGCATATTATGTGTATCTGGCACTGTGGGGGCATATAATGTGTATCTGGCACTATGGGGCATATAATATTTATCTGGCACTGCTGGGACATATGATGTGTATCTGGCACTGCACTACTGCGGGCATATGTGTATCTGGCACTGCTGGAGGCATACAATGTGTATCTGGCACTGCACTACTGGGGGCATATTATGTGTATCTGGCACTGCTGGGGCATATTTTATGTATCTGGCACTGTGGGGGCATATAATGTGTATCTAGCACTGTGAGGGCATATAATGTGTATCTGGCACTGTGAGGGCATATAATGTGTATCTGGCACTGCTGGGAGCATATAATGTGTATCTGGCACTACTGGGGTGTATGTGTATTTGGCACTACTGGGGGTATATGTGTATCGGCACTGCACTACTGGGGTCATTATGTGTATCTGACACTATACTGGAGACATTGAGGCAGATTTATTAAGCCAGGTGAGGTGATAAAGTGGAAGGTGATAATGCACCAGCTAGTCAGCTCCTAACTGTCATTTTTCAAACCCAGCCTGTAACATGGAAGTTAGGAGCTGATTAGCTAAAGCATTATCACCTTCCGCTTTATCACTTCACAAGGGTTAATAAATCTGCCCCTTATGTGTAAAGTATACTACTGTGGACGTTATGTGTAAGGCTGCTAATTGTGTGTGTAGTGGGGGGGGGTGAAAATATATTTATAGTATAATAAAATAAAGTTGCGAGGCCATGCCCATGAAATTTACTTTGTGATCGAGTGATTGAGTAGAAGTCATCCAGAAAATATGGCATATGTTTAGAATGCTGGCAGTGGGGTTGCCAGCACTCAAAATCCCGGCGCCAGAATCCTGACATGCTGCCAGATGACCGGCACTGGAAACCGGACATCAGTTGAATTGCAGACACCGGAATCCCGACAGCTGGCATCTCAACCATAAGTGTGGCGGGGACTGTTAGGGTTAAGGTGCAGGGGGGAGGTTAGGTGTAGGCTGTGAGTAAGGGAAGGTTAAGGTTAAGCTGTGGGGTTACGTTTAGGCACCACCAGGAAGTGTTATGGTAATGTTGTGGGGAAGGGAGGGTTATTCTGCGGGGATGGGGGTTATTTTTAGGGACCACCAGGGAGTGTTATGGTTAGGCTGCAGGAAATTGAGGGTTATGGTCAGGCTGCAGGGATTGATGATAAGTTTAGGCACCACCAGGGAGGGTTAGGGTTAGGCTGCTGGGGATGGAGGGTTAGGGTTAGATTGCAAAAAGAGATGGTTAGGTTTAGGAGGATAGATGGGGAGTTTAAGTGTACTTACCGTACCCCTGTCGGGATTCTCTGCATCTAGATGCTGCTGTTGGTGTTCTGACATCCAGCAAACCAAACGCCGGTCACTCGTATCACACCGGAAAATATTACCCAATTGGGTTAACAACGTGATTACTGATGGATCCCATGGCAAATACCTAATGGTGTAAAAGCTAATTTGTGATACAAAGAGATAATAACGTGTGGCATGAATTCACCACTTATCTCCTTGAGACTAAAGGGGGGTACTCACGGGAGAGATGTGTGCTGAGCGATCTTAACACAGACCGCTCAGCACACATCTCTCACCCCGCTCAGCACAGCGCGATGTGCTGAGCGAGGGGGAAAGCCGACGGGGGGCCGCTCACTTCACACAACGGTGAAGTGAGCGACTCGCTAGATTGAGCCTGCATGCAGGCTCAATCTAGCATCGGCGATAGCGATGCGCGGGGCCGCGCATCGCTATCGCTGGGGGGCATACACACGGCAGATCCGTGCTTAAAATCTAAGCAATCTAGCAAGATTGCTTAGATTTTAAGCACGGATCTCTCCGTGTGTACCCCCCTTAAGGATGGTGTATTAGGCAGTGGCTTCCCCAGGATTAATAGTATACACACACATTAATTCTCCCTCCTCGTTATAATTATAATGTAATTAACAGCCTTTATATCTATGAAATTAACATATCCTGTTATTGTAAACAACTTTGTCTAGGTGCTAAACATTTTTAGCCTCCATAGAATCTTTCTGCACACATTAAATACTTAAACATGAAAATATTTGAACAGCAATTTATACAAAAAGGATGTTTTGTTTGTGACAAATACATTACAAATGTACTATACATCTTACACACCTAGATAAGGGCAAGGATCACACGTTTCCCTACTGGTCACATTGGTGACCTTTATCTCATTTATTATTGATAGCACTACTCACAATCTTTAGATAACATTTGTATCAATTATTATAGCCCATACTGTATTTGTGTTTCAAAACTTGTACTTGGTTTATATGATCTTCAATAGCAACATATTCTAAGTTTAGATACATAATTACACAAGTAGTGCTAAATCATTGGTAATTCTCTTAAAACTAATTTAAATGTATCATTAATATCAAGTAATATCAACAGTATAGCTAAATCAATAATAATTACAAAAAAAACTTGATATGGCACATATTAACCCAGGGTATATCATTCAAGAACTTGACTGTTCTTTTTGTAACTAGATGCCCAGGTATTTGTGCCATATTAATTTACCAACCAGAAGAGCAGTGTAATAAGTAGTAGCTAGAGAGGAGGACACACTCCGTCTGAGCCCCCTCCTCTCTAGCTGGCAGCGCTATTGTTTTGGGCACTAGGGTCCCTAGGGGACCCATTGTAAATACACCAGTGACTAGTAGGGATTATATATCCCAAAATACAAATACCATACCTTTCAAATTTATACGCCTTTCTACAACAAAGGTAATACCCTTAACAAGTAAAAAAAAAAAAGGTATGTTTAAAACTGTCAAGTTTACAATATTTAACCACTGGCTTGTGTTATGTTATGTGTAAAATCCCCTTGTGTAAATGTGACATTAGCTCATAGTAGTATTCAACATTTTGTGCCATGCTTTGGCCTTTAAACTGGCAAGCAAAAATATGAGCTAATGAAATAATCTTGTATAAATGATAATCTTGTGTAAATTATAAATTCTATGTACCCTATTACGCTGAGAGGTCCAAATATTGAACACAGGGTCAAAGTGATAGTATGGGGCTTATATCATAACAGTAATCTATTCAACCACTGATTACACATCGGTACTTTCCCATAAGAATCCACAATGGTTATACAATGTTTTGTCAAGAAAATCTCAGCATCTGGACAATATCTTTCAGTGTGGACTTCAGAAGGATATGGCAATATTGTTGCAGCACAACCTTCACAAGTGATACAAATAAGATTCTGAAAATCAATTCAAAACAGTATATAACCATTGTGGATTTTATGTCAAGGTACCGATGCACTATCAATGGTTTGAATTGATGGTTTTCAGAATCTCATTTGTATCACATGTGATAATTGTACTGCAGTTATGCTGTTACATTCTTCTGAAGTCCATATTGATAAATATTGTACATATATTATCCAGCTGTTGAGATTTCCTAAACAAAGCAGATTCTAATCATTGTGGACTCTTATGGGAAAACGATGGTTGAAAAGATTACTGTACATTAATAATACAAGTACTATCACTTTCTCTGACCCTGAATGCAATATTTGGCTCTCTCAACATATTAGGGTACTTTTTCCACTATAGAAAACCACCCTGGTGAAATCACATGCTGGACTGCTCAGTGTCGTTATTGAAAGAATTTATTATTATGTGTTGTGAACACTACTAACATATAATTTATCATTTACACAAAATGATTTAATTAGCTCACATTTTCGCTTGCCACAATTGGATCTTTTTATAGCCTATATATCTGTGTGCTGGTCAAAGAGTGCTTCTTAATAAGTTTGCAACTAATATAATAAAAGTTACATTTTATTAAATTACTAAGAGTGCCCCCACAAAGGCAAGAGTCTTTTCTCCCCTTTTGTGCTGCATTCTAAAATGTTACTCTCAGGGATGCACCTCCACATCAGATGCTATTATCCTAAATGTTGGGACCTATTAAACCCTCACAGTGGAATTTAATATAAAGTCTCCTCATATATAATTGTGTATTTGTTGGCTCAACTAGTGCTCAGGTTTTCCTCTATCCCTTTTCCTTTGTTACAACCTAAAAGAAGGAAGACAAATAGGGTGAGTCTCAACATCTATCAAAATATAATAAATTTGTCCTATACAGTAGAATTGCCCTTTAAGTTTGTCAGCGTGTTTGCTGGCAGATGAAATCTACACCGTTACCCTTGGTACTATGTAATCTTGCAAAAATTAGAATATATATTTGATTTAATCTACTACCACTCTCTGGTTCTAATATGCTCTGATAATCAGGATATACAAGCCACTGTAACATCTAATTGAGGGATAACTTTGAACTTTTATATTCCCTACACAAAACATTCACTTATTCACACTGACAGTTTTGTGGGTAGCAAGAAAAAAAAAAACTTTCCCTAAAAGCTTCTTAAAAATCTCAAAAGTCTATGGGGCCTATTTATTAACATTATTTTTACTAAAATAATATGAAAAAAGGTGTTTTCATATTTTTTCATATTTTATTTTCACCCTTTTCATATTAAGTATCACTCATATGTATTAAAGGACATTTGGTGCAGTGTTCATAAAAATACTGCTCCAAACACTTTAATTGTCACTTTTTTTAGTAAGCCACATTACATTCCACAAACAGTACTTATAATGGGAAATGTGATGTGGCCAAATTTACAAAAAAAAAATGTAAAAAAATACTGCACTGTGATAATTTCAGAAGCTCAGGTTGGCGAATTCACAGGGCAGCACTGCGATATGCAACCTTTGCCCAGCTTTCTCTGCCCCCTGGCAAAGAAAGCTGTGCGGGGACCGGGCTCCAGTTATCAGCTATCACTAGCTGATCAAAGTGTAACAAAGAAAAAAAAAGTTTTTTTTTTAAATAAAAAAAACATACTTGCTAGTCCAGGAGCCAGTGTCCGCTGCTCCAGTGAGCGCTGCCAGGCGACGGGGTCCCCTATATTCTGCGCTGTGACCCGGGTTAAGTAAAGTGGCACTGCAAAGCGGTAGCGCACTTTACAGCTTTACAAAATTTATTTATCCAGTGGCAGAACTTGTGAATGATGGGCCCAGGTGCAAAAATCAAATTTGCCCCCCCCCCCCCCACTCCAACCCGATATCACAATAGGCCACATGGCAGTGGGTGACCAGGACAGGCGGGGGGGGGCTTTCTTTAGTTTCAAACTCAGTCAGACAGACTCTGACAGTGGCAGTTGTGGCTGTCTTTAATTCACAGACAGCAGTGATTTAGAAATAATGAACAGCTGTTTGTTAATTAGAGACTGTATGTGGCTGTGATCATCAGCGCTGATAGGTGGCAGGACTTCTCAATCAGTCCAGCACACACAAGGTCAGCCGTGCCTTCCTATGGTAAGGGACAGGTCTCTCAGGCAGTGGGGCCCACTCTGCTCTCTTTAATGGGCCATTCATCCGACATTGCTCAAAATTGTCTGTGGGGTGCCGGTTATAACTCATTGCTGATCTGGTAAACAGTGGGCCCCTTAATCCTGAAAGGGTCCTAATGCAATGCAACTGCTGCAGTGGTAGTTCCTCTCCATTGTGAATGCATCAAAATCTTCCATGAACCAATACTGCTTCCTGTCTTGAGGATCCTCCTATTATGAAACTTTGTTCAAAGAAAGATCCAATATACAAATGTGTCCTCTTCTGTATTAGCCACCTCTATGGCATGCCATATTATGCTTGCCAAGAGAGAATGCTTATCGGCAGGGGCATATGCTGCGCTCACACACACAATCCCACAAGATTGCATTGTGCATAATGTCCTGCAGCATGGTGTACTGTGTCACCCATGTGCGTGGAAATTCACCTCCCATGATGTGCACGCACATTTACTATGGTGCCAGCAAAGATGGAAGAGGACACATCTGTAGACACTTTTGTTATCTCTGGCACTATTGGCTTAATGCAAGTAGCTACAGTACACCAGGTAGAACACAGGGGTCTTGTCCTTCCATGAATCATTTTCCTTATGAGCACTGTTTTCTGTTCATTAAAGTCTCTTTTCATTCCATTCTGGTAAACACAGTCAGCATCTCTTCTTTGCTCTCCTCAGCAATTAACTTGTCAATCCGTGCAGTTGGTATTGCTGTGTACTTTAGCTGTTACAGGATACTGTAAATGTGTTAAATACTCTGCTGTATGAGTTTTCTTACTACTCACACATATTAAGCTTTTCTGCAATAAAAAACAATTGTTTACATGCCAAATTGTTTTCTATAGGCTCTGTTATCAAACAGCAATTCTCCAATCAGTTTGTCTGTTGTGGGAGTAAGACCTTTGTATACTGCTATGTGTGACATCCTCATACATCTTGTTTCAACATGCCATGCAGCGGGAGATGCCTAGCATGAGGGAGCTGACAGGTCCAGTGTAACTACATTAGCGTTTGGCATCTTTTTTTGCTGAAAATATATTATTTGCATCACGATGCGAATAGGATGCACAAGTAGACTGCTATATTCTCTGTGTGACCATTTCTGAATCTGCATATGAAATGCTCCATTACAGAATTTTCTAGAAAAAATACTGTAGTGTAGTATTTCATATGCAGATACAGCCGTGGTCACATCGTTTTGTGAATAAGACACATTTTCATGGAAAAAGTTTCAAATAAAGATGCTTGGCGCTACCGTGTCACACGACAGCATGGCATTACTAGATGGGCTGTTTAACGTGCCGGGAGGCTAGATGTAAGTGGGCACATCAGTATTTACAATAGATTATTATTATTATTATTATTACATTTTATTTATATGGCACCACAAGTGTTTTGCAGCGCCGTACAAAGGCCTGTACAGGGAGATAAAATGTAACATTACAGTAAATAAATAACAAAAATAGAGTACAGGTAACAAAGAGCACCACAATTCTCAAAACATAATACAGCTTAGATGTAAGTAGCAAGTGAGTGATTAGCGCAATACTAGGAGCTGGTGGCCATAGATAGAGATGAGCCATTACCAGCAGGAGAAAAAGCCGGTAAAGATGGTTGCTGAGTAGGAAAGGGCTGTGAGTTAAATGTGTTGAGAAGAGGGTTTTGAAAACAAGAGGAAAGAGGGCCCTGCTCTGAGGAGCTAACAATCTAGTAGGAAGGGGCGACAGACAGATGACATGAGGTGCAAGCAGGCGGGAGGTAGCCTGATGACAGAGTGTAAGCAAAGCAGAGATGGTCAAGACATGAGGCAGGGGGTTGAAGGAGAAGCCTCAGGACTAGGTTATTATTATTATTAATATTATTACATTTTATTTATAAGGCGCCACAAGTGTTTCACAGCATCGTACCGAGGACAGTACAGGGAGACAAAACTTAGCATTACAGTAAATAAATAACAAAAATAGAGTACAGGTAACAAAGAGCACCAGATGACATGAGGTGCAAGCAAGCAGGAGGTAGCCTGATGGCATTATGTAAGCAAAGCAGAGATGTTCAAGGCATGAGGCAGGGGGATGGAGGAGCAGCCTTGGGACTAGAATATGCATTGGAAGTGTATGCTTTGTTTAATAGGTGGGTTTTCAGTGCCCATTTGAAGCATTTCAAGGTCGGGGACAGTCTAATGGAACAGGGCAGCGCGTTCTACTGAAGGGGTGCAACATGGGCAAAATCTTGAACTTGAGCATGGGAAGCAGTGATCAGGGTAGAGGAAAGACAATGTTCATTGGCCGACCATAGGCGGAGGGATGGAGTATGAAGGCAGAGGAGGTTGGAGATGTAGGGAGCAGTAGAATTAGAGATGGCTTTGTATGTGAGGGTGAGGAGTTTGAAGAGGATTCTGTAGGGGAATGGGAGCTAGTGCAGATTTTGTCGAAGGGGAGTGGCAGATGTGGAGTGGCGGGAGAGGAAGATAAGCCTAGCTGCGGAGTTAAGGACAGATTGGAGGGGGGCAAGATGGGAGCAAGTGAGGCCAGTTAGGAGAATGTTGCAGTAATCTAGTTGTGAGATGACCAGTGAGTGGATGATAAATTTAGTTACACTCTGGGAGAGAAATGGCCTGATGCAAGCAATGTTGCATAGCTGAAACCAACAGGATTGTGCCAGAGCTTGGATGTGGGGTGCAAAGGAGAGGGAGGAGTCAAAAGTGACGCCCAAGCAGCAGAGTTGGGGAACGGGAGAGATGATGGTAGTGTCAACAGTGATAGAGATATTGGTAGGGGATGTTACTCTGGCTGGGGGAAAGATAATGAGTTCAGTTTTGTCCATGCTAAGCTTTAGAGAGAACTCAGACATCCAGGAGGAGATGGTGGAGAGGCAGCTGGCAACCTTAGAGAAGACATAGGCGGACAGATAAGGAGAGGAGAGGTAGAGTTGTGTGTCATCAGCATAGAGGTGGTATTGAAGGCCAAGGGAGTTAATGAGCACACCCAGGGTAGAGCTGTGCAGGGAGAACAGAAGGGGGCCGAGGACAGAACCCTGAGTGACACAAACAGGAAGGATGGAAGGGTGTGATGTGGTGCCAGAGGCAGACACAGAGAAGGAACGATTAGTGAGGTAAGAGGTAAACCATTCCAGGGCAGTGCTAGAGAGGCCAATGTTTTGGAGTGTGCAGAGGAAGAGCGGATGATACACGGTGTCAAAAGCAGCAAAGAGGTCCAGAAGGATAAACAGAGAAAAGTGGCCCCTGGATTTGGCCGAAAGAAGGTTATTGGTTGCTTTCACCAGGGCAGTCTCAGTGGAGTGGAGTGGGCGAAAACCAGATTGTAGTGGATCAAGGATAGAGTTGTCAGAGAGAAAACTTGTGAGAGGGCTGTAGACCAGTCGTTCAAGTAGTTTGGAGGTGAATGGGATAAGAGAGATGGGACAGTAGCTAGTGAGTGATGAAGGGTCGAGGTTGGGTTTTTTGAGAATAGGTTAGACCAGAGCATGCTTGAATGGTGAGGGAAAGATGCTGATAGAGAGTGATAGATTGAATAGGTGAGCAAGGTGGGAGCAGGCAGTGTGGGAGAGGGAGCGGAGAAGATGGGAGGATAGTGGGTCCAGAGGGCAGTGTGAGTGGGGAGGATAAAATGAGGGAGTGGACTTCCTTGTCTGTTGTCAGGAAGCGGCATTCAGTGGCATCTCACTTACCAGCACGCTGGTGTGCAGTCCTCCGGAGGTCACGGCCCCAGTCTGCGGCTGCATGAATGCTCTGTCTGCTGGCACGGTGCCCATTGTCATTGTGTACCCCTGAAGCCAATCTAGTGTGTACCCACCATCTGTGCAGTATGGGCGCTGCCATGACACTTTCGGTCAGCTGACCTGTAAACACCCAATCCTGCACTGTGTCTGCACACATGATTCAAGCATTCAATGCCTGCTGACCATGGGGTATAAATCCAGAACATCGGCTCAGTCTCATTGCCTTGAACAATGAGTCACATTCAGTGTACTGCGTCTCCTGGCTCCAGTCTTCTGTCTCCAGTGATTTCCTTGCTCCAGTGTCTCCATGGAACTACAGGCTCCAGTCATTCTGCTCTGCTACAACTCCTTCCACAGTCAGCTCCCACCTCTGCATGCAGTAAGAGACTCTCTCCAGGTGCTACTTACCATTCTCACCTGTGTGTTGTTTATCTGCGTTCAGCACTGTGCTATTCCATCTGGCACTTAAAACAACCAGCTTGCAATTTACAAACTGTCTCCTGCTTTGGCCTTGCTTGGCTTTGTGGACTTGTGCATATATACAGACTGTGGCCCTCATTCCGAGTTGTTCGCTCGCTAGCTGCTTTTAGCAGCATTGCACACGCTAAGCCGCCGCCTACTGGGAGTGAATCTTAGCTTTGCAGAATTCCGAACGAAAGATTCGCATAATTGCGAATAGAAATTTATTTGCAGTTTCTGAGTAGCTCGGGACTTACTCTGCCACTGCGATCAGTTCAGTCAGTTTCGTTCCGGGTTTGACGTCACAAACACACCCAGCGTTCGCCCAGACACTCTTCCGTTTCTCCAGCCACTCCCGCGTTTTTCCCAGAAACGGCAGCGTTTTTTTCGCACACGCCCATAAAACGGCCAGTTTCCGCCCAGAAACACCCACTTCCTGTCAATCACACTCCGATCACCAGAACGATGAAAAATCCTCGTTATGCCGTGAGTAAAATACCTAACTTTTGTGTAAAATAACTAAGCGCATACGCTCTGCGAACCTTGCGCATGCGCAGTAAGCGACTAATCGCAATATAGCGAAACTCGGCAACGAGCGAACAACTCGGAATGAGGGCCAGTGTGAATCTACTGCTGTTGGTTTCCAGACCAATCT
Organism: Pseudophryne corroboree; assembly: GCF_028390025.1. Lineage (NCBI taxonomy): Eukaryota > Metazoa > Chordata > Amphibia > Anura > Myobatrachidae > Pseudophryne > Pseudophryne corroboree. The sequence goes on along the minus strand of NC_086448.1, from coordinate 478,444,102 downwards.
CTGGAGTTACTATAAGTTGTGTTCACTGTTATCAGCTGCATTACTATCGTTGGCATATTGGATTCTGTTACCATCAACTTCCAAATCGACCATCGATGTTTGCCATTAGCTTCAAGACCGGTCATCACTGTTATTAATTTCACTGGTTTACAGATCATCACCTGTGACTGTTGCTATACCTATGTCAGCTTCTTTGCTCAAACCATCAGTATTGGTATTGTGCTTCAGGGACTGTTCATACCTCTGTGTGCTAAATAAATATAATTGCACACATGTGCAGGAATCTTCTACAGCCTCCTCGTTTCCTCCACCGCACCACCACTGACCCACTAGTGCCCCCTCTGGGTACAGACACAGTTACAGACCTGACATATGTAGTGGGACAGAAGGAGGACAGGGTGGGATAGATGGAGGGGAGGAATGATGGGCATGGTGGGGCAGCAGAAGGGTGACGGGAGGAGATGTTGTGTCAGCCTCAATTTTGGAGATGAAGAAGAAGGCAAAGTCATTGGCAGTGAGGGAAGATGGGAGGGGTGGAGGAGGGGTGGTGAAGGAGAGTTTGGGGGTAGCCATTGATAAAGCTAAATATTTATCTTATATAAAACCCTTTATGAGGTCTAAGAACACTGTACGCTATTGACGTATGGAGTACTGTAAGGGTACGCACGTTGCGTAACAATCGCTTAGCCGTGGTCGAGACGCTCAAGCGTCACGTTCGCTCACGGCCAAGAGATCACAGGCAGGCACGCTATTGGCTGCCGACTAACGTAATGATTCGCTATAGCGTAGCGGACGCTCGGGACCACGAGGAGATCACCAGCGGCGCTGACGCTCACAATGTTAGACCTTTATATCTAAACCATAAACAATGTAATATGCAGTAAAACCTTAGTGTAGAGATAGGGTGTAGATGCAACACAGTGTAACCTTATTAACTTAAAAGCTGTTTGAGCGTCACCGACGCTCTGTGAATACTTAACACTATAAGAAATACACGGATACCTAGGCTTAGGGTCCAACGCCTTATATATATATTATGAATGTTATACTTGCAAAATAATTAATACAATACAAGTTATACACTACAATATAACATAGACTAACTAACCAGGTAACTACACAGTAAATACAATACAATACTATTACGTTTAAGAGAATACGAGAGAAAGAGGAGAAGAGAGAGAGAGAGAGAGATATGGCCCATAACAAGAAAGACAATATGATTACGGAGAAAAACTTACGCACAAAGGGGAACGATCGCATGCGCCTCTGGACATCCAGCTCCCGATTATCAGCAATGAGAACCGTTGAAGAGTGAGAGCTGGATGTGATTGGCTTGTCTATTTATGCCCCACACACAATACAATTCAATGGTCCCTACAATCTCATTGTTCATTGGACACAGGAATTCCTCCTCGCATTATAACAAAAGGTCATAGGTTGATTCATACAGGTGGGCTGTGACGATTTCCAACTGCTCAGGTGGGTGGGAAACTAGGTTTCCCGCCGCATGGATAAGTAAGTGCAAATAATAGTAAATGGACATAAACTTCTTATGTCCATAACTATTCGCACGAGCGATTAATTCGCTTCAAACCAACACCGGAATATTGCTAATTAAATACTCTTCCGATGGATACTAAACATCACTGTATTACTCCTGTCTGACCCTTCGTATCAAACAAAGTGGGATTTCTCTGTCCATGAACATGCTACGTTAACTAAACTTTCAGAATCTATCAAAGGGACCATGATCTACAAAATACATTATATGGTGAAAATATGTAACGATTGAGTCGCACGCTACGAACACATAAACTCTACCGTAAATGCACATACCGCGCGCCCGCGGGTGCCCGCAGCAGCGAGTATGCGCACGCACGGGAGAGCGCACGCATGCGCAGCGCGGACCTGTATGAGGTGCAAATATGGCAGTGTTCATAGTGATATTTTTCTGACTTTGACAGTCCACCCTTTGGCAGTCAACAATAACTGCCACTTCCTAAAACATTTCAAAAAGAGAAAAATATATGTCAGGGGTTAATACATTTACATGGTTGGGTAGGGGAGGAGAGGAGAAGGTAGGAAAAGGGTATGACCTAGTGAGATAGCAGAAGTATGTGTGTATGAATCCGTGTTTGGTGGTCATGTATCATCGTGCCGTACGTGTTTTAAATCAAGCTTCGAGGTATTGCGAAGTATACATTTGAATTCCTTCTTATCCCGTGGTACGGGTCTGTGGATGGGCTGTCAAACTTTACCGAGCTCTTTTCGGATTTTGGTTGTAACAAAATGGGGAGCACATTTTAGTTGATGATACATGAATGGGGGAATATGTGATTGCTGATATCTGTGCCTGTATTCCCTATCGACTATGTGTGTAATTACCTGGAGGTTGTAGAGATGAAGAAAAGACATAATTACGGTAAATGCAGTGGTATTCTATGTCAGGTAAATGAACATTTGTCGGTTGAAGTCTTGTTCGGTGTCTGTTGAATGCAGTCTTCTTTGTGCTTTTGCCAAAAGGCGTGTGGGCAAAAAGCTTTGTCAATGTCCATAGACTTACAAAAGTGTTGGGCTAGCGTAATTTTAAAATTTCTAGGGAAACTGGGGGTCTATGGCAAAGTTCATCAAATATCTGTGTATAAGGTTGTCAAAACTTCTTCTTTAATCCATCAGTTGTCTGTATACAGGATCATCAAATTCCTCGTCAAAGTGGGTCTTTTACCTTGGAGAAAACGGAAAAACAGGTGAAAGAAACGGACCGTAGAAATCGCATTTTCATCACATCATTGTTTCTACATTTGGGTCATAAATCAAATCCATTGGAATTACAATTTCCTCACTCCTTAAACTCATCACCCTGGTACGACGTTTGCACTTCATTAAAGCCTGACCGCATCTAAATATCAAGCCAATGGCTATGACAACACCTAAGATACATAGAAGAAACTTCCCAACATCCATTATGACTCCTTGAGCCCATTCTCCTAAACCAGAGAACCAATTTCGCGGGTTCAACCATGACACCCAACCAGTCAGCTCATTACCTACAGCAGCAAGAGTGAGATTGTGTCTCCTGCGAAATTCCCACTTCAATTGGAGAATATCGTCCATCTTTTGGTCTATGACCTCGACCGGGTCCTCGGTACTATTCGATATATATGTGCAGCATTTCACGCCGTACTGCGTTGCCAGTGTGACACAATATCCGCCTGTCACTGCCGTGAGATAATTGAGAACCATTCTATGCTGTACCAGTTCTGTTTTATAAGCTTGAAGTTCTCTTCCAGTATACCTAAACGTGTCATCATACATTTCAGTGATATTATCTAACAAATTTGCAAGCGCAGATATGTATTTATAATTCAACACTCCTCTGGCGGTGCGAGTGAAATCTAACGCGATTAGAAACTGAATCCCGGTGGATTCAGGGATCATGTCAGAGGCCGGATGCTCTGTTCTTTCTATCAGGTGCCGTTTAACTACGTGCTCGTAATGAGTATGAGTATAAGGAGCTTGGGCAACACGGTGTATATCTTTCATTTTGGCATGTGATACAGTCATTACTTCAGGCAGTACTTTTCCAATATAACACAATCCTTCAGAGTTTGGGGCAAGCCACTTATACGCCTTCCTCCCGCATATGAAATATGCATCATCGGGGAGAACATATGGGACGGAGTAGGACATAACCATATTACACATCTTCCATGTGAAATCTCCTAACCCTAATTCTCCCATCTGTCTAGTACACGTATCAGTTTGTACGATATGTGCGCAGTATCCTGGTGATACCTCTCCAACTCTCATAATCCTACTTCCTAGGGTATACCTATATCGGAAAGATTTTTCTCTACTGGCTATGTGGCGTATAAGCTCTGTATCTGTAGGCATTCTATCTGCTCTATATGAAAAGGTCATGGTTTGGTTGCTCCATGACACTTCCCAACTTCCCGGCTTTCGGGGATTGGTGATGTTAAAACATATTAGGGATCTATCCACATGATATTGGTGGAGCTTCAAACTAGGAGGACTGGAGATATTAAACCTCCTGTCCACCGGTCTCCCACCCTTTAGCTCAAGTACCTCCCCTATCGTTAAAGGAAATGGTACTAGTCCTGATTTGCTATGACCTTGAGGTACTTGAGAGCATACCCAACAATCTGTTTGATTTAACACACTACCCACTAAGGAGTGATAGTCACTCAATGGATGCCGGTCCATGTGGATATTAAAACTGGATTGGCATTTCTTAATGCACCCATCCTCAACTACGTTGTCACAGAGCCTACAGATACAGTTTTCTTCAGCTAACAATCCTTCACAATTCCTTCTATTGTCAATGCTATCGGATCGTTTTCTGATACTCGCCTGTGCTTGTTGGTTAAGTTGTTCTTGGAAAACTACGCCTCCATCTTTGTCATCAGAACCCATTCCAGAACCTTTCTCGACCTCCATGGTACTCTCGCCGGAACAGACTGCTCTGGTCAACATCATGGTCAACAGGAAAATCCGGATCACAGTCTCTTGGGGCAAGTCCATCTTATAGGAGGAAACGAAGAAGAATGAGAAGGGGAAAAATAATTTGAGGGAGAGGGGATGGGAAGTGGAGAAAAACAATAAAAGGGAAACGGGGGATCGACAACTGCTTTTGATCTTGTGATTCTCAATGCTCAGGTGCCGCCTCAGTCCTCCTGGAACAGACACTCCAGTGATACAACTTCCTCTACCGTCTGTTCCTTATCCCGGGACCTCTCTGGATCAGCAACCTTCTTACAATGGGACGAATGAACCCAAGTCTCTCTCTCGGCAACTTTCAATGCTGTAGTGCTAGTCAATAAGACTTGGTATGGTCCTTCCCATCTGTCAATAAGGCAACCTGAGCGTAGAAAATTCCGTATCATTACATAATCCCCAGGTTCAATGTCATGACAATTACTATCTGGTAAATCAGGAATCACTAACTTCAAATTATCATTTTGATTCCTTAACTGTTTACTCATGTTAATCAGGTATTTTACAGTCACTTCATTGTTACACTTCAAATCATCCTGAGGGTTAATCATAACATGCGGTTGTCGACCAAACAAGATTTCAAAGGGAGACAGATTAAGAGGGGACCTGGGAGTGGTTCTGATGCTGTACAGTACAATGGGTAAAGCTTCTGGCCATGTCAATCCTGTCTCTGCCATAACTTTGCTCAGTTTATTTTTAATAGTGCTGTTCACTCTTTCCACCTTCGCACTCGCCTGTGGACGGTATGGAATGTGCAGCTTGCTATCAATTCCCATCAACTTACACATTCCTTGAAAGACATCACCTGTAAAATGGGTACCCCTATCACTTTCGATAATTCTAGGGATACCATATCTACATACAAATTCCTGCACAATTTTCTTAGCAGTAAACATAGCGGTATTTGTGGCCGCAGGAAATGCTTCGACCCAATTTGAGAACACATCTATACAAACAAGTACATATTTCAAATTTCGACAAGGGGGTAATTGAATGAAGTCAATCTGTATTACCTGGAAAGGACCGCCTGTAGGTGGGATATGAGATGGTTCTGTTGGTATTGCCCTTCCGATGTTCTTTCTCAAACAGGTAAGGCATGACATTGCTCTCTTACTCGCATGAGATGAAAATCCTGGGGCTCACCAATATGCTCTTACCAACTTGCACATTCCTTCCTTGCCCAGATGAGTCAGCCCGTGAGCTGCCTCAGCTAAACATGGAAGGTACGCTCTGGGGGCCACCGGTTTACCATGTCCATCCGTCCAGAGTCCTGAGGACTCCTGGCCATATCCCTTTGCCTTCCAGACTGCCTTTTCCTGTGTGGAACACAAATTTTGCATTTCACACAACTTCTGTGTGTTGATGGTATTAAATACCATCAATTGTGTGGTGTCTGTCTGTCTGGGGGTACCAGCTGCTAACTTAGCAGCTTCGTCTGCTCGGCTGTTACCAAGTGATACTGGGTCTTGGCTATATGTGTGTGCTTTACACTTGATAACAGCCACTCTGTCGGGTTCCTGTATCGCTGTTAGAAGCCTTTTTATGTGAGCTGCATGCGCTACCGGTGTATAAGCTGCCGTCATGAAATTTCTGAGGCGCCATAGGGCTCCGAAATCATGGACTACCCCGAATGCGTATCTAGAGTCGGTGTAGATATTGGCTGATTTGCCCTTAGCCAATTCACATGCTCTGGTTAGGGCGACCAGTTCAGCAACCTGGGCTGAGTGAGGTGGGCCTAGCGGTTCCGCTTCTATGGAGCCTTGGTCATCTACGACTGCGTATCCAGTACACAAGTCTCCCGAGTCTGACTGTCTGTGACAACTACCGTCCGTGTAGAAAGTTAGATCTACATCTTCCAGTGGGTTGTCACTGATGTCAGGCCTTGCGGTAAAATTTTGGGTCAAATATTCCATACAATCATGTGTGTCTTCCTTTGTATTAAATCCTCCTTCCCCACCACTCTCATCCTCCACCCTTTGTGCCTGTCCAGGCACACCTGGGAGATATGTTGCAGGATTTAATGCACTGCATCTCCTTATGGTGATGTTCACGGGGGCCATTAGTGCCAATTCCCATCTTGTAAACCGCGCTGATGAGACGTGCCTGGTTTGGGCAGAATTTAGCAAGGCTGACACTGCATGTGGTGTATGAATTGTGAGGTTGTGACCTAACACTACATCTTCGCTTTTCGTTACTAGCAATGCTATCGCAGCAACGCTTCGCAAGCATGTGGGGAGGGATCGCGCTACCGTATCTAGCTGAGCGCTATTGTATGCTACTGGCCTGCTGGCATCACCGTGCTTTTGGGTTAAGACGCCTGCCGCGCAACCAGCACTTTCTGTTCCGTACAGCTCAAAGGGTTTCCCATAGTCTGGCATACCTAATGCTGGTGCCTGCGTTAGGCACTGTTTAAGTCTCTCAAATGCCATCTCGGACTCGTCTGTATGCGAAATCCGATCAGGTTTGTTTGAGGAGACCATCTCCTGCAAAGGTAACGCTAGAATGGAAAATCCTGGGATCCAGTTACGGCAATACCCACACATTCCTAAAAATGTTCTGATCTGTTGCTGGGTTTGTGGCAGAGTCATGTCTCTAATTGCTTGAATTCTATCAGCGGTCAGGTGTCTCAGTCCTTGTGTTAGACAGTGTCCCAAATATTTTACCTTAGTTTGGCATAATTGCAACTTGTCTTTGGAAACCTTGTGTCCTGTGTCTGAAAGATGAAACAGGAGCTGTTTCGTATCCTTCAGGGATGCTTCCAATGAATCAGAACACAGTAGTAGATCATCCACGTACTGTATTAATACTGATCCACTCTCTGGTTGGAAAGACTGTAAACAATCATGCAAAGCCTGGGAAAATATACTTGGACTGTCTATGAAACCTTGTGGTAATCGAGTCCATGTGTATTGGACTCCTCTGTATGTGAATGCAAACAAGTATTGGCTGTCAGGGTGCAGAGGTACCGAAAAGAAAGCGGAGCAGAGGTCAATAACAGTGAAAAATTTCGCAGTGGGAGGGATTTGCATAAGGATGACAGCTGGATTTGGCACTACGGGGAACTGACTCTCAACTATTTTGTTAATCCCCCTTAGATCCTGCACTAGCCGGTAACCCCTCCCCCCACTCTTTTTCACAGGGAAGATGGGACTATTGGCAGTGCTGGACGTTCTTACCAGAATGCCCTGTTGTAGCAAGCGCTCTATTACGGGATACACTCCTAACTCCACCTCTGGCTTCAGAGGGTATTGTGGGATTTTTGGAGCTATCCTACCATCTTTTACTTGTACAACTACCGGAGCTACGTTTGCCATTAATCCAGTGTCCTGTCCATCTTTAGTCAAAAGTGACTCTGGTATCTGGGATGTCATTTCTTCTACTTGGGATGGAGTCCTATTTGTCATAATGGTATGTGACATTAATTTTGATGGGGAGTCTAACATGTCTCGCACTTCCTGAGCGTGATTCTCAGGTATGTCCAAGAATACACCTTCAGGAGTACAATAAATGACGCACCCCATTTTACACAATAAATCTCTTCCCAGGAGATTAGTCGGTGCCGATGCAGCCAGCAAAAAGGAATGCTTGGTATGTAAAGGCCCTATTGTAATCTCGGCTGGTTTGCTAACAGGGTAGTGCTGGACTACTCCTGTTACTCCCTGGAATTGTCTTACCAGTGGTTCTCATGCCCACTGTCGAATTTATCACTGATTTGGCCGCCCCTGTATCTACAAGAAAGTTTAATGATTTACCAGCTACATTTATTGCAATCTCGGGTTCGCTTCCAAGATTTGCAATCAATTTTACTGGCTGCAGATTACAGGTATGGCCACACCCCTATTGGGTATGGTGACCTCCCTGAATCCCGCTGGCAGCAACTACTTGTGAGGGAGTTAGCTGGGAACTACCAGAGGCGTGACAGTCTCTGTTCGGGGGGTATCTTTTTGTTTCCCCTGTATGTGGCTCATAACTCCGTCTCTGCGGACCCTGCTCCCAATGTCGTGTGTCGTTGTCTAGGGGGTTGATATGATCTTTGCGAATTTTTCGCTCTACAGTCTCGTGCTATGTGTCCCTGTTTATGACAAAAATAACATGTTACCACATTTGACTTACCCACGGGGTTTGGTGATATAAACACAGGCTGTTTTGTGGTCAGGGCCTGTATACTTACTGACATTAACTTATCACCTTGTGACTCCCTGTGTCTGGTGATATTCCGGTCGTGATCAATAGCAGCCTCTCTCAAAGTAGCCACTGACAGACCTCGCCAACATGGTTGCGTGGTCTGTACCCTTGTTTTTAATGCTTCTTTTAAACCATCCATTAGCACAGATACTGCTACTTCTTGATGGTTTGCATTGGTCCTAATGTCCTCTATGCCAGTGTACTTTGCCATTTCTAATAGTGCCCGGTGAAAATAATCAGCAGCTGTTTCTGTCTCTTTTTGTTTAATGGAAAAAATTCTATTCCATTTGGCCACAGCTGGAAAATACTCCTTTAACTGTAAATTTATTCTTTTTACGTTATCTTTGTTGTACACATCTGTAAGAGGTACATCCTGATCCAGTCCACAGTGAGCTAAAAATTGAGCTGCGTCGACATTGGAGGGTAAACAAGCCCTCAGCAATATCTGCCAATCTTTGTTATTGGGCTCTAAAGTGTTCCCTAGGTCTCTGATGTATTTTTGGCTAGCAACTAAATCTTTTCTGGGGTCAGGGAATTCAGACACTATGGTTCTTAATTCCATTCGGGAAAACGGGCTGTACATGGCAATGTTCCTGATAGGAGTGACTCCTGTAGTGTCCGTTTTCCCATTTGGAACTGCTATTACCCTCACGGGAGCAAGTTTAACAACATCATTCTGTGTAGATTCTACAGTCTGTGGTGAAATGGTTTCAGCATAGTGTATGGTGCCGTACTTACCCGTTGATACGACCTCACCTGTCCCTCCGCTAGGGGGCTTTGTTACTAATCTTATGGGTTGGGCCGTGCCTACTGTTGTTTCTGATATGGTGGCTGCTAGAGAGAGCGCCGATATTGTTGCCGATTCGTCCTCTTGATCACACTCCTGGGGAAAGTTCAAAACAGGGTACAACTTGCACGGGTTAATACTTGCATGGGTTAACTTATTAACATTATCCTTAACATTTATACAGTTGCTAAGTGCCTGTTTGTTACCCCCTGATGCGTCATTCTCCGCAACCAATTTCTCTCCTGATATGTATGGTGGCGGTGGGGCCGTGGCTATCAGTTTCCTGATAGGGCCAGATCCCGCCGCCTGAGCCAATCCTCTCTGTATTTCACCCTCCTGTTGCCATAACTGCAAATAATCATAATGTTTGATTCGTCTCTTTGCTGATTTAATGAGACATATCCTTCTCCTTAAATTTTGCAACACTTCTGGGCTGAAGCTGCCTACTCTTGGGAATTTCTCCCCGTCATGTACAGTCATTTTCTCCCATTTATCACATAAAATTTCTGTGTGTCTTCCGTATTTTTCACACATTACATACCTTGCCGACCCGACTGGTCGGTTTACAGAATCAACCCGAACCGAGGTTGATCGCCCCCTTCCTGAACAACTGGCCCCCATAATTTGCAGGTGTTGCTTGCTCTACCTCTGACCTTTATATCAGGGTCTTCAGCGAACCCTTACAAAAAACCAAAATATTCAAAGATAGGTTGACGGTGAAGTTTACCGAGCACCTCACTCACTCGCCCACGCCGACCAATATGCCCACACACTGATATAGTGCTGGCGTACTCGACCCAGGGCCCCTATTAACCTTAGTTTACTGGAACATGTAGGTATGATCCGAAGAGCATTAACCCTTTCCAGTAAAGGTGGGGTTGTCGGATAGTTCTAGAGTGACCAGCGAACTTCCCTTTTTGAAAAAATAAAAAATTACACAAATCACGTCAGAATGTACAAATAGCGTTTGTGACCCCTTTTACTCTAATGGTACTAGGTCAGATTACTAACTAATGTACACAATTACATGCGGTACAGTCGTTCAGCACATAAGCAACTAATCTTATGTACGGAGCGACCAGTGGAATCGACATTCGGTAGCTGCGAATTCCTTCAGCCTGAGCTTTATTGGCCTATATGGGTGTTGCACCAACCCTTCTTGGTGTTGTGCCTTGTCTCTATAGCGGACTTCCTTGTCTGCTGTACCTGGACCTCCTGGTCTGTTATGCGACATCCTGGTCTGTTACAGTATGACCTCCTGGTCTGCTACACTCTAATGCTCAAAGTTTATGTTTAACCAGGGATGCCTCCCTAGCCACCGTGCATGTCACTTACACGTATGTACCTTCACGAGAACTCGATGATTTCTGTGGTTCAATCCCCAAAATTGTAAAAACAAACACTCACTCACCATATATACACTTTTGTTTCTATTTCTATTTCTGCGCAGAAATTTTCTTTAGACCAGATGTGTTGTAAATTTGGAGAAGGATCTGTTAATTTAAATTTCGGATATTAAAATAGATTTGCGCTATTTATCGCCTGTTGCGCTATTTATCGCCTGTTGCGCTATTTATCGCCTGTTGCGCTATTTATCGCCTGTAAAATCAACACTATCGTGTGACTTGAGTTACGTGGGCGTACCCAGACGCTCCGTTGCGTAATTTACGCTGCGTGCGTCGGCCTTTGCGTACGCGAGTCTCAGCCCTTTGTTAGAGACACGTGTACACAAAACCAATGTCCACCGTAACACAACTAACACGTTTATCAATGTAGATGATCCTCGATCCTCTACTGGACCCCACACCAATCTCTCCTTGTCTCTTTAGGTAGAGCTGTGTGTGTGCTTTACACTTTATCCCTTAACGCATTACTTTTACACTTTAACTATGAAATAGCGACAAATCTCTCTTAGCACGTTTTATCAATTTATAAAATGGCAAACAGGAGAGTGATATATGAAAATACACGAATGAAAAAGAAATGCAGATATGTGCGTGCGTACGCAAGACAGAAATAAACAGTTTTAAAAGACACTAGCGTGTTGTTCTTACCTCCGGTTCCGGATTCCTTCAGCACCCTTTACTAAGCGAAGCAGACGCTTATCCCGTCAGCACTGCGAAGAATATGATCTCCCGCCCTTTGCTGATGGATAATGTCTGCTGAAATTACCTAGCAGAGATATGTGAAGGACAGGACGAGCCGCCAATTGATAAAGCTAAATATTTATCTTATATAAAACCCTTTATGAGGTCTAAGAACACTGTACGCTATTGATGTATGGAGTACCGTAAGGGTACGCACGTTGCATAACAATCGCTTAGCCGTGGTCGAGACGCTCAAGCGTCACGTTCGCTCACGGCCAAGAGATCACAGGCAGGCACGCTATTGGCTGCCGACTAACGTAATGATTCGCTATAGCGTAGCGGACGCTCGGGACCACGAGGAGATCACCAGCGGCGCTGACGCTCACAATGTTAGACCTTTATATCTAAACCATAAACAATGTAATATGCAGTAAAACCTTAGTGTAGAGATAGGGTGTAGATGCAACACAGTGTAACCTTATTAACTTAAAAGCTGTTTGAGCGTCACCGACGCTCTGTGAATACTTAACACTATAAGAAATACACGGATACCTAGGCTTAGGGTCCAACGCCTTATATATATATTATGAATGTTATACTTGCAAAAGAATTAATACAATACAAGTTATACACTACAATATCACATAGACTAACTAACCAGGTAACTACACAGTAAATACAATACAATACTATTACATTTAAGAGAATACGAGAGAAAGAGGAGAAGAGAGAGAGAGATATATATGGCCCATAACAAGAAAGACAATATGATTACGGAGAAAAACTTACGCACAAAGGGGAACGATCGCATGCGCCTCTGGACATCCAGCTCCCGATTATCAGCAGTGAGAACCGTTGAAGAGTGAGAGCTGGATGTGATCGGCTTGTCTATTTATGCCCCACACACAATACAATTCAATGGTCCCTACAATCTCATTGTTCATTGGACACAGGAATTCCTCCTCGCATTATAACAAAAGGTCATAGGTTGATTCATACAGGTGGGCTGTGACGATTTCCAACTGCTCAGGTGGGTGGGAAACTAGGTTTCCCGCCGCATGGATAAGTAAGTGCAAATAATAGTAAATGGACATAAACTTCTTATGTCCATAACTATTCGCACGAGCGATTAATTCGCTTCAAACCAACACCGGAATATTGCTAATTAAATACTCTTCCGATGGATACTAAACATCACTGTATTACTCCTGTCTGACCCTTCATATCAAACAAAGTGGGATTTCTCTGTCCATGAACATGCTACGTTAACTAAACTTTCAGAATCTATCAAAGGGACCATGATCTACAAAATACATTATATGGTGAAAATATGTAACGATTGAGTCGCACGCTACGAACACAAACTCTACCGTAAATGCACATACCGCGCGCCCGCGGGTGCCCGCAGCAGCGAGTATGCGCACGCACGGGAGAGCGCACGCAAGCGCAGCGCGGACCTGTATGAGGTGCAAATATGGCAGTGTGCATAGTGATATTTTTCTGACTTTGACACCATGCAGCAAATTTGTCAAGGAAAGGTGAACAGTGGGCAAGGGGGGTGGTAGATCATTCATTACCTCAAGGAGAATGGGGTAGAAGAGTCAGATAGTGTGGACCTCAAAGGTGGAGATGGTGAGGGAGGGCTCAGGTGGGATGACACAAAAGGTGCAGTTTGGGGAGAGAAGGATGCCCACTCCTGCACCCAGGCAGTCATCAGGTCTGACCGAGTGGGTGAAGGAGAGGCCTCCATAGGAGAGGGCAGCAGGGGAAGTGGTGTCAGAGGAGGAGAGCAAGGTTTCAGTGATGGTGAGAAGGTTTAATGAGTGGGAGATGAAGAGGTTGTGGATAGATGGCAGCTTATTGCAGATTTATCTAGCATTCCAGAGTGCACAGGAGAAAGGAAGGGAGGGGACAGGGGAGAAGGTTTGCTGTGTTCTGAATGTGTTTGGCTGGTCTGGAAATTGTGGGGGTTTGACCTAGCAGTGAGGATTGGTATTGCTGCTACACTAATTAAAACAGCAGATTGAACTGGTGCGTTATCTGGTGTCTAACAAATAGAGGTTTAACTTCACAAAAAATATAAAATAACAGTGCACTTGTTATCTACTTCTAATTACGGGACTGATCTGTGGATGATGCATAAGTTCTTCAGGGCTAATCATCAGCTGTCAATTCTCAGATGAATCAAAGGACATACTGGTTCTAATCTGAAGATCTCCATACATCGGCTCATATTTGTGATTTACCAGTGCATTGGTTTTATGGTAGTATATGAAGTTTTGTGCGGATCCTATACATATATTTATTGGCTACATTCGGTTACAATTAGGTGTATATATACCATTTGACTATATAATAATTGTGTATATTTTATGATTAAAAATTGTTTAACTTTAGTGGAGTTTGCTTGCGCTCTCTTCTTTTTAGTTTTTGGTATTGGACAGGATCGAGAAGCCATAATTCCAGTACAGTAGTGTTGTTCAGAGGAATACTATAGAATGGAGTGGGTGTAATATAGAATTTACAATGAGAAGGGGGGTGTAGTAAAAGCAAAGACAGTGCAAACAGGAGTTTTTGGGAAATAATGGAAGAAACAGAAGGCTGAGATTGTTACAGAGTGGCTGTAGATAGTGTAACTGAGGAGCAGAAAGCAATGTGTGAGAGCAGTAGGGCTGTTAGTTAATCAGACAGGGAGTTCAGTGTCCAGGCTGTGCATTATGCAGGCGTTGGTGGTAGTGGATCAGGTAACTCACTGTAGTATGTTGATTGCAGTTGTGGAGGTGGGGAAGATAGTATGCTGTCCTTCTGTTTCTTTCCTCTTTATCTCCGGTATATCTCCAATGTTCATATTAATATTATCATCAAACTTTACGCTATCATACTTCACAGCTAAGCTTCTTCACAGTCAGCGGCTTCACAGCCTAACATGTACTGTACTGATTAAATAGAAATGCACATATTGATACAGGTTTGATTGCTAGCAGAACCCACCCTCTCAAACTCCATCCACAACAAAAGGTTTACCCTAGGTGTGAACATCAACAGTCCAGTACACCCCCACTAATACACAGTGATTTCCTACTTTAGTACAGGCCAGGAATAGCTAATTAAAAGTATAGTCCCAGATACCTAAGTGGTTTCATATAGGCATGTAAAAGTTGCAGGAGTGAGAGATAAAGTTGCAGTTACCTGAAGGAAAACAAAGAGAAGATAGGGGTCACATCAGCTGAAGCATCTCCGGTATATCTCCAATGTTCATATTAAAATTATCCTCATATTCTACGCTAACATACTTCACAGCTAAGCTACTTCACAGCCTAACATGTACTGTACTGATTAAATAGAAATGCACACATGGATACAGGCTTGATTGCTAGCAGCACCCACCCTCTGAAACTCCACCCACAACAAAAGGTTTACCCTAGGTGTGAACATCAACAGACCAGTACACCCCCACTAATACACAGTGATTTCCTACTTTAGTACAGGCCAGGAATAGCTTATTAAAAGTATAGTCCCAGATACCTAAGTGATTTCATATACTGTAGTTATGTAAAAGTTGCAGGAGTGAGAGATAAAGTTGCAGTTACCTAAGTGATTTCATATAGGCATGTAAAAGTTGCAGGAGTGAGAGATAAAGTTGCAGTTACCTAAGTGATTTCATATAGGCATGTAAATGTTGCAGGAGTGAGAGATAAAGTTGCAGTTACCTAAGTGATTTCATATAGGCATGTAAATGTTGCAGGAGTGAGAGATAAAGTTGCAGTTGCCTGAGGAAGACAAAGAGAAGATAGGGGTCACATCTCCGGTATATCTCCAATGTTAATATTAATATTATCCTCATACTTTATGCCAACATACTTCACAGCTAAGCTACTGTACTTCACAGCCAAGATGTTTTATCATTGCAAACACTCTCATGACAGACACTTTGTTCATACTCCATTATCTAGTAAAACTTTTGTGTGCTCTGGATGGGTGTCTTAATGTGATCTCAACTGAAGAATGTTATGGGGTCAGTCTTCAGTCTCAGGTATGGATTTTTACTGAAGGTCTATCATCTACATAATTGCCTTTGGAACAGTAAAGCCAGGTACATACTGGGCGATTTCAGCCTAAAAAATAAATGATAACAACATAAATGTCGTTATCATTTATTTTTAGGCTTACATCATCCATTGCATATGGCGGTAATATTGGTGAAAGATGAATGATGCGTTCTCCTGAACGTTGTTCAGTGATCACCAATATTGAGCTGACATGCAGCTCAACTTATTAATGACGGGCTGAGCTGCATGTCCGGGAATGCCAGCAGTGATGTCTCTGATTATTATCGTTCAACGATAACGTTCAGTGTGTATGAATTATATCGTTGAACGCTTTATTGTTCAATGATATAGTCGTTCATCGCCGGTATTTCTGCATCGCCCGGCTTTACTACCATTTCCCAGTGAAAGCAGCAAAAGGCATCACCATTTCACTAGCATCTTCACCTGGTACCTTTTCTTACAAAGATATTTATCTTATTTCCTGATTCCTGCTCATTTCATTACACATTGCTAACTGCACAGTGGCTCTGTCTATCATGGAAGTACCAATGGTATCTCACAAATTAATAACATTGTCATAAACCTCATTTTGCCTTTCTGATATTTCCACAAACTCATCTGTATGCAATATTTCAGTAAATCACTCTGACAGGGTATGATTATTCTTTGTTTCCTATTCTGTAGAGTCATTGCATGTTGACAATTTCAACGCATTCATTGTTTCCATATGATGATTTTTTTGTCACAGTATGATCTATTGGCAGACCTGTGTCTATGAGATTCTGCATTTGTTCTCTTTCAGCACCTGTGAAGAAGCAATCCTCCCCCATACTCTGGACTTACTGGACTGCATCTGGGTGTTGAAACTTCACACTCTCATCTTTGCACATCAGCTGTTTCTAACTCCAAGCAAGAAACAATCTCACTCCCACTCTTTCCTGTATTCATGTATTGGTTACCTCCTCTGTAGAAGCATAGCTTTCACACAGACACAACCTGTCTCTGCTCCCATTTTCAATAATAGGCAGTGGTAGATACTTAATTTCATCATCTAAGAATTATATATTTTATAAGCCTCCAATTCCTGTTTTCTATAGGCAAATCATGTATGCACTCTTTTCTCTCTCTCAGCACATCACTAGCATATTGTGCTTCCAATTTCTGCTGAGATTTTTCATATCCATGCACACAATTTTGGACTTCAGCCAGCTGTGTCTACAGTTCATTTATTGTACATTAAAGATTCTATTTCAATCTCTTGTTCATAACTGAACACAAATACTTACTATATTTCCCATTGTCTGTCTGTGTTTTGCGTTAATGTCCAAAACCATTGACAAAACTGTACCAATTGTTGTCTTATGCATGCAGAGAATGGTCCAGAACTAGCCATTAATGCACCCATGTTTTTTAAGCTTGAACATTTTTTTTTCCATTTGAGAAACATTTTTCAGTGAGCCACAGATTTTTTCACTGCAACTACTCAAATACTCCCCCATCCCCTTTCCATAATTGTGAGACAGATACAAGTTCCTGACTGTTCTGCTATCTACATACACTGCTCTTATGCATGGCATAGCAAGAGTCACCATAAAATTACTCAATCACAATATTTTAAGCAATGAAGCCATCTGTCACCTATCTGGAGGGTTTCTACCTTATTAACATACATATACAGTACCCAGTGGCTTCTTAAGAGAGTAGGGTGCTCTTGTGAGTCTCTGGGTGGGCCTCCTCCTCTCCAAGGTGCCGTAGGCTCTGGCATTGTGCCAGAGTCTACTGCGCATGTGCATGTCTCCAGAAATCCAGGTTCTTGCAGAGAGGGTACTCACCTAATATGCTGGAGAGGTGTATCAATAAAGCATATCATTGGTACAGATATCCTGGGCACAAAATGTCCAAAACGGCTCCTGAGAATCGAATGATATATGTGAGTACCTATGATCATACCTCACATATCATGAAGAATATCTATGAACGACATTGGCCATTATTGACCACAGACGCAGGTTTGAAACTGTGTGGAGTCAAACCTCCGATGTGTGCCTACAGAAGGGGTCCTTATCTACGTCAGCTTTTGATGCGCCCTACTATGCAGCCTACAAATGGGTCCTCACATTGGTTACGCTCTGGAAGGACCGGCTGCTTCGAATGTAAGGGGTGCACTACATGCAATTCAATGATAAGTGGCAAAGAATTTCACCATCCACATAATGGCACAATAATACCCATTATGCATAATCTGACATGCACTAGTGCTTTTGTGGTCTATCTAATTATCTGCCCCTCTGTCCTCTATTATATTGGGATGACCAAGAGACCATTCAGGGACAGAATGGCCAACCATAGATACTCTATTCGACAAGCCGTTGATGTTGGGGAAACTGATAAACCTGTGGCAAAGCATTTCCTCCAAGAAAATACCCTCAAGAATTGAGAAATCGGGAGACTTTCTTTTAATGTAGGAGGGTGTTGGCTCGAAGCCTGTAACAAAGTATTCTGAATCGGGCACTGTGTGGGGGCATTCTGGGGGCATATCTTGCACTGTGGGGGTATATCTTGCACTGTGGGGGTTTTCATGTTTCTGGAATTATGGGGGCATATCTGCACTGTGGGGGCATTTATGTATCTGGCACTGTGGGGGCATATCTGCACTGTGGGGGCATTTATGTATCTGGCACTGTGGGGGCATTTATGTATCTGGCACTGTGAGGGCATATCTGCACTGTGGGGGCATTTATGTATCTGGCACTGTGGGGGCATATCTGTTCTGTGGTGGCATTTATGTATCTGGCGCTGTGGGGGCATTTATGTATCTGGCACTGTGGGGGCATATCTGCACTGTGGGGGCATTTATGTATCTGGCACTGTGGGGGCATATCTGCACTGTGGGGGGCATTTATGTATCTGGCACTGTGGGGGCATTCATGCATTTGGCACTGTGGGGTCATATCTGGCACTGTGGGGGCATTTATGTATCTGGCACTGTTGGGGCATATCTGCACTGTGGGGGCATTTATATATCTGGCACTGTGGGGGCATTTATGTATCTGGCACTGTGGGGGCATATCAGCACTGTGGGGGTGTTTATGTATCTGGTACTGTGGGGGCATATCTGCACTGTAGGGGTATTTATGTATCAGGCACTGTGGGGGCATATCTGCACTGTGGGGGCATTTATGTATCGAACTGTGGGGGCATTCATGTATGTGGCACTGTGGGGGCATATCTGCACTGTGGGGGCATATTTATGTATCAGGCACTGTGGGGGCATTTATGTATCTGGCACTGTGTGGGCATTTATGTATCTGGCACTTTGGGGGCATATCTGCACTGTGGAGACATTTATGTATCTGGCACTGTGGGGGCATTTATGTATCAGGCACTGTGGGGCATTTACGTATTTGGCACTGTGGGGGCATATCTGCACTGTGGGGGCATTTATGTATCTGGCACTGTAGGGGCATTTATGTATCTGGAACTGTGGGGACATATCTGGCACTTTGGCCATTTATGTATCTGGCACTGCTGGGGGGCATGTCATGTGTATCTGGCACTGCTGGGGTGCATGTCATGTGTATCTGGCACTGCTGGGGGGCATATCATGTGTAGCTGGGATGGCTGGGGAGCATATCATGTAGTGTTCCCGCTAGGCGTCTGTGGCTAGGCAATGTGTCTCAGTGCTCTGCCTGGCGCAAAGTGTCTAACGTGCTCTGCCTGGCGCAAAGTGTCTAATGTGCTCTGCCTGTCGCAGTGTGTATAGGAGGTTCTACCTGGTGCAATGTGTATTAGCTGCACTACTGTGTGGTGTAATGCGAATTGCCACTATTATGTGGCCACACCCCTTCTCCACGAAGCAATGCCCCTACATTTTTGCTGCGCGCCTTCGGCGCGCACTGTCCATGCTTTTACATTTAGGTAGGGGAGCACCAAGCATTACAGTATGTACATCATTTTGCCACTCTAACTTAAAAATGTGCCCTCCCTGTGATCAGCACCCTGCCCTAAAAAGTGAACACTATCATGTGTAGTTGGCACTGCTGGGGGGCATGTCATGTGTAGCTGGCACTGCTGCGGGGCATGTCATGTTTAGCTGGCACTGCTGTGGGGCATGTCATGTGTAGCTGGCACTGCTGCGGGGTATGTCATGTGTAGCTGGAACTGCTGCGGGGCATGTCATGTGTAACTGACACTGCAGCGGGGCATATCATGTCTATCTGGCAGTGCATATTATGTGTATCTGGCACTATACATTATGTGTATCTGGCACTATACTGGAGACATTGTGTGTAAGGAACACTACTGTGGCTGTTATGTGTAAGACTGCTAATTGTGTGCGTAGAGGGGGTGTGAAAATATATTTATTTATAGTTTGATTATATGAAGTTATGAGACCACGCCCACTTTTCCAGGAGGCCATGCCCACTTTCCAGGAAATTTTCTCACTCAGGGTGCTAGTAGGCCTGGAGCCAGCCCTGGGAACGCATTCCTGGGTGCCGGTGGAGTGTAAATGACGCGCTTCCGACACTTCAGGGTATGTGGCACACACTAAAAATGTGATACAACCTGTGTAGCGCGGACAAGTCATTATGCTGGTGTGTATTTGGGCAGCTATTTTTAGTCTTTTCTATATGGTTATTATATGTTATACATGGTACAGACATCGATATTGGGGATGAGTATGTACCTCCCACTTCCGGTAATTATACAATTAATTGATATTTGTTGTGCTATATAAGGGGACCCGGTAGGCAGTGTCAGTATGCTTATAGCTGGCATGCTGACTGGATATCCCCTATGACTGTCTAGAGAAAGGCCCTATGGGTCGAAACGTTGACATTCCATTGGTGATTTGGATGTATCAATAAAAAGTATTTTATATTCATTTGGATTGGTGAGTGCCCTCTGTTGGGATCTTTGGATCTCATCACATACCTGGTATATATGAAGCCTTTTGGGTTATCTTGAGGAGCACCCCTTGATTGCCGCATATTTAGATGTATGTGCGGACACTCTCAGAGACTATATATATAGGCGAGGAGCCAATTTACGTGATAAAATTGTTAAAACCGACATTACTGGGATGGGCAGTTTACCTGTAGCTAATATTCAAAAAAAAGCCCCGGGGTGCTACCGTTGCCCTAAGTGTGCAACGTGTAATCACATGGTGTCTTGCAAAGAATTTCAACACCCACACAGGAATTTTAAATTTTCCATCAGACAGGTAATCACCTGCAGCACTTCATTTGTGGTGTATGCCATTGTTTGCCCATGTGGTTTATTTTACATAGGGCAAACTACACGTAAATTTAGCGAACGTATGGCAGCACACCGCTCTGCCATCAAACTGACCCTGGAGGGTAAACCTGTGGATCATCCGGTGGCCCGGCACTTTAAAAACGCGGGCCATTCTCTTAGTTCCTTAAAATATTTTGGCATCGAACATGCCCCATTATCTATGAGGGGAGGGGATAGAGCTAGGATCCTACTAGAGAAGGAGACTCGTTGGATTTTAAAATTAGATACGTTTTGGCCTCATGGCCTGAACGATAAGATTAACTGGAATGCACTTGGCTAGGCACTATGTGCCTCTTATCAAATATTTATGTATTCCTATAAAAGTATTGGTGAGTTTGAACCTATGTAGCTTCTATATTCATATAGTAAAGCCCCAATATTATAAGGTCTATTAGCATTAGGTCATTTCTTTTCAGCTATTAAAAGTCTGGTTCCCCTGCTTGGATATGCCTCTGGGTTACAGAGCAGGGATTTCAATGGGTTCCCTTTTTGTGACCTTATTCATGCATGGTTGTATTCAATGTTATTTTCACTTTTCGCTCTGTAATTCCTATGTACAATATTTGTTTTTTGTCATTTCTTTATAGACTGAGGTGCATTAGATCGCCGCCCTCCCCCTCTGATCGCAGGCTCCCAGGCTATGGAGGAAGCTCAGTCGGCCTCCTGTGAGACGCAGCGGTGACGAGGTGAGCCGCAAACATCGGCTCGCTATGGCAACCAGTGACGCGCTGACCGGAAGTGACCCGGCGGCTTCACTCCCGGAAGCAGGGACGCGTGGAGAGGCGACGGCGGGGAGCACTTCAGCGGGTATTTAGGTGGGGTAAGTGTTCTATGTGTGTTTGTCTTGTCCAATATTTGGTGGTGTTGTTGTCTGCTTGAGGAAAGGGCTGTTGCCCTGAAACAGCTGTCCGTTTTACAATACACTTTAATCCTGAATTCATTGCCTCCAGTGCCGTTTCTTTTTGGAGTACTGCATCTGACATCTTTAACGTTGCACGGAGGCTAGCTGTGGTTGTTTAACCTATTGAGTGCCGACTGAATTGCAAGTAGTATATATATATATATATATATATATATATATACTGTATATATATATATATATACTGTGTATATATATATATATATATATATATACTGTATATATATATATATACTGTATATATATATATATATATATATATAAATTCTCACTCCTAATTATGATTATCCCATCATAAACAGTTTACTGTATCTTTTAATATAATATAATATAATATAATATAATATATTAATATATCCTGTTATTGAGAAGTACTTTCTCTACACACTACTAAACAGTCTTAACATCAATGACATCTCTCTGTGTACATTGAATGAGTGAACAGGACATATTTGAATAACAAAATCTACAGACAGGATATTTTGTTCTAGACAAAGACATACTGGGCCAGATGTAGATACGGACGAATTTGCTGAAGTTGTGGGGTGGTTTGACAAACTCTAAGGTTTTTTTAAAGCGGCAATCATTCACAAGGCAAAACCATGCCTTGTAATTGAGTGCCACTTTAAAAAAAACGTCCGAGTTTAGCCGGCATCTGGCACCTCTGGCAAACTTGACCAGAATTACATCTGGCCCTTAGTATGCAAAGTTTATTCAGCTGAATAAGGGAAAAGGGTCACGGTAATATAAACCCTACTGGACACAGATTTCAAGTGCATTTAAAACAGATTCAGGGTTTCAATGACAATCCATCCAGAGAAGGAGGTGGAGGAGGGGGAAAGAAATAATGTGCTCCAAATGCTGTATAGTAATATCAGTATTGCATAAAAGGTACCACATAAGATAGAGTATCATTCAATGTAAAAGATAATGCATATTATGATTTATAGTTAAAGTAAAGTCATGGATGCATGAATCCAAATAATACGTTGCTATACAAATATATGAATCAGTATGGACCCATAAGATATACGCTCAAAGTTGTAAAATAAACAATCACTGCAAAATAAGGTAAATAACTCATTATATGATCCTAGTTGCTGCTCCATGGTCCAGTCCATGCACAGACTGGAACCATTTGTATAGACATGCATTTTATCCAATGGGGCTTGTTCACATTGCCCAGTCTATAGAAACATTATAGTCTTCTTACTGGTCTTACCAAAAAGAGAATCTCACCATTCTGAATGCAGCTGCAGGGTTAATCTTCTTTACTAGATGTTCATCATCTACGGATCTTCTCTGTCAGTCCCTCCATTGGTTACTTGTATTCTACCATATAAAATATCAAATACTTTTACTCACACACAGACATTAACCAAACTACACAAAAGTACATATCTTTGCTTATCTCAAAATGTCTTCACTCTTCCCAAAATCTACATCTCTCACCATGCTCATTATTCGCTCGAATTCAAGATTGCAGGACTTTCTTCGGGCTACACCCACTGTGTAGAATGCCCTCCTATGCACAATAAGACTTTCCTATAGTCTCCAAACCTTCAAGCGTTCCCTGAAAACTCACCTCTTCTGGCAAGTATATCAAATTCCGAAACTGCCCAAGCAACATTCATAAACTTTCCTATACATCCCCACTGTACAGTCCACACATCCTAACATATTTTCTCTCTCTTCAATTTCATATCCTCCTGACCCCTTGCCAACACAGCTGTGTGACCATATCATACAGTCCACCAAAAACCTTTGCAACCTTGTGGACTATTATGCAATAGATAATACCTATCCTCATGCATCAATGCCTATTTCCCTATAGATTATAATCTTATAACCAGGGCCTTCCTACCTTTATGACTGTTATTACCCAGTTTTGTTTGATCACTGTTGTTTCCAATTGTAAAGCTAAGGACATAATAGCTTGCTGCACATGTTAAAAAAAGCATAACATGAGAAAATAAGAATTTACTTACCGATAATTCTATTTCTCGTAGTCCGTAGTGGATGCTGGGAACTCCGTAAGGACCATGGGGAATAGCGGCTCCGCAGGAGACTGGGCACAAAGAGAAAAGCTTTAGGACTACCTGGTGTGCACTGGCTCCTCCCCCTATGACCCTCCTCCAAGCCTCAGTTAGGATACTGTGCCCGGACGAGCGTACACAATAAGGAAGGATTTTGAATCCCGGGTAAGACTCATACCAGCCACACCAATCACACCGTACAACTTGTGATATGAACCCAGTTAACAGCATGATAACAGAGGAGCCTCTGGATAGATGGCTCGCAACAACAATAACCCGATTTGTTAACAATAACTATGTACAAGTATTGCAGATAATCCGCACTTGGGATGGGCGCCCAGCATCCACTACGGACTACGAGAAATAGAATTATCGGTAAGTAAATTCTTATTTTCTCTGACGTCCTAGTGGATGCTGGGAACTCCGTAAGGACCATGGGGATTATACCAAAGCTCCCAAACGGGCGGGAGAGTGCGGATGACTCTGCAGCACCGAGTGAGAAAACTCCAGGTCCTCCTCAGCCAGAGTGTCAAATTTGTAAAATTTTACAAATGTATTTGACCCTGACCAAGTAGCAGCTCGGCAGAGTTGTAAAGCCGAGACCCCTCGGGCAGCCGCCCAAGATGAGCCCACTTTCCTTGTGGAGTGGGCTTTTACAGATTTTGGCTGTGGCAGGCCTGCCACAGAATGCGCAAGCTGAATTGTACTACAAATCCAGCGAGCAATAGTCTGCTTAGAAGCAGGAGCACCCAGCTTGTTGGGTGCGTACAGGATAAATAGCGAGTCAGATTTTCTGACTCCAGCCGTCCTGGAAACATATATTTTCAGGGCCCTGACAACGTCCAGCAACTTGGAGTCCTCCAAGTCCTTAGTAGCCGCAGGTACCACAATAGGCTGGTTCAGATGAAACGCTGAAACCACCTTTGGGAGAAATTGAGGACGAGTCCTCAATTCTGCCCTGTCCGTATGAAAAATCAGGTAAGGGCTTTTACAGGATAAAGCCGCCAATTCGGACACACGCCTGGCTGAAGCCAGGGCCAACAACATGACCACTTTCCATGTGAGATATTTTAATTCCACAGTGTTGAGTGGTTCAAACCAATGTGATTTTAGGAAATCCAAAACAACATTCAGATCCCAGGGTGCCACTGGAGGCACAAAAGGAGGCTGTATATGTAGCACTCCCTTAACAAACGTCTGGACTTCAGGCACTGAAGCCAGTTCTCTCTGAAAGAAAATCGTCAGGGCCGAAATCTGGACCTTAATGGATCCTAATTTTAGGCCCATAGACACTCCTGCTTGCAGGAAATGCAGGAATCGACCCAATTGAAATTCCTCCGTCGGGGCCTTTTTGGCCTCGCACCACGCAACATATTTCCGCCAGATGCGGTGATAATGCTTTGCGGTTACATCCTTTCTGGCTTTTATCAAAGTAGGGATGACTTCGTCTGGAATGCCTTTTTCCTTTAGGATCCGGCGTTCAACCGCCATGCCGTCAAACGCAGCTGCGGTAAGTCTTGGAACAGACAGGGTCCCTGCTGGAGCAGGTCCCTTCTCAGAGGTAGAGGCCACGGGTCCTCTGTGAGCATCTCTTGAAGTTCCGGGTACCAAGTCCTTCTTGGCCAATCCGGAGCCACGAGAATAGATCTTACTCCTCCCCGCCGTATAATTCTCAGCACCTTGGGTATGAGAGGCAGAGGAGGGAACACATACACTGACTGGTACACCCACGGTGTTACCAGAGCGTCCACAGCTATTGCTTGAGGGTCCCTTGACCTGGCGCAATACCTGTCCAGTTTTTTGTTGAGGCGGGACGCCATCATGTCCACCTTTGGTTTTTCCCAACGGTTTATCATCATGTGGAAGACTTCTGGGTGAAGTCCCCACTCTCCCGGGTGGAGATCGTGCCTGCTGAGGAAGTCTGCTTCCCAGTTGTCCACTCCCGGAATGAACACTGCCGACAGTGCTATCACATGATTTTCCGCCCAGCGAAGAATCCTTGCAGCTTCTGCCATTGCCCTCCTGCTTCTTGTGCCGCCCTGTCTGTTTACGTGGGTGACTGCCGTGATGTTGTCTGACTGGATCAGCACCGGCTGACCTTGAAGCAGAGGTCTTGCTTGGCTTAGAGCATTGTAAATGGCTCTTAACTCCAGGATATTTATGTGAAGTGATGTCTCCAGGCTTGACCACAAGCCCTGGAAGTTTCTTCCCTGTGTGACTGCTCCCCAGCCTCGCAGGATGGCATCCGTGGTCACCAGAACCCAGTCATGAATGCCGAATCTGCAGCCCTCTAAAAGATGAGCACTCTGCAACCACCACAGGAGAGACACCCTTGTCCTTGGGGACAGGGTTATTCGCTGATGCATCTGAAGATGCGATCCGGACCATTTCTCCAGCAGGTCCCACTGGAATGTTCTTGCGTGGAATCTGCCGAATGGGATTGCTTCGTAGGAAGCTACCATTTTTCCCAGGACCCTTGTGCATTGGTGCACTGATACTTTGCCTGGTTTTAGGAGGTTTCTGACTAGCTCGGATAACTCTCTGGCTTTCTCTTCCGGGAGAAACACCTTTTTCTGGACTGTGTCCAGGATCATCCCTAGGAACAGAAGACGTGTCGTCGGGATCAGCTGCGATTTTGGGATATTGAGAATCCACCCGTGCTGCCGCAGCACTACCTGAGATAGTGCTCCTCCGACTACCAACTGTTCCTTGGATCTTGCCCTTATCAGGAGATCGTTCAAGTAAGGGATAATTAAAACTGCCTTCCTTCGAAGGAGTATCATCATTTCGGCCATTACTTTGGTAAAGACCCGGGGCGCCGTGGACAATCCAAACGGCAGCGTCTGAAACTGATAGTGGCAGTTCTGTACCACAAACCTGAGGTACCCTTGGTGAGAATGGTAAATTGGGACATGGAGGTAAGCATCCTTGATGTCCAGAGACACCATATAATCCCCTTCTTCCAGGTTCGCGATCACCGCTCTGAGTGACTCCATCTTGAATTTGAACCTCTGTATGTAAGTGTTCAAAGATTTTAGATTTAAAATAGGTCTCACCGAGCCATCCGGCTACGGTACCACAAACAGCGTGGAATAATACCCCTTTCCCTGTTGCAGGAGGGGTACCTTGATTATCACCTGCTGTGAATACAGCTTGTGAATGGCTTCCAATACCGCCTCCCTGTCGGAGGGAGACGTCGGTAAGGCAGACTTTAGGAAACGGCGAGGGGGAGACGTCTCGAATTCCAATTTGTACCCCTGAGATACCACCTGAAGGATCCAGGGGTCCACTTGTGAGTGAGCCCACTGCGCGCTGAAATTCTTGAGACGGGCCCCCACCGTGCCTGAGTCCGCTTGTAGAGCCCCAGCGTCATGCTGAGGACTTGGCAGAAGCGGGAGAGGGCTTCTGTTCCTGGGAACTGGCTGTTTGCTGCAGCCTTTTTCCTCTCCCTCTGCCACAGGGCAGAAATGAGGAGCCTTTCGCCCGCTTGCCCTTATGGGGCCGAAAGGACTGCGCCTGATAATACGGCGTCTTTTTATGTTGAGAGGCTACCTGGGGTAAAAATGTGGATTTCCCAGCAGTTGCCGTGGATACCAGGTCCGATAGACCTACCCCAAATAACTCCTCCCCTTTATAAGGCAATACTTCCATATGCCTTTTGGAATCAGCATCACCTGACCACTGCCGCGTCCATAACCCTCTTCTGGCAGATATGGAAAGCGCACTTACTCTTGATGCCAGTCGGCAAATATCCCTCTGTGCATCACGCATATATAAAAATGCATCTTTTAAATGCTCTATAGTCAGTAATATACTGTCCCTATCCAGGGTATCAATATTTTCAGTCAGGGAATCCGACCAAGCCACCCCAGCACTGCACATCCAGGCTGAGGCGATTGCTGGTCGCAGTATAACACCCGTGTGAGTGTATATACATTTTAGGATATTCTCCTGCTTTCTGTCAGCAGGTTCCTTAAGGGCGGCCGTATCCGGAGACGGTAGTGCCACCTGTTTTGACAAGCGTGTGAGCGCTTTATCCACCCTAGGAGGTGTTTCCCAACGTGCCCTATCCTCTGGCGGGAAGGGGTATGATGCCAATAACTTTTTAGGAATTATCAGTTTTTTATCGGGAGAAACCCACGCTTCATCACACACTTCATTTAATTCCTCAGATGCAGGAAAAACTACAGGTAGTTTTTTCTCACCAAACATAATACCCTTTTTAGTGGTACTTGTACTATCAGAAATGTGTAAAACATTTTTCATTGCATCAATCATGTAACGTGTGGCCCTACTGGAAGTCACATTCGTCTCTTCATCGTCGACACTGGAGTCAGTATCCGTGTCGGCGTCTGTATCTGCCATCTGAGGTAGCGGGCGTTTTAGAGCCCCTGATGGTCTTTGAGACGCCTGGACAGGCACCAGCTGAGTAGCCGGCTGTCTCATGTCATCAACCGTCTTTTGTAAAGAGCTGACACTTTCACGTAAATCCTTCCATAAGCTCATCCACTCAGGTGTCGACTCCCTAGGGGGTGACATCACCATTACAGGCAATTGCTCCGCCTCCACATCATTTTCCTCTTCATACATGTCGACACAGTCGTACCGACACACAGCACACACACAGGGAATGCTCTGATAGAGGATAGGACCCCACTAGCCCTTTGGGGAGACAGAGGGAGAGTATGCCAGCACACACCAGAGCGCTATATATATGTTGGGATAACACCAAACAGAGTGTTTTTCCCTTTATAGCTGCTGTGTATATTATACTGCGCCTAATTAGTACCCCCCCCTCTTGTTTTACCCTTTTCTGTAGTGCAGGACTGCAGGGGAGAGTCAGGGAGACGTCCTTCCAGCGGAGCTGTGAGGGAAAATGGCGCCAGTGTGCTGAGGAGATAGGCTCCGCCCCCTTCTCGGCGGACTTTTCTCCCGCTTTTTTCAGGAATCTGGCAGGGGTTAATATACATCCATATAGCCCTGGGGGTTATATGTGATGTAATTTAGCCAGCCAAGGTGTTTATATTGCTGCTCAGGGCGCCCCCCCCCAGCGCCCTGCACCCATCAGTGACCGGAGCGTGTGGTGCATGAGGAGCAATGGCGCACAGCTGCAGTGCTGTGCGCTACCTTGGGGAAGACTGATGTCTTCTGCCGCCGATTTTCCGGACCTCTTCTTGCTTCTGGCTCTGTAAGGGGGCCGGCGGCGCGGCTCTGGGACCGGACTCCGAGGCTGGGCCTGTGTTCGGTCCCTCTGGAGCTAATGGTGTCCAGTAGCCTAAGAAGCCCAAGCTGGCTGCAAGCAGGCAGGTTCGCTTCTTCTCCCCTTAGTCCCTCGCTGCAGTGAGCCTGTTGCCAGCAGGTCTCACTGAAAATAAAAAAACTAAAACTAACTTTTCCTAAGAAGCTCAGGAGAGCCTCCTAGATTGCACCCAGCTCGGTCGGGCACAAAAATCTAACTGAGGCTTGGAGGAGGGTCATAGGGGGAGGAGCCAGTGCACACCAGGTAGTCCTAAAGCTTTTCTTTTTGTGCCCAGTCTCCTGCGGAGCCGCTATTCCCCATGGTCCTTACGGAGTTCCCAGCATCCACTAGGACGTCAGAGGAAAAAAAAAATTTAAACTAAGAAGAACATGAGGTTGCCACCAATGGAAGACTTCCAGATCTGGTCACTTCAATTTTTCAATAAAGTTTTATCCTACTTAAGGAGCTTCAAGAGACCCAGCACCTATCCTTAATAAAGAATCCAACTGGATTTGAAACACGTTGGTCTGAGTGGTAGCAGACAGCAGATGAAATATCACTAGCCGGCGGCGGCGTCTGATATCATTAGAAGTGGACACACCAACTTCCAGTTGTATGCGCACCAGCACCAGATGGTTGCCAGAGCTTGCCACTTTCAAGTGCAGGGTAAGATAAGGACAGCTTACCGTAGCCTGCAAGACATAAGCGACTCATATACTGTTGCAACAGGATATTGTCCCCATCTCTAAAATCACCCAAAAAGGGGCCATAAACATTGTGGTCATTTGACCGTTTTTGCATTTGTTTTTATGTTCTCATTGTGTATGCTTTTTATGTGTTTGCTCTATCCTATTTACCCATTTACCTTTTTTATTTTAGTTTTGTTTATTTCATTTTGATTTACAGTATTTTTAGTTCATTAAATTTGATTGTGTTTTCTAGCCACTTCACTACATCACACATAGCGTTTGGTTTTGTAATGGACTTTGCTGCACTATATAAGAAACTGTTAATAAATAAAATAAATAATGATTTTGACGCATTTAGATTTTTTGTTCTGTTGTATACTTTTGTTTGAGTACCATTTTCATGGTTTTGGATATATGGCTCATGATCATCAATTTTACTTTGACAGATTATTGTTTGTGCATGCTGTTTTTGTCTTTATGTATTGGTATTGGTACTATTGTTTTTCCTGTTTACTGTAATTCTTTTTTATTTTATTTAAAAAAATTATAATAAACAGATAAAAAAAAGACCTGGGCTGTAATGGCGGAGTTTGGAAAACTGCCTTATTGCACTGAATTGCCTGCTGTGACATAAAAACACAAACATATATGTTGTTGTGAGCGGAAATAGTTCTTCAGAGAAATTATAATAAGTCTCTACTAATTGTAATTACAAATGAATGTCTGGATCTGTTCAAACCACATTCCTGATTCACAACATAATTTAAAACACTTTTTCCTTACAACTTAAATATTAATATTAAAAGAGAAAGTCTTCCTATCACATCCTGCATATTGCTAAATATAAAAAAAGAAATACTGTACTGTAGGTCATAATTCTTGCAAATGGCTTAACATCTCTCTAACCATCTCAAATCAAAAAGTGTAAGTGGCAAGTACACTTACTCATTAGTACAAGCAAAAAAGTAAGTACGGTGTGTTGCATTAGAAAGAAACATAGTATTAAAATACACAATCATTTATTAATCTGTATGAGACTATATCATTAACTGAAATCAGCAGGTTTTGAATGTGCTGCTTAGATTATGCTAATAAAACCACCCAATGTGATTTCATCCATACACATATGCTAAAACAACACCCCAATGTGATTTCCTCCATACACATAGGGGCAGATTAATTGGCCATGGTTAATTACCAAGGGTCAATTGAACTGCCAGGGCTATTCATTTATAGCCCATGGTCAGAGCCGGATTAAGGCCCCGGGAGGCCTGGGGTACTAAATTGCAGGGGGCCCCCATGGACTAAAAAAAAAACTGATTAAAAAAAAAAAAATATATATATATATATATATATATATATATTTTATTCGTTTTTTAGTCCACTGAAGGAGGAGGGATTTATATATATATATATATATATATATATATATAAATAATTTATCTAAGAATCCCTCCTCCTTCAGTTCAGCGTGCAGCGCGCCAATGACTGAGCCGCAGGCTTGCTGAGCCGGACAGCAATTGGACAGCTGAGCCGTCGCTCAGCTGCCCTGGCTACAGCTGTTAGAGCACTCTTCTTAGAGCTGTAGTCAGCACAGCTGAGCGACGGCTCAGTTGTCCAATTGCTGTCCGGCTCAGCAAGCCTGCGGCTCCGTCATTAGTGCGCCGCACGCAGGGCCGTTTCTAGACAATTTGGCTCCCAGTGCGAGATTTCAAAATGTGCCCCCCCCTTGCTATAAATTTTTTTTGCGTGCCCCCCCCCATATAGCCAGAAATAGAAAAAGCATGCGCGCGCGCTCCCGACATGGGTGTGGCCTGATTAAAATGGGTGTGGTCTCGTTAAAGTGGGCGTGGCCTCATCTGATATCATCACACCCACCACAGGGGAAAAAAATAAAAATAAAAAAGTCCCCTTTTTACACATTACACCAGGCAACTGTCCCCATATTACACAGTACGCAGGCAGGTGTTCCCATTTTACACAGTACAGTAGGCAGATATCCCCATTTTACACAGTACGCAGGCAGATATCCCCATTTTACACAGTACGCAGGCAGATATCCCCATTTTACACAGTACGCAGGCAGATATCCCCATTTTACACAGTACGCAGGCCGGTGTCCTCATTTTACACAGTACGCAGGCAGGTGTCCCCATTTTACACAGTACGCAGGCAGGTGTCCCCATTTTACACAGTACGCAGGCAGGTGTCCCCATTTTACACAGTACGCAGGCAGGTGTCCCCATTTTACACAGTACGCAGGCAGGTGTCCCCATTTTACACAGTGCGGCAGGTGTCCCCATTTTACACAGTGCGGCAGGTGTCCCCATTTTACACAGTGTGGCAGGTGTCCCCATTTTACACAGTACGCAGGCAGGTGTCCCCATTTTACACAGTACGCAGGCAGGTGTCCCCATTTTACACAGTGCGGCAGGTGTCCCCATTTTACACAGTACGCAGGCAGGTGTCCCCATTTTACACAGTATGCAGGCAGGTGTCCCCATTTTACACAGTACGCAGGCAGGTGTCCCCATTTTACACAGTGCGGCAGGTGTCCCCATTTTACACAGTACGCAGGCAGGTGTCCCCATTTTACAAAGTACGCAGGCAGTTATCCCCATTTTACACAGTGCGGCAGGTGTCCCCATTTTACACAGTACGCAGGCAGGTGTCCCCATTTTACACAGTGCGGCAGGTGTCCCCATTTTACACAGTACGCAGGCAGGTGTCCCCATTTTACACAGTACGCAGGCAGGTGTCCCCATTTTACACAGTGCGGCAGGTGTCCATATTTTACACAGTACGCAGGCAGGTATCCCCATTTTACACAGTGCGGCAGGTGTCCCCATTTTACACAGTGCGGCAGGTATCCCCATTTTACACAGTGCGGGAGGTATCCCCATTTTACACAGTGCGGAAGGTATTCCCATTTTACACAGTGTGGAAGGTATCCCCATTTTACACAGTGCGGCAGGTGCCCCCATTTTACACAGTGCGGCAGGTGCCCCCATTTTACACAGTGCGGAAGGTATCCTCATTTTACATAGTGCGGCAGGCAGGTGTCAAGTGGGGGGGAGGAAGGGAGGAATAGAGAGAGAGAAAGAGAGAAAAAAAAAATACTTACATCTTCCCGCTCTTCGGGTCCCGCCAACTCACGTCCCTCGCGCCGGCCGCCTCCTCCTTAGATGCTTATCTCCTCTCCTCCCTCTCTCTCCCCCCGAGCGCTCCTGCTCGGGGGGCGGGGCTTCGCGGAATGACGCGTTTGCGTCGTGACGTCACGACGCAAACGCGTCATTCCGCGAAGCCCCGCCCCCCGAGCAGGAGCGTTCGGGGGGAGTGAGAGGGAGGAGATAAGTAGTCACAAAATGCCGCGGCGGGCGGCCCGTGTGGTTGCACGGCTCGCCCGCCGCTAAACGGCACTGGCCGCACGCTGTACTGAAGGAGGAGGAGTGACAGGGCAGCGGGGAGCCGGGGCTCGTGAGCGCTGCACCGCAGATCGGATTGAAGAAAGATCCGATCTGTGGTGTGGCAGGGGGCCCTTTTTGAAAGGGGGGCCCGGGGTACGTATCCCCGGGACCCCCCCTTAATCCGGCTCTGGGTGTGGCAGGGGGCCCTTTTGGAAAGGGGGGCCCGGGGTACGTATCCCCGGGACCTACCCCTTAATCCGGCTCTGCCCATGGTAGCCTGCAGGCTGCAGTTAATACAGATTTCTGTTCTAGCCTGATGTGGCTCGAGCAGAAATACACATTTTCTGCCCTGAGTGTGGTTGCTGATAAGCAGTTAACCCATAGCTCTGGGAATTTATCCCAGATTATACGGGTCATTTCACGGTAGCTGGTAATTTACCACATGAGGAAAAAGGGCTGTAATTGAATACCCTCTGGTGTTAAAGCCAGAGACTACCACCCTTTTCCTGGCATGGTAAATTACCACCGTTAATTGAATTTGGTCCATAGAGTGAGTAATCATGTCACTTAAATTAATTGAATACAGAACTATTCACCTTTCATATCAATACAGTGTTTCTTTACTATATTTTTCAAAAGAAAATCATGAGTGAGAGTGTAATTCAAAACACATACTGTATACATAACACATGAAAATGACTAAAGATGGGGACAAGTGTTATCTTACATAAACTATGTGTAAGGACTCCCAAGTTTGGCGGCCACACAGGATTCCAGCCGAATGCGGACATTTTTTTAAAGGGGCAATCACTTACTGTACAAGGCAAAACCACACCTTGTAAGTGATTTCCCCTTTAAATAAAATATCCCAGTTCGGCGGGCATCTCTCACGGCTTCCAAACTCGGGCGTCATTACATCTGGCCCTATAACTCCAATCTTATATACTCATGTGGCCTGCATTATCTATTCACCAATGTTTATAATCACAAAAGTATAATGTTCCAATAAGGTAAATACACAAATCTCATTATTCATAATGGTCCAAATTTTCATTTGTGCATACAATTATAATGTATTTAAATCTAGTGCAGAGATACACTAAATATGTTTCAAAAATAATTACACAATTGAGCTAAAAACCCATTTCTATAATTTATTTAAGAGAGAGAGACGAGGTGATGCAGAGTTAAATGCAAGTCAGTTTTGCTTGCATAACGGTGGTCATTCCGAGTTGATCGCTCGCTAGCAGTTTTTAGCAGTCATGCAAACGCTAAGCCGCTGCCCTCTGGGAGTGTATTTTAGCTTAGCAGAAATGCGAACAAAATGATCGCAGAGTGACTACAAAAAAAAATGTGCAGTTTCAGAGCAGCTCCAAATCTACTCAGCGCTTGCGATCACTTCAGACTGTTCAGTTCCGGATTTGACGTCACAAACACACCCTGCGTTCTTCCAGCCACGCCTGCATTTTTCCTGGCATGCCTGCTTTTTTTCAAACACTCCCTGAAAACGGTCAGTTGACACCCAGAAACGGCAACTTCATGTCAATCACTCTGTGGCGAGCAGTACGACTGAAAAGCTTCGCTAGACCTTGTGTAAAACTGCATCAGCCGTTGTGAAAGTACTTCGCGAGTGTGCATTGCGCCGCATATGCCATGCGCAGAAGTGCAATTTTTTTCCTCATCGCTGCGCTGCAAACATTTTTATCTAGCGATCAACTCGGAATGACCCCCAATGTGTCTTGCATGTTTTACATGGGAGTTGGGCATATGCAACTTTGGGTAATACAGGTTGAGTATCCCATATCCATATATTCCGAAATACGGAATATTCCGAAATACGGACTTTTTTGAGTGAGAGTGAGATAGTGAAACCTTTGTTTTTTGATGGCTCAATGTACACAAACTTTGTTTAATACACAAAGTTATTAAAAATACTGTATTAAATGACCTTCAGGCTGTGTATATAAGGTGTATATGAAACATAAATGAATTGTGTGAATGTAGACACACTTTGTTTAATGCACAAAGTTATAAAAAATATTGGCTAAAATTACCTTCAGGCTGTGTGTATAAGGTATATATGTAACATAAATGCATTCTGTGCTTAGATTTAGGTCCCATCACCATGATATCTCATTATGGTATGCAATTATTCCAAAATACGGAAAAATCCGATATCCAAAATACCTCTGGTCCCAAGCATTTTGGATAAGGGATACTCAACCTGTACTGAGTTTTCACATATAGAAAAAGTTTAATGAGGACATATCGAGTGCATTTGGATCAAATTGCACATTATACAAAATTGTACATACATGTAATTACACCGGTTTTCAGACATCCTGTATGTTTTGCAGAAAGGATTAGGCTGGTGCAACTTTATAATGATAATGATCACAGTTATCAAACTAAACATATGGACAAGGAGCAGTTTGGCTGTAGACAGGCATGCAATGCAAAGGCAATTATGGTCGACTTGCACTTTACTATGCTTTGGCCCCGAGAGTGCCTTAGATATTTCTGTAGCTTGATCTTGATAGGACAATTCAATCACATGGGTTTACTCTCCTTATAAAACACACTGCTAACTTAATTAGCTATAAGTTTAGTTGACCTTTTGTAAGCAGGAGAGAATCTGTACTCACATATATATAATCTAACAGGAACCAGGAATAGGCTAAATTGTTATCGCTATACTGTATACTTCTGGTGGTAATCTAAACAGTTAATAATACTTATTTAATCAGATTTTAAAGTAATAATTATCTATCTGCAGTGACATTAATTTGAATCTTTAGATATCCTTTTAATTCCCAAAAAACTGTTAGTTTGTATTCATTTCCCAACACATACTGTATAGCGTAACTAGAAATAAAGTCAAGAACTGTGATCTTATGGCTACCCTGCTGATCTCTGAAGCAATCAGCAGATGGTCACATCTCAAGAAGTTTGTGTTGCATATTAGTGTGTGGTAAAAAAAAAAAAGTATAATTAAATATATTATCGCACAAACACAAAGCTAAATAGGAATTAATACATGTAGAAAATATAAATGTTCTATAAAGGCAAATCTAAATAATGTAAATAATAATTTTAATAGACATAAAAGAAATTGTGAATAACTTAAAATCTCTAGACACATAAAATCTGAGTATGAATAATTAACAAATATAACAATAAATCAGTGCTACAGAGTATTACAGTATGACCACAATTATTAACATATCCTAAACAATTCCATTTCGATCCACTGCCTCATTTACACTTTCCGAATGAAAAGACTTCAGATAAAACAAGAATAACTCCTGTCTCCTGTTTATAGATGTTTCTGACACCCTCCCTACTCCCCATATGACTGTCAAATGAATGTGTTCAATACCAATCATTCTCAAAATGTAAGGTCATTAGCATTCCACATTTCCAATGTCTTGACACACCACTGTATGTTTCTTTATTTAAAATAGCTACAGTATGTTTCATAAATCTCACTTTCTTTCAATACATTGTAATATGAGTAACTTAGTACAATTTCTACTTCTAACTATATTTTTACTTGTAGTTGACACATTTATTGATATGCTTGCACAGGAATCAGGAGACCGAGATCAGGATCGCTGTGCTCACCATGCTTTGTGCCTAGTGGTGACCTTTGGTAGCAAGATTAAGAGTGTTTAACCACTCTAACTCCTGGCGCAAATAAAAATTGAATTTAAGATGGCTATACAGCAGCTGCAAGCACTGGGGGGACTGCTAATTCCCTCAACCAACTAGAAAATATATACACAAAAGTGCTGCGCTTGATGTATGCTTAATAACAATTAATAAAAAGAAAAAAATATTTTTTATATATAGGTGTCTGCTTAGATCAAATTAAAACACATATGGAACTTGCTGGTAAATTATAAACAAATTTAATTACACATACAATAATAAACAAAAAACCATTTAAAAGAAGCTCAAGCACACTGAAAGACGTTTCTAAAATGTCACTTAGTTGAAGTGATTCGTAACAATGTATCCGCAATGCTGCCACATAGACCTTAATTGTGGTCTCTTAGTATCAATGAACTGAATTGCAACAGTTAAAGCCTGCACGAGAAAAACTTTAACTCCTGTCCTCAGTGCTACTGGCGTCCCAGTGCAGAGGAAATGATGCTGATCATATTTACCCGACCTGCGGGGAGATTCAGGAGAAAACGGAGTACCTTCCAAGCGTCCGCCGCCGGCACTATCGCGGTGCAGATGCTTCTGTCCTGGCGGGCGGGTACGGACGCTGCTCTGGAGTGCTGACCTGGTGTTCCGGTAATTCCAAGCGTCCGCCGCCGGCACTAGTGTGGTGCAGATGATTCTGTCCTGGCGGGCGGGTTAGGACGCTGCAGTGGAAGACTGACCAAGTGTACCGGTGCAGGTTCTCTGAGGCTGTTTGTCAAATTCAAATTCGCCGCTGTAGGGAAAAGTGGCTAGCAGTAATCAGTGCGTCAGTGGGCTTGAGCCAAAAGGAGTGACGTCAACGCGTTTCGTCCCGTCTTCCGGGACTTCCTCAAGACGATGGGGCTCACTCAATACTGGCCCATATTTAACTCCCCATAAGGACCGCCTCCATAATCATTGGAGGCACTAGTGTGCATAAATAACTTAGTTAATTAGATTAAATCACGCACTACCATAAAATCAAGCAAGTTCCAACTGCGTAATAAAAGAGTATTCTCATTAAACCAAATCACTGGATACATAATTAATTGAAGAAATACATTCTAATGCCATTAGTACCATATAGTTAAATTGACCGCTTTTTTATTTATAAACATAATAAATCTTACTTATCAGGATTATAGTATAATCATTTAAAACTCAATTGATGTTTAATAATTTATATAGTTTTCATATTATTCTAAACTACCTAAACCTCCATATTAATTTAAGCCAGTTGATTCAGATATATACTTATTGTTCCAGCTATACTCAGTAATCCCTTAGAGCGAATTTATGATATTAAATCAAAAATTAACAATAAAGCATAATAGAATATAAATGTGTACATAAATAAAATATACAAAATAAAAATATATATGTGAAATAATAAATAAAAATAATAATAATAATAATAATGGTAATAATAATAACAATAATAATAATATTAATGATAATAATAATGGTAAAAAAATATATAATAAATGAAAATATAAAATAGATATTAAAAATATAAGTAAAGAAAATAGTGCTACAATGAAAAACATACAAAAAAATATATATATATACTTATTGATAAAATAAAAACTATAATAAAAAACTGTACTGAAAAAAATGTTTTTGTTGTTAATTATACAGATGAAGTTCATCTTAATGATATAGATGAATATAGATAAATTAATAAATAATAATTACTAAATAGTCCAATAGAAAATCTTAATAAATCTTAGTATACTAAATAATAATTTGTTGAACATTAGCAATAGATACTAAATAGAACAACAAAAATCATAATAAATATAAATATTAATGACTAGCACTATAGGATCATAAGATTAACACCATAGATATTACAATGGTGTAAACTATAGATATTAAATATTAAACTCCAATCAGAACATACCCCCTCTTAAAGATTAACTCCTTATTTCCCAGCATGAATAGCTTAATCAATGCACGTGTAGTCAATAGCCTCATTTAACCCTTTAGGGTTAAGGGTATCGAGTTTGAAAATCCATGCAGATTCACCAATGCATAACTGTCGAAATCTATTTCCTCCTCTCTTTGTCTGGCGGAACTGTTCAACCCCCATTACAGATAGACCTATAGGGTCTCCATTATGACATTTTGCAAAGTGTCGTGAAACACTATGTTTAATGGATTTATTCAGAATGTTACACCTGTGTTCCCTAAAACGACTCTTGATAGATCTAATAGTCCTGCCAACATATTGCAGTTGGCAGGGACATTGTAAAACATACACAGAGTATGTAGATTCACAGTTAAGAAATTGATTAAGGTTTTATTCCCCCTCGGGTGGTGGCGTGAATCAACAGCTGAGTGGGAATTTCAGCCAGAGGGCAGGATTCTGATAGCCAGTATTTCACCGGGTGTTGGGATTGTAAAGTCAGTGTCCTGACTGCTGAGATCCAGATGGCTGGCAAATTGAATGCTTTCTGCTTGCATGTTACCATAAATAGGACAAAAAGAAAATAATTATCTAGGTACATCATATAAATAAAAAAATAAAGTTTTGTATTTAAAGTATATATTTTTATAAAATATTATTGGGAGTTTATCAGTAGCGAATGCTAAACCATTTCTTCTTAAAATTCATCTATATTTGAAGATAGTACATAGTTACCCATGCAAAATGCAAAAAAAAAGTATATATGCAGTACAGTTTGACAAAAACACATAAAGTTGGCTTACATGTTACAATAAGAGATGAGCGGGTCCAGTTCTCTGAGAACTAAACCACCTGAACTTCCCAAACCAGGCCGGGATCTGAGGCCGTCTTTCTAGTTTTCCTGTCTGACTCAGATCCCAAAACAAGGCAAAATGTAATCCTTCCACTGTCAGATTATATAAAGGTCTCCGGTGAGTGTGCCATCATCACACTGGTTGTGGAGCTTGTACAGTGCATACATACATACTTGTGCTGTGTTCATCCAAGGGTGCTGTGTTGTCCATCCAGGGGTGCATCCGTGTTGTCCATCAAGGGGCTGCTGTGTCCAACCAGGTGTTCTTTGCCAGTCTGAAAAGGGGTTGCTGTGTTCTCCAGGAGTGCTCTTTCCGACAAGGGGCTGCTGTGTCTATCCTTTAAGGGACTGTTGTGTCCTTCAAGGGGCTTCTGTGTATGTCCAGAGATGCACTGTCAATGTAGGGATGCTCTACCCAAGTGTAAATCAAATAAAAGCTAAAAATATAATTGAAAACACACAAACACACACACACACACACACACACACACACACACACACACACACACACACATATATATATATATATATATATATAATGTTATTCCCCAGTGTACTATACTATTATTTTCCTGTGACACTGCTGGTAAGACTACAGAGTATCACACTGTACATCTATTGTGATACTGTAGGTGGTCTGTATTGAACATAAAAGAATGCTCTGTCTGTCCCCAGGGGTGCTTGGTTGTACATAAAGGAATGCTATGTTGTCCATCTAGGGGATGCTGTGTCCATCCATCAATGGGTTGATGTGTCTGTCCATCCAGGGGTGCTCTTTCAATCTAGGGGTGCTCTGCCCCAGTTTAAAAAAATTAAAAGCCAAGCATAAATGAATATATATATATATATATATATATATATATATATATATATAGCAGCAGTAAATGGATGGTACGGCACTCCAAGCGTCTTAAATAATCAGTCTTATACCAGCATAAGGAACGACTACGTTTCAGTGCTTTTATTGTAGCACTTTCGTCAGGTCAGCATACAGACAAGTGAACAAAAACATACCTTATTAGCAGCCATAGATCTCCCAGTGACTGGCGTCTTCCGGGAGGCGGATCACCCGCCCGCTCCGGCCGGCGCTCAGACGATGACGTGCACCTAGGCTCCGTCATCATTGTGCTCCCCATCACCAAGGTAACGGAATACATACTGTTGAGACATAATGAAGTGCTAAGCAAGAATTACATCATATAGTCTATTATATAAATTAGTATACCAAAGGCTAACACCCATATAGTATACAATGAAGCTTTAGACTGCATGCCATAAATACACATGTCAATTGGCATATACAGGATGAATACCTATTTGATTTTACCCTGACAGTGCTAGCAAACACTATTCCAAAATGGCAATAATGCCACAATTGTATACCAGTGTTAAATAATAGTCATAATAATGGAACAGCTAGAACACTAAAGAGGTAATGACACTAAAAAAAGCAACCGAGGCCAATGTGATCATTCAGGCCTCTCGGATGCCCTGTATCCAATCTATGAATCCATTGAGATTCCAGTTGCAGCAATCGTCTGCCACGATCCCCCCCTCTGGGCAGAGGTTGAACCTGATCGATCATTCTTTAACGTAATGACACCAAGGGGTGGCGAGCCTGACTAAAATGTCTGGCCACCGGTTGTTCACTATCCCCCTTCATAATCGCGGTCTTAATTGCTGACCTGTGGGCTGCCATACGTTCTTTGAACATAAGTTCGGTCTTACCAACCTATGACAGCCCACAGGGGCATATGAGTTGGTACACCACAAATTTCGATGAACACGTGAATCGATGTTTAATATAAAATGTACGGCCAGAGTGTGGATGCTGGAAAGTCTCTCCAGCAATCAAGAACTGGCATGTGGTACAAGTGCACCTAAAGCAGCCCTTCTTTAAACCCAGTCTTACTTCAGATCTAGGGGAACGAGATGTTATATCAGTACGAACCAAGATGTCTCTGAGGTTCTTGCCTCGTTTGTAGCACGACATTAATTTGGTATCTGCAAGTTTCAATTCTGGATCACTTTGAACAATATGCCAAAGATTTTTTGATATCTGATTGATTCCCTTATTAGCAGCATTATATTGACCCACCCAGGGGATAATAGGACCTACTTGGGTTGTTGCTGACTGTTTTTTTTTAATAATTCTGCTTTATCCAGATTAAGGGCCCTGTTTTTTGCTTGTTCTAAAGAATCAATATGATACCCTCTCTCAATAAATTTTGACATCATCTGGTTCATTTGGGTCTCAGCCAAAATAGGGTCGGACGTAATACGTCTGACACGTACAAACTGTGAGTATGGCAGCCCGTGTTTAAGAGGTATTGGATGAAAACTGGCATAATGTAAAAGGTTATTCCGATCCGTCGGTTTTGAGAATATGGATGTTTGAATATAACCTGCCTCCAAGGTGATATTGACATCAAGATAGTTGATACTAGTATCCTCCATGGTGTATGTCAATTTCACCGGATGGGTCTGCGTATTATGTTGGTCAAGTATATTCATCAATTCCTGTCGAGATCCTTTCCAAAAAAGGAGCAAATCATCGATATAGCGACAATAGAATATAATTCTATCAGCTATATCAGGATTGTCAAAAAAAAATATTTGTTCAACTTCAAACATAAAGATATTAGAGTATGCCGGGGCCACTGAGGACCCCATAGCACACCCCGTGCATTGAAGGTAAATGGCACCATCATGTAAAAAGAATTTTTTTGTCAAAATCATATTAAGAAGCTGTATGCAAAACTGAACATTCGGACCCTTAAACTCAGCATGTCCATGTAAATACCGTTCTACCGAGGCTAACCCCATTTGATGTGGGATAATCGTGTATAAACTTTGCACATCAATGCTACACAGTAGTACATCGTCATCTAATTTTGGTAATTGTTGTAATTTCTTAAGTAATGAAGTTGTGTCCAAAAGAAATCGATCATGTGTCTGAATACACGGTTGAAAGAGAGAGTTCAGAAAAAGTGCTGTGGGTTGAAA
The DNA here is from genome assembly GCF_028390025.1 of Pseudophryne corroboree. Taxonomy (NCBI): domain Eukaryota; kingdom Metazoa; phylum Chordata; class Amphibia; order Anura; family Myobatrachidae; genus Pseudophryne; species Pseudophryne corroboree. The sequence goes on along the minus strand of NC_086448.1, from coordinate 478,401,430 downwards.
CAAAGCTTGTCTGGCTGAAATTATAGGGCGTCAAGGGGGATTAACCATAGATTTATGAATCTTCGGTATAGTGTAGAGTACAGCACAGTGAATTGGTACGAGAAATTGAACGGGCAGATTCAAATCTACAAGAGAGACTTGATTAAGTTCAAGTCCCAAAAGAGAATTAAAGTAGATCAGGATTATGAAAATCATACTGTATATAGATGGTCTGATACATCAAACAGACGTGAATTTAAACGGCCTTTCTTCCGACGACGCCCGCAGAGGCAACGAGATCTGGAGTCCTCTAATGAGTTCACCTCCACTGGGAGTGAATCAGAAAATAAGAACATTTCTACTAGTAACACACACCCTTTAGGTGTGGATACCAGGACAAAGGGCCCAGGAGGAGGCGCCAACGTGCGTTCACGAGGAGAGGACAGCAATGCCAAAGGCAGAGGAAGAGTGGGCAGACCACCCAAAAACAAGACACGGTAGTTGTCAATCTGTCCGATTATGAGTTATCCTCTACGGAAATTTCAGTCCTATCAAAAGGAGTATCATTCGTACCTACGGGCCATTGGGATTCTCTCCAGTGACAGGTTGAGAAATCTAAACTACATAGGTCCTTGAAACTTAAGGAACATTTTGCCAAAAATCCTCCGTCCTCTGCACCTGGAACATCTGAGATCCCGGTGAAGGTGCAAAAAATTCTGCCAAAGTCTACATTTGATCCATTGTCATCTAACGCATCAGTACGCACGTTTATGCATTTGTTGGACAAACAAACAGATGAATCCTTGGAAAATATTCCTGCAGTTCGTAATAACTTGACAAAGTTGGAAACACAAGCATTAAAACATCTAGCAGCACAGTCACAAATTATATTTAGACCTGCTGACAAGGGGGGGGCACTGGTGATCCAAAATCTTGAGCAATACAAATTGGAAATTGAATGCCAACTCGCAGATCAAGTAACTAATAAGAAGCTGACTCAAGATCCTACAGCTAGTTATAAGAAAGAACTTATCACTATTCTTGATGATGCGGTACGAGAGGGTGTTATCTCCAGTAAGATCCGTGAGGCATTAGTTCCAACTCACCCTGTGATGCCTGTACTCTACACTATACCGAAGATTCATAAATCTATGGTTAATCCCCCTGGACACCCTATAATTTCAGCCAGACAATCTTTGTTTCAACCCACAGCACTTTTTCTGGACTCTCTCTTTCAACCGTGTATTCAGACACATGATCGATTTCTTTTGGACACAACTTCATTACTTAAGAAATTACAACAATTACCAAAATTAGATGATGATGTACTACTGTGTAGCATTGATGTGCAAAGTTTATACACGATTATCCCACATCAAATGGGGTTAGCCTCGGTAGAACGGTATTTACAAGGACATGCTGAGTTTAAGGGTCCAAATGTTCAGTTTTGCATACAGCTTCTTAATATGATTTTGACAAAAAATTTCTTTTTACATGATGGTGCCATTTACCTTCAATGCACGGGGTGTGCTATAGGGTCCTCAGTGGCCCCGGCATACTCTAATATCTTTATGTTTGAAGTTGAACAAACATTTTTTTTTGACAATCCTGATATAGCTGATAGAATTATATTCTATTGCCGCTATATCGATGATTTGCTCCTTTTTTGGAAAGGATCTCGACAGGAATTGATGAATATACTTGACCAACATAATACGCAGACCCATCCGGTGAAATTGACATACACCATAGAGGATACTAGTATCAACTATCTTGATGTCAATATCACCTTGGAGGCAGGTTATATTCAAACATCCATATTCTCAAAACCGACGGATCGGAATAACCTTTTACATTATGCCAGTTTTCATCCAATACCTCTTAAACATGGGCTGCCATACTCACAGTTTGTACGTGTCAGACGTATTACGTCCGACCCTATTTTGGCTGAGACCCAAATGAACCAGATGATGTCAAAATTTATTGAGAGAGGGTATCATATTGATTCTTTAGAACAAGCAAAAAACAGGGCCCTTAATCTGGATAGAGCAGAATTATTAAAAAAACAGTCAGCAACAACCCAAGTAGGTCCTATTATCCCCTGGGTGGGTCAATATAATGCTGCTAGTAAGGGAATCAATCAGATATCAAAAAATATTTGGCATATTGTTCAAAGTGATCCAGAATTGAAACTTGCAGATACCAAATTAATGTCGTGCTACAAACGAGGCAAGAACCTCAGAGACATCTTGGTTCGTACTGATATAACATCTCGTTCCCCTAGATCTGAAGTAAGACTGGGTTTAAAGAAGGGCTGCTTTAGGTGTACTTGTACCACATGCCAGTTCTTGATTGCTGGAGAGACTTTCCAGCATCCACACTCTGGCCGTACATTTTATATTAAACATCGATTCACGTGTTCATCGAAATTTGTGGTGTACCAACTCATATGCCCCTGTGGGCTGTCATACGTTGGTAAGACCGAACGTATGTTCAAAGAACGTATGGCAGCCCACAGGTCAGCAATTAAGACCGCGATTATGAAGGGGGATAGTGAACAACCGGTGGCCAGACATTTTAGTCAGGCTCGCCACCCCTTGGTGTCATTACGTTATAGAATGATCGATCAGGTTCAACCTCTGCCCAGAGGGGGGGATCGTGGCAGACGATTGCTGCAACTGGAATCTCAATGGATTCATTGATTGGATACAGTGCATCCGAGAGGCCTGAATGATCACATTGGCCTCGGTTGCTTTTTTTAGTATCATTACCTCTTTAGTGTTCTAGCTGTTCCATTATTATGACCATTATTTAACACTGGTATACAATTGTGGCATTATTGCCATTTTGGAATAGTGTTTGCTAGCACTGTCAGGGTAAAATCAAATAGGTATTCATCCTGTATATGCCAATTGACATGTGTATTTATGGCATGCAGTCTAAAGCTTCATTGTATACTATATGGGTGTTAGCCTTTGGTATACTAATTTATATAATAGACTATATGATGTAATTCTTGCTTAGCACTTCATTATGTCTCAACAGTCTGTATTCCGTTACCTTGGTGATGGGGAGCACAATGATGATGGAGCCTAGGAGCACGTCATCGTCTGAGAGCCGGCCGGAGCGGGCGGGTGATCCGCCTCCCGGAAGACGCCAGTCACTGGGGGATCTATGGCTGCTATAAAGGTATGTTTTTGTTCACTTGTCTGTATGCTGACCTGACGAAAGTGCTACAATAAAAGCACTGAAACGTTGTCGTTCCTTATGCTGGTATAAGACTGATTATTTAAGACGCTTGGAGTGCCGTACCATCCATTTACTGCTGCTGTCACTTCCTCGTTCGGGCACCCGGCGCACAAATACCACTGACGGGAGAGCCGGACCACCAATTGTATGTATATATATATATATATATATATATATATATATATTCCATAGACAAAAAACCTTATGGTTTCACATGTCCCATTAAGGCTTCTTACACATGATCTGGCATTTCAGAAACCTGTTGTAACTCTTCCACTCAAACTCCAAAAAGCAATGAAATTCCGAACATTAAGGCTGATGCCTTAATGGACGTGTTCCTTGCGCAATACAGATATGGTATGCCATCACAGCCTGTGGCTAAGTGCCGATTCAGCACTAACAGAGTGAGATTGCTGTCACTCACACAATGGTGGAGCTGCTAATTCACATATTTGTGTGCTCATTGGAATACACACATGGGGGTATATTTACTAAAATTCGTACTTGTACCGATTTGGAGGGAGAATCATCACGAATGACATCGAATGTGTAATTGTGGAACGTTTTGAATTTTTTACGACTAATTTACTAAGCTGTCGTATTTTTTTTTCCGTGTTTTCCGATGTCGATGTCATTCGTAGTTTTGTAAGGTAGAATGCGGCCGATTTTGTGGTTTTGCGGCCGTGTTATGTGTTTTTTTTACGACTGCGTCACATTTTGATTACGGCAGTGTTTGTCCGTTCACGGCCGCGTTTTTTTCCTAAGTTTCGTTTTTGTCACTCGTCCGTGATTGGTTTGATTCGTGATGGAGGAGTATCTGTGCACATTACTATAAAAACGCCCCAAACCGTCAGCACCTCGTGGGTTTAGCTAGTGGAGAGGTGAGAGGAAGGTGTGTTAGGAGTTGGAGAGTTGTTTGGAGTTTGTGGAGGATTTGAGGAGGTTATTTGCGATTGTTGAGTGCTGTACTGTGTGTGTAAGTAGTCTTGTCATACTTGTTGTGTAGTTATTTTAAAGTTTGTTTACTTATTTGTCATTGTTTTTTATTTAACGTCTATCGTCATTGTTTGTGAGTGAGTGAGTGAGTGAGTGTGTGTGTGTGTGTGTGTGTGTGTGTGTGTGTGTGTGTGTGTGTGGTGTGTAGTGGTAGTGGAGGAGTGTGTTTACTGGGGGTTTTTTTCCAGTGTTATTTGTTGTTTGTCCTGATTATGTCCCAGTCAGAGGTGAGTGAGGTGGGGGAGGTGAGTGAGAGGGAGGAGGTGAGTGAGGTGGAGGAGGTGAGTGAGAGGGAGGAGGTTAGTGAGGTGGAGGAGGTTAGTGCGGAAGAGGGGGTGGCTGCTGCTGCGGCCTCCAGTGATAGTGATGGTGTTGTGGCTCCGCAGCCACGCACCACTACAAAGACTGGCCGCAATGTCAAATTTAGCTATGCAGAAAATATGGCTTTGGTGCGGGAGCTGATGAGGCATCATCGGCAGTTGTTTGGCCATGATGCTGCAAAGGTGTCGTCACGCAGGAAGAGTGTTCTGTGGGGGAAGGTCATTGCGGCTGTGAATAGTGAGGTTGTGGTGAGGCGGACCGAGGACACGTGCCGTAAGCGTTTTTACGACATAAAGCGCCGTGTCAAGGCGAAGATGGCCAAGGAGGCTAAATCGGCCCGCCAAACCGCGGGTGGACACCCCTTCCGTGCATCTTACCGAGATTGGGAGGAGCCTGTGCGTGCACTCATTCCGCAAGAAGTGGTTGGTGCCACTCATGTCCGGGATTCGGATCGGCCAAGGCAGGATGGTGAGTTATTTTTGTTTTTTTATAAACAATTTAAGCATGTGTGCTTTGTCCTTAGTTGTCTGAAATGTCTTCTAGCTAATTGTGGTTGTCAGTTTGTTCATTCTTCTAATGTGTTGGTGATGTAGTGCAGGCCTGGCTAACCTGTGGCTCTCCAGCTGTTGTGAAACTACAAGTCCCATCATGCCTTGCCACAGTTTTGCTATTAGGGAATGCTAAAACGGTGGCAGGGCATGCTGGGATGTGTAGTTTCACAACATCTGGAGAGCCACAGGTTTGCCAGGTCTGATGTACTTTTTTTTTTAAATCTTACTGGTTGCCTTGGAGTTTTTCTGGTGTTGTAAGTCAAAAGTAAATGTTTGTAGGTGTGTTTTCATGCTTTAAAATTTTTGTTTTTGAAACAAAGGTTGTTTGTAAATACATTTCATATCATTTATGATTATTGTGTGTTGTTATGGGTTGCCCTTTGTGTGCTTGATGTGTTTTTGAATGCATATTTGGTTGTGATGTTTCCAATTTGAACAAGATATTTTTGTCTAGTGTTTTATTATTATTTAGCAAAATTGAGACCTTAGCGTGCAATATTGTGGTTGTGTCAAGCTACGACGTTTTGTTTTTAATTGGTATAATTGTTTGCATTATGCGCCTTTGTGTATTGTATTTTTGGCATAATTTATGCAAATTTATAGAATACGCACCCAATGACGTCAGGCAGAAAAGCATAAGCATCGTTTAGTTTAATTCTCATCAGGTACCACATATGTTAACATCACAATAAGGAATTTGGAAAAAAATAACACCAAAATAGTATGTTCATAAGTACATTCTTCATATTTCTACAGTACGCCAGAGAAGCAGCACAGCCAGGCCACAGCCAACACTGCCAAGAGATGCAGATGGTGGCAATGCCGGTAAGATTTAACTGTATACACGTATTCTGCAAGCACATAGAAACACAAAATGTTAATGATTATCTTATCACACAGGTTCTTCTTCGGCAAATCCACCTACACTAAGGCGCCCATCACAGGGCTCGGTTACTGTGGCAACGAGGCCACCCAAGAGACCCCGTCTTGAGGCTCCAGCACCAGCATCACCACCCCAAAGGCGCATCTCCGCAGTGTCGGCCGTGCCACCACTAGTTCTATTGGCCAGCCCCCAAAGTGAGGATCCACAATCCCCTCAGTTGTCTGGTGAGTAAACATAACAATTACGTGTAAATAAGTAAACAAACAGTGTTGTCGATTTATTAACCTCGAGAAGGCATAGGGATTTGAAAAAAAACTGATATGTGCAAGGTGATAAAGGCAGCAGTACAAAATAAACACAACTGTTAATGTACATATTGGATCTGTTTGCCTTGTGCCTTTATCACCTTGCACATATCACTGCTTTTTCACTTCCTTATGCCTTCTCCATGTTTAGACATCTGCCCCACTGTTAGTACATAGAAAATATAATTAAACTAATGACCAGTCATCCTTGCAATAATCAACAACAACAAGCAGATGGTGTTAAGGTATTTTTAGATGGATAATTGTCAGATGTGATGTTGGCCATATCAACACATTTTTGACACAAAATTTTTGGAGTAAAAAAACAACATAAATGTTAAGTCTCATCCAATTGTTTTGCATGGCCAACAACACCACTTCTAAACATAGTGCACCGTAATACTTTTTCTACAATTGTTAATGTGTACATTTTAGGACACTATATTTGGTTATGTTTTTGCCAGACCACTGACTGCCTTGAACAATGTATGAGTGTATTGGTAAACACATTTATTGTATTGTGTGTGTTGTTCCAAAGGAAGGTACATTCCCAATATGTAAATGTAGTAATTTGTATTTGTTCGAGTTCTTCGTGGTTGCACATTAATTGTGGCTCAGAGTCCAACAATTAAAAAAAAAACCATCAACTGAGTCGTGAAGGATAGAAGCAACATATTTATACAAACAGATAAACAACATAGTCAAGTTTATGCCACAATCTATTGATCAATTAAAACATGAATATTAAGAAGAAATGCATGTTGACGTAAAGCTAGAGTAAGACCAATGCTAAAAAGTTACTAAATACTGGCTGTCTTCAACCCCATACAGAACCAGCCATCATGCCCGAGGATGTCCAGCAGGAAAGTGACCAGCAGGATACATACACTCTTCACCTGCAACCCATAGATGATACCCAAACAACCACGCCGCAGGACATACCCCAAACATCCCACAGGCCACAATTGAGCACAACACCAGCCCAGACACAAATGGACACTGAGTTTTGGAGCGGATGGGCCAAACAACAGGAACTGAACTATGCGTGCATTAACAAACAAACCCAATACCTGGCAAGTGTGCCCCATCATCTGCCTAGACTGGCTCGAAACTCTGGCAGACTTATCGTTCAAGTGGGAAGAATAGCCAATTCAATGGAACAGATGAGGGCAGACAACTGCCAAATGCAAGCAAATCTCGTACGCATCATGGATGAGCAACAGCGCTAACAACAATCCCTAATTCAGGTCATCCAACACAACCAAATTATCAATGAAAACATGTCCAGAATAATAGCAAGCCACACTGCAGCTAATACGCAACTCACTGCCAGCCTCAATATACTCAGCCAAAGCCTTAATGTTTTGGCATCACACCAAGTCAGCTCTAGCTCGGGAACAACTACACCAAACCAGACCCCAGTTCAATCCCCAGTTAGACGCTCCAGTAGAACCAGGAGCAACGAGCCAGCACAATCCTCGGCACCCAGCACACAACAAAGAAAAAAATAATGTGGCCTGCAGCTAATTTTTTCACTATTATAATATTATGTTGAGTTGTTGTGGCAAAAATGCCTTCGTTGTAGGAAATAAATTGCTCACACAGAATATGTGTTCTGTTTAATTAGCTACAGAAACAACCTGTACATTAGTGTCTAGGACCAGATGTGAATTGTTAGAAATATATTGGCTGCCCCTAGGTGTCCTCAGCTCAATGTGTGGCTAATCTATGGCACCCAGAACATTGGCCATGGCCGCAAGATCAGATCAAGCTACCCTGACTGCATGCCACTGCGACTCCTGGGTAGGAAGCAGAGAGAGGCATGTATGTAGCCATCCAAGACACCCAAAACCTGAGTGGACAATCCAAAATTAAAGGTGAGTGTCATGACCTGTAATCAATACAATACTGTGTTCTATTACATTACAGAAGCACGACTTAGACATAGACGTGTATGTATGTTTTAACTCACCTGAATTAAATATTTATAAAAGGTGGCCTGTGAGATACTAATTACATTGCCAGTCACAGGCTGGAAGCTGCCATTAGCCATAAAGTGCAACACAGCCAGGAGTTTGAGCAGGCCTGAGACAGAGCGAGAGCGTGCTGTCTCAGGGTCTAGGTTCAGTTTGACAAGGTCATACAGACGGAAAATGTTATTTACATTTAGTCGGAGCATCTGTATAACATGGTCATCAGCAAATGTGTTATCGTTTAAACGCACACTAAAAAAACAAGCCATGGCCAGCCTACGCGGAACATGTACAACCTGCTTACCCTGTAGTTTTTCCTGGCCTCGGTTTATTGTAGCCTCATGGAGCAGTGTCAGGTATCCCCCAGCAAACAAGACAGCAGTATTACACACAGTAGCAGCCATTTCAGATTGAGAGTGGTGAAAAATGTGTTAGGGCCCAATTTAAAGGTCCAAAAAATCAGGTGTGACTAATGTAGAATTGGCAACACATGTAAACACGCTTCTCAAAAGCAGGTCTATTTTTTTTAGGCTTTTTGTACGATTAGTATTTTTTCACGGCCGCACATGCATTTTCACGGTAGAGATTTCAAATACGAATGTTTAGTAAATGACCGTGTTCCATACCTAAACAGCAGCGTTTGACCGATGGTGTATTCATTCGTATTTTATTTCTTGGACTTCCAAATAAATACGAATGCCCTCATCACTGCCGTGATTTGAGTTTAGTAAATTCCCGAGATGACACTTTGAAGAAAAAACACCATCTCGGTCAAAATCGGGAGCTTAGTAAATTTCCCCCATGCAGTCTATGCAACTGAAGGTCTGAGCAGTTATGTGGTGCACCCATCCCACACAGTGCCCACAACAATCCCATTCGGTCACCTCAACAATCCCACCTAGTTACAACATCCTTCTCACTCCATACATCCATCTCACTTCGTATACACATTTAGCTCCCTCAAACATCTTGGTTAATTGCCAAAACTATAATACCCCATCTACGGTCTATGCATCTACACTTACTTCCCCTATACACCCCGATGCTGCTCTGTCTTCCCCAATCCCTACTGCTGTGTTCTCCCATCTGTGCTAGTCTGTACTAACTTATCTGTACCATCTGTCTTTCCCCATCTGTGCCTTGTCTGTACCACCGTTTCCTTCTCTCTGTGCTGCTCAGTGTTTCCCTCTTCAACGTCACTCTGCCTCCTCCAATACATGGCAGACTGTCTTCTCTCCCATCTGCACCAGTTTTCTACCCATCCGTGCCAGTGGTTTCAACCCATCTGCATCGTTTCCCCCATCCGCACCACTGTCTCCCTTCCCATACTTGCTGCTTAATCTACCCACTATCCACACCACTCTTACCCTATCCATGTAGCTGATAGCCTGAAGGTAAGTTTTGTGGGTCACTATTGGGTGGATTGGATAGGGCAACCCCCCTTCCCCCCAAGGATTAGGTCTGGCTGCTGCCCCCCAAGGGAAGGTAAAAATACTTATCCCCTCTGATGTTGGGACTGTATTCCCCTCATCCATGCTGCTCTGCCTTCCTCATCTTTGCTGTTTATTTCCATCTGTACTGCTCTTACCCCTCCCACATCTTTGCTACTCTTTCCCCCTCATCCACACGGCACTGTCCACCGATCCACACAGCTCTGTCTCCCCACCATCTGTGCTACTGTCTTTCCCACATCTATTGCACTCTGTCTTACCTCCCCCCATCTGTGGGGGTTATTCAGAGTTGATCGTAGATGTGCTATTCTATGATCATTTACTCTGACATGCGGGGGGACGCAAAGGGCTAGTCTGTCCCGCATGTCAGGCCCTACCCCCTCCTCCCTAACAGGTATAAAAGCATTGCATGGCGGTAATGCTTTTGTACCTGACAAGTAGCTCCCTGGCAGCGCAGCTCCTGCACTCTTGGCAGGGGGACAACCACTGCAGCCCGCCCCCCCCAATGGTCCTGAAACACCTCCGTTGTGCAGACCTTGCCGTGCCAACGGCATTCTAACCCTGTTGGCACGCCCCCCTCCTTCCCTGCAACAGCCTCTGCCTGTCAATCAGGCAGGGTGATTGCAGCCAGTGAGATGCTGATAGCATCTCACTGGGCTCCCGGGGTACGCATGTGCAGTGCGACCATTGCGTGTACGCACCCCACAAACTAATTCAGACTGCGATCGCTGCCGCTGCAGTCTGAATTACCCCCTGTGTTGCTTTGTCCCCCCCATCAGTGCTGCTTAGTTTTCCCTCTAACCACACACTTCTGTTCCCCCATCCACACTGCTCTGTCTCCTCCCTCCAATCAACAACACTCTTACCTCATCCGAGCAGCTTTGTCTTCTGCTCAGACCTTCAGTTGCATAGACTGCATGTGTGTATTCCAATGAGCACACAAATCTGTGAATTAGCAGCTCCACCATTGTGTGAGTGACAGCAATCTCACTCTGTGAGTGCTGAATCTGCACTTACCCACAGGCTGTGATGGCATACCATATCTGTATTGCACAAGGAAAGCGTCCATTAAGGCGTCAGCCTTAAGGATCGGAATTTCATTGCTTTTTGGAGTTTGAGTGGAAGAGTTACAACAGGTTTCTGAAATGCCAGATAATGTGTAAGAAGACTTAATGGGACATGTGAAACCGTAAGGTTTTTTGTCTATGGAATTTCATAGCTTTTTTTCAATTTATTATTTTAATTCAGAAATGTAATATTTCACTGTAAGAACAAACATTTGGGGCCAAATGCAATGGAGTGCGATTTTTCAGGTGTCTAATAAATCACATCAAATGGCACGTTTGTAAAGTGTGATTTTTTTTGCTAAAAATTGCAAATGTAATAGGGTGTAATTTTTGGGTTAAAAACGTGAGTCGCATGCAATATTTTGCGATTTTTTTATGAAAGGAAACATGCAGTTTTTTATTAATAAAACCATTTGTTTTTCAAGACGTTTTCATTACTTTATGCACTTAGCCAGTAGCGTGCATGGGGGGGTCATTCTGAGTTGATCGCTCGCTAGCAGATTTTCGCTGCCGTGCAAACGCCAAGCCGCTGCCCTCTGGGAGTGTATATTAGCTATGCAGAAGTGCGAACGCTTTCATCGCAGAACGACTACAAAAATAATTTGTGCAGTTTTAGAGCAGCTCAAAACCTACTCCGCGCTTGCGATCACTTCAGACCATTCAGTTCCGGATTTGACGTCACAAACCCGCCCTGCTTTCATCCAGCCATGCCTGCGTTTTTCCTGGAACGCCTGCATTTGTCCGAACACTCCCTGAAAACGGTCAGTTGCCACCCAGAAATGCCCACTTCCTATCAATCACTCTGTGGCAGCCAGGGCGACTTAAATGCATCGTTAGACCCTGTGTGAAACTACATCGTTCGTTGTAATAGTACGTCGCGCATGTGCATTGCGACGCATATGCAGAAGTGCCGTCTTTTAGCCTAATTTCTGCGCAGCGAACAAATGCAGCTAGCGATCAACTCGGAATGACCACCATATATCAGTATGATCTGTGCATGCTTCTCTTTGGAACAGTAGATTAATAGTTAAAAATAAAACATGCAGGTTCCCCCCAAAAGCATAATCAGCCCCGGCTATTTGAGCCAGTCCTGGTTGCATAAATATGGGGAAAAAATTAACTAGGGTTTTCCGTATTTCAACAACCAGCACCAGGCTCTTGGACCGGTCCTGGCTCCAAAAATATGGGGGACAAAAGAAGTAGGGGTCCTCCGTATTTTTAAATCCAGCACCAGGCTCCACTAGCTAGGGAGGTGAAGCCACAGACGGGGGACACTTTTATACAGGTCCCTGCGGCCACAGCATCACTCATCCCAACTAGTCACCCCTGGCACAGATTCCCTGTGGGAGTGTATCCCCTTAAATAAAGGGTCCCTCCCAGGCACCCAAGGGCCAGGGCTGATAGCAATTAACAGTGTAAATTAAAAAAAAAAAAAAAAATATATATATATATATATATATATATATATAGATATATATATAGATATATATAATCTATCTATATATCTAGTCTTTTGTTGTGGAACTACAGGTCCCAGCATGTGGGGCATTAAAGGGCCCACTGGTACCTGTTGTTCCACAACAGAAGAAATATTCAACTAAAGACTCACACACTGCAAAAGTATAAAAGTTTATCAATACACACTTACACACTCACACATACCTACATCCCACGCCGCCATTCACATCCCCTTCTCCAGTAGAATCCATTAGGATACCTGTAAAAAAGAAAAAATATACTCACCAACAATCTGGCGGAGAACGGTCCTCTTCGTTCCAAGTAGGCATCCACAGGGTTAAAAAAAGACCCAAAAAACTAAACAACCCGGTCCTTGCAACTAAAGGGTATACATGTTTACACATGTATTCCCTTTCTCTGAATGCCGGGACCCCTCTTGACTCCTGTCACTAGAGGACCCGGAAGCCAATCAGGGAGCACCACGTCATAGCGCTCTCCTGATTGGCTGTGCGCTCCTGGCCTGACAATCAGGCCGGGAGTGCTTAGGCCAGGCATGTCCAAACTGCGGCCCTCCAGCTGTTGAGAAACTAAACATCCCAGCCTGCCCTGACACAGCTTTAGCATTCTCTGACAGCAAAACTGTGGCAGGGCATCTTGGGATTTGTAGTTTTACAACAGCTGGAGGGCCGCAGTTTGGACATGCATGGCTTAGGCAATAATAGGATTTTAATTATCTACAGGTAAATCAGTTTCTCGCAGTCCGTAGAAGATGCTGGGGTCCACATTAGTACCATGGGATATAGACGGGTCCACTAGGAGCCACTGGCACTTTAAGAGTTTGATAGTGTGGGCTGGCTCCTCCCTCTATGCCCCTCCTACCAGACTCAGTTTAGAAAATGTGCCCAGAGGAGCCGGTCACAGCTAGGGGAGCTCTACACAGCTTCTTTAGTTTTATTATTTTCGTAGAGTTATTTTAGGCACAGGGACGCTGCTGGCAACAGCCTCCCTGCTTCATGGGACTAAGGTGGAGTGGGGGGGAGTAGTGTCCGTCCCGAGAGGTCTGAGCCACTATCTCCGCTGACAGGATATTAGCTCCTGAGGGTGCTGATCGCTAGCCACCCCAGGTGACCGCTCACTCCCGCAGCATGCCGCCATTCCCTTACAGAGCCAGAAGATTTTGGTGGTGAGTCAGGTGTCCCGCGAGCGCATGCGTGTGTGTGTGTGTCAGGTGTCCCGCGCGCGCGTGCCTGTGTGTCAGGTGTCGCGCCTGTATGTGTGTGTCAGGTGCTGCTTTTTTATGCGTTAGCTGCCGCGTGTTTGTTAGGTGTCGCGCCTGTATATGTGTGGGAGCCAGGTGCTGCGCGTGTGTGTATGTGGGTGCCGGGTGCTGCGCGTGTGTGCTTGTGGGTGCCGGGTGCTGCGCGTGTGTGGGTGCAGCGTGTGTGTGTGTGTGGGTGCCGGGTGCTGCACGTGTGTGTGTGGGGGTGCCGGGTTCTGCGCGATCGAGTGTGTGTGGGTGCCGGGTGCTGCACGCGCGAATGTGTGTGTGGGTGCCTGGAGCCTGTGTGTGTGTGTGTGTGTGTGTGTGTGTCTGTGTGTGTGTGTGTGTGTGTGTGTGTCAGGTGCTGCATACCTGTGTGTGTGTCAGGTGCTGCATGCCTGTGTATGTCAAGTGCTGCATGCCTGTGTGTCAGGTGCTGCATGTTTATATTAGTGTGTCAGCTGTTGCGCTTTTGTGTGAGTCAGGTGTTGCGCGTGTATGTGTGTGTGTGTCAGGTGTTGCAAATGTATGTGTGTGTGTGTGTGTGTGTGTGTGTGTCGGGTGCTGCATGCCTGTGTGTGTGTGTGTGTGTGTGTGTCGGGTGCTGCATGCCTGTGTGTGTGTGAGGTGCTCCATGCCTGTGTGTGTGTGTGTGTGTGTCAGGTGCTGCATGCCTGTGTGTGTGTCAGGTGCTGCATGCCTGTGTGTGTGTGTGTGTGTGTGTGTGTCAGGTGCTGCATGCCTGTGTGTGTGTGTGTGTGTGTGTGTGTGGTGCTGCATGCCTGTGTGTGTGTCAAGTGCTGCATGCCTGTGTGTGTGTGTGTGTGTGTGTGTGTGTGTGTGTGTGTCAGGTGCTGCATGCCTGTGTATGTCAGGTGCTGCATGCCTGTGTGTGTGTGTGTGTGTGTCAGGTGCTGCATGTTTATATTAGTGTGTCAGTTGTTGCGCTTGTGTGTGAGTCAGGTGTTGCGCGTGTATGTGTTTGTGTGTCAGGTGTTGCTAATGTATGTGTGTGTGTGTGTGTGTGTGTGTGTGTGTCAGGTGCTGCATGCCTGTGTGTGTGTGTGTGTGTGTGTGTGTCAGGTGCTGCATGCCTGTGTGTGTGTGTGTGTGTGTGTGTGTGTGTCAGGTGCTGCATTCCTGTGTGTGTGTGTGTGTGTGTGTGTGTGTGTGTCAGGTGCTGCATGCGTGTGTGTGTGTGTGTGTGTGTGTGTGTGTGTGTGTGTGTGTCAGGTGCTGCATGCCTGTGTATGTCAGGTGCTGCATGCCTGGGTGTGTCAGGTGCTGCATGTTTATATTAGTGTGTCAGCTGTTGCGCTTGTGTGTGAGTCAGGTGTTGCACGTGTTTGTGTGTGTGTTAGGTTTTGTGCGTGTTAAATGCCATGTGTGTGGGTGTCAGGCGCCGCATGTGTATATTAGTGTGTCTGATGCTGTGCCTATGTGTATGTGTGTGTCAGGTGCTGCTTTTGTGTGTGTCAAGTGCTGCGTGTGTGTTAAATGCCGCTTCCCCCTCCCACACACACATACCGAGATCTCTGGATCTGCTCTCACTCCTGAGAAGCACTGTCTTCCACAGATGCTGGCAGGTTGTCACCGGCTCTGCTGTAAGCGTTCAACGACTGTCAGCATGCACTGCTTGTATGACTGCAGATCAGTGGTACCCCTCATACCCCTATATAAAAAAAAGGCGCAGGGGACTGTACGGGGGGCGGCACGGAGGGCACAGGACTGTACGGGGGATCGACACTCAGGACGCAGGGGACTATACAGTGGGGAAATGCACAGGGCGCACGGAACTGTGTAGGCGGCGACACATGGTACAGGGGACTGTCAGGGAGGGATGACACGCAAGGTGCAGGGTACTGTATGGGGGCAACACGTAGGGCGCAGGGACTTACTGGGGGGCACGCAGAGGACTGTAAGGGTGGGGGCGACATGAAGGGGACTGTACAGGGGGGTCAACACCTGGGGCACAGGGGACTGTATAGGGAGGCGGCACGCAGGATGCAGGGAAATGTACAGTGGAGCAAAACGCAGGGCGCAGGGGATTTTACAGGGAGGGGGAAACGCAGGACACATGAGGACTATATGGGGATATGACACGCAGAGCACTGTGGACTGTACAGGAAGTGACACGTAGAGCACGGGACTGTACAGGAGGTGACACGCAGGGCTCAGGGAACTGTACGGGGGATGGTGACATGCAGAGCGCAGGGGACAGTACCGGATGAAAGCAACACGCAGTGTGCAGGGGATTGTACTGAAGGGGGCAACACGCAGAGCGCAAGGGACTGTACTGAAGGGGCGACACACAGGGTGCAGGGGATGACAACACGCAGGGGAGTGTACCGGGGTAGGGTGACATTCAGGACGCAGAGGACTGTACGTGTGTGTGTGTGTGTGGGGTGGCACATAGGGCACAGTGTCTGGGAAAGCGACACGCAGGGCACAGGACATGGGGAAAGCAACACGCAGGGTGCAGGGAACTGTGTAGGGGGGGACATGCAGGTAGCAGGGGACTGTATGGGGAGCGACACCTAGGGTGCAAGGAACTGTATGGGGGGCAGCACGCAGGGGACTGGTTAGGGGGTAACACACAGGGACTGTATGAGGGAGCATCACGCAGGGCGCTCTATGTGGGTGGCAACACGCAGGGGATTGTACAGAGGGCGACATGCAGGGGAGTGTACGGGGGGTGACATGCAGGGCGCAGGGGACAGTACTGGGGAAAAGAGACATGCAGGGCGCAGACGTCAGTACCGGGGGAAAGGGACATGCAGGGCGATGAGGGTGACATGTAGGACACAGGGGACTGTACTGAAGGGGGCGAAACAGAGCACAGGGGACCGTACAGGAGGGGTGACATGAAGGGCACAGAGGACTGTATGGGGGGGAGGAGACACATGGGAATGTACATGGGGCAGCATGCACAGCATAGGGGACTGTATGGGGGGCGACATGCAGGGGTCTGTACAGGGGGGATGGTGTTACACACAGGGGACTGTATGGGGGGGAAGACACGCAGGGGACTGTACAGGACAACATGCAGGGCATAGGGGACTGTATGGGGAGTCGAAACAGGGTACTGTATGGGTGGGGGCAACGCGCAGGGGACTACCAGGCTGAGCGACATGCAGGAGACTGTTTGGGGGAGCCATATACATGGGGGAGGGGAGCGACTTGTAACAATCTGGGCAGCACGCACCTGGTGAGAAGGAGCAGGATCAGGCATGAAGGAGTACACCGATGGTTATCCCTGTTTAGAGTGATCCTAGGCGCTGGGTGCATAGACAGAGATGAAAGGCAGTCAAAGGGGAGGGCTGTCAATGAACATATCCGGGCACCTGCAGGAAGGATCAGTGGGGGCGCCAGGCACACAGCATGGGGGTATAAAGCGGGGGCGCCGGGCACACAGCACGGGAGGAGGAGCGGGGAAGCCAGGCACAAAGCAATGGGGTGGAGCCGAGAACACAGCACGGGGGAGTGGAGTGGTAGGGGGAGCCAGGCACACAAAATGGAGGGTGGAGCGGGGCAACCAGGCACACAGAACGGAGGGGGGAGCAGGGGAGCCAGGCTCACAGAAGAAGGGGGAGACGGGCACACACAGAAGGGGGGAGCCGGGCACACAGCACGGAGGGAGGAGCCGGGCACACAGAAGGGGGGGAGCCGGGCACACAGCACGGGGGAGGCGCGGGTGTAGGAGGAGATGGGCACATGGAACGGAGGGTGGAGCGAGGCAGCCAGGCACACGGAACGAAGGGTGAAGCGGGGCAGCCAGGCACACGGAACGGAGGATGGAGCAGGGCAGCCAGGCACACAGAACGAGGGTGGGGGGGTGGAATGGGGCAGCCAGGCACACGGAACGGGGGGGGGGTAGAGGCGTGGGGGAGCTGGGCACATGGAAGGGGGGGAAGTGGGCACAAAGACCGGGAGGGAGCAGGGCACACAGCACGGGGGGAGGTGCGGGGGAATCGGGCACACAGCATAGAGGGAAGGAGTCGAGAACACGGCACGGGGGGGTGCCAGGCACACAGAACGGAGGGGGGAGCCAGGCACCCATAATGGGGAGAGAATGAAGGAGCCAAGAACACAGCACGGCGGAAGGAGTGGGGGGCTGTGCAGACAGCACGGGGGGGGGGCGTAGATGGGGAGGCAGGCACACAGAAGGTGGGGAACGTGGGAGCCGGGCACACAGCACGGGGGGTGGAGCAGGGGAGCCAGGCACGGAGGGAGGAGCCGGGCACACAGAATGGAGGGAGGATCTAACTTACCAGGGGATCAGGCCCTGTGGGCCTGCCTACGCATGCACGTTACAGTGGCCTGGGTCCCAGTACCACCCTTTATTCACCAAGGGAGCACAATTTATTCTGGGCCTAATGCCCCCTAATTAACCACAGGCTAGAGGCCTGACACTTAGCCACGGCCTGGTGCCCACTTATCAAGGGGCCTGCTGGGTGACCTGGGCCTAATGCCCAGGGTCACTATATTCCCTAATGGGCCACACATACACTAGGGCCTAATGCCCTCTATTACAGGCACAGGCCTAATATTGGCTCCGGGCCTAGAGCCTGCTTACTGTGCCCACAGGCCAGAGGCCTGACACTTGGCCAAGGGCCTGGTGCCCGCCTATCATGGGGCCTGCTGGGTGACATGAACCTAATGCCCAGGGTCACCTTATTCCCTAATTTGCCACTCGTCCTCTATCCTGAGTTATGCGTTCCCAAAAAACTTTCCATAGACTATATGGGAAAACCATCCTCAAAAGCCAAACAGGAAGTCGCAGAAAAAAACTGACAGTTGAAACTTTAGGTTACTCCCAATTCCTAATTTTTTATTATGTTGCCCTGAAATTTGGCAAGCAGCACCGGGTGACGATTCTACGCGTCCATGCCAAATTTCAGCTCAGTATGTCCAATCACTTTTGAGGTGTAGCCCATCAAACACCATGCCCCCATCTCAGAAGTTCCCTATGGGAGAATTCCGTTTGTTCGATTCAGCCTTAATATAAGGGCACGACCGTGCCCTTATAATAATATATATATATATATATATATACACACACACGTATATAACACAATGATATGAGAGCGCTGGTAAAGGTGTTCCTAGTTTAAACCATCCAAGATCTAGTTATTAACATGGTAGATACATTTATCAATAAAACACTGTTTTTTATATATATATATATATATATATAATTTATTCACAATGAGACAATTTACTGTACATAAAGGGATGCTGTGTTTTCCACCAAGGGGCTGCTGTGTCCATCCACCAAAGGGTTGCTGTGTCTGTCCATCCAGGGGTGCTCTGTCAATCTGGGGTGATCTGGCCCATTTTAAAACAAAAAAAAAGCCAAACTTTTTGGAGCCAGGACGTGTGGACTGAGAGCTGGTGAGGAAAGCCAGAGCCCTGAGACAAAGACAACCAGGACTGCCAGTGTCCAGCAAGAACCGATGTGTCTTGCCTGGATGGTCAATTTGTGATAATTGAAAAATTATCTATTGAAAAAGTCACAGGAAGTGACGAAATGCATTTAGGACTCCATAGATTGCTGAATCTCACTAAGGGAAGTTTTTCCAATTGACCCTATCAATAAGAGCTCCAGCCGCCAATCTCCTATGCTGCTTCAACTGCCGGCACTGAGATCAGCGAGGACACTGACAGCCGCTGTGACTACCCGCTGCTACCAACCAGGATGATTGCCGCCCATACCGAGGACGCTCAGTTAGGAAGCCCTCCAGCTCTCATCCATCAACGAGTCCCGATCGCAAGGATATAGAGAGCAGTGGCTTCAAACTGCAGCATTTGTCATAGAGATACACTACAGCGGGATTTTCTGATATGAACTACACTACAGTAATTTGGCACGTGGTGAGGCAGCTGAGGGTAATGGTCTATTATATATATTTATGATCTTTCTTTGGATTTCTTCCTCCAGCTGGATACTAACATTCATTTATTTGTATTCAATCAATGTGACTGCTACAAAAAATAACCACATAATTTCCTTATTGAGGCACATTGGATACATGTAGCATTGATATTGCAACAGAAACAACTGTGTATAGTTGCTATATGTGGATACAATTATTGTTTCTATGACTGTCTCTGAGGTTCCAGCATATTGATAAAAAACTATATATATATATATATATATATATATATGGTTGGTAGAAGGCGGCACTCAGGAGACTTTCACAAGTATAGAAACGTGCTTTGATGTACATCAACGTTTCGGGAGTCGCACTCCCTTCCTCAGGACACAGCAAAACAAGTGAGAAACAGTGCAAATACATTGATTAAATAACTTACCATCCCCTAGCTCGTCAACCTCCGTCACGGCCAGCGGCATCCCGGTCCACGGAGCCCGCACTTCCGGATTCGGCTGTACCCGCCCCGTGGACCGGGACGCCGCTGGCCGTGACGGAGGTTGACGAGCTAGGGGATGGTAAGTTATTTAATCAATGTATTTGCACTGTTTGTCACTTGTTTTGCTGTGTCCTGAGGAAGGGAGTGCGACTCCGAAACGTTGACGCACATTAAAGCACTTTACCATACTTGTGAAAGTCTCCTGAGTGCCGCCTTCTACCAACCATATATAGAGCTACTTTGCTCAGGGAGGGCACCGGAGCCGATACCCTGCGGGAATAAGGAGTGCTAGTCCAAGCATTGTGTTTTATATATATATATATATATATATATATATATATATTCTGTTGTGTTGAATATGTTTTTTTAAATATATTAAGAATTTTTATCAAACCACTGGTGCATATTGTGACCGATTACTGCCTGGTTTATAGGCGCAACCCTGTTTTATCCTTTGCTTATTCTCTAAATTGAAACTGGGACAGACTGGTTTCTAGGGTATGCTGCATATAAACCAATCATGATACAATCTCTGTAATTAAGGATATGTTACAAGAGGACATCTTTTATATGTGTACATATTAGAGATGAGCGGGTTCGGTTCCTCTGAATCCGAACCCCCCCGAACTTCAGCCTTTTTACACGGGTCCGAGGCAGACTCGGATCTTCCCGCCTTGCTCGGCTAACCCGAGCGCGCCCGAACGTCATCATCCCGCTGTCGGATTCTCGCGAGGCTCGTATTCTATCGCGAGACTCAGATTCTATATAAGGAGCCGCGCGTCGCCGCCATTTTCACACGTGCATTGAGATTGATAGGGAGAGGACGTGGCTGGCGTCCTCTCCGTTTAGATAGAGAGTGAGACACTTGATTTACTAGTAATTTAATTTTAGTAATTTTGGGGAGCATTAGGAGTACTCAGAGAGTGCAGAGTTTTGCTGATAGTTATACTAGTGACCACCAGTTTTATTTATTATTTAAAATCCGTTCTCTGCCTGAAAAAAAAACGATACACAGTCACATACCATATCTGTGCTCAGCCTCAGTGTGCTGCATGATAATATCATCTATGTATATCTGACTGTGCTGAGTGCTCGCTGCTCACACAGCTTAATTGTGGGGGAGACTGGGGAGCAGTTATAGCAGAAGTACATAACAGTGCACACTTTTGCTGCCAGTGTGACTGACCAGTGACCACCAGTATATTGTCTGCCTGAAAAAGTTAAACACTCGTGTGGTGTTTTTTTTATTTTATTCTATAAACGCATTCTGCTGACAGACAGTGTCCAGCAGGTCCGTCATTCATTATATTATAATATATACCTGCAGTAGTGATATATATATATTTTTTTATATCATTATCATCCAGTCTATACTAGCAGACGCAGTACGGTAGTCCACGGCTGTAGCTACCTCTGTGTCGGCAGTGCTCGTCCATAATTGTATACCTACCTGTGGTGGGTTTTTTTTTTCTATCTTCTTCATACTAGTAGTTTAGGAGTCTGCTGCTGACAGTGTCCAGCAGGTCCGTCATTATATAATATATACCTGTCCTGCAGTAGTGATATATATATTTTTTATATCATTATCATCCAGTCTATACTAGCAGACGCAGTACGGTAGTCCACGGCTGTAGCTACTTCTGTGACGGCAGTGCTCGTCCATAATTGTATACCTACCTGTGGTGGGGTTTTTTTTTCTATCTTCTTCATACTAGTAGTTTAGGAGTCTGCTGCTGACAGTGTCCAGCAGGTCCGTCATTATATAATATATACCTGTCCTGCAGTAGTGATATATGTATATTTTTTATATCATTATCATCCAGTCTATACTAGCAGACGCAGTACGGTAGTCCACGGCTGTAGCTACCTCTGTGTCGGCAGTCACTCGTCATCCATAAGTATACTAGTATCCATCCATCTCCATTGTTTACCTGAGGTGCCTTTTAGTTGTGCCTATTAAAATATGGAGAACAAAAATGTTGAGGTTCCAAAAATAGGGAAAGATCAAGATCGACTTCCACCTCGTGCTGAAGCTGCTGCCACTAGTCATGGCCGAGATGATGAAATGCCATCAACGTCGTCTGCCAAGGCCGATGCCCAATGTCATAGTACAGAGCATGTAAAATCCAAAACACCAAATATCAGTAAAAAAAGGACTCAAAAATCTAAAATAAAATCGTCGGAGAAGCGTAAACTTGCCAATATGCCATTTACCACACGGAGTGGCAAGGAACGGCTGAGGCCCTGGCCTATGTTCATGGCTAGTGGTTCAGCTTCACATGAGGATGGAAGCACTCAGCCTCTCGCTAGAAAAATGAAAAGACTTAAGCTGGCAAAAGCACAGCAAAGAACTGTGCGTTCTTCGAAATCACAAATCCACAAGGAGAGTCCAATTGTGTCGGTTGCGATGCCTGACCTTCCCAACACTGGACGTGAAGAGCATGCGCCTTCCACCATTTGCACGCCCCCTGCAAGTGCTGGAAGGAGCACCCGCAGTCCAGTTCCTGATAGTCAGATTGAAGATGTCAGTGTTGAAGTACACCAGGATGAGGAGGATATGGGTGTTGCTGGCGCTGGGGAGGAAATTGACCAGGAGGATTCTGATGGTGAGGTGGTTTGTTTAAGTCAGGCACCCGGGGAGACACCTGTTGTCCGTGGGAGGAATATGGCCATTGACATGCCTGGTGAAAATACCAAAAAAATCAGCTCTTCGGTGTGGAAGTATTTCAACAGAAATGCGGACAACATTTGTCAAGCCATGTGTTGCCTTTGTCAAGCTGTAATAAGTAGGGGTAAGGACGTTAACCACCTCGGAACATCCTCCCTTATACGTCACCTGCAGCGCATTCATCATAAGTCAGTGACAAGTTCAAAAACTTTGGGCGACAGCGGAAGCAGTCCACTGACCAGTAAATCCCTTCCTCTTGTAACCAAGCTCACGCAAACCACCCCACCAACTCCCTCAGTGTCAATTTCCTCCTTCCCCAGGAATGCCAATAGTCCTGCAGGCCATGTCACTGGCAATTCTGACGAGTCCTCTCCTGCCTGGGATTCCTCCGATGCATCCTTGCGTGTAACGCCTACTGCTGCTGGCGCTGCTGTTGTTGCTGCTGGGAGTCGATGGTCATCCCAGAGGGGAAGTCGTAAGACCACTTTTACTACTTCCACCAAGCAATTGACTGTCCAACAGTCCTTTGCAAGGAAGATGAAATATCACAGCAGTCATCCTGCTGCAAAGCGGATAACTGAGGCCTTGGCATCCTGGGCGGTGAGAACCGTGGTTCCGGTATCCATCATTACTGCAGAGCCAACTATAGACTTGTTTGAGGTACTGTGTCCCCGGTACCAAATACCATCTAGGTTCCATTTCTCTAGGCAGGCGATACCGAAATGTACACAGACCTCAGAAAAAGACTCACCAGTGTCCTAAAAAATGCAGTTGTACCCAATGTCCACTTAACCACGGACATGTGGACAAGTGGAGCAGGGCAGACTGAGGACTATATGACTGTGACAGCCCACTGGGTGGATGTATGGACTCCCGCCGCAAGAACAGCAGCGGCGGCACCAGTAGCAGCATCTCGCAAACGCCAACTCTTTCCTAGGCAGGCTACGCTTTGTATCACCGCTTTCCAGAATACGCACACAGCTAAAAACCTCTTACGGCAACTGAGGAAGATCATCGCAGAATGGCTTACCCCAATTGGACTCTCCTGTGGATTTGTGGCATCGGACAACGCCAGCAATATTGTGTGTGCATTAAATATGGGCAAATTCCAGCACGTCCCATGTTTTGCACATACCTTGAATTTGGTGGTGCAGAATTATTTAAAAAAATGAGAGGGGCATGCAAGAGATGTTGTCGGTGGCCAGAAGAATTGCGGGACACTTTCGGCGTACAGGCACCACGTACAGAAGACTGGAGCAACACCAAAAACGCCTGAACCTGCCCTGCCATCATCTGAAGCAAGAAGTGGTAACGAGGTGGAATTCAACCCTCTATATGCTTCAGAGGTTGGAGGAGCAGCAAAAGGCCATTCAAGCCTATACAACTGAGCACGATATAGGAGGTGGAATGCACCTGTCTCAAGCGCAGTGGAGAATGATTTCAACGTTGTGCAAGGTTCTGCAACCTTTTGAACTTGCCACACGTGAAGTCAGTTCAGACACTGCCAGCCTGAGTCAGGTCATTCCCCTCATCAGGCTTTTGCAGAAGAAGCTGGAGACATTGAAGGAGGAGCTAACACAGAGCGATTCCGCTAGGCATGTGGGACTTGTGGATGGAGCCCTTAATTCGCTTAACAAGGATTCACGGGTGGTCAATCTGTTGAAATCAGAGCACTACATTTTGACCATCGTGCTCGATCCTAGATTTAAAACCTACCTTGGATCTCTCTTTCCGGCAGACACAAGTCTGCAGGGGTTCAAAGAACTGCTGGTGAGAAAATTGTCAAGTCAAGCGGAACGCGACCTGTCAACATCTCCTCCTTCACATTCTCCCGCAACTGGGGGTGCGAGGAAAAGGCTCAGAATTCCGAGCCCACCCGCTGGCGGTGATGCAGGGCAGTCTGGAGCGACTGCTGATGCTGACATCTGGTCCGGACTGAAGGACCTGCCAACGATTACGGACATGTCGTCTACTGTCACTGCATATGATTCTCTCCCCATTGAAAGAATGGTGGAGGATTATATGAGTGACCGCATCCAAGTAGGCACGTCAGACAGTCCGTACGTATACTGGCAGTAAAAAGAGGCAATTTGGAGGCCCTTGCACAAACTGGCTTTATTCTACCTAAGTTGCCCTCCCACAAGTGTGTACTCCGAAAGAGTGTTTAGTGCCGCCGCTCACCTTGTCAGCAATCGGCTTACGAGGTTACTTCCAGAAAATGTGGAGAAGATGATGTTCATTAAAATGAATTATAATCAATTCCTCCATGGAGACATTCACCAGCAGCAATTGCCTCCACAAAGTACACAGGGAGCTGTGATGGTGGATTCCAGTGGGGACGAATTGATAATCTGTGAGGAGGGGGATGTACACGGTGATGAATCGGAGGATGATGATGAGGTGGACATCTTGCCTCTGTAGAGCCAGTTTGTGCAAGGAGAGATTAATTGCTTCTTTTTTGGTGGGGGTCCAAACCAACCCGTCATTTCAGTCACAGTCGTGTGGCAGACCCTGTCACTGAAATGATGGGTTGGTTAAAGTGTGCATGTCCTGTTTATACAACATAAGGGTGGGTGGGAGGGCCCAAGGACAATTCCATCTTGCACCTCTTTTTTCTTTCATTTTTCTTTGCGTCATGTGCTGTTTGGGGAGTGTTTTTTGGAAGGGCAAGCCTGCGTGACACTGCAGTGCCACTACTAGATGGGCCAGGTGTTTGTGTCGGACACTAGGGTCGCTGAGCTTACTCACACAGCTACCTCATTGCGCCTCTTTTTTTCTTTGCGTCATGTGCTGTTTGGGGAGTGTTTTTTGGAAGGGCCATCCTGCCTGACACTGCAGTGCCACTCCTAGATGGGCCAGGTGTTTGTGTCGGCCACTAGGGTCGCTGAGCTTAGTCACACAGCTACCTCATTGCGCCTCTTTTTTTTCTTCTTTGCGTCATGTGCTGTTTGGGGAGTATTTTTTGGAAGGGCCATCCTGCCTGACACTGCAGTGCCACTCCTAGATGGGCCAGGTGTTTGTGTCGGCCACTTGGGTCGCTGAGCTTAGTCACACAGCTACCTCATTGCGCCTCTTTTTTTCTTTGCGTCATGTGCTGTTTGGGGAGTGTTTTTTGGAAGGGCCATCCTGCGTGACACTGCAGTGCCACTCCTAGATGGGCCAGGTGTTTGTGTCGGCCACTTGGGTCGCTGAGCTTAGTCATCCAGCGACCTCGGTACAAATTTTAGGACTAAAAATAATATTGTGAGGTGTGAGGTGTTCAGAATAGACTGAAAATGAGTGGAAATTATGGTTATTGAGGTTAATAATACTTTGGGATCAAAATGACCCCCAAATGCTATGATTTAAGCTGTTTTTTAGGGTTTTTTGAAAAAAACACCCGAATCCAAAACACACCCGAATCCGACAAAAAAAATTCGGTGAGGTTTTGCCAAAACGCGTTCGAACCCAAAACACGGCCGCAGAACCGAACCCAAAACCAAAACACAAAACCCGAAAAATTTCCGGTGCACATCTCTAGTACATATAGCCATTCGCACTATTAGGGTAATTTAGTATCAATTTGTGATAAGCCTATATAATTTTTTTTACATGTATGTGCAATATGAAGTAAAATTGAATTGTTTTTAATGATACTGCACTATCTGCACCCCCTTTGCTTGTTGTTTCAGAAATATAAACTACCCTTGAGGAATGGTGAATAAGGGAGCAGTGGCATCTGCAAACCAAGTGGATGCTATATGGACTTTTATATGATTAACAAATACTAAAATTTGTGCTTGATACGGTTTGTACTATGGAGGTAATTCTGAGTTGATCGCAGCAGGAACTTTGTTAGCAGTTGGGCAAAACCATGTGCACTGCAGGGAAGGCAGATATAACCTGTGCAGAGAGAGTTAGATTTGGGTGGGTTATTTTGTTTCTGTGCAGGGTAAATACTGGCTGCTTTATTTCTACACTGCAATTTAGATTGCAGATTTAACACACCACACCCAAATCTAACTCTCTCTGCACATGTTTTATCTGCCCCCCCTGCAGTGCACATGGTTTTGCCCAACTGCTAACAAAGTTCCTGCTGCGATCAACTCAGAATTATCCCCTATATACTGTGATTGAATATATACATATATATATGTAGATATTATACACTACAGTCTGACCGGCATTGTCACAGAAAAATAATAGTATAATACACTGGAGTGTAGCACATACATATACATATACATATATATATATATATATATATATGTGTGTGTGTGTATGTATATATACCTTGACAAAGGGGCTACGGGCCCCGAAACGTTGGAATAACAGTGTTTGTTATGCCTTAAATTCAAGAATTTCATCACAACAAGCCCCGGAGTGCCGCTGCTTTTGTTCTTTATATATATATATATATATATATATATATATATGTGTGTGTGTATGTGCTACACTCCAGTGTATTATACTATTATTTTTCTGTGACAATGCCAGTCAGACTGCAGTGTATAATATCTACATTGTGACCCTGTAGGTGGTCGAACCCCAGGGGTATTTTGTTGTACATAAAGGGGTGCTGTGTTGTCAATCAAGGGCTGCTGTGTACATCAGTCAGGAGGCTGCTGTGTCTGTCCATCAAGGGGCTGCAGTGTCTATCAAGGGGTGCTCTGTCAATCTAGGGCTATTCTGCCCCAGTGTAAACAAAATAAAACCTAAAAATATATTTGAATTTTTTTTTATGCTTTACCCCAGTGTACTATAATATTATTTTTCTGTGACAATCATACAGTGCAGTGAATCATACACGTATTGTATGACATTGTATGTGGAAGTAAACTGCAGTGTTATATTATTATTTCTGACTTATACACATATTTTGTGACACTGTAGGTGGAAGTGAACTGCAGTGTTATAGTATTATTTCTGACTCATACACATATTTTGTGACACTGTAGGTGGAAGTGAACTGCAGTGTTATAGTATTATTTCTGACTCATACACATATTTTTTGACACTAGGTGGAAGTGAACTGCAGTGTTATATTATTATTTCTGACTCATGCATGTATTGTGTGATACTGTAGGTGGAAGTGAACCACAGTGTTATATTATTATTTCTTACTCATACACGTATTGTGTGAAACTGTAGGTAAAAGTGAAGTGCATTGTTTTTTTTTTGTCATTTCTGACTGATACATGTATTGTGTGAAACTGTAGGTGGAAATGAACCACACTGATATATTATTTCTGACTCAAACACATATTGTGACATTGCAGGTTGTAATTTTTTTGTACAATTTGTGGTGTGTGCTGTACCCCACTTCATTCATGTCTGCTGATAGATATGGAGGATGAACAACTGAGAAGAGTGCAGTAATACACGTACTAGTGCTGCAGCTGCCATCAGTCATGACAATACAAGTCCGTCAATGTCAGCTACTAAAGCCGAGGCCCAAGGGTATATAGGTCTTAAGTAAGGGCATGTAAAATAAAAAAAGAAATATACTTTTACAGTGGTAAAGATAAAAACATTAAAAGTAAAGTTAGCTACAGAGAAACAAAATTGGCACTATGCCATTAACCACACAAAGTGGAATTGAAAGACTTTATTTCTCTGACGTCCTAGTGGATGCTGGGTACTTCGTAAGGACCATGGGGTATAGACGGGCTCCGCAGGAGACTGGGCACTCTCAAAAGAAAGATTAGGTACTATATCTGGTGTGCACTGGCTCCTCCCTCTATGCCCCTCCTCCAGACCTCAGTTAGTATCTGTGCCCGGCCAGAGCTGGATGCACCCTAGGGGCTCTCCTGAGCTTCCTAGAAAAGAAAGTATTTGTTAGGTTTTTTATTTTCAGTGAGATCTGCTGGCAACAGACTCACTGCTACGTGGGACTGAGGGGAGAGAAGCGAACCTACCTGCTTGCAGCTAGCTTGGGCTTCTAAGGCTACTGGACACCATTAGCTCCAGAGGGATCGAACACAGGCCCAGTCCTCGGTCGTCCGGTCCCGGAGCCGCGCCGCCGTCCCCCTTGCAGAGCCAGAAGAACGAAGAGAAGTTGAAAATCGGCGGCTGAAGACTCCGGTCTTCATTAAGGTAGCGCACAGCACCGCAGCTTTGAGCCATTGCTCCCTTAGCACACCACACACTCCGGTCACTGATGGGTGCAGGGCGCTGGGGGGGGGGCGCCCTGGGCAGCAATTAGATTACCTTACTTGGCGAAAAGCACATAATACAGTCTGATAAACTGTATATGTGCATTAACCCCCGCCATTAAAGTACATAAAAGGACAGAAGCCCGCCGCTGAGGGGGGCGGGCGTTCTTCCTCAGCACACCGGTGCCATTTTCTCTTCACAGCTCAGCTGGAAGGAAGCTCCCCAGGCTCTCCCCTGCAGTATCCTGGTACACAAAGGGTAAAAAAGAGAGGGGGGGGCACATCAATTTAGGCGCAAAACTGTGTTTATAAGCTGCTATAGGGGAAACATCACTCAGTATAGTGTACATCCCTGTATTATATAGTGCTGTGGTGTGTGCTGGCATACTCTCTCTCTGTCTCTCCAAAGGGCCTGGTGGGGGAACTGTCTTCAAATAGAGCATCCCCTGTGTGTGTGGTGTGTCGGTACGTGTGTGTCGACATGTCTGAGGTAAAAGGCTCCTCTAAGGAGGTGATAGAGCGGATAAGTGTGTGGGAGGGTGTCTCCGTCAACAACGCCGACACCTGTTTGGATATGTGTAAGTGCTGAGGTAAAATTATTGCACAAAAGGTTAGGGAACAGAAAGGAAATCTACCCTGGTCTGTCCCTATGTTACAGAGTCCTTCAGAGTCTCTCTATGCTCACTATCCAAAATAACAAAGTATCGACACGGAGTTTAACTCCACTGTTGACTACGATAATGCAAAGTTACAGCCAAGAGGGCTAAAATATATTCAATATATGATTATTGGAATAAAAGATGATTTGTTAAGGGGAAGAATGTTGAGGTAAATTTCCCTCCTCTCATGAGGAAAAAGAGCGGGAATCTCCAGACAAGAGACGGCAGCTTCCCACAAGAGAATTCTCAGGCTGTATCCTTTCCCCACTAGGGCCAGGATGTGTTGAGAATCTTCCCCTTGGGTGTCCTGTTTGCACTAGCTATTCTCAGGGATCCTGCAGATAGTGTGCACATTCTAGTATACTACCCAGACCGGCGATTGTGTCGGCATGGGTTTATAGCGCTGTGGCAGCATGGACAGGTACCTTATCAGCAGAGATTGAGACCCTAGTATGCATATAAATATTTTAAGATGCTGTCTTAAGTGATAGATATATAATTATAAAGCATGCCCAAAGGGACATGAGTATACTGGGTCCTAGAGACAAAAGCTATGTCGATTTCTGCTTGACGTGTCCTGTAGAATATACATTGGACAGATGATGCTGACTTAAGAGGCATATGGAAGGCTGAGGATTGTGTGGAGAAAGGTTCTCGGGCCTGGTCTCCACAGCTATAGCTGGTAATTCTGATATTTTGCCTTATATTCCTGCACAGCCTAGGAAAGCACGACATTATTAAATGCAGCTTTTCGAATAAAGAAACAAGAAAGTCTGAGGTGCGTCTTTTCTTGTCAGAGCCGGGGGCAGAGGAAAGAAGCTGTACAACACAGCTAGTCCCCAGGAACAGAAGTCCTCCCCGGCCTCTACAAAAATCCACCGCATGTCGCTGGGGCTCCACAGGCGGAGCTAGGCCCGGTGGGGACACGCCTTCGTAAATTCAGCCACAAGTGGGTTCACTCCCTATTAGATCCCTGGGCAATAGAAATTGTATCGCAGGAATACAGGCTGGACTGTGAGAAGATGCCCCCTCACCGAGGACCCGGCGGGCTTCCCCCCAAGAGAGCAAGCCAGTGTTAACTGCAATTCGTAAATTGTATCTTCAACAGGTGGTGGTCAAGTGTCCTCTCTTTCAACAAGAGGGTGTTATTATTCGACCATGTTATAATCCCGAAACCAGACGGTTCGGTTAGACCCATATTGAATTAAAATCCCTGAACATATACCTGAAAAGGTTCAGGTTCAAGATGGAATCGCTAAGAGCGGTCATTGCAAGCCTGAAATGAATCGGGACATAAGGGATGCATACCTTCATTTCCCCATTTATCCACCTCATCAGGCGTACCTCAGAATTGCGGTACGGGATTGTCATTACCAATTTCACAAAGGTAATGGCGGATATGATGGTGCTCCTGCGGAATCAAGGTGTCACTATTATCACATACTTGGATGATCTCCTCATAAAAGCGAGATCAAGAGAGCAGTTGCTGGACAACGTATCACCTTCTCTGGAAGTGAAACGGCAACACGACTGGATTCTATATATTCCGAAGTCGCAGTTGGTTCCTACAGCTCATCTGCCTCGCCTAGGCATGATCCTAGACACAGACCAGAAGAGGGTTTATCTCCCGATAGAGAGAGCTCAGGAGCTCATGACACTGGTCAGGAATCTATTGAAAACCAAAACAGGTGTCAGTGCATCACTGCACTCGAGTCCTGGGAAGGATGATGGCATCATACGAGGCCATCCCCTTCGGCTGGTTCCATGCAAGGACATTGGAACTTACTGGACAAGTGGTCCGGATCACATCTTCAGATGCATCGGTTAATCACCCTATCCCCCAGGGCCAGGGTGTCTCTCCTGTGGTGGCTGCGGAGTGCTCACCTTCTCGAGGCCGCAGATTCGGCATTCAGGACTGGGTCCTGGTGACCACGGATGCAAGCCTCCGAGGGTGGGGGGCAGTTACACAGGGAAGAAAATTCCAAGGTTTGTGGTAAAGCCAACAGACTTGCCTTCACATCAATATCCTGGAACTAAGGGCCATATACAACGCCCTAAGTCAAGCGGAGTTCCTGCTTCGCGACCAACCAGTTCTGATCCAGTCAGACCGCAGGGGCTCATGTAAACCGCCAGGGCGGCACAAGGAGCAGGGTGGCGAGGGTAGAAGCCACCAGAATTCTTAGCTGGGCGGAGAATCAAGTAAGCGCACTGTCAGCAGTGTTCATTCCGGGAGTGGACACGACCTCCACTCGGGAAAGTGGTGACTTCATCAGAAAGTCTTCACGCAGTTTTGCAAATTGATGGAAACTGCCTCAGGTGGACTACATGGCCTCCCACCTCAATAAAAAGATAAAAAAGGTTTTACGCTGGGTCAAGGGACTCTCAGGCGATAGCTGTGGTCGCACTAGTAACACCGTGGGTGTTCCAGTCGGTCTACATATTCCCTCCTCTTCCTCTCAGACCCAAGGGCTGAGAATTGTAATAAACGGAGGAGTGTGAACAATATTCTTTGCTCCGGATTGGCCAAGAAGGACTCGGTACCCGGAACTGCAAGAAATGCTCTCAGAGGACCCATGGCCTCTGCTTCTCAGTCAGGACATGTTGCAACAGGGACCCTGTCTGATCCAAGACTTACCGCGGCTGCGTTGGACGGCATGGCGGTTGAACGCCGGATCCTAGCGGAAAAGGGCATTCCGGATGCAGAATTTCCTACGCTGATAAAGGCAAGGAAAGACGTGACAGCAAGACTTTTTCACTGTATATGGCGAAAATAGGTTGCTTGGTGTGTGGCCGGGAAGGCCCTACAGAGGAATTCCAGGGGGGTCGATTCCTGCACTTCCTACAGTCAGGAGTGACTATGGGCCTAAAACTAGGATCCATAAAGGCCAAGATTTCGGCCCTATCCCTTTTTCTCTCAAAAAGAACTGGCTTCACTGCCTGAAGTTCGGACGTTGTTACAGGGGTGCTGCATATTCAGCCCCTTTTGTGCCTCCAGTGGCACCTTGGGATCTTAACGTGTGTTGGATTCATAAAATGCCACTGGTTTGAGCCACTTAAGACTGTGGAGCTAAAATATCTCACGTGGAAAGTGGTCATACTTTTGGCCTTAGCTTGGACTAGGCGTGTGTCAGAATTGGCGGCTTTGTCATGTAAAAGCCCATATCTGATCTTCCATATGGAAACGGCAGAATGGAGGACTCGTCCCCAATTTCTCCCTAAGGTGGTATCATCGTTTAATTTGAACCAACCTATTGTGGTGCCTGCGGCTACTAGGGACTTGGAGGATTCCAAGTTGCTGGACGTAGTCTGGGCCCTGAAACTTTATGTTTCCAGGACGGCTAGAGTCAGAAAAACTGACTCGCTATTTATCCTGCATGCACCCAACAAGCTGGGTGCTCCTGCTTAAAAGCAGACTATTGCTCGCTGGATCTGTAGCACGATTCAGCTTGCACATTCTGCGGCTGGACTGCCGCATCCTAAATCAGTAAAAGCCCATTCCACGAGGAAGGTGGGCTCTTCTTGGGCGGCTGCCCGAGGGGTCTCGGCTTTACAACTTTGCCGAGCTGCTACTTGGTCAGGTTCAAACACTTTTGCAAAATTCTACAAGTTTGATACCCTGGCTGAGGAGGACCTTGAGTTTGCTCATTCGGTGCTGCAGAGTCATCCGCACTCTCCCACCCGTTTGTGAGCTTTGGTATAATCCCCATGGTCCTTACGGAGTACCCAGCATCCACTAGGACGTCAGAGAAAATAAGAATTTACTCACCGGTAATTCTATTTCTCGTAGTCCGTAGTGGATGCTGGGAGCCCGTCCCAAGTGCGGACTCTCTGCAATATATGTATATAGTTATTGCTTAACTAAAGGGTTATTGTATGAGCCATCTGTTGAGAGAATCTCAGTTATTGTTCATACTGTTAACTGGGTATAGTTATCACGAGTTGTACGGTGTGATTGGTGTGGCTGGTATGAGTCTTACCCTGGATTCCAAATCCTTTCCTAGTAATGTCAGCTCTTCCGGGCACAGTTTCCCTAACTGAGGTCTGGAGGAGGGGCATAGAGGGAGGAGCCAGTGCACACCAGATATAGTACCTAATCTTTCTTTTAAGAGTGCCCAGTCTCCTGCGGAGCCCGTCTATACCCCATGGTCCTTACGGAGTACCCAGCATCCACTACGGACTATGAGAAATAGAATTACTGGTGAGTAAATTCTTATTTTATGACTGGTGGTTCTGCTTCTTGTGATGATGCAAGCCCTCCTTCCTGTAGAAGTTTTCATTTAAATGAAACTAGTTAAGGCACAGGATCCAACTGTGTGCTCAGAAACATCACAAATCCCTGAGGATCTAAGTGTGTCCACGGGTGCCTTGTTTGAGCTTGTTTGTGTAAATCAGGAACCAGTGGAAACAGATGTTGCCCATGATAAAAAAAAAGCCCATTGTCATGATAGGGCAAAAGACAAAAAAAATCCACCTCTTATTTGTGCAATTATTTCTACCCAAATCCAGACAACAACTGTCAAACCATCTGTACCCTTTGTAAAACCATAGTAAGTAGAGGTAGGGACCTTAACCACCTAGAAAAAAACTTTTGTGACATTTTCAACATTCAGCAAGTGCATGTCGGAGATTGCCACACCTGCAAGTACTGTTGAATTTGCCCTGCCATTAGCTGAAGCAAGAGCTAGAAACTACGTGGAATTCTACCTTTTATATGCTTCAGCATCAGTAAATTTTGATAAGGGATGCTTTGTAAGATGTGTCATTTTTAGATACTATAAGGTTTCTGGGGACTCTGAACATCTAACCAATATCTCAATGTCCATTGATGGCATTAAATAAAATAGATTATCTTCTATATGGTAACTAACATTACCTGTGTATTTAAGTCAATATCATACACTTGATAAATGTTATCTAATACTTTGTCCCTTTTTAGAAAGCAAATTGAGTGTGAAAATACAAAAAGGATCTAGAAAATGGTAGCTACATTTATTTAATGAAATTCTGATATTTTAAAATATACAAAAGGTTGAAGCATTGGTAAGATGATGATCGTTTGAGGGCAAGGGACAGGGGACCCCATTGGACATTTTTTTGTGCTTTCATATGTTTTTATGTTTGCAAAGACAGAGCAAGTAATAGATGGAGGACCTCATACATGAAACATACGCTTTTGTTGCATGTAATAGATATACCCCATGCTGTATGTATTAGGTATTGGGGCTGTGGTTTGAGCTGCCTGTGTTTTCCACTAATTGGCTCCCAGGGTTACACTGCTCTGCGTAAGACTGTGTGCTGGGGTCCATGCTGCAGTGTCATTGACCGTGAGTGGGTCTTATAAGGAATGAGTCCTCACCAAGTACTTTTTGACAATTATACAGTGGGATAATATTTTGGGTACCCCCTGGATTAAAGTCACCAAACTGCTTCAGACCATTACATTTGTTCAGAACATTGAAGGTTGAAAAAGTCGATGCGGTGAAAAGGTTGATGCAACAATGGTTGACAGAAAAATAGTCAATTTTTTTTGGCCCAATTATTGTATAATGCATGGCATGTGACCACCATCAGTACAAACACGCCCAATTCCTAAGAAGTTGAATCTAAGGGAATCATTCAGTAGCAGTTGCTACTGTGATGAGATCGCATCTGGCTGATTTTTGGGTCTTTGTGCACATGCGCAGGGCCTGTTCTGCGCACGCGCCACCCGGGAAAAGCGATTGCATCGCAATAATGTGAACACCTCTGTCTGATTGACAGTCAGGGGTGGTGACGCAGCATTGCAGGGGTGAGGCAATAGAAAAGTGGGCAGGCCTGGGCCATTTTTGGGGTGACATTACATGCGGGAGCCCACGCAGCCACTGCAAAACAAAACATTGCTACCCTGTGCCTGTCTTTCAGCCAGGCTGCGCAGGCAGGGGGCTATCCTTGTTTTGTGGGGTTTGCAATGTTTTCTCAATTGAATTGTGATCACATTTCTAGCGGCTATTTGCATACTGGGCAGTCTTGTCCTGTGTTGGGCGGCTCTCAGTATGCAATTCTAGGCAGTTGCAGTTTTGCTAAATTAGTTAAAGAGGATCACAAACACTACATTGGAAACATTAGAAGTATCAGTAATGACAGCTTTTTACTGTACAATACTTGAAAGAAAAGGTGGTCTACTTTTACAGGATTATGTTTTTCCTGAGAAAGATGTCATTGACATCAAATGCACAGATATAGTGCTGTGTACTTTGGCAGAGCCATGTCAATTACGTTTCAAACATTTCTCTGATATGCCATGTAATATTGAGTTTTGTTAAATGTTTATTGTTATATTGCACAGAATTTAATGTATATTATTTGTGTAACAGTTATATTATGTGATATTAGTTATAAAAATGTATGCCTATTTTGATAAATATTAAGCATAAACATAACTGGAAATTTATGGTACATCATTTAACTATGTATAACATAACGTTATGTAGAACTATTGCTATTATAAAGGGAAAAGTTGCCATTTACCTCATTTAACAAATGTATTTAAAAAAAAGTTTAATACCAAGGTTTTTTTAATTATTCATGGCCCATAGTCCTAACTTTTAAAAATATGTTTCTCTGATTTACCAAGTAGAATTGAGTTTATCCTTATTATCCCGGTCCACGGAGCCCGCACTTCCGGATTCGGCTGTACCCGCCCCGTGGACCGGGACGCCGCTGGCCGTGACGGAGGTTGACGAGCTAGGGGATGGTAAGTTATTTAATCAATGTATTTGCACTGTTTGTCACTTGTTTTGCTGTGTCCTGAGGAAGGGAGTGCGACTCCCGAAACGTTGACGCACATTAAAGCACTTTACCATACTTGTGAAAGTCTCCTGAGTGCCGCCTTCTACCAACCATATATAGAGCTACTTTGATCAGGGAGGTCACCGGACCGATACCCTGCGGGAATGAGGAGTGCCAGTCCAAGCATTGTGTTATATATATATATATATATTCTGTTTTGTTGAATATGTTTTTTCAAATATATTCAGAATTTTTATCAAACCACTGGTGCATATTGTGACCGATTACTGCCTGGTTTATAGGCACAACCCTGTTTTATCCTTTGCTTATTCTCTAAATTGAAACTGGGACAGACTGGTTTCTAGGGTATGCTGCATATAAACCAATCATGATACAATCTCTGTAATTAAGGATATGTTACAAGAGGACATCTTTTATATGTGTACATATAGCCATTCGCACTATTAGGGTATTTTAGTATCAATTTGTGATAAGCCTATATAATTTTTTTTACATGTATGTGCAATATGAAGTAAAATTGAATTGTTTTTAATGATACTGCACTATCTGCACCCCCTTTGCTTGTTGTTTCAGAAATATAAACTACCCTTGAGGAAGGGTGAATAAGGGAGCAGTGGCAGCTGCAAACCAAGTGGATGCTATATGGACTTTTATATGATTAACAAATACTAAAATTTGTGCTTGATACGGTTTGTACTATGGAGGTAATTCTGAGTTGATCGCAGCAGGAACTTTGTTAGCAGTTGTGCAGAGAGAGTTAGATTTGGGTGGGTTATTTTGTTTCTGTGCAGGGTAAATACTGGCTGCTTTATTTCTACACTGCAATTTAGATTGCAGATTGATCACACCACACCCAAATCTAACTCTCTCTGCACATGTTTTATCTGCCCCCCCTGCAGTGCACATGGTTTTGCCCAACTGCTAACAAAGTTCCTGCTGCGATCAACTCAGAATTATCCCCTATATACTGTGATTGAATATATACATATATATATGTAGATATTATACACTACAGTCTGACTGGCATTGTCACAGAAAAATAATAGTATAATACACTGGAGTGTAGCACATACATATATATATATATATATATATATGTATATATATATGTGTATGTATATATACCTTGACAAAGGGGCTACGGGCCCCGAAACGTTGGAATGACAGTGTTTGTTATGCCTTAAATTCAAGAATTTCATCACAACAAGCCCCGGAGTACCGCTGCTTTTGTTCTTTATATATATATATATATATATATATGTGTATGTGCTACACTCCAGTGTATTATACTATTATTTTTCTGTGACAATGCCAGTCAGACTGCAGTGTATAAAATCTACATTGTGACCCTGTAGGTGGTCGGACCCCAGGGGTATTTTGTTGTACATAAAGGGGTGCTGTGTTGTCAATCAAGGGCTGCTGTGTACATCAGTCAGGAGGCTGCTGTGTCTGTCCATCAAGGGGCTGCAGTGTCTATCAAGGGGTGCTCTGTCAATCTAGGGCTATTCTGCCCCAGTGTAAACAAAATAAAACCTAAAAATATATTTGAAATTTTTTTTATGCTTTACCCCAGTGTACTATAATATTATTTTTCTGTGACAATCATACAGTGCAGTGAATCATACACGTATTGTATGACATTGTATGTGGAAGTAAACTGCAGTGTTATATTATTATTTCTGACTCATACACATATTTTGTGACACTGTAGGTGGAAGTGAACTGTAGTGTTATAGTATTATTTCTGACTCATACACATATTTTTTGACACTAGGTGGAAGTGAACTGCAGTGTTATATTATTATTTATGACCCATGCATGTATTGTGTGATACTGTAGGTGGAAGAGAACCACAGTGTTATATTATTATTTCTTACTCATACACGTATTGTGTGAAACTTTAGGTAAAAGTGAAGTGCATTGTTTTTTTTTTTGTCATTTCTGACTGATACATGTATTGTGTGAAACTGTAGGTGGAAATGAACCACACTGATATATTATTATTTCTGACTCAAACACATATTGTGATATTGCAGGTTGTAATTTTTTTGTACAATTTGTGGTGTGTGCTGTATCCCACTTCATTCATGTCTGCTGATAGATATGGAGGATGAACAACTGAGAAGAGTGCAGGAAACACGTACTAGTGCTGCAGCTGCCATCAGTCATGACAATACAAGTCCGTCAATGTCAGCTATTAAAGCCGAGGCCCAAGGGTATATAGGTCTTAAGTAAGGGCATGTAAAATAAAAAAAGAAATATACTTTTACAGTGGTAAAGATACAAACATTAAAAGTAAAGTTAGCTACAGAGAAACAAAATTGGCACTATGCCATTAACCACACAAAGTGGAATTGAAAGACTTTATTTATGACTGGTGGATCTGCTTCTTGTGATGATGCAAGCCCTCCTTCCTGTCGAAGTTTTCTTTTAAATGAAACTAGTTAAGGCACAGGATCCAACTGTGTGCTCAGAAACATCACAAATCCCTGAGGATCTAAGTGTGTCCACGGGTGCCTTGTTTGAGCTTGTTTGGGTAAATCAGGAACCAGTGGAAACAGATGTTGCCCATGATAAAAAAAGCCCATTGTCATGATAGGGCAAAAGACAAAAAAATCCACCTCTTATTTGTGCAATTATTTCTACCCAAATCCAGACAACAACTGTCAAACCATCTGTACCCTTTGTAAAACCATAGTAAGTAGAGGTAGGGACCTTAACCACCTAGGAAAAAACTTTTGTGACATTTTCAACATTCAGCAAGTACATGTCGGAGATTGCCACACCTGCAAGTACTGTTGAATTTGCCCTGCCATTAGCTGAAGCAAGAGATAGAAACTACGTGGAATTCTACCTTTTATATGCTTCAGCATCAGACAATTTTGATAAGGGATGCTTTGTAAGATGTGTCATTTTTAGATACTATAAGGTTTCTGGGGACTCTGAACATCTAACCAATATCTCAATGTCCATTGATGGCATTGAATAAAATAGATTATCTTCTATATGGTAACTAACATTACCTGTGTATTTAAGACAATATCATACACTTGATAAATGTTATCTAATACTTTGTCCCTTTTTAGAAAGCATTGGTAAGATGATGATCGTTTGAGGGCAAGGGACAGGGGACCCCATTGGACATTTTTTTGTGCTTTCATATGTTTTTATGTTTGCAAAGACAGAGCAAGTAATAGATGGAGGACCTCATACATGAAACATACGCTTTTGTTGCATGTAATAGATATACCCCATGCTGTATGTATTAGGTATTGGGGCTGTGGTTTGAGCTGCCTGTGTTTTCCACTAATTGGCTCCCAGGGTTACACTGCTCTGCGTAAGACTGTGTGCTGGGGTCCATGCTGCAGTGTCATTGACCGTGAGTGGGTCTTATAAGGAATGAGTCCTCACCAAGTACTTTTTGACAATTATACAGTGGGATAATATTTTGGGTACCCCCTGGATTAAAGTCACCAAACTGCTTCAGACCATTACATTTGTTCAGAACATTGAAGGTTGAAAAAGTCGATGCGGTGAAAAGGTTGATGCAACAATGGTTGACAGAAAAATAGTCAACAATTTTTTTTGGCCCAATTATTGTATAATGCATGGTATGTGACCACCATCAGTACAAACACGCCCAATTCCTAAGAAGTTGAATCTAAGGGAATCATTCAGTAGCAGTTGCTACTGTGATGAGATCGCATCTGGCTGATTTTTGGGTCGGTGTGCACATGCGCAGGGCCTGTTCTGCGCACGCGCCACCCGGGAAAAGCGATTGCATCGCAATAATGTGAACACCTCTGTCTGATTGACAGTCAGGGGTGGTGACGCAGCATTGCAGGGGTGAGGCAACAGAAAAGTGGTCAGGTCTGGGCCATTTTTGGGGTGACATTACATGCGGGAGCCCACGCAGCCACTGCAAAACAAAACATTGCTACCCTGTGCCTGTCTTTCAGCCAGGCTGCGCAGGCAGGGGGCTATCCTTGTTTTGTGGGGTTTGCAATGTTTTCTCAATTGAATTGTGATCACATTTCTAGCGGCTATTTGCATACTGGGCAGTCTTGTCCTGTGTTGGGCGGCTCTCAGTATGCAATTCTAGGCAGTTGCAGTTTTGCTAAATTAGTTAAAGAGGATCACAAACACTACATTGGAAACATTAGAAGTATCAGTAATGACAGCTTTTTACTGTACAATACTTGAAAGAAAAGGTGGTCTACTTTTACAGGATTATGTTTTTCCTGAGAAAGATGTCATTGACATCAAATGCACAGATATAGTGCTGTGTACTTTGGCAGAGCCATGTCAATTACGTTTCAAACATTTCTCTGATATGCCATGTAATATTGAGTTTTGTTAAATGTTTATTGTTATATTGCACAGAGTTTAATGTATATTATTTGTGTAACAGTTATATTATGTGATATAAGTTATAAAAATGTATGCCTATTTTGATAAATATTAAGCATAAACATAACTGGAAATTTATGGTACATCATTTAACTATGTATACAAACATAACGTTATGTAGGACTATTGCTATTATAAAGGGGAAAGTTGCCATTTACCTCATTTAACAAATGTATTTAAAAAAAAGTTTAATACCAAGGTTTTATTAATTATTCATGGCCCATAGTCCTAACTTTTAAAAATATGTTTCTCTGATTTACCAAGTAGAATTGAGTTTATCCTTATTATCCCGGTCCACGGAGCCCGCACTTCCGGATTCGGCTGTACCCGCCCCGTGGACCGGGACGCCGCTGGCCGTGACGGAGGTTGACAAGCTAGGGGATGGTAAGTTATTTAATCAATGTATTTGCACTGTTTGTCACTTGTTTTGCTGTGTCCTGAGGAAGGGAGTGCGACTCCCGAAACGTTGACGCACATTAAAGCACTTTACCATACTTGTGAAAGTCTCCCGAGTGCCGCCTTCTACCAACCATATATAGAGCTACTTTGCTCAGGGAGGGCACAGGAGCCGATACCCTGCGGGAATGAGGAGTGCCAGTCCAAGCATTGTGTTATATATATATATATATATATATATATATTCTGTTATGTTGAATATGTTTTTTCAAATATATTAAGAATTTTTATCAAACCACTGGTGCATATTGTGACCGATTACTGCCTGGTTTATAGGCACAACCCTGTTTTATCCTTTGCTTATTCTCTAAATTGAAACTGGGACAGACTGGTTTCTAGGGTATGCTGCATATAAACCAATCCTGATACAATCTCTGTAATTAAGGATATGTTACAAGAGGACATGTTTTATATGTGTACATATAGCCATTCGCACTATTAGGGTATTTTAGTATCAATTTGTGATAAGCCTATATAATTTTTTTTACATGTATGTGCAATATGAAGTAAAATTTAATTGTTTTTAATGATACTGCACTATCTGCACCCCCTTTGCTTGTTGTTTCAGAAATATAAACTACCCTTGAGGAATGGTGAATAAGGGAGCAGTGGCAGCTGCAAACCAAGTGGATGCTATATGGACTTTTATATGATTAACAAATACTAAAATTTGTGCTTGATACGGTTTGTACTATGGAGGTAATTCTGAGTTGATCGCAGCAGGAACTTTGTTAGCAGTTGGGCAAAACCATGTGCACTGCAGGGGTGGCAGATATAACCTGTGCAGAGAGAGTTAGATTTGGGGGGGTTATTTTGTTTCTGTGCAGGGTAAATACTGGCTGCTTTATTTCTACACTGCAATTTAGATTGCAGATTGAACACACCACACCCAAATCTAACTCTCTCTGCACATGTTTTATCTGCCCCCCCTGCAGTGGACATGGTTTTGCCCAACTGCTAACAAAGTTCCTGCTGCGATCAACTCAGAATTATCCCCTATATACTGTGATTGAATATATACATATATATATGTAGATATTATACACTACAGTCTGACTGGCATTGTCACAGAAAAATAATAGTATAATACACTGGAGTGTAGCACATACATATATATATATATATATATATATATATGTATATATATATATGTGTATGTATATACACCTTGACAAAGGGGCTACGGGCCCCGAAACGTTGGAATGACAGTGTTTGTTATGCCTTAAATTCAAGAATTTCATCACAACAAGCCCCGGAGTACCGCTGCTTTTGTTCTTTATATATATATATATATATATATGTATGTGCTACACTCCAGTGTATTATACTATTATTTTTCTGTGACAATGCCAGTCAGACTGCAGTGTATAATATCTACATTGTGACCCTGTAGGTGGTCGGACCCCAGGGGTATTTTGTTGTACATAAAGGGGTGCTGTGTTGTCAATCAAGGGCTGCTGTGTTCATCAGTCAGGAGGCTGCTGTGTCTGTCCATCAAGGGGCTGCAGTGTCTATCAAGGGGTGCTCTGTCAATCTAGGGCTATTCTGCCCCAGTGTAAACAAAATAAAACCTAAAAATATATTTGAATTTTTTTTTATGCTTTACCCCAGTGTACTATAATATTATTTTTCTGTGACAATCATACAGTGCAGTGAATCATACACGTATTGTATGACATTGTATGTGGAAGTAAACTGCAGTGTTATATTATTATTTCTGACTTATACACATATTTTGTGACACTATAGGTGGAAGTGAACTGCAGTGTTATAGTATTATTTCTGACTCATACACATATTTTGTGACACTGTAGGTGGAAGTGAACTGTAGTGTTATAGTATTATTTCTGACTCATACACATTTTTTGACACTAGGTGGAAGTGAACTGCAGTGTTATATTATTATTTATGACCCATGCATGTATTGTGTAATACTGTAGGTGGAAGAGAACCACAGTGTTATATTATTATTTCTTACTCATACACGTATTGTGTGAAACTGTAGGTAAAAGTGAAGTGCATTGTTTGTTTTTTGTCATTTCTGACTGATACATGTATTGTGTGAAACTGTAGGTGGAAATGAACCACACTGATATATTATTATTTCTGACTCAAACACATATTGTGATATTGCAGGTTGTAATTTTTTTGTACAATTTGTGGTGTGTGCTGTACCCCACTTCATTCATGTCTGCTGATAGATATGGAGGATGAACAACTGAGAAGAGTGCAGGAAACATGTACTAGTGCTGCAGCTGCCATCAGTCATGACAAAACAAGTCCGTCAATGTCAGCTACTAAAGCCGAGGCCCAAGGGTATATAGGTCTTAAGTAAGGGCATGTAAAATAAAAAAAGAAATATACTTTTACAGTGGTAAAGATAAAAACATTAAAAGTAAAGTTAGCTACAGAGAAACAAAATTGGCACTATGCCATTAACCACACAAAGTGGAATTGAAAGACTTTATTTATGACTGGTGGATCTGCTTCTTGTGATGATGCAAGCCCTCCTTCCTGTAGAAGTTTTCTTTTAAATGAAACTAGTTAAGGCACAGGATCCAACTGTGTGCTCAGAAACATCACAAATCCCTGAGGATCTAAGAGTGTCCACGGGTGCCTTGTTTGAGCTTGTTTGGGTAAATCAGGAACCAGTGGAAACAGATGTTGCCCATGATAAAAAAAAAGCCCATTGTCATGATAGGGCAAAAGACAAAAAAAATCCACCTCTTATTTGTGCAATTATTTCTACCCAAATCCAGACAACAACTGTCAAACCATCTGTACCCTTTGTAAAACCATAGTAAGTAGAGGTAGGGACCTTAACCACCTAGGAAAAATCTTTTGTGACATTTTCAACATTCAGCAAGTGCATGTCGGAGATTGCCACACCTGCAAGTACTGTTGAATTTGCCCTGCCATTAGCTGAAGCAAGAGATAGAAACTACGTGGAATTCTACCTTTTATATGCTTCAGCATCAGACAATTTTGATAAGGGATGCTTTGTAAGAAGTGTCAATTTTAGATACTATAAGGTTTCTGGGGACTCTGAACATCTAACCAATATCTCAATGTCCATTGATGGCATTGAATAAAATAGATTATCTTCTATATGGTAACTAACATTACCTGTGTATTTAAGACAATGTCATACACTTGATAAATGTTATCTAATACTTTGTCCCTTTTTAGAAAGCATTGGTAAGATGATGATCGTTTGAGGGCAAGGGACAGGGGACACCATTGGACATTTTTTTGTGCTTTCATATGTTTTTATGTTTGCAAAGACAGAGCAAGTAATAGATGGAGGACCTCATACATGAAACATACGCTTTTGTTGCATGTAATAGATATACCCCATGCTGTATGTATTAGGTATTGGGGCTGTGGTTTGAGCTGCCTGTGTTTTCCACTAATTGGCTCCCAGGGTTACACTGCTCTGCGTAAGACTGTGTGCTGGGGTCCATGCTGCAGTGTCATTGACCGTGAGTGGGTCTTATAAGGAATGAGTCCTCACCAAGTACTTTTTGACAATTATACAGTGGGATAATATTTTGGGTACCCCCTGGATTAAAGTCACCAAACTGCTTCAGACCATTAC
The DNA here is from genome assembly GCF_028390025.1 of Pseudophryne corroboree. Taxonomy (NCBI): domain Eukaryota; kingdom Metazoa; phylum Chordata; class Amphibia; order Anura; family Myobatrachidae; genus Pseudophryne; species Pseudophryne corroboree. Next base: position 478,356,850 of record NC_086448.1, on the reverse strand, counting down.
ATTTGTTCAGAACATTGAAGGTTGAAAAAGTCGATGCGGTGAAAAGGTTGATGCAACAATGGTTGACATAAAAATAGTCAATTTTTTTTGGCCCAATTATTGTATAATGCATGGCATGTGACCACCATCAGTACAAACACGCCCAATTCCTAAGAAGTTGAATCTAAGGGAATCATTCAGTAGCAGTTGCTACTGTGATGAGATCGCATCTGGCTGATTTTTGGGTCTTTGTGCACATGCGCAGGGCCTGTTCTGCGCACGCGCCACCCGGGAAAAGCGATTGCATCGCAATAATGTGAACACCTCTGTCTGATTGACAGTCAGGGGTGGTGACGCAGCATTGCAGGGGTGAGGCAATAGAAAAGTGGGCAGGCCTGGGCCATTTTTGGGGTGACATTACATGCGGGAGCCCACGCAGCCACTGCAAAACAAAACATTGCTACCCTGTGCCTGTCTTTCAGCCAGGCTGCGCAGGCAGGGGGCTATCCTTGTTTTGTGGGGTTTGCGATGTTTTCACAATTGAATTGTGATCACATTTCTAGCGGCTATTTGCATACTGGGCAGTCTTGTCCTGTGTTGGGCGGCTCTCAGTATGCAATTATAGGCAGTTGCAGTTTTGCTAAATTAGTTAAAGAGGATCACAAACACTACATTGGAAACATTAGAAGTATCAGTAATGACAGCTTTTTACTGTACAATACTTGAAAGAAAAGGTGGTCTACTTTTACAGGATTATGTTATTCCTGAGAAAGATGTCATTGACATCAAATGCACAGATATAGTGCTGTGTACTTTGGCAGAGCCATGTCAATTACGTTTCAAACATTTCTCTGATATGCCATGTAATATTGAGTTTTGTTAAATGTTTATTGTTATATTGCACAGAGTTTAATGTATATTATTTGTGTAACAGTTATATTATGTGATATTAGTTATAAAAATGTATGCCTATTTTGATAAATATTAAGCATAAACATAACTGGAAATTTATGGTACATCATTTAACTATGTATACAAACATAACGTTATGTAGGACTATTGCTATTATAAAGGGAAAAGTTGCCATTTACCTCATTTAACAAATGTATTTAAAAAAAAGTTTAATACCAAGGTTTTTTTAATTATTCATGGCCCATAGTCCTAACTTTTAAAAATATGTTTCTCTGATTTACCAAGCAGAATTGAGTTTATCCTTATTATACTATAAAGAGAACAATTTTTCATGTATAATATTTTCTCTATGTAACGCTAGTAACAAAAACATCTATTTAATAGATATTAAATACCATTGAAAATCATGGTATTTCATTGAAATAAATATACCAACATGATCATACTGTATACTGTATAGTGGTGTACTAAAGAAAAAAAATTAAATTTACATAAACTATATAGAAAAGCAGAAAATTAAATTGTAACAAAGATTGTTACTTTAAATCACTCATTACATTGTAATGTTAGTTAGTTGGACCAGAGTTTTTAATAAAATGACAATCTAAGTTTTTCAGCAATATTATAATATTATATTTTATCTTTTTGCATTTATTTGGAAGTTATGCAGTATTGTTGACATAATAAACAGTAGATATGTAACATTAGTTACTTTGAAATGGCCCTCACTCATAGAAAACTAAAATCCATACTAAATAAGGAAAGCCACATTCATTCTATACTGTATAAGAAAAGCCATAACCAAATAAAAAAAAGTGACAATGCCAGATCCACATATATTGAAAAATCCACATCCACAGAAAATACATTGAAAATGCCAGATCCATATAAAAATACATTGAAAAAGCCAGATCCACATAAAAATATATTTTAAAAAAGCCAGAGCCAAATAAAAATACACTGAAAATGATACATCCACATTACACATTGAAAAAGCCAGATACACTAAAAATATATTATAAAAGGCCAGATTTACATAAAAATAAAGCGAAATGGCCAGATTTACATAAAAAAAGAATAAAATTTCATTTGAAAAGCCAGATTCACATAACACATTAACAGGCTGTGAGCAGGGGGGCAGAGGGTGTGAGGTGACAAGCTGTGAGTGGGGACAGATTGCGTGGGGTGACAGGCTATGAGTGGGGGTAGCAGGGTAGATGGAGTGGGGTGACAGACTGTCACCAGGGAACAGAGGGTGTGGGGTGACATGCTGTTACTGGTGGATAGTTGGTGTGGAGTGACAGTCTGTGAGCAGGAAGGGGGGCAAAAGGGGAGGCTGACAGGCTGTGAGTGGGGGTAGTGGGTGTGAAAGGACAGGATGTGAGTGGGGACAATGGGTATGGTGAGTGGCTGTGACTGGTGTGCAGATAAAGTGGGGTAACAGGCTGTGAATGTGGATAATGGGTGTGGAGTGACATATGATGGTGGGCAGCGGCTGTGGCGTGACAGTCTGTGAGCAGGAAGGGTTCTTGCAAGGGGGTAACAGACTGTGAGTGGGGGTAGCAGGTGTTGTGTGACAGGCTGTGAGTGGGCACAATGGGTGTGGGATGATGGGCTGTGACTGGTGTGGGTGACCGGCTGTGAGTGGGGACAATAGGTGTGAGGTGATGGGCATATAGACTGAACAGACATGGAAATCAGAATGAGGCACTAAGTTGAGAGTAACTGATATCCTGCCTTCAATGGAAGCAAGCACTTGCTGGAAGACTTTTTAATCAGGTATACAGTAGTAGGCACTGCTGGTTAAGTAAATGCACACAATTGAGTGTGTAGGTACCCTGCTTGTGATGGATAATATTCACACACTGGCAAAGGTTCTGCACTCTGCAGACTGAATCATTTTGCACACAGGTTAATAATGTGCACTTTTTTGACTAAGAATGATACGGCATTCTTCCTCAGTAATTAAATCCCTCCACACTAGTGACGGTACTAGGGTCAGGTCTAATGCCAAAATAACGGAGGTGCTGAGTTCTTTTTATGCCCAACTGTATTCTCAGCCTCCTAGTGATCGGCCCAATAAAGAGGCCTTCTGGGCTAATATGAGTTTACCTCAGATGTCTGACAGCCAGGCCTCATCCCTTATGACACCCATCTCGGGGGAGGAGGTGAAGAGGGTGATTAAGGCACTGAAGACTGGAAAGGCACCGGGACCGGACGGCCTCTCCAATGATTATTATAAAGTCCTAATGCCCCATATCCGGGACACATTGCAGGTATCTTTTAATGAATTACTCTCCGGTCGGGCCCTGCCTGGTTTCTTTAACTCAGCGTTCCTCAGGGTGTTGCCGAAGCCTGGCAGGGATCCGGAACTCCCGGAATCTTATAGGCCTATTTCCCTGCTTAATACGGACTATAAGCTGTTTACCAAGATATTGGCTGACTGGTTAAAACTCGTATTGCCCTCCATTGTCCACCCAGATCAGTCGGGATTCATTTGGGGCCGCCAGGAGGTGGTTAATATAAGAAAAGTCTTAACAGTAATGCAGAGGTTACAGTCTTCCTCAGATACGGGCACCAATGTAATTTTATCACTTGACGCCGAAAAGGCATTTGATATGGTGACTTGGGACCATTTATTTGATACCCTACATAGGTTCGGGGCCCCGTCAGCCTTTGTAGAAATATTGGTCCGCCTATACACAGACCCGGCCACGCAAGTATTAGGCAATGGCTATATTTCACCCCCTTCTACATCCAGAGAGGCACCCATCAGGGCTGTCCTCTATCCCCTCTACTATTCGCCCTGGCCCTGGAGCCACTGGCGATATCCCTCCGTGGCGCGTCTTCCTTTAGAGGCATTTTGGTGGGCAGGCTGGAGGTTAAGATAGCGTTGTTTGCTGACGATATGTTGCTATTTATCGCTGACCCCAGCAGGTCGATAGGACCTATAGTCTCCATCATTGAAAGCTTTGGATCCTTTGCGGGTTACAAGGTTAATCTTTCCAAATCAGAACTCATGCATCTATCGGGAGATGCGTCCTTCTTTAATAGGCACCCGATATTGTCCCAGTTCCCTAGGACCCAGAGGGCTCTTAAGTATTTGGGGATAATGATACCCACATCACTGGAAATGTTGTATACAGTTAACGTTGCCCCGGTCCTGACGGCTATCCGGGCTCTCCTAGATGGGTGGGTTAATTTGCCCTTGTCCTTGCTGGGAAGGGCCACGGGCCTTAAAAGTGTAGTGTTCCCGAAACTCTTATATATTTTGCAGATGCTGCCATTACGCCTTACAAAAAAAGACTGTAGGTCTGTAAATTCCATGTTCTCTAAATTCTTATGGGGGGGGGAGGGGAAACCAAGTATTTCTTATGCTAAACTTCAGATGCCAAGGGCGGAGGGGGGGCTGGGGATTCCAGACTTGGAAGCGTTTAGTAGAGCGGTGATGTTCCGCTATGTCATAGACTGGTTATGGCAGCGTTCTTGTTTTACCAATTATACATTGGAGGAGGAACTGTTTGCCCCCTTCTCTCCCAGCGCCCGCCTTCACACCCCAAGGAACAAGCTGCCGGCATTACTCAAGGCGAATATTATTCTTTCAGATACTCATGAAGCCTGGCACTATTCCAATTCAAAATTACATAGAAACCCGGCCTCCTCCCGTTACACAACTTTCTGGGGGAATCCCTGCTTCAGTCCTGCGATGGAAAATGCTAACATTAAGCAGTGGCGGGAGCGGGGAATTTTGTCTATTAGAGACGTATTTGAACCTGGGGGAAGGCATATGCTCTCCTTTTAGGAATTAAAGTCCAAATATGGTATAGCAAACTCAAATTTTTATATGTACCTGCAAGCCCGACATTTTGTCATTACTATGGCTGTCCCTATGACCTCGCCAGACAAACAGGATCCGATAGCCACTCTCCTCACTCTCACGAATGCCTCGGCTTATCGTTTATCTTATTATTATGACCATTTATGGGTGATACAGACGGAAAAGCTATGGAAATGTACGGTTTCTAATTGGGAGGGGGATGTACCGGACTTCCCGGCGCAACCAATTCTACTGAAATCCTGTCAGTATACATTTAAATATCTACACTCGGCTCAGCTTCAGGAAGTGTACTTTAAGTTATTACACAGGGCTTACATAGCCCCGGCCCAAAGAGTGCATATGATCCCGGATGGGAATAGTGAATGTTTAAAATGCCACATGTCAAGGGCCTCCTTTTTTCATTGTTTTTGGACATGTAGGAAGATTGCCACATTTTGGAACAAAGTTATTGTATTTATTAATAGAACTCTCTCACTGTTTTGAGGGTTGGCCTCTTGGCCCGGATAGGAAGCGAGTTACGCCCATTCTCACGGTCATACGGTGGCTAATAAGGTTATTTTGAACCATTGGATGAAGAAGTCATCTCCCTCTTTGGGGGAATTAAAAAATATTCTTTTACGGGTTCTCTATTTCGAGCGCCAAGCCACCTTGCCAGACATTGAGAGGGGAGTCGCTCGCTTTTACTCGAAATGGGAGCCTTACATTGACAGTCTAGACATTGATACACAGGGCCACATTGAAAAGCTCTTTGAAAATACCTCCTGGGTTCTTCACAAACATGTAGATGCTAATTGATATGAGTTAATACCTTGCTATACTGAGGTTGATGGGCACATGGAATGGGGTAATGTATGCATGTATGCCACGCGACTAAGGAGTGAACTGTCTGGTCTTGTGTCCCCCCCCCCCCTTCCCTTTTCCCTTCTTGTAATCTCCCTTGTTATTTTATGATGTTCATAAGTGGGTGATGACAGTTTACAGTGTATAAGTATAGGATATGCAAAATTAAGGGGTACGAGTTGCAAGGCACAGAGACACTCGCAGTACTGTTAATGCTGAAATGTATGTATGTATCTTGGCCATTCCTATCTTTTTTCATTTTGACTCACCACTGTATGTAAAATTTTATATTATAAAAATTAGAAAATAAAAACAGTTTACAAAAAAAAAAGAATGATACGGCACACAGATAATTAATGTACACTCTGCAGGTTAAATGAAAATGCATGCAGAAAATGGCTGTGTGGGTGAAAAGCAGTCTGGAACTGTACATGACTGCACATGATTTTTGCAGAAACTTGCAGCCTGGAGATGGTTAACAGTGTAGAGCTCCACGGGATAGCACAGGCTTGCAAGCTACAGATGATTAGCAGTGTAGAACTGCATAGGATTGTAGGCAGATACTGTATAAGCTAGGAGAAAATGGAACCGGAAACAGAAACTTAAATATGCACCAGAGTATATATTCAGCAATCAAACCAGGAATCAAGAATCAGAGGTGCTGATAATGAAACCAGGAACAGGTAATATCATACCTCCTGACGGGATCCGGATTTAAAGTCGACAGTAACTAGGTCGACAATGTCTAGGTTGACCACTATTGGTCGACAGTAACTAGGTCGACAGGGTGTCTAGGTCAACAGGGTCTTTATGTTGACATGTTCTAGGTCGACAGGTCAAAAGGTCGACATGAGTTTTTCACAAATTTTTCTTTTTTTTGAACCTTTTCATACTTAACGATCCACGTGGACTACGATTGGAACGGTAATCTGTGCTGAGCGAAGCGGTAGCGGAGTGAAGGCACCATGCCTGAAGCATGGCGAGCGAAGCGAGCCATGCGAGGGGACGCGGTGCACTAATTGGGGTTACCGGTCACTCTACGAAGAAAACGACACCAAAATAACATTAAAAACTCATGTCGACCTTTTGACCTGTCGACCTAGAACATGTCGACCTAAAGACCCTGTCGACCTAGACACCCTGTCGACCTAGTTACTGTCGACCAATAGTGGTCGACCTAGAAATTGTCGACCTAGTTACTGTCAACTTTCAATACCACACCCCCTCCTCACATGACCCTGTCCAAGAGGGACAGAATGCTCTGCTTCTGGACTTTTCTCTTAATTTATGATTGCCACCACCGGTTTTGAACAAGTTAATGGATAAGAAAGGTGTTTCACCACAGGTGATGACAATCATAAATTAAGAGAGAAGTCCAGGAACAGAACATTTTGTCCCTCCTGGAGAGGTTCCTGTTGGGGGGTCTGTAATATATAGGTAAGCAGATGAAAGTGAGGTGCTACTAAAGGGTGCTCTGATAAGTAATTGGTGCCTTTGGTCAGGCAGAAGCTGGTCCCTCTGTGATTGCGAGAGCTAATTAATCCAACATGGCAGCGCCATGCAGTACTGAAGTGAGGAATAGGCACCATCACCTGCAGCTAACCAGGATTTATGATTACTGCAGCAGCCAGCAGGTGAAGCAACAGTAGTACACATAGATGATAAGAGGGTATCAGAGTAAGTTGCATGGCAGTAACTAGTATTTGCCATCGGTTTTGAACTAAAAGAACCAATGACATTTAGAGCTGGAAAAAACTAACTGTTGCTTATATTGAAGCTGAAACCCAACGAATGTTAGAATACACAGCTAAACAGCATTGATGTCTGTTGGTAACTGACAGTTTTGGTTTAGAATAAAAACCGACGGTTAGTAAACTTACCCCATTATCTGTTTCTTTTGCAATGCAGACTACCTTGATCTTTTCTTAGATTTAGTAGCTTATAAGGACAAAATGTAGGAACAAATAAAGTAACAATAGAGATAACCTAGGGGTAATTGTCTTAAGGTTTGCCATGTCATCAAAATGTAAAATTATGATATAAGATATAATATTATGGTGAGAAACATTTCCTAGTTGCCATGCTCTCCTGTCATCAAAACCTGTATACAGTATATAAAAATCTAATAGTTTAAATAGTTAAAGTTTATCGTTTCCTCTATAGAACACATCTGCTGTACATGAGCAAGAACGTGTGTGTGTATGCATGTCGGTCCTTTATACACGGGCATAGTTTTGTACCTAGTTCCACCAAATTTGGCATGTTAGTGTAGTTTGACCACTACTATGTTTTTGCTAGGTTTGAACCTCGTCAAGGCCATGGAGGGCTACGTGGCTGTCCAGTGTCTGAAATGAAATTTTAATTTAAGAAACTTTGCTCAGGATGTATCCAATGCCGAAAACTACACTGATCAGAAGTCACAGGCTGATATGTACTGTACAAGTGGGAGGCAGACAGAGCTCCAATGGAAGAGCAGTGAGTCAGAAGATCAACTATCACACTACACCTGCACTGATAGTTACTAGCCATGGTCTCCAATGTTGGTCTGCAGACATTTCTGCTTGCCAAAAATTTCTGTTCTGCAGTGACTTCTGAAACCATAATGATTTTGGAAGCTATACTTATTTCTGCTCAGTCTTCTCCTGATAAACCCCACAGCAGGGCCGCCATCAAGATGGTACTATGGGTTCACTTGTCATGGGCCCGGACACTCTGAAAGAGAGTGGAGGGCCCAGGCCACTCGTACTGGCTGCTGCTGCTGCTATTCCCGGCCCAGCGCTGGCAATACTGCCCACGGTCACTGCTGCTGGTAATCCCAGGGCTGGCATGGCAGTACTGCCCGTGGCTGCTGCTGCTGGTATTCCCAGCACCGTCAGTATTGCCCGTGGCCACTGCTGTTCATATTCCCAGCAACACTGGCACTGCCCTTCTCCCGTCAGTGTTGGGCCACGTGCTGATACCCACCGCCTGTGCAGCAGTTCCAAGCAAGCTGGAAGGTTACCGTACAATAAAGTTTACTGTTAAATAAAGTTTATTAGGGGGGTGAGCTGCCTATTTTGTCAGTCCGGGCCCTCACAATTTCTGATGGCAACCCTACCCTCCAGTGCTGTTTCTTGCATAGGGTGCGCCATGGGATCGTACGGGGCGTCCGCCACAGCACTTTGTGGCTTCTTATGCTCCCCCTCCTTCCTTTAGCATACCACTCCGCTCAGGTGGGTGGCGGAGTTTCAAGGAATACTTTGATTGCCTTGTGACGTGACGACACAACCACATCTTTCTGTGAAACTCTGCCCCCTCCCCGAAAGTAGTAGTATTAGGAAGAGGGAGGAGGTGGAGCGGGAAATATATGGTGCCCACCAGTCGATGTGCTTACATCTACTTCGAAATAAGCTTTCCCCTTGGCAAATGGATGCCAGATCATGAAACCCCTGGGAATGAGCATGACACCCAGCACATGAAACCCCTGGTAACAAGCATGACACCCAGTGCGTGAAACCCCTGGAAACGAGCGAGACACACAGAACATGAAACCCCTGGTCAATGAGTGTGACACACAACACATGAAACCCCTGGCAACAAGCAGGTAATTTTGAATTAATTACAAGCTGTACTGTAGGGCATATTGTATCACAGGAATTGTGGTGTATGGCATAATATGGTGCAAGGGGCATTAATGTGTGTGGCTTAATATGGTGGTAAGTATTTTTTTTCCAGTGATGGCTGAGGTCTGTTGTTGCAGGGTCAAAAACTGGGGTGTATGGTCATCTTTTCCTGGGAGGCCATACCTATTTTAGTGAGGCAATGCCCATTTTAGCAAGGCCACGCTAAAATGTCGATGGGGAGGTGCAATTTTGAATGTCGGGGGGGGGGGGGGTTTCTTTAATGCTCACACTGGGAGCCAAATTGTCTACAAACAGCCCTAATCCCCCATTCCAAACAGTCAGAGAATACACCTGCCTGCATTGTCATTTACTCCTAATTTGCATTTTAATGCAAATTAGGAATATCTGTGAATGACTTCCGTGTTGTTTCTCAAAGGATTACCCTTTAGTGTAACACACCCAAACTAAATTGGCTTCTTTTCACATCTCAGCCTTCAAAAAGTGTGGTCCTTTTTACTACCACAGACTTAAAAAAGCCATGCCACCAGAAAAAACATCCAGTCTGGGTTGCATCAGAAGAAGTACAAGCATGCTTGGCAGGTCAACAACAGACAAGCAGCCATGAGAGAGAGAGAGGGAGAGAGAGAAAGAGAGCGAGAGAGAGAGAGAGAGAGAATCACTCAATGCAAGGAAAGTTTGCTAATCTAGACATGTAACATCCAGGGCCATGAAGTCCCCATGCATCCTCAAGGGACATGGAGTCGACAACTGCAAGGCAAATATGTCAGTCAATCAAGGCTGAACAAACTGCTACAAGGCCATGGTGTCCCCAGCTGCAAGACAAACCCACCAGTCAGCAAATGCTGTACAAACTGCAGCCTCAAGAGCCATAGAGACTCCAGTAGCAACACAAATTTGATAACCTGTTAACGATGCAAGAACTGAAGTTCTCTGAATCCATGCCAAGAATTTAAACATGCTACATTTTACTATGATGCAAATATCCACTATGAAATGCATCTTAAGGTAAATATTGGGAACATGTCCAGCCAATGCATGCATTGCAGGGCTGAGACATGAGGCAGAGAAGCACTTGGTATGTGTTACTATGGGGGCAAGGTGTAACTCCCACCACTCTTGGACCCACCTGAGCCACTTAAGTCTCTGGATACTAGAGAAATTCTTGCACAAAGGAATGAAATAAAAACAAAATTAGTGATCCAATTTTGCAGGAGCTGCCAGGTGAATTTGTTAGTTATAGATCAGTTGACACTTTCACTGATCCAGACCAAGCTGTGCATTATCCAACTGAATTTATGAACTGCCAGGAACCACTAAGGATGCCTCTGCACAAATTATTTTTGAAAGTTGATGCAGCTATTATGATGCTTAGAAGCCTGGTTGCTCCAAAGCTTGAAATGAAATCAAATAATACAAGAATACATAAAAACTCTTAAAGCCCATGAAATTGAAGCCACTATCATGACAGGATTTGCTAAAGGAGAGAATGTGTTCATTCCTCACATCCATCTCATGCCAATAGACATGCCATTTGAATTTAAGAGATGCCAATTTCCAATCTGGCTCTCTTTTGTATTGACCATCAATACGGCCCAAGGTCATTCTTTGAAAGTAGTAGGCAGTGACATGCAAACTCCTTGCTTTGTCCACAGGCATGTGGTATGTTCCATATGGATGCTTCCAACAGCCTTTTAATTCTGGTTCCTAATGGAAAAACAAACAACATTGTTTATACCTAAGTGTTGAGGCAACAGTGTCTAATGAATCTGTAGAAGTGGTTTGATAGTTTCTTTTTCATGGCTCAAACCATGTTAGCAAACAGTTGGGTCCTTTTCAGGATCAATGGAAAGGTGATATAGGCAAGGATAATGTAAAAAATTGAAGGCTGCAGATGTACTTCAAGGTCCATTCTTCAACATGGGCAACACTGGGTATCACAGCTAGTTGCAAATATAGATGTCTACTAAAAAAGCTACTGTAGAATACAGTAGATGCATATTTGCTCCACTAAAATGTAATATATTAAATTCACCTTCTGAGGTAGCACAAATTATTAATTTACATATAAAGCAAGAGCCATGTAATAAAAATGATAAATAACAAAAAAAAAATGTGTGTCACATGACACTTTTGGTTAATTCCTTTTCAAACTAAATACATTTGATGGCAGCTTACATTAAAAAAATTTTTTTTATTACAAATGAACAGATTAACTACTTTGCTTAAAACACTTACAGCATGCCTTCTTATTTCAGCTTGCACTATGACTATACAGTGCAACAAGCCTGGCAGCTACTATTAGGAGACATACTATTATCCTAATTGATGGGTGCCATCTATTGAACAATTAACTAAAGAAAAATAAATTACAGTGCTTGAGAACCAAGTGAATTTAGAGCTAAACTTGGAAAATTACATAACCACTTGACTGACTTTTTTTTTTAACAAATGTTACTCACAAACTGTAATTTTTTTTATTTGACTAAGTTAAAAACATATGTTTTATGGACTTTGCAGACTACCCCAGCTCCTGGTTGCATTTTAATTGAGGTCCTCAAACGCCTTCCTCCTCTGGGTACTCAATGTCTAGCATTGGAGGTGCGGGGAAATGAGATCCAAAACTTCCTGCATTTATTAGAGGATCAGCACTGGTTCCAGCTTCCTGCAGCATTATACACTAATTGAATCGAGTCTAGTAGTGGTGGTGAGATGCTGTCAGTGGCCCCATCCTCGGACTGCAGTCCTGTGTATTCTGCAGCTGCTACCACTTGGAGCTATATCTCCTTGGAAGTTTATGCTTTGTCTGGTGGCTTTTCCAGACTACAGTTTTTCCCACCTCAATGGAAGGCTCTTCCCTAGACGTCTTCCACTTTCCAACTCCCCCTCTTAGAGTAGCTGTCAAAGAAAGCTTAACAACTGCTGACTGACTGGGCATGTTCAGCCCAACTACTAACGCCTTTGATAACAGTACGGTGCCGTCACCTCCACAGCACTTTCTTTGGTCCCTCTGACTCCTGGTGAATGCTCTCTCTACTGTGTTGCTTGCAGACCCAATTTGCTCTTGCTTGAGCTAAAACCCTCCTCCTTCTCATCTTCCATTGCCATTATCCTGTGTTTGAAGGGGTTGTGGAGATGTTTGTGGAAAGACAGAGTAGTCCTAAAAACATTCATCACTCAGGAGGAAAAGGGGAGTAGGTGCCCTCTACTTAATGCTCAGGAGCTTCCTCATCACACTCGGTAGATGATCGCTAGGAGGAGGCCAAGAGTCCCAGTGCATATAGGAAATATTTGCATGTCAAAGCTCACAAGATTTTGTACATTCCCTCACCTTTATTAGACAAGAAAATAGCACAGATTAAACAACATTTCAATAATTTTGAGCAGGCCGAACAGCTTATCTCTAATGCTCTAAAGACTGTGGGGGGTGATTCCGAGTTGTTTGCTCGCTAGCTGCTTTTAGCAGCATTGCACACGCTAAGCCGCCGCCCTCTGGGAGTGTATCTTAGCTTAGAAGAAGTGCGAACGAAAGATTAGCAGAATTGCGAATAGAAATTTCTTAGCAGTTTCTGAGTAGCTCCAGACTCACTCAGCCATTGCGACCAGCTCAGTCCTTTTCGTTCCTGGTTTGACGTCACAAACTCACCCAACGTTTGCCCAACCACTCCCCCGTTTCTCCAGCCACTCCTGCGTTTTGCAACTCGAACGACTGCGTTTTTCCACACACTCCCATAAAACGTCCAGTTTCCGCCCAGAAACACCCACTTCCTGTCAATCACACTACGATCAGCACAGCGATGAAAAAGCTTTGTTATGCCGTGAGTAAAATACCTAACTTTTGTGTAAAATAACTAAGCACATGCCCTCTGCAAACCTTGCACATGCGCAGTAAGCGACTAATCGCAGTATAGCAAAAATCGGCCACGAGCGAACAACTCGGAATGACCCCCAGTATCTCTAAAAACAAATTGTGTGATGCTCAAAAAATAATCGGTATCTAGGAGGACATTATTCTCTCAATGTCAGAGAATCTGGAGGATATTTAAAATATAAATACAAAATAACCTATGACTTTTTGACATTCCTGAGTCAGTCAAGATGCAGATCGTATCTAACTGGCAACATAATCAACATGGATGCAATTTCCCTTCAGGGACCTTGATTGTTGAGAGAGTTCACAGGGATGGTCCTGACTGGCAGTTGCAACAGCAGCAGCACCCACCTACAGTGAAACATATCCTCAATTATGATGAGAAGGTTAAAATTCCAAACAGTCAGGCTTGACTCATCAAGAGGACAAGCTTTTATTTTTCCAATACTTTTCTTATGATGTGGTATCACAACCACAGGAGTTTTCCCTATTAGTCATTCTCTCATAATGGGAGGAATATATTTTGCCCTACTCTATATGGCTACATTGAGGATTATTTCTTTATTTATCAACAGTTTCTTATATAGCGCAGCATATTCTGTTGCACTTTATAATTAGAACCAAGTGAATTTAGAGCTAAACTTGGAAAATTACATAACCACTTGACTATTTTTTTTAGCAAATGTTACTCACAAACTGTCATTTTTTTATTTGATTACATTAAAAACATATGTTTTATGGACTTTGACAGACTGCCCCAGCTCCTGACTGAATTTTAATTGAGCTTTTCAACCCCCCTTCCCCCCACTTGGTACTCAATGTCTAGCATTGGAGTAGTGGGGAAATGAGATACAAAACTTCCCGCATTTATTAGAGGATCAGTGCTGGTTCTGGCTTCCTGCAGCATTATACACAGATGGAATAGAGTCTCGCAGTGGTGAGATGCTGCCAGTGGCCCCCATCCTTGGATTGTAGTCCTGTGTATTACTGCAGCTGCTACCACTTGGAGCTATATCTCCCTGGAAGTTTTTGCTTCGGCTGGTGGCTTTTCCAGACAAAAGTTTTTCCCACCTCAATGGAAGGCTCTTCCCTAGACCTCTTCCACTTGCCAACTCCCCCTCTGATAGTAGTTGTCAAAGAAAGCTTCACAACTGCTGACTGACTGTACAGCTTCAGCTCCAACTATTAATGCCTTTGATAACAGTACTGTGCCGTTACCTCCACAGCACTTTCTTTGGTCCCTCTGACTCATGGTGAATGCTCTCTCTGCTGTGTTGCTTGCAGACCCAGTTTGCTCTTGCTTGAGCTAAAACCCTCCTCCTTCCCATCTTCCATTGCCATTATCCTGTGTTTGGAGGGGTTGTGGAGATGTTTTTGGAAAGAGGATCTTGTATGACCGAAATCCTTATTTCTTCAATTCACCCTTGGTTGTAAAAAAAAACTTTCTGGACACCTAATCTTTTCTCTTGTCCACCTTCATGGATGGTGCAGTCTGATCTTTTCTACAGTTTTGGCTGGGTCATATTTCTTCATGTTATCCACACTACATGGATAGTTTTTCTTACTGGTGGACTGTTGGACAAGGCCTACTGTTTCTGTTTAATCTCTTTTTGTTTAATGTTTCTGACTCCCTACATGGCCCTGCCTGCATTGATTGCTCTCTCATCCCTCCCTTGCCTCAAAATGTCTCATACACCTGGTTGTACTATGTTTAGACAGACTGCATTTGTATATTTTTTATTTGCTGGTCCCATGTCCCTCTCCCCAGTGGTGTCTCCTGCCAGCTCTGTCACTTCCTTCACATTTTTCTTATATATATTTTCTTTTTTTGATTACTGTTAAACAGTAATAAAAAAATACTGTTTAACAGTTGGCTTATCCAAATGGTTTCTATTACTTTAATCCCTGTTTTCTCGCTGGAAAAGGCTGGGCCTCATTTGAATGTTCCGTTCACCTATTACTGTATGTTTTCCCAGAATTGGAGTAGCTTAAGAGGAATACAGCAAAGGCATACCCAGTAATTGTGACACCTCAATACACCTTTTTAGAGGAAAAAAGTGTTATAACACCCTAAATGCCTGAGACCTGACATAGCAATGCTTCAGGAATCTCACTGGTTACAGTATGATCCCAACACATTGAGAGATTCTTTGATAGGAGATTATAAGGTGTCCTCTTTCCCATCTAAAAGAGAGGACTACTAATTGTTAGCAATCATATTCACTAGCAAATGCTGGATAGTTATTCCAACCCTCAAGGCTGGTAACTGTTTATGAAAACGTAATTGTATGATGAAATTTATAATCTTGCCAAAGTGTATGTTCCTTTGTGTCCTAATGATTTCTTTTTAATAGATTTTACATTCATATTCAAGATTGGGAGAAGATAAACAAAATACTTTAATCTCAATCATTCATCTGTACTGTGCACTGACACACTCCCTACAACTTCTTGATTCCTGGTGATATCACCATTCCATGTCCTGTGAGTACAATTATCTTCCCATCTTCCAGAATTGATTTCTGACTGATGACTCCTACTGTATCTTATGTCATAGGATCACTGACTCGGTATTGATGATATTGCCATCTTGGATCACACCCTGACTTGGTTTAGTTTGTGTTTAACCACCCATCAGTGCACCTCTCAGTACTAGAGATTCCTGATTTTCCAGGATTCCCTTTCTGATTTTAAATATTTTCTACACTTTGTAGACAAAAGCGATTGGACACTGAAAGCAGATAGATCAACAAGATTTGTGGCAGTTCTTTGTAGGTCCACCACGTGCAGTGATTACTGCAGACACTCTTCTTGACAAACTGTCCAGATGTTCCGGAATAAGTATGTTTTGCCTTTCTGCCTTAAGTACAGTGATCAACTGTGACACTGAAGAAAGTCAAGTCAGTCTAGAACACACCTGTTGCTCCAATTCATCGCAGAGGTTCTCAATAGGGTTAAGATCTGGATCTTAGCTGCCCAGTCCATCCGGGTTTTCCACATTTTCTGTATATCATACTGTACAACATCATCCTGGGAAAAACCCACAGGTTATACAACCTATACATTTATAGTTCTCCACTCAATGAGAGAGGAAATTATTTATTTTTTGAAAATAGATAATTTTGTAATCCATTTACAAGAAAAAAAGCTTGAACATGTTCCGATGTTGCCAATTAGCTACTAGGATCTTTTTACCTATTAGTCCCTTACTTTTTTCTAATTTTTCCCTCTACCTGTTTATACATTTTTTCACGGTAAACCATTGTCATTAAGACAATTTCATGCAGACTCCTGGTATTTGTACATGAAAATTACAGGGATTATATATATATAACAGCATAAGTAAGTCCATTGGTACGAAAACAGAGCAGTTATGGAGTTTATCCTTGTAATGGAGCCAGGTTATAACAGCAATGGATACCTAGCAGTGGAAATCTGTACTGAAAATATGGGGCCTTAACAGGTTATATTATGTGTTATTAAGTAATAAAATGTATCGGTTTATATATATTTTTTTCAATACTGCATGTTGATACCATTTTTCAAAATTTGTACAAGGTAACATGTTATTGAATCTTTACACGCAGTGGTGAATAGCACGCCCCCTGGAGTTCCCTTGACACGAAGACTGATGCACTCTAATGACGTCAGCAGGTCTCCATCAGGTGCGGTGGAGACGGTGTTTACACATGGGGGTACATTTACTAACATTCGTAATTCCCGAAAATAGGTCAAAGTTCAATCACGAATGACATCGACAGTGTAAAACTGCAACTTTTTGAATTTATTACGATGGATTTACTAAGCTGTCGTATTCGTGTTTTTCTTTTCTTCCGATGTCGATGTCATTCGTTTTTTTTTACCTAATTTTACGGCAGTGATTAGCAAAACACTGCCTTTTTTTTTTTACAATCAATCTCGGCCGGATCTGTGTGATCCGTGCTGGGGTTCTTTTATTTTTTTATTTTTAATTAAACAATGTAAAATCCCCAAAAAAAATGCGTGGGGTCCCCCCTCCTAAGCATAACCAGCCTCGGGCTCTTTGAGCCGATCCTGGTTGCAGAAATATGGGGGAAAAAATGACAGGGGTTCCCCCATATTTAAGCAACCAGCATCGGGCTCTGCGCCTGGTCCTGGTCCCAAAAATACGGGGGACAAAAAGAGTAGGGGTCCCCCGTATTTTTAAAACCAGCACCGGGCTCCACTAGCTGGACAGATAATGCCACAGCCGGGGGTCACTTTTATATAGTGCCCTGCGGCCGTGGCATCAAAAATCCAACTAGTCACCCCTGGCCGGGGTACCCTGGGGGAGTGGGAACCCCTTCAATCAAGGGGTCCCCCCCCCCCAGCCACCCAAGGGCCAGGGGTGAAGCCCGAGGCTGTCCCCCCCCATCCAATGGGCTGCGGATGGGAGGGCTGATAGCCTTTGTTGTAAAATAAAAGATATTGTTTTTAGTAGCAGTACTACAAGTCCCAGCAAGCCTCCCCCGCATGCTGGTACTTGGAGAACCACAAGTACCAGCATGCGGCGGAAAAACGGGCCCGCTGGTACCTGTAGTACTACCACTAAAAAAATACCCAAAAAAACACAAGACACACACACCGTGAAAGTATAATTTTATTACATACATACACACATACATACATACTTACCTTATGTTCTCACGCAGGTCGGTCCTCTTCTCCAGTAGAATCCAAGGGCTACCTGTTGAAGAAATTCTACTCACGAGATCCAGGGGTCCAGGCTCCTCGGCAAATCCAGGGATAATCCACGTACTTGAATAAAACAAAAAAAACGGTTGCCCGACCACGAACTGAAAGGTGACCCATGTTTGCACATGGGTCACCTTCCCACGAATGCCAGAAACCCACTTTGCCTTCTGGCTAAGTGGGTTTCTTCAGCCAATCAGGGAGCGCCACGTTGTGGCACCCTCCTGATCAGCTGTGTGGTCCTGTCCTCACTGACAGGCAGCACGCGGCAGTGTTACAATGTAGCGCCTATGCGCTACATTGTAACCAATGATGGGAACTTTCTGCTCAGCGGTGACGTCACTTTAGGTCAACCGCAGGGCAGAAAGTTCCCATCATTGGTTACAATGTAGCGCATAGGCGCTACATTGTAACACTGCCGTGTGCCGCCTGTCAGTGAGGACAGGAGCACACAGCTGATCAGGAGAGTGCTACAACGTGGCACTCCCTGATTGGCTGAAGAAACCCACTTAGCCAGAAGGCAAAGTGGGTTTCTGGCATTCGTGGGAAGGTGACCCATGTGCAAACATGGGTCACCTTTCAGTTCGTGGTCGGGCAACCGTTTTTTTGTTTTATTCAAGTACGTGGATTATCCCTGGATTTGCCGAGGAGCCTGGACCCCTGGATCTCGTGAGTAGAATTTCTTCAACAGGTACCCCTTGGATTCTACTGGAGAAGAGGACCGACCTGCGTGGGAACATAAGGTAAGTATGTATGTATGTATGTGTGTATGTATGTAATAAAATTATACTTTCACGGTGTGTGTGTCTTGTGTTTTTTTGGGTATTTTTTTAGTGGTAGTACTACAGGTACCAGCGGGCCCGTTTTTCCGCCGCATGCTGGTACTTGTGGTTCTCCAAGTACCAGCATGCGGGGGAGGCTTGCTGGGACTTGTAGTACTGCTACTAAAAACAATATCTTTTATTTTACAACAAAGGCTATCAGCCCTCCCATCCGCAGCCCATTGGATGGGGGGGGACAGCCTCGGGCTTCACCCCTGGCCCTTGGGTGGCTGGGGGGGGGGGACCCCTTGATTGAAGGGGTCCCCACTCCCCCAGGGTACCCCGGCCAGGGGTGACTAGTTGGATTTTTGATGCCACGGCCGCAGGGCGCTGTATAAAAGTGACCCCCGGCTGTGGCATTATCTGTCCAGCTAGTGGAGCCCGGTGCTGGTTTTAAAAATACGGGGGACCCCTACTCTTTTTGTCCCCCGTATTTTTGGGACCAGGACCAGGCGCAGAGCCCGATGCTGGTTGCTTAAATATGGGGGAACCCCTGTCATTTTTTTCCACATATTTCTGCAACCAGGATCGGCTCAAAGAGCCCGAGGCTGGTTATGCTTAGGAGGGGGGACCCTACGCAATTTTTTTTTAAAAAATAAGCACTTTCCCACCCCTTCCCACTGATATACATGCACGGATCTCATGGATCCGTGCATGCCTATCCAAACACGAATAAAAAAAAAAGTTCTGTTTTTTTTTAGCACTTTTTTACGAGTTGTAATTTTTCACGGCAGTGTTTGTTCTTTTTTTGCTTTGCACTTCTTAGTAAATGACCGAGATTCATACTTAAACAGCCGCGTTTTGACCGATGGTGTATTCATTCGTAATTTTTTACCTGAACTTGCAAAAAATTACGAATGCCCTCATCACTGCCGTGATTAGTGTTTAGTAAATGACCGAGATTAACCGAGATGACACTTTGAAGAAAAAACGGCATCTCGGTCAAAATCGGGAGCTTAGTAAATATACCCCATGGTATTTAAGGTGAGGGTTTTTTTTTGCATTTTATTGTCTTGATAAAGGGGTTTGAGCCCCGATCTTCTTCGGGTTCCATAGGGCTCCACAGCTCAGGCAGGTCGGTGTTTTGTATGGTGCAGCAGGAAGCTTGTTGCACCTTTTACAGGGGGCTATTTTTGCAGGCCCAAAATGCTTTTCATAGTTTTTTATTTTATTTATCTTTCTACTTTTTCATTGAGCCTGTCAGCACTGGATGTCTGTCAGACTGCAACACTGCAGGCTCCAACACTCCCCGCAGGCACCAAAACACCAGCACTGCCTCTGCCAAAACGGGTACTTGCGTCCGGGTCCACAACAATGCGACTAGAACTGCTGCTGATGGGCAACCCCTTGACTGGTAAGGGGCCTCGGTCTCTGGTACCCATGCTTAAATCACGGTCTGCCATGCGTCTTCAAGGCAGAATCTGGTGCTGGCTGTGGACACTGGCGCATGATCAGGGTATCCACTAAACCACCAGGGCATAAAGGGGCACAGGTAAAAAACTTTTTACAGGGTTCCTTAGTAATAGTAGTTTAAATGCCAACATAGGGGAGGGAGCACCAGCCTGAAGCCCCTACCCCAGCTTTAGGTGCCAGTCCACTGCAGACTTCCCGCATGTCTGCTGGATTTTTGTCACATACTCCATTCAGGCTACCACATCCTTGTTCATATACTATACTGTGTGGGCGATTCCCTATCCTTTCAGCTAGGTCTAACAAAGCTAAAGGTTGAAAAACTGCCTGATATACCAGTGTTACTGACATGCAAATTGCGCTCTGCAGGCTTAATTGCGCAGGATGTAGTCAGGATGGGCTCTGTGTAAACTGCTATGCACCTCCTGGCCAGTCAACATCCCCAGCACCTACTCAAGAACCCCCTTGGGCTTCTTTCACTCAGTTATTGGGTACTTTAGTGCATTAGCTAATGCCACCTATGGGACCCCTATGTTAGCACCACATAATGTCACTATGGCTAACCCACCTTGGGTGGATGCACTAAATACTACTGTGCAGTGCCTAGCCCAAACATCTCTGTCATTACAAAAGATGTTACCAGGGACTAAGCCATCCTCTAGGTCTACTACAAGGATCCCTTCATCTCAGTCCATTGCCATATCAGACTTAAATGAGTCATCTGCTGAGGAAGGGGATGACACACAGTCTGTCACTGACTCCTGCATTCTTGCAGATGATTCTAGCAACACTGTGGAGGTTGCACCTTTAATTGAGGCTATCAGACATGCTGATGGAGCCATGTTTATCGTGGCTCCGTCTGTGCCGCTGTACGCCCATCGAGGCGTGCCTATCGCAGTGTCTGGAATGTGCATGCATGTGAGATGTGCAAATGCCCCATTCACTGCAATAGAAGTGTCTCTGTGCACTCCTGTAGCATGGCTAGGCGCCGGATCATCTAGCCCAGGCATGTCCAAACTGCGGCCCTCCAGCTGTTGTGAAACTACGTATCCCAGCATGCCCTGACACAGTTTTGCTGTCAGTGAATGCTAAAGCTGTGTCAGGGCATGCTGGGATGTGTACTCTCAATAGCTGGAGGGCCGCAGTTTGGACATGTCTGCTCTAGCCGCACCGGGAGTGCATGTTTGCGATGGAGCCACAATAGATGAGCGCGGCTCCATCTGTTCCCTTTAACTCACTTAGGATGAACCAGAGCCAGTCAATAAGGAGACAAATGTTTTTAAGCGACAAAAGGTTGTGAAGTTTGAACTTCCACATTTAGGTCACCTCCTGGAAATTAGACAAGAACCCTGAAAAACCGTGGGTAAAGAGTTTCCCGTGTCTAGATACTGTAGTTAGTTTCCCATTACGCTCTTACTACAGAGGATTGTGCTAGGTGGGAAGCTCCCCATCCGGTAGATTTGCATATTGCACATCAATTTAAATTGTCCATTCTACCTGTCACTACTCTTTCCTCTTTGAAAAAGCTCACTGATAGACACATTGAAAATTGCCTTAAGACTATTCTCTCTAACAAGTACTATAAATTGACCCACTGTGGAAGCCTCCTGGGCCGCAAAAGCCATTAAACCATGGTTATAGGCCCTAGAGGAGTAATTACCTTCCGATATATCTGAGGACTGCATGTCATACTTGGCTCTTATGTGACAAGCAGCTGTTTACATATGCGAGGCATTATCTGATGCTGGAGTACTGGCAGCTAAGGTATCTACCACCTCGATACTGGCACGGAGCATTCTCTGGCTCCATTCCCAGAAGGCGGGCCTTGATTTCAAGAAAACTTTTTAATTTCTCCCCTTTACGGGTGAAGTGTTATTTGGGGCTGAATTGGACAAAATTGTCACTGCATTGGCCGTAGCTAAGACTGCTTTTTTCCCATCCACACCAACTCCATGTGCTAGGAGTTGTACTTTCCGTACCTTTCATCCTCAAGGAAAAGTGAAAGGACACATCTGCAGTGAGGCTAAGCCCAAGGCCAAGCAGCCTTGGGCAGCTCATCAACCTTCAGCAAAACCTGACAAGCCCACAGCCTGAAGAGGCAGGCCTCCTTCTGGGGGAACCCAGCGTGGGAGGCTGACTTCTTCACTTTGCATATGTCTGGACTCTGACCACCTTGGATGCCTGTGTGCAAGAAGTGGTCTCTCGCAGATATGCCATCTCATTCAAATGACACCCCCCAACAGTTCTTTTTCACAGGTCTTTTCTCAAACCCCAAGAGGCTCTTATCCTACAGCAGGTTGTGCAATCACTTCTGCAAATGGGTGTGATCATACAGGTCATCTCCACACAGAAAAGTCTATTATTGCTTCCTGTTTCTAGTGCCCAAGCCAAAAGGGCCACACTGACCCATCCTGACACTCAAATCTCTCAACAGATTTGTCAAGGTTCCCAAATTATGCATGGAGACCCTTCGATCTAAAGTACTTGATATGGAACCGGGGGATTTTATAGTATCCCTGGATATTCAGGATGCCTATCTGCATATCCCTATTGCTCCCTTGCATCAGCAATACCTGCATTTTGTTATAGCCAGCTAACATTTTTTAGTTCAGGGCACTGCCATTTGGACTGTCTACATTGCCAAGAATTTTTTCCAAAGTTATGGAAGTCATGGCACCACAGCTGCTTCGCCAGGGGGTCAGAATATTTCCCTATCTGGATGACTTACTGCTGCTAGCTACTTCACAGGAAGTTTTTCTCAGACACCTTCAACTCACGTTGGACTTCCTTCCATCACACGGATGGCTTTTCAATTGGAAAAAGTCCTCCCTCACACCATTCTAGCAGATGTTATACTTGGGAGCCCTATTGCCAACAAAATACATTTCCAAACTGCAGGACAGGATTTGCAGGCTGATAAAGCCATCAGAGTCTCCAATCACTCAGCCATGCAGGTCCGCGGACTGATGGTCTCGACCTTCAATGTTGTAGAATATGCACAGTTCCATTCTCTTTCTCTACAACATCTGATCCTGATCACGTGAAATGGCCTGCCTCATCTGATCAGATCTCAAATGATGATTCTAACTCCAGAGGTTTGACTGTCTCCTACATGATGGCTCCACACAGCCTACTTGGACAAACGTCAACACTTTTGGATTCTGGACTGGATCCTACTAACCACAGATGCCAGCCCCCCGCAGTTGGGGAGCAGTGATGACCCAGCACTCATTTCAGGGCCATTAGATGCTGCCGGAGTCCCATTTACCAATTAGTGTCCTTGAACTGCGAGCTGTCTACAAAACCTTTACTCTGGCAAAATATGTTCTTCACAGCAGACCTGTTCAGGTTCAGTCTGACAACGCTACAGTAGTGGCTTATCTCAATCACCAAGATGG
This sequence comes from Pseudophryne corroboree, assembly GCF_028390025.1. NCBI lineage: Eukaryota > Metazoa > Chordata > Amphibia > Anura > Myobatrachidae > Pseudophryne > Pseudophryne corroboree. Next base: position 478,333,451 of record NC_086448.1, on the reverse strand, counting down.
CACTCGCAGCCAGATGATGATGCAGGGAGTGGCCCACATTCTTAGGTGGGCAGAACATTGCCTTCCAACCATCTCAGCCATACACAATTCAGGGAATCTAAACTGGGAAGTAGACTTCCTTTAGTTGCCAGGACATTCATGCGGGTGAATGGTCCCTTCATCCAGAAGTCTTCCAACTTCTAGTAGACAAGTTGGGTCTCCCAGATGTCAACCTCATGGCCTCACGACACAACCACAAGGTTCCGGTCTATATATCCCAATCCAGGGACCAACAAGCAGCATTTGTGGACTCTCTCTCCATCACGTGGACCTTCCGTCTCATGTACATCTTTCCTCCAGTATCCCTTCTGCCAAGGGTTCTGCAGAAACTCAAAGAAGAAAGAGGCAACCTCATTGTGATAGCCCCAGCATGGCCCAGACACCATTGGTTCTTGGACCTATAAGGACCCTCCGTGGAAGTTCCCCTTCCACTATGCCATGACCATTTGTCTCAGGGACTGTATCTGTACCCAGACCTGTCATGTCTGTCTCTTGAGTCTTTCATACTGAAGGTGAAAGGATTTTATCACCTAGTTGTGCAAACCATGCTTAAGACCCAAAAGCCAGCCTCTGCTCACACCTACTACCGATATGGCATACATCCAGTGTTGTGCCTCCAGGCATTGTGACCCTCCGGTCTTCTGGATTTCCAGAATTCTGGCCTTCATACAACGAAGATTAAGCCTCGGCCTTCACCTGGTTTCTCTGAAAGTGCATATTTCTGCTTTGTCTTTATGGAATCAACGCAGGAGTGCTCCCCTACCGGATGTCCAAACCGTCGGGTTAACTAGCTAAGGTGGTCTCCTGTTTTCAGTTGAATGAAAAAATTGTGGTTCCGGCCTTCTTCTCCTTGGATCTCTCCATTGCATTTGGAGATGGACATTGCATTTGGAAATGGTTTGTGCCCTCCGTATCTATGTGGACCGAACCAGTTCACTAAGGTACCACCCATGCCCGGAAAAAGAAAAGAAAAAAAATAACTACAAAATAACAGCCCCGGGCTCTTTGAGCCAGGCCTGGTTGTAAAAATACAGGTGAAAAATTGTGCAAGGTCCCACTGTATTTTAACAACCAGCACCCTCCAGGGCACCAAAGGCCAGGGCAGAAGTCTGAGGCTATTCCCAGCACCCGTGGGAGGTGGGTGATGAATTGATAGCTTTTAAGTGTAACTACAGATCCCAGCAAGCCTTTTTCGCATGCTAGTACTTGGAGTTCCACAAGTACCAGCATGCAAGGCATTTAATAAACTTCCTTATTCTAACTGCTGTAGCACCTCTTGACTATGACAAACATAAAATTCAGTTTCTCAATTATTGTACTTCAACACATTAGCAGCAGTGTCTGACTTAAGCAAGGTACATACCTATACAATCATCAGCCCATTATCCTGCTATTGTGAGAATGGTATTTACATTGTATATGTGTGCACACTGTTCCGATGTGGTATGGGTCATTAGGTTGACAAGATTTAGGTCAACAGTCATTAGGTCGACCACTATTGGTCGACATTGTCAAAAGGTTGACATGGAAAAGGTTGACATGTAAAATGGTCGACATGAGGTTTTTTTTAATAACTTTTTTTGGTGTGGTTTTCTTTGTAAAGTGACGGGGAAACCCAGTTAGTGCACCATGTCCCCTTGCATGGCTTGCTTCACTCACCATGCTTCGGGCAAGGTGCCTCGCTGTGCTCGGCACAAGTTGCCATTCCCAATCGCAGTCCACGTTGATCGTAAAGTATGAAATAAGTTAAAAAAATAAAAAAGTGAAAGACTCATGTCGTCATTTTCCATGTTGACCTTGTTCATGTTGACATAATGACCATGTCGACCTAATTACCATATCAACCTAATGCATGTTGACCAATAGTGGTTGAACTAATGACTGTCGACCTAAGTCTTGTCAACCTAATGACCGTAAGCCGTGCCGATGCAGGAGTGTTAGCCAATAAATGGCTTATAACACTTCTGCAACAGTCAGGACCAGGTAGTTTCATCTTATTTGCTGCACATGCAACCTCCTGAGAGGAGCCGCTACCTCCTTGTTGCTGCCCCCACCTCACAAGAGGTCAGAGAGATCACAGCTGGATACACACACACAACCCAGCTGATTTGGAGTGTTTACTTAATGATCCAGGGACCAAAAAGTGTGTATCCAGCTTTAGAATCAATCCCTTTGTGTATTCTTTTATATAAAATTAAAAATAGTATCACACTAAAGGTGTTTTTTTCACTCTATTGGTATCCATTACCATGTGGACATTCAGCTCAAGAGGGAAAGTGGTCATGTGAAGACAATTCTGTATGTATAAGAAAGGAAGAATGTAAAATTCATCACTGCCCACTCACACTGCCCCAGCCATATCAGAATGCCTTTTCACATGACCCCCTTGCAGATCACATTGTCTCTCACACTGCTACCCCTCACCACTCAGTACACTATACAAATCCCAATGTCCCAACCAGATCATACTGCCTCTTCAAACTGTCCCAATCCAGGTCATACTGCCCCTATCTAAATCACAGTGCCTGCTCACACCACCTCTTCTCACAGATTGCACTGCCCTTCGCAAATCCCACTGTCTTCTCACACTACCCCCTCCAGATCACACTGCACCCTCACACCTCTATCAAAATTATATGTTTTGCTTTGGTGCCATCTTCTAAACTGCTGTCATTATACTGTCCTTCTGTTGGACATCTGGACGGTTGTCCTTTCCTCTTTACATTGCATCATGACATACTGTATTGACTTCACAATCTCAAAAACCACAAATCCTACATGCAGGGTGGAACTGCTTGGCCTGCACAGTCTGCACCAAGTTTGTTGACTTCTGAATGGGAATTAAACTGAGCAGGTGTTTGTGCCCCAATTCTACCACCCTTGACAGCTGGCACCACAGGGTGGCACTGGGCTATCTGTACTAATGGATAGTCTTGTGCATACCCGGATCACCCTGTGGTTTTCCTATGATCATATTGTAGCTATTGGGCCAAAGAATAATCACAATTCATTGAAAGTATATTGTAGCAATGGTTTTGTGAGCCACCTTTGAGATTTATTTGACAGTTCAATTAATGGATACAGATGTAGCCACGCTCATCATGGCTACATCTCCCATCTACGTGAACAACCAGCGTGGCTAGGCAGGCCCGCTCCTGGCCATGCCAAGCTACATATTTTGCCCCCCAATTCTAAGTAATTGGGACACGTGTGCTTCTAAGGCATGCGTGCACCTTTTAGATGCAAACACGGTTGCAGCAAACAAGGCATGAATGTGCCTACAGTAGTTGAGTGTGGCTACATCTGTATATTTTGTCTTTATATATATATCAATGCAGAGTATAAAAAGTGTAGAACCTAACAGACTTGTGTCTTATTCAACTTCACTACTTATATGAAGAGATTTTTAAGGTTAAATATGTCAATGTCTTCTTTAAATATGTTTCAGTTATTCACTTTTCTGAAGAAAAAAAAACCTGAAAGACATTTGATCAACACTTACACAGCAAAAGCAAGGTTATTCATATCATTGATTATTCTTAGGGTTGGAAATATTTAAATTTGCTTAGCTTAGCTAGAAGACATAAATTAAAATCAATATGACCTTCGCAGAAGAATCAACAATGGAACTGATGTCCTTTATTATAGGTTATCATACTTAATACTAGAGTAAAACTTTCATCATTAGACATGTTCCGATATTTGTAATTACTATAAGGAAATCTGTACAATGAATCATGGAAAACAATAATAATACTGATAATAATTTAGTTTATGTAGTGCTCTTTCTCCAAAAAGAGGCGTGTGTAGTATGTGTATACAGTATATATATCAGTCCATAATGACCGGCACTCCCTTAGCTGTAAATATTCGACATGGTGCCTTCAATCAATATTATTTGCAGAGAGGGCCAGGGACATCAAAATATCATCACCGTCCACATCCACTTAATGGGACAGCATCCAGGTATTTATACCTGGATGCTGTCCCATTAAGCGGATGCGAACGGTGACGATATTTTGTTGTTATTAAGTCCTATGAGTGCCGCTACTTTGTCTCCTATATATGTATATATATATATATATATATATATATATATAAAAGAAAAGGGGGTGTCTTAAGGGAGCTTAATCAAGGTATTATCTTCCAGAATTTGACCACAGTTCACTTAAAAAACTCCAATTTATTTGTATAAAAGTGTTAGACAGTGAATCACATTGAATAACAAATGGCTGACATATTTAAAATACAGACATCAGATATAAAACAATATAATGCAGACAGTTTGTTAATCCGAAGTTGCTCTCTTAATTAATACATATCCAATGCTCTCATATCCGAACCAAAACCCAACGCGTTTCGTCCAACTGGACTTCATCAGGGGCTCATTATCTATATAATAAATGAATCAATGATATAACAATGTATATAATAACCAGATCCAGCCATAGTGGTCAAAAAATAATAAAACATCAATACATACATACATATACATGCATATACATACCAACAAGGTCGGAAGAACATAAAAGAATGGATGACCGATATATGATCGAATTTATCCCTCAAAAAAAATCTGAAAAAATCGTAAGATATATATATATATATAATAATATATAATATTACTGAACCCCATTGGGTATATTTTTTAAAACATTTCAGAAATAAAATGATGAGGTAAAGGGGATATGAGTCTGTTGAATATGTTTAAACATTAGCAATTAATTATTATATTATATTATTCAATGTAGTCTATTATAATCCATACATAGACTATGAACTGGTATACATGACACTATATTAAATATAAACAGATCTTAATGGGGAAATTCCGGATGGAGGGGGTGGAGCATGAACGTACATAGATGTAAAAGTACAAAACAACCCAGAAACAAATTTGTACATACCAATAAAAATGCTTGCAGTAATGGATGTAATGAAAAGTGAATTCACAGCTAAAATTAATGTGCCTATAATGGAAACATTATTATAGTGTAATCTATAGATAAATGTGATGAAAATTCATTTGACCAATGAGGGATTTGATACATACCAACTCAGTGAGGCAAACAATAACACTATAGTGATGAATTCTCTACAAGCCACAATGTCGTTTATGCAGATAATGCCTATGAAAAATGATATATGACATATTGATCTTAGAAATATGTTCCAATCAATAGAAAAGGCTCAATTTAGTATATACAATCATTTTCAACGGATGTTATAAATGCCTAATTAATTTTACCTAATTCCTTAGGTGGTATAAGGATGTTTTAACAGATGTTATAAATGCCTAATTAATTTTACCTAGTTCCTTAGGTGGTATAAAGGACCAATATGGTAGTATAATGGTGTTCTCAGAGTTAATTACCAATATTAGTGGTATAAAGGATCAATATAGTAGTATAATAGTGTTATAAGAATTCATTACCAACATAATGTCATTTATCATAAAGATGGAATTAATCTCTATTATAAATATCAAATTCAAATGTTTCCTGATATAATTAGCACCAACAGTGCTTAATCAGCTCCAGTGTCAAAAAAACATTGGTAATGGCTTTTAACATAGGTTTTACTGAATCCCTTCTGCTACTAAAGCAGGTTTAAAGATTAATTAAATATTCAAATGGATACAAAGTTACAGAAACATTCCTAGGTGTAAGGAAACATCCGTGAGTCAGCCCAGCCTTGAAAGTAACAAAAATAATTACAATGTAACTTACTCAGCAGGAAGAGTGGCTTCTCCTAGTCAGCAGAGAAAGCACTGCGCTGATCTAGGGGTTTAAATACCACACCTTCAATTGCCTCAACTACCTCATATCCTGTGAGTGTTAAAAGAAAAACTAAACTAAAAGTCACAAAAATGGTATAAGACCATTAGTATATAAGGGTCTAATAAAATGTGCATGTATTCCCAGCCTATATAAAAAATAGATTAAAATAAAACTTATGACAAAAGGTATATATGAGCTTAAGTGGAAGCAATTAGGTTTACATGCGTTACACTTAGCCCTAGTGGGAACAATTAGGTGATATATATTAAAGGTATAGGGAGTGTCTAATAAATATTAAAGATAAACTATAAGTGTTTATTAATGGCAGGAATAATGATAATAATATATAACATATGACAGAACTTACTAGCACACACATTATATGTACTAGCATAGGCTAATCACATGTAGGTGAAAAATTGTGTTAAGGACATCCTAAACTAATTAACCTGAGCTAATTAAACCATAATATCAGTGTCAATGGTTACCAACTGCATTTTGATTGGCATGGCTGGTCATATATAAGTGAAAAAGTCTTACGCTAATACTCCTAAGCTAATTCACCAAAATATTAGTAACAATGGCTACTAACAACATTTTGTTTACAGTGGTGGCAAACTCCACTGCTAAGAATAAATATATATATATATATATATATATATATATATATATATATTGAAAGGTGTAGGGAAAACCTAATTCATGGTATACCTAAAAAATTATTATTTTTTATATTTTTCATTTTTTAGTTTTTATTTATTTATTTATTATCTAAAGTGATTCGAATGTTAAAGTGTATAACTTATGACCAATCCAACTAGCACACATATTATATGTATTCGCATGGTTGGTCACATATAAGTAAAAAATGGTGTTAAAGATATCTTAAACTAAATAGCTAATTAACCATGACATTAGTGACAATAGCCACTAACTATATTTTAATAAGCATGGCTGGTCATATATTGTTAAAAATATCCTAAACTAATAATCCTAAAATAATAAACCATGATATTAGTGACATTTCTACTAAGTACATTTTAAATAACAATAAGTGGCAAACCACACTACTAAATGAAACCCCTGTGAGTATGCTCTCTAATATCATACAAAGATATAGATGTGAAAAAATAGACCATATAGTATTCGGGGAAAAAAAAAAAGAATATAGTAAAAAAGGATCGGCTGGGTGAACACACGAATGTTTCCACACTTACAATGAAGATCATATATTACAATACTATTACTACATGATCTTCAAACATGTCCTGAGCATAAGAGTTTTCATAAAAATGACACTATGTCACACCCTTCATTGTGACCATTAGGGGTTAGGGTATCTAATGTATAAATCCAAAAAGTTTCTTTTTTGGAAAGAGCAAGATCTCTACTACTCCCCTTAGGATCTAACGGGATATGTTCTAAAACAGTAAATGAAAAGTTATTTTTATCTACCCTAGACTCATGCTTTTCCTTAAAATGTAGGGGTAAACTGTGTGTGAGGACTTTATTCTTGATGTTTCTCATGTGCTCTTGGACTCTGATTTTTAATTGTCTTTTAGTCTTTCCAATATAAGACAAACCGCAACTACAGGTGATTCTGTAAATGACGTATTCAGTGTTGCAGTTCACTAAATGGCTAACCTTATAGGTTTTCCCCGTATCTGTTTTGCAAATGAATGGTTTTCTTTCCACATAGTGGCAACAAATACACTTAGAGCAAGGGAAACAAACTTTAGACGGGATAAAGGAACCACTATTAGGTTTTATTAAAGTTTCTTCTCCTACTCTACTGGGTGCCACTATACTTTTAAGGTTTGTTGCCCTGCGGAATACGAATTCTGGTCTGACAGGTAACTCTGGGCCTAAGATAGGATCTTTTTTCAAAATGTCCCAGTGCTTCTCCATTATTTTTCTTATGCTGTAATTCTCACAATTATGGCCCTCATTCCGAGTTGTTCGCTCGTAAGCTGCTTTTAGCAGCTTTGCACACGCTAAGCAGCCGCCTACTGGGAGTGAATCTTAGTTTATCAAAATTGCGAATGAAAGATTAGCAAAATTGCGAATAGACACTTCTTAGCAGTTTCTGAGTAGCTCCACACTTACTCGGCATCTGCGATCAGTTCAGTGCTTGTCGTTCCTGGTTTGACGTCACAAACACACCCAGCGTTCGCCCAGACACTCCTCCGTTTCTCCAGCCACTCCCGCGTTTTTCTCAGAAACGGTAGCGTTTTTTCGCACACACCCATAAAACGGCCAGTTTCCGCCCAGAAACACCCACTTCCTGTCAATCACATTCCGATCACCAGAATGAAGAAAAAATCTCGTAATGCCGTGAGTAAAATACCTAACTGCATAGCAAATTTACTTGGCGCAGTCGCACTGCGGGCATTGCGCATGCGCATTAGCGACTAATCGCTCCGTTGCGAGAAAAAAATAACGAGCAAACAACTCGGAATGACCCCCCATATTGGGTAATAAAAGATCGAGAGGTCATGGTCCTATTGACCTTGGGTTTAGCCTTTGGTTCTAACATGGTTTGTCTTTCTTGTAAGGCTGCCCTATTCATAGCCGTATCTAGAAGGTCCGTCTTATATCCCCGTTCCAGAAATCTCGTGGTCAAGATGGAAGACTGTTCCCAAAAATCTTCTAGGGTGCTACAATTGCGTCTGATCCTCAGGTATTGGGCATATGGTACACTTTGTTTCCATCTGGATAAATGACAACTGGTTTGTGGAATATAACTGTTGGCGTCCACATCTTTAAAGTATGTTTTAGTTTGAATCACGCTACCTGAATGTCCAGTTAGTATCAAATCCAAATAGTCAATGCTGGTGGTATTTGTTTAAAAAGTGAACTTCAAATTGAAATCATTTTCATGAATAAATTAAACAAATTCATTAATACTTGAAGTATCACCACGCCAAATAAAAAGGAGATTGTCTATATAGCTCTGGTAAAAGAGTATATTTTCCTTGTATTTGGACTGATAGATAAAGGTTTCCTCCCACAAACCCATATAAAGGTTAGCGTAAGCCGGGGCGAATTTGCTCCCCATAGCTGTTCCTTGTAATGACAGATAATACTTCTGACTGTATTCAAAGAAATTATGACCAAGAATAAAGTTGATGCTATCTAACAAAAATTTCCTAACCTTTGTAGTCATATTTAAATCATCTGAGAGAATTTATCTTATTGAATCTAATCATTTTTTGTGAGGGATGGAAGAATACAAAGATTGTACATCAATTGTTATCCAATGTCTTCTGTCCATATGACAGTGCTTAATTTATGAAGGACACTGGTGGAATCTTTCAGGTAAGATCTCAATTGTAGCACATATGGTTGCAACTTGAGATCCAAGTAGTGAGAGAGATTAGAAGATAAGGAATTGATCCCCGCAATGATCGGCCTTCCCGGAGGTGCTGTCTTGCTCTTATGTACTTTTGGGATATGGTAAAAGGTAGGAACCGTTGGAAACTTAATATAAAGAAAGTTGAATTCTTCTTTACAAATGACCTCATTCTTCAGAGCTTCTGATAGAAGCAACAACAACTCATCTTGATAGACCTTAGTAGGATTGTCTGGTAATTCGACATATGTGATGTTATCATACAGAATTTTGATGGCCTCATCTACATAAGCCTTTTTGGTTTGTAAAACCACTGCTCCTCCTTTATCAGCACTTTTTATTACCAAATCCTTGTCACCCTTAAGTGTTTTAATAGCTTTCTTCTCTTGCGGGTTAAGGTTTGGCCTTATATTTGTTGTCAGAAACCTTAATCGTCTTGAAGTCATTCCTTACTGACTCATAAAAGATCTCTATATGGCTGCCTTTGGATTCAACCGGATAAAATTTAGATGGAAGAGAACAGACGGTTTATTATCTTTACTCACATTTTGTATGTTAGATGGATTTTTAAGAAAATGTCTCTGAATGGTTAAATTTCGTACATATTTATTTAGGTCAATGAATAAGTCAAACTTATTCATAGCATATCCGGGCCAAATTTCAAACCTTTATTTAATAACGATTTCTCTGCTGTGGATAGTTCTCTCGTTGTGATGTTAATAATCCCAGACGTGATTTTTCCTAGTGGAATAGTACCCTTCTTTTTTGGGGGCTTTTTTCTGCCCCCTCTGGTTCCTCGTTGTCTCCAGCGAAACTTCTCTTTAGCCCTTGTGGAGAGTCCATACGTGTGTGTAGCATTTCTGTTTGTTGTACAGGGGAAAAAAACGCATACACCTTTTCTCTTCTAAAAAACGTCTTGGTTGAAATACCTCTGGAGTGGGTGATCTCATGGTATCATAACGTTCTCTTCTTGGTGGATATCTCTCTCTAGGGTCCTCTTGGTACCTACGAGATCTGTAATTATTCTGATAAGAAGGTATTCTATTTCTATTTGGTTGTTCCCGAAAGTATCTGGGAGATTGGTAAGGTCTCCGATTATTATATCGACCTCGATTCATGTTTCTAACATTAGAATGCGCAAAATGTACTTGATTGTATCTTGGAAAATTATCCTGTTGTGTATTCCTATGGTGTTGGGACTGCAACCTACCCTTATTGTCCTGTCTATCCTCTGGGACCGGTATGTGATGAACCAGACCCAATATATAGTCATTTTTATCTCTAATGAATTTGTTGTGCTTTTTAGATATGATCTCATTTTCCACAGTGTCAAGTTTATATTGTAGGTCATGTACATCCCTTTTGAATTCTTCGCTTTCGTCAAATTTAGCTTTCGCTTTCGTCAAATTTAGCTGCTAAGGCTTCAATATTTTTTATTTCTGTGTCTAATGTATTTAATTCCCTTTTCCTTTCTGTTATAATTAGAGTAGTCAACTTAGATGAACAATCATCCAATATAGCATTCCAATTGCTAATAAACTCCTTATTTCCCCCTCCTATAGTTGGTGTCTTCTGGAGGCGTAATCCTCTAGGGATACGACCTACCTCCAGGTATTTTTCTAAGGTAATGATGTCATACCAGCTCTTTAACTCCCTAATGGCTAATTTCCTAACAGAGTTGAGATATCCATAGTAATCCTCATCATCAAAAGGGATAATAAGTTCTTCATCTTCAAAAATATTTTAAACCTTAGTTGACCTTTTAGATCTGTCTCTAAATAGAGTCATGATCAGCTGCTTAATAGGTCTTCTAACAGAAAGCAATGGATGGAAACTGGGGTAGACCTAATGAAAGCGCTAAGTATGGAGCTCAACCTCAAGGCGTACTCCCTGTTAGATGGAGTACAAAAGTGCAGATAAAAGAAAAGGGGGTGTCTTAAGGGAGCTTAATCAAGGTATTATCTTCCAGAATTTGACCACAGTTCACTTAAAAACTCCAATTTATTTGTATAAAAGTGTTAGACAGTGAATCACATTGACTAACAAATGGCTGACATATTTAAAATACAGACATTAGATATAAAACAATATAATGCGGACAGTTTGTTAATCCGAAGATGCTCTCTTAATTAATACATATCCGATGCTCTCATATCCGAACCAAAACCCAACGCGTTTCGTCCAATTGGACTTCATCAGGGGCTCATTATCTATATAATAAATGAATCAATTATATAACAATGTATATAATAACCAGATCCAGCCATAGTGGTCAAAAAAATGATAAAACATCATTACATACATACATATACATGCATATACATACCAACAAGTTCGGAAGAACATAAAAGAATGGATGACCGATATATGATCGAATTTATCCCTCAAAAAAAAATCTGAAAAAATCGTAAGATATATATATAATAATATATAATATTACTGAACCCCATTGGGTATATTTTGTTAAAACATTTCAGAAATAAAATGATGAGGTAAAGGGGATATGAGTCCGTTGAATATGTTTAAACATTAGCAATTAATTATTATATTATATTATTCAATGTAGTCTATTATAATCCATACATAGACTATGAACTGGTATACATGACACTATATTAACTATAAACAGATCTTAATAGGTTTACATGCGTTCCACTTAGCCCTAGTGGGAACAAGTAGGTGATATACATTAAAGGTATAGGGAAAGTCTAATAAATATTAAAGATGAACTATAAGTGTTTATTAATGGCAGGAATAGGGCTAAGTGGAATGCATGTAAACCTGATTGCTTCCACTTAAGCTCATATATACCTTTTGTCATAAGTTTTATTTTAATCTATTTTTATATAGGCTGGGAATGCATGCACATTTTATTAGACCCTTATATACTAATGGTCTTATACCATTTTTGTGACTTTTAGTTTAGTTTTTCTTTTAATACTCACAGGATATGAGGTAGTTGAGGCAATTGAAGGTGTGGTATTTAAACCCCTAGATCAGCACAGTGCTTTCACTGCTGACTAGGAGAAGCCACTCTTCCTGCTGAGTAAGTTACATTGTAATTATTTTTGTTACTTTCAAGGCTGGGCTGACTCACGGATGTTTCCTTACACCTAGGAATGTTTCTGTAACTTTGTATCCATTTGAATATTTAATGAATCTTTAAACCTGCTTTAGTAGCAGAAGGGATTCAGTAAAACCTATGTTAACAGCCATTACCAATGTTTTTTTGACACTGGAGCTGATTAAGCACTGTTGGTGCTAATTATTTCAAGAACCATTTGAATTTGATATTTATAATAGAGATTAATTCCATCTTTATGATAAATGACATTATGTTGGTAATGAATTCTTATAACACTATTATACTACTATATTGATCCTTTATACCACTAATATTGGTAATTAACTCTGAGAATACCATTATACTACCATATTGGTCCTTTATAACACCTAAGTAATTAGGTAAAATTAATTAGACATTTATAACATCTGTTGAAAATTATTGTATATACTAAATTGAGCCTTTTCTATCGATTGGAACATATTTATAAGATCAATATGTCATTTATAATTTTTCATAGGCATTATCTGCATAAACGACATTGTGGCTTGTAGTGAATTCAGCACTATAGTGTTATTGTTTGCCTCACTGAGTTGGTATGTATCAAATCCCTCATTGGTCAAATTCATTTTCATCACATTTATCTATAGATTACACTATGATAATGTTTCCATTATAGGCACATTCATTTTAGCTGTGAATTCAGCGCACTTTTCATTACATCCATTACTGCAAGCTTTTTTATTGGTATGTACAAATTTGTTTCTGGGTTGTTTGTACTTTTACATCTATGTACGTTCATGCTCCACCCCCTCCATCCGGAATTTCCCCATTAAGATCTGTTTATATTTAATATAGTGTCATGTATACCAGTTCATATTCTATGTATGGATTATAATAGACTACATTGAATAATATAATATAATAATTAATTGCTAATGTTTAAACTAGAGATGAGCGGGTTCGGTTTCTCTGAATCCGAACCCGCCCGAACTTCATGGTTTTTTTCACGGGTCCGAGCAGACTCGGATCCTCCCGCCTTGCTCGGTTAACCCGAGCGCGCCCGAACGTCATCATGACGCTGTCGGATTCTCGCGAGACTCGGATTCTATATAAGGAGCCGCGCGTCACCGCCATTTTCACACGTGCATTGAGATTGATAGGGAGAGGACGTGGCTGGCGTCCTCTCCATTTAGATTATAAGAGAGAGAGATTTACTGGAGCTTAGGACTAGGAGGAGTACTGTAGAAGTGTAGAGAGTGCAGAGAGTTTACTAGTGAGTGACCACCAGACAGTGCAGTTTATTTAATATATCCGTTCTCTGCCTGAAAAAAGCGATACACACAGTGACTCAGTCACATACCATATCTGTGTGCACTGCTCAGGCTCAGCCCAGTGTGCTGCATCATCTATATATATTATATATCTGTCTGACTGCTCAGCTCACACAGCTTATAATTGTGGGGGAGACTGGGGAGCACTGCAGTGCCAGTTATAGGTTATAGCAGGAGCCAGGAGTACATAATATTATATAGTGAGTGACCACCAGACAGTGCAGTTTATTTAATATATCCGTTCTCTGCCTGAAAAAAGCGATACACACAGTGACTCAGTCACATACCATATCTGTGTGCACTGCTCAGGCTCAGCCCAGTGTGCTGCATCATCTATATATATTATATATCTGTCTGACTGCTCAGCTCACACAGCTTATAATTGTGGGGGAGACTGGGGAGCACTGCAGTGCCAGTTATAGGTTATAGCAGGAGCCAGGAGTACATAATATTATATTAAAATTAAACAGTGCACACTTTTGCTGCAGGAGTGCCACTGCCAGTGTGACTGACCAGTGACCTGACCACACTGACCACCAGTATAGTTAGTAGTATACTTATATTGTGATTGCCTGAAAAAGTTAAACACTCGTCGTGTGACTTCACTTGTGTGTTGTTTTTTTTTTTATTCTATAAAAATAAAACTCATTCTGCTGACAGACAGTGTCCAGCAGGTCCGTCATTATATAATATATAATATATACCTGTCCGGCTGCAGTAGTGATATATATATATTTTTTATATCATTTATCATCCAGTCGCAGCAGACACAGTACGGTAGTTCACGGCTGTGGCTACCTCTGTGTCTGCACTCGGCAGGCAGTCCGTCCATAATTGTATACCACCTAACCGTGGTTTTTTTTTCTTCTTTATACATACATACTACTACGACATCTCTTTATCAACCAGTCTATATTAGCAGCAGACACAGTACAGTACGGTAGTTCACGGCTGTGGCTACCTCTGTGTCTGCACTCGGCAGGCAGTCCGTCCATAATTGTATACCACCTAACCGTGGTTTTTTTTTCTTTCTTCTTTATACATACATAGTTACATAGACATCTCTTTATCAACCAGTCTATATTAGCAGCAGACACAGTACAGTACGGTAGTTCACGGCTGTGGCTACCTCTGTGTCTGCACTCGGCAGGCAGTCCGTCCATAATTGTATACCACCTAACCGTGGTTTTTTTTTCTTTCTTCTTTATACATACATACTACTACGACATCTCTTTATCAACCAGTCTATATTATTAGCAGCAGACACAGTACAGTACGGTAGTTCACGGCTGTGGCTACCTCTGTGTCTGCACTCGGCAGGCAGTCCGTCCATAATTGTATACCACCTAACCGTGGTTTTTTTTTCTTTCTTCTTTATACATACATAGTTACATAGACATCTCTTTATCAACCAGTCTATATTAGCAGCAGACACAGTACAGTACGGTAGTTCACGGCTGTGGCTACCTCTGTGTCTGCACTCGGCAGGCAGTCCATAATTGTATACTAGTATCCATCTCCATTGTTTACCTGAGGTGCCTTTTAGTTGTGCCTATTAAAATATGGAGAACAAAAATGTTGAGGTTCCAAAATTAGGGAAAGATCAAGATCCACTTCCACCTCGTGCTGAAGCTGCTGCCACTAGTCATGGCCGAGACGATGAAATGCCAGCAACGTCGTCTGCCAAGGCCGATGCCCAATGTCATAGTACAGAGCATGTCAAATCCAAAACACCAAATATCAGAAAAAAAAGGACTCCAAAACCTAAAATAAAATTGTCGGAGGAGAAGCGTAAACTTGCCAATATGCCATTTACGACACGGAGTGGCAAGGAACGGCTGAGGCCCTGGCCTATGTTCATGGCTAGTGGTTCAGCTTCACATGAGGATGGAAGCACTCAGCCTCTCGCTAGAAAAATGAAAAGACTCAAGCTGGCAAAAGCAGCACAGCAAAGAACTGTGCATTCTTCGAAATCCCAAATCCACAAGGAGAGTCCAATTGTGTCGGTTGCGATGCCTGACCTTCCCAACACTGGACGTGAAGATAATCTGTGAGGAGGGGGATGTACACGGTGATATATCGGAGGGTGATGATGAGGTGGACATCTTGCCTCTGTAGAGCCAGTTTGTGCAAGGAGAGATTAATTGCTTCTTTTTTGGGGGGGGTCCAAACCAACCCGTCATATCAGTCACAGTCGTGTGGCAGACCCTGTCACTGAAATGATGGGTTGGTTAAAGTGTGCATGTCCTGTTTTGTTTATACAACATAAGGGTGGGTGGGAGGGCCCAAGGACAATTCCATCTTGCACCTCTTTTTTCTTTTCTTTTTCTTTGCATCATGTGCTGATTGGGGAGGTTTTTTTGGAAGGGACATCCTGCGTGACACTGCAGTGCCACTCCTAAATGGGCCCGGTGTTTGTGTCGGCCACTAGGGTCGCTAATCTTACTCACACAGTCAGCTACCTCATTGCGCCTCTTTTTTTCTTTGCGTCATGTGCTGTTTGGGGAGGGTTTTTTGGAAGGGACATCCTGCGTGACACTGCAGTGCCACTCCTAGATGGGCCCGGTGTTTGTGTCGGCCACTAGGGTCGCTAATCTTACTCACACAGCTACCTCATTGCGCCTCTTTTTTTCTTTGCGTCATGTGCTGTTTGGGGAGGGTTTTTTGGAAGGGACATCCTGCGTGACACTGCAGTGCCACTCCTAGATGGGCCCGGTGTTTGTGTCGGCCACTAGGGTCGCTAATCTTACTCACACAGCTACCTCATTGCGCCTCTTTTTTTCTTTGCGTCATGTGCTGTTTGGGGAGGGTTTTTTGGAAGGGCCATCCTGCGTGACACTGCAGTGCCACTCCTAGATGGGCCCGGTGTTTGTGTCGGCCACTAGGGTCGCTAATCTTACTCACACAGCTACCTCATTGCGCCTCTTTTTTTCTTTGCGTCATGTGCTGTTTGGGGAGGGTTTTTTGGAAGGGACATCCTGCGTGACACTGCAGTGCCACTCCTAGATGGGCCCGGTGTTTGTGTCGGCCACTAGGTTCGCTTATCTTACTCACACAGCGACCTCGGTGCAAATTTTAGGACTAAAAATAATATTGTGAGGTGTGAGGTATTCAGAATAGACTGAAAATGAGTGTAAATTATGGTTTTTGAGGTTAATAATACTTTTGGATCAAAATGACCCCCAAATTCTATGATTTAAGCTGTTTTTTAGTGTTTTTTGAAAAAAACACCCGAATCCAAAACACACCCGAATCCGACAAAAAAAATTCGGTGAGGTTTTGCCAAAACGCGTTCGAACCCAAAACACGGCCGCGGAACTGAACCCAAAACCAAAACCCGAAAAATTTCAGGCGCTCATCTCTAGTAAACATATTCAACGGACTCATATCCCCTTTACCTCATCATTTTATTTCTGAAATGTTTTAACAAAATATACCCAATGGGGTTCAGTAATATTATATATTATTATATATATATCTTACAATTTTTTCAGATTTTTTTTTGAGGGATAAATTCGATCATATATCGGTCATCCATTCTTTTATGTCTAAAAAGTTATTATATTTCATATATATAGAGTATAACCACACTTAAGCTAAAAGCAATCCTAAAAAAAGGCTATAACCACTCATGGAAGCGGACCTTATTGCACAGAGCCCAAAAACAAAAACTAAAACAAAAATAGTCCAAAAATATATAAAAAATAATAAAAGTAAATAAGAACAACATGTTTAATTCAAAAAAATGCCATACTGTGTGTGTATATATATATATATATATATATATATATATAGTGGCATCCAGTCTGGATGCCGCCCCGGGTGTTTGCAGGACAAGGCACAACAATTCGGGTGTCCGGGCTAAGGTGACATGGGTTTAGGACTGGACCAAGAGGAAGCTCCAGGGAGGTTTTGGAACACAGCATGTTGTCTCTTTAATGTTGTTTCAAAGATTATCTGGCAGTTGGAAATTATATTATTGTATAGCTTTTGATACACAGAAATACCCTGCAATTTCATACATGATATCCCATCCATGCAGGTCCTGTCCAGGTATTGGAGCAAGCACTCCCAGCAATCAGGCACACCTGTGCCACACTTTTATAAAGCTCGTTAGGGCAAGGGCTCAGGGCTCTTGATGCCAACAAGTGGCCAGGCGATAGAGGGCAGGACAGTGGGTTAGAGACAGGGAGCCTGAGATTGTGTACATGCGGTTTGTAAACTGGTGCCTAATTAAGGTACCCATTGAAACTTGCTGTGAAAAGTCTGTTAACTATGCTGTGGAAGTAAACAGTCTGCATTTCTTCATACAACTGTGTCAGCATCTTGTCTGGTGGAAGGTCGCTTGTTACAATATACAGTATATATATATATATCTAAACACACAGGGTCGAGTCACATTATTATGAACTCCATTATAGCCAGGGGATGTAGTTATGTGACCGCTGGTCACATTACCTCCCCCTACATACTGCCCACTAAGAATCCCGACTGTCAGCATGCCGACCAGCAGGGACTATTCCCGCTTGTGGGTTTCCACGACACTAGAGATGTGCTGCGGAAACTCTTCGGGTTTGGTGTTTTGGTTTTGGATCTGGATCCCTACTCGTGTTTTGGATCTGGATTGGTTTTGCCCAAGCCACCCTTTCGGGTTTTGGTTTTGTATCTGGATGAATTTTGAAAAAATAACATAAAAACAGCTAAAATCACAGAATTTGGGGGGAATTTTGATCCTACAGTATTTTTAACCTCAATAACATTCATTTCCACTCATTTAAAGTCTATTCTGAACACCTCACACCTCACAATATTGTTTTTAGGCCAAAAGGTTGTACCAAATTCGCTGGATGACTAAGCTAAGCGACCCAAGTGGGCGGCACAAAAACCTCGCCCATCTAGGAGTGGCAGTGCAGTGTCAGATAAGATGGCACTTTTAAAAACTAGTCCCCAAAGAGCACATAATTCAAAGAAGAGAGAGGTGCAAAGAGGTCACTGGATGACTAAGCTAAGCAACACAAGTGGGCGGCACAAACACTTGGCCCATCTAGGAGTAGCAGTGCAGTGGCAGACAGGATGGAATTTTAAAAAATAGGCCCCAAATAAATAAGAGCTGTAAAATTTACTTGTCCTTGGGCCCTCCCAAGATGGAATTGTCCTTGGGCCCACTCTTATGTTGTATAAACAGGACATGCACACTTTAACAAACCAATCATTTCAACAACAGGGTCTGCCACACATCTGTGGCTGAAATGACTGGTTTGTTTGGACCCCCACAAAAAAGAAGCAATTAATCCCCCCACCAAAAAAGAAGCAATTCATCTCTCCTTGCACAAACTGGCTCTACAGAGCAATACAATAAGATACACAGTATCACAAGGGAGCGCTAAACTTTGTTAGTAAGACAATTTATTATAAAAATAATATTAAAATCAATATAGTATAAAATGGATTACACCATATAATACCACTGCATACTTAACAGTCCACAATACCACCAATAAATGTTCCACAGACAATATGCAATTGGAGATCCGATGCAGGATATTAAGCACAACCAAGTGCTATTTGTAACTCCAAAGGAAGGCCAGTTATTTTGCTGCTGCTGTGCTGATATATGTTTAAAAGTAGATCAGCCAATACTGTATGGATACATCTCACACAAAGCTTTTAAGAGCCCACCGGACCAAAGCTTTCAAATACCCTCCCCACCGCCAAGCAAAGTCTCTCCGCTGCCGCTTGTATGTCTCAGCAAAACTGTCTTTTGATGTAAAGGGTCCGATGGTAAGGGATCATTGCGGCGGTATCCACGGGGAGGGGAAGCGTGGCTCCGGGTTACAGCAGATGGATAGATGCAGGGTCGCCTCTGATCTGTGAGTAGTCTGGGTGGTTTAAGGCCGTAAAGATGCAGTGGGTATTTCCCTTAACGCATTTCTCCATGCTCATGTATCAAATGGTTTTATCAGAAGGTAAGAATTGTGTAGGTGATTGTCCATATTTAAAGAACCAATAGCCAATCGGTTAGCAGCCATGATTGTTACTCCACAGGTGTACATATAAAGAGCACTTAGCAATCTAAGTATGGAAGCAGCTCCAATATAATTCAATTGGTTAGCAAACTATTTTGAACCCGTTTTATTTTTGCGCTGAAAAATATCAATTATTGTGTGCTCTAAAGAGGCAAGATGTCGTCCTCATCATCCGATTCCTCACCCCTTTCAGTGTGTACATCCTCCTCCTTTCAGTATTAATTCATCTCCACTGGAACCCATAATCACAGGTCCCTGTGTACTTTCTTGCGGCAATTACTAGTTAAGGTCTTCCTGTAGGAAGTTATAATTCATTTTGATGAACATCATCTTCTCCACATGTTGTGGAAGTAAGCTCCTACGCCGATCGCAGACAAGGTGCCCGGCTGCACTAAACACTCTTTCGGATTACACGCTGGAGGTGGGGGGAAGGGGGTCTTAGGTAAAATAAAGCCAGTTTGTGCAAGGGCCTCCAAATTGCCTCTTTATCCTGCCAGTATACATACAGACTGTCTGACATGCCTACTTGGATGCTGTCACTGATATAATCCTCCACCATTCTTCCAATGATGACAGCATCCTATGAAGGGACAGTAGACAGGTCAGTAATCATTGGCAGGTCCTTCAGTCCGGACCAGATGTCGACACTTGCTCCTGACTGCCCTGCATCACCGCCAGTGGGTGGGCTAGGAAATGTTATCCTTTTCCTCGCAGCCCCAGTTGCAGGTGAAAATGAAGGAGGAGCTATTGATGGGTCACGTTCCGCTTGAGTTGACAATTTTCTCACCAGCAGGTTTTTGCTCCTCTGCAAACTTGTATCTGTCGGAAAGAGAGATTCAATGAAGGCTTTAAACCTATGATCGAGCACGGTGGCCACAATGTAGTGCTCTAATTTCAACAGATTGACCACTCTCGAATCCTGGCAAAGCGAATGAAGGGCTCCATCCACGAGTCCCACATACTTTGCGGAATCGCTCCGTATTAGCTCCTCCTTCAATTTCTCCAGCTGCTTCTGCAAAAGTCTGATGAGGGGAATGACCTGACTCAAGCTGGCAGTGTCTGAACTGATTTCACGTGTGGCAAGTTTGAAGGGTTAGGGAACCTTGCACAAGACGGAAATCATTCTCCACTGCGCTTGTGTCAGGTGCATTCCCCCTCCTTTGCCTATATCGTAGGTGAATGTATAGGCTTGAATGGCCTTTTGCTGCTCCTCCATCCTCTGAAGCATATAGATTGTTGAATTAATCCTCGTTACCACCTCTTGCTTCAGGTGATGGCAGGGAAGGTTTAGGAGTATTTGCTGGTTATCCAGTCTTTGTCACGCAATGGCTGAATGTCGCCCACAATTTTTCGGGCCACCGACAGCATCCCCTGCACACCCCAGTCATTATTAAAAAAATTCTGCACCGCCAAATTAATTGTATGTGCAAAACATGGGATGTGCCCAGTTGTAATGCATGCACAATATTGGTGGCATTGTCCGATATCACAAATCCCCAGGAGAGTCTAAGTAGGGTAAGCCATTGTGCAATGATGTCCCTCTGTTTCCGTAAGAGGTTGTCAGCGGTGTGTCACTTACGGAAACTGGTGATACACAGCGTAGACTGCCTAGGAATGAGCTGGTATTTGTGAGATGCTGCTACTGTTGCCGCTGCTGTTGTTGCTGCAGGAGGCAATACATCTACCCAGTGGGCTGCCACAGTCATGTAGTCCTTAGTATGCCCTGCTCAACTTGTCCACATGTCCATGGTTAAGTGGACACTGGAAACAACATCATTTTTCAGGACACTGAGGACACTTTTCTTAATGTCCCTGTACAGTCCAGGAATTGCTTTCCTAGTGAAGTGGAATCTAGATGGGATTTGGTACCGGGGACACACTACCTGCACCAATTGTCAAAATCCCACTACACTAATGGCGGATACCGGGTGCATGTCTAACATCAACATAGCTGTCAATAACTCAGTTATCCGCTTTGCAACAGGATGACTGCTATCATATTTTATATTCCTCGCAAAGGACTTTTGTACAGTCAAGTGTTAAGTTAAAGTAGTACAAGTGGTCTCCTGACTTCCCCTCTGGGATGACGATGACTCCCAGCAGCAACAACAGCAGCAGCAGTAGGTGTACCACTCAAGGATCCACCGGAGGAATACCCAGTTAGGAGAGTACTCGTCAGTCTTGCCAATGACATGTCCTGCAGGACAACTGATGTTCCCGACTGAGGAGGAAATTGATGTTGAGGGAGTTGGTGGTGTGGCTTACAGGAGCTTGGGTACAAGAGGAAAAAGGGATTTAGGTTTCAATGGACTAATTACGCTCTTACCAAAAGTTTCTGAACTTGACAATGACTTCTGATGAATGTGCTGCAGGTGACATATAAGGGAGGATGTTCCAAGGTGGCTAATGTCCTTAACCCTACTTATTACGGATTGACAAAGGCAACACACGGCTTGACACCTGTTGTCCTGATTTGTAGAGAAATAATTGTACACCGAAGAGGTGGCATTTTTGGTATTTTTCCCAGGCATGACAATGGGCTTATTCATCCCATGGACCATAACTGTCTCCCCTGGCGCCAGATTTAAACAAACTACATCACCATAGGAATCCTCCTCGTCAACTTCCTCCTCAGCGCCAGTAACACCCATATCCTCATCCTGGTGTACTTCAACAGTGACATCTTCAATTTGAATATCAGAAACTAGACTGTGGGTGCTCCTTCCAACACTTGCAGAGAGCATGCAAATGGAGCCACCTCTTCCCATCCAGTGTGGGGAGGGTCAGGCATCGCAACCGCCAACACACTTGGACTCTCTTTAGGGATTTGTGATACCATATTAGAACGCACAGTTCTTTGCTGTGCTTTTGCCAGCTTAACACTTTTCATTTTTCTAGCGGGAGGATGAGGGTTTCCATCGCCATGTGAACCACTAGTCATGAACATAGGCCAGAGCCTTAGCCATTTCTTGCCACTCCATGTCGTAAATGGCATATTGGCAAGTTTATGTTTCTCCTCAGACCATTTAAATTAATTTTTGGGGGGTCATTTTACTGAAGTTTGCCTTTATGGATTTTACATGACCTCTACTATGATATTGGGCATCGGCCTTGGCAGGCAACGTTGATGGCATTTCTATTGACTATCGGCAGCAGCTTCCGCACGAGGAGGAAGTGGTTCTTGATCTTTCCCTATTTTATCCTCCAAATTTTTGTTCTCCATTATTTTTCTGGAGTTATATCACAATATGCGGCACAGGAGAGCATATCCTTAAACCTCACAGGGCAAACCCTGTAAAAATTATTTGGATATTAATAACCCTTTTTATTTGGAGTTATTATAATAATATGCAGCACAGGAGAGCATACTCCTAAACCACACACGTCAAAGCCTGTAAAAATTATTTGGATAATAACCCTTTTATTTGGAGTTATTTTAATAATATGCAGCACAGGAGAGCATACCCCTACACCACACAGGGCAAACTCTGTAAAATTATTTGGATTAAATATTAATAACCCCTTTATTTGGAGTAATTAATATACAGCACAGGACAGCACCACTGGACTTATACGGCAGTACCGCTGGACTTATACGGCAGTACTGCTGGACTTATATGGCAGTACCGTTGTACTTATATGGCTATATTGCTGGACTTGTACCGCAGTACCGCTGGACATATACGGCAGTACCTCTGCACTTATATGGCAGCACCACAGGACTGGACTTATACAGCAGCACCACTGGACTTATGGCAGCACAGGACACCACCACTGGAGTGACTGGAATGATGCAGCACAAGACACCACCACTGGACTGATGCAGCACAATACAGCACCACTGGACTGGACTTATACGCAGCACTGGACTTATGGCAGCAGAGGACACCACCACTGGACTTATGGCAGCACAGGACACCACCACTGGACTGATGCAGCACAAGACAGCACTACTGGACTGGACTTATATAGCAGCACTGGATTATGGCAGCCCAGGACACCACCATGGTGACTGGACTGATGCAGCACAAGACACCACCACTGGACTGATGCAGCACAACACAGCACCACTGGAATGATACAATAGAGCAGGTCACAACCCCACGCGCCACGCCACATTCCCGCACAGACACTGAATAGACATGTCCTCTCATTACACTCTTCAGGACTGGCATGAAAATGGCGGTGACGCATGGTCCCTTATATGGAATCCAAAACCCGCGAGAATCCAAAAGCGGAATGATGATGTTTTGCCTCGTTCTAATTTCTGAGTCTTGTGGGAAAACCCAAGCTGGACTCGGATCGTGTAGTTCGGGCTGAGAACTGAACCCGTTCATCTCTACATGACACACATAGAGTGGGAACAGAACCCATGGAAACCGTAGGTCACCACCGAGCTCGCAGCATGTCGAGCACAGTGAACCCACAGGGGGCTTGCTATGGTCAATCCCCTCCTCCCGCTGTCAATCTATGCCCAGGATCCTGGCGTCGTGATGCTAACTGCCGGGATCCTGAATGCTGGAAACCCGATACACACCCAATAGCCAAAGTTACTGCTACTGTATGTGCAGCATGGACAGCAGCTAGACAACTGAACTGTCATGTTAGACACACATCTGGTAGCCACCAGGATCATTTTGATGGTGAGCTGCTCCAATGTAGCATGTTGGTCACACACACCTTTGTAGCCAACATTCATCTCTCACATCAATGGCACGTGGTGCTCGTCAGTTTCCATGTTGGTGCCATTTGTCCAGTTACGATACACGTTCACCACAACAGCACATGAACAGTTCACAAATTGCGCTGTTTTAGAAAAACTTCCATCCCTTTTTTAAACTCAGATATCTCACCCCTTTTACCCATGACAGAAATGAGTGAAATGTGTGCAAACGGCCTATCGCACACCCTAGCCAGTGCACAACACATGACGTACCTAATGGGCTACTCGTGTGTGTGTATATATATATATATATATATATATATATAGATGAGAATTCCACGTGGTGGAGGGTGCACTCTCACTGTGTATAAAGTCCACACATTTCTTCAATAGAAATTTTTTATTGTAGCCTCAAAGGTTTCGACGTTTCGATCTAAAAAACAGGATCTTTTTCAAGAAGGGCCATACATGAATCATCAAATCCAATCATAATATAATGAAGCCGAATAATTAAAAGTATATCTAGAAAAAATAGAACATAAACATGACTGAGCCTCCCAGGTCCCAATATATAACAATATTAGCGACAATGCTTGTATTAACATAAACTACTACATAATACCAGATTTAGAAAAAAGGAACTCATATACCAAAAACAGGTGGCAGAGTAGTGAGACTACAAGGTGGAATAAAATAACACCCTGTGTTCACCACTGGTCTTAAAATATTCAGCGCTTCGTCACTTTGTACTAGGGGCCATAGTTTTTTGGCTGTTTTATTAACCATAGGAGAAGATGTATGGTATTTATTAACCCACAGAAATCGGGTAGTCATAGTATCCTTATTAGTTGAAGAATTAGTTAGTAATTGACTCCTATCTAAGGACATCACTGCTTTTTTAGCCTCCTGTAATTTTTTTTTTTTGTAGCCTCTTACCAAAAAAATTTCTATTAATGTATCAATTTCTATTTCAGCTTTAGTTTTATCGCTGTTAATGCAGAAAATCCGAGTCATCTGTGAGTAAGGGAGACCATTAATTAAAGGTCTCGGGTGGCAACTCTGAGCTTGTAACAAGGTGTTTCTGTCTGTTGTCTTGGTAAATAAATTAGTGAACAAATTACCGTTATTAATAGATAAATTAACATCCAGAAAACTTAAGGTCTGCTGGCTATATGCATGGGTAAATTTTATAGGACCATCTTGAGTATTATACTGAGATAATACATTATTCAAAAGTGAGATATCATCCTGCCATAAAATGAAAATGTCATCTATAAACCTTGTGTATAGTAACATTTTTGAAGCGAAAACTGGATCAGAAAAAAATATAGCGTGTTCTATAGAAAACATAAAAATATTAGCGTACGCCGGGGCCATTGAACTGCCTATTGCGCACCCTTTCACCTGTAAATAAAATTAATTGTTATACAAGAAAAAATTATTATAAAGTAATAATTCAAATAGCATGACAATCACATCAATGGCCTTATGATTAAATGTACTCTTCTCTAACAGGAAGACTTTAATGGCAGCAATGCCCATATCATGTGGGATTGAAGTGTAAAGGTTGACTACATCCACACATACCAACCAACAATCAGAAGTAGTGTCCAAAAGGAAAGCACATTCCTTTTTTATGTAGGGCTGCAGCAGTGAATCTAAAAACGCAGCCACCGGCTGGAAAAGGGAACCTCGGGCAGAAACAATAGGCCTGCCCGGGGGGAGGGGGGGCAATAGCCCTTTATGTATTTTTGGTATTGTATAAAAAAAATACCAGGGCCAAAGGGTATGGTGGAAGTAGTACCTCCTTCACTTCTTCTTTAAGAAAACCTGAATCAACTGCCTGTATAAGAATAGAACATAATTTGTCACGGCAGGTTTTGTTGGGGTTTCCCGATAGTTTCTGATACACCTGTAAATCGGATAACTGCGTCATGATTTATGCATGATAATCAGAAGTGTCCTGGAGGACGATTGCACCTCCCTTGTCAGCAGGTCTTATAATCAACTTTTTATTACGCGAAAGGGATTTTAGTGCTTGGCATTCCCTTACTGTTAAATTAGGATGACTGTTGTGGGAAGATGCAATATGTTGATGTACTTCCATGTCCAAAGTCCAAATAAAGGTTTTGATAGATCGGTTATTAGACATCAGGTCAAACGAAGATGGGGCTTGAAATTGTTTTAATTGCTGAGGGATACTGGTGTTAGCTGGTGAAACTGTATCTTTGAAAAATTCACTAAGCCTGAGTTTTCTTGCAAGTTCATGCTTTTCTATGTTCCATTCTAATGGACAGAAATCTACTGTAGGTACAAATGAAAGTCCCTTACTAAGGAGACTGTACTCACCATCCGACAAATCATATTAAGACAAGTTGAAAACTAAGTCTTTCTTTATAGAGGTGGGCGTCCCACCCATCCTCTTCCTCTCGGTTTGTCGCCCCCGTCTCATGTACTTGCGGCGGCAGGGGTCTTCATGGTTTTTGAACCACTGCGGGTGTCTAAAGGGTCTGCACTTTGGTTAAATACTGGCGTTTATTTAGGCGAAAAAAAGGTTGTTTGTTGTCCTGTGTTGGATTGCCACTTAGCCAGCGGTAAACAGCATGCCTTTCATAATCATTTTCTACCTTCACTAGTTTTTCTTTTTTGAAAGTTAGAAGTTCTTTTTTATATACCACTACTTGTTGTTGAAGATGCTCAATCCAATTGACACTGGTATCCGTCGTCGGTGTCGGCAGATGTATCTTCTCAAATGAATTGATCTTTTCTTTAATAATTTGCAGTTCCTGGGTGGATTAGTCAATTACTAAGATAATAAGATCAAAGGAGCAATGATTTAACATGGCTACCCAGCACTTGCAGAAAGCGGGGTCCTGTCTTCCTATTTTCGGGCAATTATGCACACGGAATCCCCATGGAATTTTTTTTGTTTTTTTTTGTTTTATAATAGTCACTTAGTGACAAACAGTGGAGATGAAAGTCCACTTCCTCCCTTTTAAGACGTATCAAATCACGGTATATGATTCCTGATGTGGTAGCTTCTGTCTCGTCATCACACACTATTTTAGATAATAATAGGGTAGGATGTTTCAGGTGCACTTGTGTCACCTGTCAATTCATGTTGACTGGTGACACATTTTTTCATCCTCATTCTGGTAAAGTTTATAAAATTAGACATTAATTGCAATTCGACTTATGTAGTTTATCAAATCCTGTGCCCTTGCGGCCTTTGCTATATAGGCAAAACTGTGATGTTAGTGTATTAGAATGCTTAATATTTGTAGACACTCCCTTACTAATCTGTGTAAGCCTGAATCTTCAGTGATGGTACCCGGGGACCAGGGGGATGCTGGGAAGTGGGTGGTCCAGTGTGCAGTGTGCCTGGAGTTGGTGAGGGAATAAACAGCACAGCAGTGAACTCACATGTCTCTGTGTCCTGATGACTGGATTTACAAACATATGAATAAAACATGGTTTCAGAAGAAGTTTAACTTGGACTGCTAGTGCTCTCAGAGTGTGAAAGAATCTTGCAGAAGTCTGTGGCTGTGATACTCTGTGTCTGCAAAGCCTGCCGTGTGCTCCAATCTTCAAACAGTGAGTAACTATGGATAAACTAGCTCCTCCAACCGGCATGCTGATGTCTGGTAACTTGTCTGAAAACTGGAAAAGATCTAAGCAAAGGTTTAATATATATCTTGCTGCATGTGGAGCTGATTCAGAGGCTGACAAAACGAAGGCATCCATTTTCCTCCATGTGATAGGAGAGGATGTGCTGGACATTTATAATAGTTTTCAGTTTGATGAGGGGCAGAATATGGTGCTATATTCTATAATGCAAAAGTTTGAAGAATACTTTGTGCCAAGGAAAAATGTGACATATGAAAGATATAAGTTTTTCACATGTGATCAGAAGTCTGTAGATGGATTTGATCAGTATGTTACAGAGCTGCAATAACTCAGTAAAACCTGTGAGTTTGGTGATTTAAAGGATTCACTGATTAGAGATCGTATTGTCTGTGGAATACCTGATAATGGACTCAGAGAGAGATTGCTGAGAGAGCAAGACCTAACACTAGTAAAGGCAGTGACTATGTGTAGATCTGCAGAAATAACTAGATTTCAAGCCAAAAAGTTACACAAAGAAACTGAGACAGATGACACAATGAAAGTGTTGAAAGATATCATTCTGAAAGGTTGGCCAGCAGAAAAACATGCGTGCCCGCTGTCTATCCATGATTTTTGGATGTACTGCAATGACCTTACAGTTGTCGGTGGTATTATTTACAAAGGCAATAGGTTTGTAATACCTGCACGACTAAGAAAAACTATGCTGTGCAAGATACATGAAGGCCACTTAGGAGAAGTAAAATGTAAGCGGAGAGCGCGTGAAGTTATGTATTGGCCAAGAATGAACCAAGACATAGCACAGACTACAGCTACATGTGAATTATGTCTTACGTATAGACTGAAACAACAGGTCGAGCCACTGAGTCCTCACGCAGTGCCAGAGAGACCGTACCAGAAAGTTGGCGCAGATTTGTTTGATTGTAATGGGAAAACGTACATTGTCGTGACTGATTATTACTCTAACTACCCTGAGGTGAAGACACTACATACAACTACTAGTAAAGCCGTAATCAATTGCATGAAGTCAATCTTTGCAAGGCATGGTGTTCCTATGGAAGTGTTCACTGACAATGGTCCTCAGTTTTCCAGTGCTGAATTTAGACAATTTGCTGATGAGTGGACATTTGTCCATACTACGTCAAGTCCCCACTATCCACGCTCAAATGGGTTGGTGGAAAGTTCAGTAAAAACTGTAAAGAGTCTCATGAAAAAAGCTTAAGAAGGTAAAGAAGATTTCTACAAAAGTCTTTTAATCTACCGCAGTACACCTTTACAGAATGGACTTTCTCCTGCACAAATGCTGATGGGAAGGAGGATTAGAGCAAATTTCCCGATACATGATAAACTGCTTAATACACATAACTCAGCGTTGGTCAGACTGAGTAAGGAACATCAACAGGCGAAACAGAAACTGTTCCATGACAGGCAAGCAAAAAGCTTATCTGATCTAAAATCGGGTGACCAAGTCCGTCTCAGAGATCACAAGAAAGGTATTTGGGTGGAGAAAGGTATTGTGCAGGCACAAGTAGCACCAAGATCTTATACTATACGTACAGAGCGTGGAACGGAAGTAAGAAGAAATCGGGTGGATTTAAGATCTCAACCTAACCATAATGAAGACAACATGACTGAAGAATACCCTTCATCTGATATGTATGATGATCCTGATAATGGTGAACAAACCACGATTCTAGAAAGTTCCAACATGGTCGATGAAACACAGACTGTGTATGAAAGACCCAAAAGGGAAATACGCAGACCTGAGAGACTCATTGAAACGTGTTAGATGATGTTCTTAATATGACGTTGTTAATTGTTACATTGAAGCATACAGGGCTTATCTTTAAAGAAAAGAGGATGTGATGTTAGTGTATTAGAATGCTTAATATTTGTAGACACTCCCTTAATAATCTGTGTAAGCCTGAATCTTCAGTGATGGTCCCTGGGACCAGGGGGATGCTGGGAAGTGGGTGGTCCAGTGTGCAGTGTGCCTGGAGTTGGTGAGGAAATAAACAGCACAGCAGTGAACTAACATGTCTCTGTGTCCTGATGACTAGATTTACAAACATATGAACAAAACAAAAACTACTTGTAAATTCAAGGTACGCATGGGACAACATAAAGCAGCAATTAGGGCAGCACTCTCTACCGGCAAAAGCGACCAACCAGTCACACTGCATTTTTTAGAGTGTAAAAATCAACTCAATACCTTGTGCTATAGGATGATAGACACTATACCAGAGGGTATTCGAGGTGGAAAAAGGGGACTCCAACTGTTGCGACGTGAAGCGCAGTGGATCCACAGTCTTCATGTAGTTAGTCCTAGAAGACTTAACGAAAATATATCATATGCAGCCTTAAGATAACAATGATTATTGTGTCAGTTTATTCATATATGATATAGAATAACAGTATGTTCATTATAGCAGTATACTTATTAATAACGGTATCATAATGGATTAATTATTATATTACAAGTATATAGTACTAAATGTATTGTTCTGGCACAAGTTAGTACTTGGTTTGGGCATTATGTTTTGCCAGTATGTCCTGTGATTTGTTTTTAGTTACTATGGTGATGGTTTGAGCACAGCTGAACAGTCGTCTCTGGATGATGTCAGCTTTAGGCGACCTGAGGGCAGGTGTTTGGTCCCGGCCCCCACACCAGCGGTGCACACGGGGATGTATTGGTATAAAGGTATGTGATTTTTTTATTGTGTTTTCATCCTGACGAAAATGTGAAGAAATACATTGACACATTGATTAGCAAGCAGCTATCCGTATCTTTCTTTCCAGTAAAGCCGAGTGCCGCACCGCCGAGAGTATATATATATATATATATATATATATACATAAAACAAATAATGAAATTGGACTATTTTCAATAATCCATTTTTGGATGACCACCAATGGAATGGACTTTCTTGAAAACTAAGGAATTCTTTACATATACTGTACATATAATTCTTATGGTCCAATATTGATCCGGAAGGTAATCCTGTAAATAATACCCTCTCACCATAAAGAACACCAAAAAAAATGGCTAATTAGTAAGAAATACCAAATATTTTATTTTCAAATTAAAACAATTCAATATGTTTTTTAAATAATAGTTTTACATACATCAATGGAATAAAAAAAGCCATAACCAATACAAGATTGTGTGTTATGATATCCTTCCTTCACCTTGATAGGCAGTGAGCTCAAGGAAGGATCCTCACTGAGTTGGACAACAAACTTTTGACTGTTAAAACCGTATGAGTTTTGTCTCAAAATCTTCTTCATAGGTAGGTATCTTAAATGGGTGAATGGAATGAGGAACAATGAGTATGAAGGTATGTGATGGAACTTATATGGCTCATAATAATAATGCACAAAATAGTATATACCAGTGGACATCTAAAAAGTAAGTACAAATTCCAGTTTGGCTTTGTCCAAAGAATTGGTTTATTTCTCAATAGTTTTTTAATAGAACAATCATCTATTTTTTTAGGACGTCTTGGATCACCGTTATATCTTTAAAATGAATTAAACCAGTTGGTTATTTCAAATATAAAGTTAATACATTAATTAAACCTTATTTAATTTGCAGGTGGAAGTGGTGGGAGCAAGGGACCTTGCTTCCCATTTGCATTCCACCTGCCTACTCATTTAGCACAGACTTGCAGTTTGTAGGGAACACACGCTGACCACGAGCTTTCTACCTCCAGATCTACATGGAATGCTTGCCTCCAAACTGCCCTTCTTCCTGGGGAGTGTTTAAATGTGCTCCCCACCATGGACGCCTATCACCGCGCCACACATCATTTCATAGTTGACGTGGCAATGTCACAGTTTTTGCATTCCATTTAAGAATTGCAATTCTTGCAATATAAAACATGGTGTCCCAAAGGAACTGTGGTGAGGCAGTCCTAGAAAACATGGCTCGGCTCTACTGGTTTTCATATGCAAGAATTAACTAAAGGTGTTTCAATGTTTCTGGGATACATAAACTCTGTCACTGTATGTATCCTGTAAATTCTTGTGTATGAATACCTGGAGTGCTTACCTGTGTTTCCCTCACCACAGTTCCTTTGGGACACCATGTTACTTATATATAGGCTTTTGGTTATGTATCTACACCCAGTGTGGTTTGTGCTCACCTGGGGTGGATACTTGATTTAAAATATACCTACTACACTATGCTATACAACCATTTCTGCTTCTCTCAAGGAACATATGAACATTAACATACCTCCAACATGACCATCTTCAGGAGGGACAAAATGCTCTGCTCCTGGACTTTTCCTCTTAATTTATTGCTGAAAACAAGGAATTACATTTATAACTCCTTTAAGATGTTTATTAAGGTGGTGCCTAATTCTCCCTAAGGTAGAATTAGGGGGAGTAAGAACAGGGGTCTGCCTCATCAAACACTGAGCAATGGCGCTTATCTCACAGCAACTAATAACCAAGGACACCCAACAGGAACCATACGGATCCCTAATAAACATCTCAAAGGAGCTATAAATGTAAAATTCAGCTATAATATGCCCTCTAAAGTATGTTCCACTGTGCGTGTAAACCCACAGCCACCCATAGCACATGCATCCTCCATGGCTGCAGGGCTGCAGATTCCAGGGGATTGATGTTTGGTTCAGATAAGGGTGTGTGCTATCTCTGTGGCTGTTCTGTTCAGCATGTGTGGGTAGTGGGAGATTTTGTGGTCAGTGTGGTTGGCTGCCTTCAGGCCATAGGCAGAGTCTGCCCTGCCCCCAGCACCCTCACTGTCCATCAGTGCTTCCTCACTGCTGCTGAACCCGCTGCTGAAAGAAGATGTAGTGGGGGCTTCCAAAGGACACTATGCCCCCTGTGGCATGCCTATGGTGGCTGGTAATCAGGAGGCAAGGATCAGCCACAGCATCAGAACAGAGAATGTTAGACTCTGTTTCAGGCGCCAATGAAGGTGGGCAGCAGGGTGGCCTGTTTGTAAACTGGTATCCCTTGCTCTTAGCTGCCCCATCCATGCATAACTGGGCACAGGGGGAGCGGTGGGCCCTAGAAGCAGTTCAGGACCCTTAGCAGCTGCATCCCCTGCACCCTCAGTAGTTGATTCCTGCTATAGGGATAATCTTTCCATATTGCCTAGCTCCATGTTTGTGAAGGTGGACTTCACTCTCCTAAGCCATGTCATGTGAAAAACA
This sequence comes from Pseudophryne corroboree, assembly GCF_028390025.1. NCBI lineage: Eukaryota > Metazoa > Chordata > Amphibia > Anura > Myobatrachidae > Pseudophryne > Pseudophryne corroboree. Next base: position 478,300,383 of record NC_086448.1, on the reverse strand, counting down.
AAGATTTCAGCATATCTTATGTATTGCATATTTCCTCTTACAGTAGTTGAGACAAGTTTCAACACTCAGATTTTCCCAGTCAAAAACTTTACTGCAAATTATCCTTCATAAGTAACACAAGTGAGTAATTTTATATTATACTTTTGATAAAGTATCCTTTTTGTGTCAAACTTTTCTCTCTGCACATTTTGCAAAACACTTTTTCAATCTTTGTTGTTAAATACAAAGTAAAAGTGATAGTCATTTTTCAAACTGGGTTATTTTAGAAGTGAAAGTGCTTCCATTAAACGTTTTTAGATATCTTGTGCTACAAAAGTTTGATTTATAGCACATCAACTTTTATTTTAAGGTTTCTTTTATAATCTACACTCTTTGATCAGTACCATATTTGTATTTTATTTCACTTTTGTCCTTTGAAAACAAAGCGATACATTGATTCTTTATTTCATAAACATGTTAGCTTTCATGGTGACAAGGCAAAAGATTGTACTTTCTTACATAAAGGCAATTCATGTGTGGTGCATAGTGAGCCATATAAAATATTCAAGTCAAAATGTGAACATTTCTTTTGAGAGTAAATCATGTGCTTAAAATCATGCTGTGTGTTAAAATGCTTGTTATAATGTAGCCATGGCTGTGACAAAAATATCATGCTATGACAAAACATCAATGCATCCAAATTACTTAACATTACAATAAAAGTTTTTATTTATTGTAGTTGTTATGCTAATTATTTCCAGACCATATATTGAAGTATTTTATATTAATTTTTACACAAGAAGTGGTCAACTACATTACAAAGTAATAATGTACATAATTATATTAACTTTATATATAATATAGGAAAGGGTGAATACGGGGGTGAGGCAGGACAGATGAGGGCAACAATTGGATTCCTGACATGTCTTCCCTAAACTACTCTGTCACAACGGAGAATCTATAAATAGCTGATCTGTCTCTTCATGTTGCAAAATCCTGGCATTGGGCATTTCCTAAACAAAATTGAAGCCAGAACATAATTAATTCTAGCCATGCCACCTGGCAAGTATAATTTTTGTATGATGTCCAACTGTATTGTTAATGAGTAATAAGGCTTGTTCTTGTCTTTAACAGTGCCGTAACTAGACATTTTAGCGCTGTGTGCAAGAAACAGCATCAGCGCTCCCCCCTAATATTTAAAACAAAGCCAGTGCACTTCGTAGGAGTGAGGCTTCATGGGGAAGGGGCGTGGCCACAAAATAATATCAATTCATATTATGCTGCACAGTAGTCTCCATTATTCAAATTACACTAAACAGTAGTGCCACTTACACACATTACACAGGTAGAGCCCCTGTCACTCATTAAGCCAGGCAGAGCCCCCTTTTACACATTACGGAAGGCAGAGCTCCCTTTTACACCTATGGCAGATAGAGTCCCCTTTTACACATTATGGCGGGCAGAGTCCCCATTCTGTATAGAGTCACCCAGCGCTGCTGTAAGCTCCTGCGGGTGGGGGGCAGGGGAGCTTTCCACAGCTATCCATGCAGCTGCACTATAAGCTCCGGATTTGGGGAGGAGGAGGCGGAGATGATCTTGCGGCTCAGTGTTACCATTAGCCGGGGGGGCGGGCATTACTTGCAGCTTTCCACGCTGTTGCAATATAAGCTCTGGCTTTGAGAGGGACCGCACTGTAAGCTCCGGCTTAATTACCTGTCTAATATAGATTGTGGTGTCGGCTGGTTGCGACCTAGGTCATCCTGCGCTGTGTGCGAGGCCCTTGTCTTTTCATATTGCCAGTTAGTTGGTGAATGTAAAAACTATATTCTGACAGGTCATCAGAAGTTTTCAGTGTAAAACAGTCCTGGTTATATACATCTCACCTCCATAATCGGTGATAATTAAGGAATTTATCCAGCTGGATACATAATATTTAAACCTCCTCTAAGTATAGGATAGTACAGGGGAAAGAAAAAAGAAACTTTTTTTTGTTGGTGCACTCTTGAAGAATATACAGTTATAAAATAAATTAAATTTATTGATATGCATTAAATACTATACACAACATAACAATAAATATTTTAGGCGTCATCACACATACATATAAACAAAGTGAATTCCAACATATGAGGTCAAAAATATCTCAAGAAGTTTTTTACAGCCACTCAAGGTACAGGGGATATATAATGCATGATATTCAGGGTACAGTATATACATACCGCAAGTAATGTGTGGGAGTTGTAGTAAAGGATAACTTCATAAATTATATCAGATAGTCCTCCAACTGATATATCAGAAATAAATGCTTATATTTCACATCAAAATGTTCAATTGATTTGTCAGTATTCATGTGTCACACAAAAAATGGAATGAAGAAAAACATTGCTATGCATTGTTTTCTAACTAGAAACAGAATGCAGTAATTTGTTATTATGCATGAATCAGGCTAAATAGGATATACAGTACCTGTGTTATACATAACAATCTGTAGCAAAGGGCTTGTAATACCAATCAATTATTCCATTATATTAGTGCTTGTGACAACTGTAAAAAAAACACATTACCCACCATATTTGGATCAGAATCAGTAGTGAAAATATTGCTCAACATATGAGGCCTTCTATAATTTGAAAAATAGCATCAATCATAGAGTACTCAGACTTCAGCGATAATTGCTACAATATATTCTTAATGATCTGGCAGTATACGGTAAACTACAGTCAGGCCCAACGCAAGTTTTCAAGAAAGAACTGGACAATCTTCTGGCGTTTGGTGTTCAGTAACAGTTCATTACAGAGAAAGCATCCAAGGCACTCAGTCATGAGCATCCAACAGTACCTGTTTTATACTCTGTACCGAAAATTCTCAAAATTTCAACTCAACCTCCAAGATGTCCTATCATTAGCGCACATGACTCTCTTTTTTTTATACAGTTTTGCACTTTTTGGACAGCTTTCTGCCGGTTCTAATTCAAACTCAACCAACATTCCTAAAAGACTCCCAGACATTGATTAACAAGCTGACTTTTCTATCACCTCTTCCACCTGACCGCTTACTATACGCATTGGATGTCGTTTAACTCTACACCAATATCCCTCATACCAGATGGGTAGAATCAGACCGCAGATTCTTATTTGCTAATGCAGCATAAACTGGCCCGGACATTCAATTTTTTTTTTTCAGTTATTGAAGCTTACGTTAACAAGGAATTACTTCCTTTTCGATTAAAAATTGTATATACAATTGTGTGGCTGCGCAATGGGATCTTGCGTATGGCTGTCCCTGGTGAATATTTTTATGTTTGAAATCAAGAAGAACCTGTTTCTGTTAAATCAGGCAAAATTCACTCATTACATAGATGATTTGTTCATAATTTGGCTAGGCACAAAACAGGAATTTAAGGAAATGATGACAGATGTTAAACCAAATGGATCCAAACACAAAATTTATCTTTGACTTCAGCAAGATTTAAGTGAACTTTCTGGATGTAGATATATCACAGGATAATGGCTACATACATACAAATCTATATAAAAAAACAACCGCAGGAACATGCTATTGAATGCTGATAGCCAGCTGTTACGCACACCAGTACTAACAGGAGTATACCGGTGTATGAACAGAGAGGGAAGCGAAGCAAACAAACTCACAGACAGTATAACATAACATACACAGGAAGTGATGGAATAACTAATAAACACAAAGTGAACGGAGAAGCCCAAAGGCTCAGGAATTGGGTGTCTCCCTAGTGTCAGGAATGCTCAGATGGAATAGAGCGGACAATGAAGCGAGGTGTAGTGATTTAACATGTGGAGCACCTGTAATGATGTTGCTAAGAGCAACAGAAAAAAACCCAAAGGGTTACCAACGGGTGTGGGAATAAACTCCTTGGTCAGAGATAGAAATATAGACACAAGGAGAGTATCCACAATCCTAACCCCCACTTGCAGGGCACAGGTTCAGCTTACTGCCACTAAACTGACACCTGGACGCCCTGCACAGTGAGGGAGGATTAAGCAAGCTGGTCTGAGAGTACAGCCGCAAACTTGCTGGGTTCACAGAATAGCAAAAGAACCCCAGCAGGTCAAACAACTGACTCCAGTCTTACTGCTAGGTCCGGATTGGCAGAATGAAGTACCGAATCCCAAGGCCTATTCGCAGTAAGCAACAAGTAAATACAAAGTCACACAGTACTAGCTAACTCTCTGGAACTGACTAACAAACAAAGATTCAGCAGCATTTGCCTAGCCTGAGAGGATGGTTTATATAGCAGGTGCTGTCCACGCACCACTCAGACCTCACAGACTGTGAGCACAAAACCAGCACCGGATTCCCTGCCGTGCACAGAGCCTGTAACCACTACACAGTAAAAACCCGGACCGGAGTATCAGCTGCGCTCAGGTTACTTCGCTAACACTTGCCTCCCGGTTGCCATGGCGACGTGGCAGCACAGAGCAGGAGATCCTAACACCAGCATCCCAAATCTTTGACCAACAGTCTTCCTGCTCACAATTTGTTAGAGCAATCAGGATTTGTGATGATGTAAAAAAGGCTGAGGCTTGGATTGATGAAATGTCCCTACAAAATCAAACTAAAGGGTACAGTGCAACACAACTTAAGTTGTTAAAATCACAGGCTCTATCCACAACACGTGGTAATGCACTACAACCATCAACATCAAAAAAGGATATCAGCAAGAAGATTCCTTTCATTCAGCAATATCACCTGCACAGCAGTACCAACATGAGGTTGTGTAAACAATTATGGCTGATTATTACCAGTGATGCAGTCCTCAAACCCCATTAAAGGTATCAATCTAATGCCAAGTTTCAAGAGGTCAAAAAACCTGCAAGATATATTAGTACGTAATGACATTTCTGGTTTGGGAAATATCCGCCCAAAAGTTTTCTAACCAAAGTACTGGAGTGCTACAAGTGCCATGGGTGCACCACATGTCAATACATTGAGAGTGGCCCCACGTTCTCACACCCACATACAGGGGTGGAGATTAAAATAAGGCATGTATTGTCCTGTTTAAGCACCCACATAGTATACTTTATTCGCTGCCCCTGTGGGCTTATGTATGTTGGCAATACAATAAGAACATTTAGAGAGAGAATGGCACTCCATTGCCAAGCCATTAGACATACACTAGAAGGTAAACAACAAGAACAACCGGTAACCCGGCATTTTAAGGAGGCCAAACATACACTGGCAACATTGCGTTATAACTAGAGATGAGCGGGTTCGGTTTCTCTGAATCCGAACCCGCCAGAACTTCATGTTTTTTTTCACGGGTACGAGCGACTCGGATCTTCCCGCCTTGCTCGGTTAACCCGAGCGCGCCCGAACGTCATCATGACGCTGTCGGATTCTCGCGAGGCTCGGATTCTATCGCGAGACTCGGATTCTATATAAGGAGCCGCGCGTCGCCGCCATTTTCACACGTGCATTGAGATTGATAGGGAGAGGACGTGGCTGGCGTCCTCTCCGTTTAGAATTAGAATAGATTAGAGAGACACTTGATTTACTAATTTTGGGGAGCATTAGGAGTACTCAGTAGTGTACAGTGCAGAGTTTTGCTGATAGTGACCAGTGACCACCACTTTTATTTATAATCCGTTCTCTGCCTGAAAAAAGCGATACACAGCACACAGTGACTCAGTCACATACTATATCTGTGTGCACTGCTCAGGCTCAGGCCAGTGTGCTGCATCATCTATAGTATTATCTATATATAATATTATATATATCTGTCTGACTGCTCAGCTCACACAGCTTATAATTGTGGGGGAGACTGGGGAGCACTACTGCAGTGCCAGTTATAGGTTATAGCAGGAGCCAGGAGTACATAATATAATCCGTTCTCTGCCTGAAAAAAGCGATACACAGCACACAGTGACTCAGTCACATACCATATCTGTGTGCACTGCTCAGGCTCAGGCCAGTGTGCTGCATCATCTATATATATATTATATATCTGTCTGACTGCTCAGCTCACACAGCTTATAATTGTGGGGGAGACTGGGGAGCACTACTGCAGTGCCAGTTATAGGTTATAGCAGGAGCCAGGAGTACATAATATTATATTAAAATTAAACAGTGCACACTTTTGCTGCAGGAGTGCCACTGCCAGTGTGACTAGTGACCAGTGACCTGACCACCAGTATATAATATTAGTAGTATACTATCTCTTTATCAACCAGTCTATATATTAGCAGCAGACACAGTACAGTGCGGTAGTTCACGGCTGTGGCTACCTCTGTGTCGGCACTCGGCAGCCCGTCCATAATTGTATATACCACCTAACCGTGGTTTTTTTTTCTTTCTTTATACATACATACTAGTTACGAGTATACTATCTCTTTATCAACCAGTCTATATATTAGCAGCAGACACAGTACAGTGCGGTAGTTCACGGCTGTGGCTACCTCTGTGTCGGCACTCGGCAGCCCGTCCATAATTGTATATACCACCTAACCGTGGTTTTTTTTTCTTTCTTTATACATACATACTAGTTACGAGTATACTATCTCTTTATCAACCAGTCTATATATTAGCAGCAGACACAGTACAGTGCGGTAGTTCACGGCTGTGGCTACCTCTGTGTCGGCACTCGGCAGCCCGTCCATAATTGTATATACCACCTAACCGTGGTTTTTTTTTCTTTCTTTATACATACATACTAGTTACGAGTATACTATCTCTTTATCAACCAGTCTATATATTAGCAGCAGACACAGTACAGTGCGGTAGTTCACGGCTGTGGCTACCTCTGTGTCGGCACTCGGCAGCCCGTCCATAATTGTATATACCACCTAACCGTGGTTTTTTTTTCTTTCTTTATACATACATACTAGTTACGAGTATACTATCTCTTTATCAACCAGTCTATATATTAGCAGCAGACACAGTACAGTGCGGTAGTTCACGGCTGTGGCTACCTCTGTGTCGGCACTCGGCAGCCCGTCCATAATTGTATATACCACCTAACCGTGGTTTTTTTTTCTTTCTTTATACATACATACTAGTTACGAGTATACTATCTCTTTATCAACCAGTCTATATATTAGCAGCAGACACAGTACAGTGCGGTAGTTCACGGCTGTGGCTACCTCTGTGTCGGCACTCGGCAGCCCGTCCATAATTGTATATACCACCTAACCGTGGTTTTTTTTTCTTTCTTTATACATACATACTAGTTACGAGTATACTATCTCTTTATCAACCAGTCTATATATTAGCAGCAGACACAGTACAGTGCGGTAGTTCACGGCTGTGGCTACCTCTGTGTCGGCACTCGGCAGCCCGTCCATAATTGTATACTAGTATCCAATCCATCCATCTCCATTGTTTACCTGAGGTGCCTTTTAGTTGTGCCTATTAAAATATGGAGAACAAAAATGTTGAGGTTCCAAAATTAGGGAAAGATCAAGATCCACTTCCACCTCGTGCTGAAGCTGCTGCCACTAGTCATGGCCGAGACGATGAAATGCCAGCAACGTCGTCTGCCAAGGCCGATGCCCAATGGCATAGTACAGAGCATGTCAAAACCAAAACACCAAATATCAGTAAAAAAAGGACTCCAAAACCTAAAATAAAATTGTCGGAGGAGAAGCGTAAACTTGCCAATATGCCATTTACCACACGGAGTGGCAAGGAACGGCTGAGGCCCTGGCCTATGTTCATGGCTAGTGGTTCAGCTTCACATGAGGATGGAAGCACTCAGCCTCTCGCTAGAAAACTGAAAAGACTCAAGCTGGCAAAAGCACCGCAAAGAACTGTGCGTTCTTTGAAATCCCAAATCCACAAGGAGAGTCCAATTGTGTCGGTTGCGATGCCTGACCTTCCCAACACTGGACGTGAAGAGCATGCGCCTTCCACCATTTGCACGCCCCCTGCAAGTGCTGGAAGGAGCACCCGCAGTCCAGTTCCTGATAGTCAGATTGAAGATGTCAGTGTTGAAGTACACCAGGATGAGGAGGATATGGGTGTTGCTGGCGCTGGGGAGGAAATTGACCAGGAGGATTCTGATGGTGAGGTGGTTTGTTTAAATCAGGCACCCGGGGAGACACCTGTTGTCCGTGGGAGGAATATGGCCGTTGACATGCCAGGTGAAAATACCAAAAAAATCAGCTCTTCGGTGTGGAGGTATTTCACCAGAAATGCGGACAACAGGTGTCAAGCCGTGTGTTCCCTTTGTCAAGCTGTAATAAGTAGGGGTAAGGACGTTAACCACCTCGGAACATCCTCCCTTATACGTCACCTGCAGCGCATTCATAATAAGTCAGTGACAAGTTCAAAAACTTTGGGTGACAGCGGAAGCAGTCCACTGACCAGTAAATCCCTTCCTCTTGTAACCAAGCTCACGCAAACCACCCCACCAACTCCCTCAGTGTCAATTTCCTCCTTCCCCAGGAATGCCAATAGTCCTGCAGGCCATGTCACTGGCAATTCTGACGAGTCCTCTCCTGCCTGGGATTCCTCCGATGCATCCTTGCGTGTAACGCCTACTGCTGCTGGCGCTGCTGTTGTTGCCGCTGGGAGTCGATGGTCATCCCAGAGGGGAAGTCGTAAGCCCACTTGTACTACTTCCAGTAAGCAATTGACTGTTCAACAGTCCTTTGCGAGGAAGATGAAATATCACAGCAGTCATCCTACTGCAAAGCGGATAACTGAGTCCTTGACAACTATGTTGGTGTTAGACGTGCGTCCGGTATCCGCCGTTAGTTCACAGGGAACTAGACAATTTATTGAGGCAGTGTGCCCCCGTTACCAAATACCATCTAGGTTCCACTTCTCTAGGCAGGCGATACCGAGAATGTACACGGACGTCAGAAAAAGACTCACCAGTGTCCTAAAAAATGCAGTTGTACCCAATGTCCACTTAACCACGGACATGTGGACAAGTGGAGCAGGGCAGGGTCAGGACTATATGACTGTGACAGCCCACTGGGTAGATGTATGGACTCCCGCCGCAAGAACAGCAGCGGCGGCACCAGTAGCAGCATCTCGCAAACGCCAACTCTTTCCTAGGCAGGCTACGCTTTGTATCACCGCTTTCCAGAATACGCACACAGCTGAAAACCTCTTACGGCAACTGAGGAAGATCATCGCGGAATGGCTTACCCCAATTGGACTCTCCTGTGGATTTGTGGCATCGGACAACGCCAGCAATATTGTGTGTGCATTAAATATGGGCAAATTCCAGCACGTCCCATGTTTTGCACATACCTTGAATTTGGTGGTGCAGAATTTTTTAAAAAACGACAGGGGCGTGCAAGAGATGCTGTCGGTGGCCAGAAAAATTGCGGGACACTTTCGGCGTACAGGCACCACGTACAGAAGACTGGAGCACCACCAAAAACTACTGAACCTGCCCTGCCATCATCTGAAGCAAGAAGTGGTAACGAGGTGGAATTCAACCCTCTATATGCTTCAGAGGTTGGAGGAGCAGCAAAAGGCCATTCAAGCCTATACAATTGAGCACGATATAGTAGGTGGAATGCACCTGTCTCAAGTGCAGTGGAGAATGATTTCAACGTTGTGCAAGGTTCTGATGCCCTTTGAACTTGCCACACGTGAAGTCAGTTCAGACACTGCCAGCCTGAGTCAGGTCATTCCCCTCATCAGGCTTTTGCAGAAGAAGCTGGAGGCATTGAAGAAGGAGCTAAAAGGGAGCGATTCCGCTAGGCATGTGGGACTTGTGGATGCAGCCCTTAATTCGCTTAACAAGGATTCACGGGTGGTCAATCTGTTGAAATCAGAGCACTACATTTTGGCCACCGTGCTCGATCTTAGATTTAAAGCCTACCTTGGATCTCTCTTTCCGGCAGACACAGGTCTGCTGGGGTTGAAAGACCTGCTGGTGACAAAATTGTCAAGTCAAGCGGAACGCGACCTGTCAACATCTCCTCCTTCACATTCTCCCGCAACTGGGGGTGCGAGGAAAAGGCTCAGAATTCCGAGCCCACCCGCTGGCGGTGATGCAGGGCAGTCTGGAGCGACTGCTGATGCTGACATCTGGTCCGGACTGAAGGACCTGACAACGATTACGGACATGTCGTCTACTGTCACTGCATATGATTCTCTCAACATTGATAGAATGGTGGAGGATTATATGAGTGACCGCATCCAAGTAGGCACGTCACACAGTCCGTACTTATACTGGCAGGAAAAAGAGGCAATTTGGAGGCCCTTGCACAAACTGGCTTTATTCTACCTAAGTTGCCCTCCCACAAGTGTGTACTCCGAAAGAGTGTTTAGTGCCGCCGCTCACCTTGTCAGCAATCGGCGTACGAGGTTACATCCAGAAAATGTGGAGAAGATGATGTTCATTAAAATGAATTATAATCAATTCCTCCGCGGAGACATTGACCAGCAGCAATTGCCTCCACAAAGTACACAGGGAGCTGAGATGGTGGATTCCAGTGGGGACGAATTGATAATCTGTGAGGAGGGGGATGTACACGGTGATATATCGGAGGGTGAAGATGAGGTGGACATCTTGCCTCTGTAGAGCCAGTTTGTGCAAGGAGAGATTAATTGCTTCTTTTTTGGGGGGGGTCCAAACCAACCCGTCATATCAGTCACAGTCGTGTGGCAGACCCTGTCACTGAAATGATGGGTTGGTTAAAGTGTGCATGTCCTGTTTTGTTTATACAACATAAGGGTGGGTGGGAGGGCCCAAGGACAATTCCATCTTGCACCTCTTTTTTCTTTTCTTTTTCTTTGCATCATGTGCTGATTGGGGAGGGTTTTTTGGAAGGGACATCCTGCGTGACACTGCAGTGCCACTCCTAGATGGGCCCGGTGTTTGTGTCGGCCACTAGGGTCGCTAATCTTACTCACACAGTCAGCTACCTCATTGCGCCTCTTTTTTTCTTTGCGTCATGTGCTGTTTGGGGAGGGTTTTTTGGAAGGGCCATCCTGCGTGACACTGCAGTGCCACTCCTAGATGGGCCCGGTGTTTGTGTCGGCCACTAGGGTCGCTAATCTTACTCACACAGTCAGCTACCTCATTGCGCCTCTTTTTTTCTTTGCGTCATGTGCTGTTTGGGGAGGGTTTTTTGGAAGGGCCATCCTGCGTGACACTGCAGTGCCACTCCTAGATGGGCCCGGTGTTTGTGTCGGCCACTAGGGTCGCTAATCTTACTCACACAGCTACCTCATTGCGCCTCTTTTTTTCTTTGCGTCATGTGCTGTTTGGGGAGGGTTTTTTGGAAGGGACATCCTGCGTGACACTGCAGTGCCACTCCTAGATGGGCCCGGTGTTTGTGTCGGCCACTAGGGTCGCTAATCTTACTCACACAGTCAGCTACCTCATTGCGCCTCTTTTTTTCTTTGCGTCATGTGCTGTTTGGGGAGGGTTTTTTGGAAGGGCCATCCTGCGTGACACTGCAGTGCCACTCCTAGATGGGCCCGGTGTTTGTGTCGGCCACTAGGGTCGCTAATCTTACTCACACAGTCAGCTACCTCATTGCGCCTCTTTTTTTCTTTGCGTCATGTGCTGTTTGGGGAGGGTTTTTTGGAAGGGCCATCCTGCGTGACACTGCAGTGCCACTCCTAGATGGGCCCGGTGTTTGTGTCGGCCACTAGGGTCGCTAATCTTACTCACACAGCTACCTCATTGCGCCTCTTTTTTTCTTTGCGTCATGTGCTGTTTGGGGAGGGTTTTTTGGAAGGGCCATCCTGCGTGACACTGCAGTGCCACTCCTAGATGGGCCCGGTGTTTGTGTCGGCCACTAGGGTCGCTAATCTTACTCACACAGCTACCTCATTGCGCCTCTTTTTTTCTTTGCGTCATGTGCTGTTTGGGGAGGGTTTTTTGGAAGGGACATCCTGCGTGACACTGCAGTGCCACTCCTAGATGGGCCCGGTGTTTGTGTCGGCCACTAGGGTCGCTTATCTTACTCACACAGCGAACATGTATCCATAGAACATGTATCCTGTTACTGCTGTTCCCTATATATCACCAACAAAGAATAGGGAATGAGTACACCTGACCCCTGTGTGCCGTGGATTAGAGTTGTAAAAAAGATAAGAGTCAGAAAGGGTAGAAAAGAGACAGAGCACTGTTTCTAAACATCTGCAGTTCCCTCCTCTTGGTTCATCACAGCTGTACAGAGGAATAGGGGATGAAGGTGTACACAGGGAGCAGGCACTGAAAGCAAAATGTATAGTCCTGTATCTGCTGTAAGCTACTATGCTGCTTGCAGCATGTGGGAAGTATTTCTGATGAGACCACAGGGAATTAAGAATACCTGAATTGGAGAGCAAGTGTAGCATAATCTGTTCTGTAGGTCTGAGTGGGGTAACCCTTAGCTGTATGCACAGCAGGAAACCCAGTGTATCCAGCAAATCATTTCACCTCTCTGGTTTGGTCACAGACTGTCCAATGCTACACACTCTAATTCAGGTATTCTGAAGGAACTGTAATTTTGAGTACTCACTGATAGTTGTTAATTTAAAACCAATCACAGAGAACAGTGAGAGTAGATGCATGCAGCTAATTCTCATGGTCCTCCGTGGTTATTGGTGGCACTGCTGGGATAGTGATTTAATAATATGTATGGTGTCTTTCATTAGATTTAGAGAGAGCCACTAGAGGACTTGTAATGCCATCTTGGATTCAAGGGCAGGTAGTGCAGCAGTTTTAAATATTGAATATTTCCAATATGTCACTGGGAGCTCTGGACATTTTATGGACCTATAGTTACATGGCTGGGTACAATTATGGCTTACAAGTACAGCTTAAAAATGTCATGCCCACTGCTGGTAATGTGGAGCAGGCTGATCAGAAATTATCAGCTGCCAAAGAATCATAAGAGCAGCATCCAGTGAAATGGAATGTAATTAAGACTCTAATATGTTACTTTGCAATTTAGTCTATCTCCTGGTATTGCAGAGGTGTTATTTAAACCCCAAACTCATCAATATATAGCTTAGCCAAATCAACAAACAGATATCTGAGCAGATTGTTTCCCATCTGGAATCACCCATTCTGCTCTTTTGTTTTTTTAAAGACCTGTGTCATCTACCCTTCAATTGGACTGAAGCTGGATGTGGAGGAAATGTAAATCATAATACTTACCTGTAGCAGATACATAAAGTTACTGTAAGCACTTAGTGACAGGGATAGAGAAGGTTATGCTGATGCTAAACTCTCAATCTATTGAACTGAAAAGCCAAATCATTAGTTATGTCTACCCATGCCTGCATTCTAATAAAGGTGGAACATCATCTAGATTCATAACATCAGGCTTTTTGTCAGGAAGATAAAAATGTGAGATCAGTAGGGATTCCTGAAACTATTAAGGGACCTGTTTTAGCTTATTTTGTACGCAATACTCTCCCTGCTCTTCTGGGAATGAAAGCTAAGTGTGCTGATTTAGTAATAGAGCGAGTCCACAGAGTTGGTCCTACAACTATATCATCATCTACTTGTCCATGTGTGGTTCTATTCAAGTACCTTAATTATGGGGCAAATTCAGTAAGGATTGCAAATATTACAAATTACCAAAAATTGCGAGCAAAAGCAAAATTGCAAAAGCACGCCCAAACGGAAAAACTGCAAAACTAATTTAATTTAACAAAAAGGAGGTGGCCTTGTGAAATGTGCAAATATTGCGAAAACCATCCTAATAATCGCAATTTTTGTGTACATATTACAAATGTATGCAATTTTTGTGAACATGTTTCTGATGTTGCATTTTTTGCTAACAAGAGTGTTTTTCCCTTAAAAATTGCACAACCTACTTTCCTGCACCCAAATTAAAGAAACTACTCAACAATTGTAAATCAATTCAATCATCACTTAATTGGTCAAATGACCTTGTGGTAATTTAGCAATTATTATCTTAAAGACACCATAGTATTTTTCTTCAAACATTGACTAATGCCCATAACTATATTCAACTAGAGAGAGTGTGAATTCTAGCCTCTAAACCCTACACAACAGCAATTATTGGTATATGTTTAACAAACACACTTTTTTTGAAGTCAAAATATTTTAATTCGGAAACAACAGTAACGTTTTTTTTTTTAAATATTGTTTTTTTGATTGTGAAGTGGTCAAACATTACATATTATTGTTTCTTTGCTTTTATTTACATACTTTACTTTAAGGAATTATATGTAAATATTTGTATACAAATGGAGCAGAATTTGCAAAACTTGAAAATAAAAAGATGGTGTTGCTGTTCTTCAACATATGTTTATGTGTGTAGCGCACAAATAAAATTTAAAAAATAAAAAAATGTATGTGGGTATGTTTCGTTTAACAAAAAAATGTTGGTTGTTTAAAAAATTCTTTAGGAAGCTAAATGTCATTCAGCAGATACTACTAAGCAAAATGCTTGTAAAGGTTACTTTACATTTTCTTCTATCAAATAGTGTGGTTGTCAAACCTCGATTGTTAGTAAGAGTAAACACAAATCGGTGAGTAACATATATTTTCACAATCAACATGTGTTACAGAGTTAAACAATACCTTACATATTTTTAAGTTCCAATACAGCTGAATGAAGTGATTTGTGGTCTGAGGCGTGAGCTTCTTCAGCTGGATGTAATGAAGCAATGATTGCAGTATACATGCAGTCTACAACTGAGTCAGCTTGTGCAATTTTTAAGGTAGACCTGCAGTCACTCATAAATTGCACATCAGAAATGTGAGATCTGTTGTAAAAATTGTGAATGCACCGCCAAACGACCATCAGCATACGCCCGCAACACGCCCCGCAACACGCCCCTGATCGTAGTTTTTGCAAGTCCAGCCCTTTAGTATGCCCCGTACATGCCTACTTTTCGTAGTGCATATGCAGTTTTTGCTAAGTCTCAGAAATTGTTTTTTTTCTCAGTTTTTGATATTTAAGTTGCAGAATTTGCGTTTTTACGCTATTTTTGCTAATTTTGCTGATTTACGATCCTTGCTGAATTAGGCCCTATGGGGGCAATTCCGAGTTGATCGTAGCTGTGCAAAATTTAGCAAAAATTTGTGCAAAATTTAGCACAGCTATGATCATTCACACTGACATGCGCAGTTCCGATCTGATTGCTGCACTGCGACAAACTGCAGCGAGCGATCGGGTCGGAATGACTCCCCATATTCACAAAACACTTTGGAATGCCTCACATGAGAATTTTCCTTTACCCTGGGAAGGAAATTCATTGTGGATTTTTCAGGACTATTCAATAGAACTTTCCAGGGTGAGGAAAACATTTGCTCCCATATGTGTGTCTCTGGTTAAGTCTAAATATAACATTATTCTGATGTATACTGCACATCTATGATTACGTAATGGCTCTTCATATAAAGGTGATGTTGCTGTTTAATTGAAAGAAGAGCAAGAAGACCTCCACAATGATATTTCCAATGATCCATCATCTCTGACCTGATTTATATTCCATTACTAATTTTCCATGTTTTCATGCTTAGTGATTTTCAGAGTTATAAGTTAGTGGATGATATTCTTGTCCCATTTTCCTCTAAAAAAGGTTTAATATACTTTACGGTTACTTAATTTAATTACTTGTCTTTATATTTATATGTCAAACCCTTATTCTCCTTATGTATTGCGGGGGTAGACGGTTAGCTCTGATATGCCTAAAGAGTTTATACTACTTTACAATGTTAGGTATTGGTATCAACCAAAAGTCAGTATTGTTGTATTGTTCTGCTCTTGTTAACTGCTTAGTCTTTTTTTGTAATTTACTCCTGATGTTCCTCCCTTTTTTCCTCCATCTTTCTCTTTCTGTAAATATTTGATATGTCCAAAAAAAAGTATATGTTTTATATTTGTCTTTTAAGAATTGGTAATACATATCTACAGTTACATTACATTTAAGCTCTTTTAATGTAGACAGATTTAATAACCCAGTAAAGCATAGAAAAGTTCCAATGTATCTTATAAACTGCAAATAGACATAGCCTGCCTACAGAAAACTTATCTAGTTTCTTCAGGGACTAAAAAACTTGAAATGATCCAATGGTCTTTGATTGCAGCAGCTCCATAAAATTCAAAATCCAGAGGAGTGGAGATTCTAGATGAAAAGCATCATGCTGCGGAGCTGGTGTATGTGGAAGCCAATCCAGATGGTCATTACATTTTTGCTGAGGTGGTAATAGCTGATATGAAATTAACTATTTTCAATATTTATGCCCTGAATAATTACTGTAAGTAAAATTTTGCTTTATGTTGACTGCATATGTACAGTATTATCCGTCCTCTTTATTAATCTGTGTAGATTTTAACTTAATCTCCTTTCTGTATTTAGATAGATCACATCACATGAAGCAACTGTCTTCTCTCCCCAAATTAGGTACACAGGGGGTAATTCCAAGTTGATCGCGGCAGGATTTTTGATAGCAATTGGGCAAAACCATGTGCACTGCAGGGGAGGCAGATATAACATTTGCAGAAAGAATTAGATTTGGGTGGGGTGTGTTCAATCTGCAATCTAATTTGCAGTGTAAAAATAAAGCAGCCAGTATTTACCCTGCACAGAAACAAAATAACCCACCCAAATCTAACTCTCTCTGCCCATGTTATATCTGCCTCCCCTGCAGTGCACATGGTTTTGCCCAATTGCTATAAAAAATCCTGCTGCAATCAACTTGGAATTACCCCCACAGTACCTTTATTAACAAATAGGCTTAATCTCATTGATGTGTGGAGAACCCTTCACACTATTTAGACAGAGATTTCATTTGAATTTCAGCTGCACATAATTCTTTGTCAAAAATTGATTGTCCTTTTTTTCTAGTTGTTAATTTCCTAAAGTGCATCTGTGTCTTCCTTATACTATGTCACAACCAATTTGAACCAGTATACAGAATTACAGAATTCGAATGCATTATTTCTTTAGACATAGAAAAGGCCTTTGACCTTTTATCAAAATGGGTGTTATACTCTTGTGCAACAATAAATCACAATACATGACAATTTTTCTTTCTAAAATATTTTCTGTTTAATTTCACACATTCTTTGTATAATTCTATTAAAAAAATGTAAGTTTAATATGTGGTCTTATTCACTCTGGTTAAAACATCCTAATACTGGTATACACCAATGTACAGACAATACATACAATGTTCAATGTACAACTTAGACATCACTCACATTAAACATTTGACATAAAAACACATCCATTTGATTTAGGTACTGGAATACACTTCAGAGTAGCGGTTTACTCCCAGACCATATCGGACATTGAGCAAATATTCTCCAAATATCCAATACTAGCAGTCTTTTTGTTGTAGTTATTAAGGGGTAGTCACCTATTTGTGCTCTGATATCCCACTGGGATAAACAAGCCAAGTCCTTTGGTTATCACCAAAAACATACAAGATAAAATTGTCCAGATTTTGGTGGTCATTCCGAGTTGTTCGCTCATTGCCGATTTTCGCTATGCTGCGATTTGTTGCTAAATGCGCATGCGCATGGTACGCCGCACGCATGCGCCTAATTATTTAACTAAAAACTTAGCAGTTTTGCTGTTGTCTGTGCGGCGCTTTTCAGTCGCACTGCTGATCGGTGAGTGATTCACAGGAAAGGGGCGTTTCTGGGTGGTAACTGAGCGTTTTCCGGGAGTGTGCTAAAAAACACAGGAATGGCAGGTAAAAACGCGGGAGTGTCTGGAAAAATGGGGGAGTGGCTGGCCGAATGCAGGGCGTGTTTGTGACGTCAAACCAGGAACTAAACGGACCGAGCTGATTGCAATCTAGGAGTAGGTCTGGAGCTACTCAGAAACTGCAAGAAAATATTTAGTAGCAATTCTGCTACTCTATCGTTCACTATTCTGCTAAGCTAAGATACACTCCCAGAGGGCGGCAGCCTAGCGTTTGCAATGCTGCTAAAAGCAGCTAGCGAGCGAACAACTCGGAATGACCACCTTTGTTACCTATCTTTCATCAATATGGGTCCTATATGGAGTCCAGGTCAGTGAGGGGTCTGCCTGCAGACTTTTACTCCTATAGGCGTGTTTCACCCCTATAAGGGAAGCTCCTTATAGGGGTGAAATGTGGTTATTGTGAAAACCTCTTTGTAATTAGATAATAGCAAAACTCTACCCTTTTCCTTACTAGGCAGAATGGCAATTATCAAAAGTATTATTCTTCCAAAAATGTTTATCCTATGCAGATGTTGCCTATTTCTCTGTCTCGGTCAGATATTTGGAAACTTGAAGCTATATTAACTAGAGATGAGTGGGTTTGGTTCTCAGAGAAGAGAACTGTACTGAACTTCACCATTCGAGTCCGGTTCCGAGCCAGGCTCAGGTTTTTCCGCCTGACTCGGAAACCAGAACGAGGCAAAACATCATCATCCCGCTGTCGGATTCTCACGGGGTTTGGATTCCATGTAAGGAGCCGCACATCTCCGCCATTTTCACTTCGACATTGGAGAGTGTAGAGAGAGGATGTGTCTACGTCCTCAGTGTTCTCAGTGTACTCTCTGGTAGTGTCTTGTGCTGTATTTGTCCAGTCACAGTGTTTGTGTCCTCTTGCTGCCATATGTCCATTGCTGCTGTGTTGTGCTGCATCAGTCCAGTGGTATTGTCCTGTGCATCATCCATCAGTCATTCCAGTGACCAGGCAGTCAGTGTTATACGCTGCTGCTATATGTCAACTGCTGCTATATTATAATAATAACAACAACAAAAAGTCCCTTACAGTGTTACTGTGTTGTGCTGCATCAGACCAGTGGTAGTGTCCTGGCCATCAGCCATCAGTCATTCCTGTGCCGCATATCGTGTTATATAACTCCCAAAAAATAATGGAGAACAAAAATTTGGAGTATAAAATAGGGAAAGAACAAGAACCACTTCCTCCTAGTGCTGAAGCTGATGCCACTGGCCATGACATAGACAATGAAATTCCATCAACGTCGTCTGCCAAGGCCGATGCCCATGTGATAGTAGAGGGCATGTAAAATCCAAAAAGCCAAAGTTCAGTAAAAAGACCCAAAAAAAGAAATTTAAATGGTCTGAGGAGAAACGTAAACTTGCCAATATGCCATTTACGACACGGAGTGGCAAGGAACGGCTGAGGCCCTGGCCTATGTTTATGACTAGTGGTTCAGCTTCACATGATGATGGAAGCCCTCATAAATGAGGCCTTGACACTTATGTTGGTGTTAGATGTGCGTCCGGTGTCCGCCATTAGTGCAGTGGGATTTAAACAATTGATGGAGGTATTGTGTCCCCAGTACCAAATCTCATCTAGATTCCATTTCACTAGGCAGGCAATATCGAGATTTTGCCATTTAATTCCAGTGATTTGGATGTATAATTTCAGTGATTTTGCCATTTAATTCCATTGATCCTGCTGTTTAATTCCAGTGATTTGGACGTATAATTCGAGTGATTTTGCAGTATAATTATAGTGATTTTGCAGTATTATTACAGTGATTTTGCAGTATAATTCCAGTGCTTTTGCCATTTAATGCCAGTGATTTGGAAGTATAATTCCAGTGATTTTTGCCATATAATTGCAGTGATTTGAACGTATAATTCCAGTGATTTGGACGTATAATTACAGTGACATTGCAGTATTATTTCAGTGATTTGGCAGTATAATTACTGTGATTTTTCCATTTAATTCCAGTGATTTGGAGGTATAATTCCAGTGATTTTGCCATTTAATTCCAGTGATTTGGAGGTATAATTCCAGTGATTTTGCCATTTAATTCTAGTGATTTTGCCATTTAATTCCAGAGATTTGGACATATAATTCCAGTGGTAATTGTTTGTGTCGCTTGGCATAGTCATACTGCTACCTCATTGCACCTCTTTGACATCTTTGCATGAGGTGCTGTTTGGGGCCTAGTTTTTGAAAAGTGCCATCCTGTCTGACACTAACGTATGAGTCCAGGGGTACTGCCATATAAGTCCAGCAATCGCAGAATTTTTTAAAAATGACAGGCACGTGCTGAAGTTGCTGTCAGTGGACCGAACAATTCCGGCTCACTCTTGACATTCAGCCACTGCGTGACACTACTAGATGGCCAGGAGGTTGAGTCGCTTAGCTTAGTCATACAGCAACCTCGGTGCACCTTTTTTTCTTCTTGGCATGATCTGCTGTTTGGGGACTATTATTTTAAAGTGCCACTTCCGTATATGTCCACTGATACTGCTGTTTAAATCCAGTTATTTGGATCTATGATTCCAGTGATTTAGCAGTATAATTCCAGTGATTTTGACATTTAATTCCAGTGATTTTGACATTTAATTTCAGTGATTTGGAAGTATAATTACAGTGATTTTGCCATTTAATTCCAATGATTTTGCCATTTAATTCCAGTGATTTGGACGTATAATTCCAGTGAATTGGATGTATAATTCCAGTGGGAATAGTTTGTGTCACTTTGCTTAGTCATACAGCTACCTCATTGCACCTCTTCTACATCTTTGCATGAGGTGCTGTTTGGGGCCCAGTTTTTGAAAAGTGCCATCCTGTCTGACACTGCAGAGCCACTCCTAGATTGGCCAGGTGTTTGTGCCGCACACTTGTGTTGCTTGGCTTGGTCATACAGCCACCTCGGTGAATCTTTTAGGCCTAAAAACAATATTGTGATGTGTGAGGTGTTCAAAATAGACTGGAAATGAGTGGAAATGAATGGTATTGGGGTTAAAAATACCGTAGGAGAAAAATGAACCCCAAATTCTGTGATTTTAGCTGTTTTTATGTTTTTTTTTCCAAAAATCATCCAGATGCAAAACCAAAACCCGGAAGAATGGTTTTGGCAAAACCAAGCCAAAACCAAAACACAAAACTGGAATTAGAACCAAAATACAAAACACAAAAAGTGGCAGCCGCACATCTCTACTCACAATATTGTTTTTAGGCCAATAGGTTGCACCGAGGCGGCTGGTTGACTAAGCTAAGCGACACAAGTGGGCGGCACAAACACCTAGCCCAACTAGGAGTGGCACTGCAGTGCCAGACATGATGGCAATTTTAAAAACTAAGCCCCAAAGACCACATAATGCAAAGAAAAAAAAGAGGTGCAAGATGGAATTGTCCTTGGGCCCTCCCCCTTATGTTGTATAAACAGGACATGCACATTTTAATAAACCAATCATTTCAGCGATAGGTTGTCCCCCTGGAAAAAGCTCACCAAGTTCTCCGAATCATAGCTAGCTACAAACATACCACCTCCTTCTTTGATGACTTTTCACATTATGAGAAGAGGCACGAGGAAGAGGACAGTGTCAAGAAGGCGATTAAAAATTAGAGAGGCACACACAATCAGGAACAACACAAAGGCTTTCACCTCCACTCCTATATTGGTGTGGAATGGAAAGGATTTCAATCAAGCAAATATATAATTACCATATTACTGGACAAACTGAAAAACTAGGGGCCAAAACCTCCAAATTTGTACCACCTTTTCCATGTTCAGGAATTAAGATAATCCCGGCTTTAATGCTGGGATGCAAATAAACTGGTGTATACCACAGGATCAAGATTGGACATTTTCCACTCCACAGAGCCTGGAGACTTGTTTTGTGAAAATCTTGTGAGTTTCTTTTTTTCCATTTTTTATAGCAATTTTATTTACATATTTTGTCACAGATGACTTTTTTTTGTTTTTCACAGCTCCCAGTTACACACATGTGAGCATAGCTGTGTGTCCCAGTTACACACATGTGAGCATACCTGTGTATTTTCTTTATTTTATTCATATCTTATTTTTAAATAAAGCAGCCCCTTAGATGTTTTAGCAGTCCCTCCTGATCCCGCACAGCAGACCCGGATGGGACAAGTTGAGTTCATGTGAGTTCGGTACAGTACTACGTATGACTGTGCAGTATTTTTTTTGTTATTGAGCCCCTGCTCTAGTAGAGCTTACCACTCTACAGTCAAAAATAATTTCATACTATAAGTAGGACTGTGGCAGGAAGCAATGCTAACCTCTGTGCCCACAGCATGCCTCAGCTTGGCAAGCCAGACATCTTCCTGGCTGTAAGCCACCATGAAACTCAATATTGGGCCTTTATCAGTAACTGTTTGTGCCTCACAGGAGCTCCTGGCCCATCTAGTGCTGCAGTGCAATGGAAAGCTGGTGCAATGCAAGATCACTGAAACTCTATTCTAACACCACGAGGTCTTGCGATAACCCTATGCAGCCCTTAGAAAAAGAACCCTGTACAACAAATGCGCATCTTCCAAATAAATAATCCCAAAATGTGGAACATCAATAATAAATAAAAAATAAGGTTGACTAATTGGAGCCATTCATTTGAGTAAGTCCCTAATATGAAATAATTGAGAAGAATCACTAATGTTTCAGCAGAAAATCTCACTTTTACCTCTCCAGCAATTGTGGTGGATTATGAGTCAGTCTCTTCTGAGTCACACTGATTTTGGCCACAAATGTGGTCTCTCCCCATTTTATTAAAAAACACTTTATCAAAACAGCAATTTCCATTTCCACCTTTGTGGATATGTTTTCACAAATGTTTGTGATGTTGAAGCTTGTTTCATATCTGCTCTAGGCTTTCATTTAAACCTAGGATCAAGTACAGCAGCACCTCTGGAATTATACGGTAGCTCCCCTGGAGACTTACATAGCACAGCAGACAGGCAACAGCACCCCTGGATTTAAACAGCAGTGCGGAAGCACCCCTGGACTGATAGGGCAGAGGGGCAACACTCCATATATGGCATCACCCTTGGAATGATGTGGCAAAGAAAATACGTGCAAGATTACATTTCTTGGGCCCTCCACCACCCATATGTTGTATAAACAGGACATGCATACTTTAACAAACCAATCATTTCAGCGACAGTGTGGCTGAAATGATTGGTTTGTTTGGGCCTCCACCAAAAAAGAAGCAATTAATATATTTTTGCACAAACTGGCTCTAGAGGCAAGATGTCATCCTCATCCTCAGATTCCTGACCACCTTCAATGTTTACATCCTCATCCTCACAGAGAAATAATATTCAAACAAACCACATAATTTAGATGTCAGTGGACTGCTTACAATATTACCCAAAGTTTCTGAACTTGACAATGACTTCTCAAAAATTCTCTGCAGATGACATATAAGGGACGATGTTCCTAGGTTGTTAACGTCCTTACCCCTACTTATTATGGATTGGCAAAGGCAACAGATGGCTTGATACCTGTTGTCCAGATTTGTGGAGAAATAATTCCCCACAGAAGAGGTGGATTTTTTTGTATTTTGCCCAGCATGACAATGGTCTTTTTCATCCCATGGCCAACAACTGTCTCCACTGGTGCCTTATTCAAACAAATCACATCACCATCAGAATCCTCATCATCAACATCCTCCTCAGTGCCAGCTACCCCAATATCCTCTTCATCCTGGTGTACTTCTACAGTGACATCCTCAGTCTGGATCAGCAACCGGACTGGCGGTGCTCCTACCAGCACTCGCAGAGGATGTGCAAATGGTAGTAGGAGCCTCCTCTTCCCATACAGTGTTATGAATATCAGGCCTAGACATCACAACTGCGGACAATGCCAGCACCCCCATATTTTTACCACACCCCTATAATTTGATAGCATACAAGACAAGGACAGTGTTCATTTATTTTCACTGCATCCCTGTATTTTACACCATAGAGGGCCCCTGTACTTTTATTTTAACAACAGCACCCCTGTATTTTTACAGCATACAGGACCAGTTTACTTTTATTTAAACAACAGCACCCCTGTATTTTTACAGCATAGAGGACCAGTGTACTTTTATTTTTACAACAGCACCCCTGTATTTTTACAGCATAGAGGACCAGTGTACTTTTATTTTAGCAACAGCACCCTTGTATTTTTACAGCATACAGTACCAGTGTCCTTTATTTTAACAACAGCACTGCTGTATTTTTACAGCATACAAGACAGGGCCAGTGTACATTTATTTACACTGCACCCCAGATTTTTTTATAGCCTGCACCCCTGTATTTTCACAGCATACAGTACCCTCTACAACAGGGTGACAGCCAGTACAGCAACACCCATGTACAGCTGCATCACCCTTAACAGCACATGAAACACCAGGGACAGCCAGGGCAGCACCCCTAACATCACAGTTATACCACAGTTACAAGAACATCACCCCTACAGAGCACACACTGACAACCAAACCCAACGCCACCACCCACAGAGACAGAGGTCTGTCTCCTTCACTCTCCAAGTCCGGAGTGAAAATGGCAGTGACGTGCAGCTGCTTATATGAAATCCAAATCCCGTGATAATCCAACAGCAGGATGATGATGTTTTTCCTCATTCTGGTTTCTGAGTCTAGTGGGAAGTCCCAAGTTGGACTCAGATTGTGGCACAGAACAGGATGTTCTGGGGGGGTCTTGGTACTCTGAGAACCAAACCCGCTCATCTCTAGTTTATACAGATAAGTCTCTATAATACTTATCTCTCCTTTCTCTCCTGGGGCACTACTTCAATCTAAATATTCTCAGATTCCAAATTATATAATGAATAATATTATTTTTAGGCACATATCAAGCATTTAGAAAGAAACCAGCCTCTCCCTATCTATGAAAGTTTTTGACATCGGGGGGCAATATGTATTTATCTTCTGATCTTCAGGAGCAGTATTGGCTTCCCAGACACCACTTCTTTATATTTCTCCAGACACTTCGAGGTAAATTTACTAAGGTATGAGTTTTTTTTAGAACTGATGTGATATTGTTCATAGCAACCAATCAGATTCTTCTTAACATTTATCTAGCTGCTCCTAGAAGATAATAGATAGAATCTGATTGGTTGCTCTGGGCTTCATCACCAGTTCTAAATAAACTTGCACCTTTGTAAATTAACCCCTTCCTTTCATTGTGTCACTCTACATAGTTGAGACTTGCTGATACCCATCACGATATTGACAGGTTTTTTTTAAAATTACTTTATTGGACAACTGCACATCAAAAATAAACAATATAAAATCAGCATGTACAATGAACAATCTTATGATGAACAAATGTGACAAAACAAAGTTTCATAGTAATCTCACATAGTGGGAAAAGGCTACACACCACAAAAAAATACAAAGTACATCAAACCTCAAACACATGGTATGTGTCTATATCCCTAAAAGGGAAGGCATCCCAAGGAGAGCAATTCAAGATTATACCACATAGAGATGGCCACCACTTTCTAAGGGACTCTTTTATGGGGGCAGGTAAGGTATGCACATATGGCAGCCAATGGTATTAACAGTTTACTCAGGTCTCTGCAACATACATTTTTTAAAATAAAATATATTTATCCTATTTTTATCCATTCTAATTCTAGTTTCCAATGGGAAATTTTATTTACACAATGGAAAAAGGATATTCCACAGTTATCAGAGATCTCTGAACTTATTACTTCTTATGATTTTTCAATAAAAATCTTGCAGTTGGCATACCTTCAGAAAGTGCATTATTTACCTCTTCACAGAGCATATAATACACCATTGGAAAGAAAATATATGATCTCTATTAAATCTACCAATTGTCATAGATGTAATACTGTATATCTGATGCAGATTTATTGCATTGCATGTGGGGATGCCGAAAAATCAAACATTTTGGTGTAAAATAGTTGTATAAGTTAATATGCTGTTTTCCATTCATCTTTGTCCTGATGTATTGGCAAGTCTTTTCTTGAATTGTAAGAATTGGTCATTATATCTCAGTCACTAAAATTTCTTTTCTTTCCTTATTACATTTTTCACACTAAGAAAAAAACTAATTTTAATTCACTGGATATCTAAATGTGCACCATCTTTAACGGAGATTAAAACAAATCTTCTGCAACTATTCCATTATGACACAAGAGCTTTCACCTTGGACATTGAAAGAGGTGTCAAAAAGTTTTATTTTAAGTTGGATCACTTCATAAATACCCTGGATGTTCACGCACCAAATTAAATTGATAAATCAATTAAAAATACAACCTGGTACCACTTGAAGTGACTTGTAACTGTCTTTTATCATTTATTCAGACATCTGTCTTTTAATGTACTCATTAGGCGATTGATTAGTTTAAGATATCAGGGGAAATAACACTTGTTGGTATTTTAGTTTTTTAGACAACTATTATTATTATTTCTCTGATATATATATATATTCTCATATCTTTCTTTTTCCACTTTGCATCTCTCTCTCTCCTTCTCTCTCTCTTTCTACAGCCCTTATTTTCCTTTTGTGTTTCCCCTTCCCTTTCCCTTGTCTTTTATTGAATTATCTTACATACTTTTGACATTCTATCCCTTTTTTCTGGATATCTTAGTGTTGATTGGATGTGTTCATTATCCCTCTAGAAAGTTTTGTCCAATTTTACAAATGTTTACTTTGTACTTTACACTCTTGTGGGGATGTGATACTAATCTATATACCTTGTATTATTGGAAGGCGTTACGTGTCATTTATTAAGGATCATTTCAACCTATTACCTATTCTTCTTGGCAACACAAATCTTTATAATATGGCGAAGATCTTTTTTATTGTATTTGTATGTCATTTGTATTGTATTGTTTGATTGTACAATTTATTATCTTTGAAAATTCACAATAAGTATATATAAAAAATGAGAGCATCTGATATGGGCTACTGCCTGGCATAATCAGTGACTCTATACCTAGGCAGACATCATACAGTATGTACATCTAAAGAGCCTTCCTAGTATTCCTAGTATTCTATAGTATTCCACAGATCAGTAGACATCACATGCAAAGTATTTTGATTTTGACTTTTAGACAAACTATCAGTCTGCTTCTCAAACCTCTTATGCTTCAACAGATGTCACAATAACCTCTAATTGGGAATGGTGGCTACTGTCAACTTGAATGAGTGGAATATGATTGCGTCATATTATTATATGTGATGGATAACTAAAAAAAACACTATCGTTTAACATTTGAAAATGTGAAAAACATTGAAATAGCACAATAAAAGATATGGAGACACTAAGGAGACCTCTCTTCATTCTGCTGTGGAATTTTATTTTTAAATGTTTATTGGTTTCAAGAAGTCCACCTCAAGTGCATTAATGTAAAGTTAAACAGCCAATGAACTTTCTACTAGAAACACTTGAATTCACCAAAATAGTTGGTGAGGAGTAATGTGAAAATTTCTATTAACCCAAAACACGCAACATAAAAGCAAAGGATTGAAGCAAAAGATTCACAAATTTAGGATGGAATTGGCTATATTACAAGCTATAAATGTAAAAGCTAGATTTACTTCATTAGTGAAAATAAAGAAAAGGTGGATGAAGTATATATCAAGTTCAAAAGAAAAAGTAAATACCAGTGGGGTAGATGTATAAAGCAGTGATAAGATTAGAGAAGTGTGTCAGTGGAGAAGTGTGCCATGGCAACCAATCAACTTTGAAGTAACCTTTTATTAAGTACACTCTATAACATTATACATAGCAGCTGATTGGTTGTCATGGCACACTTCTCCACTGGCAGAATTTTCCACTCTTATTATTGCTTCATACCATAAGTCTACCCCAGTATTCCTTATTATGGAATGGAACTCTTTTTGGGCAGTGATAATTAAAACTTAGATTTTATTAAAGTGAATTAAAATTAGTAAATTTTGAAAAACCCTTAGTGATGTGAATGTTAGTTGAAAATGTGAAAAATATTATCCAGTCAATTAATTGCAGAATATGATGGGATTTCACAGTAATTGATTTATTGTAGAAAATAATTCATGAAAATATAACCCTTTAAACCACTATACCATATGGTTACATGGGTGTCATTTACTTGAATAAAAAAATGCCTTATAATCAAATATATCTCTTTAATGATACATAATTACTGTACCACTAACCAGTGGAGATTCAAAATTTGCCAATTATTATAAGGTTACTTAAGACTTTTCAGTAAAAAATAAAAACTATAGTGTCCTAATTGATGGCAAGAAATTAAATTATGATGCATATTCATGTTTATTAAACTTGGTATCTAAGGTAAATTTTCATCAATATTAATCTTTTTTTTGTGTGTGGTTTCTTTATCAGTGGAAATTGATTTAAATTGATGTTCTACTACCAGGAATAAAAAACACATTTAATAATATTTAAGAATGAATATTAAAAAAATCATATCCTTGGTAAATGTGAGTTTCAGCCCATGAAACACAGCATTGAGATTTATATTCAGTGAATTGAATTTGATGAAATACAATCATTAGTAAAAATACATTACCCCTAAATATCAATCAACAGCAGGGTTATATTACACCTTATCCATCAGCTGCTGTAGGGATATCTCAATAATGAGAGTACTACAAATGGAGCCATGCTAATCGTGGCTCCATCTGCAACTGAGTGTGCCTGGGAAATGCTGACTCCCAGGCACGAATGGGATGTGCATGCATCGTAGATGTTCACACGCCCCACTCAAAGTGAATGGGAGTGTCTCTGCAAACAGCGGCGTGCCTAGGCACGGGCATGCCCAGGCACACCGGGCGCCGACACCTGCAATGTAGCAACGCTCAATGAGCATGGCTCCATCTGTATATAAATGAATTAGGAAAATTTAACAATAGTGATTGATCAATCTAATTGTTACCATAAAGCATGCTACATAGTTGTTATTATTAACCCAACTAAAAGCTCCAATAATAATGTATAAAGTAGGAGGAGGACTTAAAAGTATGATTAAAAAATGTTTTCTGCACTATGATATGTATAGCAGCTCATAATAAACAAAATAGTGATAAAATATAGAGCGCTAATGTACTGTGGCACCTGTGGAAAAAATTATTGTTAACCAGCATTAAGTTTATAGCCCTTTTTAGGGATTATGTTGTGGAAGTCTGAGTTGTTCAGATTCTAACTATTCCTACCAACCAGTTTGACACAGGATTCCTCAGCCTCGATGCAGAGATGGCTGTTTGCGTCCTCTCAATGCTGTTTGTGCTCCAACACTGCTGCGTCCAGTGGGGTAGCCGGAGAGCTGGATGAGCCGGGGAGCCAGAAGATTGACATCACTCAGCAGCACCGGATCTGCCGTGCGGCAGCGTCTGAGTGTCCTCGATATTCCACTTGTCCACCAACGCATTTCGTACTTTGAGTACATTTTCGAGGATGACTTAGTTCACTTTAATCGGATATTTATATACAAAACTATATAGTCCCTTATTGGAAAAACGGAACTTCCGGTCCAGAAGTGGGATAAAAACAACAGGAACCGCATGTTCATTAAAAGAGTTATTTTTATAGTGAAAAAATAATAATTAACCATTAGGTGCTACTGTACATTTAAAAAAGAATTATATGTTGATTATAAATATAAAGTATAACAGGAAAATATTTTTTTATAAAAAATAAATTGAACTCAATATCAATATTGTGTCCCATAGGTTGTAATGTTTTCAATTCAAAGATCCATATGTTTTCAGTTTTTTTTATTCTGATACTAGATCTCCTCCACGCCAATTCCTTCTAATTTTCTGTATACAGTAGTTTGGAATGTTAATCCAGATGGATCTTTCTTTTGACTTTCCAAGAAATTATTTGATAGACTATGTGTAATCAATCCTCTTTGTACATTATAAATATGTTCAGCAAACCTAATTTTGGCCTTTCTTTTTGTTTGGCCAATATACTGAAGTTTGCATGGGCAGGTTGCTATATATACTACCCCCTCTGTATCACATGGAGATGGTCCTGAATAATATAATCTTTTCCAGTTGTGTATGCCTTATAGTAGGTGATTGCTTTTGTAGATTTTGCCTTCTTGTTTCTACACACTTTACATTTCATACATTTAAAATATCTGTTTGTATTTCTTTTTTTATGATGTTCTTCCTCTTTTGAGAAACTGGAGACTAGTACTTGTTTCATGTTTCTCTCTTTCCAATATATTATTTGTGTTTTTTCTGAAATAAGTGGTTGTAAGGTTTCATCTAACAATAAGACATGCCAATGTTTTTTATCATATTCTTGATCACCATAGTATTACTGTTGAATTGAGTGATGAAAGGAAGGAATGATGTACTGTTCTTGTTTTTTTCTTTATAATTTAACACATCTCTCCTTTACATATTTTCTATTGCTGTTATTTGTGATTCCAATTCTTCTTTTTGGTATCCTATTGCGATGAAATTTGTCATCATCTCTTTGATCTGGATCCTAAAGATATCTGGATCAGTGCAGTTGCATTTGATTTGCTGAAATTGACCCTGTGGAATGCTAGAGATCCAATTTCTATGATGGTTGCTTGTGGTCAAAAGAGCATTATTCCCATTTACCTGATTAATGTGCTTTTTTGTTTGTAGTCGATTGTTTTCAATATAAATTTCTAGATCAAAGAAGGCAATTGATACTTGACTTGATGTTGTTTCAAGTTCTAGATTAATTGAGTTACTGTTGATGTATTGTTTGAAGTTTTCCAGATGTTATACTGTCCCACTCCATATGAAGAACACATCATCAATATAACGTTCCTAGCATTGCAGATGTTCCAAATATTCATTATTTGACCAGATATTGTCTTCCTCCCACTTTGCAAGAAAAAGATTGGCATAGCTAGGTGCCAAAGGTGTACCCATAATGGATCCACATTTTTGTAAATAAAATTTACCTTCATTCCAAAAGTAATTGTGTGTCCACACAAACTCTGCGTTTGCTATGATGAAATTGACTTGTCTATTAGGTATATTGTCATATTTGAAAGAAAATATCGGGTATGAGAGCATCCTGTATCATGTGTGATACAAGTGTAAAGTGACTTGACATAGTTAGTGCATAGTATATAATTATCTTTCCATTCTACTGTTTCTAATTTTTGTAATATGCTTGTGGTATCTTGCAAATAGCTTCTCTGTTGAATCACTATTGTCTGGAGGAAGGAATCTGTGTATTTTGACAGTTTTGATGCTACTAAAATTATTATGGACACAATTGGTCGTCCTGAGGGATTGGTTAGATCTTTATGAAGTTTGTGTAAAAAATAAAAGGTTGGCATCTTTGGTTTCCTTTCCAAGATGAACTCAAATTCTTTTTTGCTCATAATTCCCATTTGAAGGCCCTCTTCCAAATGTTTCTTTAGTTTATATGTGAACTGTGCAGTCGGATCTTGTAATAAAACTTTGTATGTTGTTTTGTCCGATAAGAGATGGTTTGATTCTTTTTCATATTCTGCGCATCCCATGATGACCACCCCTCCTCCTTTGTCCGATGGTTTTATTACAATACTTTAATCTTCCTGTAGTTTTTTAAGGCTTCTCTTTCCACTTTTGACAAACTGTGTTTGATTTTCTGTTTTCAGGAAATTGATCAATTGCATTCTCTATTAATTTTTAAAGGTATCTATATGAGAGCTGTTTGCAGTGAATTGGATTCAAAGGTAGATGTGGGTTTGAAAGTGGTGTGAGTATATGGATCTTCCTGACAGTCAATTTATTTTGTCCCCTGTTGTTTCGCAAAGTATTTCTTTATACATATTTCCATATAAACTTTTGGACATCGATGTATAGATCAAATTTGTTTATCCTTGATTGTGGAGCAAATTTCAATCCCTTTTGAAGCATTCTCATCTGTGGTTCTGTTATAAGTTTGTTGCTGAGATTGAACACTGTAGGTCTATATGCTATGTGTAAATTTTCCTTCTTGTTCCTGGTTCCACCTCTTTTCCCTCTTCTTCTATACTTCCCCCACCCTCATTTTTTTGTGGTATGGAATTTGTGTATTTGTTGGTTTTCTGACACCATGACTTATGTCTAAAAAATCGTTCTCCTCATTATCTGAAAATTCTTCTTTTGTTTCCTCGCAGTGGTGTCTTTTAGTTGAGTGTTTTCTTTGTACTTGTGATTTCTCTGAATTCTTATTTTGTATGGTTTGAAGTAGTATTTTTATATTTGATCATCTTCTTTTTGTATTGTTTGTTGTTGGCCAGATTTGAATGAATATTTTATTAGTCTATATGATTTGTTGTATGTAACATTCTTCTTTTTAGATGGTTGATAGTTTCTTTTATTTTTGGTGTCGATGGATTTGTCTTGATTAATGGTTGTCTCTGTTCTGTCATCCTAGTCTCAGTTCTGTTTCGATATTGATATTGTGTTGTTTTTTTATTTCTTTGTGGATATTTCAGTTTTTGATAATTTTTATAGAAAGGCTGAGTGTTTTGTATTAGTCTTTTCCTTTTTAAAAGTACAGTGGCACCTATTGGTTAATTTGTACTTTTTTTGTATGAAAATATTTTTTTAATGAACATGTGGTTCCCGCTGTTTTTAGTAACAAGACAAACTTTTTAGCACCTGTGTCTTTAGAAAAACTTTTTCAGTCTACACCTTAAGTTAAAAAAAAGAAAAAAATTCAGACATTTATTTGTAAATTGTGAAGTAGTGAGCCCACATTCGCCTCTATATAGGGACTGTGTTTATCCCTAATTCATTAAGAGCAAACAAGAGTTAAAAAAATAGTGGCACTCATGTGGTCAAAAACTCACAAAAATATATATAGAAAGCCGGTGATTTAAAATAATTAATCATTAAAAAAGAGCATATACATAAGACATACAGTGTTGAATAAACTAATAACAATAAAACAACATGTACAGGAAAAAGGAAAAAAGAATTATCTATATGTAGTTGATCCTTTTGGATCACTGATTAGGCCAGCATTAATTCAGTACATATAAATTCATGAAATATATAAGCTATTTAAAGTTCCATTATTAAATCTCTGTAATGTGGCTATTTGGGTGAGTTGTAATATTCACATTGACGGTTACAATGTTTCATGCCACTGACTGTTTTGTAGCAATTGTGAGCCCGCAGTTATTATGTATCTATTGCATTCAAGTAATGTGTACTTTGAGCAGGATGATCTTAGCCCCGGACCCGAGCGTCCTCAGGTGTTTATACTCGTGGGGTGAAGGCTCCTGCAGGAATCTGATGTCCCAACTGTTGTAAGCCATTGGAAGGCAGCACAATGTAAATATATAGATGGATAGTTCATGCTGCTAAGTGCTCACTTTCAGAAACACCTCAGCATGTGTGGCGATATGGATCTCTGGGTTGTAGACGTTGGGTGTGCTACATGAATGCAGACATGGAGTACAGGTTTTCCTGCTGCTTACAGTTCAGTGCAATAATCCGTTTTGTAAGCAGGAGATCGTAGCTGGATTAAAGCAGTCAATGTCCCAGTGATGTATGATTCCCAAATTGCCGACCATGTGAAGGGGGAGGGCTTCAGATTCCGGCAGAAGCCTTCACCTCGTGAGTATAAACACCTGAGGACACTCAGGTCTGGGGATAAAATCATCCTGCTCAAAGTTCACATTGCTTGAATGCAATAGATACATAATAACTGCAGGCTCACAATTGCTACAAAACAGTCAGTGGCATGAAACATTGTATCCATTAATGTGACTATTACAACTCACCCAAACAGCCACATTACAGAGATTTAATAACGGAACTTTAAATAGTTTATATATTTCATGAATTTATATGTACTGAATTAATGCTGGCCTAATCAGTGATCAAAAAGGATCAACTACATACTGTATAGATAATTATTTTTTCCTTTTTCCTGTAGATGTTGTTGTATTGTTATTAGTTTATGCAACCCTATATGTCTTATGTATATATTCTTTTTTAATTAAATGATTAATTATTTTAAATCACCGGCTTTCTATATATATTTTTTGTGAGTTTTTGACCCCATGAGCGCCACTATTTTTTAAAATCTTGCCCGCTGTTTTTATCTCACTTCCAGACCGGAAGTTCCATTTTTACAATAAGGGACAATAAAGTTTTGTATAGAAATATACGATTAAAGTCAACCTTGAAAAAGTACTCAAAGTATGAAACGTGTTTGTGGACAAGTGGAATGCCGCATGTCAGACACGACGCTGCCAAGTGACGTCAATCGTCTGGCTCCCCTTCTCATCCAGCTCTCTGGCTCACCCGCTGAAAGCAGCGGGGTTGGAGCACAAACAGCATTAAGAGGACTTGGACAGACATCTCTGCATTGAGGCTGAGGAATCCCGCGTCAAACTGGTAGGTAGGGACAGGTAGAATCTGAACAACTCTGACTTTCACAACATAATCCCTAAAAAGGGCTGTAAACTTAATGCTGGTTTACAATTATTTTTTCCACAGGTGCCACAGTTCATTAGCGCTCTATATTTTATTATCACTAGAGGAGGAGGACTGCCACTGGCGATGCTTCCGAGTCTCCTCCACCTTCTCCTCACCGCTGTCTGACTCCCGACACCTGTACCATGTACAAATCACAGACTCCGGAACCCAACAGATGCACAGTAGTGGCGACGGTACTGCACATGCACAAAACCATGGCTTCTATGTATTGCATTGGCTGCAGCCCATAGAAGCCAGCTAGGGCCAATAAGGCAGGGAGCTGGCTTCCTACAGCTGTGAAGATACAGGGTTCTTCAAATCACTCAGACACAGAGCCGATGAAACCAAAGTAATGGTTTATTTCTCACCGCACACAGGAGTAGATAACATACAAGAAGCAGGAGTAAATATAGGCCAGAAACAATACGTCGGTAACAGTCCAGATAGAGTCAGTCCCAGTAGAGGATTTAGGTCCACAACAAATCCACAAAGTAATTACAGATAAACAGGTCCACACAGCAGTACTATTACTGAGTCCATAAAGCAGTGATAGTTGATCAGTCAACAGGAGAATATTTGTATAAGTCCATACAGGAGTAAATACGTATAAGTTCACACAGCAATGGTGATGCGTTCCACAAGGTACCTTGGCAGAGAATCACCCCTTAGCCAACGTCCTACAATTAACATCAGGAGATGACTTGAGAAACCTCTTTTAAAACCTTCCAAATGCCCATGATGCTTTGCCCGGCTTTTTCCTGCTGAACACATGCTGGGTCAGGCTCCGAGTTGTCTGTCAGAGCCCAGAGTTTAACCGAGGAAACTAAATAAAAAGGAACAATGATAGGGAAATTGGTTTAATTCCTGAGTGTCCCCAGTGGAGGTTCATTTTTGTTACGTTCCTGATGCTCAGAACTGGAGAGATGTAGTGATGCGAGTTCAGAGCTCCAGAACTTGACGCTGAACTAAGGATAGGTACGGGAATAGCCCCTAGCACCCTACCTTCGTTGTCTTACCAGTGTGGTCGACTCACGCCTGAACGACTATGGTTTCTTGGGTCCACGGCAGCCGCGTTTGAAGGGCGGATTAGGTCTGCCCAACTCCGATGCCCCCAGGTCTTAGAGAGAGACAAAGTGTGAACTGAGACAGGGTAATAACAAGGGGACCTCTAACTAAAACAAACAGACGCTAGGGGCTACTAACTACCCTAAAACTAAAGGTATGTGCGGCACGACGCCAAGGAAAAAGGACAACAAATGATACCACTGTCCGTTCCCCTACACGGTACCGCCGAGTTACGGGGAGGACAGTGAAAAGCGGAAACCTCCGCAAAAACCTCCAACACAAAAGAAATACAAAGTAAAGGCGGCCTAGGCCGCAACTCGCGGCAGAAGCCGCAACTCACGAAACCGGGAGAGAACCCCAAATAACGAGAACCCTCGGATGACTGCAACAGGTTCGTTTTGGACAGGAAGGATTCCCAGGACCGGCTTCAGAACTCGGGAGCCCAGGGAGCAGGATCGACCAGATACAGCCAAATCAGGAACAGACGCTACCAGGCAGGAACAGCATGCAGGAAGCTATCACCGGCGTTTGTGTGAGGCACTGAGGAGGCATATAACAGGGAACCCTCCAATGGCAGTGCAGAGCCTGATTGATGAATGTCGTGCAGCTGCCTTGCTGCACGACCAGGGGAGAACAGGTGTGAGTACTCTCATGGCAACGGGGAACGCGGCCCGCATGTGGCATCCCCGTTGCCATGGACCCGGCGGCCCTGGGCGCATGGCGTCCTAGCGTTGCCAGGGACCCGGCGGCTATCGCGCGCATGGCGTCCCGGCGTTGCTAGGTGCAGTGCGGAAGCAGACAAAGCGAGAGGCGCGGCGGCCGTGACCGCTGCTCGGTCAGAGCGTGGACAAAAACCGCCATGCCTAACAGTACCCCCCCCCCCTTGAAGAGGGGTTAAAGAACCCCTAGAGCCGGGTTTCTGAGGAAACTCCTGAAAGAATATCTTCTTAAGTTTAGGAGCATGTAAATCCTTATCCAACACCCAAGACCTTTCTTCCGGGCCATAGCCTTTCCAGTGGACCAAAAAATAAAGCCGGCCACGAGAAAGCTTAGAATCTAAAACCTTCTCCACCAGGAACTCTTGTTGACCCTGAACATCCACCGGAAGTCTACCCTGGGAAATCTTCCGGGGGAACCTCCTGGAAACAATATATTTCTTCAAAAGAGAGCAGTGGAAAGTGTTGCCAACTTTAAGTGATTTAGGCAACCACAGCCGAAAAGCCACTGGATTGACTTTCTTGACAATAAGAAATGGTCTAATAAATTTGGGTCCCAATCTAGCTGAGGGTTGTCGGAGCTTGATGTTATGGGTTGACAACCACACCTTATCTCCCACCTTAAGAGTGCACGGGCGTCGGAACCTATCCGAAAAAAATTTCTCTCGGAAGGCAGCCTTCTTCAGGGCAAGGTGCACGTTTTTCCAAATTATTCTGAGGCGGGAAGTTACGGTCAACGAAGAGCCTGGAAAATGAGGATAAAAGGAATTGGCTCTAGGATGAAAGCCCAGGACCGAAAAGAAAGGAGACTCCTTGGTGGAAGAATGGCAAGAGTTATTATAGGAAAACTCGGCCAAAGGAATAAATTCAGACCAATCATTCTGAAGTTTGGCCGAATACAGCCGTAAATACTGCTTTAATGACTGATTAACACGTTCAGTTTGTCCGTTAGACTGTGGATGGTATCCAGATGTTAAAGAGAGCTTCATATTTAATGAGGTACAAAAACGTTTCCAGAAACGGGCAATAAATTGTGGTCCTCGGTCAGAGACAATATCCATGGGTAAACCATGGAGCCTGAAGACATGGCGGAGAAACAAAACTGCCAAAACTTGAGCGGAGGGTAATCGGGGAAGAGCAATGAAGTGGGCCATCTTACTAAAACGGTCTACAACCACCCAAATGACCCGGAATCCAGATGAAAGAGGAAGGTCCACCACAAAATCCATGGAAATGTGTGACCATGGCCTAAGAGGGATGGCTAAAGGCATGAGTTGCCCGACTGGCAACAATCGGGATATCTTGTGCTGAACGCAGACCTGACAAGAAAGGACAAATTCCCTTACGTCCTTGGAAAGATTAGGCCACCACACCGAGCGAGAAATTAATTCCAAGGTTTTAGTAACACCCGGATGACCGGAAACTTTGTTATCATGAAACTCAGCTAGAACAGTGCCTCTCAGAAATTCAGGGACGAAGAGATGGTCCGCAGGAGTAACTTTGGGAGCCTGCTGCTGAAGCTGGACTAGCTGTGTAAATAAATCCTGTGTGAGGCCTGCTCGGATGACAGACGATGGAACTATGGGGGTAGTTGCCGGATGGTTATTGTGAACCGGAAGAAAACAACGTGACAAGGCATCAGCTTTCGTATTCTTGGAACCGGCCTGAAGGTGATAATAAACCTGAAACGAGTAAAAAACAGCGCCCAACGTGCCTGTCGAGCATTAAGCCGTTTAGCTGACTCAATATACTGCAGGTTCTTGTGGTCAGTAAACACTGTAATGGTATGCCTAGCTCCTTCCAGCCAATGCCTCCACTCCTCGAAAGCCCATTTAGCTGCCAACAATTATCGATTACCAACATCATAGTTGGATTCTGCGGAGGAGAATTTCCTGGACATGAAGGCACAAGGGTGTAATTCCTGAGACTCCAGGTCTTCCTGAGAAAGGATAGCCCCCACTCCAACCTCTGAGGCATCTACCTCGACAATAAAGGGGAGCTCCGGGTTAGGGTGCCTAAGAACAGGAGCTGAGACAAAGGCCTGCTTCAAGGCCAGAAAGGCAGACTCGGCTTCAGGCGACCAATTGGAAGGGTCCGCTCCTTTTTTAGTCAGTGCTACTATAGGAGCGACCAAATCAGAGAAGGTATGAATAAAACGCCTATAATAATTTGCAAACCCTAAAAAGCGCTGAATTGCTTTTAAGTTCGTGGGTTGTGCCCAATTTAGGATGGCCTGGAGTTTCTTTGGTTCCATGAAAAACCCCTTAGGAGAAATAATATACCCCAGGAAGGACACTTCTGTGACGTGGAAATCACATTTCTCCAGTTTGGCGTATAGATGATTCTCCCGTAATTTTTGAAGGACCAGTCGCACATGGGTAATATGTTGTTCAACAGACTCAGAGTAAATCAAAATGTCGTCTAAATAAACGACTACGAACTTTCCTAGAAAGTCACGAAGGACGTCATTAATGAGATCTTGAAACACTGCAGGAGCATTAGACAGCCGAAAACGGCATCACCAGGTATTCATAATGACCTGACTGTGTGCTGAAAGCCGTCTTCCACTCATCCCCAGATTTTATTCGGATGAGATTGTAAGCCCCTCTAAGATCGATCTTAGAGAAGATAACGGCAGACCGGAGCTGATCAAACAGTACTGAAATCAATGGCAAGGGGTAGGTGTTTTTAACAGAAATTTTATTCAGAGCCCGAAAATCAATACATGGTCTCAGCGACCCATCTTTTTTCTCAACAAAAAAGAACCCTGCACTTAATGGAGATTTCGAGGGCCTAATGAAGCCCTTTTTCAGGCTCTCCTGAATATAATCATTCATTGCAGTGGTTTCCGGCCCGGACAGGGCATATAATCTCCCCTTAGGTAAAGAGGCACCGGGAACTAAATCAATAGCGCAGTCATAGGACCGATGGGGAGGCAGTACATCCGCATTACCCTTGGAGAAAACATCGGCAAAGTCCTGATATTCCAAAGGAATAAGTTCTGGGGTGACTGCCGCAACCCGGACTGGACGGGAAATACACTCCTTAACACAAAAGGGACCCCATTGGGAAATCTCCCCAGACCGCCAATCTATGGTGGGATTATGAAAGGCAAGCCAGGGGTGACCCAAAACTACGGGGACATCCGGACAATGGGAAGGTAAAATTTGATTTTCTCTAAATGTAGGGCCCCACTGTCAGTTGTACTGGAGGTGTGCGGTGAGTGATAACCCCATTAGAAAGCGGACCACCATCCAAGCCGTGCATGGTGATACGTTTATCCAAAGGTATCTGTGGAACGCCTAAAGCCTGAGCCCAACTAAGATCCATGAAATTTCCCGCAGCTCCACTGTCGACGAAGGCCGACACCAACGAACTGAGGCTACCAAAGGAAATTTTTACAGGAACTAATAAGGAATCATTTGAGGAGATTAACTGCAGACCCAAGTGAACCCCCTCACTACTCACTTGGTCAGAGTGTTTCCCTGCTTATTCGGGCAATTACGTGCGATATGTCCCTTGCCACCACAATACAAACAAAGACCAGAATTTAGCCTTCTGGTTCTTTCCTCTGGGGACAGCCGGGAGAGACCCATTTGCATGGGCTCCTCGATGTCCTCAGGAAAAGTATATACACATGGACTAGGCCTAAAAGTAGCTCCTCTTTCAGCCCTCCGCTCTCGGAGACGACGATCAATTTTAATAGCGAGCTCCATGAGTTTGTCTTGAGTCTCAGGAGCGGGGTACTGAAGGAGACTGTCTTTAATAACTTCAGACAAACCGAGGCGAAACTGACTGCGCAGGGCCGGGTCATTCCAGCCACAGTCGTTCGACCAACGGCGAAACTCGATACAATACGCCTCTGCTGGATTTTTCCCTTGCTTAAGTGCACGCAGGTGGCTCTCAGCTGATGCTTCTCTATCAGGGTCATCATACAAAAGGCCTAAGGACTTAAAAAAGGCATCTACTGATAGCAAGGCAACATCATCCGCTCTTAGCCCAAAAGCCCTGGTCTGTGGATCACCTTGGAGTAAAGACATCACAATCCCGACCCGTTGACACTCAGTACCAGAGGAACGGGGCCTTAAACGAAAATAAAGCTTACAAGCTTCCTTAAAATTAAAAAAATCCTTTCGGTTACCCGAAAAACGGTCAGGTAAATGCATTTTTGGTTCTGGAACCATACTCTGGGCGGCTCGCAAAAGATCTTCCTGCGATCTCACCCGAAGAGTGAGGTCCTGAACCATCTGAGTTAGTTCCTGAATCTGGTTGGCCAAAAGCTGACTGGGATTTGGACCTAAAACTGCCGGATTCATGAGGCCGAATTTCTAGGCCCACCAATACAAAAGAAAAAATAAACTTTTTTTTTTTTTTAATGTGGCCGGTGATAATGTTACGTTCCTGATGCTCAGAACTGGAGAGATGTAGTGATGCGAGTTCAGAGCACCAGAACGTGACGCTGAACTAAGGAGAGGTACGGGAATAGCCCCTAGCACCCTACCTCCGTTGTCTTACCCGTGTGGTCGACTCACGCCTTAATGACTATGGTTTCTTGGGCCCACGGCAGCCGCGTTTGAAGGGCGGATTAGGTCTGCCCAACTCTGATGACCCCAGGTCTTAGAGAGAGACAAAGCGTGAACCGAGACAGGGTAATAACAAGGGGACCTCTAACTAAAACAAACAGAAGCTAGGGGCTACTAACTACCCTAAAACTAAAGGTAAGTGCGGCACGCCGCCAAGGAAAAAGGACAACAAATGATACCACTGTCCGTTCCCCTACACGGCACCGCCGAGTTCCGGGGAGGACAGTGAAAAGCGGAAACCTCCGCAAAAACCTCCAACACAAAAGAAATACAAAGTAAAGGCGGCCTAGGCCGCAACTCACGGCAGAAGCCACTACTCACGAAACCGGGAGAGAACCCCAAATAACGAGATCCCTCGGATGACTGCAACAGGTTCGTTTTGGACAGGAAGGATTCCCAGGACCGGCTTCAGAACTCGGGAGCCCAGAGAGCAGGATCGACCAGATACAGCCAAATCAGGAACAGACGTTACCAGGCAGGAACAGCATGCAGGAAGCTATCACCGGCGTTTGTGTGAGGCACTGAGGAGGCATATAACAGGGAACCCTCCAATGGCAGTGCAGAGCCTGATTGATGAATGTCGTGCAGCTGCCTTGCTGCACGACCAGGGGAGAACAGGTGTGAGTACTCTCATGGCAATGGGGAACGCGGTCCGCATGTGGCGTCCCCGTTGCCATGGACCCGGCGGCCCTCAGCGCACAGTGTCCTAGCGTTGCCAGGGACCCGGTGGCTATTGCGCACACGGCGTCCCGGCATTGCTAGGCGCTGTGCGGAAGCAGACAGAGTTAGAGGCGCGGCGGCCGTGACCGCTGCTCGGTCAGAGCGCGGACAAAGACCGCCGCGCCTAACAATTTTCAGTGAGAGATAGGAAGTCACTGCCAGTCACAGTGAAGCCAGTGCAGTCTCATGGACTGCATCTGACTTCACTAACAGTGAGCTGAGTTGCAGTTTTTAACTGGGGGGGCTGCTCTCCTGCAGCCCATAGGTAAAAACCACCGGTGGACAATTCTCTTTTGTTAGATTCAGTTTTCAAGTTGTTACGGATAGTCAAATTGTAATTTTTGAAAATGTTACCACCTTAATCACTTTTCTTGGTGTTGGATATCTATTTCAAGTAACCCACCCTTCATTTATATATTTTTTGAGTAGATCTAATTTATACTCCAAAAACAGTGATCTTTCAATGTTATTAAAACCGTCAGATAATTAATAGTGACCATTAAAATTAACTGTTCTTTATAGATGTAGCTGCATAAGTTTACAAGAAGGCAGGCTTGTTAGTTTATTAAAATGTATAGGTTCATGAATAATTTGAATAATAGGTCATAATTTCAGTGTAAGGGGTAAATCCTCATGGTATTAAATATGTGCTAATGAGATTAATATAAAATAAGACACAAATTCTGAGATTGTTTTTGACAGAGCTCACAAGGTTTTACATTCACAGGGGTTAAACTAAATAATCCCAGATATGTTTTTGCAGATGCCATTACCATGCCTTTCAAATGGAAATCTTAAACAAGATTTATTTTGTATTGATCTTCATGTATTTTTATATTGTGTTTTCTTTTTCTTTTGTTTTGGCTGTATTTGTAATTTTGGCAAACAACAGATGGAAAGAATATTTGGAGTATTTTCTTTCATGTCTTATTATGTTGTGTTCATACTCCAAGTAACATGGTCACATAGTAATGTCCGTGATTATTATTATTATTATTATTATTATTATTATTGTGTTTTCTAAAAGTTTTTGAAAACATTCATGCCTCTATATAATCCTGACAGTATAGTTCTGATCTCATTAAACTATGCTATGTTATTTTTTCTGTATTACCTTATTTGACTTGTTTACCTTCTGTATTTCCACACTGCACTGTATTGAGCTTCAATAAAAATATGTTAAAAAAAGAAAGAGAGGTTTCTTGAAGCAAAAGATTTCAATGGCCCTATAGTACAAATAAATGATAACCCAGCCTGACATACTTCTCAGCAAAACAGACTCTAAAGTTAAGACAAACTCAGGATACAGATACCAAATTGAGACATGGTTTGTTCCAAAGTGTATGTCTGCTTAACATTAGGATATTGTCTACTATGTGAGAACCTGATGTTGTAGATTATATTTGTGAAATTTAAATATCTAGAAAAGCCATCTGCCTGACTGTTAGATTTGTTTTTATGTCTAGACCATGATAATATAATGAAACACGCTTTATCTGATAAATCCGAATTTGAACATGTGTAAGTATCGTGTACTTGTGTCCTCAACTGCAGAAAGTCATTTTTTAAAATTATTATCATATAGGGTCAATGATCCACTTTTCTCATACAGTACTTTTCTTTTGATTGACATTCCACTGTTTCTGTGTTATACTAGTCCACATATTACTGTACAAACACAAGCGTGGTTGAAGTGGGCTGAGCAAACCATGTGTGGTTTCTCTACCTCTTGGAGTAATCTAAGACAGATAAGGCCAGTACTGATGGGAGAGATGTGTGCTGAGTGATTTTAACAGAGACCGATCAGCTCACATCTCTCCCCACGCTCAGCACATTACGATGTGTGCTGAGCGAGAGGGACAGACAGGGGGGGGGGGCGCTCATTTCACCAAGTGGGTGAGATGAGCAATGTGCTAGATTGAGCCTGGCCAATCTAGCACCGGTGATAGCGATGCGCGGATCCGCACATTGCTATCGCCGTGGCGGGTACACATGGAGAGATCAGTGCTTAACTTCTAAGCAATCTAGTTAGATTGCTTAGAATTTAAGCAATGATCTCTCTGTGTGTACCCCCCTATAGGTTAGATGTAATCTTGATTAATGTATAGAAGCTAGATAGCCTAGAGGAATGGCAGACCATCAAGAGAAACAGAAGTTGTCTCACTAACCATGCTAATATGTATAAAATGAGAATTACCTGATTTAACTCAGTTGAAACATGGCTATTTGTGAGTTGCAGCCATGTCCTCAAATGTGAAAAATATTTTATTAAGATATCATCATATTGGTATAATTTTGTTGTACTTTGCTCAGGGTTTTCTTATTTAATCTCTTGTTTCTCCTTTTCCTGACCTTCCTCTATCTCTGTTACAAAGGGAAGGGGGCCCTAATTTGCACACCTTAATTAGGTAATGAGGTGCTACTCTGCTTGAGACTTAATACAGTGTATAGAGGGAAAAAGTAGCAGGTGCACTGTCTCACACTAGCTCAACCTGTAGTAACCAGAGGCAATTAGCATATTCCTGGCCAGGGCTACGAGCTTACCCACCGCATCAAGGTAGCCTCTCATCGGGTAAGTCCCTAACACTAACTATAGGGGTTCAGGTCCGGGGGGCAGGACACCCCAGAGCCACCCAGCCAGACAACCCCAGGGCATTGCAAGAGTGATACAAATAAAGAGTTAAAGAGGTAGGAGCAGCTGCTGCTGCTGCATGTGTGAGTAATGTAAGGAGTGTCCCTGTGCCTGCCGTGGCTGGACGTCTGTATTAAGTCTCAAGCAGAGTAGCACCTCATTACCTAATTAAGGTGTGCAAATTAGGGCCCCCTTCCCTTTGTAACTGATGTATTTATACATATTTCTGAAGGTAGAAGACACCTTCATCCTAAGTTAGCACCCTGCCCCACCTACCCTCACTGAGTTTAAATAGTCTAGCACTTTGCCTGCATATGTAGAATGAGCACACTGAGGTAAAACTCCTACATTTTGGTTTATTATGACAGTCGATATTGGGGGGATTCTCTGGGGTGCGGGGTTCCCTGTGCCTGCCGTGGCTGGACGTCCCTGGGGCATCGCAATTTAACACTATTTCATTACACTATGGCACTTATAGTTTGTCTTATATATATATAACACTTTCACAT
The DNA here is from genome assembly GCF_028390025.1 of Pseudophryne corroboree. Taxonomy (NCBI): domain Eukaryota; kingdom Metazoa; phylum Chordata; class Amphibia; order Anura; family Myobatrachidae; genus Pseudophryne; species Pseudophryne corroboree. Next base: position 478,256,104 of record NC_086448.1, on the reverse strand, counting down.
TATTTTCTTTTACTCCTCACATTACTCACACATGCAGCAGCAGCTGCTCCTACCTCTTTAACTCTTTATTTGTATCACTCCTGTGATGCCCTGGGGTTGTCTGGCTGGGTTGCTCTGGGGTGTCCTGCCCCCCGGACCTGAACCCCTATAGTTAGTGTTAGGGACTTACCCAATGAGAGGCTACCTTGATGCGGTGGGTAAGCTCATAGCCCTTGCCAGGAATATGCTAAGTGCCTCTGGTTACTACAGGTTGAGCTAGTGTGAGACAGTGCACCTGCTACTTTTTCCCTCTATACACTGTATTAAGTCTCAAGCAGAGTAGCACCTCATTACCTAATTAAGGTGTGCAAATTAGGGCCCCCATCCCTTTGTAACTGATGTATTTATACATATTTCTGAAGGTAGGAGACACCTTCATCCTAATTTAGCACCCTGCCCCACCTACCCTCACTGATTTTAAATAGTCTAGCACTTTGCCTGCATATGTGGAATGAGCACACTGAGGTAAGACTCCTACATTTTGGTTTACTATGGCAGTAAATATTGGGGGGATTCTCTGGGGTGCGGGGCTCCCTGTGCCTGCCGTGGCTGGACGTCCCTGGGGCATCGCAATTTAACACTATTTCATTACACTATGGCACTTATAGTTTGTCTTATATATATATAACACTTTCACATTATTTTCTTTTACTCCTCACATTACTCACACATGCAACAGCAGCTGCTCCTACCTCTTTAACTCTTTATTTATATCACTCTTGCGATGCCCTGGGGTTGTCTGGCTGGGTGGCTCTGGGTGTCCTGCCCCCGGAACTGAACCCCTATAGTTAGTGTTAGGGACTTACAGAAATGAGAGGCTACCTTGATGCGGTGGGTAAGCTCATAGCCCTGGCAAGGAATATGCTAAGTGCCTCTGGTTACTACAAGTTGAGCTAGTGTGTGACAGTGCACCTGCTACTTTTTCCCTCTTTTTCCTTCCTCTATCTCTCCCATGTATTCTTATATTACAGGAGTCCCAGTGATGACCTTTTAGTTCCTCAATAAGGGAACCATATGCTGTATTTCTTTTTAATTTCGACTCAAATCATTGACATAATAACTTATCTCAACAATTGTAATGGGCAAATTATTCTGGAGAAATTCTCATACTACATACTTGTCAATAGAAAAGTTTGATGTGACCTTTGTCTAAAAATATAGTCATCCCTCACCCATTATTCCATTCTTCATGAATCCCCACTATTATTATTTATTAATAGTTATGAGATTAAATATATGGGAGTTAAAAATCTATTTTCCAAGTGTGTGAATGAAGAAAATTCCACCAAGTGTGTGAATGAAGAAAATTCCACTTGGAGACGTAATGGTCTTCTCTTCTAGAGAATGGGGAGGTATTCATCCATGTATTCACATTTGTTAATCTGCTCCTACAGATGTCTCATACACTATGACTTTAGTCTCGTCAAATGGTTCCACTAAGTATGACCAGTCCCAGTCAGCTAGGCTGAGCATCTTTTTTACTCAAAATGTGTGTCTTTTTCCATAAATAAAACATCTGGAAGTGACAAAACTACTTTGCTAGATTTAAATGATCAATTTAATGTGCAACATTTGTACATCTGTGTGCAAATTAGTCTGAATCTATAGACAAAATCCTATGATGCAGTGGTCACAGCTTTTACTCAAACCAAGATCCATTGTGCTTCTGCCACATTATATGTGTGTAAAACTAAGTCCCGTGTAGTTAATGGCACAGCCCAGCATCTGTATCACACTTTGAGTAATGTTTTACTTTGTATAATGCAAATAGGATGCAACATTTTTGCACCACATGGTTAATGAGGTTACAGTAGTTGTGGCTTCAACTGGACATTAGAGCCTCTTATGGATGCTTCTAACATCTATCTGCAATTATCATAAGTTAAGTGCATATGACCATGACCATCAACTGGCTAATACATGGAAAATTCTTTATCTGGGTGATAAAGATTTTACCTTTGTCTCACTGTTATGGCAGACAATGTTGTGTGATGCTACCATAGATATTTGGTATTATTAGTTAATTCCACCTGGACAGTGAACCTAGAAACGAAAGGAGCTAATGTTGCAAGACATATACAATGAGGCATTGTTACATAAGGAAATTGAAGAATTTATTTTTTAAATAAAATGGTGTGACTTCCAAAATCACACTCTAGAAAATGTCCTAAGTTTGTCTCAAACTGATTTCCAAATGGGGGCATTTTTAAAAATTAAAGCAAATGCTTGCAAACTCAAAATAAAGGTGTTAGTGTATATATTATACAGTATATAAATATATTATACAGTATATAAATACATTACATACAGTATATATATTTCCACAAATGACCGGGACTCCAATTAAAGCAAGCAGGGTACCTGGTTGCCTTCCCTTGGACATAGCAATCCCAGTAATACAGCAAATGATAGAGGTGGGTGCCACTCCATGGATTTCAATAAGTCACAGCATTCATTGCTTGAATGTCAACATTTCCGATACTTTATTAGGCACTTTTTGTCAGGTTAATGATTACCCTGAACAAAGGTGCTTAATAAAGGCATCTGAAATATTGATATTCAAGCAATGTATGCTGTGACTTACTGAAATCCAGGAATGCTGCCCACCTCTATCTTCTTGCTATATACAAAAAAAATGTGATAATATATTATACTATCAGAGAGCGCAAATAGCTGTGTATATATCAAATTTATTACATATACAATAAAATAAACACATGCACATATGAAATAAAAAATAATAAATACCAAATCAGTTAATTAAAAATTCCCCCTACTGCAGCGAATTGGGTTGAAAAAAACACTTTTGATAAATCCGGATTAAAAGTTCATGGTGTGAGATATTCTCAATGTATATTCCTGAGAGAGATGTCCTGTGCAAAAGAACAAAAGTGGTGCCTATCGTTAGTGTCCAGCTGTGAGCATTTGCGCATGCTCAGAGAGAGCTCCTTACGTGTCTATTGGGCCACCGGCTTTTGACTCCTGTTAATTGCTGCCGCAGACAGCCAAATGCTTTGAAGTGTTTAGACCTTAATGTCCATATTTTAAAGACTTATACGTCCATTCTCGCTGTGCTAAAAGGGCCACATTGTTGTTTCATTGGTGGACAGATCAGTACTGTCCAGTTGAGAGCTGCTATTTTTAACATATACGACCATAATTGTATATTTTTAGGAGTTTTGAGACGCGCTGGAATTATTTGTTTTTCTTTCTTGCTATATATATAGTTCCACTGAGTGCTGCCTCTGTTGACTAATATATATATTTTAAGTAGTCTTTTAGATGAATAAAAGAAGGTGACTTTATGTAAGTACAGGAAAAGGATTTTAGAAAACCTACATGGCAGATTTTTGACCAAGTCTCTCATAACTCAGACTCTTGACAGTTATATTCATAGTGAACAATGAAAACGGCTGACCATATCAACTGAACAAAGAGATACTGTAAATATAGTCTTAAATTTATATTATTCCAGATTATAATGTATTCCAGATTTAAATGTAAACAATGTTTTTGCATAATTTTCTCCCTAGCCATAATGCTTAATCTTACTGTAATTCTGACTCTAATCTTAACCCTAATGCTATTGCTAACCCTAATGAAATTGTTGACATCAAGACAATGTCGACATATCCATTGGCATGATTATGTCAACATTCTTCTTTTGCCTATATTCTGATTGCATTCCTCCTATTTGGTTTTCTGTAACTTATTACAAAAAACGAGGTGTGTGCAGTCAGTTTCCGGATGCACAAAAAGTATTATATATACAAAGGTAACATTACTTTTTTTTCAAAGTATTTGCCGAAGGAGTATATGCAAAGTGGCATGTGCTCCACCCACTTGGTAAAGCAGCTGGACTATTTTGAGGATGATATGTATCATACATGTGGGATGTACATTGGGCAGTATGGATAATCTAATGGTTAGCATTGCTGCCTTACATCACTGAGGTCATGGGTTCGATTCTCACCATGGCTCTAACTGTGTGAAGTTTGTATATTCTCCCTGTACTTATCCTAGGTTTCCTCAGGGTACTCCAGTTTCCTCCCACAATCCAAAAATATACTGGTAGATTAATTGGATCCCAACAAAAATTAACCCTAGTGTGAATGTGTGTGTGTTTGTACATGTGGTAGGGAATATAGATTGTAAGCTCCACTGGGGCAGGGACTGATGTGAATGGCCAAAGCATTCTCTGTAAAGTATTCGCTGCAGAATATGTGTGCTCTATATAAATAACTAAAAAAAAAATTAAGGTCTCTACTGAAGCTTCTGGTGACTCAAAACTAATCCAATTTGTGGGAACACAAATAAGTTACAGCGGCCAGGTCTGGACTGTATAGTGCATGACCAAGCTCCTTGATGTGTTCATGAGATAGAAAAGCCACCACTTTCCTGGACTTGTGGGCAGGTGCATTGTCATGGAAAAGGTCACCATGAGTGTGACTTCTTGGACAGCACCTGGAAATGGTTTACAGCAGTGATGGTGTGCTACTACATGAGTGGTACAGTAGCTACATGACCAGTCTTAAGGGGTGATTCAGATCTGATCGTAGATGTGCTAAATTTGCTAAATTTGCAATGTTGCAAAAGCATTGCTAGCGCAGCTCCTGTGTACTGTCAGGTGGCTACCCGCTGTGTACCAGGAGGCAGCAGCTGCATGTAATGTCAATGCAGGCGTGTCTGTACCGTTGCAGGGTGGGCCACGATGGCTGAATGGTGCGCCCCTCCAATAGCATTATAATGCCGTTGGCATGTCCCCTCCTGCCCCACTACCACCTCTGAATGTCAGTCAGGCAGAGGCGATCACAGCCCTTGAGATGTTATTAGCATCTCACTGGGCTCCCGGGCACCCGCTGTGTGAGCGCACTCCACAAAGGGCGATCGCTGCCGCTGCAGCAGTTTAGTCTGAATTTACCCCCTTAGACACAAAAACATCTGCTTTGCCATGCTGTTCTCAGGTCCGAACTTCTGTGGCGGCTCACCTCCAACTGGGGTCCACTGGATCAACTGTTGTTTGGTCTCAGGGTCAAAACTATAGATCCAGGATTCATCGCCACTGATGATCTCCCAGACATGAGCAACGGCCATCAAACCTGGCCAGCATGTAGTGGCACCAAATCATCCAAGCCTCCTTATGCTCTCAAGTCAGCTGATGGGGCACCCAGTATGTAGAAACCTAGATCAAGCCAAGGTCCTTTATTCAGCATCAGTTGCAGTTTTGCTAAATTACCAAAATGCTTGCGATCAAATGCTGATGGCCGACCAGCATGCTGTTGATGGTCAGCAATGCTATCACAATTCAATTGCGATCACATTGCTGATTAAGGGAAGCCCTTCTGCCTGTGCAGCCTGGCTGTGATGGTAGCCGGGACACCGCCATTTTTTGTGTTGTAGTGGACGCATGTGATGTCTCGCAGCCACCCTGAACCCTCCTCCACTTTTACTGCAGCACTGCATTGCAACCCCAGCAATGCCACATTGCCTCCCCCAACTGCCCCACGAATGCCTCTACCTGTCAGAACACCTCTGCCTGTCAATCAGGCAGAGGCATTTGCTTCATTGCAATGTGAACACATTTCCCAGTCCACATATGCACAGAACAGGACCTGTGCTGGGCACTTTTGGGAACAGCTGGGAAATGCGTTTGCATCGCTATAGCGATGCGAAGTGAATATGGCTCAAGGTCCTTTGTTCCAAAATCTTCTAATATTCCCACATTCCCAAATGCAGTGTATGAGCTTTGGATTGGAGTGGTACAATTTTAGGAAAGCTCTAGACACATTATTTACTAGTACAAAGTTCTGTAAAACTTTTCCCTCACATATGACAATGTTTCAGGCACAGAACTGTTTTTTGCACACATTTGTATTCTTTTCCTAAAATAATAGTATTGATAGACAGTCATATGTAAAATAATCACTTGGGATGATGTTTAGCATTCCTCAAATTTGCAATTATATTATTTGCCAAAAATGAACAATCATGTCACACATGACAATTTTGATCTTTGATAGTTTGATTTACATTTTCTGATTACAATTTAAATATTGTAATCTACATTTATTTATGATCAGAATGTTAAATATAGCAATAAAACGCATACATAAATGAGTTTATTAACAGTTGTGTAATACAAATATACAGCAATAATATATATAACTTTTTTATAATTTATACTGGTCTGTGAAGCCATACAAGGAATACTGCAAATTATACCTTTTGCATTGAGAAAAAGGAAAACCTTTATAATATGCTGACCATGTAAAGGCTATACTCTGCATAAAAAAATATGTATTTTGTAGATTGTATTTTTTTTTCTTTACAATTACTTTGTTTTACTATACTGTATAACATTAATATAAATTATAACAATTTCTATTTCAATTTAAAATAAAAACATTAGGATACTTCACTTCTAACATTTAATATTTTCGTAAAGTTACTGTATCAGATTTTTGCAAGCTATTTCTTTTTATTTTCAGCCCCCAAACACTTGCATGCAAGCATAAAATGATGAAAGCCTACTTTTAAACATGTCTTAAAAAATGTAGAGTTTTCTGCAACTTTAAAGGTTATGTATCTTCATTAATATGTCTGACTGTCCTCTGACTGCACATTTTAGATAGATGTCTGCTCTCCTAAGTGAGGCCTAAGGGTGCAATAACATTACAATATCTGGGGAAAGACCACATGAACATTTCTGAATTAAGCATCAATATTTCATTCTATGATAGTAGAAAATGTAATGGCCTTCTAATTTTTTTCTTATAGATGATAACGTGTCAGCCAGTAATCTGCTACTAATCTCCAAAGGACACTTCAACCGCCTTAGGTGAAAATAAAAATCTACTGTAGGTCAAATATACTTGGAGCCAACATGTTTTTAATTTTTAAATAGTTGAAGCAAATACTGTACATGTTTAAAATAAAACAAAAGGTAAAAGGGTAGGATTGTGTAATATAAATTATTATTCTAAATATAGTCAACTCTTCAGTTATGCTAGAATCTCCACTACATTTTATTATATTTAGTAATTTGTTTTTCAGTAGGACAAATACCTGTAGGTGTAAAAATAGAATAACTGATGGATTGCCATCATTGCATTAAGACTGAGGGGGCTTAAGACTCAAGGCTGTGGGCAGACATGGGAGCTTCTCATAGCTAGCCAACTAGGTGATGGTGTGTGTGTTCATGTGAAAGGTTTTATAAAGCTGAGGTGAGTCTACCCCAACCTTCTTTCCCTGTTTTATTTTGATGCTTTGTTGGCTGATATTGTAGTTGTGTGTTGTGTGGCAAGCAAAAAATGGTAGCTCATCAGCAATATTTTAGTTATGTGTGTGTTCAGAATTGTTTTTCTGTTAGTTGGCTGTACCACTCAAAAGGAGAAGCAATATCACCCTAAAGGATGGGTAGTCAAGTTAGAAGGTTGAGTTGGACACCCTTGTGTTTATTTCAATTAAAAGTCATCCTGGATGGGGCAAAGGAGAAGGAGATTATTATTACTACTGCTGGTATGTACACCTTATAAATTATAACTTTTTTTAATATACAACATAATATTCTAACTGTACCACTGGGCCTCAGTTGTATTGTATGAACACTGTCATTTACTATTATTAGACTATTAATGTGAATATGAATGTACTAATGTGCTTACAATAGCTGTTGTAGTGGGTGTTGTGTGTGTGCAAAACTTATCATGTTGTCTACCTAATGAAACTAAGAAAAAAGTGATCTATATCTGTTTGTCATGATGGAGCACTGTAACTTATAGATACTGTAGATTTCTGTTTTGTATCAAGAAAACAGCGTTAATATATATATATTGCTGTTGGGACTTTCATGAGGTATGAGAAGAGGGAACACTACAAAGTATTTGTCATGTTGGTACAGGACTGGTGTGGAGCTTTTAATGCATGTCTGTAAGGATGTTTAGTCAGATAAACCAGTAAGTGAGAGCTGCAAAGTAATAGAGGAGAGGAGGGTTGCAAAAAAGAACATTTATATTACAGCAAACACTAGAGAAAAAACGAGATCAAGTGTAAGAGAGGGGCAAAAGTTTATAGTGGGTTTGCACCCTTTGTAGTTCATGCTATTTCTACTGATAGGATTGCAGATGAAGAAATGCCAGACAAATGTGGATATCTAAAAGAGTTAGATATAGACATGAAGTCATATGAACATTATGGGGCTTAATCAGAGTTTAATATATTGTGACTGATTTTGGACTGTGTATTCTCACAAAATGAATGCAAGCAGAGGTGTCTATGCAGAATTATATGCAATATGGACACATCGACCCATATGACCAAAGATGTGGAATAAGGTGGAGAGTGGAGTTCTCATGCAGACAATATACAGTAAAAGTGTGTTGGCACAAATGATTCCCAAGCAGACATGAAAATCTGGTAGATAGTGAGGCACAACATTTGCACCAGCTACAGTATAGTTGCAAATACAACATGATGAAGATTACAAATAGCACCATGACATCATCAGTTCTCATTGGTTGATTGCTTAATCACCAGCACACCTGAAAATAATTATCTTATTAAGAACACATATATAACATATATATATATATATATATATATATATATATATATATATATATATATATATATATATATATAAAATTATATATAAATAAGATAATTAAGTAAATGCATGTCAGCGGGAGCTTGCTGCAACAGAGGTTGCCATTAGTGCAGAAATGCTATTGTAGTTAACTGTTGATTACAATCATTCATGCATGTGTGCCTTTCACTAGCAGAGCAATTTCCACAAACAGCATTTACACAGTAAATACTGAATAAATGTTGTCTCATTTCATTTTGCTACATATGCTCATATGTTTAAATGTTGTTTTTCTCTGTATGTGTATTATAATTTTTTTAACTTTTTTTACTCCTCTCTTTTGCCAAGATAAATAGAAAAAAATTTCACAGAAAATTATCAATCATGAATTTCAGAATATCTCATTTAAATATTTTGCACAAGTGAGTCTTCACAATATGTTGTATGTCATTATTATCAGCAGGACATGTGTTTACCATTACACATTACTTCATTCACAATTGAATCAAAATCACTTTTTTATGTTGCTTTTTTAATAAAAAGATGTGATGACAGCTGTGGGAATAAGGATTAATGATAGATTGCCTCAAAGACTACCAGCTGCAACAACATATTTGGCCCAGGGGCTACTGTATATATCTACAAGTCACATGTAACGCTCCTTGAGATGTCAAATAATGACTCACTTCTGCTTCAAACACTATATTCTATAGGTCTCTATGAATTTGACCTCTCGTGGTTCACCCCTTACCTCACTGTTCTTTTTTCAGACTCTTCCTCAACTTCCACTCCCCCCACTCTTCCTTTACTTGTCATTGTCCCCCGAGACTTTGTTTTTGGATCCCTTCTCTTCACATTATTCACTGGAAAACTCATTAGCTCCTTCAGGCTCTAATATGAACTTTATGCTTATGATACAAAAAAAAATCTTTCCTCCCCTGCCCTCTCTACTCTATCCTCATACAGGTCTCTTCCTGCAATCGGTTATCTAATCCTGGATGTCTCAAGATTTTCTAAAATGAAACATTACCAAATTGAAACTTATTGTCATCCCCCTTTCCAAGGTCCTTTCATTTCTACCTCTTTCTATCTTGCTCTAGACACAAGTCCGTTGCATGGTGGTGATCCCTAATTCGTCCCTGTCCTTCACTTCACATAATCAAAACATAGAGTATCACTATTTGCACCTCTGAATAATCTCTAAGATCAGACCCTTTCTCATCCCTAATGCCACACTACCCATATTTATGCACTCACCTACCACCTCAACTATTGTAACCTTTTCAACTCTGATCTTCCCCTGTCTTGACATTCCCTATTTTAATCTATCTTGACTTCTGCTTCTCATCTCATTTTCCTTTCTAACCACTGTACTTTGGTCTAAACCCTCTAAAACACACTTGATTGGATCCCCAATCCAACTCCAAATCCAGTTCAAACTTTTGACTTTGACTTGTACTATACTAATTCACTTCTGACCATATTCCCTCACTTTCCCTTTGCTATTCCTCTGATTGCCACCTCAACTCCTCATGTCTGCTCTGTTCCCCTTCTTTGGAAATAACTTCCTCACTATATAAAACTTGCCCCCAATCTTGCAGTCATCAAGTGGGAACTAACATACACCTCATCATCAGAGCATACCATCCCTTCTTCTAATTCTTCACTACTCTCTTTTGCCTTCTCCACACTTCTCCCCAGTTCACACTCCAAATGTTCTCCTCTCCATTCAGTGTATAAGCTATCATGGACAGGGCTCTCTTTCCTTAAGTTTTATCCTTAGCATAGTAAAATAGTCGGTGAGGTTGAAAAAAGACTAGTAGTTGATCGAGTTCAACCTGAATTATATTGCATTCCCTATTCTATTTAGGTTAAAGGCTATATCCTTGTATATCTTTTTCCGTTAGAAATTTGTCTAACCCATTGACTGAGTCTGCCATTATAACCTTCTCTGGCAGTGTATTCTATATTCGTATTGCCCTTACAGTAAAGAATTTGGTAGCTCGCCTCTGAACCTGTTCAAGTTCTAATATGTCTTTTTTATAGTGTGGTGCCCAGAACTGTACACAATACTCAAGATGAGGCAGTACCAATGATTTGTACAGTGGCAGGATTCTGCTCTCTCATCTCTTGTCTCAATTCCCCTTTTAATGCATGCTAGCACCTTATTTGACTTTGTTGCTGCACTTTGACATTGTGTGTTGCTGCTAAATCTACTATCAGTGAACACCTCCAAATCCTTTTCTAATAGTTTCCCCTATTTTATCCCCATTTAATTGGTAGGTTGCATGTTTATTCTTAGTTGCAAAGTGCATAACTTTACATTTTTCTGCATTAAACCTCACACAACATTTCATTACCCAAACTTCCAGTTTAAATAAATCACTCTGAAGAGACTCCACATCCACATCTGATTTGATTACCCTACATATTTTAGTATTGTCTGCAAAAATGTACACTGAGATTACTAGTCCTTCTCCTAAGTCATTGATAAATATATTAAACAATAATGGCCCTAGCACAAAACCAGAAAACGGTCAGTTGCCACCCACAAATGCATTCTTCCTGTTAATCTCCTTGCATTGCGGTGCATACGCATGTGCAGTTTAGACCTAATCACCCGCTGTACGAAAACGCAGCCTAGTGATCAGGTCTGAATTAGCCCCAAAATCTGTTTGTGCAGCTCTGCTACACATGCGTTCGCACACTTGCAAAGCTAAAATACACTCCCCTATGGGTGGCGACTATGCGAGCGCATGACTGCAAAAAAACCTTAGCGAGCGAACAGGTCTGAATGACCCCCAAAGCTCTGTGGAGACCGTGCTGTTCTCTACAGAAATAGCACTGATGCTCCCTACTTCCAGCCATCCCAGAATTCATGAGTCTTTCTTTGGGGGCTAGTAGTGGTGGGGGAGAAAAAATATATAGTAGATAAATATATATAATTCTCTTCTGTTCATTTATATATATTAATGCGCTGCTCTATATATTCATAGACACATATCACACATAGGGCAGGTGTGTCTGCTCTTCCCTTCCCTATTGCTGTCTCTGCTATACCAGAATACATATATCTGTTTTCTGTATACCATTCTGTGTGATAATTATGTGAGAATCACAGGAGTGATGTCATATTTATCCTTGGAACTGGCTGCCTCTCGAAGGAATAGAGAGACATCCAGATCTCTAATGGGATCAACACCAGAACTGGCTTGGGTGCAGGCATTAGCTAGGTAGAGACTGACAAGGGCCCTGGCTCCTACAAAACAGCCATCTGCTTCAGAAAATGGAACACACTTCCACTATAGAGGAGGGGGAATTTCTCAATGAGTCAGAGGAGGAAGTCCCTCAGGAGGACTAGGAGGTTGTTTCCCAGGGCATAGATGCTCTTATTTTGGCACTGCGTCAGGTGTTAAATGTCTCCAACATGGGGCCAAAGACCTTTACAGCCTTCCTTTTTTTAGTAACAAAACAAAGGTCTTCAGTCACATTCCCAGTCTCACAGGAATTAGATGACTAATTGACTTTAGCTTGGAAACATCATGGTAAAATATTTCATGTTTCAAAGCATCTCCTTGCCTTTTATCCTTTTCCTGCTGGTAGCAGAGTACAGTGGGAGACTCCTCCAGCAGTGGATCCTTCTGTGTCCTGTCTGTTGAAGAAAATGATACTACTAGTTCAGGGTGCTACCTCCATGAATGATCTACAGGTATCTGATCGTAAATTGGAAACTACCCTGAAGTATATCTTTACAGCAGCAGGGATAGTTCTTTGCCCTGCTCTTGATGGCTTTTGTGTTAACAAGGCCATAGAGGACTGGGCTAAACAGCTATCAACAGGGTTACAAGATGGTCTTCCCCAAGCAGAGCTTGTCACTTTAGTGAAGCATATACGCAAATCTGCTGTGTACTTAGAAGATGCTTCCAAAGACGTGGGCATGCTTGGTTCTCATATTTCTGATTTGGTGAAGTCAGTCCATATGGCTTTGTCAGTGACTAGCAGACGCAGTATCCAAGGGAGTGGTAGAGGCTCTTTCCTTTTTCAGGCAATAGCTTATTCTGCCCAGTGTATGTAAGAAAATGACACGTAGGGAAAAAAAATATTATATATAGACGCCCCCAGACACCATTATTTACCCATTTATTATCTAGGGTCTTGCACTTACAGTAGGTGCATTAGAAATTGTGTTTACTGCATGTTCTCAATTGTGACTGTTTACACTAGGCCTAGCCTGGTGAAACTGCAAGTTCCAGAATGCCCTGCCACAGTTTGGCTATTAGAGAATGCTAAAGCTCTAGCAGGGCATTCTGGTATATGTAGTTTTATATCAGCTGGAGAGCCACAGGTTGGCTAGACCTGGTTTACACTGTCTGTATGTGATAGGCTGCCTACTGTATGTTAGCTTGCTATAGTGTAGTGCCATCTCCATTAACTGCTATTTTATACGACTGTGGTATATAAGGTCAACAGTTTTTAGGTTGACAGTGTCTAGGTCAACCCCAAAAGGTTGACATGCACATGGTCGACTTTGAAAAAAGGTCGGCACCGGAATGGTCGACACATAAAATGGTTGACATGCGGTTTTAATAAATTTTGGTGTAATTTTCTCTGTATTATCTATTTATATAATACTGCAGCACAGGCCACCCAGTATTTAAGCTGTGCAGTGCATGGTGTGGACCAACTCGCATCATAAAGTACTGACCCACAGGTTTTTATAGCCATGACAAAGACTCTTGTTTGCCGCGACTTGAACGACAACGTGTGAGGACATTATATATATATATATATATATATATATATACAATACAGGATGAACCACAAAGTGGAACAGATAGCACTCACCAGATTTCAAGTCAATAATTCAGCAAAAAGAATATTTAATGTAAATGGTAATCTCACAGTTCAAAGGTAATGTCCATATCCATCCGACGTTTCGGTCCACACCAGGACCTTTGTCAAGGATTCACAGCTTTGTCAAAACAGTCAGCATCACAGCAAAAGTCAATATAATAGGTAACTGGAGTCTGGAGATGTTGCCTCACCGGCCCCTGTTAAATAGCCAGCATAATAGGCGTGTTTGGCGCCTAATTCCACCCCCACTAACGCAGGAAGTGGGGTGGAACGCATTGGTGGAACGCAGGCATCACTTCCGCCATTGCCGGAAGTGTGCTGGGTCCGCACTGGTGGAGGGAGTCATCGGGCGCCCCGTGCTGCGCAATCAGGAAGTGGGCCGTGTGTTGGAACGCAAACGTCACTTCCGTTTTCACCGGAAGTGCGTTGCGTCCAACTAGTGTTGAGTGAATTCCTCGGGCGTGCCGTGGAGCGCAACCCGGAAGCGGGGACAGGCATATGGTGGACCGCAAAGCGCCACTCCCGGTGTTGCCGGAAATGAGCCGCGTCCGTCCACTTCACAACATAGTTACACACATAACATGCTGTAGCGATGGAGATCTGCCCCACACGAGCCAGTTAGTTGTATACAACACCCACCTTATGATTGGTTAACCAGAGGGCTTTAAACCTGATGTAAATTAACATCAAAGTCGGGGCACATATGTTTTGATTATAGCTGGGCATAACAGAGGCCAGTGAGCTCACAAGTTGGGGCTATATCTTTCTCTACAAGTGAAAAAAATTATCAGAATGATAAATAGAGCAGAAATAAAAATAAATAAAACTAAATAATAAACAATAAACAAGGTGACAAATAGGAAATCAACAAAAGACATAATTAATCCCACACCCAGTGGGACTTATAACAGGTGCACCTTATACATGATTTAAACAGTTGTCATTAAACAGTTCGTTAATTTATTTCAGAAAAATTGATAAAGGATTATTTTCATTCATTCCTTTTGGTGCTATCGTGTCCAGTTTATGTATCCAAAGGCTTTCTCTTTTTCTAAGCAAGAGGGCACGGTCACCGCCTCGCGGTAATGGAGGTATCCAGTCAATAAGTTTGGTCCTAAGATCCGATACTTGATGTCGTAAAGTCATAAAGTGTCTGGCTACCGGCAGAGCGGCAGTCCCTGTAGTGATTGCCTGATGTATCGACGTTCTGTGATTCGCCATCCTATCGCGAAACCGTCTGGTCGTCATTACGACATAGTACAATCCGCACGGACACGTTAAGATGGTCCATAGAGCAGTGCAGTCTGTATCTGATGGCTATCGGTCTCCCCGAATGGGGGTGCGGGAATGTTGGACCTGTCAACCAACATGCCCATACACGTGGTGCACCCAGTGCACTTAAAGCAACCAGGCCGTCTTTCATGCAGCCATGTAGTTGTCGTGGGTGATTCCTGTCCAGCCATAGGCCTTAACAGTAGTTGTTTTAGGTTGGCCGCCCTATGGTAGGCCATAATCGGGGGAGGGCTTTTTTCAGTTTAAGCTGGTCGTCTGTGGTTAGGATAGGCCAATTCTTCCGAATGGCTCCTCGGACGCTATTCGATAAATGGTCATATGTGGTCGTGAAAACCATCCGGTCAGGTGTGGGTATGGCCTGTGTTGTAACTGTGGGGGGTTCAAATTTCCTCCTCGCCTTCTTGAGACAGTTCAGGACAGTCTTCTTATCATATCCCCGCTCAAGGAATCGTGAGGTCATTTCGGATAATTGTGTTTCCATGGTGTCCTTGTTTGTGTTGTTACGCATGACCCTCAGGAATTGAGAAAAAGGGAGATTATCCTTGAGGGCAGGCGGGTTCCAATGTAATGGAAATATCCAGAAAATTAATACTGGCGGCGTCAATCTGGTGGGTGAAAGATTGACGCCGCCAGTATTAATTTTCTGGATATTTCCATTACATTGGAAGGAGGCTGCATTAACACAAGTCTGTTCAGAAAACCGACTGACCGGAACACCTTTTTGCTTGCAACTAGTCAACACCCGCCTGCCCTCAAGGACAATCTCCCTGTTTCTCAATTCCTGAGGGTCATGCGTAACAACACAAACAAGGACACCATGGAAACACAATTATCCGAAATGACCTCACGATTCCTTGAGCGGGGATATGATAAGAAGACTATCCTGAATTGTCTCAAGAAGGCGAGGAGGAAATTTGAACCCCCCACAGTTACAACACAGGCCATACCCACACCTGACCGGATGGTTTTCATGACCACATATGACCATTTATCGAATAGGGTCCGAGGAGCCATTCGGAAGAATTGGCCTATCCTAACCACAGACGACCAGCTTAAACTGAAAAAAAGCCCTCCCCCGATTATGGCCTACCGTAGGGCGGCCAACCTAAAACAACTACTGTTAAGGCCTATGGCTGGACAGAAATCACCCACGACAACTACATGGCTGCATGAAAGAAGGCCTGGTTGCTTTAAGTGCACTGGGTGCACCACGTGTAGGGGCATGTTGACAGGTCCAACATTCCCGCACCCCCATTCGGGGAGACAGTGATCCGCAGCCTACCCTATTCCCAGTTACTTAGGGTTTGTAGGAATAACACGGATCCGGAGACACGGCGGCAGCAACTGGAAGAAATGATATGGAAGTTCTCCGAGAGAGGATATTCTCTTCCAGAATTGAAAAAAGCAAAAGAAAGAGCGCTGTGCAATTTTCAGAAACCACCAAAACGCCATTCAAAAAGGCTACCCAAGGAGACTATTCCTTGGTTGACTGAATATAATTCCAGCAGCCCGACACTGGTAAAACAGGTTAAGGGGATGTGGCAGATGGTCACTTCTGACCCGGATCTGAAGTGTTTTCATAACAGTAAATTGATGCCCAGTTTTTCTAGGGGCAGAAATCTGAAAGATCTAGTTGTCAAAACGGACATCACTGGCTTTGACACTAAAGAGACATCCAGACATTTTTTAAGTAAGAAGAATGGGTGTTTCAAATGCCTAGGATGTACGACTTGCTCTTTTTTCATTGTAGGTGAGACGTTTCCCCATCCACATACGGGTCAACGGCTCAAAATTAGGTGGCCATTAACCTGTACATCTCGGTTTGTGGTCTACGTGGTAGTTTGCCCTTGCGGGCTCTACTACGTGGGCAAAACCGAATGTCAATTAAAAACACGGTTAACACAACACAGGTCGGCCATCAGGGCAGCCATTGCCATGGGTACTAGTGAGCAGCCATTGGCAAGGCACTTTGCCAGATTTAAACATAGCCTTGCTAGTTTGAGATACCGAGCAATTGATCACGTACCAGCGTCCATCCGGGGGGGAGATAGGGGGAGAAAGCTGCTCCAGCTCGAATCCAAGTGGATTTTCCGCCTGGATTGCTTGGCGCCCAAGGGTTTAAACGAGTCACTGGGTTTGATTAATTTTCTGTGATAAAACCCTTAACCATTGCTTTGGTACAGGTTCCCCCTGTCTAGACTTATTTGCCCTACTTTTCTCCGCTTATGATTTGAATTAAATATAGTTGTCACCATCGGGCCCAGGATGGCAGCCACTTCACTGGTTTGTCCACCCTATAGATTTTAAAAAAAGCTCTAAAGGCCATAATAATAAGAGATAAAATTAAATAAACAAATTAGTTTTTTGAAATTAAATAAATGAACAAACATTTTTTAAAAAAGACCCATCGATGTTTGTCAACATCGATACAACGAGCATTAATGTTAATACATAATAATACAACTTCAGAAAACTTATAAGGTCTGTTGTGCACTAGTCCCTGGGTGTTAGTACACATAGGTTATTTTAAATCACTGGTAATTATTTTTATATGATAAAAAAAATTTACATGATATTTTTCTATATGACATATTGTTGTTTTCACTTTTATTTGTTTTATGTGCTCACTCTAGCTCAGTTGAGCGTGTTTTAGACTTGTGAGCAGCTATAGCATATGAGATTGTCACATTGCTGGTTTGTTATTGTTTTAGGGCTCCCAGCGCGTTGCCAAGGAAACCGGCTGACGTGATCGCGTCACTTCCGGCCGGGCCATGCTGCCGAAACCGGAAGTGCGGGACATGAGACGCCGGACACTCCGTGGTCCACGCAGCTGAGAGTCATGATTGTGGGGGTAAGTGGGTTTTATGCTTATATTTAAACACTGTTTTTGCACCATATTGTTGTCTGAGGAAGGGGATACGTCCCCGAAACGTCACCTGTTTGTTTTAATAAAGACTCCACGACGTGGAGGTTTTTCACTATCTACAAGACTGAGAGTGCCACCTGTTTTCTCCTTATTGTATGTGGGTGGACCAGCAAGTCCACAAGGAAGTGCACCTCAGCAAGTTATCTGGAGGAGTGCCGGGGCAAATTTTGGACACATAGAGATACACGCGCCGCTGCGGTGGGTAAGAAAATCGTGTTATCAGCCCAAGGCACCTTCCCATTGGACCACCTCCCTCTGTTTTAACCGTTTTTAAAGCACTGCACTTTGGTGTTAAGCACTTGACACTTTAGTGACACTCAAGTCACATATACCCTATGTGTTTCTGCACTCTCAGGACTAGTGTCAAATAGAGGATGGCCACCTCTGAGGGTGAAGGTGACTTCACATCTTTTCTGCTTGAATGTGACAACTACGAAATGCTCAGTTTTTCTGATGTGGATGCTGAGAAAATTCTACATAAAGATGCTGCATTATGTGAGGAATATGTGGATTCTTGTGAGGACATATACCGTGAACTGTTCAAATTAAAAAAGCGGGAGCTGGACTTCCTATATCATAGCCGTACCTTGTCTGACTACCATCGAGCAAAGCAGATACTGCGTGGTTTTAGGGTGCTTAATACACCCACAATCGGCAGATATAACTCTGCTTTCTGCAAACGCTGGATCTCAATACTCAATAAGTGCTCCATGGACCTCATTTTATTAGTCATCGAAGAGTCCACAAGGGAGCTGAAGCTAACATCACAAAAGATCAGCGAGTTTGAGAAGGAACATCTTGTGACAATGACCTCTGACAAAACCACAGACTGGTTACCCAAACTACAAAGTCAACTGGAGGAATATAAGAACAACCTCCTGAAATATAAAAAAGAAAAATACAAGAAAGTCGTCACAGATTATGCCCAGCATCGGGTATATACCTGGTTAAATCAAACAAACCAGTTCCAAGGACGCGGCCGAGGCGCAGGTAATATGAGAAGACCGCAACGGGTTCGCTTCTCAAGTACCTCAGCAAGCGACAATGACGACACAGTGGGAGCCGGTAGTGAGGTCAGACACTCGGTGACCCCTTTTGTGGTAAACACCCGGGCAGGGGCCTCCACCCGGGGAAGAGCAAAACGAGAAGGGGAGGTCAAACGAGGAGGCAGAACAGTAGGAAGGCCGCCCAAACACAGAGCCACCTAATCTTCAACCTATCCTCGCAGGAGCTTCAGGAGTCTGAGCAACGTCTACTCAGCAAGGGACTTTCATATATACCCACCAACTTTGTGGATCCTTTTAAGTGGAAGATAGAATCATTTAAATTAGCCCGTTCATTAAAAATTAAAGAACATTTCCATAAACATCCTACGGTGAACACGGAGCCTATGTTACCTGGCCGTATATCCAAATTGGGTAATCGTTCCAGATTTGACCCGCAGTCTGGACCTGTATATAACGGGTTCGCTGTGATTAGCCGTCTAACAGCCTCTAACCCAGCGTCGTGCGGAATGCACGTATAAAGGCTGGTGACATCTAAGGTCACCATGATCGTGTCACTGGGCAGTGGCCCCAACCTAGCCAGCCTATCCAACAACATCTTAGTATCTTTCAAATACGTGAACGTGTCCTGGATGCATGGCTGCAAATATGCATCCAGGAAGATCGCAATCGGCTCACACAGAGACCCACGGGCAGAGATGATGGGTCTGCCCGGGGGTCTCTGCGCGTCCTTGTGGATCTTAGGGAGAGTGTAGAACAAGGGAACCCGTGGCCACTTTGTGGATAATTTGTCACTGATTACCTGAGATAACAACCCCTCACTCACAGCCCTTTTTAACAAGAGGTCAAGTTCCTGTTTAAACCCAGGAGTGGGGTCTTTATCCAATCGGTTGTAGGTGTTTCCATCACTTAGCAACCTGTCACATTCTGCTGCGTATATGGAAGTGTCCTGAATTACAATAGAGCCGCCCTTATCTGCGGCTCTCAGGACGATGTCGGTCCTCTGTTGTAAGTTCTTTAACGCTTGTCTTTCATCACTTGACAGGTTGTGTTTCACCCCTGGGATTCGCTGTCCACATGAACTGTCCATAAGTCTATGAAAAGTCTTAAGAGTGGCATTGTTTGACTGCGGGTCAAATCTGGAACGATTACCCAATTTGGATATACGGCCAGGTAACATAGGCTCCGTGTTCACCGTAGGATGTTTATGGAAATGTTCTTTAATTTTTAATGAACGGGCTAATTTAAATGATTCTATCTTCCACTTAAAAGGATCCACAAAGTTGGTGGGTATATATGAAAGTCCCTTGCTGAGTAGACGTTGCTCAGACTCCTGAAGCTCCTGCGAGGATAGGTTGAAGATTAGGTGGCTCTGTGTTTGGGCGGCCTTCCTACTGTTCTGCCTCCTCGTTTGACCTCCCCTTCTCGTTTTGCTCTTCCCCGGGTGGAGGCCCCTGCCCGGGTGTTTACCACAAAAGGGGTCACCGAGTGTCTGACCTCACTACCGGCTCCCACTGTGTCGTCATTGTCGCTTGCTGAGGTACTTGAGAAGCGAACCCGTTGCGGTCTTCTCATATTACCTGCGCCTCGGCCGCGTCCTCGGAACTGGTTTGTTTGATTTAACCAGGTATATACCCGATGCTGGGCATAATCTGTGACGACTTTCTTGTATTTTTCTTTTTTATATTTCAGGAGGTTGTTCTTATATTCCTCCAGTTGACTTTGTAGTTTGGGTAACCAGTCTGTGGTTTTGTCAGAGGTCATTGTCACAAGATGTTCCTTCTCAAACTCGCTGATCTTTTGTGATGTTAGCTTCAGCTCCCTTGTGGACTCTTCGATGACTAATAAAATGAGGTCCATGGAGCACTTATTGAGTATTGAGATCCAGCGTTTGCAGAAAGCAGAGTTATATCTGCCGATTGTGGGTGTATTAAGCACCCTAAAACCACGCGGTATCTGCTTTGCTCGATGGTAGTCAGACAAGGTACGGCTATGATATAGGAAGTCCAGCTCCCGCTTTTTTAATTTGAACAGTTCACGGTATATGTCCTCACAAGAATCCACATATTCCTCACATAATGCAGCATCTTTATGTAGAATTTTCTCAGCATCCACATCAGAAAAACTGAGCGTTTCGTAGTTGTCACATTCAAGCAGAAAAGATGTGAAGTCACCTTCACCCTCAGAGGTGGCCATCCTCTATTTGACACTAGTCCTGAGAGTGCAGAAACACATAGGGTATATGTGACTTGAGTGTCACTAAAGTGTCAAGTGCTTAACACCAAAGTGCAGTGCTTTAAAAACGGTTAAAACAGAGGGAGGTGGTCCAATGGGAAGGTGCCTTGGGCTGATAACACGATTTTCTTACCCACCGCAGCGGCGCGTGTATCTCTATGTGTCCAAAATTTGCCCCGGCACTCCTCCAGATAACTTGCTGAGGTGCACTTCCTTGTGGACTTGCTGGTCCACCCACATACAATAAGGAGAAAACAGGTGGCACTCTCAGTCTTGTAGATAGTGAAAAACCTCCACGTCGTGGAGTCTTTATTAAAACAAACAGGTGACGTTTCGGGGACGTATCCCCTTCCTCAGACAACAATATGGTGCAAAAACAGTGTTTAAATATAAGCATAAAACCCACTTACCCCCACAATCATGACTCTCAGCTGCGTGGACCACGGAGTGTCCGGCGTCTCATGTCCCGCACTTCCGGTTTCGGCAGCATGGCCCGGCCGGAAGTGACGCGATCACGTCAGCCGGTTTCCTTGGCAACGCGCTGGGAGCCCTAAAACAATAACAAACCAGCAATGTGACAATCTCATATGCTATAGCTGCTCACAAGTCTAAAACACGCTCAACTGAGCTAGAGTGAGCACATAAAACAAATAAAAGTGAAAACAACAATATGTCATATAGAAAAATATCATGTAAAATTTTTTTATCATATAAAAATAATTACCAGTGATTTAAAATAACCTATGTGTACTAACACCCAGGGACTAGTGCACAACAGACCTTATAAGTTTTCTGAAGTTGTATTATTATGTATTAACATTAATGCTCGTTGTATCGATGTTGACAAACATCGATGGGTCTTTTTTAAAAAATGTTTGTTCATTTATTTAATTTCAAAAAACTAATTTGTTTATTTAATTTTATCTCTTATTATTATGGCCTTTAGAGCTTTTTTTAAAATCTATAGGGTGGACAAACCAGTGAAGTGGCTGCCATCCTGGGCCCGATGGTGACAACTATATTTAATTCAAATCATAAGCGGAGAAAATTAGGGCAAATAAGTCTAGACGGGGGGAACCTGTACCAAAGCAATGGTTAAGGGTTTTATCACAGAAAATTAATCAAACCCAGTGACTCGTTTAAACCCTTGGGCGCCAAGCAATCCAGGCGGAAAATCCACTTGGATTCGAGCTGGAGCAGCTTTCTCCCCCTATCTCCCCCCCGGATGGACGCTGGTACGTGATCAATTGCTCGGTATCTCAAACTAGCAAGGCTATGTTTAAATCTGGCAAAGTGCCTTGCCACCGGCTGCTCACTAGTACCCGTGGCAATGGCTGCCCTGATGGCCGACCTGTGTTGTGTTAACCGTGTTTTTAATTGACATTTGGTTTTGCCCACGTAGTAGAGCCCGCAAGGGCAAACTACCACGTAGACCACAAACCGAGATGTACAGGTTAATGGCCACCTAATTTTGAGCCGTTGACCCGTATGTGGATGGGGAAACGTCTCACCTACAATGAAAAAAGAGCAAGTCGTACATCCTAGGCATTTGAAACACCCATTCTTCTTACTTAAAAAATGTCTGGATGTCTCTTTAGTGTCAAAGCCAGTGATGTCCGTTTTGACAACTAGATCTTTCAGATTTCTGCCCCTAGAAAAACTGGGCATCAATTTACTGTTATGAAAACACTTCAGATCCGGGTCAGAAGTGACCATCTGCCACATCCCCTTAACCTGTTTTACCAGTGTCGGGCTGCTGGAATTATATTCAGTCACCCAAGGAATAGTCTCCTTGGGTAGCCTTTTTGAATGGCGTTTTGGTGGTTTCTGAAAATTGCACAGCGCTCTTTCTTTTGCTTTTTTCAATTCTGGAAGAGAATATCCTCTCTCGGAGAACATCCATATCATTTCTTCCAGTTGCTGCCGCCGTGTCTCCGGATCCGTGTTATTCCTACAAACCCTAAGTAACTGGGAATAGGGTAGGCTGCGGATCATGGCTTTCGGATGTGAGCTGTCAGCTCGGAGTAGGGTGTTTCTGTCAGTGGGTTTTTTATAGAGGGTTGTCCCCACCTGTCCCTCCTTTAGGAGTATGCAGACATCTAAGTAACAAATTTCAGAACTACTATGGTTCCAAGTCAATTTGATGGGGCTAGCTGAACTATTGTGTCTATTGATGATCTCAGTCAGGAGATTTGTTCTTTACATAGTTGAATGTGCTGACAACAAAATCACACAAAAATTATCAATGGAAATCAAATTTATTAACCCATGGAGGTCTGGATTTGGAGTCACCCTCAAAATGACAGTGGAAAAACACACTATATGCTGATCCAACTTTGATGTAATGTCCTTAAAACAAGTCAAAATGAGGCTCAGTAGTGTGTGTGGCCTCCACGTGCCTGAATGACCTCCCTACAATGCCTGGGCATGCTCCTGATAAGGTGGCGGATGGTCTCCTGAGGGATCTCCTCCCAGACCTGGACTAAAGCATCCACCAACTCCTGGACAGTCTGTGGTGCAACGTGGCATTGGTGGATGGAGCGAGACATGATGTCCCAGATGTGATCAATTGGATTCAGGTCTGGGGAACGGGCGGGCCAGTCCATAGCATCAATGCCTTCGTCTTGCAGGAACTGCTGACACACTCCAGCCACATGAGGTCTAGCATTGTCTTGCATTAGGAGGAACCCAGGGCCAACCGCACCAGCATATGGTCTCACAAGGGGTCTGAGGATCTCATCTCGGTACCTAATGGCAGTCAGGCTACCTCTGGCGAGCACATGGAGGGCTGTGCGGCCCCCCAAAGAAATGCCACCCCACACCATTACTGACCCACTGCCAAACAGGTCATGCAGGAGGATGTTGCAGGCAGCAGAACGTTCTCCTTGGCGTCTCCAGACTCTGTCACGTCTGTCTCATGTGCTCAGTGAGAACCTGCTTTCATCTGTGAAGAGCACAGGGCGCCAGTGGCGAATTTGCCAATCTTGGTGTTCTCTGGCAAATGCCAAGCATCCTGCACGGTGTTGGGCTGTAAGCACATCCCCCACCTGTGGGCGTCGTGCCCTCATACCACCCTCATGGAGTCTGTTTCTGATTGTTTGAGTAGACACATGCACATTTGTGGCTTGCTGGAGGTCATTTTGCAGGGCTCCGGCAGTGCTCCTCCTGTTCCTCCTTGCACAAAGGCGGAGGTAGCGGTCCTGCTGCTGGGTTGTTGCCCTCCTATGGCCTCCTCCATGTCTCCTGATGTACTGGCCTGTCTCCTGGTAGCGCCTCCATGCTATGGACACTACGCTGACAGACACAGCAAACCTTTTTGCCACAGCTCGTATTGATGTGCCATCCTGGATGAGCTGCACTACCTGAGCCACTTGTGTGGGTTGTAGGGAGGTCATACAGGCACGTGGAGGCCACACACACTACTGAGCCTCATTTTGACTTGTTTTAAGGACATTACATCAAAGTTGGATCAGCCTGTAGTGTGTTTTTTCACTTTCATTTTGAGGGTGACTCCAAATCCAGACCTCCATGGGTTAATAAATTTGATTTCCATTGATAATTTTTGTGTGATTTTGTTGTCAGCACATTCAACTATGTAAAGAACAAAGTATTTAATAAGAATATTTC
Source organism: Pseudophryne corroboree (assembly GCF_028390025.1). Taxonomy (NCBI): domain Eukaryota; kingdom Metazoa; phylum Chordata; class Amphibia; order Anura; family Myobatrachidae; genus Pseudophryne; species Pseudophryne corroboree. The sequence continues at coordinate 478,231,542 of NC_086448.1, read as the reverse complement.
ATTCATTCAGATCTAGGATGTGTTATTTTAGTGTTCCCTTTATTTTTTTGAGCAGTGTATTTATCCCCAGTGGGTGAATAAGAAAAATCAATAACAAAATTAGAAGTGTTGGCATCATAGGCTTATAATAATCAAATTGTCAATTGGTGTAAGTATATCATTCGTTATAATCACCATATTTTACAGCGATGCACGACTCCTTGGGCTATATGCGGTTAATCCATGTGTTGGGCTTATGGATGGCATGATCACAAATCATACTGCAACTTGAACATGATACAGTATATTAAGGAAAAATGTACTATAGGTCTATGGCCAAAAAGACACTTTTCCCTTATGAGTAAAATGCACTTCCACTTTTTCTCTATCTGTGTTTCTATTTATCTTGTTTTGTTTATCAATGCAGGTATCCATCAAGTTTTCTGGCTTTCTTGCTTAGTTTGATAGCAATTAAGTTACATTAGTAAATACCAACAACAGATTTCCAATTAACATAATAAGTGGTAAAACACTATGTTTAACAGCTGAAGAGTGATAGCAGAATGCTATAATCATACTGAACTGTTCCTGAACAAATGTGCTCATCTTTAAATAGTTATACATTTACATTTATTAGGGTCAAAATGTGACATTAGAAAGCTTTCCAATTATACAGAACATGTTTTTAGCATTTCTATTGCCTGGTGACATAATCCCAATAGCAGTTTGTGTTTAATCATTTTAGGTTGGTGTATGCTTCAGGAAAAAGTCAACCCACTTTTATGATGACTTGGTATTGCATTCTTTTGTTACAGCTACATTTAAGCAAACATTTCATATTTGTTTACCAGTGGATTACAGGCGTGATTACATTGAATAATTTTTTTGTACACTGTTAAAAATATCAATATTGTCACACATTTTATCTTAAATCCTCAATATGTATGCAGTGTCTTGAAAGAGTATTCATAACTTTTGAAAGTCTGCAGATGCTGCTGGATGACAATTTATACATACAGATGGAGCAAGCATTCAACTAACATTTGATATGACTGTCGGCTGACTTTATTCGTGCAACGCTTACCAGAGCCGGCCATAGGCATAGGCAAACTAGGCAATTGCCTGGGGCATTTGATATGCATAGGGGCATCATCAGCTTCTGCTGATTAAAATGATATGCGGCATGCCTATATTCTGTATGTAGCATTTCATATGCTGATACAGCCACAGTCTCACACAGTATATTGGCATGCTGCATATCAGTTTAATCAGCAGAAGCTGCGTGTGCATCCTAGCTACATAGCAATGCAAATAAGATGCATTTTCATTAAAAAAAGATGCCCGACATTAGCATTGATGCAAGATTTGTGAAGACACATCTGTATCCAAGCAGAGGCAGAGGTCACAGTGTTAGTGGAAGTGTGAGTGCTGTGTGCATGTGAGTGGGTTGGTTGTGCAGTAGTGTTCAGAATATGTGTAAGGAACATTATGTGTGTCATGTAAAAATGCATTAATAATGTGCAACATATGTGTAAAGGGCCACTATGTGTGTCATTATGTGTACAAGGGCATTAATAATGTGCGGCATATGTGTAACAGGGTACTACTGTATGTGTGTCATTATGTGTATAGGGGCACTAATAATGTGCAGCAAATGTGTAGGGGCACTATGTGTGTCATTATGTGCATAAGGGCATTAATAATGTGCGGCATATGTGTAAGGGACATTATGTGTAAAGGTTGTCATAATGTGTAAGGTGCATTATGTTTATAAGGACATTAATGTGTCTCATATGTGTAAGGGGCATTACTGTGTGGAATTGTGTATAAATGCATTACTAATGTGTGGCATTATGTGTATAAGTTGCTCTATTATGTGTCGTTGCATATAGAAAGGGCAGTACTGTGTCGTCTAATGTGAATAAAGAGCAATAAGGTGTGGTATAATGTGAATAAGGAGCAATTCAGTGTGATGTAATGTGAATAAGGGGTTCTACTGTGAGGAGTAACGTTTATAAGGTAAAGTGATACTACTGTGGGATGTAATATGAATTATGGACACTATCGCAAGATAAAATGTGAAAAAAGTTGCAGTACTGTGTGGCTTAATTGGAATTGGGGTTACTATTGTGTGGCTATGCCCCTTCCCAGCAAGAAGATGCCCCTTTTTGGGCTGTGCGTCAAATGTGTGAACTGTTCCTATTTAAAATATAGGGGGTACAAGGACTGCTATGGGTGAGGGGTGATGGTGCTGGGAAAGAGGTGCAAGGTCAGAGGCAGAAACAGCAGTGGTGCTAGGGGGCACCAGCCAAAATCTTGCCTAGGGCATCATATTGGTTAGGGACGGCTCTGACGCTTACAGTATTGACTCTTCAGGAAAAACATGATATCACAAGTGTGATTCTCAAAGTACTGTACACAGCACTTTGAATATTGAAATTTCCTGCAAAGCATAATTACATATTATCATCAGCATCTGTCATCCAGTGAAAACTATGATTCTCATCATGACATCACTATATTTGCAATAATCCAACATCAAATCATGCAGTTAGCAATAGAATTGCAAGTAAAATTTCATAATGGCTTGGTGTTTAATGCTAACACTACACATGGATATTTCAATAGTATAGGCCAGGCATTCCCAACCACGGTCCTCAAGGCACACCAACAGTGCATGTTTTAGTATTATCCAGGCTTCAGCACTGGTGACTTAATTAGTAGCTCAGTTATTTTGATTTAACCATCTGTGCTGCAGCCTGGATATCACTAAAACCTGCACTGTTGGTGTGCCTTGAGTACCGTGGTTGGGAATGCCTGGTATAGGCACTCATTCAGTATGGATCACTGCTGCAATCTTCATCGCAGTGTCCCAATAACCAAGAAACTGCGCATGTGCAGGTCCCATTCTGCACATGTGCAGAAAAGTTCCTGCGGTCGCATTGCAGTATTGCGAACGCCTCTGACTGATTGACAGGCACAGGTCTTTGGGGAAGGAACGGGGGCATCTGGAGTTGCCAGAAATAGGGGCATGTTGCCCCAGTTTTCAAGAGTGGCATGTCCAAGGACTGCATCGCGAGATGCAGTTTCCTTGGACTTGCAAGCCACCGTGCGACAGCCAGCCTGAGTAAGCTTTTTTTAAAATCTATTTTGTATTCATTTTTTATTCAGATTTTATTAATTTTTTATTCCATTCCCCTTTGGTAAGGCATTAATGATAAATATGGACCTATTGTAACTTTGTTCCTATGGATTTTCTGCTGAGACACTGCATATGATAGCTTCATTTGATTCAGTAAATAGAAACAATCTATCTGTATATTGCAGTAAGATAAGCAAAGAGCTAATTAATACAGAGGTTGTTAAGAAATTTTTATTGCACTTTAGTTTTTATCACTCAGGACATTCTCAAAAGGAATTACTGGTGCCACGCTGATTAGTCAGAATGTGGCAGCTGCTGGCAATCTAACCAATGAGGACATCACAATCATTTTCTATGGAGAGTGTACTCCTTTCATAAACTTTTATCTGCCTTCACCGTATTCTGTATTAGTATTAGCAGGGGTGGATTGGCCATAGAGCTCAAAGGGAAGGTCCTCGGTGGACGGATGTGTATGTGGGGACTGTTTTATTTGTTAGCATGAGGGGTGGTGCTGCCGCCAGGGTTGCACAGTATATCTCTGGTGCTGAAAGAAAGTGAAATGGAATATGCTAGCACTAAGTAAATGTTAATAAATAAATGAATATATAGATGTTACAGCCAAGAATTATAAAACCTCTTGGCAGTGGAAATCTGAAACATTTTTTCCTGAGGGGGCCAATTTATTTTATTGTTTTCTGTGAGGGTAAATGTGTGTGTTTTTACTTGTCGGTGCCAATGTGTTTTGTTTTTTCTTGTGCAATGTTTTTCATCTGTGCTTGCATCTGAGTTGCACTGCAATGGTGTTCGTACAGTGTTGCAGTACAGTAAGACACACGCACCAAGAAGTGTATTATAAATGTGTTGGGCATACCTGTGTGGTTCAGGTGGTTGGTTAATTAGGCGCAGATGTAACATTGTGTGGGCATGTTGCTGAAAGTGGTTGCATATAGACATGTTGAATTGCTCACATTGGATGCAATACTCAGGCAGATGATCTGCGCCTACTGTAGCATAAGGCTGGTCAAGGTTTCAATGGTGCAACTGATGGTGGCATCTAAAGACACACAAAGCATGATTGCAGCACCTGTAGACACTGAAAGTGGGCATCTCAGTTTTTGCACATTTGGATACATGGATGTACACTAGGGAACTGAATTGTAGCATTATTAGCATAAAGTCACAGATGCTACTACAGCAAAAGACACAAGGAAGGTTGCAGCTGTGTACAACTCAGAATCAGACCATATGAGGAGGAATCCCAACACCTCAACAGCCGCCACCCTTACAACAGACCCCACCCCCATTAGGGCTGATACCATACACTTCCCAGGCAGGTTTTCCATCCCTATCCACGCCTGAGCATTACTATTGATTGACAGACAGAGGCCTTTGGGGGGAGGGATGGGGGTGGCCTGTGTTTCCAAAAGTGGCCAGGCCAAGGACTGTGTCTCAAGAAACAGTTTCCTTGGCCTCACAAGCCGCCCTGCACCAGCCAGCCTGAGTATGCTGAGATTACTCAGCTTGCTGTCACAGATGACCAGTTTGATCCCAGACTGCGACTCCGTTTGCAGTGCTGCGATTGTAAATGCAGCAAGGAGGTGTGCAACACGTACTGCATTTTCATTGCTTAGAATAGCATTTGCAAAGCTGCCTGTGAGCAGCTTTACAAATGCGATCAATGCTGAATGAGGGTCGTAGGTTGTACAATGTCAACAACCACACCCGGTATTAACAATATAATTTTAATCTTGCTTCATCCACACAAATCCATGTACAGTGATATTTTCCTCTTAATATGTACAATCTTAAGAAAAGACCCTATTTACTACACATACACAAAAATGACTGTCAACTGATATCTTACAAAATGTAAGACATTAACAAAAAGTTTGGATCTAGGATCTTGAATGTCACAAATGCAGTATGAATCTTATGATCTTGGCATTTCCTGCTTTCTGAGGAAAGGATTTTATTTATTTACACCACTGGAGTAAGTAATCTATCCAATCTGACTTGAAAAATATCTGCTATGTACCACCATCAACTTCCACTCAAAACACATTGGTACGGCCAGCGGGAGTGTGGCGCCAGAGCTTACCCATCCGATTGCTGTGCCTTCTCTCCTTGTGGTGCTGTGGTGGGCAGAGATTGCTGGTGGGAGCGGGCGGCGGCTGTTTGGTCTGAGGTCTGGGAGACAGGAGGGGACGAGCAGGCAGTGTTGTGAGCTCTGTTTGGCCAAAGTCCCGGTGGCTCCAGGCTGTGGGCGCCACCATCCTGGTTCCGGCACATGTCCACGGGGGTCAAATCAGAGGCCAGATGTTGGTAATTTGGGCTGTACCAATCCCAGGAAAGCACAGGGTATTTCTGGGAGCATTCTGTGGCATTCTGGCATCAGTGCAACATCTGACGCAGCCTAGTCTTTATGCTAGCGCTCTGTGCTCCCAATTTCCAGAGTGTGCTCTTGCTCCTGGTTCCTGTTAATTGAAGCTCAGTTTTTAAGAGTATCCACCTGTCTAAGCTCACATGCTCCCTGTCCTGTATCAGCACCGTCTAAGTCCAACTGCTAATGCCTCTCCACTACAGTTCTCTGTCACTGCTCCAATCTGCGATTGGGTGATCCAGCTCCAGATCAATGTATACAGTTGTCCACTGTCCTCCAGGAATTCTCCTTCGGATTATCAGTACCCGTGTCATTCTTCATTTCTTCATTAACCTCATCATCAAGTTTTTAGCACTTCATGCAAAGGAACTTTATTCAACGGCCCACTTCCAACCCGGAGAGACCATCTACCAATTGGTACTAAGTTCAGAGGTCCCAATTACAGTCGTCACCTCAGGGGCAGCTAAAAACTTCAACCCTTAAGGCCACTTGCATCCCAGAGAATCTGCCTCCCAACCACAACCAAGCTTGGAACCACCAGTCACAGCTAGAACATTACTGACAATTTGCACTGGACACATGGATCCAGCTGGTGCACATGCCCTGAGCACGGATCTATTACAAACTATTGCAGCCCGTCTTGAAGGGTTGGAGGCCACCCAGGAGGCTCTTGTTTCAGCATTCTGAAATGGGCTATCTGAACACATGATCTGATCGACTAGAGATCTGCCCACCAAGTTAGATGACCTGATCTCTTTATGCAATAAAATCAACCTGAGATTTCGGGAATGTCAGGTCGAGAAGGGCCAGAGTGAACAATTCAGGTCTCAGGTTAAACCTTCCCCATCACCTTTTCCAGCAACTACAGACTCCCCGGAAGAACCTATGCAAATCAATCGGGCCTGCCTGTGACCTGAGGAGTGGCTGAAGCACCACCAGGAAAATCTTTGCATGTATTATAATGATTCCGTTCATCTTTGTCGCTTCCTGTCCACAAAGTCTGGGAAACTTTCTCTTCTAACCAGTCCAGGAGAAGGCAGGTTGGGAGTAATTAATCATTCTTGAAGAAATTCCGAATCTGAGATTTTAGTTACACTGGAGTGTTTACAAGGAGTTATTTCTGTTCCGTCTCTTTTAGATTCCTGGGCCGGAGGAAACTTTATCTCAGCAGAAGTAATCCAGAAACACCAAATTCCAACTCGTTCTCTGGATCAAGGTATAATTCCTACAGCAGTAGATGGTACCCGAATCTCCAACGGGACTGTTCTTCTTCAAACCCTTCTCCTAAACCTCCAGATTGGGGTGCTCCACGTTGAACAGATAGAACTTCTGGTGATTGCCACGGCCTTGCATTGAATAGTTCTTGGTCTTCCTTGGCTCTGCAAACTCAATCCCAGAGTCAATTAGGTCAAATTCTGTCTTGGGGAGAGACCTTGATTTTAATTCTGTCTGTCCAAAAATCGGCCTGTTCGGAGTACCAGTTGTAATCCTTCAGATTTTATTCCTCCTCAGTATTTAGGATTCAAAGATGTCTTTAGTAAACAGGGTGCCCATATCCTACTACCCCAAAGGTCATGGGACTGACCGATTGAGCTAATGCCGGGAAAGGTGCCACCTCGTGGATGTATTTATCTTTTATCAGTTCCAGAGACTAGGTCAATGCCTGAATACATCCAAGAAAATGTAAGTAAAGGATTCATTCGTCCCTCCAAATCTCCTGCTGGTGCTGTTTTATTTCTTGACTATAGAGGCTTAAATGAAATCACCATAAAGAACCGATACCCTTTGCCACTGATCATGGAACTTTTTGATAGGGTCAAAGGATCATCACTTTTCACCAAGTTGGATCTAATAGCTGCATACAACCTGATCAGAATTTGTGCTGGTGATTAATGGAAGATGGCCTTCAATACCAGACATGGGCACTACGAATATTTAGTTATGCCGTTTGGTCTCATCAATGCCACTGCCATCTTCCAAAACTTTTTAATGATATCTTCCGTGACATGCTTTACAATTCAGTGGTAGTTTATCTGGACGATATTTTAATTTTTTCTACTGATGTCCAAACCCACCGGCAGTTAGTCTTTGAAATTCTTCAAAGATTACGGGAGAATCATCTCTTTTGCAAGTTGGAAAAGTGTGTGTTTTAAGCAACTTCCATTTCCTTCTTCGGTCTTATAATTTACGACTCACATCTACAAATGGATCCTGAAAAAGTAGAAACTATTCTCAACTGGGTCCAGCCCACCACCCTGTGTGCCATACAAAGATTTTTAGGTTTTCCTAACTATTATCGCAAATTCATTAACAAAATTTCAGCCATAGTCGCCCCCATTGTAGCTCTAACCCACAAAGGAGCTAATCCATCTCGTTGGTCACCAGAAGCTATTGCCACTTTTCAACTCCTCAATTAGTCTTTTATTATAGCTCCAGTCCTCCACCAGCCAGACACTAAAAAGCCATTCTTCTGTAAAGTAGATGCCTCTTCTGAGGCTGTAGGGGCATTTCTCTCTCAAAGAGCTCAAGACAACTCCCTACACCCCTGTGGGTACTTTTCAAGGAAATTCTTGCCCGTCAGAAAAATTATACCATTGGAGAACAGGAACTGTTGGCGGTAAAACTTGCTTTGGAGGAGTGGTGTTATCTTTTGGAAGGATCATCACACCCCATCACCATATATACCGACCACAAGAATCTTGTATTCTTAAAAAAACTTCATTGTCTCAACTCCAGGCTAGCTCGTTGGGCTCTTTTCTTTTCTCATTTTAAATTCACATTATCATATCGTCCAGGTTCACAGAATAAAAAAGCCGAAGCACTCTCTCGATCTCTCAGTTATGAAGGGAATCCAGGAAGCCAACCTCCAAGTCCAGTGTTAAGTCCTACATGTCACGATCCGGGTATCTGGACGCCATTTCTTACCTATCAGATGCCTCCTAAGGCTGGCTCAGCGCTCCAGGACCGGATCCCATCTGTTATCCTGATGTGCACATTCCCGCATCCTCTCCTGTCTCTCTGGACGCAGTCACAGTAACGCCTTATACATCTGGCATGGCGTCTCCCGCGGCCTCCGCCGCCGTCCCTGAGCTTCTGCATTCAGAGTGGCGATTACGTCAGCCGCGGCCTCCGCTGTGTCCGCGTGGTCGGATGTGCATCTGTCAGCCTGGCGTCTCCTGTCTCCGGTGGCCGGCGCCGCCATTACTGTTTTCCAGACCACATGGATTACAATCCAAACTTCCCTCCAAGTGTCTGCATGGGCGCAGCCATCTTGGATTCTGTCAGCTGATCTTTCCTACCAATCCGTTGTCAGTATTATTAATTTGCATAATTGCCTAGCCAATGCCTTCCTTGCTGCAGGTATAAATAGGTTGTGCCTGAGCAAGGAAGGCGTCAGTGCTTTGGTTGTCAAACCTAGTTCCAGTTTGTCTCTCTCCTGTGATTGTCTTCCAGGTTCCAGCTCCTGTCTCCAGACTTCGGCTATAGAGACCCGCACCAGCATTCCATCTGCGGTGTAGCCTGACTCTCCGATCCATTCTGGACTCACCTGTTTCCAGCTACAACATCACCTGCTTCCAGCTCAGCTTCCAGCAGTGTACAGCTTCTCTTAAAGGGCCGGTGTCCTTTCTGCAGTTTACCACTCTCCACCGGTATTATTATTTCTCCGCTCTCAAATTCTACATTTCATCTATATTGCATCGCTCTCAAGCTTTATTTATTATTTAACTGGTTCCAGCCAGTATCCACTCCGTGCCAACACCTGTCTGGTTCTAACCAGTACCCACAGCAGCATTTTATCTACAGCAGTCCAGCTTTCCCTGGAACACCAGCTGGTGCGACCCTGGGCTTTCCTCATTGCTACAGTTGAGCCTGGTAAGGACTTTCCAACTTGCAGATAATAAGAACTGTCTCATACCACCAGAGCTCTGTGGCCCCTGCCACCCTGTAGTACCCAGGAACTGTATTATTATTTCTCTGCTGATTTTTATGTTTCTTTTTACTGCTACTGTGATGCATGGAGTTTGTCATAAATAAATATCATTGACTTTTACTCAAGTTGTCGTGGTCACGCCTTCGGGCGGTTTCTCTTCATGTTACTTTCATGTCCAGGGGTCTGATACAACCTCCCAGGTTCCGGTACATCTCAGCCCCTACAACTGAGGCTGCCTTCCGTCAGCTCAGGCCCTCAGTTGTGACAGTAAGCACTGACCAAATGAATCCAGCCGGAGACCAGGATCAAGCGGCCAGGCCGATGCAAGAACTGGCAGCCCGACTTGAACATCAGGAGGCTGCACAGGGCCACATCATCCGCTGTCTCCAGGATCTCTCTACTCGGCTGGATGGGATTCAGACAACTCTCCGTGGATCAGGCGCATCTGGGGCGTCAACCACAGTGACTCCAACTATAACCCCACCCACCTTACCCGTTTCTGCTCCACGTCTTCATCTTCCAACGCCAGCAAAATTTGACGGATCTCCAAGATTCTGCAGGGGATTTCTCAACCAGTGTGAGATTCAGTTTGAGCTACAACCTGGCAATTTTCCCAGTGACCGTACAAAAATTGCCTACATCATCTCTCTTCTCAGTGGCTCAGCCCTCGACTGGGCATCACCGTTATGGGAGAGGTCCGACACCCTGCTATCTTCTTACACTGCATTCGTGTCAACATTCAGGCGCATCTTCGACGAGCCAGGCCGGGTAACTTCAGCTTCGTCTGAGATTCTCCGTTTACGCCAGGGATCACGTACTGTAGGACAATATCTTATACAGTTCCAGATTCTGGCATCTGAACTGGCATGGAACGACGAGGCCCTGTATGCTGCATTCTGGCATGGTTTATCCGAGCGTATTAAAGATGAGTTAGCTACCAGAGACTTACCCTCCAAGTTAGATGAGCTAATCTCACTTTGTACGAAAGTTGACTTACGTTTCAGAGAGAGAGCAACTGAGCGTGGAAGATCATCTGCTCCAAAATCTTCTGCTCCTCCTCCTCGCCAACTGTCACCAACTAAAGATGAACCCATGCAAATTGGCCGTTCCCGTTTAACTCCGGCTGAGCGCCGAAGACGTCTCTCTGAGTCTCTCTGTCTGTATTGTGCAGCTCCGTCTCACACTATTAATGCCTGTCCCAAACGTCCGGGAAACTCCAAATCCTAGCTCGCCAAGGAGAGGGCCGGCTAGGAGTAATGATCTCCTCTCCATCTCCTCAAGATTGTAATCTCCCAGTCTCGCTTCAAGTTGCTCAACGTTATCAGAACGTCATTGCCCTCCTGGATTCCGGAGCAGCTGGGAACTTTATTACCGAAGCCTATGTTAAACGGTGGTCCCTACCCACCGAGAGACTTCCTTCCTCCTTTTCCTTAACTGCCGTGGATGGCAGTAAAATTTTTGATACAGTTATTGCTCTAAGGACTCTACCAGTTCGTCTGAGAGTGGGAGTTCTTCATTCCGAACTTATTTCACTTTTAGTGATTCCAAGAGCCACACATCCTGTGGTCCTGGGCCTTCCATGGCTCCGTCTTCACAATCCTACAATTGATTGGACGACTACGCAAATTCTGGCATGGGGTCCCTCCTGTGCTGAGACATGTTTGTTTAAAGTGTTGCCTGTCTGTTCTTCCTCCCCCAGGTCGTCTGATGTTCCACCTCCTCCATATCAAGATTTCACGGATGTGTTCAGTAAAGCTTCTGCTGATATCCTTCCTCCTCATAGAGAATGGGACTGCCCGATTGATCTCGTTCCAGGGAAGGTTCCACTTCGAGGCCGAACTTATCCGTTGTCTCTGCCTGAGACGCATTCTATGGAGGAATACATTAAAGAGAACCTAGCAAAGGGGTTCATTCGACCTTCTTCTTCTCCAGCCGGCGCAGGCTTCTTTTTTGTAAAAAAGAAAGATGGTGGTCTGCGGCCGTGCATCGACTACAGAGGTTTGAACGACATTACCATCAAGAACCGCTATCCTTTACCCCTGATTACTGAGCTCTTTGACAGAGTTAGCGGAGCTACCATCTTTACAAAGCTGGACTTGAGAGGTGCATACAATCTCATCCGGATCCGTGAGGGTGACGAGTGGAAGACCGCATTTAACACCCGTGACGGACATTATGAGTACCTCGTCATGCCCTTCGGATTGAGCAATGCTCCAGCTGTCTTCCAGCATTTCGTCAATGAGATTTTCAGAGACATTCTATACCGTGATGTCGTGGTCTATCTAGATGATATCCTCATTTTTGCCAACAATTTAGAGGAACATCGTTTTTGGGTAAAGGAGGTTCTGTCCCGTCTCCGTGTCAATCATCTCCATTGCAAATTAGAAAAATGCGTCTTTGAAGTCAAGTCCATTCCGTTTCTAGGGTACATTGTGTCCGGTTCCGGACTAGAGATGGATCCTGAGAAACTACAAGCAATCCAGAATTGGCCGGTACCCTTAACCCTCAAAGGGGTCCAGAGGTTCTTAGGGTTCGCCAATTATTACCGAAAGTTTATACGAGACTATTCCACCATTGTGGCGCCTATTACTGCTTTCACCAAGAAGGGTGCTAACCCGTCCAAGTGGTCTGAAGAAGCCATGCGAGCTTTTCATCTTTTAAAACAGAGGTTCATCTCTGCGCCTGTCCTGAAACAGCCTGACATCGACTCTCCTTTCATCTTAGAGGTGGATGCCTCCTCCGTTGGAGTAGGAGCGGTGTTATCTCAGAGGGCTAAAGATGGCCATTTACATCCTTGCAGTTTCTTCTCACGGAAGTTCTCCCCAGCGGAGCTCAACTATGCCATTGGCGACCAGGAGTTGCTAGCCATCAAGCTCGCTCTAGAGGAGTGGAGATATCTGTTGGAGGGAGCTTCTCATTCAATCACCATCCTTACAGACCACAAGAACCTTCTATATCTGAAAGGCGCACAATGTCTCAACCCTCGTCAGGCCAGATGGGCACTTTTCTTTTCCAGGTTCGACTTTAAACTCCAGTTCTGTCCGGGCTCTCAGAATCACAAGGCCGATGCCCTTTCCCGCTCATGGGAGCAAGAAAATGAGTCAGAGTCTTCAGACAAGCATCCTATTATAAATCCGTTGGCATTCTCCACGGTAGGGATGGACTCTACGCCCCCATCAGGGAAAAGTTTTGTGAAGCCGACACTAAGGAAGAAGCTCATGCATTGGGCCCATGCTTCCCGCTTTGCCGGACATACAGGTATCCAAAAAACCCTGGAGTTTATCTCTAGGTCCTATTGGTGGCCAACTCTGAAAAAGGACGTTTTGGAGTTTATTGCATCTTGCCCAAAGTGTGCTCAACATAAAGTATCCCGCCAGTCGCCTGCGGGGCAACTGGTTCCACTATCTGTTCCCCGTCGACCATGGACCCATTTGTCGATGGATTTTATTACAGATTTGCCCATGTGCAACAAGTTTAATACCATCTGGGTGGTAGTTGACCGGTTCACCAAGATGGCACACTTCATTCCTCTTACCGGTCTTCCGTCAGCTTCCAAGTTGGCTCAAGTATTCATACAAGAGATCTTTCGACTCCACGGTCTTCCAGAAGAAATTATCTCAGATCGAGGAGTTCAATTCACAGCCAAATTCTGGCGAAGTTTATGTCAAGTCCTCCAAGTCAAGCTAAAGTTTTCCACGGCTTACCATCCTCAGACCAATGGTCAAACTGAGAGGGTGAATCAGGACTTGGAGTCCTTCCTCCGCATCTATGTGTCCTCCTCTCAAGATGACTGGGTTCAATTACTTCCCTGGGCCGAGTTCTGTCATAACAACCAGTATCATTCTTCATCTTCTTCAACACCATTCTTCACCAACTTTGGATTCCACCCTAAAGTCCCTGAGTTCCAACCGCTTCCAGCAACTTCTGTTCCCGCAGTGGATATCACCTTGCATCAGTTTGCCAATATCTGGAAGAGCAACGATCAGCTCTGCTCAAGGCATAGTTCAGGTACAAGAAGTTTGCGGATAAGAAGCGTCGAGCAGTTCCTGCTCTCAAGGTGGGTGATCGGGTATGGTTATCCACGAAGAATTTGAGGTTAAGAGTTCCCAGTATGAAGTTTGCACCTCGCTACATCGGTCCTTTTAAAATTGATCAAGTCATCAATCCTGTTGCTTACAGACTCCAGTTGCCTCCCTTCTTAAAAATACCCAGGACATTCCATGTTTCCCTGTTGAAACCGCTAATCTTGAATCGGTTTCACTCCTCACTTCCTCCAACTCCGAAAGTCCAAACTCAACGAGGCGTTGAGTATGAAGTAGCCAAGATCCTGGACTCACGTCACCGTTACGGTCAACTTCAGTATCTTATTGACTGGAAGGGTTATGGCCCTGAGGAACGTTCATGGACCAATGCTTCTGATGTCCATGCTCCTGCCTTGGTCCGGAGATTCCATTCCAAGTTTCCTCAAAAGCCAAAGAAGTGTCCTGGGGCCACTCCTAAAGGGGGGGGGTGCTGTCACGATCCGGGTATCTGGACGCCATTTCTTACCTATCAGATGCCTCCTAAGGCTGGCTCAGCGCTCCAGGACCGGATCCCATCTGTTATCCTGATGTGCACATTCCCGCATCCTCTCCTGTCTCTCTGGACGCAGTCACAGTGACGCCTTATTCATCTGGCATGGCGTCTCCCGCGGCCTCCGCCGCCGTCCCTGAGCTTCTGCATTCAGAGTGGCGATTACGTCAGCCGCGGCCTCCGCTGTGTCCGCGTGGTCGGATGTGCATCTGTCAGCCTGGCGTCTCCTGTCTCCGGTGGCCGGCGCCGCCATTACTGTTTTCCAGACCACATGGATTACAATCCAAACTTCCCTCCAAGTGTCTGCATGGGCGCAGCCATCTTGGATTCTGTCAGCTGATCTTTCCTACCAATCCGTTGTCAGTATTATTAATTTGCATAATTGCCTAGCCAATGCCTTCCTTGCTGCAGGTATAAATAGGTTGTGCCTGAGCAAGGAAGGCGTCAGTGCTTTGGTTGTCAAACCTAGTTCCAGTTTGTCTCTCTCCTGTGATTGTCTTCCAGGTTCCAGCTCCTGTCTCCAGACTTCGGCTATAGAGACCCGCACCAGCATTCCATCTGCGGTGTAGCCTGACTCTCCGATCCATTCTGGACTCACCTGTTTCCAGCTACAACATCACCTGCTTCCAGCTCAGCTTCCAGCAGTGTACAGCTTCTCTTAAAGGGCCGGTGTCCTTTCTGCAGTTTACCACTCTCCACCGGTATTATTATTTCTCCGCTCTCAAATTCTACATTTCATCTATATTGCATCGCTCTCAAGCTTTATTTATTATTTAACTGGTTCCAGCCAGTATCCACTCCGTGCCAACACCTGTCTGGTTCTAACCAGTACCCACAGCAGCATTTTATCTACAGCAGTCCAGCTTTCCCTGGAACACCAGCTGGTGCGACCCTGGGCTTTCCTCATTGCTACAGTTGAGCCTGGTAAGGACTTTCCAACTTGCAGATAATAAGAACTGTCTCATACCACCAGAGCTCTGTGGCCCCTGCCACCCTGTAGTACCCAGGAACTGTATTATTATTTCTCTGCTGATTTTTATGTTTCTTTTTACTGCTACTGTGATGCATGGAGTTTGTCATAAATAAATATCATTGACTTTTACTCAAGTTGTCGTGGTCACGCCTTCGGGCGGTTTCTCTTCATGTTACTTTCATGTCCAGGGGTCTGATACAACCTCCCAGGTTCCGGTACATCTCAGCCCCTACAACTGAGGCTGCCTTCCGTCAGCTCAGGCCCTCAGTTGTGACACTACAGTCTTTGCTTCAACCATTGTTCAACCTCCTATAGGTAAAACTTTTTTTTCTCCTCATCTCCGAAAGAAACTTGTAAGTTGGCCACATGCATCTTATTTCTCCGGACATGTTGGAATTCATAAATCTCTAGAATTTATACAACGATCATATTTGTAAGCCCTCCATGAGATCAGATGTATCTTATTTTGTATCTTTCTGCATCAAGTGTTCACAGCATAAAATACCCTGTGAAGCTCCTCTGGGTCCATTGCAGCCTCTTTCTGTTCTCCATTGACCCTGGTCCCATTTGTCCATGGACTTCATTACAGACTTAACAAATTCTCAAGGTTTCACTACTATCTGCGTGATCATTGATAGTTTTTCAAAAATGGCTCATTTTGTTCCCCTTAAGGGTCTTTCCACTCCACCAGAGCTGTCCCAACTCTTCATTTCCACTATTTTTAAATTACATGATCTATGTCCTGAAATCATATTGGATCAGGGGGTTCAATTCATGGCCAAGTTTTGGAGATCTCTCTATGCAGTCCAGGTCAAGTTGAAATTCTCTATGGCATATCATCCCCAGACCATCGGTTAGATGGAAAGAGTGAATGAAGATCTGTAAACTTTCTTGCATCTTCATCTATCTTCATCTCAGGATAATTGGGCAGAACTTCTTCCCTGGGCAGAGTTTGCTCATAATAACTCTTATTATTCCTCGTCCAAAACCAATACCAGTCTTCATTGTCTATGGAATGCATCCCCGAGTTCAAGTATTTCTAAGTCTACCCACGCAAGATCTTCTGGTGGTGGAATCCTCTGTCCAGCGAACGGCTAGTAACTGGAAGCAAGTTCATGCTACTCTTCGCAAATCCTCTAGCCGGTACAAGTTTGGGGATGACAGGATGAGATGAGCAGCACCCAGTTTCAGAGTTGGAGATTCAATGTGGCTGTCTACTCACAATCTGAGACTTTGGGTTCCTTCAATGAAGCTCGCTCCCCGATTTATTGGACCATTCTCTATAGAAAAGATCATTAACCCAGTTGCCTTCAGACTCAAACTTCCTCCATATTGCGAGTTACTAACTCCTTCCATACAGTGCCTTGATAAAGTATTCACTCCTCTTGGCTTTTTACCTATTTTGTAACATTACAACCTGTATTTTTTTTTATCTGAATTTATGTGATGGATATGCACAAAGTAGTCTAAGATGGTAAGTGAAATGAGAAAAATGTATATAAAAATATTTTTTATAAATAAAAATTTTAAAATTGGCATGTAAATATGTATTCACTCCCTTTGCTATGAAGCCCCTCAAAAGTTCTGGTGCAACCAATTACCTTCAGATGTCACATAATTAGTGAAATGAAGTCCACCTGTGTGCATTCTAAGTGTCACATGATCTGTCAGTATAAACACACCTTTTCTGAAAGGCCCCAGAAGCTGCTACAACACTAAACAAGAGGCATCACACCATAAAGACCAAGGAGCTCTCCAAACAAGTCAGGGACAAACTTGTTGAGAAGTACAGTACAAGTCAGGGTTGAGTTATAAAAGAAATCCAATTCTTTGATGATAACCCCGGAGCACCATCAAATCCATCATCTTCAAATGGAAAGAACATGGTTCCACAAGAAACCTACCAAGAGAAGGCCAGCCACCAAAACTCACAGACTGGGCAAGGCGGGCATTAATCAGAGAGGCAGCACAGAGACCAAAGGTAACCCTGAAGGAGCTGCAGAGTTCGACAGCAGAGACTGGTGTAGCTGCGCATGTGGCCACAATAAGCCATACACTCCATAGAGCTGGGCTTTATAGAGGAGTGGCCAGAAAAAAGCCATTACTTAATGTTAAAAATAAGAAGGCACATATAAGTCCAGGGGTGCTGCCGTATAAGTCCAGTGGTACTGCCGTATAAGTACAGTCCAGTGTTACTGCCGTATAAGTCCAGGGGTACTGCTGTATAAGTCCAGTGGTACTGCCGTATAAGTCCACTCCAGTGGTACTGCCATATAAGTCCTGGGGTACTGCTGTATAAGTCCAGGGGTACTGCCGTATAAGTCCAGTCTAGTGTATTACCTCAACTAAGCAATTGACTGTCCAACAGTCCTTTGCGAGGAAGATGAAATATGACAGCAGTCATCCTGTAGCAAAGTGGATAGCTGAGGCCCGGACAGCTATGTCGGTGTTAGACGTGCATCCGGTATCCGCCATTAGTGCAGTGGGATTTAAACAATTGATGGAAGTAGTGTGTCCCCGGTACCAAAACCCATATAGATTCCACTTCACTAGGAAAGCGATTCCTGGACTGTACAGGGACATCAAGAAAAGTATCCTCAGTGTCCTGAAAAATGCGGATGTACCTAGTGTCCACTTAACCACGGACATGTGGACAAGTGGAGCAGGACAAACTAAGGACTACATGACTGTGACAGCCCACTGGGTAGATGTATTGCCTCCTGCAGCAACTTCAGCGGCGGCACCAGTAGCAGCATCTCACAAACGTCAACTAATTCCTAGGTAAGCTACACTGTGTGTCACTGGTTTCTGTAAGAGGCACACCACTGACAACCTCTTAGGGAAACTGAGGGGCATCATCGCACAATGGCTTACCCCACTTACACTCTCCTGGGGATTTGTGATATCGGACAACACCACCAATATTGTGTGTGCATTACATCTTGGCAAATTCCAGCATGTCCCATGTTTTGCACATACAATTAATCTGGTTGTGCAGAATTTTTTGAAAAATGACAGGGGGTTGCAGGAGATGCTGTCGGTGGCCCGAAATATTGCGGGCTACTTTCAGCATTCAGTCACTGCGTGCTGAAGACTGGAGCACCAGTAAACACTCCTGAAACTGCCCTGCCATCACCTGATGCAAGAGGTGGTAACGAGGTTGAATTCAACACTCTATATGCTTCACTGGATGGAGGAGCAGCAAAATGCCATTCAAGCCTATACAGTACCCGTCACGATCAGTCTGAGACCCACATTGACTGGACACTTATTAGCTCCTGCTGGTTTGAGTCAGCATTCATGTCTTTTGCTATACCTTTAAAATTGATATGTTTTGTATCTTAAGAATGCTAAGTGTTTTCCTTGACCTCATCATTTACTTAGTATTTATTCTATGCCTAATTAGTAATATACTTTGGGATTATAGATTTATACATGCGCTGTGATTTAGAAACTTATCCAGAATCCTCAATCTATTTAAGGAACACTATCTTTGTATTTGCAACAACATTACCTCTGTTCCTAGTTCTGTTTTTAAACACAGACTAGTTTTTTTTAACACATTTTACCCCTCACAGAGATTGCATTTTAGCTTGTGCATATGATCAATCCAGCCTCTTTTTTTTGCAGCAATATTACTGGATATATTGTCCTTTTGCATTCTTTACCTAGAAAAATACAATCACTTAAAATACATCTTTTGTACACTTAGCATCAATCCAGAGACTGCAATTTCGTTGTTGTGCCCAGTAACAATCCAGCTGTAATTTTCTATTGGGTGGAGACATTGTATTCTATACCTGACTAATACAAGCATAGAGATCACATTTTGCCTTGTATTTTACAACAATCCAGCATCCTTATGCAGTGGTAATATTACTATTTGGCCTCATTTCGGCAATTGCATTAGACTGTATATTTGTATATATGCATAACTTCGATTAGTCCATCTGGACATATGCTTCTTGTTGATAACCTGAATTACTTTATCAGTACATGTACCTTTGTGTACTCCTCCTCTTTGTTTCTATCTATACTTAATTTCATGGACTCTCACCACTGATTCAGGGTATATCCCTGTCTAACATTGGCAGCAGATCCATCTATTTTCCTCCATTGGCTAATTTCTGTCACTTTGCTTTGATACTATGTAATTCATGAACTCTCATCAGTGATTCCAGAGATTCCAATTACCGTTAACTTTCTCTACTATCATACCACACTGGTAACGCCCGAAGCCGTCCGAACTTGGAAGCTAATCAGTGTTGAGCTGGGTCAGTACTCAAGTGGGGGACCATTGAGCAAGACTCAGTTTAGTAGAGCATGCATTGGTCCTACATGCTCAGTGTCTAACACTGACAGCAGATTCACTCTGCCATCTTATCTCTTTCTGCTTTCTTTTCTATTAATAATTACAATCAATATTGAGGCTTTATATATTATTATTTTGGCACCAATATAGGACAGGGTTTCATTTTGTTATTAGAACGTACCACTTAATATCCAAGTTAATCATTTACTGCATTTAGATCTAACTCCGCCAGCCAGGACATTATTATCATTATCATATCAGCATTTTCGCTAATTGTTTATATTGTTCTTTTTTTATTGTCTTTTCTTTCATTAACCACTAAGTATCTTAATTTTGTGATAATAAAAATTGATTTCAATATTATATCTTATCTTGTTTAGTCTATACATTGTTCAAAGTTAAGAGTGCACCCAAAAAAGAGTCTTCTTTTCTCCCTGTTGTTCTACATCCACCTACTATATAGGCAAAGGAGAGGGAATGCACCTTACTCATGTGCAGTGGAGAATGATTTCCGTCTTGTGCAAGGTTCTCCAACCCTTCGAACTTGTCACACGTGAAGTCAGTTAAGACACTGCCAGCTTGAGTCAGATCATTCCCCTCATCAGTCTTTTGCAGAAGCAGCTGCAGAAATTGAAGGAGGAACTAAGACGGAGCGATTCCACTAAGTTTGTGGACTTGTGGATGAAGCCCTTCATTCGCTTTGCGAGGATTGAAGTGTGGTCAATCTGTTGAAATCAGAGCACTACATTTTGGCCACCGTGCTCGATCCTAGGTTTAAAGTCTGCAAATGTTTAAAGACCTGCTGGTGAGACAATTGTCAACTTAAGTGGAACGTGACCCGTCAACAGCTCCTCCTTCATTTTCTCCCACAACTGGGGCTGCGAGGAAAAGGATAAGATTTTCCGAGCCCACCCACAGTGATGCAGGGCAGTCAGGAGCAAGTGAAGGAGCTGCCAACGATTACTGACATGTCTACTGTCACTGCATATGATTCTGTCGCCATTGAAAGAATGGTGGATTATATGAGTGACAGCATCCAAGTACGAATGTATGTATACTGGCAGGAAAAAGAGGCAATTTTGAGGCCCTTGCACAAACTGGCTTTATTTTACCTAAGTTTCTCCCCCCCCCTCCCCCTTCAATGTGTACTCTGAAAGAGTGTTTAGTGCAGCCAGTAACCTTGTCAGCAATCGGCGTAGGAGGTTACTTCCACAATATGTGGAGAAGATGATGTTCATCAAAATGAATTATAAATTCCTCCAGGAAGACCTTTACCAGCAATTGCCTCCAGAAAGTACACAGGGACTCCGTGAGGAGGAGGAGGAGGAGGATGAACACTCTGAAAGGGGTGAGGAATCGGAGGATGAGGACAACATATTGCCTCTGTAGAGCCAGTTTGTGCAAGGATAGATGAATTGCGTCTTTTTTGGTGGGGGGATTAATTTTTGTAGGGGCACAAGCAAACCAATCATTTCAGCCACAGTCATGTGGCAGACCCTGTCGCTGAAATGATTGGTTTGTTAAAGTGTGCATGTCCTGTTTATACAACATAAGGGTGGGTGGGAGGGCCCAAGGACAATTCCATCTTGCACCTCTTTTGTATTTGCATTATGTGCTGTTTGGGGCCTAGTTTCTAAAACTGCCATCCTGTCTGCCACTGCAGTGCCACTCCTACATGGGCCAGGTGTTTGTGCCACCCACTTGGGTCACTTAGCTTAGTCATCCAGCGACCGCATTGCACCTATTTTTCTTCTTTACATTATGTGCTCTTTGAGGCCTAGTTTTTAAAAGTGCCATCCTGTCTGACACTGCAGTGCTACTCCTAGATGGGCCAGGTGTTTGTGCCACCCACTTGGGTCGCTTAGCTTAGACATCCAGCTACCTCATTGCGCCTCTTATTCTTCTTTGCATTATGTGCTGTTTGGGGCCTAATTTTTAAAACTGCCATCCTGTCTGACACTGCAGTGCCACTCCTAGATGGGCCAGGTGTTTGTGCCGCCCACTTGGGTCGCTTAGCTTATTCATCCAGTGACCTCGGTGCAACCTTTTGGCCTAAAAACAATATTGTGATGTGTGAGGTCTTCAGAATAGACTGGAAATGAGTGGAAATGAATGTTATTGAGGTTAATAATACCGTAGGATCAAAATTACCCCCAAATGCTGTGATTTTAGCTGTTTTTATGTTTTGTTTTTTTAAATCATCCAGATCTAAAACCAAAATCAAAACCCGAAAGGGTGGTTTTGGCAATACCAATCCAGATCCAAAACATGAGCGGGGAACCAGATCCAAATACAAAACATGAAAAGTGCCTGCCGCACATCACTAATCACAAGTGAAAAGAGGTGATAAAAAAAGTAATTTGTAAGATATATGAGCAGAGTGAAGTAGCGAAGAGAGAAAATTAATAAAAAGGTGTTATGCATGGGCAGTATATATTATCTACAGATAACATTGTAGGTAGTAATAAAAACAATTTGTTAAACATTGTAGGATTTGAGAATAACAGGCAAGATTCTAAAGAGTATGAAGCAAAGATAAATAGAGACACAAATTTTATTTAAAAAGGGTGTAACTTATACATTATTATTATTATTATTATTATTATTATTATTATCCTTTATTTATATGGCGCCACAAGGGTACCGCAGCGCCCAATTACAGAGTACAAATGCACATAAAAATAGGAAAACAATGACTTACAGTTGAAGACAATATAGGACAAGTACAGGGCAACTAAGCATAACTACACCAGTAAACATAGAGATAAGTTCCAGGTGGTCAACAAACTGTGGGATCTGGGCAGTTGAGGATTATTAAAGTAAGAAAAGTATAAGCACATGAGGGAAGAGGGCCCTACTCGTGAGAGCTTACATTCTAAGGGGAGGGGTAGACAGACAGGGATGACACAGATGGGGTACATAGAGAGCATGGAACAGAGGGTTATGTTGAGATTTGGCTAGGTTTGGTAAAGAAATGGGTCTTAAGAGCCCGTTTGAAGTTTTGTAGAGAGGTGGAGAGTCTGAGGGGGAGAGGTAAAGAATTCCAGAGAAAGGGAGCAGCACGTGAAAAATCTTGGAGATAGGAGTGGGAGGAAGTAATCAGAAGACAGGAGAGTCGGCGTGCATTAGCAGAGCGAAGAGGACGGGTGGGAGAGTAAAGGGAGATAAGGTAAGAGATGTAGATGGGAGAGGAGTGGGTAAGGGCTTTGTAAGTGAGTGTGAGAAGTTTGAATTGGATTCTGAAAGGGAAGGGAAGCCAGTGGAGGGCCTGTAGGAGAGGGGAGGTAGACGTAGTGCGTTTGGTGAGGAAGATGAGCCGGGCAGCAGCATTGAGGATAGATTGGAGTCATTATATATATAGTCATTATACATTATCATCATCATCAACATCAACATCTGAGTATATTTTGCATAAAGGTTACAGCACCCTGAAGACATATGCATCCTAACAGGGACATATTTTTTGTGTTGCGGTCTGCATGAGCCACATTGGTATGGACATGCTCCTACTGTACATACTCTATTTTTGTATAGGGACTTAGCTAGAGATATTCTTATGTGGGGGTGGTGTGAGTTGAGGAATATCTTTTTTCTGATTTCTAAGATTTCCAACTTAAAACTTGTAAGGCTAAATGCTGCAAAGTTGAATCCCTTTTCCCATAATACCTTACAGGTTACTGATAAATACAGGTACATCACCAGCATTCCTCTTATTTAAACATCATCATTAAAAGCATGTTTTACATTATTTGCAAAAGTTTACTCCACTCACAAACATACTGGGGCTGTTGCAGAGTAGTTACTTTGTCTGGATGCACAGGTTATTTTGAAACACAGAATGGTAGCTGCTCAATCAATGTATTGGCCTATTATAGGTACCACAGTAAGGTGTATCTGCCTATGTGGTCCTACACTACATAAGTATAGAACCTCTTTGGGTTATACATTTATATATGTTTAAATTGAGAGCCACCTCACCTGGAGGCACCCCAGGATGTTCCAATATGACACTATATGGATCAGCATAGCCATTACTGATACCATACATGCCTTTCAGAATAGTGATACACAGAATGGTAGTTGATTAATCAATTTAATTTATTGGGCCAGGAAAGGAGCATGTAAGAGAGGGGTTAATCTAATCAAGAAAGAAACAAAACAAATTATCCCAGCACACTGCAATAGACCAGCAAAAGAGTTTTACGTCCTACTGTACATTATAATAGAAATGCAGAGATCTCGGTTACATACATTTGCAAACATATGGTACAGTGAGCCACCAGCTATGACAAGGTGTCTCTGCTCTGGTGGTCCTACACTATATGATAATAGCACCAGTTTGGGTCATTCATTTATGTTCTTGTAACTTGAGAGCCAACTCACCTGGAGGCTCCAATATGGCAATACAAGGATCAGCATACCCTCCAGCTACTGATCCCATGCCTCTCAGAAAAGAGATACACAAAATGGTAGTTGCTCAACCATTGTATTTTCCCAACATAGGTACATGTGAGGAAGGGATAATCTAGACAAAAACCAGTGAGGTTATGCAAACAAACACAGTTCCACTGAACTTGGCTGGTGAAAATAAACAAATTCTCTCTTGTTGCCTTTTTGTTTTGAGACTGTTTTGCCATAAGATGAACATTTACATTTTCCCAACTACCAGCATGAACTCAAATTTGACAACTCCTGAACTTGCTCAAAGCATATGCAGTTGCAACTGGAAGCGATGTCGGAATCTGCATGCGTATGGAATCAAGATTTTTTTTTTGTATGCAGCACAACAATATGTATCTTATGTAAAAAAAAAAAAATGATGTTAAAGTCAACTTCTAGTCCTAAATTTCCAGGTTTCTTCATCTGCAGTACTGAGGTAAGAAGTGCAGTGTCAGGCTATAAGATTAACATTGGTGGTCATTCCGAGTTGATCGCAACCAGCAACTTTTTGCTGCTGCTGCGATCAACTAGTCCACTCTTATGGGGGAGTGTATTTTAGCTTAGCACGGCTGCGATCGCTTGTGCAGCCCTGCTAAGCTAAAAAAATTTCAAGCAAATGTAGACTAGCCCTGCACATACTTATCCTGTGTGACAATCTCTGCGATGCTGGGGCCGGTTTTGACGTCAGACATCCACCATCCGTTCTGCTGGACACGCCTGCGTTTTCTGCTCCATGACCCGAAAACGGCCGCCAACAGACCGGATCCGCCCAGGTCCGCCTTCTTTCTGTCACTCTTCTTTGCGGTCAGCTCTGCGACCGCTTCCTTCGTAGGACGCGTCATAACTTGGTGACCCCTGTCGCCGGGCAACGTCGCACACGCGCACTGCAGCCGCTGCGCATGCGCATTCCAGACCCTTTTGCACCGCTGCGTGCGAATGGGTCGGAATGACCCCCATTGTTTCTTGTTCTCCTCAGATGTTATTAAATGTTTGTGCAACTGTGAACTGATTTTCATTGTAAATTAAAATAAAATAAAAACAAACTAAATGCATTTTATGCTAAAAATGCATTTAAAAAAATTTAAGCTAATATGCTGATGTTTCCGATACACATCACAAGCATACTTTATGTGCCCAGTTTTCACCAAGCATACATTGCATACTGTAGGTAGACTAATGAGTATGTTTTTAACTATTTGTGCTGCTTGTGAAATATGTACAGTATTGTTATTTATACATAACTATAACTTAAAAAAACTCTGCTCAGATACAACATAAACAATTATGTCCTTTTTATGAAAAATAATACACAAAAGCATAATGAACCTTTTTCATATTCAAATGTAACACAATTTGCAGCTGTTTGTGCTGCAAGTATTTTTTGTTAGTGTGCAGGCACATCTTTTCACAGTACATGTGCACAGGGATTCAGTATGATATCCCAATGGACCGGATGCCGGCACTCAGAATATCGGCAGCGGCATCCTGATCATAAGGATCCTGAGAGCCTCCTGTAAAGTACCCTAACCCTCCCCCGTCCCCTACCCTTAACATCCCTTGCGGATGCCTAAACCTAACCCTTCCTGGGGGTGCCTAACCTTAACCCTCTCTTCCCCGCTGCCTAAACCTAACCCTCCCACTTGGTACCTAACCCTAACCTCCCCTTCTAAGTGCCTAAACCTAACCCTCCCTCCCTAGCATCTAACCATACTTTTCCCATCCCTGCACCCTAAACCTAACCCCTCTTGTCATGCCCAAACCTAACAACCCCCCCCCCCCCCCTGCATGGCAAGACGCCAGTGCATCCTGCTGGAAGAATGATCTGGGTTCTGGCTGTTGGTATTTTCATGCCATAGCCTGACTCGAGCACCATCGGTATTTAGACGCTGGGCTTCTGGCATCCTTCAGGGTTCCAGCATCGGTGTATTGACCACCAGGATTCTATCCTTCTGAATGTTAACTGCTTCCTGAGCACAGTACAGAAGTGTTATTGTGTACTACTAGTTAGCTGAGACAGGTGTTGGAAATGTACTTGCAGATATGTGGTGTAGAGATGCAGATGAGGTCAAAGTATAGTAAGGGGTGGTGTGGTTGTGCAGTCATGATTTGTGACTAAAATGGTGCACAAAAAGTCTGACTTTTAGATGCACATTGATGATGATGACTGCATCTGATTGATTGCATAAGATGAAAACACATCCATGTATGCTCAATCAGTGGTTCTCAACCTCGATCTTCAAGTACCCCCAACAGTTTATGTTTTCCAGGTCACCTAGCAGGTGCACAGGTGTATTCATTACTCACTGATACATTATAAAAGACCCACAGGTGGAGCAAATAATTTTACTTGCAATCCTGTGAGGAGACCTGGAAAACATGTACTGTTGGGGGTACTTGAGGACAGCAGTTGAGAACCACTGTGCTAAATTACTAAAACTGCTGCAATATTTTTTTAAAGTCACTTTACACTGCAGTACATTCCATAGTTAGTTCTGGAATGCTAGCCTGCACCCATATTATGGAATGTCATGAATAAAAAAAAAAAAGAATTCATACAGTATTGGCATCTGCTTCTCTTAGCATTTTAGATGCTCCAATCATGTTGGGTTCTGTACTATACACTGTGCACTGTTTACTTTGTGTACTGTCATTTTTAGCATGTCCAGTTCTCACAGTAAAACCTGTCATGGTTCTAGTCATGGTCCAGCCGCATGAGACCCATGTAAGTGAAGTATAGGGCCACAGCTAAAGCCTTGCAAATATGACTGACTCCGAATAGATTGCAAGAATGTGATTGTCGCTTAGACACTCAATGCTACATTATTTGTGTCTTCTTCTGAATATGACTCAATATGTGCCTCAACAATGAAGAAAACACCTGTCAACATCAGTGATAAATTTGCCTAAAGACAAAACAGGTGTGCTGGCTGTCATCGTCATCATTATTTATTTATTATTATTATTTATTAACAGTGTCTTATATAGCGCAGCATATTCCGTTGCATTGTACAATAATTTGATATTGGCACCTGCCACTGACCACCTGCAAGTAATGTGGTCTTTCATAGATAAAGTCCAGTAAGGATATGTTTTCCCAGTGTGCATCTGTTTGCAATTGTGAAAACATATCCTTACTGTACTTTATCTACAGTATGTTAGATTGAGTCTGTCGGGATCAGTACTAAATGCCGCCGGCCAGAATCCCGACGGTTGAAATACCGACGCCGGAATCCCGACCACACAATCCCGACATGGGTGGCGAGCGGAACGCAGCCCCTTGCGGGCTCGCTTTGCTTGCCACGCTGCGGACACGGTGCCTCGCTACGCTTGGCACACTATTATATTCTCCCTCTATGGGTGTCGTGGACACCCACGGAGGGAGAATATGTCGGGATTGTGGTGGTCGGGATTCCGGCGTCTGTATTTCGACTGCCGGGATTCCGGCCGGCGGCATCTTGACCGCATCCCAGTCTGCCTTCTTTGACAGTGCCTGTCCAGGAAAAGGCAAAATATAATTGACAAAATCATTCAACTCAACAAAGGCCCGTAGGAAATTAATGCAGATGCATTATGGCATGCATAATTTCATGCAAAATATGATACGTAAACTGGTGCATTACTCACTATACATCAGTCTCTAAATAAGGATACCACCACCATTTCTGCCGCCCTAGAGTGACTGTTAAGAAAGATTAAGGTTAATTTAGAAACAAAGCTGCATCTGAGCCAATTGTCCAACTGATCAAAAGGAATACAATTGCTCATTGTCAAGATTGATGAGAATCAGGCTAGAATGCTGTCTTAAATTCTGTCTCGCTGTTCAATAATTTATCATCAGTAATAACAATTGTTGACAAGTTGCAGCTAAATACACGTATTGAAAATACCTGCACTGAGATGAGGTTCAGTTCTAAGCATGTATAATGAAGTTCAGATATAGTGTATCACAGTTTTGGTTCATAGAGAGAATGGGGAGGGGCGTCTACCCTCTTTTAGATCAGTTGAGACTCAGATCACTTAAATGCAGCACAGGAAAGTAAAGACCAAAGATAAAGATATTTAAAAAAGTAAGCAATCAAAAAAGTTTTACAGGCATTGCCAAATCAGACTGTCAGTTAACATAATGGTTACAGTCTTATCAACTGAAATAGATAATTTTATGAATGTTGCAAGTGTAAATTCCTTTGTGCATCGATGCTCAAATTTGCTTTTCATAAATAATATACTCATTCTTGGCAGCATCATAAGATTAAATCCCATTTTTAGCTTTGTATTACTTTGCACAAATTTGAAAAATAAGTACAATGTATAAATACTGTAGATGCACAGTTTCCACTGCTACATAGTATTTATTGAGTTACTGTAAGAAGAATCAGGAAACTTTTGTGTGATCTAAATTGAGATATGTCTTTTCTATGTTGTGATGCAATAGATTAGCATAGCAATACAATTCGGTGTTGAACCCAAGACCATTTTGCATTTGAATCTTGCTATTTGTTTCATACTCAGTAACAGTGAACATGATCAATGGGTGATTCCGAGTTGTATTTCCCTTAGTCCCTTCTCCTTTTGTTGCTGAATGTGTTTGTCTTGGTGGAAATGGGGCATTATTTTTTCATGCAAATTTGCAGTACAGTAATGCTGGATACAAATATATTTGCTGCATGACATATTGTCCATCCTATCGAACGGATAATATATTGTCAGCAGATCCGTTGGTGTGTACATATGACATGTCTGTGAATTATGTAATTCACAGACATATTGCATCGGCCCTGCAGCACATAGCAGATATATTGTCACATCTGGCTGTGTACACTTGCTGCAGGGACTGCAGGTGACTAACATCTCAACAGGGTGAGCAAATTCAATTACCTGCACAGTTGTGCTGTCAGCACAGACACATCTAGCGGACGGTCAGTAAGTTTGTATGCTTACCAGAATTGTCCATCTGGTCAGTGGTTATGAGTCTTTTTGTATCAGGAGCTGAGTCTTTTGTGACTACAAAAGGACATGTGCTAATACATGTGGTAATTATGATGATTGTGGTGAGGATGCTGAAATACTCACCTCTTATTACTTACTCACTTGCAAGGCTTCAGAATCATCTCTCAAGCTGATAACAGTTGCTCATCGCTCATGCTTTTATAAAATGTCTATTGTAGACTATTCTTCACTCACACGCATATTCAAACATACTCTAAAGAAATAACTGACACCGACCACCAGAATAAAGTTTTGCCAATGAAAATGTCAGCTTTTATTATTAAACAAATGGTATGGTGGCAAAGAGGGATGGCCTATTTAAATCAAGTCCCTATTTATTCTAGATGTAACCCTTTTAATTGTGGCTGACCCAAACACAAGAAGAGGCAAGGGCCCAACTTCAGCCTGGCCTCCATTGCATCACATGGGGGCTTTAAGGGCCCAATTTCAGCCCAGCCCCATCACCTCACAAGGAGGCCTCTAAGGGCCCAATTTCAGCCCAGCCCCCATCACATCACAAGGGGCCATAAGGGGCCATTTGCCACCCCTTGTGTTGATTAATCTTTACCGAGGATACCGTGGCCAACTCTCCACTCAAGGTATTCCCCAACTCCAAACCAAAAAGGTGCGCAGGTGTGTACCAACTCCACCGGAGACCAAAACCCACCTGGTCCGATGGTACTCCGGCCCTGTAATGTATCAAACTCCACCACCTTCTCATCTCTTGAGCACCTATAAAAACTCTTTCAACTACAGCCACAATTTCAGGCTGTCCCAACCTGCCACAGTTTCAACGAAACCACTCCACCATACCTCAACCTTAAAAACACTCATCTTACTTCTCCTAAAACTCCTACCTGCTTAATAAAATTCCCGACTACAGACTGATGACAACAGGTCCTCCAGAAAGATTTTCATACCCATCAAATTTAAATGAACACCGTCGGCCATGTAAAGTTGAGGGGCAGAAAACGGAATGGAGGGATGCGGGACCACAAACCCCCAATTCTCACTCACAGCCTGGCCCACCACAAAATTGATCTGGCGCTGGACCAACTCTATGGCAGCCGCTCTGTCCGCACCTCTCCACACCAACCGTGGAATGATGTCAGACCATCCCACGCTCAGGAAAGATAACCTGTTTTGTAAGCTAAGTCCCTAACCATGGTTTTCTGAAGGTCAAGACCCAACCTTTTGGTCAAGTCTCATTTCCCCTGGCATGGAACACCACTCTCAATGGGCATCCCGACCTCTCCATCTGTTGCCAAAATAGGGGCATAACTTGCTCCCAGCGTAGGCCCCTCACACCGATCCACCTAATCAGTTTAGCTTCAGGGGACTGAAGGCACTCCACACAAGACCTTTC
Source organism: Pseudophryne corroboree (assembly GCF_028390025.1). Lineage (NCBI taxonomy): Eukaryota > Metazoa > Chordata > Amphibia > Anura > Myobatrachidae > Pseudophryne > Pseudophryne corroboree. The sequence goes on along the minus strand of NC_086448.1, from coordinate 478,201,461 downwards.
ACCGTGATAAACATATGAGTGCCCCACAATCCATATCGGACACTCGTCCAAACGCCAATCTGAAAATACAAAAACAATATTCACAGAACATTCAAATAAAATGATCTAGAAACAACCTTATTTTTAATACAAAAAGTCACTAAAACTATTTCCATTATAACCTTTCTAATGTGGTTTTTTTTATCATTAAGCTATTTTAATTTGGACTCTAAGGTGATTCATTTGAAAGTGCAGGGTGGTTGGGGGGAGGGTATGAAGAATCAGACTTGACGAGAGGCAAAAAATACACCTACCGAGCGGGTGTGAACCCCATGGCTTAAGGCACTTGACAGGATAAAAAAATTGCTCAAGACCCCCAAATATGGCAAGTGGCTGAGACCTCAAGTCTGATTTTGATCCACCAGGTCAAAACCTGATATATTTTCGATCAGACTTCCACCTCCTAAGAGCTCTAATTTGCCTGCTCGAACAGCCCTCAATGGCTGCTGCTGTCGCCGCACCTATACGAAAATAATGTGCACCGTATTTTGATACTGGTAAACCCATTGTGAAAATGCAACGTTCCATCACCCATCTAAATTGGAATTGAGTAACCGGCATACCATACATATGCTGCAACCATGGACCAGGAATATCAGCCCTTGCTTTCAAATATACCTTTGCCAGAGACACCGGGCAAATCTCAATATTTTCAACACATCTCAGAACCACCCAACACCCTTTACTTAATTGATCGGTTTTGGAACGTTGCACTTTGCACCATAAGCATCCTTCTTCCAGTGACACATGCTCACGAAGCATAGGTGATATCGTTGTTTTTGAAGAGGCCACCAATTCACTGACTCTAAAAGCCCCCAAAAAGGCCATCACGAAACACAATTTAAATTTGAGTGCTTCATAGTCAGACGCACAGACCTTATGCAACACGACCGCCATGCGCCGCAACATTAAAAGGGTTATTGGCCTTCGTGCATCCTGTACAGGGGGCATTACTCGCGCCCACCCTTAAAGTATTCTCACTAAAAAGAAAGATTTAGTGAAATCATGCCGGCCTTCCAGTCTCAAGAAGTAAGATAGAGCAGACAGTAAACGTGTTACAAATCCTCTTGACCTGACTGCACTAAAACATTCCCAAACATAGTTCAATAACATGGTATAATCATTCTTACCTTGGTCTTGATGTAAGTGGACATATCTCTCCCACTCTCTCATTGCAGTTCTGTACCCCCGAAGGGTGTAAGGTGCCAAGGATCTTAGAGCTAAGCCCTCCAATCCGGGCGTATCACCTGCCAGGCATAAGACGGGCAAGGGTCACCAGATACATTCGCATCCGGCACTAGCACCCTGAACCTGAGCCACTCAAAACGTGAAAGCGTATCTGCCACGCCACTTTCAATGCCTGGAACATGCTTAGCGCAAAAATTTATATTCGATTGAAGGCTACGTAGGACAATCTGACCCAACAATCGCAACACAGGAAGACCAGTAGCTTTTTGTCTATTTATTGCATGTACTACTCCCAAATTATCACACCAAAAAACTACTGAAACATTGGCCTATACATCATGCCATAACTCCAGTGCTACCATGATTGGGAACAATTCTAATAATAACAGATTCCCAGTAAGGCCCTCATCAAATCATGCTTTAGGCCATGGGGAAGCACACCACCTACCCTCCATATATGTTCCAAAACCCACAGAACCAGCTGCATCTGTGAATAATTGCAACTTAACATTGAATCTGGGTTCAGACTGCCAAATGCGAACACCATTAAAATTTGACAAAAACTCCTCCCAAATATGTAAATCCCTATGAATTTCTTTGGATAATCTTATAAAATAACCAGTTTTTTTAACATCCATTGGAATCACTCTGCAAGCAAAACTGAGAGACCCCAATAATGATTGAGCTTGTTTTAACGACACCTTGCCATTGGTCAATGCCACGATTATCTCCTCCTTCAGTTTAGCTATCTTTTCAATGGGCAAACAGCAGCAGCCCTCAATAGTATGAATTTCAATACCCAAGAAGGTCAACACCAATATAGGACCCACCGTCTTTTCCTCAGCTACTGGAATCCCAAATTCATTAAACAATGACAAAGCATTTGATAAAATATTACCACAAATATCAGACTCAGCGGGACCCATGAACAAAAAATCCATCTAAATAATGAACAATTCCAGACTTACCTAAATATTCTGAAATGCACCAATGTAAGAAGCTACTAAACTAAACTACTAAACTTTTCAAAAAAGATATAGAACAACCCATTGGAAGACATCTATCAACATAGAAACCATCATTCAGGCGGAAACCCAAATAACAAAAAAATTCTGTATCAATGGGCAATAGTCGAAAAGCCAACTCTACATCGATTTTACTCATCAACGCTCCTTTATCAAATGATCTAATCTTTGCCAATGCATCCTCAAAAGATTGATAAATTACCATGGACAAAGACTTGGGAATTGCATCATTAACTGAAGTACCTTTGGACAGGATAAATGTTGAATTAATCTAATCTTACCCGGGGTCTTTTTTGGAACAACACCCACAGGGGACAAAATTAAATTCAGAACGGGAGGATAACTGAAAGGCCTCCTTATCAACTTTTTCTTTCAAAATTATCGGAAACTGCTCAGCCGAGCGCAAATTTCGAACAGAACCACAATTTACCAGGCCCTTAATAGGCAATGGGAAACCCCTGGAAAAACCCAACCTTAGCAAATCAGCATCCTCTCTATTTGGATAATAACCTAACCAATAAGATAATTTATCCAATCTCACAGGAGTAGGGGCCCTACTTAGCATTGGCAACTGCTGGGGCGCGGTTCTGCTGTCTGTGAAAACCTCCTCTACCACCTGAAGGCTGCGAGCAGTCTCTAATGGGATGTGATCCCCCACAGCGGATACAAACATGCCGAAAAGGACACCTAGACCCTAGCGTGCATTGACTATTATTAAACGCATAGCACCTGCCTTGGCTGTTCTTATCTGGCATCCATCTATTACTGCTACTACCATGATTTTCACCAATAACCTCTGAACCACTTTTCAGTGGTTTTGTAACATCTACAAAAATCTCCACATCTGTTTTACCAAAATCTATAACTGCTTTGACATTCTGTTTCCTGCAAAACTCCTCATCATAAGACCTCCAGGCTGTCCCACGCCCTGATCTCACCAATTTGTGTAACAAATACATATATTTAATTATGTTCATGTGCTCTTGAGGTCTAGTCTCTAAATAGCAAGCTGCAAAGATCAGCATGCCTTTTTGCCAGAATAAGATTTATACGCCTCCTCCCCTTTACCCGATTTCTTTCTGCCCGCAGCTAATGCCCTCTTTGCTTAGCTAGTTAACGCAAACATGTTAACAAATCTGCACTCTCGTATACGATCCCTAATTCTGGGCAGTACTCCTCTCAAGACAGCATTATTAGCGCATTGCAAAGAGTCCTCAAGACCCTCCTCCGAGGACATACTAGAACTACTGTGTCTGTGCCTTCTTTTGTGTCTTTTCTTGCAAACACTGCAACTGCTGTCAACTGAATCTGAGAACTCAAAGGAAGATGTGGATGAACCCCTATTGCCTGAGCTGGCTACTGCACCCTCCTGACCCGCTATAGGGTGAACATTAGACTCACCATAATGACCTCCCTCGTCCAGAGCGTTTTCAACCACAGCCGCCGACTCCCCTGAATCCTCCTTTAATTCAGGGACAATCAAGGATTCTGCCGGAGAAATGCTAGGAGAAACATCCACCAGACACTCATTAATTATTTTATTACCCCCTCTTTTTCTGCATGTCCTGGCGCGTGAAACAGCGGCCGTTGATTCACTTACACTATCCTAATTCAACCTGGAGGAATTTTGCTCCCTCAAAACTCTCCCCTCAGCATGACCTGCAGTAAGCACAGGGACCAGTGCTGATATTACTGAAGTGCATATAGACGCAACTTCAGACGAGTTCCAGCCAGCACCTTCTCGCCCAAAACGCACAGCGTCTGCATATGACCGCCCAGCAACTGTGCACCTGTTTATCTCAGATGCTACTTTTCTGCCCCTGATATTCAAGTTAGCAAGCATTCCCCGCTGCCCACCAGCAGCCACGGACCCCCGCAGGCCCACGGGGCGACCGCGGCACACCTCCGGCACATGCACTCCTTTGGTAACTCCTCTTGATTATACCGCTCTCCGCATCACCCTGCTCCGTGACTCCACCATAGCACCCACGCTCCGAGACATCGCACCCTCAGTATGTAATTCCAAAGGATTAATTCCCACAGCACAAATTGCACCACCAGCGCGTGACACAGACAAGCTGTTCACCCGGCCTCTGCGTGACGCAGCTTCACCCACCACAGCCCTCTCAGGTGGTCAAGCCCGACCCCTGGCGGCGGAAAACCCACATTAAATATGACTTGTCGCCTTCCTATTCTGAAATAAGCTGTCCCCTACCTGACACTTACTCAGCAGCATCCCTTTCACCGCTTTCAATAAAATGGATAGAGGGACCCGCAGCACGACTGGGCCTTGGCATGTTAAAGGATAGAATAGATAGATAAAGAAAGATTTAGAGAAAAAAGGGGGTGAGAAGATTATAGAGTAGTAAAGATTGAAAGGAACTGAGAAGAAAATACCACAAAATCACAATTATACACAGTTAAGTACAACACAAACACAGAGCACTTCACTGTTCAATTTTTCCTGAGGAAAAGAGGGAGAACCTAATCAGTCCTCTCCTCATAAGGGCTAAGCCCCTCCCATCACCAGATTCCTCAGCAATCTCATAGGTCCAGCAGTTACCATGGACACCTCCACCTGTCCTTGCTGCTTCATTCAGCCTACTACTCAGAATTTTATGTCACAATGGACATATGAAATGTCCTTCGTTCTCTTTACATGATAAAGCAGACAATTGTTGTGGTGGGTTTTCTCTTTTTACCCATTTTTTTGCAGTAAGACTTGTTTTGTTGAGGTACAGTATATATTTTTTTATTACAATGAATACATGTCCAGCTAGCACCAGCAAATATCTATAGCTTATGACATTGATTCTACAATTTTGGGTGGCACAGTGGCATAATGATTAGAAATTGCTGCCTCACGGCACTGAGGTCATGGATACTACTCCAATAAAGGGGGCTATAACTGTGTTGAGTTTTTATGTTCTCATATACAGTATGGTTAGATTTCCTTGAATTTTTTTCGATTCCCTTCTCATATATTTTGTGCTGTCTAAAAGTAACATGCTAGGATTATGACAAGTAATATTTTTTGGCTGATAATATCAGCCATGACAACCATTTGAATATTTCTTTGGTTACTCACATGTATTCCAATGATGACTTATTTTGTTTTTAATGCTTTAGCTAATGTTATGATAATAATTAATGCTTATTTCTCTTTTGAATCATTATTTTCTTATTTTTCAAACATGAAAAACATTGCCGCAGAACTTGCGTTCTATTCTGTACATCATCAAACAACTACTTCCCAAGGAGCATGTTTATAGGCCATGTGCATTTTCTTTGTGATGACAATCATAGAGCTGATCTGCCACATTCAAATACCATCTCATATCATTAAAGACTATTTTCAGACTGTGCAGAATGACCTAAAGCCTGATTGACATGCATATAGCAGTAACATAGCTGGTTAAATTGTACTTACTGTATGTGTTATATTTCTTTGCATCTGAATCATTCCAGACCACTTTGCCAATGCTGTCTAGTACTCAAATATAGGATGTTTTTTAGTAAAGAACTAATTCAACCAGGAACGCTTATAAAATAAATAAAACATACATTTATTTTCAACACATGATAACGTAACACAATTATAAGGCAGTTTAAAGGCAGTATACTGCAGACTTTAAAACAATATGCTATAAAAGTTATAAAGTTATGACAGGGTTGAGGTCTACTCAGTTAGCTATGCTGGTAATCATCCAGGGTAAAAGTTATTATGTAGCAACAGAATATGTTCCAGATTTGAAACAATATAACACATGTGCAATGCTGACCCTATATGAAAGGGCTGTAGCAGCCAGGTATCGTTCCGAAACTGAAGGATTGTGACACATAAACTGTGTAACCCTATATGAAAGGGTTAAATCTCATCCACTGTTCGTTATGTAGTAGGCATCCGTCAATTTATATTGCAGACATAAGACTCACTCAGCTGATTGTAGTCCCTTCAATAGTGGGGCAGCGTGCTGCGGGGAGTCCACAGTGTTAATGGCGTTATTCCGTGGCGGCAGTAGGATCAGAAGCAATGATCCCAGTGCGGCAGGCAGCAGGGGGAGATCGTAACAAGATGTGAAGTTGGTCACCTCTATAGTTTATTATAGTAATTAAGTAAAAAATAGGACAGCACAGAGAAGGAACGCAGACTTAGGGGTCTATTCATGAAGCAGAGAAAAGCCCTGTTTTGCGGTAAACAGGGCTTTTCTCTACCTACTGCAATTCACAGAGCGGGTTACCGTGGAGAAGTCTCTGACTTCTCCAGCGGTACCCCCGCTCCGTGCCTGAATCGCATCACCATACCTTTGTATGGTGAGTGCGATTCGTGAAGGTGCGGAAAGCTCTGCTTTCCGCTTCTCCATGGAGTTCAGGTTCGCCATCTCAGGACGGCGTAACCTGAACTGTGGTGCGGAGACAGCAGGGAAGCTCAATGCTTCTCTGCTCTCTGCTCGGCACTCGCGCTGGCTCCGCCACCGACCTCCCAGCAACCACTGCAGCCTGCCAGGAGGTCAACAAGCTGTGCATGCGCAAAGGGATCCGCCGCTGGACTCCACGCATCGCAGGGAGAGACCGCTGGAGATCACCTCACCGCAGGAGCCCCAGACACCGCAGCGCATTGTCGGAAGGGTGAGTATACATGAATTGCTACTTATTACAGCTATACATCGCATCGAAGCGATGCGATGTATAGTGATAAGTAGCAATTCTGTTTTTGTTTTCTTAGTGAATAGACCCCTTTATCTTTAACCATGAGAGCGGAAACACATATAATTAATTATTTGGTTCTGTTTAAAACAGACAAGCTGTGGTGGCTCAATCTGCAGGACGTAGGGCTATGATACACAGGGTCACGGGTTCAAACCCCAGCTGGACAGCATAGTTCTCACTATTATAATTCATCTAATTTTTTAATTATTATTATTCTTTATTTCGATTATTATTTATATTTTCACTGCCATGGCTATATATATAGAAACTTCCATATCACAATATACAGCAAAAAAGGAAAAAATATATTCACAGATTAACATTAGAAGTGAGAGTATGGAATGCATAGTACAATGAAGGATTATACGTTGTGTAGCTAGATACCTTAAAGTGATAGAGCGTAATAATAATAGAGTGGTGGAATATACTTTGTATCGCTAGATATTTTAGAATGATGAGATATAGTGAATCTGATTTGTCTTCAAAATCACAATATCTCTAAATACAAAGATATACTATAATAAATCATTTATTTAAACCGAGAGACATTTTTTAAAAACATTTTTAATTCGACAGAACTAGCATTTATATTCTACAACACAGTGAATATTATGGAGCCACTTATCATAGGGGCATATGATTAATTTGACCCTGGGCAGGATCTTGTACTCAAATAGATGCTACAGTGTTCCTATTGTGCATCAACCATTGTATGGCTCTGCCAGTAAACCCCTTTTGTCAATAAGTAGCAATAAAATGTTTAGGGGAAAAAAACTGTAAATAGTATTCATATAGATCTGGTACTGCCTAAAAAAACAATCATACATTTTTCTAAATCTGAATCTTTTTCATTCTATTAATGTCTTGCCATCGGGCCGATGTTTGCTGTCTGTACATGCATCCAAGTCGCACTGCGTATGTGTCACAATGTTTAGGGATCAAACACCAAAATTACAAAAGAATCATGTTTGAAAGAATTGTTTTTAGTTGTGTTTAATAGTGTGCATGCTCAGCTATGTGTTGCCCAGAAGTATAAAGTCCTGTCTGTGATCAGCATGTTTGGAGAAGCCTGCTCAGATCTCTGTGATCTGTGCAGTGCTACTTTGTGTGTAAAAGTAAATAAACAGTTAAAAAAATCAGAGAAAAAAGGCAGAGAAGGCTCTTTGCGCTGTCCCTGGTTACAAAAATAAAGGGATCAAAATGCATAGGAGTCCCCAATTTTTAATGAACCAGTACTGGGCTCTTAAATTCAGTCCTGGTTTTAAAAATATGGGGAATAAAATAAGTAGGGGTCGCCGTCCCCCCCCCTCTATTTTTAGAACCATCACCAGGCTCCACTAGCAGGGTGGTAACGACACAGACAGGGGACACACTTGATGGACTCTGGTCAAAGCATTATTTATTACCTCCTTAAGCAGTTATCCCACTCCAGGAATTCCTGGGGAAGTAGAGACCCTCCAATACAGAGGTCCCCTTTCTCTATTGTAACCTAAGGCCTCGTCTGAAGCCTGGGGATATCCCATGCACCCCTTGCTTTTGGGTGCGAGTTTGAGAGTGGGGACTTGTAAAAATTAAGTAACATTGGCCAAGATTTATCAAGCCTTGGAGAGAGATACATTGCACAGTAATGTACCATCCAAACAGCTCCTGTAGTTTTTCAAACACAGCCTGTAACATGGCAGTTGGGAGCTCATTGGCTGGTACTTTATCACTGTGCAATATTTCACTCTCTAAAGCCCTGTACACACGGGGAAATATGTGTGCTGAGCGAGGGGGACGGAGGGGGGGGGGGCGCTCATTTCACCCAGCAGCGACCTGCTAGTTTGTGCCTGCACCGGCGATAGCGTCATGTGGGACCGCACATCGCTATCACTCTGGGGCATATTCACAGAGAGATCCTTGCATATGTTCTAAGCAATCTAGTCAGATTGCTTAGAATTTAAGCACTGATCTCTCCGTGTGTACCCCCTAATTCTTGATAAACCTGCCATTGTCTTTTCAGGAGGACTACAGATCCCAGAAAGTCTCCCCCTACATGGAGAACCACAGTAGCAGCAAGTGGGGCATTAACGGCCCACTGGTACCTATAATCCCCTTGTAAAAGAAAGATTTAAATAAACATAGTACTCAAACACCATAAAAGGTAAAATTTTAATACATACGCTCACGCTCACACTCACACTACAGTATATTCCTCTTTCACATTTCCCCAGTTGGCGCCCATAAAAAAAAACAACCCAGAAAGCCCTGATACATGTTGCGCTATATGTACATGCTGTGCATACAGTGTGGCTCGAGTTCTGTCGCTTGTATGGCTGCCGGCCAATCAGCAGCCACTACCATAGTAACAGGCCATTGATTGGCTATGGGTGGCCTGTCTGTTAGCCGATCAGTGGCCTTGGTTTTAAAAACTGAGAAGATCTGTGCAGACTTCTCAAAACACACTGCTCACTGTTTGCAAAGTGCATTTTGCCCTGAGTTTGCTCAGTGTTTTTAAACATGTTTCTTAGAAAATTTCTGTGTTGCATTCTTTTCTATTGATAGTAGGTACTTGTGAGTTTGTCTGATGGTGTATTGATTCCTGTCTGCAGATTTGTTCGTTTTACAATTCAAATCATGATTTTACTCCCATGTTTGCCATTAGTAAATCTCAGAGTTTGAAAAAAAGGCTAAGTGCCCAAGTACGCAAACTCGGGCAAATGTATATCTTACATTAACCCCTGAGAGTGAATTTAGGGGGTAATTCTGAGTTGATCGCAGCAGGAATTTTGTTAGCAGTTGGGCAAAACCATGTGCACTGCAGGGGAGGCAGATATAACATGTGCAGAGAGAGTTAGATTTGGGTATGGTGTGTTCAATCTGCAATCTAAATTGCAGTATAAAAATAAAGCAGCCAGTATTTACCCTGCACAGAAACAAAATAACCCACCCAAATCTAACTCTTTCTGCACATGTTATATCTGCCTCCCCTGCAGTGCACATGGTTTTGCCCAACTGCTAACAAAGTTCCTGCTGCGATCAACTCGGAATTACCCCCTTACTGTGGTCATTCCTGGGAGGTAACAGGGGTGTGGAAAGCCAGATGTGAAAGTGGTTGCATCTAAAGTAGCAGAACAATTCACACGGGATGCAATGTAATGATGGAGAAACTGCCATAAGGCTGGTGCACGTTTTGATGGTATGACCAATGGTGCACTGCTGCAAGTAAATGTCTCACGTAGAACAGAATCAGTCATGGCATTAGCATAAAGAAACAGATGCAGCTGCAGCAAAAGACTCAAAATTAGCCCTTATATCTAATGTATTTCTCCTCCTTGTTGGCATATTTCCAGAGTGTGCTCCTGACTCCTACTGGTCATTATTAGACAATTGCTCATATTGCAGAAGTTACAACAGAAGCACGGCGATCATGTATGGTAATTAGGTAATATTGTTTTTTTTATTTATAAACAACATTAATGCCCTTTTTAATTTAAGTACAGTACTAAGGGACATGCAGAAAATTAGTTACCCTAATATGTCATGTATTTTAAACTCATTTTCACAATGCAGATCCTTTTAAGGATCAAGTATTTTTTTAATATATTGTATGTACTGTATTGTACAACTGTACTGTCCTGTAGGAATTGTATACAAAAATAATAACAAAACCTTCAGTTGCAAGGGGTTATCTATTAACATATATTAGGAAATTTAAAGAATACACATCGGAAAAAAAAGAAAATATTTATAGATGTAATTCTTAATTACCAGAACTGTGAAAATGTATCTTTATATATTTTACACAGTTATGTATACAGGCTTCATGTAAGTATGGTTAATATGTGTTTCTAATACATTTTGACACATGTTAAGTTTCCAAAGAATAAATTGTAATTGTTGATAGATGCAAAACAAATTGTTTAATGTAACATATGCTTTGTTTTAATCAATCAATCAATCAATCAATCAAATGTGTTGTAGATCTTCACTAAAAGAAAATTTCACTCTGATTTTACCTTCTTCTTATATATAGGTTTAACTAAGAAAAGAAAAGACAAGAATAGCCCTATGGCAGGTGTAGTTCCTTTAGGTTGGGATTGAAATGTTGGCGTTCGGGATGCCGGTGGTCAGAATACTGACAACGGCATCCCAATGTTCAGAATCCCAACAGGAGAAAGTAAGTATACCAATGGACCCCTAACCCTAAACCTCCCTTCTAGCAGCCTAACCCTAAATCCCCCCCCCCCCGACACACACAGCCTAATCCTGATCCTCCCCAGTGGTGCCTACACCTAACCCCCTTCACTGCAGCCTAAACTTAACTCCCCTCCCACAGCCTAACCCTAACCATCCCTGGGGGTGCCTAAACCTAACTCCAATCCCTGCAAGCCTGAACCAAACCCCCACCCCACAGCCTAGCCTAACCTTTCCCCGACAGCCTAAAACTAATACCCCAAGCATAACTTACCTATCAGACTTGGCAGAAGATGCTCATTTAGGATCCCAATGGTCAGGATTCTGGCACCTGGCTTGTGAGCCTATTCTGGATGCCAATGTCGGCATTCCAAGTAGTGTTGAGATCTCGGCGGTATTTCGACTGCCTGGATCCTACTGACCGGATCCCATTTCTATGTCTTACTATAACTTCCTTGTATGTACAGTAGCTGCGTATCTTTGTACATCTCCGTGACAGCGCATAATAATAAGCATAATACAACCCTGAGACAGTGGATAATAATGATAGTGAAATTACCAATACAGGTTGAGTATCCCTTATCCAAAATGCTCGGGACCAGGGGTATTTTGGATATGGGATTTTTCCGTATTTTGGAATAATTGCATACCATAATGAGATATCATGGTGATGGGGCCTAAATCTAAGCACAGAATGCATTTATGTTACATATACACCTTATACACACAGCCTGAATGTCATTTTAGCCAATATTTTTTATAACTTTGTGCATTAAACAAAGTGTGTGTACATTCACACAATTCATTTATGTTTCACATACACCTTATATACACAGCCTGAAGGTCATTTATACAATATTTTTAATAACTTTGTGTATTAAACAAAGTTTGTGTACATTGAGCCATCAGAAAACAAAGGTTTCACTATCTCACTCTCACTCAAAAAAGTCCGTATTTCGGAATATTCCGTATTTCGGAATATTTGGATATGGGATACTCAACCTGTAATTGTACTATCACATAAGAAATAACAACATCCTATATAAAAAAAGGATAATGCTGCTCCTCACCTCTATGGGGACAATTCAAGTGTTTGGCATGCCAGCAGCATCTAGATGGCACCTGTCGGAGCAATTCAAGTGTTGCTTTATTAAGCACACACATCCATTGATGCATACATTACTGATATGTTGTTCGTAATTTTCAGGGGCTGGTAACTAGTTATAGTAAGAAAATTGTAATAAAATGGTCACAATGTACTATCAAGACGTCATTAAGTTAATTAGTGCCCAAACCTTTATGGTATAATGTCCAAAATTACTATGTGGTCACACTACTTTGGGAACATGTTCAATTACCTTGTGTTAGAAAGAGGATAGTATGCCCACTTCAATATGATTGTCATTTGTTCATATCTTTGTAAAGGTCAGAAATTAAAAGAAGGATTGTCGCTTCCATGGGCAGTTGTTGTGAACCCAGAAGGTGTGTTATACTCCTACTCAACCAGTCTGTAATTAGAAGCACAACCTGAGCTGCAGGAGTACTAGCAGTTGTATATTTACAGTATCCGACCAATCTCACTCCTTCAATGCCTGACATGCTGGTACTTGTGATTCTCCAAGTACCAGCATGCTGGGGCAGCTAGCTCGGACCAGTAGTCCTCCTGTAAAAAACAATGTTATTTACAAAAATCCAACTCTAATGCTATCAATACAGCACCCAAAGTCCAGAGATGCCAGGAATATCCCTTGGTTTCAGCCCAGTCCTTGGGTCCCTGGAGGGGTGCCCCTTTTTTGGGGGGTCCCCACTTCCCTAGGAAGTCCCAGCCTGGGCTGACTAGTTAGGTGGATTACCATCCTGCTATTATCCCCCTGCTATTCTTGTAGAGCCCAGTACTGGATATAAAAATATGAGGGATCCCTACTCATTTTTTTGCAGGAAAATTAGCAGCTTCCTTAAGCGCAACAAGTCTAAGCAGGTCTCTGTAATTCCGTGGGCAGTTAAATTTTAAATAATGTAATGATTGTACAGATGTCCTGCTTCAATCATAACAAGTTAATGAACTTGTATAACATTGTCAAGACTCAACTTGATCCAGACACTGCAAAGTCATGTGTTCTGTCAGGCTAGTACAAGCTGCTGACTTCCAAACAGTGCCCTCTATTGCTGTCACACAGGTTAAGGCAACATGGAAGTCCCACTCATTAGTGTAACTACCATGGGTGCAGGTGATGCAGCTGCTGTGGGGCCCAGACCCCCTCAAGGGCCCGCATTCCCTGCACCCAGTTACACATGGACAGGTGACACCAGTACAATGGACAGCATGGCCCAGGACACACTGAGTAGCCTGAGCATTGAGAGGGCTCCAGCCTGCTGTCAGCCTCTGCCCACATTCTCACCTTCCAGCTCATGAATTATCCTATCTGGCCTTCCAATTGGATGAGGGCTGGAGGATGTGACTGTGTGGAGCCTGATCGCAGGGTGAGGGTCTGGGCGATACCATGGTGCGCACTAGGGGGGAACCTACTGAGGGGACAGGAGAGCTCTGTGGGGTGTAGTACGGTATGCCGGCGCTCAGGCTCCCGGCGACCAGCATACCGGCACCGGGAGCCCGACCGCCGGCATACCGACAGCGTGGCGAGCGCAAAGGAGCCTCTTGCGGGCTTGCTGCGCTCGCCACGCTGCGGGCACGGTGGCGCGCTACGCGTGCCATACTATTTTATTCTCCCTCCAGGGGGGTCGTGGACCCCCATGAGGGAGAATAGCTGTTGGTATGCCGGGTGTCGGGATTTCGGCGCCAGTATACTGTGCGCCGGGATCCCGACATTCGGCATACTGAAGACCACCCAGCTCTGTGTGCCAATACCATTTTCTTGCAACCACCACAACCCAGCCCCCAGACTCAGCTGGGGCGCCGGAACTGTGACACCACTGCAGTGGGCAGTGCATCTTGGACATGTCAAGGAGCCTGTGCTTTGAGGATCTGGCCTGCTCTCAGTATCTACTGTAAAAGCAGGGATAGCAAACTGCTCAGTATTGGGATGGGACAGCCGGCCGTGTGGAGAGTACTTGAGCTCCCTAAAATGGCTCAAAACATGGATGAATGTATAAAAAAGGAACTCTCCTACTCTGGCGTTGGTCTCTCTGGTCGGCCTGAATGATGAGCATCCAGGATAGGCAGGTGATGAGGCTAGGAATGTATTGTTGGATACACTCATATGTCGTGGTGATTGATAAAAGGTGGTCATTTAATATACAAAAATAAATGATGCAAACACAATACGGACATAAAATCAATGTGCATAAAATGTACTGAAATGTGCTGTCTGTGAGAATAGAGTCCTTCTTGTGTAGGTGGAGGAGCCGCAGGTGTTGGAAAAGCAGGGTACCCCGGGAAAGTACCCTGCAAGTGGCTCCACAAATTGTATTCCCCAAAGGTAGACAGGAAGCAGTCCAAAAAAAGTCCAGCGATGTTCGGCTCCACAAGGTATCCACAGCGTGTTTCGGGACAGCCTGGTCCCATCCTCAAGGCTAGATACCTTTGTGACTAAAATCCTGTGTTCATAAAGGGTCTCCCGGTCAATGGAAAATGGCCGCAAGTGGCGGGAAATCGACTTCTGGTCCGGACTGACCCAGAACCGGAAGTGGATGATGCGTTCCAAAATGCAGAAGAGACGGCCGTATGCGTAAGTCTGGTGCATTCCATAGCTGAATTGAAGTCTTTGATAAGTCCCCAGATGGTATAGGGGCCGTAATAGATATGCAGGGTCACAAAATGGAGTGCGGCCTTTTGATGTGATCACTGAAAGGGATTTCCGTAATGATGATGTCATGTTTTCATGGTTTCTCGATCATGCAAAACAAAATCAAAGAGTAATGAGAATAAACATAATAATCCTATGAAAAAATAAATAAATAAATAAATAAATGAACTTATGATGAATATGTAAATAAAACTTTGGTAGTTGGAATGAGAGCTATATCTATGGCGATTAAATTATATAAAAATGAATGATGTAAATCTCTCATGTGAATGATCTCTTGTAAATAATGAGTCCGGGGAGGGAAATGTTGCCTTCGGCTAAATGAATAACTATAATAGAAACAAGAAGGTGTGATTGGTTAGAGGAACCACTTGATCTCAAAATCTTGGTTTAAACCGACGGGGGAAAGGGTCTGTAAATTGGAAATCATTTTAATCTCTGCTTTGGCTAAGTTGGATTCAAAATTTATATCTTTCCATGTGGCTTTGATATTCCGCAGACCTACAAAATGCAAAATCGAATTGGTTGAACACTGATGTTCTTTCTGGAAATGATCTGAGAGATGGTGGGTGGTGAGTCCTTTACGGATATTACGGAGATGTTCCCCTATGTGTGTTTTTAATGCCCTAGATGTTCTACCCACATACAACTTGCCACATTTACAAGTGATGAGATAGATGACACTGGAAGTGTTGCATGTGATAAAGTCGTGGATCTTCAATGTGTTTCCATTGATCATAATCTCCGTATATTTGGATTTGTCAGTTTTAATGCTTCTGCAGCCCAAACATAAAGCACACCTGAGAAAAACGGCTGTTCTGATGGAATTGATGTTTTTAAAGGGTAGGGCACTCCATACCAGTTAGTTCTTAAGATTTGCTGCCTTCCAATATATGAATTTTGGTTTATTGGGGATGATACTCTTCAATATCGGGTCTCCTTGAAGAACATGACAATGTTTTTGTATAACTTTTTCAAAATATTTGTGATCTGAGTCAAAACCTGTGAGGAAAGCTAATTGGCTTTCTGACGTGGGCATCCGTTTAGTCTTTTTCCGAACCTGTATGAGTGACATCCTTTCCATAGATTTGATCTCGTGAGCTGTTCTTTCAATATCTTGTGAGTGGTATCCTTTCTTTAGGAAAGCACCCTTCAGATGATCAATCTGCGTTTCACATTCAATTTGCTCACTACAGTTTCTCCTTATATGGATAAATTGACTCTTCGGTATCCCTTTAAGCCAGTTCTGATGATGCTCACTGTCTATGGAGAAGTAATTTTGTGTAGCCGTTGGTTTGTAGAAGGTATTAGTGTGAACTGTTCCATCTTTAATGTATATCGAAAGATTAAGAAAATTTACTACCATGCAGTGTAAGTACTATGACCCCTCTACCCCAAAACATGTAGTGTAACCCCTTCCAAACACTCTGCAGAGTGAGTACTGTACACCATGCAGGGTAGGTACTAACCCTCACCCTGCAGTATGTGCTCTACCACCCCCCCACACACACACTGAGTACAGTGACCTCCCACAGAATACACCTTTCACTGTGAGCACTGACCCTCACTCCCTAATATGTGCTCTGATTCCCCACTCCCCATACTTTGTGCAGGGTAAGTACAGTAACACCCCAATATTTGTCCACTGCAACGACCTCTACTAAACACACTGTGTACTGACCCCCACAATATGTGCTCTGTACCCCTTTTCCAACCCCCAACACACACATTATACATTGTACAAGGTGAGTACTGATACCCCCCACCATCCAGTATGTTCTCTGCTTCCCACCACAACACTTTAAATACCCATTAAATATCAAAATGTATATTTATTTATTATAAAGTTTATATATATATATATATATATATATATATTAGAGATGAGCAAGTTCAGATCTCAGGGATCCGAACCCCCCTGAACTTCTCGATCCAAGCCGGGAACCGAGTCCGGCTCGGGACTTCCCATCAGACTCACATCCCAGAACAAGGCAAAACATCTTCTTCCTGCTGTTGGATTCTCGCAGGTTTTGGATTCCATATCAGGGGCCGTGCATCCCCTCCATTTTCACTCAAGACTTGGAGAGTGAGGTAGACAGACCTCTGTCTCTCTGTGGGTGGTGGCATCAGGTGTGGTCAGTGTGTGCTCTTTGGGGGTGCTGTCCTGTGTGCTTTTAGGGGTGCTGTCCTGTCACTGTGGTGTCCTGTGCTTTTAGGGGTGCAGCAGCTGTACATGGGTGTTGCTGTCCTGTCACTGTGTTTTACAGGGGCACTGTCCTGTATGCTGTAAAAATACAGAGGTGTTGTAAAGGTACACTAGCCCTGTCTTGTATGCTGCAAAATTACAGGGGTGCTGTGAAAATAAAGATACACTGGCCCTGTCTTGTATGCTGTAAAATTAAAGGGGTGCTGTGAAAATAAATGTACACTGGCCCTGTCTTGTTTTCTGTAAAAATACAGGGGTTCTGTTTCTGTCCTGTATGCTTCAAAAATACAGGGGTGCTGTGAAAATAAATTTACACTGGCCCTGTCTTGTATGCTGTAAAAATACAGGGGTGGTGTGAGAAGAAATGTACACTGACCCTGCCTTGTATGCTGTAAAAATACAGGGGTGCTGTGAAAATAAATGTACACTGGCCCTATCTTGTATGCACTAAAAATACAGGGGTGCTGTGGGAATAAATGTACACTGGCCCTGTCCTATATGCTGTAAAAATACAGGAGTGCTGTGAAAATAAATATACACTGACCCTGTCCTATATGCTGTAAAAATACAGGGGTGCTGTAAAAATAAACATGCACTGGCCCTGTCTTGTATGCTTTAAAATTACAAGGGTGCTGTGAAAATAAATGTACACTGGCCCTGTCTTATATGCTGTAAAAATACAGGGGTGCTGTGAAAATAAATATACACTGGCCCTGTCCTGTATGCTATAAAAATACAGGGGTGCTGTGAAAATAACGGGGCACTGTTCTGTGTGCTGTAATAATAAAGGGGTGCTGTCCTGTGAAATGGAGAACAAAAATTAGGAGGAAAACATAATGAAAGATCAGGAACGACTTCCAGTTCCTAGTACTAGTGCGGAAGTTGCTATTGCCACCAGTCATGACACCGATGATGCATTTTCATCAACATTGTCTGCTAAGGCCAATGCCCAGTGTCATAGAGGGCATGTAAAGTCCAAGAAGCAAAAATGAATAACCAAAAAAAAAAAATTCTGATAAGAAACGTAAAATTGGCAATATGCCATTCATGACACAAAGTGGCAAGGAAAGGCTAAGGCCTTGTCCTATGTTCATGTCTGGTGGCTCAGCTTCTCATGAGGGTGGCAGCCCTTCTCCCTCTTGAAAAAAAATAGCTTGTTATAGCACAGGAAAAAACAAATGTGCATTCAGAGATCACAAATCCCCAAGGAGAGTCAAAGTGTGTCTGTGGTTGCGATGTAAAGGCCTGATCTTCCCAAAGACTGTATGGGAAGAGGAGGCTCCTACCACCATTTGCACAGCCTCAGCAAGTGCTGGGAGGAGCACAACCAGTCCAGTTGCTGATATTGAGATTGAGTATGTCACTGTAGAAGTACACCAGGATAAGGAGCTAATTAATGTAGCTGGCACTGAGGAGGAAGTTGATGATTTGGATTCTGATGTTGATGTGGTGTTTGTTTGAATAAGGCACCAGTGGAGACAGTTTTTGGCCATGGAATGAAAAAGCCCATTGTCAAGCCTGGGCAAAACACCAAAAAATCCACCTCTTTGGTGTGGAAATATCTCTCTGTGAGGATGAGGATGTAAACATTAAAGGGGGTGAGGAATCAGAGAATGAGGATGACATCTTGCCTCTGTAGAGCCAGTTTGTGCATGGAGAGATTAATTGCTTCTTTTTTGGGTGGGGTCCACACAAAGCAATCATTTCAGCCATAGTTGTGTGGCAGACCCTGTAGCTGAAATGATTGGTTTGTTAAAGTGTGCATTTCCTGTTTATACAACATAAGGGTGGGTGGGATGGCATAAGGACAATTCCATCTTACATGTCTTTTCTTTGTATGCCACATCATTCCATGGGTGCTGCCCCATATGGGGTGCTTCTCCTCTACTCTATCAGTACAGGGCTGCTGCCCCACATCTGTTTATTTCCTGGGGTGCTGTTGTCTGTCTGCTGTGCTGTGTAATTCTCCAGGGGTGAAGCCTATGCTGTATAAGTCCTTGGGTGTTGCCTATCTGCAGTATAAGTCCAGAGGCACTGCCATATAATTCCAGGGGTGCTGCTGTACTTGATCCTAGGTTTTAATTATAGCCTAGAGCAGAATATGAAACAAGCTTCAACATCACAACCAGATTTTTGAAAACATATAGCCTCAAAGGTAGAAATGGAAATTTCAATTTGATTAAGTGTTTTTCAATTAAATGGGGAGAGACCACATTTGTAGCCAAAGTCAGTCAGACTCAGAAGAGACAGAATCATAATCCAGTGGAATGTGACATGGCAACATCTCCTACTTCATTTACTGTGGCAACTGCCAGAGAAAACTAGATTTTCCAAACACATCAATGTCTAGATGTCTGCCATATAATTCCAGGGGTGCCCTGTCTGAACCAGTTTATCTCTAGTATATATATATCTTCTAGTTTGCACTGTGTACCCAGCATTAGAGATAGATTCTTCTCAATTATTTTATATTAGGGACTAAATTAAATGGCTCCAACTAATCAAACTTAATTTTTATGTATTATTAATGATCCATATTTTGGGATTATTTACAAGATTTTTATTTGTTGTACAGGGTTCTTTACCTTTTTTTGTAACTGTTTTCTACTTAATAATTGTACAATGTAAGGGCTGCGTAGAGTTATCACAATACCTCGCGGTGTTAGGAGAACAGAGTTTCAGTGATCTTACATTGCATCAGCTTTCCATTGCACTGCAGCACTAGATGGGCCAGGAGCTCCTGTGAGGCACAAACAGTTACAGAATAAGAGCCCAGTATGAAGTCATGGGGTTATATTTACAAAGATTTGTATTTTGGTCGTTTTGAAGGGTGTTTGAACTCGAATGGTATCGGGTGCATTTTACTGCAACTTTTTGAATCCTGATACGGTCATTCACTAAGCTGCCGACTTTTCACAATTCGTATTTTCCGATGTCGATGTGATTCGTAATATCAGGCAGTGTTTTACGGGAGTGATGAGTAAAATACTGCCTGACAAAAACAAGGAATCCCAGCAGGATCTGTGAGATCCGTGCAGGGCTTCATTGTGTACCTTAAAAAGGTTTTTAAAGTGTTTAAAAATCTGAAAAAAATAGCGTGGGGTCCCCCCTCCTAAGCATAACCAGCCTCGGGCTCTTTGAGCCGGTCCTGGTTGAAAAAATATGGGGAAAAAATTGACAGGGGTTCCCCCATATTTGATCAACCAGCACCGGGCTCTGTGCGCCTGGTCCTGGTGCAAAAAATACGGGGGACAAAAAGCGTAGGGGTCCCCCGTATTTTTTGAACCAGCACCGGGCTCCACTAGTCAGAGAGATAATGCCACAGCTGGGGGACACTTTTATATAGGTCCCTACGGCCCTTGCATTAAATCACTAACTAGTCACCCCTGGCCGGGGTACCCTGGAGGAGTGGGGACCCCTTAAATCAAGGGGTTCCCCCCCTCCAGCCACCGAAGGGCCAGGGGTGAAGCCCCAGGCTGTCCCCCCCATCCATGGGCTGCAGATGGGGGGCTGATAGCCAAGTGTAAAATAAAAGAATATTGTTTTTTGCACAAGAACTGCAAGTCCCTGCAAGCCTCCCCGCAAGCTGGTACTTGGAGAACCACAAGTACCAGCATGCGGGGGTTAAACGGGCCCGCTGGTACCTATAGTTCTTCTGCCAAAAAAATACCCCAATAAAAACAGGACACACACACCTTGAAAGTACAACTTTATTACATACATTCCGACACACACATACTTACCTATGTTCAGATGCCGACTCGGCCCACGTCTCGATGTCGATTCCAGGGTACCTGAAAATAAAATTATACTCACCTAAATCCAGTGTGTCGTGTCATTTTTTAATAATCCACGTACTTGGCAAAAAAACAAACCGCATACCCGATCCACGCACGGAAAGGGGTCCCATGTTTACACATGGGACCCCTTTCCCCGTCTGCCAGGACCCCCCCTGACTCCTGTCAAAGAGGGTCCCTTCAGCCAATCAGGGAGCGCCACGTCGTGCCACTCTCCTGATTGGCTGTGTGCTCCTGTAGTGTTTGTGAGGCAGCACACGGCAGAGATACAATGTAGCGCCTATGCGCTCCATTGTAGCCAATGGTGGGAACTTTGCGGTCAGCGGTGAGGTTACTTTCGGTCAACCGCTGACTGCAAAGTTCCCACCATTGGCTACAATGGAGCGCATAGGTGCTACATTGTATCTATGCCGTGTGCTGCCTCACAGACACTACAGGAGCACACAGCCAATCAGGATAGTGCCACGACGTGGCGCTCCCTGATTGGCTGAAGGGACCCTCTTTGACAGGAGTCAGGGGGGGTCCTGGCAGATGGGGAAAGGGGTCCCATGTGTAAACATGGGACCCCTTTCAGTGCGTGGTCGGGTTTCAGTTTTTTTGTTTTGCCAAATACGTGGACTATACATTGGACTGAATCTACACTGGATTATGTGAGTATATTTTTTTTCACAGGTCCCCCAAGGATTCTACATGGAGAAGAGGACCGAGCCTCGTGGGAACATAGGTAAGTATATATGTATGGAGGTGTGCATGTATGTAATAAACTTATACTTTCACGGTGTGTGTCCTGTTTTTTTGGGGGTATTTTTTTAGTAGTAGTACTACAGGTACCAGCGGGACAGGTTTTCCACCGCATGCTGGTACTTGTGGTTCTCCAAGTACCAGCTTATGGGGGAGGCTTGCTGGGACTTGTAGTACTGCTACTAAAAACAATATTCACATTTTTTACACACGGCTATCAGCCCCCCATCCGCCACCCTTGGATGGGGGGGACAGCCTCGGGCTTCACCCCTGGCCCTTGGGCGGCTGGAGGGGGGACCTCTTGATTTAAGGGGTTCCCACTCCTCCAGGGTACCCCAGCCAGGGGTGACTAGTTGGGTATGTAATGCCAGGGCCACAGGGACCACTATAAAAGTGTCCTCCGGCTGTGGCATTATGTACCTGGCTAGTGGAGCCCGGTGCTGGTTTCAAAAATACGAGGGATCCCTACGCTTTTTGTCCCCCGTATTTTTGGAACCAGGACCAGGCGCACAGAGCCCGGTGCTGGTTGATTAAATATGGGGGAACCCCTGTCATTTTTTTCCCCATATTTTTTCAACCAGGACCGGCTCAAAGAGCCCGAGGCTGGTTGTGCTTAGGAGGGGGGACCCCACGCAATTTTTTTTTTCTGTTTTTACACTAAACAGACCCTTTCCCATAGATAACCATGCACAGATCTCACTGATCCATGCATGGTTATCCAAACTCGACTGGAAAAAGCAGGTCTATTTTTTTGCTGCTTTTTTTAACGAATCGAAAAAAAATAGACCCGCACTTGAGCACTCAGAGACTAACACCCAAATACGAATGAATAGTGAATGCCCGTATTGTATAAAATAACAGCCGCGTTTGACCGATGGTCTATTCATTCGTATTTCAGAACTTTGCCAATCAAACCATTACGAATAGACCAGACACTGTCGAGTTTTCTGCTTAGTGAATTCCCGGATTGGGACTTAGAAAAAAAAACACAAATCGGCCAAACTCTGATTTTTTGTAAATATTGGCCATGGTGGCTTACAGCCAGGAAGATGTCTGGCTTGCCAGGCTGAGGCATGCTGTTAGCACAAAGGTTACCATTGCTTCCTCACACAGTCCTACTTGTAATATTAAATGAGTTTCGACTAGAGTAGTAAGTTCCACTAGGGCCTGCAGTGAATAACAAAAAATGTAATGCACATTCCTGCTTAGTACTGTACTGAACCCACCCGAACTCAACTTGCCCCATCCGGGGCAGCTGTGGGGGTTCTTTTATAAAAAAATAAAATATGAATAAAATAAACAAGACACACAGGTTTGCTCACATGCATGTAACTGGGACACACAGGTCTGATCACATGCATGTAACTAGGAGTTGTGAAAAATAAAAATAAGGCATCTGACACAAAAAATGTAAATAAAAATGTTATAAAAGAATGGAAAAAAAGAAACCCATGAGATTTTCACAAAATACAGTAAGTCTCCAGACTCCGTGGAGGGGAAAATGTCCAATCATGATCCTGTGGTATACACCAGTTTATTTTTGCATCCCAGCATTAAATCCAAGATTATCTTAATCCCTGAAAATGGAGAAAGGGGTACAAATTTGGAGGCTTTGGCCCCTAGTTTTTCAGTTTGTCCAGTAATGTGGTAATTATATATTTGCTTGGTTGAAGTCCTTTCTGTTCCACACCAATATAGGGGTGGAGGTGAAAGCCTCTGTGTTGTTTCTGATTGCGTGTGCCTCTCTAATTTTTATCACCTTGTTGACACTGTCCTCTTCCTCTTGCCTCTCCTCATAATGTGAAAAGTCATCAAATATGGAGGTGGTATGTTTGTAGTTAGCTACGATTCAGAGAACTTGGCGAGATTTTTCCAGGGGGACCACCTGTCGCTGAAATGGTGGGTTTATTAAACTGTGCATGTCCTGTTTAAACAACATAAGGGTGAGTGGGAGGTCCCAAGGACAATTCCATCTTGCGCCGCTTGTTTTCTTTGTATTATGTGCTCTTTGGGGCCTAGTTTTTAAAACTGCCATCCTGTCTGCTGCTGCAGTGCCACTCCTACATGGGCCAGGTGTAAGTGCCGCCCACTTCTTAGCTTAGTCATACAGCTACCTTGGTGCAACCTTTTGGCCTAAAAACTATATTGTTAGGAGTGAGGTGTTCAGAATAGACTGGAAATGAGTGGAAATGAATGTTATTGAGGTTAATAATACCGTAGGATCAAAAATACCCCCAAATGTTGTGATTTTAGCTGTTTTTATTGTTTAAAAAAAAAAAAAAACAGATCCAAAATCAAAACCCGAAAGGGTGATTTTGGCAAAACCAATCCAGATCCAAAAGACGTACGGAGATCCATTTCCAAAACAAAAAAAATAATCTGAAAAGTCTCCGGCGCACATCTCTAGTATATATATATATATATACACTGCGTGTGTGTGTAAATGTGTAACTCACAATACAATTATATGAAATATAGAGCATTCCCAGGAATAACTGCATAAAACAAATTGTATGCTTTGCAGATTGCATGTATAGTATTGTACTTTATCACAATAGCCAAAGCATAGTTGAAAGTCACATAGCAGTGGCTCCACTCTATATTATCCTGCTAAACAATGTTAGAGTTATAGTAATAGGTTATTCTTGCCACTGAGACACCTCAGTGTCAGTACAGTGTGATTGCTGCTCCTGTGTATAGACAGGTGAATCTGCAGCTTACATCCCTGATGGAAAAGGCAGGTGCACTCAGTAGGGAACATGAGTGGTAGCACCGTGACTGAGCCAATGTGCATGATGCTGGTAAGTAATATTTAGTGATGACAATCATGAGTTAGTGTAGCCAGTCAATGGGCTGTCCCATGAGAGAAGGAACTTCTGGTGATGCTGTTATCCTGTATCCCTATTGCTGGCTGTAGTTCTAGTGCAGCTGGTGCACAGACTGCCCTGTGTACAAAGGGGTCTCTAATTGCCAGATCTAGGTGGAGTTGATGGGGCAGAACCAGTTTGTGGAGTAATGCTTGCAGATGCCATTGTATGTGACTCAGGTATACATGCTATTAATTGTACAGCTAATGACAGCAGTGGCGTAACTTCATCCCAATTACCTGGAGGCATGAGCATTCTTGGTACCCCTCCCAACCCCCATCACCATGATATATTAAAAGAGCAAGATAGTGTAAGCATGTCTTTATTTTAGCTTAGATATACCTCCATATATATATATATATATATATATATATATATATTGTATTTATATATATATATTGTAACACTGTAGGGGTGCAAGGCGCCTCTTCCTGGGGAATATGGCAGCACGCAGCAGCTGAGAAACAACACAAGTCCAGTGTCTGGTACAACTGGCCCCGGCCAGTTTTATTGAAACAGAAAATAAAACAAACACTAAAAGAAAATACCTTGCCTGTCCGGCACTAACTAAACACAAGATGTTCCTAACTATCACTAAACAAAAACACAGGGTTCTCCAGTAAACACTGTATAGCTCACTTGTATCCAGAAGCGTGTTTCTCTCACACAGATCCCTCCAGTCTTCCCAGGCAGTCTGCCCATACTAATCAGGCTAGCAGCCCTATAACACTCTTACACAGCTGAAACGCTGATTAGCCCTCTGTGAGGCCAAAGACCCGAACTGGGCCCAATGTCTAGAACTCGCCTTATCTCTCTCTCAGAGCCTTTACCCAGCTTTTACAGCAAACTGAAAAGGTTCTGACAAAACAAAAGCATTTTTCCTAGAAGTTTTCATTTTCTAAAACATGTAAGACAAGAACCTGGGACAAACATACCTGCCCTCAAACACTATCCCAGTGTTCTTGTCACATATCCCCCTCCCCTGTTTCAACCTAGGGTCCGGAACACTTGTAGCCCCCAAACAGAAGATGCGAGACAATGCATCTGCGTTTGCCAATTGTGTTCCCGGTTTATGTTCGACCGTAAACTTAAAGTCCTGCAACGCTAGAAACCATCTAGTTACACGAGCATTCTTGCCTCTATTTACATACATCCATTTTAAAGGGGCATGGTCTGTCACTAGTCTGAATTGTCTACCCAAGAGGTAATATCTCAAGGTATCTAGTGCCCACTTAATGGCCAAAGCCTCCTTTTCCACAATGGCATACCTTTTTTCATGCTCATTGAGTTTCCTACTCAAATAAATGATAGGGTGTTCGTCCCCATCTCTGGTTTGGGACAGCACAGCACCTATCCCTACCTCTGAGGCATCTGTCTGTACCACAAATTCTTTTGAAAAATCTGGTGTTATCAACACCGGTTGTGAACACAAAGCCACTTTTAACGCTTGGAACACTTTTTCTGCATCAGGGTTCCATTTCACCATATTTGACCGCTTCCCTTTGGTAAGGTCTGACAACGGCACCGCTGTGGTCTCAAAATTGGGAATAAACCGTCTATAGTACCCAGTAATTCCCAAAAAAGCCCTTACCTGTTTTTTATTCACTGGACGAGGCCAGTTTTGAATAGCATCAATTTTATTCAATTGGGGCCTAATCAGACCTCTGCCTATGGTGAAGCCCAAGTATTTGACCTCCTCCATTGCGAGGCAGCACTTCTTTGGGTTAGCAGTTAACCCTGCCTCTCTGATTGAGTCCAGTACTGCTTGTACTTTAACCAAATGGGACCCCCAGTCTGTACTGTGAATTACCACATCATCCAAATAGGCAGCTGCATATTTTCTATGGGGCCTCAAAATTTTATCCATCGCCCGTTGAAAGGTTGCTGGAGCCCCATGCAACCCAAAGGGTAACATCTTATACTGGTACAGCCCCTCCGGAACCGAGAAGGCTGTTTTTTCTTTGGCGCTATCAGATAAAGGTATTTGCCAGTAACCTTTGGTCAGGTCCAATGTGGTGAGAAACCTGGCTGTTCCCAGCCTTTCTACAAGCTCATCCACACGGGCATGGGGTATGCGTCAAACTTGGACACCTCATTTAACTTACGAAAGTCATTACAGAAGCGTATGCTACCGTCGGGCTTCGGGATGAGCACTATGGGACTGGACCACTCACTGTTAGACTCCTCTATGACTCCAAGTTCTAACATGGTTTTAACTTCTTTAGAAATAGCTTCTCGCTGAGCTTCAGGAATCCTATATGGCTTTAAATGAACCCTGACCCCTGGTTCTGTGACAATGTCATGTTTTATTATGGTCGTTCGGCCAGGCAGCTCTGAAAATATCTCCCTATTTTGGATGAGAAATTCTTTAACCTGATTGTTCTGATCAGCTGATAATGTCTCTGACACCTTCACTGCGGGAAGTAACCGGGGTGAAGACACCGAAGGGCAAGGCTCCGCTGACAGAGACAACCTATCTTTCCAGGGTTTGATTAAGTTAACATGGTAGATCTGTTCGGGTTTTCTCTTTCCCGGCTGGTATACTTTGTAATTAACCTCATTCACTTTTTCCCTAATCTCAAATGGACCCTGCCATTTAGCTAGGAATTTGCTTTCCACAGTGGGTACCAAAACAAGAACTCTATCTCCAGGAGCAAATTCCCGTATCTTGGCACTCCGGTTATAGACCCTCTGTTGAGCACTTTGGGCCTGTTCCATGTGCTCTCTGACAACAGGTACCACGGCTGCAATCCTATCCTGCATTTGTGTTACATGTTCAATAACGCTCCTATAAGGAGTGGGCTGTCCTTCCCACGTCTCTTTGGCAATGTCCAACAGCCCTCTGGGGTGTCTACCATACAACAAATCAAATGGAGAAAACCTCGTAGAGGACTGAGGAACTTCTCTGATGGCCATTAACAAGTAGGGCAACAAACAATCCCAGTTTTTCCCATCTCTCTCAACAACCTTTTTTAACATACTTTTTAATGTTTTATTAAACCTTTCCACCAACCCGTCAGTTTGGGGATGGTAGATGGACGTCCTGAGGTGAGTGACATTAAATAATTTGCACAATTCTTTCATGATCCTTGACATAAATGGAGTACCTTGGTCAGTCAAAATTTCTTTTGGTATTCCCACTCTACTAAATACCTGCACCAGCTCCCTAGCTATCGCCTTGGTTGTGATAGTGCGTAAAGGGACAGCCTCAGGATATCGAGTGGCATAGTCCATAATTACCAGGATATACTGATGGCCCCGAGCAGACTTTAACAAGGGCCCCACGAGATCCATGGCTATTCTGTCAAACGGGACCTCTATAATAGGCATGGGAACTAGTGGGCTCCTAAAATGGGGTCTAGGGGCATGATACTGGCATTCAGGACAGGAAGAACAATATTCAGACACTTCTTTATAAACCCCTGGCCAAAAGAACCTTTGTAAAACTCTTTCAGTGGTTTTTTCTGCCCCTAAATGTCCTGCGGTAACGTGACTATGAGCTAAATCTAGTACCGTTCTCCGATAAGGCTGGGGAACTACCAGCTGTTCCACCACCTCCTCACCCTTTTTGACAATGTGGTACAAGAGCTCATTACAGATGGCCATGTGGGGATACGTAACCCTGTCACCTGGTACCACAGGCTCCCCATTAACAATCTTAACATTCTCTCTAGCCTTTATCAAGGTAGGATCCTTTAACTGTTCAGATGCAAACAGATCCTTTTTTACCTCCAGGTCAGGCACACTTTCGTTTCTAACCACTATGTCTCTGTTCCCAGCAAGAGGGTCCTCACTGGACTCCCCGTCTGTCACTTCCCCAGCCAAACTGGCAGAAGGCAAAGGGTCAGAAAGTTCCGAAGACACACGTACATCCATACAATCACCGGTATTACCAACTGGCTCTTCACTTCTCACATCTGTTGATAAACGTGATTCCCACAGTTTCCAAAAATGAGGAAAATCCCTCCCTATTATGGCCTTATGCACCAAGGTGGGGACCAGTCCTACTTTAACCATTGCTGACCCACAACAAGTATCTATATTCACTTCAGCAGTGACATAATATTGGGTATCCCCATGTATGCAAGTTACCCCAATAGGTATTTGCTGGACCTTTAAGGGGTTCACTAACCCAGCTTTCACGAGGGTAACTAAACTTCCTGAATCTAGCAAGGCCTCTACCCGGTTACCCTCTAAGAACACATCACACATTTGTTTTTCCAGCTCAGGTGAAGGTACCACAGTACAGGCTGACCTAGCAAAGAAAGACATTCTGCGACATTCAAAGGCAGCATCACATTGCATGGGTTCTTGCATGACTGGGCAATTAGCAATAACATGACCAGGCATACCACATCTAAAACATTTAACCACACGATTATCAACCCGTTTGGGCAACATAGACCGTTCTAGCCCCATTGGCCTGTCTCCAGGGCCAGTGTTTACAGTCTCTCCAGCCTTGCGTTCTCTTAACCGCCCAGCAACGTTTTCCCACGGCACAGTCTTACCAGTCTTTACTGAAGGGCGCTGTCGAGGATCTATGGGTTGCTGGGTGGTCATCAGTAGTTCCTCTGCTGCCAAAT
Source organism: Pseudophryne corroboree (assembly GCF_028390025.1). Classification (NCBI taxonomy): domain Eukaryota; kingdom Metazoa; phylum Chordata; class Amphibia; order Anura; family Myobatrachidae; genus Pseudophryne; species Pseudophryne corroboree. Next base: position 478,172,365 of record NC_086448.1, on the reverse strand, counting down.
ACCGCTCTACCATGTCCACTAATTGGTCAGCAGTACCCGGGTTTCCATGGCTCACCCACTTGCGCTGGACCATGGGCAAAGATCTCAAGTAGCGGTCCATGACGACTCTTTCAACCATCTGGGGACCAGTTAATGTCTCTGGCTGTAGCCATTTTTTTGTTAGCTGAATAAGGTCGTGCATCTGGGAGCGCGGAGGCTTCTCCATGGCGTACACCCAACGGTGCACCCGTTGTGCTCGTACTGACAGCGTGACTCCCAGGCGGGTCAGGATCTCAGTCTTTAGTTTATCATAGTCCCGAGCCTCAGCAGGGCTTAAATCAAAATACGCTTTTTGGGGCTCACCTGACAAAAAAGGTGCCAGCAGACTGGCCCACTGCGCTTTCGGACAGTTCTCACGCTCGGCAGTCCTTTCAAACGTGGTCAGGTAGGCCTCCACATCATCAGCCTCTGTAATTATCTGCAGGAAGTGACTGGCCCGTACAGAACTAGAGCTGGTCGGAGCACTGACGGCCACATCTCCAACCCGAGCTGCAAGTCTCTGCACCACTTCTGCTAAGGCCTCTCTATCCTGACGCTGTTGCCTCCAATTTTGCTCCACTGCCACCTGCTGCTGTCTGATGGCCTCCTGCTGTGCCGCTGTAGCTCGCAGCAGGGCTTTAAGCAGTTCCTCCATGTCGACAGATTTTTCAGGCGGCTTTGTAGCTGCTTTCACCCGGGACATATATCAAACCCTCGGGGTGAGTCTCAGCAACTTCACACTGGGCTGTATCTGCATAAACCACCGTGTTCTGCAGGCCTCATAAAGCTGCTGCTTTCACTTATGCGCAGAGCGGCATGCTCGCATTCTCCACCAAGTTGTAACACTGTAGGGGTGCAAGGCGCCTCTTCCTGGGGAATATGGCAGCACGCAGCAGCTGAGAAACAACACAAGTCCAGTGTCTGGTACAACTGGCCCCGGCCAGTTTTATTGAAACAGAAAATAAAACAAACACCAAAAGAAAATACCTTGCCTGTCCGGCACTAACTAAACACAAGATGTTCCTAACTATCACTAAACAAAAACACAGGGTTCTCCAGTAAACACTGTATAGCTCACTTGTATCCGGAAGCGTGTTTCTCTCACACAGATCCCTCCAGTCTTCCCAGGCAGTCTGCCCATACTAATCAGGCTAGCAGCCCTATAACACTCTTACACAGCTGAAACCCTGATTAGCCCTCTGTGAGGCCAAAGACCCGAACTGGGCCCAATGTCTAGAACTCGCCTTATCTCTCTCTCAGAGCCTTTACCCAGCTTTTACAGCAAACTGAAAAGGTTCTGACAAAACAAAAGCATTTTTCCTAGAAGTTTTCATTTTCTAAAACATGTAAGACAAGAACCTGGGACAAACATACCTGCCCTCAAACACTATCCCAGTGTTCTTGTCACAATATATATATATACTGTATATATATATATATATATATATATATATAGCAAAGGAGAACAATGTGGCACTCACGGCAAATTTCAATGATCACAACCACAGCATTAAAGTAGAGCAACGTTTCAGTGGCACCCCACTGTCGTCAGGCTTTATTAATAAAACATTAAAACAATCCTACCTTTATAGACCACCCACGTGTGTGTTGTACAGACAGTCCAGACTCAAACTTCCGGAACAGAAAGCGGAAATGATGTGACAGTGCCGTCAGCGCACTGAAAGATCAAAGCCCATCACCATGGAAACCTGGTTGTTAGAAGTAGCAGAAAATAGATACTAATACAGCGTATGAGGTTTTGTAACAATCAATAGACACATAGTGTTAGATAATAGCAGATGTTAAGCTATGGATAACTAACAACAGTAATACAAAGATGACACGAATAAAAATTATCATACTTTAAAAGATATTGCATACTGTAGTAAATGCCAGTTTTTCACAGACTCTGATTGTAGTATAATAGTTCAAAAAGAAAAGATGAGATACAAAGAATCAGCCTTCATATATTCACTCAGCCCTGTAATCCTCAATTTGTTATAAAAAACAAGCATTAGAGAACTGTTCATTCAGCCCTCTCGGGTAAATCACATCTAGATAAGCTATCCACCTTGCCTCTGCCTGCAATAATTTTGTCAGTGGCGTGCGGTGAGGTCAGTGGCTGGTGAGGCACTACAGCCATAATGTCCGCCGAATCTGCCGATGACCCCTACCGCCGCCGAGCCAATGCCCGCTACTGCCCCTGAGTCGATCCCCGCTGCCACCGCCACCGGCTTACAAACTCGGCCACCATAAACTGACCCATCCCTCCGCCACTAATTTGCATCTCACTCCGATGCCGCCAATGCCCGCTGCCTGCCTGCTCATCATACTTGTGATATATTGTACATTTTTATAGAAAAAAAATGAGTGTTTGGTACTGGGAAGGGAGTGGGAGGAGGACATGAATGCAATTCTGTTGTCCAGGGCTTCCATTAACTTAATGGAGAAGGGTCTGAATGGGTTAAAAAATTTAAAAAAAAAATGCGTGAGGTCCCCCCTCCTAAGTATAACCAGCCTCGGGCTCTTTGAGCCGGTCCTGGTTGTTTAAATACTGGGGAAAAATTGGACAGGGGTTCCCTGTATTTAGACAACCAGCTCCGGGCTCTTAGTCCGGTCCTGGTTCCAAAAATACGGGGGACAAAAGATGTAGGGGTCCCCCGTATTTTTAAAACCAGCACCGGGCTCCACTAGCCAGGTACATAATGCCACAGCCGGGGGACAAATTTACGTAGGTCCCTGCGGCCATGGCATTACCCCCCCCAACTAGTCACCACTGGCCGGGGTTCCCTGGAGGAGTGGGGACCCCTTACATCAAGGGGTCCCCCCCCTCCAGGCACCCAAGGGCCAGGGGTGAAGCCCGAGGCTGTCCCCAGCACCCCTGGGCGGTGGGTGCCAGGCTGATAATCATGAGTGTTAAAAAAAGAATATTGTTTTTTGTTGTGGAACTACAAGGCCCAGAAAGCCTCCCCCGCTTGCTGGTACTTGGAGAACCTCAAGTACCAGCATTCGGGGAAATAAGGGGCTCGCTGGTACTTGTAGTTCTACAACAACAAAAAATACCCAAATAAAAACACAACACACACACACCGTGAAAGTAAAATTTTATTATAACACAGTTACACGCTCACACATACTTACCTACATCCCACGCCGAGAATCACGTCCACTTGTCCAGTAGAATCCTATAGCGGACCTGTAAAAAATGAGAGATTACTTACCTACATCCCACGCCGAGAATCACATCCACTTGTCCAGTAGAATCAGAATCCAATACGGGTACCTGTAACAGTGAATGAAAATAAGCAGTTAGAGAGAGAGAGAGAGAGAGAGAGAGAGAGAGAGAGAACAGCCGCACAAGAGAGAGGCTCACTTGTCGCTCTGGCCCGTTGCTTAGTAACGGGACGCCTGGCAGCAACAAGCAGTCTGAGCGGAGGCTGTACAGACGGGATATGGAGGCGGACGGCTGCAGAGACGGATGGGATCTGGAGGCGGCAGGCCCAGTGGAGAGGTGAGCACTGCGGGGACATTTTACACAAAACAAATAGAAAACTAACTCATCCCTCACTCCTGCTTCAGCCCCGACACTCCAACGCCGGTCACAGCTGCCGGGTCCCGCCGCCTCTTCCGCCTCCAGCGTCGCGTGGGTGATTGGACAGCGGATCCAGCACTTGATCCGCTGCCCAATCACAGGTGCCTCGCTGACATGGGGGTGGTGTCCCTGTCAGCGAGGCACTTCTTTCAGTGCCGCTTTCCCTATCTTTTTGAATGGGCTTATACAGCCCAGTGCTTGGCCCCGCCCCCCGCTCTGCCCCGTTCCCATTATCCACGGGAGGCACTGCTATCAGTGCCTCCCAAATGCATTTACATGCATCAAATTATTACAATTAAATAAAGAAGATACTTATGACACAGACTATGTGTCATAAGTATCTTCTTTGTATGATTGTAATAATTAATCACAGGGGAGGCACTGCCTCCCCTGCCTCCCCTGACTGCACGTCCCTGAATTTTGTAGCACGGTCACCACCCCTGATGTTCGTAGGGACATGGTCAATCATTCTATAGCGAATACTGCTAATAGAATGTCTGCACGCTGCGAAATGTCTCGCCACAGGCTGCTCGCTAGTTCCTGACTCTAAAGCATTTCTGATAGCAGATCTGTGGCAAGTCATCCTCTCTTTGAATTTACGCTCCGATTTGCCAATATAACTAAGCCCACACGGGCAGAGGATTTGATAAATGATAAACGTAGAATTGCATGTAAGACGATGCTTTATCAGAATCCTCTTACCAGTGTGCGGGTGATTAAATGAATCACCAACCAGTAAATACTGACAGGTGACCAGGGCCGAAACTAGGGGGGGGCTAGGGGGGGCAGGCGACCTGGGCGCCAGATTGGAGGGGGCGCCGAGACCCCCTAACACCCGCCGCGGCACTTTTAACACTTTTAAACCCCCTTCTCCCGAGTGCCCAGCTCGGGGGGCGGGGTTTCGCGGAATGACGCGATTACGTCATGACGTCACGGCGCAAACGCGTCATTCCACGAAACCCCGCCGGAGGAGGGAGAAGGGGGAGCCCGGAGCCGCGCAGACGAGGAGGGAGAGGCGGCTGAAGAGCGGCGAGAACCGCTTCAAATGTAAGTCAGCCCCTCTCCCTTCCTCTCTCTCTCTCTCCCTCCACCACCTGCCGCAATGTGTAAAATGGGGACCTGTGCCTGCCGCTATGTGTAAAATGGGGACACTTGCCAGCGTACTGTGTAAAATGGGGACCTGTGCCTGCCGCTATGTGTAAAATGGGGACACTTGCCAGCGTACTGTGTAAAATGGGGACCTGTGCCTGCCGCTATGTGTAAAATGGGGACACTTGCCAGCGTACTGTGTAAAATGGGGACCTGTGCCTGCTGCAATGTGTAAAATGGGGACCTGTGCCTGCCGCAATGTGTAAAATGGGGACCTGTGCCTGCCGCTATGTGTAAAATGGGGACACTTGCCAGCGTACTGTGTAAAATGGGGACCTGTGCCTGCCGCAATGTGTAAAATGGGGACCTGTGCCTGCCGCAATGTGTAAAATGGGGACCTGTGCCTGCCGCAATGTGTAAAATGGGGACACTTGCCAGCGTACTGTGTAAAATGGGGACCTGTGCCTGCCGCTATGTGTAAAATGTGGACACTTGCCAGCGTACTGTGTAAAATGGGGACCTGTGCCTGCCGCTATGTGTAAAATGGGGACATTTTTTCCTGCCGCAATGTGTAAAATGGGGACACTTTTTCAAGCCGCAATGTGTAAAATGGGGACACCTGTCTGCCGCAATGTGTAAAATGGGGTCACCTGTCTGCCGCAATGTGTAAAATGGGGAATGGGGACACTTGCCTGTCGTACTGTGTAAAATGGGGACACTTTTTCCTGGATATGAAATATATGTTAGAAAAGGCAGTTTTTCAGGTAAAAAAGTTCTGAAAGAGATATATATATATATATATATATATATATAATATTTTTATTCATTTATTTTTTATTTTTTTTATTTTATTTTATTATTTTTATTTATTTATTGTAAAATATTTTATTTATTTTTTTGCGGGGGGGGGGGGGGGGGGGTGTCAAATGACTACCTTGCCCCGGGTGACAAAAATCCTAGTTTCGGCCCTGAGGTGACACATGTACACTTGAAACATCCCAATCTGACATTCTGTGCTGTCAGAAAGTGAGTAGGACTGGGTGTGTCCGCTTGTACCCTTGAAACATCAGTCTTTACAAGATAATCACGCAATTTTTTTCCTCTAGAGTAGCAGGGCATTAATTTTGACTGAGATAGATGCAATTGAGCATCTGTTTCCAACAATGGCCAATGTTTTTTGCCAATTCTAGTAATAGTCTCAGAGCTGGTATTAAATTTATTCACCCAGGGAAAACTAGTCTGTTGTTTAGCTATCAGTGATTTTTTTCTGCAACAATGCTGTTCTATCCATACCCATAACTTTGATTTTAGCTAATTGTAGTGAATCCTTATAGTAACCTCTCAGCAATAATTTAACAATTAATGCATCAATCTGTTGTGAAGCCGTTTCCCTGTCACTGTTGATTCTCCTTATCCTAATCATCTGAGAGTATGGGAGTCCTCTCTTTAAAGAGGAAGGGTAACAACTACGTGCATGCAGTAATTGACCCTGGTCTGTAGGCTTCACATAGATAGATGTACTGACGTGATTGTTGTAGATCGTCACACTAACATCTAAAAAGTTAATTGTATGTTGGTTCAGCTGAAATGTGAATTTAATGGTACTAGCACTTGAGTTATATGACTCTAATAATTCAATCAACCCAGTTTTATCGCCTTTCCAAAGGATGAACAAATCATCTATGTAACGATTAAATAATAAAGCTCCAGCTGTGAATGTCTCATTACTATAAAATAAATCATCTTCAACTGAAAATATAACGATATTAGCATAGGTGGGGGAAACTGCAGATCCCATCGCACACCCTTGGACTTGCTGGAAGAATTGTTTTCCATACAGAAAAAAGTTATTAGTCAAAACCAATTCTAGCAGCAACAGAATTACTTCAATCTTGGCGACATCAAAAGCTTGTTTTTTAATAAGAAATTGTCTGACAGCTACCAACCCCAAATCATGGGAAATAGATGTGTATAGACTAACTACGTCGACTGTTGCCAACCAGCAGTCGTCCGGTACTGTCTCAATAGTCTGAAGGTTATTTAGAAATGCCGTTGTGTCAATCAAAAACTAGGTTCATCCACAAGTAATGGTTGTAATAGATAGTCTAAAAAGACCGACAATATATCTATCTCAAAAACAAGGTGCCACTCAGAGATTTGTTGAAAAGCAAACAGGTGTGTATTCAAATCATCACATCACATGATGTGATGTGATGATTTGAATACACACCTGTTTGCTTTTCAACAAATCTCTGAGTGCCGCCTCGTTTTTGATCTACATATGGGGGTTGCCAAACCCAGATGGAGGGCACCAGAGTTAGCAAGCCCTAGGGAGCATCCAGAGTGCCGGTGTTACGCTGTATGGATATATATGTGTGGGCGGTAGTGACGCTCGCCCGGACAGGACTCCCGGCAGTCGCGGTGGGCGGAGCGGATCTATCGCTCACTTATTTGGCAATAGAGGAGTGCGGCATATGTGATAGTGCCGTGGGGAACCTATGGCTCATTAAACATTGTTTAATTCATTCTTTTGTAATCAGTTCTCCATTCTAGTACATGTATTATTCTACTTCCATCCGGAAGTGATGTCACTTCCGGAAATACAAATGTTCTGTTTAGCCCACAATTAGGATTAATTAACAGGGATATAAATATATTCTAAGTGGACCTTGTCCAATACACTAAGGAAGTCCAGCTACATGCACCGGACGAATGCGTTGAGTGAGGTTTATCCTGTGGACTGAGACTGCACTTTACAGATAAGCTGTTTTATTATTTCACATGGTACGGGCAACTATATACCTATGAATATTGTTTAATAAATCTGTTTTAGATGTATTACACTATTGGTCCTCCTGCCTTTTAACTCTTATGTATGAGGCGAGATTAATGCTAACATCACCAAGATATCATATGACGATATTGACACCAAGTGGGATACCAGATTCGTGATACAGTGCTATATAACTTATCATCAGGTGGTTGGAATTCCACCTAACACGGTACTCCTTCAATTCACTAGGGTGTGCATATTGGTGAAGGGTGCCTAAGATCTGATAATATCACAGTAGGAGGTGCCTGTTTTCATTTGGTTTTTTTTTCAGAATTTTGGAGGTATTGTCAGAACAACATCCCTATTGGAAAAAGGGCTGCCACCCCTAAAAAGGAAAGAAGGAAATACAAGGGGGGAGTGTGTTGAAAGGAAATTGATGTTTCTGTTATGCTAAAAGGGAATTTCCCTATATAAAGAAAGGAGTAGCGCCTACTGTCACCCTTCCCTGATAGAAATATATATATATATATATATATATATATATATGGCCCTGGACGTGTACTGTATTTAATCTTTTTTTTTAAATGTACTGTACTGTGTGACCAGGAATATGGATTGACAGCCCCATAGGGCTTGGCTTAGTAGAATTTTCTTAACTTTTTGTGCATAACATTTCTGACTGCCCACTGATGCACCTGCTGCTTCTCTGCTGCTCTCCCGAGTCATTACTCCTGTCCAAAGACAGTTCTCCTCTCTGCATACCCACTCGGGTCCTCATAGGCTCAAGGTCATGTTCAGAAGCCCTGGCAGCCCTTACAGTACTTCAGAGGGAAGGGCTCAGAACTGGATAATATATTCAGCCCATATGACTGCATATTGCAATGTGATTCTGGGCACTAATATCATGCTCAGATCACACTGCAGTTGCAATCTTAGATAAATGGGACACTTAGTCTTTCATTACAAACCCTGCTCTGGATTAACTAATAAGAGAAGGTTAGGGTGTGGTTGATTCACTGTAAATGGTAAAGAGTTTCCATATACTTATTATAAACATTGCTGTCTAGTGACCTCACCTGATTTATAGCGATGTATTTGGCACCCCGAAGATCAAGATGTTGGTGGTCAGAAGACTGGTGTCTTTATCCTGATGCCACTCAGAATCCCAACAGTCAGCATCCCGAATGCATAGTCAGTTTTCTGGGAAGGGATAGCCTTGGGGGGGGGGGGGGGGGTTAGGTTTAAGAAGTATGGAGAGGGTTAGGCTGTGGGGCTTAGGTGCTCAATTCCATATGCATGCCTCAAAAATAGATATAAAATAAAAATTGTCTATATGTAATACTCTATATTGACATAATATCCAATTATTCTGCCTTCATTTGAAATAATTATAGATTCTACTTGGCAACCAAGTGGGACAAAACTCATCAAGACCTGTTAACTTGATCCCATTCCCCTTCACTGTACAGTGTTTAAATAAACATGGAGCAAATTTATTTCCAAAATTCTTGGTCTTCTTGAAGACCCCCAAAGGGCTGTCTTCAAGGCAGGGCAACAAAAGTTTGTCAAGGTTCAATACATATAAATTCTTCTTACTAATTTTCATAATTTCACTTTTTTGCAGACATTGTACTTAGAGATAAAAATATGATAAAATTGTTATAATGTACATAGGATAGTGTGTGTTACTTTTTGTCTCCCTTTCCAATAAAGATTCTCTACAGATCAGATTGATCTCTGACCTACATGTATCCAAAAACTAACAGGATAAGATTGATATGAAAAGGACAAACTCAATTTGTCCTTTATCCAAGAAATGTATATGATGATAAATGTGCTAGTAAAATTTAATAGCCAAAGAATTAGAGTTGATAAAATGAACAAAGGCAGAAACAGACACAGCAACCCCAGCACAAATCATAAACAAATTTCCACAATGGGACCACACCAGATATAAGAATCTTCATAGTAGCCAATGTGCTGTGTAGGTTGGAAAAGTTAGGAGCAATCTTGGTGCACATGGCAATACCATGCACTTGTATTTAAAACTGAATAAAACAAAACATAATTATGGGACAAAAGAAGAGTCATGGAATCCCCACCCCTACAACAAAAATGATAATCCTGAATAAGATAAAGATTCACTGCTTGTTTAACACAATGTGTAAAATATCCTTGTTGCTTACTAAAGATGTGATTTTGTAAAATATATATCAATAAAGTATGAGAGAATAAAAATGTGGAACACAACACCATATATAATAGGATATTGGGGATGTGCTTACAGTAAATGTTGTAAGATTTTATTTTCATTTTCTGATCTTTGTATTATTGTCACCAGGTTTTCTGCAATTCTCCAATGTTGCTTTATGAAATGCTTGAATAAAGAATCTTTTATGTTGCATCTGATAATATTCAGATTTTTAGGATTTTGTTTTTCTATAATACTAAACAGGGGATGTGTGTTATTGAGGTCTTCATCACTCTCAAGAATTAAACTATGCAACATATCCACAGCATCCTTTCCTAGATAATTAATTAGGAAAGCAGTGCCCTCAATTCTCAAGGTGTTTAGTAGTAAACTATTTTTTCCTGCAATGATCTCTAGCGTACTGATTCATATCAACAAAGAGCTCAAATAAATCAGATTTAGATATTGATGCAAAGTTAAGGCCTTTACTGATAACTGACTTTTCATTTTCTGTAATTACACTTGATGGTAGATTAAAAATGCCCCTATTTATCAGTTGTGCCTTCAATTTTTCATGTGATTTCTTGAATTCTTCTCTCCATCTTCTAACTCTTCTTCCCTGTCTCTTTTGAATGGATGATGAGCTAAGACACTGAACTCAGGGCAGTAGAGAGCCTGGCTGGGCCCGTGAACGTTTCAGGAGGTGTGACCTACTTACAGGAAGAGTGGCCATGAACATTGAGAATACATGTGCAGCATGTGCTGGGCTGAGGAGAAATACTGCAGCTGCTGCTACCAGGTAAGATAGAGGGGAGACTTGGGTCCCCATTGGGCCCATCTATCAGACCCGGGCCTGGGTAATTAGTACCCTGTCCCCCCTCTCTCTGCACCACTGACTGAACTTATTCATATTCTTATTAGAGGGGATGCAATTTTTATTAAAAAAATGGGATTCAGTGATGGAAGGCCAATACCATACAATATATGTTTTGGTTTAGCACCTTTCTCAATATATTGTGGATGGGGATTTAAATAATATCTAAGATTAAAGGGCCTACATATATCATTACCATAATCATAACTATCTCTTTTCCTATTTTTTTTATTCCTAGTGGAGACAAGATACATCTAATATAATATAATGCATGTGCAACAATTAAATGTACAATAATAAACTTTGAAATGTATGTAAGAATTGCAACTCCTAAACTAGAGTCATTTCCAAGACCCCCAATATTTTAAGAGAATACAAAAGACTGGTAACAGTTATAATTAACTTATAATTCTCAAATAGTATCAATAAATTTCTTATCACAATAACTTCCCCAAAAGGTGTACTAAAGTCAATAAAATATGTAAAAAAATCCTATTTCATTGAAATCTTTACATTATATAAAATAACAAATACAATTATTACAACAACATTGACTTTAATAATAGTTAAATTGCACACACAATAAAAATACAATTATGATAGTTATTGATATTTACAAAATAAATATCTGTAAGAAGGTGGCTCTCCTAGTCTGGACTCTTCATTCTTAAATATCTGAAACGGCAGTATCCACTTGTCAGTTTTCTTTTAGTCTCAAGTCCTTGCCATGTTAATACTAAAATGTACTGTAACTATTTTTAAACAATACTTGTTTTAAAATCTTGATCTATAAGTTATCTATTCATATGTGTGAAGGTGACAAATGATTGATCCTGACTAAAATCTATCTCAGCCTCAACAGAGTGGGAGATGTGATAATGTGTTTTATGAAGGTGAATGATGCTATAGATTAAATATTGACACCAAAAATTGTACAATAATGGAAATGTGTTACTCTGATTGTCTGTTTTCATAAACATTTGTAAATCGCAGAGTTTATTATTCCTAAAAGTATTATCTATTTAAGTGTCATACTAGGAGCAAAATATGTTTCTTGCTTTAACAAATGCAAATTTTTCTCATCAAGGGAAAAACAAAATAGCCAACTACAGTATTCTCAAAAAACATAATATAATGGAACTCAATTACAGTTGGACAAATTTGCTATTGATCCAGTGTAGGAAAAGACACAGACAAGAAAAGGTGCAACTACATGCATAGGTTCAGTCAATCGCATGTCAAGATTTGTTCCGCTCAAAAGCATCACCGCTTGTACTAGATGCTGTACATATATAGCAGGAAAGTGTGTCTAAGTTAGGTCAAAAACAGTATAGCAGTAAATGTTAAAGTTGATTTAACTTATTCATAATATAATAAAATCCCATGTACACAAAACAGAAGAATGTCATGGCAATGTTATTAATACATTTGAAAGTGGTACGTTTAATATACATTCAAATTAAACAGAAATACAAAAACACAAAGGAAACTGAATACAAATACTGCAGCTACTCTTATACTGCTGCTACTACTACTACTATTCATAGGCGTTTCTACAATGGGTGCAGTGTGTGCAGAACACATGGGACCCTAGGTTCGGGGGGCCCACACCGCACACCCTGCACCCATATATTATACTTAACAATCCAGAGTCCTGCGGCTAGAGAGGTTATATACAAACAGATCAATTAGTCAGAGGACACCTCTAGGTATTTGGTACCTTAAGTTTTTCTTAAGAATTTTGAACTTGAATAATGTTTCTATTATATTCACATTTATTTATTTTTATATTGTAGGACACCAGAAATCTCAAAATACTCAAATTTGAAGCACATCAGTTCTCAATATGATTTAAAGACTTCAGAAGATTAATAGAATACTGTCAATTTTAGTTTGTTTACCAAAAAATATAGTTAAATGCAAGGCTGGGAAAACACAATTGAGCTGGATAATGCACGGTAAAGCTGGTTTGAAAACAAACAAGTTAAAACAATTTTGTGTTTAATAGTGAATAGTTGACCTTGAACAGAGTAGTAGTTGAGGTCTAAATTAAAAAAAAATAGTTCTTTAGTAATTAAACCTGTGCTCAGACTATGCTTGCCTGCCTCTGCCATTTAGGTTCCCGTGTTTCTAAAGGAATTAGAAGTCACAACAAGTAAATGATGCTGTACATTAAAACATTATTATGGATGTTGTTTAGATTCAGTTTTTAGTGTGCATGAACAGTACAGAAATCAAATCCTATGCAAGAGAAAAATTTAAACAAATGTTCAAATCTAAAAGGTACAGTATGTTTACAATTAGAGGGTCAGTGATGCATTTATGTGTCTTAATGTGAGGTTCCTTTAATATGTGATTTCTGAGGCTAGTGACGCTAATAAACTTACCTGTGCAGTACAAGTAACTTGTTATCTGTGGAATATCTCATGTCGACCATCTTAATCATAGTGCTTTACGGTTTATCCCACTGCACTTTGTTGTAAATCTCTCTACTTGACAAAGATTTCGTAAAGAATTGATAGAATATCATTTATCTTTGTTAAATATAACCTTTATTATCATATGGACTATAAAAAGAGACCTGCCACAAAATAATCCTTAATAACACAACACAGCAGTTTACCAAATTAAATTTCAAGTGCAAACATTCACTATGCCTGCCTATAAAATGATGACTTGGCATGGCATTTTAAAAATATAAAGTTTTAAATTGAAATTTGCATAAACTTCATGATTTGTTTGTGCAAAAAATAATGTCAAGCATCGAAGAGTATACTAAATGTACTTGTATCTAAATCATTTCCTGAATTTAACTGTGGATCCTTCGCAGAGCCATAACTACACTTTTTGGTGCCCTGTGCCAGAGAGAGAAATGGTGTGTCCCCCCCCCCCCCATATTTTCCAATAGGGACACAAGGCGCATGCCTCATGAGGGATGGGCATGACAAGATTGATCCAAGAGAAAGCCCATGCTATGATGTCTCATATATATATATATATATATATATATATAGTTGACGTTGAATCAAATATCCTGTATTGTCTTTTTTAATTGATATCTTCTTGATATTCTAGGTTCCCTTGACCAGCATATATTTTAGTATAGAGTTAATATGCACAGAGTAAAATTCTCCCTCAACTCTTCTACATTATTTGATTAGGTGTTTACGTGACTAGTAGCAAGGCCTTTGTGTAGATAACAAGTGCTCAATGATATTGTATGAGACTTTGTGGCAGAACAAGAAGGACATATTATGGAATATCTGATGGACCTTCACATTGGACAACAACACGTTATTATGAACAAGAATGACCTTTATGACAACGAAGCCTATTAGAGAACCTAATTGTTATGTATAGGAGATTCAAGATTCATGGGCAAGTCTACCATCTTATAGATAGAACCATTCTCTTTAATAAGCTAATCTGATCATAGTTGGCATTTCCCCTTTCTATTCATCAACCAATGTATCTCCTTGATTTCATCTATATGTACGCCTTGTTTGTAAATAAGCTATGAATAATTGTATAATTTTATGGTATAAATATGTAAAGTCAGTGTTCTAAAGACATAGGCTCATTGATGAATTCTGTCTTGGTCCACACTCCTCTACGCAGAATATTGGGTGTGGTTCCCTCTTTTATAAAAAATTCTATATGCTGAATATCATCACAATGGAGAAGTCTCAATTTTTATTACTTTCATAATTTGGCTTTAACAAAAAAAAAAAAAAATATATATATATATATATATATATATATATAAAACACATTTATAGAACATTGCAAGAAAATGGTTTTTGTACCACATTCATGCATTTAACTTGAGAGCTCGTTGTTATTCAGTTACAATACCCTTTATTAATTAACACAATTTAATACACTGCCATACCCTTTCTATGCAAGGGCAGATAGCTCAATGAACGGATTGTCTGACAGCAATGCCACAGGCAATGGGTTCGAATCCCGGGTATGTCAGCATCTTGAAATGTAATAAAGCACAGTGTGGCTGAATAACAAAGAAATCTCAAGTTGAGTTCATGAATGTTGTATATATACTAGCGACAGAAGGTGTCAGGGTAGAAGTCAGGGGCGGTCAGGAGATGCAGGGCTGCAGAAAGGGGGAAGTTGCAAGTGAAAGTAATTAAAACAGATAACTGACACGCGCTGCCAACAATGCCCTCTAGCTACTATGGGGACAAGAGTTGAGAGGGGTCACCTTCCCTGTCACAGTTACATGTGTTATATATCGGGGGGTATCTACCATAGGTACTGTGACTGACTACCAGTGCAACGCCTCACAAACTAGTGTGATCTCCACCTCCTGTGACATGATCCTGCTGTAACTACCTACCAGTGTAATGCCTCACCTACTGGTGTGATCTCCACTTCCTTTGACACGATCCTCCTGTTGGTGCTGTGACTGCCTACAAGTACAATGCCACACCTACTGGTGTAATCTCCACCTCCTGTGACATGATCCTCCTGCTGGTGCTGTGACTGCCTACCAGTGCAATGCCTCAGCTACTGGTGTGATCTCCACCTCTTGTGATATGATTCTTCTGCAGGTGATGTGACTGCCTACCAATGCAATGCCCCACCTACTGGTGTGACCTCCACCTACTGTGACATGATTCTCCTGCAGGTGATGTGACTGCCTACCAGTACAGTGCCTCACCCACCAGTGTAATCTCCACCTCCTGTGACACGATCCTACTGCTGGTGCTGTGACTGTCTCCCATGCTGCATTAGTCTTGCTTACTACCACTGTGGGTATTGCTAACAATTTGCTTTAGCCCAGTTTGTGTTGGGCCCCGCTTATAGCTGACTTACTCTAACCTACATGAGGCCAATTTTAATATATTTCTAGGGCCACTTTAGGTTCCCAAACCGCCCCTGTCTGGCATGGAAGAAATGTGAATAATAAATCAATGTCAATGTACCAGGAGGTATTGACAAGCCTTTATAACATTATCTTATACTGTGAATTTCTTACCCTTTTTCCAAGACAATTAATTAATTTAATATGTTAATTAAGTGAAAGGAAGACATGATATTTTACGGGAGATGTATCAAGCCATGGAGAGAGATAAAGTTGAGTATTTGCCCAAATTAAATTAAGCTTCTAACTACAGGTATCATTTCATGTACTGTGCTAGATAAGTGACAGAAGATGATTGGGTGGTTTGGACATCTGCACTTTATCTCTGTCCAAGGCATGATACATCTCCCCAAAAGTTCTGTATATAAAATATATATCTGGCTGCTATACAGCAGGCCAGGAGCACCAGCAGGACAGCAGAGTAACAATCATATCAGTAATAATTTGCGGACCCTGTGAAATTAGCATTCAGTAAAGATGGGAGACTCAGTCAATGAATACATAAAACATTTTTTAGTTTATGTTAAAATATAAAAAGTTTATTAAGTGGAATATAAAATAAATAATATTTGTGAGACATCTCCAAAAACAGTCAGTTTTGGGGGCTGCCCACAAATATTAACCAGCCCCTGAATGTATGTATTGGGGACTGCAATGGATATTTGAGATATCTATTGCATTCCTCCTATTTTGAACAGAAAAGCAGCCACCAAAAGTTTCTACGGCAGATGGTAAACTGTGAAACTCACCGAGCTCCAGAGTGCAAAGCATTTCTGAGCTTGGCCCGGGAGCTAATGCCATTTCTAAATGGCTTTTGTAGCCTGTGGGCTCCATTATGCAATAATTCAAATGAGAAGGATCCTTGGGATCCTTCTGCATTACTGTCTGCTCTCACATACGTGTCTGATGATTGCACATGTGAACAAGTGCAGCCGGGGTCTAAACCCAGAAGTAAAGTGATCGCATCAGTAATTATTTTACTTCTTATACATTGCAGGGACGGGCATGAGATTGGTACTCATAATGGCATAAAAGTTACACCTCTGGACTCACGAAGAGTCATCCTTCAGCACTCAGGAGAGAAAAACCCCCTTGGGGGGGAAACCTCTGGGGAACCATGGCCTCAGGATCACCCTTCCCTCTGGGCATTAAGAGGCGTACTAATAGAGGGGTCAGTATGCTATCCCAGCGCATAGGATCCCACTGGTTGTCATACCGATGTCGGGATCCCAGTACAGAAAGACCAACAGGAATGAATAAGGGGTGTTCTCCCCTCTCCCCACCCCACTAACCCTGCCTGTCCGCAGTCTGACCCTAACATCCCCGCTTTGTGCCTAACCCTCCCACGGAGGTGCCTAATCCTAACCTCCATCCCTGCTGCCTAAACCTAACCCTCCCTTCCCCGCAGCCTAACTACTTTCGGGGGTGCCTAACCCACCCTAACCACAGCCTAACCCTAACTTCCCCCCACCCACAGCCTAACCCTATCCTCCCTCACCTCAGCCTAATCCTAACCCCCCGCCTGATGCTTAAACCTAACCCCCCTCTTGATGCCTACACTTAACCCTCCCTTCCCTGCAGCCTAACCACCCCTGGGGGTGCTTAACCCTAACCAACCCTACTCGCTGCCTAACCCTAACATCCTCCCACCCACATCCTAAACCTAACCACCTGCCTGACGCCTAAACCTAATCTCCCCACATGATGCCTAAACCTAACCCTCCCTCCCCTGCAGCCTATCCACCCCTGGGGTCCCTAACCCTAACCCACCTTACCCACAGATTAACCTTATCATCCCCCCACCCCAAGCCTAACTCTAACCCCTCTGCCTGATGCCTAACCCTCTCCCTCTACCCACCCCCGTAACCATGCCTGTCCACAGTCTAACCCTAACCTCCCCCTTTGTTCCCGCGGAGGTGCCTAATCCTAACCTCTGTCCGTGCTGCCTAAACATAACCCTCCCTCTCCCACAGCCTAACTAACTCCCTTCCATCCCTGCTGCCTAAACACAACCCTCCCTCCCTTGCAGCCTAACCACTCCAGGGGGTGTCTAGTCCTAACCCAACCTACCTGCAGCCTAACGCTAACCTCCCACCACATGCATCTTAAACCTAACCCAGCACCCGATGCCTAAACCTAACCCCCCGCCTGATGCCTAAACCTAACCCTCCCTCCTCCGCAGCCTAACCACCCCTAGGAGTGCATAACCCTAACCCATCCTCCCCGCAGCCTAACCCTAACCTCCCCCTACCCACAGCCTAAACTTAACCCCCCGCCTAAAGCCTAAACCAAATCCTCCCACCTAAACCAAACCCTCCCTCCCCCACAGCCTAACCACTCCCGGGGGTGCCAAACCCTAAGCTCCCACCACCAGCAGCCTTAACTTAATCCCCCTGCCTAACGCCTAAACCTAACCCTCCCGCCTGATGCCTAAACCTAACCCTCCCTCCCACGCAGCCTTACCACCCCCAGGGGTGCCTTATGCACCCTATCCGCAGCCTAACCCTAACCTCCCCCCACCTGCAGCCTAAACCTAACCCCATGCCTGACACCTAAACCTAACGCCCCCGCCTGATGCCTAAACCTAACCCTCCCTCACCCGCAGCCTAACCACACCCCCTCCATCCCCGAGCCTCATTCCTAAACCTAACCCCCCTTGCCCAGCCCTTAACCTATGATCATGGGGATATGAACGTCGGTATCCTTGCCAATTCAGAGTTCCAATGTTGAGATTGTGAAGAGTGTCGGGATCCCAGTGTCAGTATTCTGACTGCCGTAAACCCGACAGCCGGCATCTTTACCGCATCTCCTAATAGGTAAGGCATATGTCCCAACATTTGAAGCATGTGTCCGCAGTTCTCCTCCCAGGGCAGCTATTCAGGGATCACCCACTGCGTGTAGACGAAGAGGAAAAGTTCAAAAATCATTGTTAGTGGATGAACAAGCAGAGAGACAAACTGCAAACAGTGGTGTGGATGTGTAGAGAGAAAAATCTCTCTATGTAAATATGTTACTCTTTCTACTGAGGACATGGAAAATTCCTAAAATAAGGACAATTATCCAAAAGGGCCCATTGTTTTTATACAATACACACATTGGGGGGATAAGTTCTCTCTTATAGTAATTAGTGGGTACCTTCAGAAAAGAAATTTGACCAGTAAATAATAAAAGCTATAAATTGCTAACATTTAGTGGTCAATCCAATTAGGTACGAGTTACCATTGCTGCGACGTTTCGACTAAGGTCAGACTGGCCCACAGGGGAACAGGGGAAACCACCGATGGGCCCCACTGCCTGTGGGCCCTCCTATTCTTCTAGGGATCAGGTTCCAGAATCTATCCTAGTGCACTTGAATTATGCATTATACTTATGTTACATTACACTTCACAATAATATGTAACGATTAGCCAAACCTTTGTGGTGGCTTGCCATGCCCCAGTGGTGCCTGGCCACACCGTTAAGCATGGACCCCTACATCAGCATCCCCCCGGTGATTGTCAATCAGTGTTGCTTCCTAAGTGGACAGTTTGATTTCACAGAAGTGTGATTGACTTGGAGTTACGTTGTGTTGTTTAAGTGTTCCCTTTATTTTTTGGAGCAGTGTATATATACAGAGAGAGAGAGAGAGAGCTATACTAGCTATACTATCCCATTAAACCAGTAAACTCACAAATTATACAGTTTCTGTGGCTGGCTGACCTCAAGTCTGCATTTCACCTGGTTTAATCAGACACAGAACCTGTGTAACCCATGAACGTATAAAGAGGAGGAGAAATGAGAGTTGTCTTTTTTGTGGCGCACTAGAAATGTATTATTCAATATCAGCGTATATAAAACTGTATGGCGGGCCCACAAGGTGACATTCACAGGAAATAGGTAATGACATCCACTCGACTTGTTCAGACCCGCTGGACGTGTTGGAAAGAGGTTGAGTGGACAGTGAGCATGGCTGTGCCCTGTGGCACCATTGTACCAACAGCCGGACTGCTGAGAACTAGTGATGTGCACCAGAAATTTTTCGGGTTTTGTGTTTTGGTTTTGGATTCGGTTCCACGGCCGTGTTTTGGATTCGGACACGTTTTGGCAAAACCTCCCTGAAATTTTTTTGTCAGATTCGGGTGTGTTTTGGATTCGGGTGATTTTTTACAAAAACCCCTCAAAAACAGCTTAAATCATAGAATTTGGGGGTCATTTTGAACCCATAGTATCATTAACCTCAATAACCATAATTTCCACTCATTTCCAGTCTATTCTGAACACCTCACACCTCACAATATTATTTTTAGTCCTAAAATTTGCACCGAGGTCGCTGGATGGCTAAGCTAAGCGACCCAAGTGACCGACACAAACACCTGGCCCATCTAGGAGTGGCACTGCAGTGTCAGACAGGATGGCAGATTTAAAAAATTGTCCCCAAACAGCACATGATGCAAAGAAAAAAAGAGGTGCAATGAGGTAGCTGTGTGACTAAGCTAAGCGACCCAAGTGGCCTACACAAACACCTGGCCCATCTAGGAGTGGCACTGCAGTTTTCTAGCGAGAAGATGAGTGCTTTCATCCTCATGTGAATCTGAACCACTAGCCATGAACATAGGCCAGGGCCTCAGCCGTTCCTTGCCACTCCGTGTCGTAAATGGCATATTGGCAAGTTTACGCTTCTCATCAGATGCTTTTAATTTAGATTTTTGGGTAATTTTACTGAACTTTTGTAGTATACTTGACGACACAGAGGTAGAGCAATGGACTACTCTACCGTAATGCTATATATATACTGGTGGTCACAGCAACATTCTGCACTGTCCCCTCCTACCATATACTGCGCACAACTAAAATGCAGCACAGGTTTGGATGCATAGTATACTTGATGACACAGAGGTAGAGCAGTGGACTACTGTACCGTACTGCTATATATATACTGGTGGTCACAGCAACATCCTGCACTGTCCCCTCCTACTATATACTGCGCACAACTAAAATGCAGCACAGGTATGGATGCATAGTATACTTGACGACACAGAGGTAGAGCAGTGGACTACTGTACCGTACTGCTGTATATATTAGTAATGTGCACCGGAAATTTTTCGGGTTTTGTGTTTTTGTTTTGGGTTCGGTTCCGCGGCCATGTTTTGGGTTCGAACGCGTTTTGGCAAAACCTCACCGAAATTTTTTTGTCGGATTTTGGTGTGTTTTGTATTCGGGTGTTTTTTTCAAAAAACCCTAAAAAACAGCTTAAATCTTAGAATTTGGGGGTCATTTTGATCCCATAGTATCATTAACCTCAATAACCATAATTTCCACTCATTTTCAGTCTATTCTGAACACCTCACACCTCACAATATTATTTTTAGTCCTAAAATTTGCACCGAGGTAGCTGTGTGACTAAGCTAAGCGACCCAAGTGGCCGACACAACAACCTGGTCCATCTAGGAGTGGCACTGCAGTGTCACGCAGGATAGCCCTTCAAAAAAATTCTCCCCAAACAGCACATGACGCAAAGAAAAAAAGAGGCGCAATGAGGTAGCTGTGTGACTAAGATATGCGACCCAAGTGGCCGACACAAACACCTGGCCCATCTAGGAGTGGCACTGCAGTGTCAGACAGGATGGCACTTGAAAAAAATACTCCCCAAACAGCACATGACGCAAAGAAAAAAAGAGGCGCAATGAGGTAGCTGTGTGACTAAGATAAGCGACCCAAGTGGCCGACACAAACACCTGGCCCATCTAGGAGTGGCACTGCAGTGTCACGCAGGATGGCCCTTCAAAAAAATACTCCCCAAACAGCACATGACGCAAAGAAAAAAAGAGGCGCAATGAGGTAGCTGTGTGACTAAGATAAGCGACCCAAGTGGCCGACACAAACACCTGGCCCATCTAGGAGTGGCACTGCAGTGTCACGCAGGATGGCCCTTCAAAAAAATACTCCCCAAACAGCACATGACGCAAAGAAAAATGAAAGAAAAAAGAGGTGCAAGATGGAATTGTCCTTGGGCCCTCCCACCCACCCTTATGTTGTATAAACAGGACATGCACACTTTAACGAACCCATCATTTCAGCGATAGGGTCTGCCACACGACTGTGACTGAAATGACTGGTTGGTTTGGGCCCCTACCAAAAAAGAAGCAATCAATCTCTCCTTGCACAAACTGGCTCTACAGAGGCAAGATGTCCGCCTCATCATCATCGTCCGATTCATCACCCCTTTCACTGTGTACATCCCCCTCCTCACAGATTATTAATTCGTCCCCACTGGAATCCACCATCTCAGGTCCCCGTGTACTTTCTGGAGGCAATTGCTGCTGGTGAATGTCTCCACGGAGGAATTGATTATAATTCATTTTAATGAACATCATCTTCTCCACATTTTCTGGAAGTAACCTTGTACGCCGATTGCTGACAAGGTGAGCGGCGGCACTAAACACTCTTTCGGAGTACACACTGGAGGGATGGCAACTTATGTAGAATAAAGCCAGTTTGTGCAAGGGCCTCCAAATTGCCTCTTTTTTCTGCCAGTATACGTACGGACTCTCTGACGTGCCTACTTGGATGCGGTCACTCATATAATCCTCCACCATTCTTTCAATGGAGAGAGAATCATATGCAGTGACAGTAGACGACATGTCAGTAATCGTTGGCAGGTCCTTCAGTCCGGACCAGATGTCAGCACTCGCTCCAGACTGCCCTGCATCACCGCCAGCGGGTGGGCTCGGAATTCGTAGCCTTTTCCTCGCACCCCCAGTTGCGGGAGAATGTGAAGGAGGAGATGTTGACGGGTCACGTTCCGCTTGACTTGACAATTTTCTCACCAGCAAGTCTTTGAACCTCTGCAGACTTGTGTCTGCCGGAAAGAGAGATACAACGTAGGTTTTAAATCTAGGATCGAGCACGGTGGCCAAAATGTAGTGCTCTGATTTCAATAGATTGACCACCCGTGAATCCTGGTTAAGCGAATGAAGGGCTCCGTCTTCAATGTCTCCAGCTTCTTCTGCAAAAGCCTGATGAGGGGAATGACCTGACTCAGGCTGGCAGTGTCTGAACTGACTTCACGTGTGGCAAGTTCAAAAGGTTGCAGAACCTTGCACAACGTTGAAATAATTCTCCACTGCGCTTGAGTCAGGTGCATTCCACCTCCTTTGCCTATATCGTGGCCAGATGTATAGGCTTGAATGGCCTTTTGCTGCTCCTCCATCCTCTGAAGCATATAAAGGGTTGAATTCCACCTCGTTACCACCTCTTGCTTCAGATGATGGCAGGGCAGGGCAGGTTCAGGTGTTTTTGGTGGTGCTCCAGTCTTCTGTACGCAGTGCCTGTACGCCGAAAGTGGCCCGCAATTCTTCTGGCCACCGACAGCATCTCTTGCACGCCCCTGTCGTTTTTTAAATAATTCTGCACCACCAAATTCAAGGTATGTGCAAAACATGGGACGTGCTGGAATTTGCCCAGATGTAATGCACGCACAATATTGCTGGCGTTGTCCGATGCCACAAATCCCCAGGAGAGTCCAATTGGGGTAAGCCATTCTGCGATGATCTTCCTCAGTTGCCGTAAGAGGTTTTCAGCTGTGTGCGTATTCTGGAAAGCGGTGATACAAAGCGTAGCCTGCCTAGGAACGAGTTGGCGTTTGCGAGATGCTGCTACTGGTGCCGCCGCTGCTGTTCTTGCAGCGGGAGGCAATACATCTACCCAGTGGGCTGTCACAGTCATGTAGTCCTGAGTCTGCCCTGCTCCACTTGTCCACATGTCCGTGGTTAAGTGGACATTGGGTACAACTGCATTTTTTAGGACACTGGTGACTCTTTTTCTGAGGTCTGTGTACATTTTCGGTGTCGCCTGCCTAGAGAAATGGAACCTAGATGGTATTTGGTACCGAGGACACAGTACAATTAAGTCTCTAGTTGGCTCTGAATTAACGATGGATACCGGAACCACGTTTCTCACCGCCCAGGCTGCCAAGGCCTCAGTTATCCGCTTTGCAGCAGGATGACTGCTGTGATATTTCATCTTCCTCGCAAAGGACTGTTGGACAGTCAATTGCTTACTGGAAGTAGTACAAGTGGTCTTCCGACTTCCCCTCTGGGATGACGATCGACTCCCAGCAGCAACAACAGCAGCGCCAGCAGCAGTAGGCGTTACACTCAAGGATGCATCGGAGGAATCCCAGGCAGGAGAGGACTCATCAGACTTGCCAGTGACATGGCCTGCAGGACTATTGGCTTTCCTGGGTAAGGAGGAAATTGACACTGAGGGAGTTGGTGGTGTGGTTTGCAGGAGCTTGGTTACAAGAGGAAGGGATTTAGTGGTCAGTGGACTGCTTCCGCTGTCACCCAAAGTTTTTGAACTTGTCACTGACTTATGATGAATGCGCTGCAGGTGACGTATAAGGGAGGATGTTCCGAGGTGGTTAAGTCCTTACCCCTACTTATTACAGCTTGACAAAGGCAACACACGGCTTGACACCTGTTGTCCGCATTTGTGTTGAAATAATTCCACACCGAAGAGCTGATATTTTTTGTATTTTGACCAGGCATGACAATGGCCATATTCCTCCCACGGACAACAGGTGTCTCCCCGGGTGCCTGACTTAAACAAACCACCTCACCATCAGAATCCTCCTTGTCAATTTCCTCCCCAGCGCCAGCAACACCCATATCCTCATCCTGGTGTACTTCAACACTGACATCTTCAATTTGACTATCAGGAATTGGACTGCGGGTGCTCCTTCCAGCACTCGCAGGGGGCGTACAAATGGTGGAAGGCGCAAGCTCTTCCCGTCCAGTGTTGGGAAGGTCAGGCATCGCAACCGACACAATTGGACTCTCCTTGGGGATTTGTGATTTCGAAGAACGCACAGTTCTTTGCTGTGCTTTTGCCAGCTTAAGTCTTTTCATTTTTCTAGCGAGAGACTGAGTGCTTCCATCCTCATGTGAAGCTGAACCACGTGCCATGAACATAGGCCAGGGCCTCAGCCGTTCCTTGCCACTCCGTGTCGTAAATGGCATATTGGCAAGTTTACGCTTCTCCTCAGACGCTTTTAATTTTGATTTTTGGGTCATTTTTTTACTGAACTTTTGTGTTTTGGATTTTACATGCTCTGTACTATGACATTGGGCATCGGCCTTGGCAGACGACGTTGATGGCATTTCATCGTCTCGGCCATGACTAGTGGCAGCAGCTTCAGCACGAGGTGGAAGTGGATCTTGATCTTTCCCTATTTTTTTAACCTCCACATTTTTGCTCTCCATATTGGCCTACCGTACTGCTATATACAGTATAATGGACCTGGTGGACACTGTCAGCAGACTGCGTTTATAGTATAAAGAAAAAAAAAGACACCACAGTTATACAATGTAGATGGATGGATAGTATACTTTATGTATGACGACAAGTGACTGAAGACACAGAGGTAGGTACAGCAGTGGCCTACCGTACTGCTATATACAGTATAATGGACCTGGTGGACACTGTCAGCAGACTGCATTTATAGTATAAAGAAAAAAAGACACCACAGTTATACAATGTAGATGGATGGATAGTATACTTTATGTATGACGACGAGTGACTGAAGACACAGAGGTAGGTACAGCAGTGGCCTACCGTACTGCTATATACAGTATAATGAACCTGGTGGACACTGTCAGCAGACTGCGTTTATAGTATAAAGAAAAAAAGACACCCCAGGTATACAATGTAGATGGATGGATAGTATACATTATGTATGACGACGAGTGACTGAAGACACAGAGGTAGGTACAGCAGTGGCCTACCATACTGCTATATACAGTATAATGGACCTGGTGGACACTGTCAGCAGACTGCATTTATAGTATAAAGAAAAAAAGACACCACAGGTATACAATGTAGATGGATGGATAGTATACTTTATGTATGACGATGAGTGACTGAAGACACAGAGGTAGGTACAGCAGTGGCCTACCGTACTGCTATATACAGTATAATGGACCTAATGGACACTGTCAGCAGACTGCGTTTATAGTATAAAGAAAAAAAGACACCACAGGTATACAATGTAGATGGATGGATAGTATACTTTATGTATGACGACGAGTGACTGAAGACACAGAGGTAGGTACAGCAGTGGCCTACCGTACTGCTATATACAGTATAATGGACCTGGTGGACACTGTCAGCAGACTGCGTTTATAGTATAAAGAAAAAAAGACACCACAGGTATACAATGTAGATGGATGGATAGTATACTTAATGTATGACGACGAGTGACTGAAGACACAGAGGTAGGTACAGCAGTGGCCTACCGTACTGCTATATACAGTATAATGGACCTAATGGACACTGTCAGCAGACTGCGTTTATAGTATAAAGAAAAAAAGACACCACAGGTATACAATGTAGATGGATGGATAGTATACTTTATGTATGACGACGAGTGACTGAAGACACAGAGGTAGGTACAGCAGTGGCCTACCGTACTGCTATATACAGTATAATGGACCTGGTGGACACTGTCAGCAGACTGCGTATATAGTATAAAGAAAAAAAGACACCACAGGTATACAATGTAGATGGATGGATAGTATACTTTATGTATGACGACGAGTGACTGAAGACACAGAGGTAGGTACAGCAGTGGCCTACCATACTGCTATATACAGTATAATGGACCTGGTGGACACTGTCAGCAGACTGCGTTTATAGTATAAAGAAAAAAAGACACCACAGGTATACAATGTAGATGGATGGATAGTATACTTTATGTATGACGACGAGTGACTGAAGACACAGAGGTAGGTACAGCAGTGGCCTACCATACTGCTATATACAGTATAATGGACCTGGTGGACACTATCAGCAGACTGCGTTTATAGTATAAAGAAAAAAAGACACCACAGGTATACAATGTAGATGGATGGATAGTATACTTTATGTATGACGATGAGTGACTGAAGACACAGAGGTAGGTACAGCAGTGGCCTACCGTACTGCTATATACAGTATAATGGAAAAAATACAAGAAAAAGATAGCAGCGCTAAGAGAAATGTTATAAACAATTAATAGTAAGAAGGATTGAGTGATAAATTGATTTTACAATTTAATAAAAGATAATAATGATATTAACGGCCTTTATATAAAAAAAAAGGTCCGCCGTTTAACTGTTCACTACGATTCCCAGAGGCAGCAGGACGGCGGATACCACGAGACCGGAAGACGCATAAAGATATACTCCGTTTGATGGAACGCAAATGCGCTCCACTGAGCGGAAAGACCACACTCGTGACAGTGGGGGATATGATATTAAAAATAATTTTCCGGCAGTTATTACTATAGGTCATTGTCAATGGAGTATAGATATACAAATAAATAACCTCTGAAACAAGTTCAACGCAAATATGAGGTGCAAATAAACATTTATATTTAATACATGTTCTTGTGACCCGGAAGCACTATTATAGAGGTCACTCATAATGAATAGATTCGTTTTTTGGACCAAATTGTTTTTTAAAAAATAGAGTTTTCATCTTTGAGTCTGTCCCTACAACACATAAATAACCCATTGAAGGGTTAGTATGAATGTTTTTATGTATAATTTGACTAAATAGAAGGATTGAGTGAAACAGCTGTTTATTGTTTAGTAATTACCTAAGGTATAAATATCCTGCCAGTGGCCTACCTAAGTCACCTTTGATAAAGCTGCAGTGCCTTGCAGTGAAACGCGTTAGGAGGAGGCTACTTGGGTCAACTATTATGCCATTTTGACTGCCGTATTACATCCGGACCAAACACTGGACTTTACCATCTGCAGTTCAATTGAGACAACCAATTCCTGACTAAGGAACACCATCTACCCTATCTTCACAAAGAGGACACCGTGCTAAATGAGGATCCCGAATCTGGCTGATTCTAAGCAAGAACATCAGTGACATTCTCAAAGGGACTACACCTCTAGCGATTTTGGGTAAAGTGCTTTGGTGTGACTGCGCCGTCAGTCTGTCTCCATCTGCTAAATTTCCAGGTTTCTAAATCAGGAACGGATGTTAATGTGTCAGGCAGTCATTATTTTCATCAGACCCATTGAATTGTTTTTAATTGTTCCAATAAGTGTATGGATGTGTATCCATTTTTTTTATATAAAGGCCGTTAATATCATTATTATCTTTTATTAAATTGTAAAATTAATTTATCACTCAATCCTTCTTACTATTAATTGTTTATAACATTTCTCTTAGCGCTGCTATCTTTTTCTTGTATTTTTTGACTATATGGTTGGGGTGTAACTACCCCCAAATATTATAGCAGCAGCATTAGGAACACAGCACCTGAAAGCGCCCGATCTTCCATTCATTTGGTAAAATTTCTTCTTGCCTTTCTCACATAGTTTTGATTGGGCAGCATGGGCTGTTTTTCTAATTTTACGGACAGACTCAATAGAAGACAGGATTATCTCTCCAAATGGGATAGCCCAATGGAGAGAAAAGGAGGAGATCTCGATGACCAACTAAGAGGAGATTTCTTTAAATTAGAGGACCTATTAAAATCAGAAATAAAACATTGGCTAGACACAGTCAATATGCAAAAAGATATTGATAAAAAGATAATACCTAGGGGCTTGAGACTTTCAAAGCCCTCTATTTTTCATGACAGTGTGGAACACCAAAAAAGATGGGATTAAACACTGGATCGTTGCTCACTTTCTCTTATGGGTATAGTAATTGACTATAGAACAGAGAAACTGAAGAATATAGAATTAGAGATTGAGTCACTTAAAAATAAATTAGAATGTCACAGTCAAAGCATTGAGTATAAGGACAGAGATACTGTTGTCACAGAAAGGGTGAATACATTTGAACAAACAATACTAGAGACCAAGTATAGAAAATTCCAAAGGGATGTTGAGGACTATAAAACCGACAATGTCAGATCTTATAGAAAAAATAAAAACCAAAGAGAGAGAGATTCTGTCAGTGATACATCTGGAGCTAGAAAGTTTGCTCATTTTACACGTGACAGGAGAGATGAAAGAAAATATCTAGGGGATACCCCCAATTATGATCAAAGAATGAAAAATAAATCTTCCAAACGCCCCGCAGAATGGACTGAGTCCAATCTATCAACAAATAGAGACTCCGAAGGGGACTGCTCCCCCGCGGGGAATAGAGAATTAGGAGCCAGACCCAAGTCATATCCTGATGCCTCCTACCCGTCAAGTAATTTTTTAGAACAGCGGAAAAGGAGGTTTCAGGATCGGGACAGGGACTGGCAGAGAGAAAGGGCCAGAAAAAGGAGAAACGTCAGTTTCGAGGAAGAAGAGGTGGGAGGAAGGAAGTATATAAGAGATTAAAGCTAAAAAGAAAGCAGTCACAGAAGAAAAACATATTCAACCTTTCTTCTAGACAACTGACCGATAATGAGATTGCATTGTTGAATAAGGGCCTAAAATTTTCCCCATCAACACCACCCAACATATTTAATTTATTTGTAGAATTGAATCGGTTTGTTCGAACTTTATGCCGGAAGAAATACTTTGCCAAGCAGACCTTACTAAAGAAAAAAGATGCAGCATCACCCATAGTTTTGGATGGGGAAGACGAAGGGGCTTTAGAGATACTTACCGATCTTCTGGGTGAAAGCTCTGAGGCCTCCCCCCCCAAACCCGTGAAATTGTTTGACATCAATAAGCTGAAAAATAAGTCAGAGTTTTATCCAATTAAAACAAAGGGATCGAATATAGAGAGTTTTTACAAAACAACATTAGAGGAATTTAAAAACCTGTGCTCAAAAACACAAGAGACACACAAAACTGATAACCTTAATAAGTGGGAGAAAAGAGCAATTCACAGGCTAACAAAAGACAGTACGATAGTGATCAAACAAGCCGATAAAGGGGGGGGCTCATCATACAGGACAGGTTTGATTATATCAGTGAAGCCAAAAGACAGCTAGATAATCATGAATTTTACCAAATTTTACCTAGATACCCTACTCCAGGTTTTCTGAGTGAACTTCACGACCTATTAGGTCAAGCTATGAGTAACAATCTGATCTCCAAGGAGGAATTCAATTTTTTGTTCTGTCCACACCCCACTGTTCCTATATATTATCATCTTCCAAAGATTCATAAATCGTGCACTGCACCCCCAGGTCGCCCCATTATTTCTGGTGTAGGTTCCCTCACGTCTACCCTTTCACATTATGTTGATATTTTTTTACAGCCACGGGTTACTTTGTTGAAATCACACATTAAAGACACAACACACTTTTTGAATTTAATCAAAGACATCGAGTGGAGAGACTCCTACGGGTTTCTCACACTCGATGTCCAAAGTCTGTACACTAATATCCCACACGATTTAGGTATCAAAGCAATAGCAAAAAGACTCACTGAGGATGGGGATCTCACTGAACTACACCAACAATTCATTTTGGATTCTATATCATTTATATTAAGACACAACTATTTCACATTTTTGGACACTTTTTATTTACAGGTGATGGGGACGGCCATGGGAACCAGGTTCGCGCCTAGTTACGCCAACCTCTACATGGGCGAAGTCGAAGACCAGCTCGTGTGGGGTGGCGACCTTGGCGCGGACCTGGTTCTCTATGGCCGTTATATAGATGATCTTTTTATAATTTGGAATGGGGATGCTGAATCCGCCTCTTCTTTCATTTCTCATCTTAACTCTAATTCTTTTAATTTAATTTTCACTCACACTTATCACCCTCATAACACCAATTTTCTGGATATCTCCTTGGAGATCAGAGGAAATAGAATCTCCACTACTAATTATATGAAAGAAGTAGGAACAGATGCTTATTTACATTTCAAAAGTGGGCATTATATGCCCTGGAAAAAGAGCATTCCAAAAAGTCAATTCCTACGCCTCCGAAGGAATTGTTCTGATTTAACTTCCTTTAACATACAAGCCAAATCAATGATGGAGGCGTTCCTCAATAGAGGTTATCCAAAATCCCTTATTAAATCAGCGTTGGATGAAGTCAGACAGCGGGAAAGGGAAGATTTATTAGTACCTAAAGAGTAAGACAAGAGGACAGATACACAAAAAACAGGGGTTACCTCCCAGCGCTAATTCAATCAACTGTGATATTAACTCACACAACTCAATATTTCTTAGAAATCTATTTAGTAATAATAAAATAAAATAAGATTTTTTTCCATCTTTATATTTTTTATTTATTTAAGAAAAAAGAGAAAAAAATAGACAGATATAATCATCTATTCATTGACCATTTTTAAATGACTAAAAATCAATAGTGATTCCTAATACCGGTATACTTTGACATGGACATAACGTACACACATATAACATATATAGGCTAGTGATACGCCTTCTAGCGATTTACTCACTTTCTTAGCCGCAATATTTTTATTCTAAAACCATTAGGTATCTGATTTATCCCTCCAGTATTACTTTCAATAGCTGGAAGACCAAAAATTGCACTCAAAAGTCTCCTTCTAATGTATTTCGTCCTTTAAGATTATGCTCAAGTTCAGTCTATATATAGGACTTTTTCAAAGGGAACAACAACATGTATGAATATCTTCTCTGTTGTTTCCCAGGGCTTTATATCCAAAAAGACTTACTTGTGTTTTCTTGTAGCTGGAAGCATAAACATCAGGTGTCTGCCGGCAGACGTTTCTTGGTGTCTCTGCAATCTACTAGTTTCACCTGTCTAAGCAGGCTTCATCAGGATGCCCGAGCACACCTCTTACCCTGCTATTTATGCTCCTCTACTTGTCTGTAGTCATGGTAACCGTCACTTCAAGCCCTTCCTCCTATTAACGTGTCTTTATTGTCTGGGTAATGGCCGCATCACTTCCTCCCCTTTTGGATTAGTTATTCCTCTGGTTGCCTCGGCAACGGCCACGTCACTTCCGCCCTTTCTGTGCACGCCACTTCCGCCCTTTCTGTGCACATCACTTCCGCCCGCTCGTTTCTTTCGTCCGGGCTTCTCCTCCTCATAGTGTATTTTTGGTTGTCTGGACGACGGCCGCATCACTTCCGCCCTTCATATGAAAACTTTCCTATGAATCTCATTGTCCATCACTTCCGCCCACTTATCGCACTTGCCGTGGTGTTATTATATTGAAGTGACTTTTCTCTCAGAAAGAAGATGGTCATATATACATTTTGCCCATCATCATGGGAGTCCTGTTTTCATATTGGCTTCATTTTTAATATATTATAGCTCATATTTCCCCCAATTATATATAGGTGATCATATTCTCCTATATATTGCGTCCATTCTTGGATTTGTATTTGTATTAAATAACATACAACACACATATAACAAAGTGATTACATAAATTAAATTAAAATAAAACACATGTTTCTAAAACATCCTTCATGACTAAAAAATTGTATATAGGATTTAAAATAATTACTAATATGATTCTCTATATGCTGGTGTTCTATTCATTATATTTTCCTCAACCTATAGATTCTCTACTTTGAATGGCTATAGTTGGTATTTGCAGAGAAGTATGTTGATATTCTCTATTTATTTATCCTTCTTTTAGAAAAGGATGAAGGTCCCAATCTATATTGAGACCCTTTGGTATTAGAGTCCCAAGTTCAAAAATCATTCGTGCTTCTTCCTTCAAAAGTTCACTATCCCAGTCCCCTCCTCTCCATGCTTTTTGTATTAGTCTAATCCCAATAAAATTTAGAGATGTGGGATCGGTATTGTGTATTCTCGTGAAGTGTTCCGGAATGCTATGATTCTCTTTTTTTGTCCTTATATTATTTAGATGTTCATTGATTCGGGTATGGAGACAACGGTAGGTCTTGCCTATATACTGAAGGCCACAGGGACATGTTAGCAGATAGATGACTCCTTTGGAGTTGCATGTGATCTTATCCTTTATCTTATATTCCTTGCCTGTATTGTTTGATTTATAGCTCAGGGTGGGTTTCGTTGTCATTGTCTTCGTCTTTTTACAGACAATGCAATTATTGCATCTATAGAAACCCGGCTCCAGATCTTTTAGCCAGGTTGCCTTTCCCTTGTTCTCCTTTTTCTGATAACTTCGTACTATGTTATTCTTAATTGTAGCTGCTCTTCTATAGACTATCTTGGGTTTCTGAGGTAAGATATCTTTAAGATCTTCATCTGTGGTCAAGATATGCCAGTGTTTGTATATACTTTGTTCTAAAAATATGCGTTGGCTGGAATAATTGGTCAGGAAAAGCACATCATTCCTCTCATATTTGTTCTTTTCTTTATATTGAAGGAGGTCTCTTCTCTCTATTTTATCAACCTCTTCTTTATTTTTCTCCAAATTGTTTCTATTATAATTTCTTTCTTCAAATTGTTTCATTAAACCTGTTGCCTGTGCTTCATAATCTTCTTTTCTTGAACAGTTACGTCTTATTCTTTTCATCTGGCCTTTAGGAATATTCGACAGCCATTTCGGGTGGTGGTTACTCCGAGAGTCCAAATAGCTGTTGCAATCCACTTCTTTGTTGAAGGTCTTTGTTTCAATTTTATTATTTTCAATAAAAATAGTTAGGTCCAGGAAGTTTATACTGGTATCACTAACTTTCTTTGTGAACTCTAAATTGAAAGTGTTATTGTTGATCTTGTTAATAAACTGCTCCAAATCTTCTCTCATTCCATTCCATACAATGATTACATCGTCAATATACCTCGCCCATAACGTAAGATTCGATAGGTATTCATTGTTCATCCATATAAATTCATTCTCCCACTGAGCAAGGAACAAATTTGCATATGAAGGGGCAAAATTTGTACCCATTGCTGTTCCCTGGGTCTGTATATAGAATTTATCATCATACCAGAAACAATTATGGTTCAACGTGAACTCAATACCCTCTAAAATGAAGTCTATTTGCTCTTTATTCATCTTTGATTCATTAATCATAATTTTTCGAACGTTCTCCACTCCCTGTTCATGTTGGATTGAGGTGTAGAGTGACTTCACATCACATGTTACCAGTAGGTATCCTTTTTTCCATGTGATGCCACTTAGTACCTTAAGGATTTGTGTAGTATCCTTAATATAGCTACGTTGTGTAGTGACCATTTTCTTGAGAAAAGTATCAATGTAGCATGAAAGATGTGCCGTTAAGGATTGTATCCCCGCCACTATGGGCCTTCCTGGGGGAGAGTTTGCATCCTTATGGATTTTTGGCAGATGATAGAACACTGCTATTTTCGGGTGTTCTGGATATATGAACTTATACTCATCTTTAGTCAAAATCCCCTTTTCCCATGCCTTTCTAAGGATTATTTCCAAATCCTTCTTAAATCTCTCCATGGGATTGTTTTGTAATTGTTGATATGTTGTGGTATCTCCCAAAAGTCTGGTACACTCCTCGTCATATTTCACTCTGTCCATTATAACGATACCACCCCCCTTATCCGCTTGTTTGATAACAATCTCTTTGTTCTGTTTCAATTTTTCCAAAGCTTCTTTCTCTTTCCTAGTAAGGTTATATTTCCCTTTAGATCCCATATTTTCAGGAATCCTTTTTATATCTTCCTCTACCATTTTTTGGAATGTATTGAGAAAAATTCCTTTTAGATGTGTGGGGTAAAATGTTGATTTTTCCTTCAGATCTGTATGCTCAAATGGATCATGACTCTCTTTCTTCTCCATATTGTTTCCTTGGTTTTTGCGATTGAAGAATTGTTTTAGAGTGATCTTCCTCATAAACTTCTGAAGGTCAATAATGGTGTTAAATTTATTTAACTGATTCGTCGAAGCAAATTTTAATCCCTTTTCCAGGATTTTTACCTCAGAGGTATTCAGTACATAATTGCTTATGTTGAATATCCCCTGCGGTTTTTTCTGGTTTTCTTTGGTCTTTTCTTTAAGCCGGTTCTTGATCCCTCCCCGCTTTCCTCGTTTGTGGATACCGAGCTTCTTTTTCGTCTTCTTCTTTTTCTTGTTTCTGAATCTGGAGTTTTTTTCGGAATTGCTCCCAGATTTTGTGACGAGTTGTTCCTCTGTGCTAATTCTAAAAAAGCATCCAGAAACGCTTCTGTATCCTCAAAGTCTTCCTCTTCCATTATTTGGTGTTTATCTCCCATTCTCTCATCTTTTCTACCTCTGTTGTTGAGACGTTCCATCAAAGTTCTAGCGGATGTATCCAGGGTTTCTTGATGGTCCTCCTTTCCATTATGTGAGCTTCTCACTAGGGTTTCTGTGGTGGGTTCTTCATGTTTTTTCTCTTTCTTTTCAAAATCTTTCTTCTTTATTTGTTTCTCCATCTGATATCTATTATTCTTTCTCCTTGACTCATAAACCTCCTCTTTCTGTGATCTCCTTCTTTGTGATGGCATCCTTTCCTTCTCCGGGGATCTTCTATATTCATCATTCCTTCTCCTTGACTCATTTCTATAATCTTCAAAATCCCTACTGACTTCTGTATGAGGGTAGTGGATTCTTCCTCTATAGTGATCATATCCATCTCGTCTATGGAGAGTTTGATTTCTTTCACACCTCTTGGAAGCTTGGTAGTTCATCTGATATTTAAAGGGGGTTCTCTTCCTTTCTTCTATCGTATTCTGTACCCTTCTATCTATTTTCCAATTTCTGTGGTCCCCTTTATAATCCTCATAGTCTCTACTAAACTTTTTCCTTTTTTGTTCGATAACCTCTTGTTCGATCTTTTGTAATTTGTTATTAGTTAGAATCTCCAAGTTTTTGAAGTCCGTTAGTTGTTCCATCAACCTGAATTTTTTCCTTATATTCCTTATTTCCTCCTCTGTACTTTTTATAGTTTCCTCTCTATCTGCAATAATTAACTTCATCAGGGTAAATGAACAATTATCCAGGGTTTCATTCCATTTAGTCAAAAAATCTCCATTTCTTGACGTAAATGAGGGAATCTTATTTAGTCTCAAACCTCTTGGGATCATTTGTTTTTCAATATATTTTGCAAGTGTGGTGCTCTCCCACCATTGCTTTATTTCTTGTATTTCCAATTTTTCTAATCTCGTATATAAATCACGAAATGTATCATTTGATTCTTCTATATTTATTTGTGGGATTTTCTCTGATAATGGTATAAGATCATTTAGGACTCTCATACGCTCTTCCCTAGTGAGTGTCATGATGCAACTAGCTGCAGTCCTCGTGTATGGAAATAGACTACACAAACAAATACAAGGTCGAGGACTGCGCTTCTTGCTTCACTTGATATAGTAAGCTGCTTATGGAGGGATAAGAGGATTCCACGTTCCTCTCAGTATATATGGATACACAAAAAACAGGGGTTACCTCCCAGCGCTAATTCAATCAACTGTGATATTAACTCACACCACTCAATATTTCTTAGAAATCTATTTAGTAATAATAAAATAAAATAAGACTTTTTTCCATCTTTATATTTTTTATTTATTTAAGAAAAAAGAGAAAAAAATAGACAGATATAATCATCTATTCATTGACCATTTTTAAATGACTAAAAATCAATAGTGATTCCTAATACCGGTATACTTTGACATGGACATAACGTACACACATATAACATATATAGGCTAGTGATACGCCTTCTAGCGATTTACTCACTTTCTTAGCCGCAATATTTTTATTCTAAAACCATTACCATAACTAATAACAAATTACAAAAGATCGAACAAGAGGTTATCGAACAAAAAAGGAAAAAGTTTAGTAGAGACTATGAGGATTATAAAGGGGACCACAGAAATTGGAAAATAGATAGAAGGGTACAGAATACGATAGAAGAAAGGAAGAGAACCCCCTTTAAATATCAGATGAACTACCAAGCTTCCAAGAGGTGGGAAAGAAATCAAACTCTCCATAGACGAGATGGATATGATCACTATAGAGGAAGAATCCACTACCCTCATACAGAAGTCAGTAGGGATTTTGAAGATTATAGAAATGAGTCAAGGAGAAGGAATGATGAATATAGAAGATCCCCGGAGAAGGAAAGGATGCCATCACAAAGAAGGAGATCACAGAAAGAGGAGGTTTATGAGTCAAGGAGAAAGAATAATAGATATCAGATGGAGAAACAAATAAAGAAGAAAGATTTTGAAAAGAAAGAGAAAAAACATGAAGAACCCACCACAGAAACCCTAGTGAGAAGCTCACATAATGGAAAGGAGGACCATCAAGAAACCCTGGATACATCCGCTAGAACTTTGATGGAACGTCTCAACAACAGAGGTAGAAAAGATGAGAGAATGGGAGATAAACACCAAATAATGGAAGAGGAAGACTTTGAGGATACAGAAGCGTTTCTGGATGCTTTTTTAGAATTAGCACAGAGGAACAACTCGTCACAAAATCTGGGAGCAATTCCGAAAAAAACTCCAGATTCAGAAACAAGAAAAAGAAGAAGACGAAAAAGAAGCTCGGTATCCACAAACGAGGAAAGCGGGGAGGGATCAAGAACCGGCTTAAAGAAAAGACCAAAGAAAACCAGAAAAAACCGCAGGGGATATTCAACATAAGCAATTATGTACTGAATACCTCTGAGGTAAAAATCCTGGAAAAGGGATTAAAATTTGCCCCGACGAATCAGTTAAATAAATTTAACACCATTATTGACCTTCAGAAGTTTATGAGGAAGATCACTCTAAAAAAATTCTTCAATCGCAAAAACCAAGGAAACAATATGGAGAAGAAAGAGAGTCATGATCCATTTGAGCATACAGATCTGAAGGAAAAATCAACATTTTACCCCACACATCTAAAAGGAATTTTTCTCAATACATTCCAAAAAATGGTAGAGGAAGATATAAAAAGGATTCCTGAAAATATGGGATCTAAAGGGAAATATAACCTTACTAGGAAAGAGAAAGAAGCTTTGGAAAAATTGAAACAGAACAAAGAGATTGTTATCAAACAAGCGGATAAGGGGGGTGGTATCGTTATAATGGACAGAGTGAAATATGACGAGGAGTGTACCAGACTTTTGGGAGATACCACAACATATCAACAATTACAAAACAATCCCATGGAGAGATTTAAGAAGGATTTGGAAATAATCCTTAGAAAGGCATGGGAAAAGGGGATTTTGACTAAAGATGAGTATAAGTTCATATATCCAGAACACCCGAAAATAGCAGTGTTCTATCATCTGCCAAAAATCCATAAGAATGCAAACTCTCCCCCAGGAAGGCCCATAGTGGCGGGGGTACAATCCTTAATGGCACATCTTTCATGCTACATTGATACTTTTCTCAAGAAAATGGTCACTACACAACGTAGCTATATTAAGGATACTACACAAATCCTTAATGTACTAAGTGGCATCACATGGAAAAAAAGGATACCTACTGGTAACATGTGATGTGAAGTCACTCTACACCTCAATCCAACATGAACAGGGAGTGGAGAACGTTCGAAAAATTATGATTAATGAATCAAAGATGAATAAAGAGCAAATAGACTTCATTTTAGAGGGTATTGAGTTCACGTTGAACCATAATTTTTTCTGGTATGATGATAAATTCTATATACAGACCCAGGGAACAGCAATGGGTACAAATTTTGCCCCTTCATATGCAAATTTGTTCCTTGCTCAGTGGGAGAATGAATTTATATGGATGAACAATGAATACCTATCGAATCTTACGTTATGGGCGAGGTATATTGACGATGTAATCATTGTATGGAATGGAACGAGAGAAGATTTGGAGCAGTTTATTAACAAGATCAACAATAACACTTTCAATTTAGAGTTCACAAAGGAAGTTAGTGATACCAGTATAAACTTCCTGGACCTAACTATTTTTATTGAAAATAATAAAATTGAAACAAAGACCTTCAACAAAGAAGTGGATTGCAACAGCTATTTGGACTCTCGGAGTAACCACCACCCGAAATGGCTGTCGAATATTCCGAAAGGCCAGATGAAAAGAATAAGACGTAACTGTTCAAGAAAAGAAGATTATGAAGCACAGGCAACAGGTTTAATGAAACAATTTGAAGAAAGAAATTATAATAGAAACAATTTGGAGAAAAATAAAGAAGAGGTTGATAAAATAGAGAGAAGAGACCTCCTTCAATATAAAGAAAAGAACAAATATGAGAGGAATGATGTGCTTTTCCTGACCAATTATTCCAGCCAACGCATATTTTTAGAACAAAGTATATACAAACTCTGGCATATCTTGACCACAGATGAAGATCTTAAAGATATCTTACCTCAGAAACCCAAGATAGTCTATAGAAGAGC
This sequence comes from Pseudophryne corroboree, assembly GCF_028390025.1. Classification (NCBI taxonomy): domain Eukaryota; kingdom Metazoa; phylum Chordata; class Amphibia; order Anura; family Myobatrachidae; genus Pseudophryne; species Pseudophryne corroboree. Next base: position 478,133,768 of record NC_086448.1, on the reverse strand, counting down.
AGCTACAATTAAGAATAACATAGTACGAAGTTATCAGAAAAAGGAGAACAAGGGAAAGGCAACCTGGCTAAAAGATCTGGAGCCGGGTTTCTATAGATGCAATAATTGCATTGTCTGTAGAAAGACGAAGACAATGACAACGAAACCCACCCTGAGCTATAAATCAAACAATACAGGCAAGGAATATAAGATAAAGGATAAGATCACATGCAACTCCAAAGGAGTCATCTATCTGCTAACATGTCCCTGTGGCCTTCAGTATATAGGCAAGACCTACCGTTGTCTCCATACCCGAATCAATGAACATCTAAATAATATAAGGACAAAAAAAGAGAATCATAGCATTCCGGAACACTTCACGAGAATACACAATAGCGATCCCACATCTCTAAATTTTATTGGGATTAGACTAATACAAAAAGCATGGAGAGGAGGGGACTGGGATAGTGAACTTTTGAAGGAAGAAGCACGAATGATTTTTGAACTTGGGACTCTAATACCAAAGGGTCTCAATATAGATTGGGACCTTCATCCTTTTCTAAAAGAAGGATAAATAAATAGAGAATATCAACATACTTCTCTGCAAATACCAACTATAGCCATTCAAAGTAGAGAATCTATAGGTTGAGGAAAATATAATGAATAGAACACCAGCATATAGAGAATCATATTAGTAATTATTTTAAATCCTATATACAATTTTTTAGTCATGAAGGATGTTTTAGAAACATGTGTTTTATTTTAATTTAATTTATGTAATCACTTTGTTATATGTGTGTTGTATGTTATTTAATACAAATACAAATCCAAGAATGGACGCAATATATAGGAGAATATGATCACCTATATATAATTGGGGGAAATATGAGCTATAATATATTAAAAATGAAGCCAATATGAAAACAGGACTCCCATGATGATGGGCAAAATGTATATATGACCATCTTCTTTCTGAGAGAAAAGTCACTTCAATATAATAACACCACGGCAAGTGCGATAAGTGGGCGGAAGTGATGGACAATGAGATTCATAGGAAAGTTTTCATATGAAGGGCGGAAGTGATGCGGCCGTCGTCCAGACAACCAAAAATACACTATGAGGAGGAGAAGCCCGGACGAAAGAAATGAGCGGGCGGTAGTGATGTGCACAGAAAGGGCGGAAGTGACGTGCACAGAAAGGGCGGAAGTGACGTGGCCGTTGCCGAGGCAACCAGAGGAATAACTAATCCAAAAGGGGAGGAAGTGATGCGGCCATTACCCAGACAATAAAGACACGTTAATAGGAGGAAGGACTTGAAGTGACGGTTACCATGACTACAGACAAGTAGAGGAGCATAAATAGCAGGGTAAGAGGTGTGCTCGGGCATCCTGATGAAGCCTGCTTAGACAGGCGAAACTAGTAGATTGCAGAGACACCAAGAAACGTCTGCCGGCAGACACCTGATGTTTATGCTTCCAGCTACAAGAAAACACAAGTAAGTCTTTTTGGATATAAAGCCCTGGGAAACAACAGAGAAGATATTCATACATGTTGTTGTTCCCTTTGAAAAAGTCCTATATATAGACTGAACTTGAGCATAATCTTAAAGGACGAAATACATTAGAAGGAGACTTTTGAGTGCAATTTTTGGTCTTCCAGCTATTGAAAGTAATACTGGAGGGATAAATCAGATACCTAATGGTTTTAGAATAAAAATATTGCGGCTAAGAAAGTGAGTAAATCGCTAGAAGGCGTATCACTAGCCTATATATGTTATATGTGTGTACGTTATGTCCATGTCAAAGTATACCGGTATTAGGAATCACTATTGATTTTTAGTCATTTAAAAATGGTCAATGAATAGATGATTATATCTGTCTATTTTTTTCTCTTTTTTCTTAAATAAATAAAAAATATAAAGATGGAAAAAAGTCTTATTTTATTTTATTATTACTAAATAGATTTCTAAGAAATATTGAGTGGTGTGAGTTAATATCACAGTTGATTGAATTAGCGCTGGGAGGTAACCCCTGTTTTTTGTGTATCCATATATACTGAGAGGAACGTGGAATCCTCTTATCCCTCCATAAGCAGCTTACTATATCAAGTGAAGCAAGAAGCGCAGTCCTCGACCTTGTATTTGTTTGTGAAGAGGACAGATACAACTGCTAATATGGATGAGATAGCATTTATCTCAACATTTAATAACTGCCATTCAGAAATTAGGAATATCATTTCAAAGAATTATGGGATTTTGAGACAGGATCCACAGCTGTCCCGAATTATACATTCTAAACCTAAATTCATTTTCCGTAAGAACAAATCATTAAAAAATGTATTAGCTCCTAGTCATCTTAAAGTTATTAGAGAAAACAATGAGGGTCTAAGTGGGGGTAACAACTGGCTGAAGAACCATCAAGAAAAAATAAAAGGTTGTTTTAGATGTGGGAAAAATAAGTGCATAACATGTAATTACATTTCTAATCGAACAAAAGCAATTAAGGTTGAAACATCAGAGAAATTATTCGAAATTGGGAGCTTTATTAACTGTGATACTCCATATGTCATTTATATGTTGACATGCGGGTGTGGTAAAAAATACATAGGACGAACAACAAGAACACTCAAAATCCGGTTTTTAGAACATAGGAGGAACATTGTAAATAAGATCCAGACCCATAGTGTTCCGAAACACTACTGTGATGTACACGGTGGAGACCCAAAATGCCTAAAACTTCTGGGTCTAGAACACATACCCCATACTACACGAGGGGGCGATAGATATAAGAGACTTTGTAGACAGGAGGTCTTCTGGATGTACCAAATGAACAGCATATTCCCGGAGGGCCTCAACGAGGCAGTAGAACTAAATACTGTGATCTGACTGATGATACGTATATATCAGAATAATAATCTAATTTAGGATTGCAATGTTCTATACAGTCAAATATTGCAGCACTAAGAACTTATAAGATCTATATATCCCTGAAAGTAACGTGAAGGCTAATCTCTTTTTCTCTTCTTGATCTTTTTTCTTTTTTCTTCTGTTTTTCTTCGTTTTCTTTTCTTCTCCTCTTTCTTCCCTCCCCTTTCTCTCCTCACCTCTCAATATAGAGAGGAGGTAAATATTTTCAACTTTCCTCATTAGAGAAAGTAGTAAATCCAATATATTTTTTTACAGCAATAATTATAATTACAATAATAATGTAAACCAACTAACAATAAAAAATAAAAAATAAAAAATAATAAAAATAAATAATAAAAAATAAAAAATAAAAAATAAAAAATAATTAGAAAGTATTATTGACTCAGAATTGACATTTAATGAGATTATTCTATTTCTCAGAGAATATTACTAAGTCGATAAGAGCTCTCAACATAATATCTTCTGAGAAATTAATATACAAACTCTCTGCTCCCTTTGAATGTCTGCGATTAATATGCAAAGTGATTATGGATATAGCATTATTGATATATGGGTTTTGGGGAGATGAGCAGGGAATTTATCCATGCTTTTCTAAAGGCTCTCCAACAATATTTGAAGTATTACATCTCTATAGATTAAAAGAGTTGTGATGAAATGACATCCCTATAACATCCTCAGTATACTCTTGCAGTATCTGTTCCCACAATCAAGCCAACTAATGTTAGAACTGTTTATAGGTGACCATGACAACGGGTGCGAATGCCCGGTTTTTCTATTATTATATATATTCTTCTCCTTTCACATCCACCGCTACAGTGTGGAAGAAGAAGATAATATGAAACTTTATATGCTGTGAAATTGAGCCTTTATAGGTAGAACATATTGCTTATTAGGTATTATGTCAACGGACCTCACTGTCCGGTCACGTGAGCTCCGCCGTTTAACTGTTCACTACGATTCCCAGAGGCAGCAGGACGGCGGATACCACGTGACCGGAAGACGCATAAAGATATACTCCGTCTGATGGAACGCAAATGCGCTCCACTGAGCGGAAAGACCACACTCGTGACAGTGGGGGATATGATATTAAAAATAATTTTCCCGGCAGTTATTACTATAGGTCATTGTCAATGGAGTATAGATATACAAATAAATAACCTCTGAAACAAGTTCAACGCAAATATGAGGTGCAAATAAACATTTATATTTAATACATGTTCTTGTGACCCGGAAGCACTATTATAGAGGTCACTCATAATGAATAGATTCGTTTTTTGGACCAAATTGTTTTTTAAAAAATAGAGTTTTCATCTTTGAGTCTGTCCCTACAACACATAAATAACCCATTGAAGGGTTAGTATGAATGTTTTTATGTATAATTTGACTAAATAGAAGGATTGAGTGAAACAGCTGTTTATTGTTTAGTAATTACCTAAGGTATAAATATCCTGCCAGTGGCCTACCTAAGTCACCTTTGATAAAGCTGCAGTGCCTTGCAGTGAAACGCGTTAGGAGGAGGCTACTTGGGTCAACTATTACGCCATTTTGACTGCCGTATTACATCCGGACCAAACACTGGACTTTTCCATCTGCAGTTCAATTGAGACAACCAATTCCTGACTAAGGAACACCATCTACCCTATCTTCACAAAGAGGACACCGTGCTAAATGAGGATCCCGAATCTGGCTGATTCTAAGCAAGAACATCAGTGACATTCTCAAAGGGACTACACCTCTAGCGGTTTTAGGTAAAGTGCTTTGGTGTGACTGCGCCGTCAGTCTGTCTCCATCTGCTAAATTTCCAGGTTTCTAAATCAGGAACGGATGTTAATGTGTCAGGCAGTCATTATTTTCATCAGACCCATATGAATTGTTTTTAATTGTTCCAATAAGTGTATGGATGTGTATCCATTTTTTTTATATAAAGGCCGTTAATATCATTATTATCTTTTATTAAATTGTAAAATCAATTTATCACTCAATCCTTCTTACTATTAATTGTTTATAACATTTCTCTTAGCGCTGTTATCTTTTTCTTGTATTTTTTGACTATATGGTTGGGGTGTAACTACCCCCAAATATAGTAAAAAAGAAAAAAAGACACCACAGGAGTGTTTTTCAGGCAGACAAACGTATACTGGTGGTCACTGTCAGCAAAACTATGCACTGTACTCCTGCTATAGCTGCTCCCCAGTCTCCCCCACAATTAAGCAGTGTGAGCACTCAGCACAGTCAGATATATCATGCAGCACACTGAGGCTGAGCACAGATATGGTATGGAGCGTTTTTTTCAGGCAGAGAACGGATAAAAAAAAACTAGCAAAACTCTGCACTGTACTCCTCCTAACAGCTGCTCCCCAATCCTCCCCACAATAAGCTAAGCAGTAGCAATCAGATCAACTAACTACTATAACTATATAAACGGAGAGGACGCCAGCCACGTCCTCTCCCTATCAATCTCAATGCACGTGTGAAAATGGCGGCGACGCGCGGCTGCTTATATAGAATCCGAATCTCGCGAGAATCCGACAGCGGGATGATGACGTTCGGGCGCGCTCGGTTTACCCGAGCCACACGGGAGAATCCGAGTACGGCTCGGACCCGTTTAAAAAGGCTGAAGTTCGGGGGGGTTCGGTTTCCGAGAAACCGAACCCGCTCATCACTAGTATATATATACTGGTTTGTCACAGCAACATTCTGCACTGTCCTCCTACTATATACTACAATGCAGCACAGATATGGAGCGTTTTACAGGCAGAGAACGTAGATATTTTCAGCACACTGAGCACAGATATTTGCAAGCACACTGAGCACAGATATTTGCAGCACACTGAGCAGATATTTGCAGCACACTGAACACAGAAACTGAGAGAATGCAGCCACGTCCTCTCGCTATCATCTCCAAAGCACGAGTGAAAATGGCGGTGATGCACGGATCCTTATATAGAATACGAATCTCGCGAGAATCAGACAGCGGGATGATGACGTTCGGGCAAGCTCGGGTTAACCGAGCAAGGCGGGAAGATCCGAGGCTGCCTCGGAACCATGTAAAATGGGTAAAGTTCAGGGTGGTGCGGATCCGGAGGAACTGAACCCGCTCATCACTACTGAGAACGGAACCTGGAGGGTACATAACTTCTTGGTTTTCATTCCATCTCATGACACTCTACCCAAAGCTACTCTTCTGGTTATCCTATCACTAGGACTACAATGAAGGTGACTCCATAACATTTCTTCCATTGTTTTTCCATGTCACAGAAACATTGCATGTGTGTTACAGGTGACCATCCTAATCATCTCTCCTTCACTTCACAGTAATGTCATTGTTAGTGATACATTATTTGGATCAAGCATCAAAAGGAAACTTAGATATAGGAGTCTGGTCGGCATATCACTTTTGCATGACGACCTTGTGCCTGCGCTGTATTGTATGTAGACAGAGCATTTGGTTTTGCTAATGACTTACATAGAATCCATAAGAGGGCATGCCGACATAGCATATTGTTGACTGTTAACATGTATGATCTTTAACTCCATCTATAAATGTACTGTTGCGAGACTTCCAATATGCTCAGAATATTGCTACTGTGACAGATGATTTAGTACTAGCTGGAGTACCCAGCTTTGCCCCGGACTTTAAGAATGTCTGTTTACAAAAGTAAATGTAAATATCAAATACACAGTATAAATAACATTGTAGATAGCTGAAAACCTGTGCTTTGCTATGGGATGAGGATGGTAAATTACAATGATAGTTTGTTAATTTACGTTGATAGGAGATCTAGTATATAGGCATATCTTGCTTCACTGATGCACTTTGTGTAGTGGCCGCACCCATTTTTGGTCCCAACAAGGGACCCTGCTCTTCCCACTATACAACTCTCAGTCTGTGGCTTCCTGCTGCCTCCATTCCCCTCCTCACATCATGTCACTGGCCCTGTCATATGCAGCCCTGTCATCACTGAGATATCATGCATGTCTTGATATAGTGTGTGCTGCTGGCCCACCCCTAGGGGTGTTAGTGGTATGTTACCCCCACAGTGTTTGTTCCCAGCTTGCAAATCATATGAGAACCAAGTTTGTTGTAAATTGGTCCAGGCATTCAGGAGTTATTCTGTCTCCTGACATACTCTGTGCTGCTGTCCCACCCCTAGGGCTGTCTAACTTCAACCATACACAGCTGTGCATGTCAGCTGTGCGTTCCAATACTCAAAGCGTTCCTTCTCTAAGCGTCTTGAAAATGAACAGTTAAAAAAACAGTTCAACAAACATTAAACAGCATCAAGAAAGAAATCTGGAACATTATGTGGCCTCTCCTCACCTCTGCCATGAGAACACCAGGACCAATGCCTACTACTTCTGTGTCCAAGAACATCATGACTGCCCCCGGGACTACCCCTCAAGCTCAGCAGGGAACTGAGGGACGTGCGCATCAGGACCAGACTTTGCTGGATCAGTTCCATTGGACATTAGTGTGCACCCCACATTCTCACACCCACCCGCACTGCTCTCATGAGACCAGGACATTTATCTTTTTCACAAAATAATGTTAGTACAGTTTTTTTCCTGCAAATGTGTCTTTCTCTTCTCTTTCTTCTTACACTGTACTTCCACCCCACTGTGTGCTATTCCCGTAATGTGTACCTCCATTGGTTGCACACCCTGCTAGCAGTAACCTATGCAGTGCGCCCCACATGGCTGCCTCGGATGGTTCCCCTGTGGGCGGGGTGTGCTTCATTTGGATCTTTCCATGCAGGGTATAGCATACGCCTACACACGTGTCAGTTCTCCCATACATGCATTTGGCCCCTGTATGGCTCATCTCCCACTGTGTAACCGTGTAGTGCGCCCAACATGGCTGCCTTATCTGGTGCGCTTGTGGATGGGATGAAAAATGCGTGGACCTGATGTTTTTATTGGAACCCTACTCTGAACTTAAGGACTCTGCAATTTCCCCATTTTGTGTTCTCTTCTAGGGGTGGACTATTCCACCGTGGGTAATCCTACGCAGTGCGCCTAAGATGGCTGCCGCACCTGGTGCCTTGTGATGGTGGAATACACAACCCCTGGAGGTTATTACTCAAAATGCCTACACCAATCATGCACCAATCATTCTTTCTGTGTCTTTGTCTGTGTGGTTTATCTTTTGATGTAATGCTTAAATCTTCTGTATTATGTGCATTGTGTGAGTTCTAGTTGGCGCCGCGGATGGCTGCCTCGGTGCTGCTCTGCCAAGCAGCCTTAGTTTTTAGTCTTAAATGTATAATATGTCTACTGTACAGTTGCATATGTGCAGTATGAACTCATATGTGTAATGTTTGTAATGTATGCTACGTTTTTTCCTCCATGTTGCTGCTTGGCGATGCATTGTACCACAAAGAATTCCTAGTGTACGTGAGTACACCTGGCCAATAAAGCTGATTCTGATTCTGATTCTGACAGAGTTTGTTTGCAGATTGTAAGTCAGATGTGTACCAAGTTTGGTATAAATTGCTCCAGGCCTTCCACAGTTATGCTGTCTGCTGGCATACTCTGTGCTGCTGTCCCACCCCTAGGGGTGCTAGGGGTGTCTACCTCCCACAGTGTTTGTTCCTAGATTGTAAGGCATATGTGTACCAAGTTTGGAGTACATTGCTCCAGCAATTTCGGAGTTATGCTGTCTCCTGATATACTCTGTGCTGCTATCTGCCCCCCTAGGGGTGCTAGGGATTTCTAATTGTTTTAGTTGGCTCCGCCGTGTTTTAATACGCTTGTATGTAAAAATTCACGATTGTCGTTTGTAAACTGTGGATTTGTATAGAAAGATAGAAGGACGGATTTTTGCTTTTATATAGTAGATAAACTTAGAGTTTACTTTGATATGTAACTGTCATACTTGGCAACATTTCATAACAAGTTCCAGGGATGTTTGGTGGTTGAACCCAGTGCATGGTGGAATGTCATGTGCGGATCTGTCTAGGAGGACCTTGGTGCACTATAACTCCCATCGTGTCATGTTTACTGGGCTTCATTATAATGTGACGATTTGTTTTTAATTCATGTTAATTACTCATGTTCCATACATTTTCATTTATACCACTTAATGTGCGCATAACACAGTGTTTATAGGGCCTAATTGAGACCTGATCGCTCGCTAGGGTTCTTTGCAGCGCTGCCATCAGGTCAGAACTGCACATGCATATGCACCGCAATGTGCAGGCATGTCGCACAGGTACAAAGCGGTTCATTGCTCTGCGATGGGTTTGTGCAAAGAATCCATTCGAATGGGTGATCGCAAGAAGATTGAAAGGAAGAAGCATTTGTGGGTGTCAACTGACCATTTTATGGCAGTGGTTGGAAAAATGAAGGCGTTCCCAAGCGTTTGCAGGGCAGGTGTCTGACGTGAAATCCGGTCCCGGACAGGTTGAAGTGATCGCAGCGGCTGAGTAAATCTTGGGCTACTCAGAAACTGCACAAATTCTTTTTGCACCGCTCGGTTACACATGCGATCGCACACTTTCACAGCTAAATACACTCCCCGGTGGGCGGCGACTATGTGAACGCAGGACTGCAAAAACAGCTAGCGAGCAATCAGGTCTGAGTTGGCCCCATAGATCCTCCAGAAACCCCATGGGGCTGTTTACTGGTCCATGTCAGGTTTGGCTATCCAAGTGTCAGGTCAAATTGATCAATAATCCTGTGCAGCTCCACAGGCGGGGTGGGCCTGCGTGTGGCCAGCTGAACAGTGGAGACATCGGATAACAGCCCATGTCCTCTCATGCTTTTCAGTGTTTAGTTGCAAAATTGGTGGTGGTGGTAGTTGGTGTTTGGTAGGCTAAAGCACTGGGGCTCGTTACAAATAATGGAGTCTATTTACTAAGCCTTGGAGAGAGAGAAAGTGGATGGAGATAAGTACCAGCCAATCAGCTGCTAACTATTATATTATAGGCTGGGTTTGAAAAATGACAGGAGCTGATTGGCTGGTACTTTATCTCCATCCACTTTATCTCTCTCCAAGGCTTAGTACATAGACCCCATTGTATGAAATGGATGTGGGGGTGATGAAATGGTTAAAAAATAGATACTTTTTTTGCTGGTGAGCTACAGGGCCCAGATATCACACACTTACCAAGTTCTTGGCTGCCAGTGCGGAGGGGTATGGCGCAACCATGTGGGCAGTGGAGGGGCATGACAGCAGAATCGCACCATCAAGGCACAGTATATAAAGCCACGATTACATCATTGTAAAGTGGGGGAAGGGGCCATGATGATAGGATTCAGCAGGAATAGCATCATCAGCTCACCTGGAATGGTCACTTCACATGGGAAGTGGGCATCAGCGTGTGGAACTGAGGCGTTACTGAAGATATGCCTACACCTTGGTGCCTTCTCTCCTGGATTCTCCAAGACATTGCGGGAGAATAGGCAAGTACCATATGATCTATCATGCATTGGGATCATGTAACCGGCGGTTGGGATCCCAGCGGTCAGCATCCTGATGCCAGGATCCTGGTCTCCAGATTGCCGGTGGGGATATGAGTGCAACAGAGCCCCATGCGGTCTCGCCAAGGGCGTAGCTACCATAGGTGCAGGGAGGGCAGCTGCTATGGGGCCCAGATCTGAGAGGGGCCACTTTCCCTGTCACAGTTACATGTGTTATATACAAGGATGTAGCTACCATAGGTGCAGGGAGGGCAGCTGCTATGGGGCCCAGTGTGGAGAGGGGCCACCTTCCCTGTCACAGTTACATGTGTTATATACAAGGATGTAGCTACCATAAGTGCAGGGAGTGCAGCTGCTATGCTGAGCTGAGATGGGCAACCTTCTCTGTCACAGTTACATGTGCAATATACAAGGATGTAGCTACCATAGGTGCAGGCAGGCCCGGCGACAGGGGGGGTCAAAGGGGACAACCCTCCCGGGCCCCGAGCTTCAGGGGGGCCCCATCACTTGCTTGGTCTTGTTGGTCCTCACTTTGTTGCCTTCATTATGCTTGCGGCATGCCTCTCTGCCGCCCCGTCCCTGTCTGACGATCTGCTGCCGCTGCCGCTGAAGAGCCGGGCAGCAGAGCAGCAAACACAGGCTATACTGACTGTGTGAGTCAGGGCTCCTTATAGCAGCTGCCCGCAGCACTACCTCTATCCAACCCTGCTCCCTACGTGCCTGGATGGCACCCTCACAGCCTGTCATACTGTATACTATGTCAAGGTACTGCCATATTATTCTATATAAATGTGTGTATATGCAAAAAATGTCCCTGGCACTCCGGACTTCCGTTCACCTTGCTCCGGTGCCCTCCCCTCAGATCTGCATCTGTGTATATGGTCCTTGTATGCCGCCCATACAAGGACCATATATATATATATATATACATATATATTTCCAAAATCAGCCGGCACTCTAAAACAAACAGCAGCTGTCTCTGGTGCCAGAACAGGTAAACAAATATGCATCCAATGAATAACGGCACTCAGAGAAAATATGATGAAAAACTGTATATATTCATGTAATGAATATATACAGTTTTTCATCATATTTTCTCTGAGTGCCGTTATTCATTGGATGCATATATATATATATATATATATATATATATATGTGTGTGTGTGTGTATATATATGTATAAATTATAATATATATACTGTATATTATATATATATATATATATATATATACAGTATGTGTGTGTGTGTGTGTGTGTGTGTGTGTGTGTGTGTGTGTATATATATATATATAATTTTTTTACAGCGACTTTATAAGGGGGGGGGGAGTCACAGCAGGGTGGGGGGCCCCGGATAAATTAGTGTACCGGGCCCCAAGATTTCTCTTGCCGGCCCTGGGTGCAGGGAGTGCAGCTAGCTACTATGGGGCCCAGAGCTGAGAGAGGCCACCTTCCCTGTCACAGTTACATGTATTATATATAGGGGTTGATAATGCTAATTTACATACAGGACTAAAAGCAACACTTTAAAAAGACATCTTATACACTTTAAATGAAGCCGCTGCGGCCGCTAGACCTAATACACAACCTACGTCCTTATTACACCATTAGCGTACAGAGTCCCGTACCATGTACGGACTTTGCGTACAAACGCCACACTGGCTGTACAAAGTACACACAGCACGTACACACCCAAAGTTACACAGTAAACCCTTAACAGTTATATATGCGATAGTAATACACTTTAAACCTTAGCAGGGAAAGAATACACAACACCAGATTGTATTTAAACGGCTGGGTTCCGACACCACAGCCTATTATTACCGAAAGGGGGTTGCAATCACAAAGCAATACAATACAATAGATAAGTGGCTACAGTCAATGTTACATACTTTTGGTTTCGCCTGTGCTTCCCGGTCCAGTCCTCAGTCATCACGGGTGATGACCTTCAGAGTCTGTGATAGTGACCTGGCCTGCAGCTGGCTCTTTATACAGTAGATCAAAGCATAATACAATAGACACTGTGTGCTCTTCTTCCATTGGTTCGGAGGTGGGACATATCCTGTGCACCGGGGATCATTGGTCAGCTCAAGAAGTGGGCGATGGCTAGGACTTGAGATGTGGTTTCTGTTGTTTGCATCTGAGTTCCCGCCCCATGACCAGTTAAACCCATCACATTAATCATACATAAATCTGGAATTATTAATAACTTAATGTGGTAATATATAATAATGTTCTTATTCCCACCAAATAAATGTTTACGTGACTCTGAACAATATGATCCCACACATGATATGATTATCTATTTCCATCCTCAAGATATACATATCTGCCTTGTCTGTACCACCGTTTCCTTCTCTCTGTGCTGCTCAGTGTTTCCTCTTCAACGTCACTCTGCCTCCTCCAATACATGGTACACTGTCTTCTCTCCCATCTGCACCAGCTTTCTACCCATCCATGCCAGTGTTTTCAACCCATCTGCACCATTTCCCCCATCTGCACCGCTCTGTCTCCCTTCCCATACTTGCTGCTTAATCTACCTCCTATCCACACCACTCTTACCCTATTCATATAGCTGTCATCCTGAAGGTAAGTTTCGTGGGTCACTATTGGGGGGTGGGGGTTGCCCTATCCAACCCACCCAAGGATTAGGCCTAGCTGCCACCCCCCAAGGGGAGGTAAAAATACTTATCCCCTCCGATGTTGGGACTGTATTCCCCTCATCCAAGCTGCTCTGCCTTCCTCATCTGCGCCGTTTCTTTCCATCTGTACTGCTCTTACCCCTCCCACGTGTGTGCTGCTTTTTCCCCCTCATCCACACGGCACTGTCCACCCATCCACGCAGCTGTCTCCCCACCATCTGTGCAACTGTCTTTCCCCCACCTGTCTTACCTCCCCCCCATCTGTGGGGATAATTCAGAGTTGATTGTAGATGTGCCAAACATGCGATGTGACGCCCAGCACAGGGCTAGTCCGCCCCACATGTCAAGCCCTCCCCCCACTGGGCTCCCGGGGTACGTACGCACAGTGCGGCCATTGCACATTCGCACCCCACAAACTAATTCAGACTGCAATCGCTGCAGTCTGAATTATCCCGTGTTTCTTTGTCACCCCCATCAATGCTGCTTAGTCTTCCCTCTATCCACACACTTTTGTTCCCCCATCCACAATGCTCTGTCTTCTCCCTCCAACCAACAACACTCTTACCTCATCCGAGCAGCTTTGTCTTCCGCTCAGACCTTCAGTTGCATAGACTGCATGTGTGTATTCCAATGAGCACACAAATCTGTGAATGAGCAGCTCCACCATTGTGTGAGTGACAGCAATCTCACTCTGTGAGAGTGCTGAATCTGCACTTACCCACAGGCTGTGATGGCATACCATATCTGTATTGTGCAAGGAACACGTCCATTAAGGCGTCAGCCTTAATGATCGGAATTTCATTGCTTTTTGGAGTTTGAGTGGAAGAGTTACAACAGGTTTCTGAAATGCCAGATCATGTGTAAGAAGCCTTAATGGGACATGTGAAACCGTAAGTTTTTTTGTCTATGGAATTTCATAGCTTTTTTACAATTTAATTTTTTAAATTCCGAAATGTAAAATTTCACTTTAAGAATACACATTTGATTTTTTTAAATGTTTAACGATAACACACCCCTGGCAACGAGCATTACCCCTGGCCACAAGCATTACAAACCCCTGGCAACGAGTATGACACCTGTCCCAGAGCATTAAACCCCTGGCAACGAGCAAGACAAAAACTGGGCTACCCGATTACTGAGATCAGGGACACAATGGGAGAGAAGCCATTGGTGCAGAGGGACCAGGAGGTTCCTCTAAGGTGGGCGGATGCTGGAAGATTGACTTCCAGCAGCAGTACAGTGTACTGGTTTAAGTGATCTTCGGTAGTTTTCTGAAATTTGACATGTTCATCCATCATATATATACGCCATGACAAGGGCGTAACTAGGGTCTTTGGTGCCCAGCGCAAGTTGAAGAATGCCCACCCCCCACAAAGTAGAAGCAACAGTCTCCCCTGCCAGCACCCCCCTCCACCCACCCACACATACAGCAACACTGTCTCCCACCCACGCACACATACACCAACACTGTCTCCCCTGCCAGCACCCCCATCCACCCAACCACATATACAGTAACACTGTCTCCCACCCACGCACACATACAGCAACACTGTATTCCCTGCCAGCACCCCCTTCCACCCACATACACATACAGCAACATTGTCTCCCACCCACGCACACATACAGCAACACTGTCTCCCCTGTCAGCACCCCCCTCCACCCACCCACACATACAGTGACAATGCTAAATTCCTTGTCGTATAAACAACCCTTTATGAAGCTAAGAACACTGTACGCTGTTTACTTAAGAAGTACCGTAATGGTACGCTATTGGCGTAGCGATCGCTCAGCCGTAGGCGAGACGCTCAAGCGTCACGTTCGCTCACGGCCCAGTGATCACAGGACACGTTATTGGCTATGTCTAGGGGAATGATTCGCTATGGCGTAGCATACGCTCGAGACCACGAGGAGGTCACCAGCGATGCAGACGCTCACAACACTATACCTTTATGTTAAAACCTTATACCAATGAAATACACTGAATACCTTAATGTGAGTACAGGGTGTAAGTGCAACCTTGTGTAACCTGACTAACTACAAAGCTGCTTGAGCGTCACCGACGCTCAAGTGAACACTTAACACTATAGAAAATGCACAGATACTGGTTTAGGTTCCAAGGCCTATTAACTGTATTATATCTAATATACTTGTAAAAGGGGATAACAGTACAAATGATACACTACAATATAACAGAGACTTCCTAACCACAGAACTAAACAATAAATACAAAAAGACAATACTACACTGACCTAAATGCAATACAGTACAATACTATAATACTATGAGAGATATAAGAGAAAAGAGGAGAGAGAGAGATAGAGAGAGAGAGAGAAATTGGCTCACAGAAAGACAATGATTACGGAGAGAAACTTACGCACAAAGGGTATGATCGCCTGCGCCTCGATATCCAGCTCCCGGCTATCAGCAGATAACCGTTGATGAGAGAGTGAGAGCTGGATGTGGTCGGCCTGCCTATTTATGCCCCACACACAATGCAATCTCCTGGTCCTACAATCCCATTGTCCATTGGCTGAAGGAATTCGGCCCTGCATCATAACAAAAGGTCATAGGGTGATTCATACAGGTGGGCTGTGACGATTTCCAACAGCTCAGGTGGGTGGGAAACTGGGTTTCCCGCCGCATACCTGAGTATGTGTAAATAATAGAAATGGACATAAACTTCTTATGTCCATAACTATTCGCGCGAGCGATTAATACGCTCCAAACCAACACCGGAATATTGCTAATTAAATACTCTTCCGATGGGTACCAAACACTGCTGTATGATTCCTGTTAGACCCTTCGTACGATATAAAGAGGGATTCCTCAGCTCTGGGACATTGTATTTTAACCAAACTTTCAGAATCTATCAAAGGGACCATGATCTATAAACTACATTAATTGTGAAAATATGTAACGAATGAGTCGCACGCTACGACCACATAAACTCTACCGTAAATACGCATACCGCGCCGGCGAGTGCACGCTATTGCGGGTATGCGCTTCCACGGGAGAGCGTACGCACGCGCAGCGCGGACCAGTGTGCGGTGCAAATATGGCAACGTGCATTGAGACATTTTTCTGACTTTGACAGTCCACCCTTTGGCAGTCAATAATAACTGCCACAAAACATTTAAGGAGAAAAATGTAAGTCAGGGGTTAATTGATTTCCATGGTTGGGTAAGGAAGAAGAGAGGAGTAGGTGTGAAAAGGGTATGACCTAGTGAGAAAGTAGAAGCATGTGTGTATGAGTCCATGTTTGGAGGGTCATGTATCATCGTGCCGTACGTGTGGTAAATCAAGCTTCGAGGTATTGCGAAGTATACATTTGAATTCCTTCTTATCCTGTGGTACAGGTCTGTGGATGGGCTGTCAAACTCTACCGAGCTCATTTCGGCTGTGGTTGTAACAAAATGGGGATGCACATTTTAGTTGATGATACATGAATGGGGGGGTATGTGGTTGCTGATATCTGTGCCTGTATTCCCTATCGTCTATGTGTGTCGTTACCTGGGGGTTGTAGAGATGAAGATAAAGAACACTTACGAAAAATGCAATGATATTCTATGTCAGGGAAATGTACATCTGTTGTTGAAGTTGTGTTCGGTATCTGTTGAGAGTCGTCTTCTTTGCGCTGTATTGCTCCTTGGGCATGAGCAAATAGCTTTGTCTGAGCCATCAGATTTACAAAAAATGTTGGGCTAGCGTGAGTTTAAAAATACTAGGGAAACTGGGGATCCATGGCAAAGTTCATCAAGTGTCCATATTTAAAGTTGTCAAATCTTCTTCTTTGGTCAATCCGTTGTCTGTATACATCTCGTCTCGTCAGCTTCCTCGTCCAAGGGGGTCTTTGTATCTTGGAGAAAAGCAGAAAAACAGGTGAAAGAAACGGACCGTATAATCGCATTTTCATCACATTCTGGTTTCTATCATTGGGTCATAAATCAAATCCAGGTTAATTACAGTTTCCTCACTCCTCAAGCTCATCACTTTTGTACTTTGTTTGCACCTCATTAAAGCCTGCCCGCATCTAAATATCAATCCAATCGATATAACGACACCCAAGATACATAGTAGGAACTTTCCAACATCCATTATGACTCCTTGAGCCCAGTCTCCTAAACCGGAGAACCAATTTCGCGGGTTCAACCATGACACCCAACTAGTCAGCTCATTACCTACAGCAGCAAGGGTGAGATTGTGTTTTCGACGAAATTCCCACTTTAATTGCAGAATATCGTCCATCTTTTGGTCTATGACCTCTACCGGATCCTCGGTGCTATTTGTGATATACGTGCAACACTTTATGCCGTACTGTGTTGCCAATGTAACACAATATCCGCCTGTTACTGCTGTAAGATAATTAAGAACCATCCTATGCTGAACTAGTTCTGTTTTATAAGCTTGAAGTTCTCTTCCAGTGTATCTAAACGTGTCATCATACATTTCAGTGATATTATCTAACAAATTGGCGAGCGCGGAAATGTATCTATAATTCATCACACCTCGAGCGGTGCGAGTGAAATCTAACGCTACCAGAACCTGAATCCCGGTGGATTCATGGATAAGATCAGAGGCCGGATGCTCTAACCTTTCTGACAGTTGTCTTTTAACTCGGTGCTCGTAATGAGTGTGAGTATAAGGAGCTTGGGCACCACGGTGTATGTCCTTCATTTTGTCATGTGTAACAGTCATCACTTCAGGCAATACTTTTCCAATATAACACAATCCTTCAGAGTTTGGGGCAAGCCACTTGTACGCCTTTCTCCCGCATATGAAATATGCATCATCGGGGAGAACATATGGGACGGAGAAGGACATGACCATGTTACAAACCTTCCAGGTGAAATCTCCTGACCCTAATTCTTCCATCTGCCTAATGCACGTATCGGTTTGTACGATATGTGCACAGTATCCTGGTGATACCTCTCCAACTCTAGTAATCCTATTTCCTAGGGTATATCGATATCGGAAAGATTTTCCTCTACTGGCTATATGGCGTACGAGCTCTGTATCTGTAGGCATTCTATCTGCTCTGTGTGAGAAGGTCATGGTAAGGTTGCTCCATGACACTTCCCAATTTCCCGGTTTTCTGGGATTGGAGATGTTAAAACATAAGAGGGACCTATCCACATGGTATTGGTGGAGCTTCAAACTAGGAGGGCTGGAGATGTTAAACCTCCGATCCACCGGTCTCCCACCACTTAGCTCAAGTACCTCCCCTAACGTTAAAGGAAATGGTACTAGCCCTGATTTACTGTGACCCTGAGGTACTTGAGAGCATACCCAACAATCGGTCTTGTTTAACACATTACCCACTAGAGAGTGATAGTCACTCAATGGATGCCGGTCCATATGGATATTAAAACTAGATTGGCATTTCTTTATGCATCCATCTTCAACCAGATTATCACAGAGCCTACAGATACAATTTTCTTCAGCTAACAATCCATCACAATTTCTTCTATCGGATCGTTTTCTGATACTCGCCTTTGCTTGTTGGTTTGGTTGATCTTGGAAAACTACGCCTCCATCATCATAATCGGAACCCATTCCAGAACCTCTCTCGACCTCTATGGTACTCTCGCCGGAACAGACTGCTCTGGTCAACATCATGGTTAACATCAAAATCCGGATCACAGTCTCTTGGGGCAAGTCCATCTTTGAGGAGGAAATGGAGAAGAATGAGAAGGGGGAAAAAGAAATTTTAAGGGAGAGGGGATGGGAAGTGGAGAAAACAATAAAAGGGAGAGGGGAGTCGACAGCTGCTTTCGATCTTCAAGGCTCAGGAGCCGCCTCAGTCCTCCTGGAACAGACACTCCAGTGATACAACCTCTACCGTCTGTTCCTTATCACGGGACTTCTCGGGATCAGCAACCTTCTTGCAGTGGGATGAATGGACCCAAGTCTCTCTCTCAGCAACCTTCAATGCTGTGGTGCTAGTCAATAAGACCTGGTATGGTCCTTCCCATCTATCAATAAGACAACCTGAGCGTAGAAAATTTCGTATCATTACATAATCCCCAGGTTCAATGTCATGACAATTACTATCTGGTAAATCAGGAATCACCAACTTCAGATTATCATTTTGATTCCTCAACTGCTTACTCATGTTAATCAAGTATTTTACAGTTACTTCATTGTTACATTTCAAATCATCCTGAGGGTTAATCATGACATGCGGTTGTCGACCAAACAAGATTTCAAAAGGGGACAGGTTAAGAGGGGACCTGGGAGTGGTTCTGATGCTATACAAAACAATGGGTAAAGCTTCTGGCCACGTCAATCCTGTCTCTGCCATTACTTTACTCAATTTATTTTTAATAGTGCTGTTCACTCTTTCGACCTTCGCACTCGCCTGTGGACGGTACGGAGTGTGCAGCTTGCTATCAATTCCCATCAACTTACACATTCCTTGAAAGACATCACCTGTAAAATGGGTACCCCTATCACTTTCAATGATTCTAGGGATACCATATCTACATACAAATTCCTGCACAATTTTCTTAGCTGTAAACATAGCGGTATTTGTAGCTGCTGGAAAAGCTTCGACCCAATTCGAGAAAACATCTATACAAACAAGTACATATTTCAAATTTCTACATGGGGGTAATTGAATGAAGTCAATTTGTATTACTTGGAAAGGGCCGCCGGCAGGTGGGATATGGGATGGTTCTGTAGGTATTGCTTTTCAATATTCTTTCTCAGACAGGTAAGGCATGACATTGCTTTCTTACTCGCATGAGAGGAGAATCCTGGGGCGCACCAGTATGCTCTTACCAATTTGCACATCCCCTCCTTGCCTAGATGAGTCAGCCCGTGAGCTGCTTCAGCCAGACATGGAAGGTATGCCCTGGGGGCCACTGGTTTACCATGTCCATCCGTCCAGAGCCCTGAGGACTCCTGGCCATATCCCTTTGCCTTCCAGACTGCTCTTTCCTGTGTGGAACACAAATTCTGCATCTCACACAACTTCTGTGTGTTGATGGTATTAAATACCATCAACTGTGTGGTGTCTGTCCGTGTGGGGGTAGCAGCTGCAAGCTTTGCGGCTTCGTCTGCTCGGCCGTTACCAAGTGACACTGGGTCTTGACTATATGTATGTGCTTTACATTTGATAACAGCCACTCTGTCGGGTTCCTGTATCGCTGTTAGAAGCCTTTTTATGTGAGCTGCATGCGCTATCGGTGTACCAGCTGCCGTCATGAAATTTCTGAGACGCCATAGCGCTCCGAAATCATGTACTACCCCGAACGCGTATCTAGAATCGGTGTAGATATTGGCAGACTTACCCTTAGCCAATTCACATGCTCTGGTTAGGGCGACCAGTTCAGCAACCTGGGCTGAGTGAGGTGGGCCTAGCGGTTCCGCTTCTATGGTGTCTTGGTCATCTACGACTGCGTATCCAGTACACAAGTCTCCCGAGTCTGACTGTCTGTGACAACTACCGTCCGTGTAGAACGTGAGTTCTGCATCTTCCAGTGGATTGTCACTGATGTCAGGCCTTGCGGTAAAATTTTGGGTCAAATATTCCATACAATCATGTGCATCTTCCTTTGCATTAAATCCTCCTTCCCCATCACTCTCACCTTCCACCCTTTGTGTCTGACCAGGCACACCTGGGAGAAATGTTGCAGGATTTAATGCACTGCATCTCCTTATGGTGATGTTTACGGGGGCCATTAATGCCAATTCCCATCTTGTAAACCTTGCTGATGAGACGTGTCTGGTTTGGGCAGAATTCAATAAGGCAGATACCGCATGCGGTGTATGGATTGTGAGGTTGTGGCCTAGCACGACATCTTCGCTTTTCGTCACTAGCAATGCTATCGCCGCAACGCTACGCAAGCATGTGGGGAGGGATCGCGCTACCGTGTCTAGCTGAGCGCTGTAGTATGCAATTGGCCTGCTGGCATCACCGTGTTTTTGTGTTAGTACACCTGCTGCGCACCCAGCACTTTCTGTTCCGTATAGTTCAAAGAGTTTCCCATAGTCTGGCATACCTAGTGCTGGTGCCTGCGTTAGGCACTGTTTGAGTCTCTCAAATGCTGTTTCAGATTCGTCTGTATGCGAAATCCGATCAGGTTTGTTTGAAGAGACCATTTCCTGCAAAGGTAGCGCCAATATGGAAAACCCTGGGATCCAATTACGGCAATACCCACACATTCCTAAAAACGTCCTGATCTGTTGCTGGGTTTGTGGCAGTGTCATGTCTCTAATGGCTTGGATTCTATCAGCGGTCAGGTGTCTCAGTCCTTGTGTAAGACAGTGTCCCAAATATTTTACCTTAGCTTGGCATAATTGCAACTTGTCTTTGGACACCTTGTGACCTGTGTCTGAAAGATGAAACAGGAGCTGTTTCGTATCCTTCAGGGATGCCTCCAATGAATCAGAACACAGTAGTAGATCATCCACGTACTGTATCAACACTGATCCACTTTCCGGTTGGAAAGACTGTAAACAATCATGCAAAGCCTGAGAAAATATACTTGGACTATCTATGAAACCTTGGGGTAACCGAGTCCACGTGTATTGGACTCCTCTGTATGTGAATGCAAACAAATATTGGCTGTCAGGGTGCAGAGGTACCGAAAAGAAAGCGGAGCAGAGGTCAATAACAGTGAAAAATTTGGCAGTGGGAGGAATTTGCATTAGGATGACAGCTGGATTAGGCACTACGGGGAACTGACTCTCAACTATTTTGTTAATCCCCCTTAGATCCTGCACTAGCCTGTAACCCCTCCCCCCACTCTTTTTAACAGGGAAGATGGGACTATTTGCTGTGCTGGACGTTCTTACTAGAATGCCCTGTTGTAGCAAGCGCTCTATTACGGGAAAAACTCCTAGCTCCACCTCTGGCTTCAGAGGATACTGTGGGATTTTTGGAGCTATCCTACCATCTTTTACTTGCACAACTACTGGAGCTACGTTTGCCATTAATCCAGTGTCCTGTCCATCTTTTGTCCAAAGCGACTCTGGTATCTGAGATGTCATCTCTTCTACTTGGGATGGATTCCTATTTGTCATAATGGAATGTGACATTAATTTTGATGGGGAGTCTAACATGTCTCGTACGTCCTGAGCGTGATTCTCAGGGATGTCCAAGAATACACCTTCAGGAGTACAATAAATGACGCAACCCATTTTACATAGTAAGTCTCTACCCAGGAGATTAGTTGGTGCCGATGCAGCCAGCAAAAAGGAATGCTTGGTATGCAAAGGCCCTATTGTAATCTCGGCTGGTTTGCTAACAGGGTAGTGCTGGACTACTCCTGTTACTCCCATGGCTGGAATTGTCCTACCAGTGGTTCTCATGCCCACTGTCGAATTTAACACTGACTTGGCCGCCCCTGTGTCTACAAGAAAGTTTAAAGTTTTACCAGCCACATTGATTGCAATCTCTGGTTCGCTTCCAAGACTGGCAATCAACTTAACTGGCTGCAGATTACAGGTATGGCCACACCCCTATTGGGTATGCTGACCTCCCTGAATCCCATTGGCAGCAACTACTTGTGGGGGGGTTAGCTGGGAACTACCAGAGGCATGCCAATCTCTGTTCGGGGGATATCTTTTTGTTTCCCCTGTATGTGGCTCAAAACTCCGCCTCTGTGGACCCTGCTCCCAATGTCGTGTGTTGTGTTGTTGTCTAGGGGGTTGAAAAGATCTTTGTACATTCTTTGTTCTACATTCTCGTGCAAAGTGTCCCAGTCTGTTACAAGAAAAACATGTTATTACACTTGCCTTACCCACAGGATTCGGTGGTACATACGCAGGCTGCCTTGTGGTCAGCGCCTGTATACTTACGGACATCAACTTATCACTTTGCGACTCCCTGTGCCTAGTGATATTTCTGTCGTGATCAATAGCAGCCTCTCTCAATGTGGACACTGACAGACCTCGCCAGCATGGTTGCGTGGTCTGTACCCTAGCTTTTAATGTTTCTTTCAAACCATCCATCAGTACAGATACTGCTACTTCTCGATGGTTTGGGTTGGTCTTAATGTCTTCTATACCAGTGTACTTTGCCATTTCTAATAGTGCCCGGTGAAAATATTCTGTTGCCGTTTCGGACTCCTTTTGCTTAATGGAAAATATTTTATTCCATTTAACAACGGCTGGGAAATACTCTTTTAGCTGTAAATTTATCCTTTTTACATTATCCTTGTTGTACACGTCTATAAGCGGTACATCTTTATCCAATGCACAGTCAGCTAAAAATTGAGTTGCGTCAACATTGGAAGGTAAACAAGCTCTTAGCAGTATCTGCCAATCCTTGTTGTTGGGTTCTACAGTGTTACCTAAATCCCTGATGTATTTTTGGCTAGCAACTAAATCCTTCCTGGGGTCAGGAAATTCGGACACTATTGTTCTTAATTCCATTCGGGAAAATGGAGTGTACATGGCAATGTTCCTTATGGGAGTGGCTCCAGACACATCTGTTTTTCCATTGGGAACTGCTATTACCCTTACAGGAGCAATTCTAACAGCCTCTTCCTGTGTAGATTCTACTGCTTGTTGTGGTACAATTGTTTCAGTGTAGTGCATGGTGCCGTACTTACCCGTTGACACGACCTCACCTATCCCTCCGCTAGGGGCTTTCACTAATCTCGTGGGTGTCGCTGTGCCTACTGTGGTCTCTGCTATGGTGGCTGCAAGAGAGAGAGCTGAAATTGTTGCTGAATCGTCTTCTTGATCACACTCCTGAGGAAGGTTCACAACAGGGTACAACTTGCACGGGTTAATACTTGCATGAGTTATTTGGTTAACATCATTAACATTTACAGGGTTACTAAGAGTTTGTGTTTTACAACCCAGTGCGTTTCTCTCCGCAATCAACTTCTCTCCTGCAATGTATGGTGGAGGAGGAGCTGTGGCAATCAACTTCCTGACTGCCCCAGATCCCGCCGCCAGAGCCAACCCTCTCTGTATCTCACCTTCCTGGTGCCATAACTGTAAACAATCATGATGCTGAATTCGTCTCTTTGATGATTTTACGAGACATATCCTCCTCCTTAAATTTTGTAACACTTCTGGACTGAAGCTACCTATTCTTGGGAATTTGTCCCTGTCTTGTACAGTCATTCTCTCCCATTCATCACATAAAACCTCTGTGTGACTACCGTATTTTTCACACATTACATATCGTGCCGACCCAACTGGTCGGTTCTCTGAATCAACCCGAACCGAGGTTGATCGCCCCCTACCGGAACAAATGGCCCCCATAATCTGCAGGCGTTGCTTATTCCTCCTTGGATCTTTATCTCAAGGTTTTCAGCGAACCCTTACAAACAAACCAAGATGTCCTTGGGCAGGCCGGCGGTGGTGGTTTATCAAGTACCCCACTTACTTCTCGCCCACGTTGGCCAGTACTGCAATCACTGTAACCAGAGCTGCTGTACCCAACCCAGGGCCCCTGTGAACCTTTATTTACTGGGGCGCGTTCCCCAGCAAGTATCGGTTGTTGGATAGTTCCTGAGTGACCAGCGAACTTCCCTTCCAAAAATAAAAAATTACACAAATCACGTCAGAATGTGCAAATAGCGTTTGTGACCACTTTACTCTAATGGTATTAGGTCAGATTACTAACTACTGCACACAATTACGTGCGGTCCAATCGTTCAGTACACGAGCACTACTTGTCATGTACTGAAAGACCAATGGAATCGATGTTTCCGGCCGCGATTCCTTCAGCAAGAGCTTATGGCCTATATGGGTTCTGCACCAACACCCCAGGCGTTGTGCCACTGGACTTTTATAGCGGACCTCTTTGTCTATTTTACCTGTTACCTTATGACCTCCTGGTCTGTTACCTTATGACCTCCTGGTCTTGTTACCTTATGACCTCCTGGTCTTGTTATCTTATGACCTCCTGGTCTTGTTACCTTATGGTCCGCTATACTCTAATGCTCAAATATTATTTAACCAGGGATGCCTCCCTAGCCACCGTATATGTCACTTACACGTATGTCCCTTGACGAGTACCCGGCTTTCCTTTTGGTTCCACCTTAAAGTTATATAAACTTTTGTATACAAAACACACTCACTCAACACATGTACACTTTTGTTTCTATATCTATTTCTGCGCAGAAATTGTCTTTAGGCCAAAAGTGTTACCAATTAGGAGCAGGATCTGTTAAACTAAATTTCAGATTTTTCCAAAAATAGATTTGCGTTATTTACCGCGTCGCGTTATCTACCGCTGTGCGTTAATTATCGCCTTTGCGTTACTTCACTTTATCACAGCTTGAGCTACGTGGGCGTAACCGGACGCTACGTTGCGTAATGAACGCTGCGTGCGTCTGCCTTTTGGATTGCGTACGCTAGTCTTTGTTAGCGACACGTGTACGCAATGCAAAGATCCACCGTAACACAATATATATACTTTTATCAATGTAAATGATCCCTGATCATCTACCGCAATCCACACTGACTGCCTTATCTCCTAGACAAATCGTGTGTTGTTCTATACTTTAACTATTACCTTTACTATGAAATAACAGCAAATCTCTTTTTAGCACTTTCTATCAACTATAAAATTTGGCAAACAGGAATAGTGATATACGAAAATGAAACAGAAAATGCAGATATATGTATGCGTGCGTGTATACGCAAGACAGAAGAGAAATAAAACAGTTTTAAAAGACACAAGCGTTTTGTTCTTACTTCCGGTTCCCGGATTCCTTCAGCACTCTTTATCTAAGCGAAGCAGACGCTTATCCCGCCAGCACTATGAGACAATCTCCCACCCTTTGCTGGGGGATAATGTCTGCTGATCTACCTAGTGCAGATGTGAGAAGTATAGGACGAGTCCCCAATTGACAATGCTAAATTCCTTGTCGTATAAACAACCCTTTATGAAGCTAAGAACACTGTACGCTGTTTACTTAAGAAGTACCGTAATGGTACGCTATTGGCGTAGCGATCGCTCAGCCGTAGGCGAGACGCTCAAGCGTCACGTTCGCTCACGGCCCAGTGATCACAGGACACGTTATTGGCTATGTCTAGGGGAATGATTCGCTATGGCGTAGCATACGCTCGAGACCACGAGGAGGTCACCAGCGATGCAGACGCTCACAACACTATACCTTTATGTTAAAACCTTATACCAATGAAATACACTGAATACCTTAATGTGAGTACAGGGTGTAAGTGCAACCTTGTGTAACCTGACTAACTACAAAGCTGCTTGAGCGTCACCGACGCTCAAGTGAACACTTAACACTATAGAAAATGCACAGATACTGGTTTAGGTTCCAAGGCCTATTAACTGTATTATATCTAATATACTTGTAAAAGGGGATAACAGTACAAATGATACACTACAATATAACAGAGACTTCCTAACCACAGAACTAAACAATAAATACAAAAAGACAATACTACACTGACCTAAATGCAATACAGTACAATACTATAATACTATGAGAGATATAAGAGAAAAGAGGAGAGAGAGAGATAGAGAGAGAGAGAGAAATTGGCTCACAGAAAGACAATGATTACGGAGAGAAACTTACGCACAAAGGGTATGATCGCCTGCGCCTCGATATCCAGCTCCCGGCTATCAGCAGATAACCGTTGATGAGAGAGTGAGAGCTGGATGTGGTCGGCCTGCCTATTTATGCCCCACACACAATGCAATCTCCTGGTCCTACAATCCCATTGTCCATTGGCCGAAGGAATTCGGCCCTGCATCATAACAAAAGGTCATAGGGTGATTCATACAGGTGGGCTGTGACGATTTCCAACAGCTCAGGTGGGTGGGAAACTGGGTTTCCCGCCGCATACCTGAGTATGTGTAAATAATAGAAATGGACATAAACTTCTTATGTCCATAACTATTCGCGCGAGCGATTAATACGCTCCAAACCAACACCGGAATATTGCTAATTAAATACTCTTCCGATGGGTACCAAACACTGCTGTATGATTCCTGTTAGACCCTTCGTACGATATAAAGAGGGATTCCTCAGCTCTGGGACATTGTATTTTAACCAAACTTTCAGAATCTATCAAAGGGACCATGATCTATAAACTACATTAATTGTGAAAATATGTAACGAATGAGTCGCACGCTACGACCACATAAACTCTACCGTAAATACGCATACCGCGCCGGCGAGTGCACGCTATTGCGGGTATGCGCTTCCACGGGAGAGCGTACGCACGCGCAGCGCGGACCAGTGTGCGGTGCAAATATGGCAACGTGCATTGAGACATTTTTCTGACTTTGACAACAGCAACACTGTCTCCCCTGCCAGCACCCCCCTCCACCCACCCACACATACATACAGCAACACTGTCTCAAACCCACGCACACATACAGCAACACTGTCTCCCCTGCCAGCACCCCCTTACACCCACTCACACAACAACACTGTCTCCCACCCACGCACACATACAGCAACACTGTCTCCCCTGCCAGCACCCCCCTCCACCCACCCACACATACATACAGCAACACTGTCTCAAACCCACGCACACATACAGCAACACTGTCTCCCCTGCCAGCCCCCCATTCCACCCACCCACACATAAAGCAACACTGTCTCCCACCCACCCACGCACACATACAGCAACACTGTCTCCCCTGCCAGTACCCCCTTCCACCCACTCACACAACAACACTGTCTCCCACCCACGCACACATACAGCAACAATGTCTCCCCTGCCAGCACCCCCCTCCACCCACCCACACATACATACAGCAACAATGTCTCAAACCCACGCACACATACAGCAACACTGTCTCCCCTGCCAGCACCCCATTCCACCCACCCACACATACAGCAACACTGTCTCCCACCCACCCACGCACACATACAGCAACACTGTCTCCCCTGTCAGCACCCCCCTCCACCCACCCACACATACAGCAACACTGTCTCCCCTGCCAGCACCCCCCTCCACCCACCCACACATACATACAGCAACACTGTCTCAAACCCACGCACACATACAGCAACACTGTCTCCCCTGCCAGCACCCCCTTCCACCCACTCACACAACAACACTGTCTCCCACCCACGCACACATACAGCAACACTGTCTCCCCTGCCAGCACCCCCCTCCACCCACCCACACATACATACAGCAACACTGTCTCAAACCCACGCACACATACAGCAACACTGTCTCCCCTGCCAGCACCCCCTTCCACCCACCCACACATACAGCAACACTGTCTCCCACCCACCCACGCACACATACAGCAACACTGTCTCCCCTGCCAGCATCCCCTTCCACCCACTCACACAACAACACTGTCTCCCACCCACGCACACATACAGCAACAATGTCTCCCCTGCCAGCACCCCCTCCACCCACCCACACATACATACAGCAACAATGTCTCAAACCCACGCACACATACAGCAACACTGTCTCCCCTGCCAGCACCCCCTTCCACCCACCCACACATACAGCAACACTGTCTCACACCTACCCACGCACAAATACAGCAACACTGTCTCCCCTGCCAGCACCCCCCTCCACCCAACCACGCATACAGCAACACTGTCTCCCACCCACGCACACATACAGCAACACTGTATTCCCTGCCAGCACCCCCTTCAACCCACCCACACATACAGCAACACTGTCTCCCACCCACGCACACATACAGCAACACTGTCTCCCCTGCCAGCACCCCCTTCCACCCACCCACACATACAGCAACACTGTCTCCCCTGCCAGCACCCCCTCCACCCACCCACACATACAGCAACACTGTCTCCCATCCACGCAGACATACAGCAACACTGTCTTCCCTGCGAGCACCCCCCTCCACCCACCCACACATACAGCAACAATGTCTCAAACCCACGCACACATAGAGGCACACTGTCTCCCCTGCCAGCACCCCCTTCCACCCACACATGCAGCAACACTGTCTCCCACCCACGCACACATACAGCAACACTGTCTCCCCTGCCAGCACCCCCCTCCACCCACCCACACATACAGCAACAATGTCTACCACCCACGCACACATGCAGCAACAGTCTCCCCTGCCAGCACCCCCCTCCACCCACCCACACATACAGCAACACTGTCTCCCACCCACGCACTCATACACCAACACTGTCTCCCCTGCCAGCACCCCCCTCCACCCACCCACACATACAGCAACAATGTCTACCACCCACGCACACATGCAGCAATAGTCTCCCCTGCCAGCACCCCCCTCCACCCACCCACACATACAGCAACACTGTTTCCCACCAACGCACACATACAGCAATACTGTATCCCCTGCCAGCACCCCCCTCCACCCACCCACACATACAGCAACACTGTCTCCCACCCACGCACACATACAGCAACACTGTCTCCCCTGCCAGCACCCCCCATCCACCCACGCACACATACAGCAACACTGTCTCCCCGGCCAGGACCCCCTCCACCCACCCACACATACAGCAACACTGTCTCACACCCACGCACACATACAGCAACACTGTCTCCCCTGCCAGCACCCCCCTCCACCCACGCACACATACAGCAACACTGTCTCCCACCCACGCACACATACAGCAACACTGTCTCCCCTGCCAGCACCCCACTCCACCCACCCACACATACAGCAACACTGTCTCCCACACACGCACTCATACAACAACACTGTCTCCCCTGCCAGCACCCCCTCCACCCACCCACACATACAGCAACACTGTCTCCAACCCACGCACACATATAGCAACACTGTCTCTCCTGCCAGCACCCCCCTCCACACACCCAACCATACAGCAACACTGTCTCCCACCCACGCACACATACAGCAACACTGTCTCCCCTGCCAGCACCCCCCTCCAACCACCCACACATACAGCAACACTGTCTCCCACCCACGCACACATACAGCAACACTGTCTCCCCTGCCAGCACCCCCCTCCATCCACCACCCACACATACAGCTACACTGTCTCCCACCCACGCACACATACAGCAACATTGTCTCCCCTGCCAGCACCCCCCTCCACCCACCCACACACACACAGCAACACTGTCTCCCACCCACGCACACATACAGCAATACTGTATCCCCTGCCAGCACCCCCCTCCACCCACCCACACATACAGCAACACTGTCTCCCACCCACGCACACATACAGCAACACTGTCTCCCCTGCCAGCACCCCCCATCCACCCACGCACACATACAGCAACACTGTCTCCCCGGCCAGGACCCCCTCCACCCACCCACACATACAGCAACACTGTCTCACACCCACGCACACATACAGCAACACTGTCTCCCCTGCCAGCACCCCCCTCCACCCACGCACACATACAGCAACACTGTCTCCCACCCACGCACACATACAGCAACACTGTCTCCCCTGCCAGCACCCCACTCCACCCACCCACACATACAGCAACACTGTCTCCCACACACGCACTCATACAACAACACTGTCTCCCCTGCCAGCACCCCCTCCACCCACCCACACATACAGCAACACTGTCTCCAACCCACGCACACATATAGCAACACTGTCTCTCCTGCCAGCACCCCCCTCCACACACCCAACCATACAGCAACACTGTCTCCCACCCACGCACACATACAGCAACACTGTCTCCCCTGCCAGCACCCCCCTCCAACCACCCACACATACAGCAACACTGTCTCCCACCCACGCACACATACAGCAACACTGTCTCCCCTGCCAGCACCCCCCTCCATCCACCACCCACACATACAGCTACACTGTCTCCCACCCACGCACACATACAGCAACATTGTCTCCCCTGCCAGCACCCCCCTCCACCCACCCACACACACACAGCAACACTGTCTCCCACCCACGCACACATACAGCAACACTGTCTCCCCTGCCAGCACCCCCCTCCACCCACCCACACATACATACAGCAACACTGTCTCAAACCCACGCACACATACAGCAACACTGTCCCCCTGCCAGCACCCCCTTCCACCCACTCACACAACAACACTGTCACACACCCACACACACATACAGGAACACTGTCTCCCCTGCCAGCACCCCCCTCCACCCACCCACACATACATACAGCAACACTGTCTCAAACCCACGCACACATACAGCAACACTGTCTCCCCTGCCAGCACCCCCTTCCACCAACCCACACATACAGCAACACTGTCTCCCACCCACGCACACATACACCAACACTGTCTCCCCTGCCAGCACCCTCCTCCACCCATCCACACATACAGCAACACTGTCTCCCACCCACGCACACATACAGCAACACTGTCTCCCCTGCCAGCACCCCCCTCCACCCACCCATACAGCAACACGGTCTCAAACCCACGCACACATAGAGCAACACTGTCTCCCCTGCCAGCACCCCCTTCCACCCACGCACACATACAGCAACACTGTCTCCCAGCCACGCACACATACAGCAACACTATCTCCCCTGCCAGCACCCCCCTTCACCCACCCACCCACCCACACATACAGCAACACTGTCTCCCACCCACGCACACATACAACAACACTGTCTCCCCTGCCAGCACCCCCCTCCACCCACCCACACATACAGCAACACTGTCTCCCACCCACGCACTCATACACCAACACTGTCTCCCCTGCCAGCACCCCCCTCCACCCACCCACACATACAGCAACACTGTCTCCCACCCACGCACACATACAGCAACACTGTCTCCCCTGCCAGCACCCCCCTCCACCCACCCACACATACAGCAACACTGTCTACCACCCACGCACACATACAGCAACAGTCTCCCCTGCCAGCACACCCCTCCACCCACCCACACATACAGTAACACTGTCTCACACCCACGCACACATACAGCAATACTGTCTCCCCTGCCAGCACCCCCCTCCACCCACCCACACATACAGCAACACTGTCTCCCACCCACGCACACATACAGCAACACTGTCTCCCCTGCCAGCACCCCCCTCCACCCATTCACACATACATACAGCAACACAACCTCCCACCCACGCACACATACAGCAACATTGTCTCCCCTGCCAGCACCCCCTTCCACCCACTCACACAGCAACTATGTCTCCCACCCACGCATACATACAGCAACACTGTCTCCCCTGCCAGCACCCCCCTCCACCCACCCACACATACAGCAACACTATCTCAAACCCACGCACACATACAGCAACACTGTCTCCCCTGCCAGCACCCCCTTCCACCCACCAACACATACATCAACACTGTCTCCCACCCACGCACACATACAGCAACACTGTCTCCCCTGCCAGCACCACCCTCCACCCACCCACACATATAGCAACAATGTCTCCCACCCACGCACACATACAGCAACTTTGTATTCCCTGCCTGCACCCCCTTCAACCCACCCACACATACAGCAACACTGTCTCACACCCACGCACACATACAGCAACACTGTCTCCCCTGCCAGCAACCCCTCCACCCACCCACACATACAGCAACACTGTCTCCCACCCACGCACACATACAGCAACACTGTCTCCCCTGCCAGCACCCCCCATCCACCCAACCACACATACAGCAACACTGTCTTTCACCCACGCACACATACAGCAACACTGTCTCCCCTGCCAGCACCCCCCTCCACCCACCCACACATACATACAGCAACACTGTCTCAATCCCACGCACACATACAGCAACACTGTCTCCCCTGCCAGCATCCCCTTCCACCCACCCACACATACAGCAACACTGTCTCCCACCCACACACACATACAGCAACACTGTCTCCCCTGCCAGCACCCCCCTCCACCCACCCACACATACATACAGCAACACTGTCTCAAACCAACAAACACATACAGCAACACTGTCTCCCCTGCCAGCATCCCCTTCCACCCACTCACACAGCAACACCGTCTCCCACTCACCCACACATACAGCAACACTGTCTCCCACCCATGATCACATAGAGCAACACTGTCTACACTGCCAGCACCCCCCTCCACCCACCCACACATACAGCAACACTGTCTCAAACCCACGCACACATACAGCAACACTGTTTCCCCTACCAGCACCCCCTTCCACCCACCCACACATACAGCAACACTGTCTCCCCTGCCAGCACCCCCTTCCACCCACCCACACATACAGCAACACTGTCTCCCACCCACACACACATCCAGAAACAATGTCTCCCCTGCCAGCACCCCCCTCCACCCACCCACACATACAGCAACACTGTCTCCCACCCACGCACACATACAGCAACACTGTATTCCCTGCCAGCACCCTCTTCAACCCACCCACACACACAGCAACACTGTCTCCCACCCACGCACACATACAGCAACACTGTCTCCCCTACCAGCACCCCCCTCCACCAACCAACACATACATACAGCAACACTGTCTCAAACCAACGCACACATACAGCAACACTGTCTCCCCTGCCAGCACCCCCTTCCACCCACCCACACATACAGCAACACTGTCTCCCACCCACGCACACATACAGCAACACTGTATTCCCTGCCAGCACCCTCTTCAACCCACCCACACACACAGCAACACTGTCTCCCACCCACGCACACATACAGCAACACTGTCTCCCCTGCCAGCACCCCCCTCCACCCACCCACACATACATACAGCAACACTGTCTCAAACCAACGCACACATACAGCAACACTGTCTCCCCTGCCAGCACCCCCTTCCACCCACCCACACATACAGCAACACTGTCTCCCACCCACCCACGCACACATACAGCAACACTGTCTCCCCTGCCAGCATCCCCTTCCACCCACTCACACAACAACACTGT
The DNA here is from genome assembly GCF_028390025.1 of Pseudophryne corroboree. Classification (NCBI taxonomy): domain Eukaryota; kingdom Metazoa; phylum Chordata; class Amphibia; order Anura; family Myobatrachidae; genus Pseudophryne; species Pseudophryne corroboree. The sequence continues at coordinate 478,100,034 of NC_086448.1, read as the reverse complement.
CTCCCACCCACGCACACATACAGCAACAATGTCTCCCCTGCCAGCACCCCCTCCACCCACCCACACATACATACAGCAACAATGTCTCAAACCCACGCACACATACAGCAACACTGTCTCCCCTGCCAGCACCCCCTTCCACCCACCCACACATACAGCAACACTGTCTCCCACCTACCCACGCACAAATACAGCAACACTGTCTCCCCTGCCAGCACCCCCCTCCACCCAACCACGCATACAGCAACACTGTCTCCCACCCACGCACACATACAGCAACACTGTATTCCCTGCCAGCACCCCCTTCAACCCACCCACACATACAGCAACACTGTCTCCCACCCACGCACACATACAGCAACACTGTCTCCCCTGCCAGCACCCCCCTCCACCCACCCACACATACAGCAACACTGTCTCAAACCCACGCACACATACAGCAACACTGTCTCCCCTGCCAGCACCCCCTTCCACCCACCCACACATACAGCAACACTGTCTCCCCTGCCAGCACCCCCTCCACCCACCCACACATACAGCAACACTGTCTCCCATCCACGCAGACATACAGCAACACTGTCTTCCCTGCGAGCACCCCCCTCCACCCACCCACACATACAGCAACAATGTCTCAAACCCACGCACACATAGAGGCACACTGTCTCCCCTGCCAGCACCCCCTTCCACCCACACATACAGCAACACTGTCTCCCACCCACGCACACATACAGCAACACTGTCTCCCCTGCCAGCACCCCCCTCCACCCACCCACACATACAGCAACAATGTCTACCACCCACGCACACATGCAGCAACAGTCTCCCCTGCCAGCACCCCCCTCCACCCACCCACACATACAGCAACACTGTCTCCCACCCACGCACTCATACACCAACACTGTCTCCCCTGCCAGCACCCCCCTCCACCCACCCACACATACAGCAACAATGTCTACCACCCACGCACACATGCAGCAACAGTCTCCCCTGCCAGCACCCCCCTCCACCCACCCACACATACAGCAACACTGTTTCCCACCCACGCACACATACAGCAATACTGTATCCCCTGCCAGCACCCCCCTCCACCCACCCACACATACAGCAACACTGTCTCCAACCCACGCACACATACAGCAACACTGTCTCCCCTGCCAGCACCCGCCTCCACCCACACATACAGCAACACAACCTCCCACCCACGCACACATACAGCAACATTGTCTCCCCTGCCAGCACCCCCTTCCACCCACTCACACAGCAACACTGTCTCCCACCCACGCATACATACAGCAACACTGTCTCCCCTGCCAGCACCCCCCTCCACCCACCCACACATACAGCAACACTGTCTCAAAGCCACGCACACATACAGCAACACTGTCTCCCCTGCCAGCACCCCCCTCCACCCACCCACACATACAGCAACACTGTCTCCCACCCACACACACATACAGCAACACTGTATTCCCTGCCAGCACCCCCTTCAACCCACCCACACATACAGCAACACTGTCTCCCACCCACGCACACATACAGCAACACTGTCTCCCCTGCCAGCACCCCCCTCCACCCACCCACACATACAGCAACACTGTCTCCCACCCACGCACACATACAGCAACACTGTCTCCCCTGCCAGCACCCCCCATCCACCCACGCACACATACAGCAACACTGTCTCCCCGGCCAGGACCCCCTCCACCCACCCACACATACAGCAACACTGTCTCACACCCACGCACACATACAGCAACACTGTCTCCCCTGCCAGCACCCCCCTCCACCCACGCACACATACAGCAACACTGTCTCCCACCCACGCACACATACAGCAACACTGTCTCCCCTGCCAGCACCCCACTCCACCCACCCACACATACAGCAACACTGTCTCCCACACACGCACTCATACAACAACACTGTCTCCCCTGCCAGCACCCCCTCCACCCACCCACACATACAGCAACACTGTCTCCAACCCACGCACACATATAGCAACACTGTCTCTCCTGCCAGCACCCCCCTCCACACACCCAACCATACAGCAACACTGTCTCCCACCCACGCACACATACAGCAACACTGTCTCCCCTGCCAGCACCCCCCTCCAACCACCCACACATACAGCAACACTGTCTCCCACCCACGCACACATACAGCAACACTGTCTCCCCTGCCAGCACCCCCCTCCATCCACCACCCACACATACAGCTACACTGTCTCCCACCCACGCACACATACAGCAACATTGTCTCCCCTGCCAGCACCCCCCTCCACCCACCCACACACACACAGCAACACTGTCTCCCACCCACGCACACATACAGCAACACTGTCTCCCCTGCCAGCACCCCCCTCCACCCACCCACACATACATACAGCAACACTGTCTCAAACCCACGCACACATACAGCAACACTGTCCCCCTGCCAGCACCCCCTTCCACCCACTCACACAACAACACTGTCACACACCCACACACACATACAGGAACACTGTCTCCCCTGCCAGCACCCCCCTCCACCCACCCACACATACATACAGCAACACTGTCTCAAACCCACGCACACATACAGCAACACTGTCTCCCCTGCCAGCACCCCCTTCCACCAACCCACACATACAGCAACACTGTCTCCCACCCACGCACACATACACCAACACTGTCTCCCCTGCCAGCACCCTCCTCCACCCACCCACACATACAGCAACACTGTCTCCCACCCACGCACACATACAGCAACACTGTCTCCCCTGCCAGCACCCCCCTCCACCCACCCATACAGCAACACGGTCTCAAACCCACGCACACATAGAGCAACACTGTCTCCCCTGCCAGCACCCCCTTCCACCCACGCACACATACAGCAACACTGTCTCCCAGCCACGCACACATACAGCAACACTATCTCCCCTGCCAGCACCCCCCTTCACCCACCCACCCACCCACACATACAGCAACACTGTCTCCCACCCACGCACACATACAACAACACTGTCTCCCCTGCCAGCACCCCCCTCCACCCACCCACACATACAGCAACACTGTCTCCCACCCACGCACTCATACACCAACACTGTCTCCCCTGCCAGCACCCCCCTCCACCCACCCACACATACAGCAACACTGTCTCCCACCCACGCACACATACAGCAACACTGTCTCCCCTGCCAGCACCCCCCTCCACCCACCCACACATACAGCAACACTGTCTACCACCCACGCACACATACAGCAACAGTCTCCCCTGCCAGCACACCCCTCCACCCACCCACACATACAGTAACACTGTCTCACACCCACGCACACATACAGCAATACTGTCTCCCCTGCCAGCACCCCCCTCCACCCACCCACACATACAGCAACACTGTCTCCCACCCACGCACACATACAGCAACACTGTCTCCCCTGCCAGCACCCCCCTCCACCCATTCACACATACATACAGCAACACAACCTCCCACCCACGCACACATACAGCAACATTGTCTCCCCTGCCAGCACCCCCTTCCACCCACTCACACAGCAACTATGTCTCCCACCCACGCATACATACAGCAACACTGTCTCCCCTGCCAGCACCCCCCTCCACCCACCCACACATACAGCAACACTATCTCAAACCCACGCACACATACAGCAACACTGTCTCCCCTGCCAGCACCCCCTTCCACCCACCAACACATACAGCAACACTGTCTCCCACCCACGCACACATACAGCAACACTGTCTCCCCATGCCAGCACCACCCTCCACCCACCCACACATATAGCAACAATGTCTCCCACCCACGCACACATACAGCAACTTTGTATTCCCTGCCTGCACCCCCTTCAACCCACCCACACATACAGCAACACTGTCTCACACCCACGCACACATACAGCAACACTGTCTCCCCTGCCAGCAACCCCTCCACCCACCCACACATACAGCAACACTGTCTCCCACCCACGCACACATACAGCAACACTGTCTCCCCTGCCAGCACCCCCCATCCACCCAACCACACATACAGCAACACTGTCTTTCACCCACGCACACATACAGCAACACTGTCTCCCCTGCCAGCACCCCCCTCCACCCACCCACACATACATACAGCAACACTGTCTCAATCCCACGCACACATACAGCAACACTGTCTCCCCTGCCAGCATCCCCTTCCACCCACCCACACATACAGCAACACTGTCTCCCACCCACACACACATACAGCAACACTGTCTCCCCTGCCAGCACCCCCCTCCACCCACCCACACATACATACAGCAACACTGTCTCAAACCAACAAACACATACAGCAACACTGTCTCCCCTGCCAGCATCCCCTTCCACCCACTCACACAGCAACACCGTCTCCCACTCACCCACACATACAGCAACACTGTCTCCCACCCATGATCACATAGAGCAACACTGTCTACACTGCCAGCACCCCCCTCCACCCACCCACACATACAGCAACACTGTCTCAAACCCACGCACACATACAGCAACACTGTTTCCCCTACCAGCACCCCCTTCCACCCACCCACACATACAGCAACACTGTCTCCCCTGCCAGCACCCCCTTCCACCCACCCACACATACAGCAACACTGTCTCCCACCCACACACACATCCAGAAACAATGTCTCCCCTGCCAGCACCCCCCTCCACCCACCCACACATACAGCAACACTGTCTCCCACCCACGCACACATACAGCAACACTGTATTCCCTGCCAGCACCCTCTTCAACCCACCCACACACACAGCAACACTGTCTCCCACCCACGCACACATACAGCAACACTGTCTCCCCTACCAGCACCCCCCTCCACCAACCAACACATACATACAGCAACACTGTCTCAAACCAACGCACACATACAGCAACACTGTCTCCCCTGCCAGCATCCCCTTCCACCCACCCACACAGCAACACCGTCTCCCACCCACCCACACATACAGCAACACTGTCTCCCACCCATGCACACATAGAGCAACACTGTCTACACTGCCAGCACCCCCCTCCACCCACCCACACATACAGCAACACTGTCTCAAACCCACGCACACATACAGCAACACTGTTTCCCCTACCAGCACCCCCTTCCACCCACCCACACATACAGCAACACTGTCTCCCCTGCCAGCACCCCCTTCCACCCACCCACACATACAGCAACACTGTCTCCCACCCACGCACACATACAGCAACACTGTATTCCCTGCCAGCACCCTCTTCAACCCACCCACACACACAGCAACACTGTCTCCCACCCACGCACACATACAGCAACACTGTCTCCCCTGCCAGCACCCCCCTCCACCCACCCACACATACATACAGCAACACTGTCTCAAACCAACGCACACATACAGCAACACTGTCTCCCCTGCCAGCACCCCCTTCCACCCACCCACACATACAGCAACACTGTCTCCCACCCACCCACGCACACATACAGCAACACTGTCTCCCCTGCCAGCATCCCCTTCCACCCACTCACACAACAACACTGTCTCCCACCCACGCACACATACAGCAACAATGTCTCCCCTGCCAGCACCCCCTCCACCCACCCACACATACATACAGCAACAATGTCTCAAACCCACGCACACATACAGCAACACTGTCTCCCCTGCCAGCACCCCCTTCCACCCACTCACACATACAGCAACACTGTCTCCCACCTACCCACGCACAAATACAGCAACACTGTCTCCCCTGCCAGCACCCCCCTCCACCCAACCACGCATACAGCAACACTGTCTCCCACCCACGCACACATACAGCAACACTGTATTCCCTGCCAGCACCCCCTTCAACCCACCCACACATACAGCAACACTGTCTCCCACCCACGCACACATACAGCAACACTGTCTCCCCTGCCAGCACCCCCCTCCACCCACCCACACATACAGCAACACTGTCTCAAACCCACGCACACATACAGCAACACTGTCTCCCCTGCCAGCACCCCCTTCCACCCACCCACACATACAGCAACACTGTCTCCCCTGCCAGCACCCCCTCCACCCACCCACACATACAGCAACACTGTCTCCCATCCACGCAGACATACAGCAACACTGTCTTCCCTGCGAGCACCCCCCTCCACCCACCCACACATACAGCAACAATGTCTCAAACCCACGCACACATAGAGGCACACTGTCTCCCCTGCCAGCACCCCCTTCCACCCACACATACAGCAACACTGTCTCCCACCCACGCACACATACAGCAACACTGTCTCCCCTGCCAGCACCCCCCTCCACCCACCCACACATACAGCAACAATGTCTACCACCCACGCACACATGCAGCAACAGTCTCCCCTGCCAGCACCCCCCTCCACCCACCCACACATACAGCAACACTGTCTCCCACCCACGCACTCATACACCAACACTGTCTCCCCTGCCAGCACCCCCCTCCACCCACCCACACATACAGCAACAATGTCTACCACCCACGCACACATGCAGCAACAGTCTCCCCTGCCAGCACCCCCCTCCACCCACCCACACATACAGCAACACTGTTTCCCACCCACGCACACATACAGCAATACTGTATCCCCTGCCAGCACCCCCCTCCACCCACCCACACATACAGCAACACTGTCTCCAACCCACGCACACATACAGCAACACTGTCTCCCCTGCCAGCACCCGCCTCCACCCACACATACAGCAACACAACCTCCCACCCACGCACACATACAGCAACATTGTCTCCCCTGCCAGCACCCCCTTCCACCCACTCACACAGCAACACTGTCTCCCACCCACGCATACATACAGCAACACTGTCTCCCCTGCCAGCACCCCCCTCCACCCACCCACACATACAGCAACACTGTCTCAAAGCCACGCACACATACAGCAACACTGTCTCCCCTGCCAGCACCCCCCTCCACCCACCCACACATACAGCAACACTGTCTCCCACCCACACACACATACAGCAACACTGTATTCCCTGCCAGCACCCCCTTCAACCCACCCACACATACAGCAACACTGTCTCCCACCCACGCACACATACAGCAACACTGTCTCCCCTGCCAGCACCCCCCTCCACCCACCCACACATACAGCAACACTGTCTCCCACCCACGCACACATACAGCAACACTGTCTCCCACCCACGCACTCATACACCAACACTGTCTCCCCTGCCAGCACCCCCCTCCACCCACCCACACATACAGCAACAATGTCTACCACCCACGCACACATGCAGCAACAGTCTCCCCTGCCAGCACCCCCCTCCACCCACCCACACATACAGCAACACTGTTTCCCACCCACGCACACATACAGCAATACTGTATCCCCTGCCAGCACCCCCCTCCACCCACCCACACATACAGCAACACTGTCTCCAACCCACGCACACATACAGCAACACTGTCTCCCCTGCCAGCACCCGCCTCCACCCACACATACAGCAACACAACCTCCCACCCACGCACACATACAGCAACATTGTCTCCCCTGCCAGCACCCCCTTCCACCCACTCACACAGCAACACTGTCTCCCACCCACGCATACATACAGCAACACTGTCTCCCCTGCCAGCACCCCCCTCCACCCACCCACACATACAGCAACACTGTCTCAAAGCCACGCACACATACAGCAACACTGTCTCCCCTGCCAGCACCCCCCTCCACCCACCCACACATACAGCAACACTGTCTCCCACCCACACACACATACAGCAACACTGTATTCCCTGCCAGCACCCCCTTCAACCCACCCACACATACAGCAACACTGTCTCCCACCCACGCACACATACAGCAACACTGTCTCCCCTGCCAGCACCCCCCTCCACCCACCCACACATACAGCAACACTGTCTCCCACCCACGCACACATACAGCAACACTGTCTCCCCTGCCAGCACCCCCCATCCACCCACGCACACATACAGCAACACTGTCTCCCCGGCCAGGACCCCCTCCACCCACCCACACATACAGCAACACTGTCTCACACCCACGCACACATACAGCAACACTGTCTCCCCTGCCAGCACCCCCCTCCACCCACGCACACATACAGCAACACTGTCTCCCACCCACGCACACATACAGCAACACTGTCTCCCCTGCCAGCACCCCACTCCACCCACCCACACATACAGCAACACTGTCTCCCACACACGCACTCATACAACAACACTGTCTCCCCTGCCAGCACCCCCTCCACCCACCCACACATACAGCAACACTGTCTCCAACCCACGCACACATATAGCAACACTGTCTCTCCTGCCAGCACCCCCCTCCACACACCCAACCATACAGCAACACTGGCCCTCATTCCGAGTTGATCGCTCGCAAGGCGATTATAGCAGAGTTACACACGCTAAGCCGCCGCCTACTGGGAGTGAATCTAAACATCTTAAATGTGCGACCGATGTATTCGCAATATTGCGATCAAAACCGAGTTAGCAGTTTCTGAGTAACTCCAGACTTACTCTGCCTGTGCGATCAATTCAGTGCTTTTCGGTCCCGGCTGACGTCATAAACACACCCAGCGTTCGCCCAAGCACTCCCACCGTTTCTCCAGACACGCCTGCGTTTTTTCCGGAAACGGTAGCGTTTCCAGCCACACGCCCCTAAAACGCCGTACATCCGCCCAGTAACACCCATTTCCTGTCAATCACAATGCGTTCTCCGGAGCGACGAAAAAGCCGTGAGTAAAATTACTTTCTTCTTAGTAAAGTTACTTGACGCATGCGCAGTGCGAACATTACGCATGCGCACTAAGAGAATTCTCACTGCGATGCGATGAAAAATACCGAGCGAACAACTCGGAATGAGGGCCACTGTCTCCCACCCACGCACACATACAGCAACACTGTCTCCCCTGCCAGCACCCCCCTCCAACCACCCACACATACAGCAACACTGTCTCCCACCCACGCACACATACAGCAACACTGTCTCCCCTGCCAGCACCCCCCTCCAAGCTACACTGTCTCCCACCCACGCACACATACAGCAACATTGTCTCCCCTGCCAGCACCCCCCTCCACCCACCCACACACACACAGCAACACTGTCTCCCACCCACGCACACATACAGCAACACTGTCTCCCCTGCCAGCACCCCCCTCCACCCACCCACACATACATACAGCAACACTGTCTCAAACCCACGCACACATACAGCAACACTGTCCCCCTGCCAGCACCCCCTTCCACCCACTCACACAACAACACTGTCACACACCCACACACACATACAGGAACACTGTCTCCCCTGCCAGCACCCCCCTCCACCCACCCACACATACATACAGCAACACTGTCTCAAACCCACGCACACATACAGCAACACTGTCTCCCCTGCCAGCACCGCCTTCCACCACCCACACATACAGCAACAGCTGTCTCCCACCCACGCACACATACACCAACACTGTCGCCCCTGCCAGCACCCTCCTCCACCCACCCCGGGGAGGGGCGGGACTATACAGCATCTACTTTTTGCTCTCCACCCACGCACACATACAGCAACACTGTCTCCCCTGCCAGCACCCCCCTCCACCCACCCATACAGCAACACGGTCTCAAACCCACGCACACATAGAGTAACACTGTCTCCCCTGCCAGCACCCCCTTCCACCCACGCACACATACAGCAACACTGTCTCCCAGCCACGCACACATACAGCAACACTATCTCCCCTGCCAGCACCCCCCTTCACCCACCCACCCACCCACACATACAGCAACACTGTCTCCCACCCACGCACACATACAACAACACTGTCTCCCCTGCCAGCACCCCCCTCCACCCACCCACACATACAGCAACACTGTCTCCCACCCACGCACTCATACACAACACTGTCTCCCCTGCCAGCACCCCCCTCCACCCACCCACACATACAGCAACACTGTCTCCCACCCACGCACACATACAGCAACACTGTCTCCCCTGCCAGCACCCCCCTCCACCCACCCACACATACAGCAACACTGTCTACCACCCACGCACACATACAGCAACAGTCTCCCCTGCCAGCACACCCCTCCACCCACCCACACATACAGTAACACTGTCTCACACCCACGCACACATACAGCAATACTGTCTCCCCTGCCAGCACCCCCCTCCACCCACCCACACATACAGCAACACTGTCTCCCACCCACGCACACATACAGCAACACTGTCTCCCCTGCCAGCACCCCCCTCCACCCATTCACACATACATACAGCAACACAACCTCCCACCCACGCACTCATACAGCAACATTGTCTCCCCTGCCAGCACCCCCTTCCACCCACTCACACAGCAACTATGTCTCCACCCACGCATACATACAGCAACACTGTCTCCCCTGCCAGCACCCCCCTCCACCCACCCACACATACAGCAACACTATCTCAAACCCAAGCACACATACAGCAACACTGTCTCCCCTGCCAGCACCCCCTTCCACCCACCCAACACATACAGCAACACTGTCTCCCACCCACGCACACATACAGCAACACTGTCTCCCCTGCCAGCACCACCCTCCACCCACCCACACATATAGCAACAATGTCTCCCACCCACGCACACATACAGCAACTTTGTATTCCCTGCCTGCACCCCCTTCAACCCACCCACACATACAGCAACACTGTCTCACACCCACGCACACATACAGCAACACTGTCTCCCCTGCAGCAACCCCTCCACCCACCCACACATACAGCAACACTGTCTCCCACCCACGCACACATACAGCAACACTGTCTCCCCTGCCAGCACCCCCCATCCACCCAACCACACATACAGCAACACTGTCTTTCACCCACGCACACATACAGCAACACTGTCTCCCCTGCCAGCACCCCCCTCCACCCACCCACACATACATACAGCAACACTGTCTCAATCCCACGCACACATACAGCAACACTGTCTCCCCTGCCAGCATCCCCTTCCACCCACCCACACATAGAGCCAACACTGTCTCCCACCCACACACACATACAGCAACACTGTCTCCCCTGCCAGCACCCCCCTCCACCCACCCACACATACATACAGCAACACTGTCTCAAACCAACAAACACATACAGCAACACTGTCTCCCCTGCCAGCATCCCCTTCCACCCACTCACACAGCAACACCGTCTCCCACTCACCCACACATACAGCAACACTGTCTCCCACCCATGATCACATAGAGCAACACTGTCTACACTGCCAGCACCCCCCTCCACCCACCCACACATACAGCAACACTGTCTCAAACCCACGCACACATACAGCAACACTGTTTCCCCTACCAGCACCCCCTTCCACCCACCCACACATACAGCAACACTGTCTCCCCTGCCAGCACCCCCTTCCACCCACCCACACATACAGCAACACTGTCTCCCACCCACACACACATCCAGAAACAATGTCTCCCCTGCCAGCACCCCCCTCCACCCACCCACACATACAGCAACACTGTCTCCCACCCACGCACACATACAGCAACACTGTTATTCCCTGCCAGCACCCTCTTCAACCCACCCACACACACAGCAACACTGTCTCCCACCCACGCACACATACAGCAACACTGTCTCCCCTACCAGCACCCCCCTCCACCAACCAACACATACATACAGCAACACTGTCTCAAACCAACGCACACATACAGCAACACTGTCTCCCCCTGCCAGCATCCCCTTCCACCCACCCACACAGCAACACCGTCTCCCACCCACCCACACATACAGCAACACTGTCTCCCACCCATGCACACATAGAGCAACACGTCTACACTGCCAGCACCCCCCTCCCACCCACCCACACATACAGCAACACTGTCTCAAACCCACGCACACATACAGCAACACTGTTTCCCCTACCAGCACCCCCTTCCACCCACCCCACACATACAGCAACACTGTCTCCCCTGCCAGCACCCCCCTTCCACCCACCCACACATACAGCAACACTGTCTCCCACCCACGCACACATCCAGAAACAATGTCTCCCCTGCCAGCACCCCCCTCCACCCACCCACACATACAGCAACACTGTCTCCCACCCACGCACACATACAGCAACACTGTATTCCCTGCCAGCACCCTCTTCAACCCACCCACACACACAGCAACACTGTCTCCCACCCACGCACACATACAGCAACACTGTCTCCCCTGCCAGCACCCCCCTCCACCCACCCACACATACATACAGCAACACTGTCTCAAACCAACGCACACATACAGCAACACTTTCTCCCTGCCAGCATCCCCTTCCACCCACTCACACAGCAACACCGTCTCCCACCCACGCACACATACAGCAACACTGTCCTCCCTGCCAGCACCCTCCTCCACCCACCCACACACACATACAGCAACACTGTCTCCCACCCATGCACACATACAGCAACACTGTCCTTCCCTGCCAGCACCCCCCTCCACCCACCCCACACATACAGCAACACTGTCTCCCACCCACGCACACATACAGCAACACTGTCTCCCCAGCCAGTACCCCCCTACACCCACCCACACATACAGCAACACTGTCTCAAACCCACGCACACATACAGCAACACTGTCTCCCCTGCCAGCACCCCCTTCCACCCACCCACACATCAACACTGTCTCCCCTGCTAGCACCCCCTCCACCCATCCACACATACAGCAACACTGTCTCCCAACCACGCACACATACAGCAATACTGTCTCCCCTGGCCAGCACTCCCTTCCACCCACCCACGCATACAGCAACACTGTCTCCCACCCACGCACACATACAGCAACACTGTCTCCCCTGACAGCACCCCCCTCCACCCACCCACACATACAGCAACACTGTCTCCCACCCACGCACACATACACCAATACTGTCTCCCCTGCCAGCACCCCCTCCACCCACCCACACATACAGCAACACTGTCTCAAACCCACGCACACATAGAGCAACATTGTCTCCCCTGCCAGCACCCCCTTCCACCCACCCACCCACCATACAGCAACACTGTCTCCCACCCAAGCACACATATAGCAACACTGTATTCCCTGCCAGCACCCCCCTCCACCCACCCACACATACAGCAACAACTGTCTCAAACCCACGCACACATAGAGCAACACTGTCTCCCTTGCCAGCACCCCCCTTCACCCACCCACACATACATCAACACTGTCTCCCACCCACGCACACATACAGCAACACTGTCTCCCCTGCTAGCACCCACCTCCACCCATCCACACATACAGCAACACTGTCTCCCCTGCCAGCACCCCCCCTCCACCCACACATACAGCAACACTGTCTCCCCTCCAGCACTCCCCCCTCCACCCACCCACACATACAGCAACACTTTCTTCCACCCACGCACACATACAGCAACACTGTCCTCCCCTGCCAGCACCCCCCTCCACTCACCCACACATACAGCAACACTGTCTCCCACCCACGCACACATACAGCAACACTGTCTCCCCCTGCCAGCACCCCCCTCCACCCACCCACCCACACATACAGCAACACTGTCTCAAACCAACGCACCACATACAGCAACACTGTCTCCCCTGCCAGCATCCCCTTCCACCCACTCACACAGCAACACCGTCTCCCACCCACGCACACATACAGCAACACTGTCTCCCCTGCCAGCACCCCCCTCCACCCACCCACACATACAGCAACACTGTCTCCCACCCACGCACACATACAGCAACACTGTCTTCCCTGCCAGCACCCCCTCCACCCACCCACACATACAGCAACACTGTCTCCCACCCACGCACACATACAGCACATTGTCTCCCCTGCCAGCACCCCCTACACCCCACCCACACATACAGCAACACTGTCTCAAACTCACGCACACATACAGCAACACTGTCTCCCCTGCCAGCACCCCCTTCCACCCACCCACACATACATCAACACTGTCTCCCCTGCAGCACCCCCCTCCACCCACCCACACATACAGCAACACTGTCTCCCAACCACGCACACATACAGCAATACTGTCTCCCCTGCCAGCACTCCCTTCCACCCACCCACACATACAGCAACAATGTCTCCCACCCACGCACACATACAGCAACACTGTCTCCCCTGCCAGCACCCCCCTCCACCCACCCACACATACAGCAACACTGTCTCCCAACCACGCACACATACAGCAATACTGTCTCCCCTGCCAGCACTCCCTTCCACCCACCCACACATACAGCAACAATGTCTCCCACCCACGCACACATACATCAACACTGTCTCCCCAGCCAGCACCCCCCCTCCACCCACCCACACATACAGCAACACTGTCTCAAACCCACGCACACATAGAGCAACACTGTCTCCCTTGCCAGCACCCCCCTTCCACCCACCCACACATACATCAACACTGTCTCCCACCCACGCACACATACAGCAACACTGTCTCCCCTGCTAGCACCCCCACCACCCATCCACACATACAGCAACACTGTCTCCCTGCCAGCACCCCCCCTCCACCCACACACACATACAGCAACACTGTCTCCCCTGCCAGCACCCCCCCTCACCCACCCACACTTACAGCAACACTGTCTTCCACCCACGCACACATACAGCAACACTGTCTCCCTGCCAGCACCCCCCTCCACCCACCCACACCATACACCAACACTGTCTCCACCCACACACAAATACAGCAACAGTCTCCCCTGCCAGCACCCCCCTCTACCCACCCACACATACAGCAACACTACCTCCACCCACGCACACATACAGCAACACTGTTTCCCCTGCCAGCACCCCCTCCACCCACACATACATACAGCAACACTGTCTCAAACCCACGCACACATACTGCAACACTGTCTCCCCTGCCAGCACCCCCTTCACCCACTCACACAGCAACACTGTCTCCCACCATGCACACATACAGCAACACTGTCTCCCCTGCCAGCACCCCCCTCCACCCACCCACACATACAGCAACACTGTCTCCCACCCACGCACACATACAGCAACACTGTCTCCCCTGCCAGCACCCCCCCTCCACCCACCCACACATACAGCAACACTGTCTCCCCACCCACGCACACATACAGCAACACTGTCTCTCCTGCCAGCACTTCCCCACACATACAGCAACACTGTCTCCCACCCACGCACACATACAGCAACACTGTCTCCCCTGCCAGCCCCCCCTCCCCCACCCACACATACATACAGCAACACTGTCTCCCACCCACGCACACATACAGCAACACTGTCTCCCCTGCCAGCACCCCCTCCACCCACACAGCAACACTGTCTCCCACCCACGCACACATACAGCAACACGGCCTCCCTGCAGCACCCCCCTCCACCCACCAACACATATAGCAACACTGTCTCCCACCCACGCACACATACAGCAACACTGTCCTCCCTGCCAGCACCCCCCACCACCCACCCACACATACAGCAACATTGTCTCAAACCCACGCACACATACAGCAACACGTCTCGCCTGCCAGCACCCCCCCTCCACCCACCCACACATACAGCAACACTGTCTCAAACCCACGCACACATACAGCAACACTGTCTCCTCTGCCAGCACCCCCCTCCAGCCACCCACGCATACAGCAACACTGTCTCCCACCCACGCACACATACAGCAACACTGTCTCCCCTGCCAGCACCCCTCTCCACCCCACCCACACAGCAACACTGTCTCCCACCCACGCACACATACAGCAACACTGTCTCCCCTGCCAGCACCCCCCTCCACCCATTCACACATACATACAGCAACACAACCTCCCACCCACGCACTCATACAGCAACATTGTCTCCCCTGCCAGCACCCCCTTCCACCCACTCACACAGCAACTATGTCTCCCACCCACGCATACATACAGCAACACTGTCTCCCCTGCCAGCACCCCCCTCCACCCACCCACACATACAGCAACACTATCTCAAACCCACGCACACATACAGCAACACTGTCTCCCCTGCCAGCACCCCCTTCCACCCACCAACACATACAGCAACACTGTCTCCCACCCACGCACACATACAGCAACACTGTCTCCCCTGCCAGCACCACCCTCCACCCACCCACACATATAGCAACAATGTCTCCCACCCACGCACACATACAGCAACTTTGTATTCCCTGCCTGCACCCCCTTCAACCCACCCACACATACAGCAACACTGTCTCACACCCACGCACACATACAGCAACACTGTCTCCCCTGCCAGCAACCCCTCCACCCACCCACACATACAGCAACACTGTCTCCCACCCACGCACACATACAGCAACACTGTCTCCCCTGCCAGCACCCCCCATCCACCCAACCACACATACAGCAACACTGTCTTTCACCCACGCACACATACAGCAACACTGTCTCCCCTGCCAGCACCCCCCTCCACCCACCCACACATACATACAGCAACACTGTCTCAATCCCACGCACACATACAGCAACACTGTCTCCCCTGCCAGCATCCCCTTCCACCCACCCACACATAGAGCAACACTGTCTCCCACCCACACACACATACAGCAACACTGTCTCCCCTGCCAGCACCCCCCTCCACCCACCCACACATACATACAGCAACACTGTCTCAAACCAACAAACACATACAGCAACACTGTCTCCCCTGCCAGCATCCCCTTCCACCCACTCACACAGCAACACCGTCTCCCACTCACCCACACATACAGCAACACTGTCTCCCACCCATGATCACATAGAGCAACACTGTCTACACTGCCAGCACCCCCCTCCACCCACCCACACATACAGCAACACTGTCTCAAACCCACGCACACATACAGCAACACTGTTTCCCCTACCAGCACCCCCTTCCACCCACCCACACATACAGCAACACTGTCTCCCCTGCCAGCACCCCCTTCCACCCACCCACACATACAGCAACACTGTCTCCCACCCACACACACATCCAGAAACAATGTCTCCCCTGCCAGCACCCCCCTCCACCCACCCACACATACAGCAACACTGTCTCCCACCCACGCACACATACAGCAACACTGTATTCCCTGCCAGCACCCTCTTCAACCCACCCACACACACAGCAACACTGTCTCCCACCCACGCACACATACAGCAACACTGTCTCCCCTACCAGCACCCCCCTCCACCAACCAACACATACATACAGCAACACTGTCTCAAACCAACGCACACATACAGCAACACTGTCTCCCCTGCCAGCATCCCCTTCCACCCACCCACACAGCAACACCGTCTCCCACCCACCCACACATACAGCAACACTGTCTCCCACCCATGCACACATAGAGCAACACTGTCTACACTGCCAGCACCCCCCTCCACCCACCCACACATACAGCAACACTGTCTCAAACCCACGCACACATACAGCAACACTGTTTCCCCTACCAGCACCCCCTTCCACCCACCCACACATACAGCAACACTGTCTCCCCTGCCAGCACCCCCTTCCACCCACCCACACATACAGCAACACTGTCTCCCACCCACGCACACATCCAGAAACAATGTCTCCCCTGCCAGCACCCCCCTCCACCCACCCACACATACAGCAACACTGTCTCCCACCCACGCACACATACAGCAACACTGTATTCCCTGCCAGCACCCTCTTCAACCCACCCACACACACAGCAACACTGTCTCCCACCCACGCACACATACAGCAACACTGTCTCCCCTGCCAGCACCCCCCTCCACCCACCCACACATACATACAGCAACACTGTCTCAAACCAACGCACACATACAGCAACACTTTCTCCCCTGCCAGCATCCCCTTCCACCCACTCACACAGCAACACCGTCTCCCACCCACGCACACATACAGCAACACTGTCTCCCCTGCCAGCACCCTCCTCCACCCACCCACACACACATACAGCAACACTGTCTCCCACCCACGCACACATACAGCAACACTGTCTTCCCTGCCAGCACCCCCCTCCACCCACCCACACATACAGCAACACTGTCTCCCACCCACGCACACATACAGCAACACTGTCTCCCCTGCCAGTACCCCCCTACACCCACCCACACATACAGCAACACTGTCTCAAACCCACGCACACATACAGCAACACTGTCTCCCCTGCCAGCACCCCCTTCCACCCACCCACACATCAACACTGTCTCCCCTGCTAGCACCCCCCTCCACCCATCCACACATACAGCAACACTGTCTCCCAACCACGCACACATACAGCAATACTGTCTCCCCTGCCAGCACTCCCTTCCACCCACCCACGCATACAGCAACACTGTCTCCCACCCACGCACACATACAGCAACACTGTCTCCCCTGACAGCACCCCCCCTCCACCCACCCACACATACAGCAACACTGTCTCCCACCCACGCACACATACACCAATACTGTCTCCCCTGCCAGCACCCCCTCCACCCACCCACACATACAGCAACACTGTCTCAAACCCACGCACACATAGAGCAACATTGTCTCCCCTGCCAGCACCCCCTTCCACCCACCCACCCACACATACAGCAACACTGTCTCCCACCCAAGCACACATATAGCAACACTGTATTCCCTGCCAGCACCCCCCTCCACCCACCCACACATACAGCAACACTGTCTCAAACCCACGCACACATAGAGCAACACTGTCTCCCTTGCCAGCACCCCCTTCCACCCACCCACACATACATCAACACTGTCTCCCACCCACGCACACATACAGCAACACTGTCTCCCCTGCTAGCACCCACCTCCACCCATCCACACATACAGCAACACTGTCTCCCCTGCCAGCACCCCCCCTCCACCCACACATACAGCAACACTGTCTCCCCTGCCAGCACCCCCCCCTCCACCCACCCACACATACAGCAACACTTTCTTCCACCCACGCACACATACAGCAACACTGTCTCCCCTGCCAGCACCCCCCTCCACTCACCCACACATACAGCAACACTGTCTCCCACCCACGCACACATACAGCAACACTGTCTCCCCTGCCAGCACCCCCCTCCACCCACCCACCCACACATACAGCAACACTGTCTCAAACCAACGCACACATACAGCAACACTGTCTCCCCTGCCAGCATCCCCTTCCACCCACTCACACAGCAACACCGTCTCCCACCCACGCACACATACAGCAACACTGTCTCCCCTGCCAGCACCCCCCTCCACCCACCCACACATACAGCAACACTGTCTCCCACCCACGCACACATACAGCAACACTGTCTTCCCTGCCAGCACCCCCTCCACCCACCCACACATACAGCAACACTGTCTCCCACCCACGCACACATACAGCAACATTGTCTCCCCTGCCAGCACCCCCTACACCCACCCACACATACAGCAACACTGTCTCAAACTCACGCACACATACAGCAACACTGTCTCCCCTGCCAGCACCCCCTTCCACCCACCCACACATACATCAACACTGTCTCCCCTGCCAGCACCCCCCTCCACCCACCCACACATACAGCAACACTGTCTCCCAACCACGCACACATACAGCAATACTGTCTCCCCTGCCAGCACTCCCTTCCACCCACCCACACATACAGCAACAATGTCTCCCACCCACGCACACATACAGCAACACTGTCTCCCCTGCCAGCACCCCCCTCCACCCACCCACACATACAGCAACACTGTCTCCCAACCACGCACACATACAGCAATACTGTCTCCCCTGCCAGCACTCCCTTCCACCCACCCACACATACAGCAACAATGTCTCCCACCCACGCACACATACATCAACACTGTCTCCCCAGCCAGCACCCCCCTCCACCCACCCACACATACAGCAACACTGTCTCAAACCCACGCACACATAGAGCAACACTGTCTCCCTTGCCAGCACCCCCTTCCACCCACCCACACATACATCAACACTGTCTCCCACCCACGCACACATACAGCAACACTGTCTCCCCTGCTAGCACCCCCCACCACCCATCCACACATACAGCAACACTGTCTCCCCTGCCAGCACCCCCCCTCCACCCACACACACATACAGCAACACTGTCTCCCCTGCCAGCACCCCCCCTCCACCCACCCACACTTACAGCAACACTGTCTTCCACCCACGCACACATACAGCAACACTGTCTCCCCTGCCAGCACCCCCCTCCACCCACCCACACATACACCAACACTGTCTCCCACCCACGCACAAATACAGCAACAGTCTCCCCTGCCAGCACCCCCCTCTACCCACCCACACATACAGCAACACTACCTCCCACCCACGCACACATACAGCAACACTGTCTCCCCTGCCAGCACCCCCTCCACCCACACATACATACAGCAACACTGTCTCAAACCCACGCACACATACTGCAACACTGTCTCCCCTGCCAGCACCCCCTTCCACCCACTCACACAGCAACACTGTCTCCCACCCATGCACACATACAGCAACACTGTCTCCCCTGCCAGCACCCCCTCCACCCACCCACACATACATCAACACTGTCTCCCACCCACGCACACATACAGCAACACTGTCTCCCCTGCCAGCACCCCCCTCCACCCACCCACCCACACATACAGCAACACTGTCTCCCACCCACGCACACATACAGCAACACTGTCTCTCCTGCCAGCACTTCCCCACACATACAGCAACACTGTCTCCCACCCACGCACACATACAGCAACACTGTCTCCCCTGCCAGCACCCCCCTCCACCCACCCACACATACATACAGCAACACTGTCTCCCACCCATGCACACATACAGCAACACTGTCTCCCCTGCCAGCACCCCCTCCACCCACACAGCAACACTGTCTCCCACCCACGCACACATACAGCAACACTGCCTCCCCTGCCAGCACCCCCCTCCACCCACCAACACATATAGCAACACTGTCTCCCACCCACGCACACATACAGCAACACTGTCCTCCCTGCCAGCACCCCCCACCACCCACCCACACATACAGCAACATTGTCTCAAACCCACGCACACATACAGCAACACTGTCTCCCCTGCCAGCACCCCCCTCCACCCACCCACACATACAGCAACACTGTCTCAAACCCACGCACACATACAGCAACACTGTCTCCTCTGCCAGCACCCCCCTCCAGCCACCCACGCATACAGCAACACTGTCTCCCACCCACGCACACATACAGCAACACTGTCTCCCCTGCCAGCACCCCTCTCCACCCACCCACACAGCAACACTGTCTCCCACCCACGTACACATACAGCAACACTGTCCTCCCTGCCAGCACCCCCCTCCACCCACCCACACATACAGCAACACTGTCTCAAACCCATGCACACATACAGCAACACTGTATTCCCTAATAGCATCCCCCTCCACATACAGCAATACTGTCTCCCACCCACGCACACATAGAGCAACACTGTCTCCCCTGTCAGCACCCCCCTCCACCCACCCACACATACAGCAACACTGTCTCCCCTGTCAGCACCCCCCTCCACCCACCCACACATACAGCAACACTGTCTCCCACCCACGCACACATACAGCAACACTGTCTCCCCTGCCAGCACCCCCCTCCACCCACTCACACATACAGCAACACTGTCTCCCATCCACCCACACATACAGCAACACTGTCTCCCCTGCCAGCACCCCCCTCCACCCACCCACACATACAGCAACACTACCTCCAACCAACGCACACATACAGCTACACTGTCTCCCCTGCCAGCACCCCCCTCCACATACAGCAACACTGTCTCCCACCCACGCACACATAGAGCAACACTGTCTCCCTGACAGCACCCCCTTCCACCTACCCACACATACAGCATCACTGTCTCCCACCCACGCACACATACAGCAACACTGTCTCCCCTGCCAGCACCCCCCCTCCACCCACACATACAGCAACACTGTCTCCCCTGCCAGCACCCCCCCCCTCCACCCACCCACACATACAGCAACACTTTCTTCCACCCACGCACACATACAGCAACACTGTCTCCCCTGCCAGCACCCCCCTCCACTCACCCACACATACAGCAACACTGTCTCCCCCCCACGCACACATACAGCAACACTGTCTCCCCTGCCAGCACCCCCCTCCACCCACCCACCCACACATACAGCAACACTGTCTCAAACCAACGCACACATACAGCAACACTGTCTCCCCTGCCAGCATCCCCTTCCACCCACTCACACAGCAACACCGTCTCCCACCCACGCACACATACAGCAACACTGTCTCCCCTGCCAGCACCCCCCTCCACCCACCCACACATACAGCAACACTGTCTCCCACCCACGCACACATACAGCAACACTGTCTTCCCTGCCAGCACCCCCTCCACCCACCCACACATACAGCAACACTGTCTCCCACCCACGCACACATACAGCAACATTGTCT
Source organism: Pseudophryne corroboree (assembly GCF_028390025.1). Lineage (NCBI taxonomy): Eukaryota > Metazoa > Chordata > Amphibia > Anura > Myobatrachidae > Pseudophryne > Pseudophryne corroboree. The sequence continues at coordinate 478,077,619 of NC_086448.1, read as the reverse complement.
CCCCTGCCAGCACCCCCTACACCCACCCACACATACAGCAACACTGTCTCAAACTCACGCACACATACAGCAACACTGTCTCCCCTGCCAGCACCCCCTTCCACCCACCCACACATACATCAACACTGTCTCCCCTGCCAGCACCCCCCTCCACCCACCCACACATACAGCAACACTGTCTCCCAACCACGCACACATACAGCAATACTGTCTCCCCTGCCAGCACTCCCTTCCACCCACCCACACATACAGCAACAATGTCTCCCACCCACGCACACATACAGCAACACTGTCTCCCCTGCCAGCACCCCCCTCCACCCACCCACACATACAGCAACACTGTCTCCCAACCACGCACACATACAGCAATACTGTCTCCCCTGCCAGCACTCCCTTCCACCCACCCACACATACAGCAACAATGTCTCCCACCCACGCACACATACATCAACACTGTCTCCCCAGCCAGCACCCCCCTCCACCCACCCACACATACAGCAACACTGTCTCAAACCCACGCACACATAGAGCAACACTGTCTCCCTTGCCAGCACCCCCTTCCACCCACCCACACATACATCAACACTGTCTCCCACCCACGCACACATACAGCAACACTGTCTCCCCTGCTAGCACCCCCCACCACCCATCCACACATACAGCAACACTGTCTCCCCTGCCAGCACCCCCCCTCCACCCACACACACATACAGCAACACTGTCTCCCCTGCCAGCACCCCCCCTCCACCCACCCACACTTACAGCAACACTGTCTTCCACCCACGCACACATACAGCAACACTGTCTCCCCTGCCAGCACCCCCCTCCACCCACCCACACATACACCAACACTGTCTCCCACCCACGCACAAATACAGCAACAGTCTCCCCTGCCAGCACCCCCCTCTACCCACCCACACATAGAGCAACACTACCTCCCACCCACGCACACATACAGCAACACTGTCTCCCCTGCCAGCACCCCCTCCACCCACACATACATACAGCAACACTGTCTCAAACCCACGCACACATACTGCAACACTGTCTCCCCTGCCAGCACCCCCTTCCACCCACTCACACAGCAACACTGTCTCCCACCCATGCACACATACAGCAACACTGTCTCCCCTGCCAGCACCCCCCTCCACCCACCCACACATACATCAACACTGTCTCCCACCCACGCACACATACAGCAACACTGTCTCCCCTGCCAGCACCCCCCTCCACCCACCCACCCACACATACAGCAACACTGTCTCCCACCCACGCACACATACAGCAACACTGTCTCTCCTGCCAGCACTTCCCCACACATACAGCAACACTGTCTCCCACCCACGCACACATACAGCAACACTGTCTCCCCTGCCAGCACCCCCCTCCACCCACCCACACATGCATACAGCAACACTGTCTCCCACCCATGCACACATACAGCAACACTGTCTCCCCTGCCAGCACCCCCTCCACCCACACAGCAACACTGTCTCCCACCCACGCACACATACAGCAACACTGCCTCCCCTGCCAGCACCCCCCTCCACCCACCAACACATATAGCAACACTGTCTCCCACCCACGCACACATACAGCAACACTGTCCTCCCTGCCAGCACCCCCCACCACCCACCCACACATACAGCAACATTGTCTCAAACCCACGCACACATACAGCAACACTGTCTCCCCTGCCAGCACCCCCCTCCACCCACCCACACATACAGCAACACTGTCTCAAACCCACGCACACATACAGCAACACTGTCTCCTCTGCCAGCACCCCCCTCCAGCCACCCACGCATACAGCAACACTGTCTCCCACCCACGCACACATACAGCAACACTGTCTCCCCTGCCAGCACCCCTCTCCACCCACCCACACAGCAACACTGTCTCCCACCCACGTACACATACAGCAACACTGTCCTCCCTGCCAGCACCCCCCTCCACCCACCCACACATACAGCAACACTGTCTCAAACCCATGCACACATACAGCAACACTGTATTCCCTACCAGCATCCCCCTCCACATACAGCAATACTGTCTCCCACCCACGCACACATAGAGCAACACTGTCTCCCCTGTCAGCACCCCCCTCCACCCACCCACACATACAGCAACACTGTCTCCCCTGTCAGCACCCCCCTCCACCCACCCACACATACAGCAACACTGTCTCCCACCCACGCACACATACAGCAACACTGTCTCCCCTGCCAGCACCCCCCTCCACCCACTCACACATACAGCAACACTGTCTCCCATCCACCCACACATACAGCAACACTGTCTCCCCTGCCAGCACCCCCCTCCACCCACCCACACATACAGCAACACTACCTCCAACCAACGCACACATACAGCTACACTGTCTCCCCTGCCAGCACCCCCCTCCACATACAGCAACACTGTCTCCCACCCACGCACACATAGAGCAACACTGTCTCCCTGACAGCACCCCCTTCCACCTACCCACACATACAGCATCACTGTCTCCCACCCACGCACACATACAGCAACACTGTCTCCCCTGCCAGCACCTCCTCCACACAGCAGCGAGGAGGGGGGGGTGGCCAGACACACAGCAGGGGAGGGGGGTTGCCAGACACACAGCAGGGAGGAGGGGGGAGGCCGGACACAGCAGGGGAGGGGAGGGTGGCCGGACACACAGCAGGGGAGGGGAGGGTGGCCGGACACACAGCAGGGGAGGGGAGGGTGGCCGGACACACAGCAGGGGAGGGGAGGGTGGCCGGACACACAGCAGGGGAGGGGAGGGTGGCCGGACACACAGCAGGGGAGGGGAGGGTGGCCGGACACACAGCAGGGGAGAGGGTGGCCGGACACACAGCAGGGGAGGGGGTGGACGAACACACAGCAGGGGAGGGGGCGGCCGGACACACAGCAGGGAAGGAGGAGAGGGGGGCGGACACACAGCAGGAAGGGGATGGGGCCGGACACACAGCATTGAGGGGGGGGGGGCGGACACACAGCAGGGAGGGGGGGCGGACACACAGCAGGGAGGGCGGGGGGCATACAGCAGGGAGGGCGGGGGGGAGACGGACGGACACACAGCAGGGAGGAGGGGCGGACACACAGCAGGGAAGGCGGGAGTACGGACGGACACACAGCAGGGAGGGCGAGGGGGACGGACGGACACACAGCAGGGAGGGCGGGGGGCGGGGACACAGCAGGGAGGGCGGGGGGCGGGGACACAGCAGGGAGGACGGGGGATGGGGGGGGACACACAGCAGGGAGGGCGGGGGGCGGAAACACAGCAGGGAGGCAGGGAGGCGGGGGGGGACACAGGAGGGAGGGGAGAGAAGGAGGGAGAGAAGGAGGGAGAGAAGGAGAGAGAGAAGGAGGGCGGGGGGAGGCCAGTGCCAGTATATGGCTGTGTGGGTGACACCTCATAAAATTGCTCCCAGGTCACCTCAGGGGATGCCGTGACACGGCGGTTGCATTACCCTGGGGAATGACAGCACCGGGTGGTCTTCTGTTTGCCGGCGGTCGGGCTCCCGGCGCTCAGTATACCGGCGCCGGGAGCCCGACCGCCGGCTTACCGACACTTATTTTCCCACGTGGGGGTCCACGATCCCCATAGAGGGAGAATAAAATAGTGTGGCGCGCGTAGCGCGCCACCGTGCCCGTAGCGTGGCGAGCGCAGCGAGCACGCAAGGGGCTCATTTGCGCTCGCCAAGCTGTCGGTAAGCCGGCGGTCGGGCTCCTGGCGCCGGGATGCTGGTCGCCGGGAGCCCGACCGCCGGCCACCCGTAGTGAACCCACAGCACCATGTCTGGGGCAGGAGGAACCCCACGCGTGATGTACACTGAGCGTGGAAAGTTTCCCCGCATCACAGGCTACAACGTGTCCCGCCCCCCCCCGCACCCACAGCCTCTGTGCCCCGATCATACAGACTCCATTACAGGCCTCCCGGCATGCCGCACGGAGTCCCTTCTACCCAGCACAGGACTCCAATACACGGACGCGCACACCGGCCAGTGCGAGGGGGAGATCCCACTAGCACGTCTCTTACATGATACCTGGTGGGCCAGCCATGGTAAGCTGACCCAGCAGAAGAGGGGATCGGACCGGCCCAGTGGTGGCCTGTCCTGGTGGTCCAATCTGCCCCTCCAAGTTGAGTGATGTATGCTGGGGAGAGGGCCGGGAACTGCGGTTTAAATGCCGCGTCGGGGCGGGGCGGCGGCGGCACACAGCGGGAGGTGATGAAGCCGGGTACACAGCGGGATGGGGAAGGGGGGGATAGCCTTGCATACAGCGGGAGGGGAGGAAGCCGAGTACACAGCGGGATGGGGAAGGGGAGGGAAAGCCAGGCACACAGCGGGAGAGGAGGGTGGCCGGACATACCTTGTCACAGTGCAGGGACTCTGTGCCTGGCAGAGCGCCCTGCAGAAGGACACCGACTACTTTGTATCTCCGGCCTTCCAGCATGTCTCCAATAGTAGTAGGGAAGGAGCTTGGCAGGCGGGCACACAGCACAATATGTACAGTGTCAGCCATCTTGGTACACCTAGTGAAGCTACTCTCTGTACACCCCCTGCTGGCGGCCACTGCGCAGCCGCAACAAATTGAAAAGCCCTATCTTTATAATGGGGCATATTTTACTTAATTTTCAAAAAATCTGTAACTTTCTGAAAAACCACAACCCCAAAAGGCACTGCACTGGGACAATATCTATCTAATAAAACAAACCCCAAGTCTTAATTCGTCCTCTATCCTGAGTTATGCCTTCCCAAAAAAATTCTCATTCACTCTATGGTAAAATGGTGTCAAAAAGCCACACAGGAAGTCACAGAAAAAAACTGATAGTTGGAAATTTAGGTTACTCCCAATTCCTCATTTATTATTATTTTGCCCTGAAATTTGGCATGCAGCAGCGGGTGACGATTCTACGCATCCATGGCAAATTTCAGCTCAGTATGTCCAATCATTTTTGAGGTGTAGCCCCTCAAACACCATGCCCCCATCTCAGAAGTTCCCTATGGGAGAATTCCGTTTGTTCGATTCAGCCTTAATATAAGGGCACGACCATGCCCTTATAATATATATATACACACACATACTGCTGCTATTACAATTTGTTAGGAATTATATATATATGTATATATATATATATATATATATATATACAAACACATACATGTTTGTATATATATATACAAACACATACATCTCCAAGAGTTTAGACTATGAATGTTAATATCTTACATTTCTAAATGTCTGGTTTGTGTTTTGGTTAGCTATTGTGAATTGAGTTTCTCGCAGCTTCGGTTCCTGGGTATTGTGTCTTCGTTTGTTTTTGTCTTCAGGTGAGACAATGACAATCCAGTACTTATTGTTTCAATAGAAACTCGGCTACCCTAGTAAACAAAGGTGTTTGCCTTCTTCATAGAATTTCAAAGCTTAGTGTAAATAAGGCCATTGTATTTTAGTCTCTGGGAGTTTTAATTTATGTGTGACCGATCTTCATGCTATTTAGAAGAAAAAGCAGACAGTGTGGGATTTATACAATATATATTAGATTTATGATATGTCTTTGTGGCTTTTCCATGAGAGTACAAATTCCACTGTAATTACTCATACCACGCTCTAATGCGCAGGACCGCGGGAGCGACCATACGCAATTTGCGAATATGTGCATGCACAGCCGAACACGTATGCACACGGAGGCCATCTATGTGGTGTTTGTATGTAATGTGTGTTCTCTAATATTTTCTGACTTCGACAGTCCACCCTTTGGCAGTCATCAATAACTGCCACTAACTATCAATAAACAGGAAAAAAAAAATTACCTATACAATATATACAAAAGCTTGGATGATCGGGGAAGAGTTGTAGGTGGGAAATGTATGACCTAGTGGGATAGTAAAAAGCATGTATGTTTGAATCCATGTCTGAGGGGCATGTATCATTGTGCCGTATATGTTCTAGATAAGCTTTGAGGTATTGCGAAGTATACATTAAATCCTTCTCATCCCGTATTAAGGGTCTGTAAATGGGCCAACAAACACTACCGAGCTCTTTTTGGCTTCTTGTTCCAACAAATGGGGTGCACATTTAGTTGATGATACATGGAGGGGGAAACATATGTGAGTGCTAGTATATGTGGATATCACCTGTCGACTATGTGTGCCATTAACTGGAGTTTGCAGAGATGAAGATAAGACATATATATAAAATACATTCACATAAACATTTTGGGTAGGGCTGATGTCTTTTCCGGATGGATGTATCTATAATTTATAGTTCCTCTGGCAGTACGGGTGATGTCTAATGCGAGAAGGAACTGAATCCCGGTGGATTTGTGGATCACACCAGAGGCTGCGTGCTCTGCCCTATCTATGAGGTGTCTCTTGATGATGTGTTCATAGTGAGTATGAGTATAAGGAGCCTGAGCACTGCGGTGAACGTCTTTCATCTTATCATGGGTTATGGTCATGACCTCTGGCAGTACTCTCCCAATATAACACAATCCCTCTGAGCTCGGGGCAAGCCACTTGTTCGCCTTCCTTCCACATATGAAATAGGCATCATCTGGGAGAACATAGGGGACAAAATATAACATTACCATATTACAAATTTTCCAAGTAAAGAAACCAATCCCTAGTTCTCCTATCTGCTCAGTACAAGTATCAGGCTGGATGATATGAGCACAATACCCTGACGATACTTTTCCTACCCACATGGTCTTGCTTCCACGAGTATACCTATACCGGAAATACCTCCCACTTTTGGCTGTTTGGTGTACAAGTTCAGAGTCTATGGGTATGCTATCAGCTCTGTGTGGAAAGGTCATTGTCTGGTTTTTCCACGTCACTTCCGAATTTCCCGGTTTTCAGTAATTGGAAATATTAAAACACAACAGGGACCTGTCTACATGAAACTGGTGGAGCTTCAAACTAGGGGGCCTAGAGATATTGAATTTCTTGTCCACCCGTCTGCCACCCCGTAATTCGAGTACCTCATCTATTGCTAAAGGGTACGGTACTAATCCTGACTTGCTCTGACCTTGAGGTACCTGTGACCAAACCCAGCATTCGGTCTGGTTTAAGACCTTACCCACTAGTGAGTGGTAATCACTCAACGGATGACGGTCCATGTTGATATTAAGGTTGGACTGACATCTCTGGATGCACCCATCCTCAACTATATTCTCACAATTCCTACAAATACAATATTCATCAGACAATAACCCCTCACAGTGCCTCCGAGCTCCCTGACTACCAGAGCGCTTACTGATGCCAGCTTTTACTAAAGTGATGCGCTGATCCTGAGATCCTACAAATTCATACTTGCCATCAGAACCCATTCCAGATCCCTGCTCGACCTCTCTGGGACCCTCACCAAAACAAACTGTCCTTATCAAAACCAGAATTACTATCAGAACCCGAAACGCAGTCTCTTGTGATTGATCCATTTCGTTAGGGGAAAAGAGGAAAATAAGAAGGAGAAAAGAAAGGAAAACTACAGGGGGAGGTGAAAAAAAGAAAGTGGTACGACAACCGTTCTATATCTTGTTACTCTCTGTGCTCAGATGCCCTTCAACAGTCCTGCCTCTCAACTTTCCCGGAACATACACTCCAGTGATACGAGATTCTCTACACTCTGCTCTTTGTCACGACTTCTCTCCGGGTCAGCGACCTTCTTGCAGTGGGAAGATTGGATCCAAGTCTCTCTTTCGGCGACCTTCAATGCTGTTGTGCTGGTTAACAAGACTTGATATGGTCCTTCCCACCTGTCTATGAGGCAACATGAGCATAAGAAATTTCAAATCATCACATAATCCAATGTCATGACAATTACTGTTCGGTAGGTCAGGAATCACCAGCTCTAAATTTCTTTGTTGATTTCTCAGCTGCTGGCTCATCCCAACCAAATATTTCACAGTCACTTCATTATTACATTTCAAATCATCCTGGGGGTCTATCATTACATGAGGTTGTAGACCAAAAAGGATTTCAAAGGGTGATAGGTTAAGGGGAGGCCTGGGAGTGGTTCTGATGCTGTACAACACTTGTGGCAAAGCTTCTGGCCATGGCAATCCAGTTTCAGCCATTAATTTGCTCAGCTTGTTCTTAATAGTGCTGTTCGCTCTCTCCACCTTTGCACTCGCCTGTGGACGGTACGGAGTATGCAGCTTGCTATTAATTCCCATCAGATTGCACATGACCTGAAAGACTTCACCTGTAAAATGGGTACCCCTGTCACTTTCAATTATTCTAGGGATACCATATCTACACACAAATTCCTGCACAATTTTCTTTGCAGTGAACGTAGCAGTATTTGTGGCAGCAGGAAACGCTTCTACCCAGTTGGAAAATACATTAATACAAACTAACACATTTTAAATTCCTACAGGGTGGTAACTGTATGAAATCGATTTGTATTACCTGAAATGGTCCATCTGTCGGAGGGATATGGGATGGCTCTGTTGGTATTGACTTTCCAATATTCTTCCTCAAGCAAGTAAAACATGTCATTGCTCTCTTATCTGCATGAGAAGAGAATCCTGGTGCACACTAGTAGGCTCTTACCAGCTTGCACATACCCTCTTTGCCCAGATAAGTCAGACCGTGTGCCGCCTCAGCTAAGCTTGGAAGATATGCTCTGGGGGCCACCGGCTTACCTTGTCCACCTGTCCACAGTCCTGAGGATTCCTGTCCATACCCCTTTGACCTCCAGACTGCCTTTTCCTTTAGGGAACACAATTTTTTTTTTTTTTTTTTCATTTTAATTTACTATTGTGTGTTATTAGTTGTGTGAAGTAAACCGTCTCTGGATGAGAGAAGAGAGAGGGAAAAAAATAGTAAATAAAGAAAAGAAAAATGTCAGGTTTAGCATTCACCAACAGGCTGTCACACCGTCATGCATATCGGTGTCTATGCACAGTCTCCCTTCACCAGTATTCTCATTCTCCACCCTTTGTGCATGGCCAGGCACACTGCATAAATACTGGTGTCCTTATGCTGGTGAGATATACTGGATTTGGGCAGAGCTCTGAAAGACCGAGTAGGCATGTGGCGTCTGAACTGTAATCCTGTCGGTGAACGCAAGAGATGAAGAGGAAACTTTGAAGACAAATCACATAGAGTTTAGTAACAGATTAGTTTGTAGAGGCAAAGAAGATTTTACAAAATTTGACATCTGGATTGGGCACTACGGGGGAATGATTCTCTACTCGGTCTGCTCCCCTAAAAAAAAATTCTATGTGTGTTATATCTCTACTGGGACTATCCCAGCCATCAATCCAGTGTCCTGTCCATTCTAAGTTCATAGGGAACCCGGTAACTTTGAGATAATTTCCTCTACCTGTGATGGACATGCATCTAAAACAGTGAAATGCAACATTAGTCTTCGTGGGTATCCAACATAATTCGTACGCACGCTATATGTATACCATCTCTAACAAAACTTCTGTTAAGTTGATTAGAGGTCACTTCTGCTTGAGAAAGAAGCAAAAGTTTAGAGACCTCTTCTCAACCCCAGTAAATTTTGTTAAAAGGGTAAAGTTGCATTTATTTCGTTCTTCCCATTAACCGAATCTGTGTTTTCTATATGGCTTGTGGTTCCTTACTATATGTCCCTTGATTCCGTCTATGTGTTTTAATAACTTGGCTTGTTTTCTCTGTCTAGGGGTCTATATTGACTATGTGTTCTACTATATCTACAATCTCTGGCAAAATGCCCTTCCTTCCTACAAGTGTAACATATCCTAGGTCTATTCTTACTATCCGGGTTTTGGGGTTTAGGCTGATGAGACTTTAGTGTAAGAGCCTGTATACTTTCAATCCTCAGCCTCTCCTGTTGTTTTTTACGCCTAACAATATTCTTGTGGTGTTCAATTGCGCAGTCTCTAAGACAAGCTACTGTAACCCCTCTCCAATTAGGCAAAGATGCTTGTACCCTGTCCCTAACTGCCTTATTGAGTCCGTCCATTAGCACAGAGACTGCCACCTCCCTGTAATTTGCATCGTTCCCTGTATTTGATACCCCAATGTATCTATCCATTATTTGCAGGGCCCGATGGAAATATTCAGATTTAATTTAATTTTCCCTCTGTTTTATGGAGAAAATTCTTCTCCACTTAACAGTTGTGGGGAAATACAATTCTAGTTGCATGTTAATTTGCTCTAAGTTCTCCTGATTGTGTTTGTCAGTCATACGACTATCCGCCAGTGTATGATTGTTGGTTCATACGCATTACCCAGATCTCTGATAAACTTCTGACATCTGGCTAAATGCTTCCGAGGGTCGGGGAATTCTGAAATGATAGACCGCAGCTCATCTCTGGGCCACGGGCAATACATTGCATTATTCCTGGTGAGGGTTACTCCCTGACTATCAGTTCCCCCAATGGAGTTACTAATTCCAAAACAGGGTGTAATTCTACCATTCCATTCCTAATCTGTTTACTGTGAGGTGTTGTTGTCTCTGTGTAATGAACTGTCTCACACTGACCGGTAGCTGTGACCTCACTAGTTCTTTCATTGGGGAATATTGTTACTGCTCTACCTGGTTGGACAGGCCCCACCTGAGTTTCTTGCAAAGTGACTGCTTGGAGGAGAGCTGCGATTTGGCTGGATCCTTCATCTTCCTGTGACCTATAACCTTGAAAAGACTTCAAAACAGGATACAACTTGCAAAGGTTAGGGTTAATACATTGCTCTTGCATACTATTTTCATTTACAGATGTACCATTGATTGTAGCCATCTTTTTTTGTTCGACCTGCGTCGGTAATGGTGTGTTTGTATCTCCATTCCTGCTAGGTTTGGAACCTGCTTTACGAGTTTGTTCCCTTTGCACATCCGCCTCCTGTTGCCATAAATTTAAACAATCGTTATGTTTAATCCTTTATTTTCTGGATTTAAGAAGACATATTTTTCTACTTAAGTTCTGCAATACCTCTGGTTCAAAGCTGCCCACCCTAGGGAATGGTTCCCTATCTTTGTCAGTCATACGTTCCCATTCAGACAAAAAGTCTTCAATACTTTTTCCTTTAAACTTCGCTGACCCCCTGGGCCGCGGCTCTTCAACCTGAACCCTGGCTACAAAACGTCCCTTACTTGAGCAACTGGCTCCCATAATTGTGGGCCTTTTCCCACAAACACCAAAATACTCAATATAAGGTGACGGTGAAAGTTCTCCGAGCGCTCTTCACCCGCTCACCGCCCACGTTGGCCAGTACTACCATACACTGTCGATAGCGAAGGCAATGTACCCAACTTAGGGCCGCTATTGACCTATATTATACTGGAAGTTTTTAGGAATAACTTACCCTTTCCAGTAAAGTATCTGTCATTGGAGATTTTCCTGAGAGAGACCAGCGAAAACTCCCTATGCACTTTATTATACACAAATCACGCTTGCGTATGCTCTATACAGCGCTAATGATACCGCGATTTTATGCAAAAGCTCGTAAAAAGGATATCACGTTGCACTATATATCGCACCCACAAACGCACGGTCCAATCGCACAGCATATAGGTACTTGTTGCTTATCTGCCGTATGACCACTGGAATCGAATCACAAGCTGCGAAACCTCAGCCGGAGCGTATCAAAAACTATATGGGTCATAACACAATTCACAATTCCCTACCATGCTCCTGTGTAAGTCTCCTCACGACTTACGTATTAAACCTTATACTAATGTGAGTCAGCCACCTCATGCCACCAAGCCTCCACTCACTCGGTGTACCACACGATGGGATCCCGAATTCCCTGGGTTCGAATATCCAATCACTCCTACGTTCGCTCACTCAAATACACTTTAGTTTTTCTGTACAGAAAATTTGGATTCATTCAGGTTGGCAGCTTTACCCCAGAGGCAATTTAAAAAAAAAAAAAAGTTTTTATACTAAAAATCTTTTTTTTTTTTTATATGAATCTGCTTTAGAAACCCGGTAGTTTTGTGCTATTGTAGCGTGGCTACTGTCCCACCTTTAAACTAAACAAACTATTGTGTAATTTGTACTTAGCACCCATACTCTTACGCACTTTGCGTACACACGCGACCGTGCGTGTCTCTTACACCGCGTGCGCAGTCCTGTACTTTGTCCGAGACACGTGTACAAAACCGTACGTCCGCAATAAAACAAATCCCAATGACTTCTATAAATGTGAGCAATACTAACTACAATCGCTCACTTAACACAACACAGTTTCTTTCTGTAGAAACCTTCACAACCAGGCCAGACTGCGTTTGTGCTTTACACTTACTTCCTTAAACATTTATTTTAGTTTTAACTATTTAGCAACAAAATGTAACCGGTATCACACAGATCTAAATGAATCTAACAATTTGAGTCTTATGGCAAAAATGTGAGAGGGTATACAAAGGGTATAGGTGCCTTTTGTTGTGTACGCTTTTGGCGCAAAAAAAAAAATCACATATTTTTAAATAGCTTTTTTCCTGTTTACTTTACTGGTTCTACCAGCATCTCTACAAACCATACACAGCAGACGTCATCTAATCAGCACACAAGTAGGGTTTTTAGTGTATCCACCGACCAAGAAAAGGTTACGTGGATACTTTCTGTCCACTCTTTTGCTGATAGATTAAGTCTGCTGTGACCTGTTAGGCTGTGAGTATGTGGAATCCCTGACGAAGCCCCCAATTGATAATGCTGATTTACATACAGGACTAAAAGCAAAACTTTAAAAAGACATCTTATACACTTTAAATGAAGCCGCTGCGGCCGCTAGACCTAATACACAACCTACGTACTTATTACACCATTAGCATACAGAGTCCCGTACCGTGTACAGACTTTGCGTACAAATGCTGCACTGGCTGTACAAAGTACACACAGCACGTACACACCCAAAGTTACACAGTAAACCCTTAACAGTTATACATGCGATAGTAATACACTTTAAACCTTAGCAGGGAAAGAATACACAACACCAGATTGTATTTAAACGGCTGGGTTCCAACACCACAGCCTATTATTACTGAATGGGCGTTAAAATCACAAAGCAATACAATAGAATAATGGCTACAGTCAATGTTACATACTTTTGGTTTCGCCTGCGCTTCCCTGTCCGGTCCTCAGTCATCACAGGTGATGACCTTCAGAGTCTGTGATAGTGACCTGGCCTGCCACTGGCTCTTTATACAGTAGATCAAAACATAATACAATAGACACTGTGTGCTCTTCTTCCATTGGTTCGGGGGTGGGACATTTCCTGTGCACCTGGGATCATTGGTCAGCTCAAGAAGTGGGCGATGGCTAGGACTTGAGATGTGGTTTCTGTTGTTTGCATCTGAGTTCCCACCCCATGACCAGTTAAACCCATCACATTAATCATACATAAATCTGGTATTATTAATAACTTAATGTGGTAATATATAATAATGTTCTTATTCCCACCAGATTAATGTTTACGTGACTCTGAACAATATGATCCCACACATGATATGATTAACTATTTCCATCCTCAAGATATACATATATCCACATATATCCATATACTCATATATATATATATATATATATATATATATAGATATATATATATACACACACACACATACTCCTGCTATTACAATTTGTTAGGAATTATATATATATGTATGTATATATATACAAACATATACATCTCCAAGACTTTAGACTATGAATGTTAATATCTTAGATTTCTAAATGTCTGGTTTGTGTTTTGGTTAGCTATTGTGAATTGAGTTTCTCGCAGCTTCGGTTCCTGGGTATTGTCTCTTCGTTTGTTCTTGTCTTCAGGTGAGACAATGACAATCCAGTACTTATTGTTTCAATAGAAACTCGGCTACCCTAGTAAACAAAGGTGTTTGCCTTCTTCATAGATTTTCAAAGCTTAGTGTAAATAAGGCCATTGTATTTTAGTCTCTGGGAGTTTTAATTTATGTGTGACCGATCTTCATGCTATTTAGAAGAAATAGCAGACAGTGTGGGATTTATACAATATATATTAGATTTATGATATGTATTTGTGGCTTTTCCATAAGAGTACAAATTCCACTGTAATTACTCATACCATGCTCTAATGCGCAGGACCGCGGGAGCGACCATACGCAATTTGCGAATATGTGCACGCACAGCCGAACACGTACGCACACGGAGGCCATCTATGTGGTGTTTGTATGTAATGTGTGTTCTGTAATATTTTCTGACTTCGACAGGGTGTAGCTACCATAGGTACTGTGACTGTCTACCAGTGCAATGCCTCACCTACTGGTGTGATCTCCACCTCCTGTGACATGATCCTCCTGCTGTAACTGCCTACCAGTGTAATGCCTCACCTACTGGTGTGATCTCCACCTCCTTTGACATGATCCTTCTGCTGGTGCTGTGAAGGCCTACCAATGTAATGCCTCACCTATTGGGGTGATCTCCACCTCATTTGACACAATCCTCCTGTTGGTGTTGTGACTGCCTACAGTACAATACCTCAGCTACTGGTGTGATCTCCACCTCCTGTAAGATGATCCTCCCGCTGGTGCTGTGACTGCCTACCAGTACAATGCCTCAGCTACTGGTGTGATCTCCACCTTCTGTGACACATACCTCCTGCTGGTGCTGTAGTTACTGCCTACCAGTGCAATGCCCCACCTACTGGTGTGATCTCCACCTCCTGTGGCAAGATCCTCCTGCTGGTGCTGACTGCCTACCAGTGCAATGCCTCAACTACTGGTGTGATCTACACCTCCTTTGACACAATCCTTCTGTTGGTGCTGTGACTGCCTACCACTGCAATGCCTCAGCTACTGGTGTGATCTCTACCTCCTGTGACATGATTCTCCTGCAGGTGATGTGACTGCCTACCAGTGCAATGCCTCACCCACCAGTGTAATCTCCACCTCCTGTGACACGATCCTACTGCTGGTGCTGTGACTGCCTACTATGCTGCATTAGCCTTGCTTACTACCACTGTGGGTAATGCTAACAATTTGCTTAAGCCCAATTTGTGTTGGGTCCCGCTTATAGCTGACTTACTCCAACCTACATAAGGCCTCTTTTCATATATTTCCAGGGACACTTTACGTTCCCAATCCACCCCTGTCTGGAATGGAAGAAATGTGAATGATAAATCAATGCAAATGTACCAGGAGGTATTGACAAGCCTTTATAACATTATCTTATACTGTGAATTTCTTACCCTGTTTCCAAGACAATTAATTAATTTAACTTGTTAATTAAGTGAAAGGAAGACATGAATTTTTCCGGGATATGTATCAAGCCATGGAGAGAGATAAAGTTGAGTATTTGCCCAAATCAAATGAAGCTTCTAACTACAGGTATCATTTCATGTACCGTGCTAGATAAGTGACAGAAGATGATTGGGTGGTTTGGACATCTGCACTTTATCTTTCTCCAAGGCTTGAAACATCTCTCCAAGAGTGCTGTATATAAAATATATATCTGGCTGCTATACAGCAGGCCAGGAGCACCAGCAGGACAGCAGAGTAACAGTCATATCAGTAATAATTTGCGGACCCTGTGAAATTAGCATTCAGTAAAGATGGGAGACTCAGTCAATGAATACATAAAACATTTTTTAGTTTATGTTAAAATATAAAAAGTTTATTAAGTGGAATATTTAATAAATAATATTTGTGAGACATCTCCAAAAACAGTCGGTTTTGGGGGCTGCCCAGAAATATTAACCAGCCCCTGAATGTATGTATTGGGGACTGCAATATTGGTGACATTGCAAATGGCATTAAAGGGAAAGTATGCCTTTTTGCAGATGACACAAAGGTATGCAACAGGGTAGACACACCAGGTGGGGTAAAACAAATGATTGAGGATCTAGGTAGACTAGAGGAATGGTCAAGAGTCTGGCAATTACAGTTTAATGCCAAAAAATGCAAAATCATGCACTTGGGTCTCAAAAATCCTAAAGCTAAATACAGTATTAATGGCACTATACTGGAAACTACTGAGGAGGAAAGGGATCTAGGAGTCACTATTTCAGATGACTTAAAAGCAGGTAAGCAATGTAACAAGGCAATGAGGAAGGCTAGTCAGATGCTTGGCTGCATTGGGAGAGGAATCAGCAGCAGAAAGAAAGAAGTAATAATGCCACTGTATAGGTCATTAGTACGGCCTCATCTAGAATACTGTATTCAGTTCTGGAGGCCATATCTTCAAAAGGATATTAATACATTAGAAACTGTACAAAGGAGGGCAACTAAAATGGTGCATGGCCTACATCACAAAACATACCCAGAAAGACTAGGAAATCTCAATATGTATAGTTTGGAGCAGAGAAGGGAAAGGGGGGACATGATAGAAACTTTCAAATATATGAAGGGTTTTAACAAAGTCCAGGAGGGAAACATTCTCCAAATGAAGAGAAGCAATAGGACATGAGGACATGCACTGAGACTGGAGGGGGGGAGGTTCAGGTGAAATTTGCGGAAAAATTATTTCACAGAAAGGGTAGTGGACAAGTGGAATAGCCTCCCATCAGAGGTGGTAGAGGCTAAGACAGTAGAGCAATTTAAACATGCATGGGATAGACATAAGGATATCCTTACAAAGAAATAAGGATCAAATAAGGTTAGTGATAAAAAATAATATATAAAAAAAAAAAAAAAATAAGGGGCAGACTAGATGGGCCAAGTGGTTCTTATCTGCCGACAAATTCTATGTTTCTATGTTTCTATGTTGCAATGGATATTTGAGATATATATTGCATTCCTCCTATTTTGAACACAAAAGCAGCCACCAAAAGTTTCTACGGCAGATGGTAAACTGTGAAACTAACCAAGCTCCAGAATGCAAAGCATTTCTGAGCTTGGCCTGGCAGCTAATGCCATTTCTAAATGGCTTTTTGTAGACTGTGGGCTACATTATGCAATAATTCAAAGGAGAAGGATCCTTGGGATCCTTCTGCATTACTGTCTGCTCTCACATATGCAGTCTGATGATTGCACATGTGAACTAGTGCAGCCGGGGTCTAAACCCAGAAGTAAAGTGATCGCATTAGTAATTATTTTACTTCTTATACATTGCAGGGATGGGCATGAGTTTGATACTCATTATGGCATAAAAGTTACACCTCTGGACTCACAAAGAGTCATCCTTCAGCACTCAGGAGAGGAAAACCCACTTGGGGGGAAACCTCTGGGGAACCATGGCCTCAGGATCGCCCTTCCCTCTGGGCATTAATAGGTGTACTAATAGAGGGATCAGTATGCTATCCCAGTGCATGGGATCCCGGTGGTTGTCATACCAATGCCAGGTTCCCAGTACAGAAACTATCGACAGGGGTGAGTAAGGGGTGTTCTCCCCTCTCCCCACCCCCTAACCCTGCCTGTCCGCAGTCTAACCCTAACATCCCCGCTTTGTGCCTAACCTTCCCAAAAAGTGCCTAATCCTAACCTCCGTTCCTGCTGCCTAAACCCAATTCTCCCTTCCCCGCAGCCTAACCCTAATTTCCCCCCACCCGCAGCCTAACCCTATCCTCCCCCACCTGCAGCCTAATCCTAACCCCCGTCTGATGCCTAAACCTAGCCCTCCCTTCCCCACAGCCTAACAAACCTCTTGGGTGCCTAACCCTAACCAACCCTATCCGCTGCCTAACCCTAACCTCCCCACACCCACAGCCTAAATCGAACCCCCCACCTGATGCCTAAACCTAATCTCCCCACCTGATGCCTAAACCTAACCATCCCTCCCCCGCAGCCTAATCACCCCGGGGGTCCCTAACCCTAACCCACCCTACCCAAAGCCTAACCCTATCCTCCCACCACTCACAGCCTAACCCTAACCCCTCATCCTGATGCCTAACCCTCTCCCTCTCCACACCCCCCTAATCTTGCCTGTCCACAGTCTAACCCTACCTTCCCATATGTGCCTAACCCTCCCGCAGAAGTGCCTAATCTTAACCTCCGTCCCTGCTGCCTAAACCTAACCCTCCCTTTCCCACAGCCTAACCACCCAACCTCTATCCCTGCTGCCTAAACCTAACCCCCCACCTGATGTCTGAACCTAACCCCCCCGCCTGATGCGTAAACCTAACCTTTCCTCCCCTGCAGCCTAACCAATCCCCTCCACCCATGCCTGATGCCTAAACCTAACCCCCCTTGCCCAGCCCTAAACCTATGAACGTGGTGACACGGGCGTCGGTATCCTTGCCCATTCGGAGTTCCAACGTCGGGATTCTGAAGAGTGTCGGGATTCCAGTGTCAGTATTCTGACTGCCGTAAACCTGACAGCCGGCATCTTTACCGCATCTCCTAATAGGTAAGGCATATGTCCCAACATTTGGAGCATGTGTCCGCAGCTCTCCTCCCACGGCAGCTATTCAGGGATCACCCACTGCATGTAGATGAAGAGGAAGAGATGATAAATCATTGTTAGTGGATGAACAAGCAGAGAGACAAACTGCAAACAGTGGTGTGGTTGTGTAGAGAGAAAAATCTCTCTATGTAAATATGTTACTCTAACTACTGAGGACATGGAAAATACCTAAAATAAGGACAATTATCCCAAAGGTCCCATTGTTTTTATACAATACACACATTGGGGGGATAAGTTCTCTCTTTTAGTAATTAGTGGGTACCTTCAGAAAAGAAATTTGACCAGTAAATAGTAAAATCTATAATTTGCTAACATTTAGGGGTCAATCCAATTAGGTACGAGTTACCATTCCTGCGACGTTTCAACAGCATCCAAACTCACACCCTTCATGGCCAGATACAGCCTATGGGGCTACCGGAAAGTGCGGCTGTTGTAAGACAAACTCGCACCTAATTAAACTGACCCCTTAGTTGTTAAATGTGATAAAATAGTAAAATATAATGGTGTAATTGTGGGCCTGATTCAGTTGTGGTTGTTGAAGCGATCGCTGCTGCAATTTTGACATTCACATTTGCATCGTGAGTCTGAGCAGTCGTAGGCTGAGCAAGTCTCCTAGACACAGGGGGCTCTCCAGCAGTAATACAGGTCGATATGGGTAATTTATGCACGCACATGGAACGGCGTTTGAATGGACCTGACATGCCTGTATACAGTTAGCCACCCCCGTTACCACCTCAAACGCTGACTTCCTGTCAATCACTTTGCGATGGGATCCTCTATGTGAGCTTGATTTCATTTTATGCGCAGTGCAGCTTGCACGCATGCACAGTGAAAAAGCATTGAGCCACTTGGTGCAATAGCAGCTCTGCGTCTGCATCTGAATCAGGCCCCCTGAGCGGTAAGGAGAAGGACTCTAGGGCAGTGACGTGCGGTGAGGTAATTGGCTGGGGAGGCACTGCTATTTTTATATATATATATATATATATATATATATATAGTGTTTGAAGTGGAAATTTTGAAGTGGGGGTATGCAACAGTTAAGGATGCAAGTATGTGCGCGCCGAAGGCGCGCACGCTCCAGAAAAGGGGGCGTGGTCACCCAATAGGTGGCGTGTCCAGTGTAGTAGAACCCCTTATACTATCTAGTACTGGTGCCCCTTTTACCTTGTAGCACACGGTAGGAGCCGAAATTCACATTATAGCACATGGTACGAGCCGAAATTCACATTGTAGCACACTGAATGAGCCGACATTCACATTGTAGCACACTGAATGAGCCGAAATTCACATTATAGCACACTGAATGAGCCGAAATTCACATTGTAGCACACTGAATGAGCCGAAAGTCACATTGTAGCACACTGAATGAGCCGAAAGTCACATTGTAGCACACTGAATGAGCCGAAAGTCACATTGTAGCACACTGAATGAGCCGACATTCACATTGTAGCACACTGAATGAGCCGAAATTCACATTGTAGCACACTGAATGAGCCGAAAGTCACATTGTAGCACACTGAATGAGCCGAAAGTCACATTGTAGCACACTGAATGAGCCGAAATTCACATTGTAGCACACTGAATGTGCCAAAATTCACATTGTAGCACACTGAATGAGCCAAAATTCACATTGTAGCACATTGAATGAGCTGAAATTGTGATAGCAGGGAGAGCCAGAGTGACGACAGGGAGAGAGAGTGACGACAGTGACAGCAGGTAGAGAGAGTGACAGCAGGGAGAGAGAGTGACGATAGTGACAGCAGGGAGAGAGAGTGACGACAGTGACAGCAGGGAGAGAGAGTGACAGCAGGGAGAGAGAGAGTGACGATAGTGACAGCAGGGAGAGAGACGACAGTGACAGCAGGGAGAGAGAGAGAGTGACAATAGTGACAGCAGGGAGAGAGATTGACGACAGGGAGAGAAAGTGTGACAGTAGGGACAGGGACAGAAACGACAGGGAAAGAGGGTGACAGCAGGTGAACATTACCTGACTC
Source organism: Pseudophryne corroboree (assembly GCF_028390025.1). Lineage (NCBI taxonomy): Eukaryota > Metazoa > Chordata > Amphibia > Anura > Myobatrachidae > Pseudophryne > Pseudophryne corroboree. The sequence continues at coordinate 478,057,312 of NC_086448.1, read as the reverse complement.
ATTTGTTGCGGCTGGTGGCGGTGAGTGGCTGGCGGCGGTGGGCGGCTAGCGGCGGTGAACGGCTGTGCGCTCTACACAGCCGCCGGCCGTCAAGCAGGGGCTTCTGTCTGAGAGAGGGCGGAGGAGGAGAGCACCGGGCGCCGCTCAATTCACGCTGGGTCTGTGGCTTCCCGCCGCTGTCGCCGTGCACATTAGCCAGCGTTTGGGCCAGCGGTGGACATGGAACACTCTTTAGCTAGTAGGGGAAGGGGGGTACATGGCACACACACATTAGCTAGTAGGGGGGGACATGGAACACACACATTAGCTAGTAGGGGGAGGGGGGACATGGAACACACACATTAGCTAGTAGGGGGAGGGGGGACATGGCACACACACATTAGCTAGTAGGGGGAGGGGGGGGACATGCCACACACACATTAGCTAGTAGGGGGAGGGGGGGGGACATGCCACACACACATTAGCTAGTAGGGGGAGGGGGGGACATGGAACACACACATTAGCTAGTAGGGGGAGGGGAGACATGGCACACACACATTAGCTAGTAGGGGGAGGGGGGGACATGGAACACACACATTAGCTAGTAGGGGGAGGGGGGACATGGCACACACACATTAGCTAGTAGGGGGAGGGGGGACATGGCACACACACATTAGCTAGTAGGGGGAGGGGGGGGGGGGACATGCCACACACACATTAGCTAGTAGGGGGAGGGGGGGACATGGAACACACACATTAGCTAGTAGGGGGAGAGGGGACATGGCACACACACATTAGCTAGTAGGGGGAGGGGGGGACATGGAACACACACATTAGCTAGTAGGGGGAGAGGGGACATGGCACACACACATTAGCTAGTAGGGGGAGGGGGGGACATGGAACACACACATTAGCTTGTAGGGGGAGGGGGGGACACGGAAAACACTTTACCTAGATTACAGTAGGAAGATCTTCCGTTCCGCTCTCCCCCTCCTCCCTGTACCGCTGCTGCTGCACTCACTGTCTTCAGGCTCTGCCTGTGTGTGACAGGCGCCGGACCAGCAGCGGCAGCAACAGCACGGACACTGTGAGTAAGGAGGCAGGGAGGGGGAGCTGCTCTTAATGAAGTCAGCCCCGCATGGACTCCTGAGCATCCCGGCGCCGCCGCAGCTGGAGCAGTATGAATGGTCCCGGCGCCGCTTCTCCCGGCCGCGTCTATGTGATTGGACCAGCGGATCCAGCACTGGATCCGCTGTCCAATCACAGGTGCCTCGCTAGCAGGGGCGTGCTTTCCCTGCCAGCGAGGCACTTGTATAAGTGCCGCATTCTAGACTTTTTGTAATGGGCTTTTCCAGCCCAGCGCATGGCCCCGCCCCCCCACTTTGTCCCGTTATCACTAGCTACGGGAGGCACTAGCTGTCAGTGCCTCCCAAACGTATTAGATGGGCGAAAATGATTAAATTAATATAAAGAGGGTACAATACATATGACACAGAATATGTGTCTTATGTATCTTCTTTCTATTATTTTAATCATAATGACAGGGGAGGCACTGCCTCCCCTGCCTCCCCTGACTGCACGTCCCTGCTCTAGGGAAAGGACTATGTCACCTTTATTATACGTAAAGATAGGAAAACAGTCACTTGTTACAGCTCCAATTCACATCATTTATACCATTCTGTACCATTTCATCATTTGGTTATTCTATGAGGGAGATGTATTATGCCCTGCTGAGTGATAAAGTGGAGAGAGGTAAAGTACCAGCCAATCAGCTCCTAACTTCCATGTTACAGGCTGTGTTTGAAAATGACAACTAGGAGCTGATTGGTTGTTAGTATATCTCTCTCCACTTTATCATCCCAGGCTTTGTACACCTGCCCCCAGTTCATTGATATACTGTAAATATCAGCCATTTCACTATCTCCTCTGATCTGTATTGTTCTTCCCCCGATCTGTATGTTCTGTATGGGATCCGGTCTCTAGGTCGACAGTAACTAGGTCGACACTATCTAGGTTGACCACTATTGTACGGCAGTAACTAGGTCGACAGGGTTTCTAGGTCGACAGGGTCTCTAGGTCGACATGTGCTAGGTCGACATGTCAAAAGGTCGACATGAGTTTTTCACAATTTTTTTCTTTTTTTGAACCTTTTCATAATTGACGATCCACGTGGACTATGATTGAAATGGTAATCTGTGCCGAGCAAAGCGAGGCACCTTGCCCGAAGCATGGCGAGTGAAGAGAGCCATACGAGGGGACACGGTGCATTAATTGGGGTTCCCGGTCACTCTACGAATAAAACTACACAAAAAAAACATAAAAAAGTATGTCAACCTTTTGACCTGACGACCTAGACATGTCGCCCTAAAGACCCTGTTGACCTAGAGACCCTATCGACCTAGCTGCTGTCGACCAATAGTGGTCAACCTAGACACTGTTGACCTAGTTACTATCTACTTTCCATTAGAGATGAGCGGGTTCGGTCCTCTGAATCCGAACCCGCCCGAACTTCAGGTTTTTTACACGGGTCCGAGCAGGCTCGGATCTTCCCGCCTTGCTCGGCTAACCCGAGCGCGCCCGAACGTCATCATCACGCTGTCGGATTCTCGCGAGGCTCGGATTCTATCACGAGACTCGGATTCTATATAAGGAGCCGCGCGTCGCCGCCATTTTCACACGTGCATTGAGAGTCATAGGGAGAGGACGTGGCTGGCGTCCTCTCCGTTTAGAGAAGAGAGAGACACAGTATTTTGGGGAGCATTATTAGGAGGAGTACTACTATACTGTATACTACTATACTACTTGCTGCTAAAGTGATATTTTATACTAGATTAGATAATAGATAGTGTGACTGTAAGTGTATTATCTGACTTGTGGGGGAGACACTGACAGTGGGGAGCAGTTAGAGTCTGAGAGCAGGACTCAGGAGTACATATAACGTACAGTGCACACTTTTGCTGCCAGAGTCAGTGCCACACTGCCATTGTTGTGACCACACTGACCACCAGTATAATAATATATTTTGTGATTGTCTGCTTAGGCCTCGGAGTACTAGTTGCAAGTTGCAACGTGACCTGAAGTGACCACCAGTTTAATAATCAATCACCACCAGTTTAATATATATATATATATATATATATAATTGTATATAATATATATATATATATATATATATAATATTGTATACCACCTACCCGTGGTTTTTTTTTTTTTTTCATTCTTCTTTATACATACTACTATAGTAGCTTACTGTAGCAGTCTGCGGTGCTGTGCTGACCTGACAGTGTCCAGCAGGTCCGTCATCAGTCATTACATAATAAATATATATAGTACCTGTCCGGCTGCAGTACTAGTGATATTATATTGATTTCATCTCATTATCAATAATTTATCATCCAGTCTAGACTCTATATTAGCAGCAGACACAGTACGTTAGTCCACGGCTGTAGCTACCTCTGTGTCGGCACTCGGCAGTCCATCCATAATTGTATACCACCTACCCGTGGGTTTTTTTTTTTCTTTCTTCTTTGTACATACTACTATAGAGTATAGTAGCTTACTGTAGCAGTCTGCGGTGCTGCTGAGCTGACAGTGTCCAGCAGGTCCGTCATCAGTCATCATTACCTAATAAATATATTATCTACCTGTCCGGCTGCAGTACTAGTGATATTATATATACATACATATATATATATTGATTTCATCTCATTATCAATCATCCAGTCTATATTAGCAGCAGACACAGTACGTTAGTCCACGGCTGTAGCTACCTCTGTGTCGGCACTCGGCAGTCCATCCATAATTGTATACCACCTACCCGTGGTTTTTTTTTTTCTTTCTTCTTTGTACATACTACTATAGTATAGTAGCTTACTGTAGCAGTCTGCGGTGCTGCTGAGCTGACAGTGTCCAGCAGGTCCGTCATCAGTCATCATTACCTAATAAATATATTATCTACCTGTCCGGCTGCAGTACTAGTGATATTATATATACATACATATATATATATTGATTTCATCTCATTATCAATCATCCAGTCTATATTAGCAGCAGACACAGTATGTTAGTCCACGGCTGTAGCTACCTCTGTGTCGGCACTCGGCAGTCCATCCATACTTGTATACCACCTACCCGTGGTTTTTTTTTTTCTTTCTTCTTTGTACATACTACTATAGTATAGTAGCTTACTGTAGCAGTCTGCGGTGCTGCTGAGCTGACAGTGTCCAGCAGGTCCGTCATCAGTCATCATTACCTAATAAATATATTATCTACCTGTCCGGCTGCAGTACTAGTGATATTATATATACATACATACATATATATATATTGATTTCATCTCATTATCAATCATCCAGTCTATATTAGCAGCAGACACAGTACATTAGTCCACGGCTGTAGCTACCTCTGTGTCGGCACTCGGCAGTCCATCCATAATTGTATACCACCTACCCGTGGTTTTTTTTTTCTTTCTTCTTTGTACATACTACTATAGTATAGTAGCTTACTGTAGCAGTCTGCGGTGCTGCTGAGCTGACAGTGTCCAGCAGGTCCGTCATCAGTCATCATTACCTAATAAATATATTATCTACCTGTCCGGCTGCAGTACTAGTGATATTATATATACATACATATATATATATTGATTTCATCTCATTATCAATCATCCAGTCTATATTAGCAGCAGACACAGTACGTTAGTCCACGGCTGTAGCTACCTCTGTGTCGGCACTCGGCAGTCCATCCATAATTGTATACCACCTACCCGTGGTTTTTTTTTTTCTTTCTTCTTTGTACATACTACTAGTATAGTATAGTAGCTTACTGTAGCAGTCTGCGGTGCTGCTGAGCTGACAGTGTCCAGCAGGTCCGTCATCAGTCATCATTACCTAATAAATATATTATCTACCTGTCCGGCTGCAGTACTAGTGATATTATATATACATACATATATATATATTAATTTCATCTCATTATCAATCATCCAGTCTATATTAGCAGCAGACACAGTACGTTAGTCCACGGCTGTAGCTACCTCTGTGTCGGCACTCGGCAGTCCATCCATAATTGTATACCACCTACCCGTGGTTTTTTTTTTTTCTTTCTTCTTTGTACATACTACTATAGTATGGTAGCTTACTGTAGCAGTCTGCGGTGCTGATGAGCTGACAGTGTCCAGCAGGTCCGTCATCAGTCATCATTACCTAATAAATATATTATCTACCTGTCCGGCTGCAGTACTAGTGATATTATATATACATACATATATATATATTGATTTCATCTCATTATCATCCAGTCTATATTAGCAGCAGACACAGTACGGTAGTCCACGGCTGTAGCTACCTCTGTGTCGGCACTCGGCAGTCCATCCATAAGTATACTAGTATCCATCCATCTCCATTGTTTACCTGAGGTGCCTTTTAGTTGTGCCTATTAAAATATGGAGAACAAAAATGTTGAGGTTCCAAAATTAGGGAAAGATCAAGATCCACTTCCACCTCGTGCTGAAGCTGCTGCCACTAGTCATGGCCGAGACGATGAAATGCCAGCAACGTCGTCTGCCAAGGCCGATGCCCAATGTCATAGTACAGAGCATGTCAAATCCAAAACACCAAATATCAGTAAAAAAAGGACTCCAAAACCTAAAATAAAATTGTCGGAGGAGAAGCGTAAACTTGCCAATATGCCATTTACCACACGGAGTGGCAAGGAACGGCTGAGGCCCTGGCCTATGTTCATGGCTAGTGGTTCAGCTTCACATGAGGATGGAAGCACTCAGCCTCTCGCTAGAAAACTGAAAAGACTCAAGCTGGCAAAAGCACCGCAAAGAACTGTGCGTTCTTCGAAATCCCAAATCCACAAGGAGAGTCCAATTGTGTCGGTTGCGATGCCTGACCTTCCCAACACTGGACGTGAAGAGCATGCGCCTTCCACCATTTGCACGCCCCCTGCAAGTGCTGGAAGGAGCACCCGCAGTCCAGTTCCTGATAGTCAGATTGAAGATGTCAGTGTTGAAGTACACCAGGATGAGGAGGATATGGGTGTTGCTGGCGCTGGGGAGGAAATTGACCAGGAGGATTCTGATGGTGAGGTGGTTTGTTTAAGTCAGGCACCCGGGGAGACACCTGTTGTCCGTGGGAGGAATATGGCCGTTGACATGCCTGGTGAAAATACCAAAAAAATCAGCTCTTCAGTGTGGAGGTATTTCAACAGAAAAGCGGACAACAGGTGTCAAGCCGTGTGTTGCCTTTGTCAAGCTGTAATAAGTAGGGGTAAGGACGTTAACCACCTCGGAACATCCTCCCTTATACGTCACCTGCAGCGCATTCATAATAAGTCAGTGACAAGTTCAAAAACTTTGGGCGACAGCGGAAGCAGTCCACTGACCAGTAAATCCCTTCCTCTTGTAACCAAGCTCACGCAAACCACCCCACCAACTCCCTCAGTGTCAATTTCCTCCTTCCCCAGGAATGCAAATAGTCCTGCAGGCCATGTCACTGGCAATTCTGACGAGTCCTCTCCTGCCTGGGATTCCTCCGATGCATCCTTGCGTGTAACGCCTACTGCTGCTGGCGCTGCTGTTGTTGCTGCTGGGAGTCGATGGTCATCCCAGAGGGGAAGTCGTAAGCCCACTTGTACTACTTCCAGTAAGCAATTGACTGTCCAACAGTCCTTTGCGAGGAAGATGAAATATCACAGCAGTCATCCTGCTGCAAAGCGGATAACTGAGGCCTTGACAACTATGTTGGTGTTAGACGTGCGTCCGGTATCCGCCGTTAGTTCACAGGGAACTAGACAATTTATTGAGGCAGTGTGCCCCCGTTACCAAATACCATCTAGGTTCCACTTCTCTAGGCAGGCGATACCGAGAATGTACACGGACGTCAGAAAAAGACTCACCAGTGTCCTAAAAAATGCAGTTGTACCCAATGTCCACTTAACCACGGACATGTGGACAAGTGGAGCAGGGCAGGGTCAGGACTATATGACTGTGACAGCCCACTGGGTAGATGTATGGACTCACGCCGCAAGAACAGCAGCGGCGGCACCAGTAGCAGCATCTCGCAAACGCCAACTCTTTCCTAGGCAGGCTACGCTTTGTATCACCGCTTTCCAGAATACGCACACAGCTGAAAACCTCTTACGGCAACTGAGGAAGATCATCGCGGAATGGCTTACCCCAATTGGACTCTCCTGTGGATTTGTGGCATCGGACAACGCCAGCAATATTGTGTGTGCATTAAATATGGGCAAATTCCAGCACGTCCCATGTTTTGCACATACCTTGAATTTGGTGGTGCAGAATTTTTTAAAAAACGACAGGGGCGTGCAAGAGATGCTGTCGGTGGCCAGAAGAATTGCGGGACACTTTCGGCGTACAGGCACCACGTACAGAAGACTGGAGCACCATCAAAAACTACTGAACCTGCCCTGCCATCATCTGAAGCAAGAAGTGGTAACGAGGTGGAATTCAACCCTCTATATGCTTCAGAGGTTGGAGGAGCATCAAAAGGCCATTCAAGCCTATACAATTGAGCACGATATAGGAGGTGGAATGCACCTGTCTCAAGCGCAGTGGAGAATGATTTCAACGTTGTGCATGGTTCTGATGCCCTTTGAACTTGCCACACGTGAAGTCAGTTCAGACACTGCCAGCCTGAGTCAGGTCATTCCCCTCATCAGGCTTTTGCAGAAGAAGCTGGAGACATTGAAGGAGGAGCTAACACGGAGCGATTCTGCTAGGCATGTGGGACTTGTGGATGGAGCCCTTAATTCGCTTAACAAGGATTCACGGGTGGTCAATCTGTTGAAATCAGAGCACTACATTTTGGCCACCGTGCTCGATCCTAGATTTAAAGCCTACCTTGGATCTCTCTTTCCGGCAGACACAAGTCTGCTGGGGTTGAAAGACCTGCTGGTGACAAAATTGTCAAGTCAAGCGGAACGCGACCTGTCAACATCTCCTCCTTCACATTCTCCCGCAACTGGGGGTGCGAGGAAAAGGCTCAGAATTCCGAGCCCACCCGCTGGCGGTGATGCAGGGAAGTCTGGAGCGACTGCTGATGCTGACATCTGGTCCGGACTGAAGGACCTGACAACGATTACGGACATGTCGTCTACTGTCACTGCATATGATTCTCTCACCATTGAAAGAATGGTGGAGGATTATATGAGTGACCGCATCCGAGTAGGCACGTCACACAGTCCGTACTTATACTGGCAGGAAAAAGAGGCAATTTGGAGGCCCTTGCACAAACTGGCTTTATTCTACCTAAGTTGCCCTCCCACAAGTGTGTACTCCGAAAGAGTGTTTAGTGCCGCCGCTCACCTTGTCAGCAATCGGCGTACGAGGTTACATCCAGAAAATGTGGAGAAGATGATGTTCATTAAAATGAATTATAATCAATTCCTCCGTGGAGACATTGACCAGCAGCAATTGCCTCCACAAAGTACACAGGGAGCTGAGATGGTGGATTCCAGTGGGGACGAATTGATAATCTGTGAGGAGGGGGATGTACACGGTGATATATCGGAGGATGATGATGAGGTGGACATCTTGCCTCTGTAGAGCCAGTTTGTGCAAGGAGAGATTAATTGCTTCTTTTTTGGTGGGGGTCCAAACCAACCAGTCATTTCAGTCACAGTCGTGTGGCAGACCCTGTCACTGAAATGATGGGTTGGTTAAAGTGTGCATGTCCTGTTTATACAACATAAGGGTGGGTGGGAGGACCCAAGGACAATTCCATCTTGCACCTCTTTTTTCTTTAATTTTTCTTTGCGTCATGTGCTGTTTGTGGAATGTTTTTTGGAAGGGCCATCCTGCGTGACAAGCAGTGCCACTCCTAGATGGGCCCGGTGTTTGTGTCGGCCACTAGGGTCGCTTATCTTACTCACACAGCTACCTCATTGCGCCTCTTTTTTTCTTTGCGTCATGTGCTGTTTGGGGAGGGTTTTTTGGAAGGGCCATCCTGCGTGACACTGCAGTGCCACTCCTAGATGGGCCCGGTGTTTGTGTCGGCCACTAGGGTCGCTTATCTTACTCACACAGCTACCTCATTGCGCCTCTTTTTTTCTTTGTGTCATGTGCTGTTTGGGGAGGGTTTTTTGGAAGGGCCATCCTGCGTGACACTGCAGTGCCACTCCTAGATGGGCCCGGTGTTTGTGTCGGCCCCTAGGGTCGCTTATCTTACTTACACAGCTACCTCATTGCGCCTCTTTTTTTCTTTGCGTCATGTGCTGTTTGGGGAGTGTTTTTTGGAAGGGCCATCCTGCGTGACACTGCAGTGCCACTCCTAGATGGGCACGGTGTTTGTGTCGGCCACTAGGGTCGCTTAGCTTAGTCATCCAGCGACCTAGGTGCAAATTTTAGGACTAAAAATAATATTGTGAGGTGTGAGGTATTCAGAATAGACTGAAAATGAGTGGAAATTATGGTTTTTGAGGTTAATAATACTTTGGGATCAAAATGACCCCCAAATTCTATGATTTAAGCTGTTTTTTAGTGTTTAAAAAAAAAAACACCCGAATCCAAAACACACCCGAATCCGACAAAAAAAATTCGGTGAGGTTTTGCCAAAACGCGGTCGAACTCAAAACACGGCCGCGGAACCGAACCCAAAACCAAAACACAAAACCCGAAAAATTTCAAGTGCACATCTCTGCTTTCCATACCACACCCATTCTGTATCATGCTCCCCACCCCCTTCCTGTTTTTCTGTTTTACAGTATGTACTACATCTCGCAACCCCCAAAAGTGTATTTCCCTCCTCTATATGTCCTATAGAGTACGCCACAATTTCTATGTTTTTGTATTGTGCCCCCACACCATCTGTATGTGCTATACCAAGTTGCCCCTTTCTGCATGTTCTGTATTGTCCGCTCTCCCCCACCATAGACCCTATGTTTTGTACTGTGCTCTCAATACCCCCCAACACACACACAATTGCACAAGTTTGGTAACTTACCTCCTGCATGCTACTCTCTAGTCACTAATTCCTCTGCGACGCCTCCCGTCGTCTTCAACTGACACTTTGCAGATCTCTTTGCCGGTCACCCGACACTCTACAAATCTCTTTGCCAGAACTTTGCCAAATGATGATATAAATAACTAGAGATGTGCACCGGAAATTTTTCGGGTTTTGTGTTTTAGTTTTGGGTTCGGTTCCGTGGCCGTGTTTTGGGTTCGAACGCGTTTTGGCAAAACCTCACCGAATTTTTTTTGTCGGATTCGGGTGTGTTTTGGATTCAGGTGTTTTTTTCAAAAAACCCTAAAAAACAGCTTAAATCATAGAATTTGGGGGTCATTTTGATCCCAAAGTATTATTGACCTCAATAACCATAATTTCCACTCATTTTCAGTCTATTCTGAACACCTCACACCTCACAATATTATTTTTAGTCCTAAAATTTGCACCGAGGTCGCTGGATGACTAAGCTCAGCGACCCAAGTGGCCGACACAAACACCTGGCCCATCTAGGAGTGGCACTGCAGTGTCACGCAGGATGGCCCTTCCAAAAAACACTCCCCAAACAGCACATGACGCAAAGAAAAAAAGAGGCCCAATGAGGTAGCTGTGTGAGTAAGCTAAGCGACCCTAGTGGCCGACACAAACACCTGGCCCATCTAGGAGTGGCACTGCAGTGTCAGGCCGGATGGCCCTTCCAAAAAATACTCCCCAAACAGCACATGACGCAAAGAAGAAAAAAATGAGGCGCAATGAGGTAGCTGTGTGACTAAGATAAGTGACCCTAGTGGCCGACACAAACACCTGGCCCATCTAGGAGTGGCACCGCAGTGTCACGCAGGATGGCCCTTCAAAAACATACTCCCCAAACAGCACATGACGCAAAGAAGAAAAAAAAGAGGCGCAATGAGGTAGCTGTGTGACTAAGATAAGCGACCCCAGTGGCCGACACAAACACCTGGCCCATCTAGGAGTGGCACTGCAGTGTCACGCAGGATGGCCCTTCCAAAAAACACTCCCCAAACAGCACATGACGCAAAGAAAAATGAAAGAAAAAAGAGGTGCAAGATGGAATTGTTTTTGGGCCCTCCCACCCACCCTTATGTTGTATAAACAGGACATGCACACTTTAACCAACCCATCATTTCAGTGACAGGGTCTGCCACACGACTGTGACTGAAATGACGGGTTGGTTTGGACCCCCACCAAAAAAGAAGCAATTAATCTCTCCTTGCACAAACTGGCTCTACAGAGGCAAGATGTCCACCTCATCATCATCCTCCGATTCATCACCGTGTACATCCCCCTCCTCACAGATTATCAATTCGTCCCCACTGGAATCCACCATCACAGCTCCCTGTGTACTTTGTGGAGGCAATTGCTGCTGGTGAATGTCTCCATGGAGGAATTGATTATAATTCATTTTAATGAACATCATCTTCTCCACATTTTCTGGAAGTAACCTCGTACGCCGATTGCTGACAAGGTGAGCGGCGGCACTAAACACTCTTTCGGAGTACACACTTGTGGGAGGGCAACTTAGGTAGAATAAAGTCAGTTTGTGCAAGGGCCTCCAAATTGCCTCTTTTTCCTGCCAGTATACGTACGGACTGTCTGACGTGCCTACTTGGATGCGGTCACTCATATAATCCTCCACCATTCTTTCAATGGGGAGAGAATCATATGCAGTGACAGTAGACGACATATCCGTAATCGTTGTCAGGTCCTTCAGTCCGGACCAGATGTCAGCATCAGCAGTCGCTCCAGACTGCCCTGCATCACTGCCAGCGGGTGGGCTCGGAATTCTGAGCCTTTTCCTAGCACCCCCAGTTGCGGGAGAATGTGAAGGAGATGTTGACAGGTCGCGTTCCGCTTGACTTGACATTTTTCTCACCAGCAGTTCTTTGAACTCCTGCAGACTTGTGTCTGCCGGAAAGAGAGATACAACGTAGGTTTTAAATCTAGGATCGAGCACGGTGGCCAAAATGTAGTGCTCTGATTTCAACAGATTGACCAACCGTGAATCCTTGTTAAGCGAATTAAGGGCTCCATCCACAAGTCCCACATGCCTAGCGGAATCGCTCAGTGTTAGCTCCTCCTTCAATGTCTCCAGCTTCTTCTGCAAAAGCCTGATGAGGGGAATGACCTGACTCAGGCTGGCAGTGTCTGAACTGACTTCACGTGTGGCAAGTTCAAAAGGTTGCAGAACCTTGCACAACGTTGAAATCATTCTCCACTGCGCTTGAGACAGGTGCATTCCACCTCCTATATCGTGCTCAGTTGTATAGGCTTGAATGGCCTTTTGCTGCTCCTCCAACCTCTGAAGCATATAGAGGGTTGAATTCCACCTCGTTACCACTTCTTGCTTCAGATGATGGCCGGGCAGGTTCAGGCGTTTTTGGTGGTGCTCCAGTCTTCTGTACGTGGTGCCTGTACGCCGAAAGTGTCCCGCAATTCTTCTGGCCACCGACAGCATCTTTTGCACGCCCCTCTCGTTTTTTAAATAATTCTGCACCACCAAATTCAAGGTATGTGCAAAACATGGGACGTGCTGGAATTTGCCCATATTTAATGCACACACAATATTGCTGGCGTTGTCCGATGCCACAAATCCACAGGAGAGTCCAATTGGAGTAAGCCATTCTGCGATGATCTTCCTCAGTTGCCGTAAGAGGTTTTTAGCTGTGTGCGTATTCTGGAAAGCGGTGATACAAAGCGTAGCCTGCCTAGGAAAGAGTTGGCGTTTGCGAGATGCTGCTACTGGTGCCGCCGCTGCTGTTCTTGCGGCGGGAGTCAATACATCTACCCAGTGGGCTGTCACAGTCATATAGTCCTGAGTCTGCCCTGCTCCACTTGTCCACATGTCTGTGGTTAAGTGGACATTGGGTACAACTGCATTTTTTAGGACACTGGTGAGTCTTTTTCTGAGGTCTTTGTACATTTTCGGTATCACCTGCCTAGAGAAATGGAACCTAGATGGTATTTGGTACCGGGGACACAGTACCTCAATCAAGACTATAGTTGGCTCTGCAGTAATGATGGATACCGGAACCACATTTCTCACCGCCCAGGATGCCAAGGCCTCAGTTATCCGCTTTGCAGCAGGATGACTGCTGTGATATTTCATCTTCCTCGCAAAGGACTGTTGGACAGTCAATTGCTTGGTGGAAGTAGTAAAAGTGGTCTTACGACTTCCCCTCTGTGATGACCATAGACTCCCAGCAGCAACAACAGCAGCGCCAGCAGCAGTAGGCGTTACACTCAAGGATGCATCGGAGGAATCCCAGGCAGGAGAGGACTCGTCAGAATTGCCAGTGACATGGCCTGCAGGACTATTGGCATTCCTGGGGAAGGAGGAAATTGACACTGAGGGAGTTGGTGGGGTGGTTTGTGTGAGCTTGGTTACAAGAGGAAGGGATTTACTGGTCAGTGGACTGCTTCCGCTGTCGCCCAAAGTTTTTGAACTTGTCACCGACTTATGATGAATGCGCTGCAGGTGACGTATAAGGGAGGATGTTCCGAGGTGGTTAACGTCCTTACCCCTATGTCACAACTGAGGGCCTGAGCTGACGGGAGGCAGCCTCAGTTGTAGGGGCTGAGATGTAACGGAACCTGGGAGGTTGTATCAGACCCCTAGACATGTAAGTAACATGTAGAATAACTGCCCGAAGGCGTGACCACGACAACCAGGATAAAAGTCAATGATGTTTATTATGACAAACTCCGTAACACAGCAGCAGTAAAAGGAAACATAAAAGTCAACAGAGGATAAATACTATTCCTGGGTACTACAGGGTGGCAAGGGCCACAGGCACTGGTAGTGTGAGACAGTTCTTATAATCTTCTAGTTGGAAAGTCCTTACCAGGCCTGACTGTAGCAATGGAGAGAACCCAGGATCGTACCAGCTGATGTTCCAGGAAAGGCTGGGCTGCTGAAGGTAAAACGGCTGCTGTGGATACTGGCTGGAACCAGACTGTTGTTGGTACGGAGTGGATACTGGCTGGAACCAGTTAAATAATAAACAAACTTGAGAGCGATGAAATAATAATGAAGTTTGGAGTTTGAGAGCGGTGAAATAATAATACCGGTGGAGAGTGGTAAACTGCAGAAAAGGACACCGGCCCTTTAAGAGAAGCTATACACTGCTGGAAGCTGGGCTGGAAGCAGGTGATTGTTTGAGAGCGGTGAAATAATAATACCGGTGGAGAGTGGTAAACTGCAGAAAGGACACCGGCCCTTTAAGAGAAGCTGTACACTGCTGGAAGCTGGGCTGGAAGCAGGTGATTGTTGTAGCTGGAAACAGGTGAGTCCAGAATGGATCGGGGAGTCAGGCTACACCGCAGATGGAATGCTGGTGCGGGTCTCTATAGCAGAAGTCTGGAGACAGGAGCTGGAACCTGGAAGACAACCACAGGAGAGATACAAACTGGAACTAGGTTAGACAACCAAAGCACTGATGCCTTCCTTGCTCAGGCACAGCATACTTATACCTGCAGCAAGGAAGGGGTTGGCTAGGCAATTATGCAAATCAACAATACAGACAGCAGATTGGTGGAAATAATCAGATGACAAAATCCAAGATGGCTGCGCCCATGCAGACACTTGGAGGGAAGTTTGGTTTGTAATCCATGTGAGAATTGAAACAGTAATGGCGACGCCGGCCACAGGAGACAGGAGACGCCAGACTGACAAGCGCACATTTAACCACGCGGGCACAGCGGAGGCCGCGGCTGATGAAATCACCACTCTGACATTCTGCATGTGGAAACTCAGGAACAGCGGAATCCGGTCCTGGAACGCTGAGCCAGCCTTAGGAGGCATCTGAAGGGTAAGTAATGGCGTCCAGATACCCGGATCGTGACAGCACCCCCCCCTTTAGGAGTGGCCCCAGGACACTTCTTAGGCTTTAAAGGAAACTTTGCGTGGAAATTTCGGACCAAGGCAGGAGCATGGACGTCTGAGGCATTGGTCCAAGAGCGTTCTTCAGGACCATAGCCCTTCCAGTCAATGAGGTATTGTAACTGACCGTAACGGAAACGTGAGTCCAAAATCTTGGCCACCTCGTACTCGACTCCCCGTTGAGTCTGAACTTTGGGAGCTGGAGGAAGTGCGGAATGAAACCGATTCAGGATCAGCGGTTTCAACAAAGAAACATGAAATGTCCTGGGTATTTTCAAGAAGGATGGTAACTGTAACCTGTAGGCAACAGGATTGATGACTTGTTCAATCTTGAAGGGTCCGATGTAGCGAGGTGCAAATTTCATGCTGGGAACTCTCAACCTCAAATTCTTCGTGGACAGCCACACACGATCACCCACCTTGAGAGCAGGAACCGCTCTACGCTTCCTATCGGCAAACTTCTTATACCTGAATGAGGCTTTAAGCAGGGCTGCGCGGACGTTCCTCCAGTTATTTGAAAACTGACGCAAGGTGACATCCACTGCTGGAACAGAAGTTGCGGGAAGCGGTTGGAATTCTGGGACTTTAGGGTGGAATCCATAATTAATGAAGAATGGTGTAGAAGAAGATGAGGAATGGTATTGATTGTTGTGGCTGAACTCGGCCCAAGGAAGGAGTTGAACCCAGTCATCTTGAGAGGAAGACACATATATACGGAGGAAGGCCTCCAAGTCCTGATTCACCCTCTCGGTTTGACCATTGGTCTGAGGATGGTAAGCCGTGGAAAACTTTAACTTGACTTGGAGGGCTTGACACAAACTTCGCCAAAATTTGGCTACAAATTGTACTCCACGATCCGAGATGATCTCTTCAGGAAGACCGTGAAGTCGGAAGATCTCTTGTATAAACACTTGAGCCAACTTGGAAGCTGACGGAAGACCGGTGAGAGGGATGAAATGTGCCATCTTGGTGAACCGGTCAACTACCACCCAGATGGTATTAAACTTGTTGCAGATAGGTAGATCGGAAACAAAGTCCATCGACAAATGGGTCCAAGGTCGACGGGGAACAGATAATGGAACTAGTTGCCCCGCAGGCGACTGGCGGGAGACTTTGTGTTGGGCACACTTTGGGCAGGAGGCAGTAAATTCCATAACGTCCTTCTTCAGAGTTGGCCACCAGTAGGACCTAGAAATAAATTCAAGGGTTTTCTGAATGCCTGTATGTCCAGCAAAACGGGAAGCATGGGCCCAATGCATGAGCTTCTTCCTTAGAACTGGCTTAACAAAACTTTTCCCTGGTGGAGGCGTAGAGTCCATCCCTACCGTGGAGAATGCCAACGGATTAATAATAGGATGCTTGTCTGCAGACTCGGACTCATTTTCTTGCTCCCATGAGCGGGAAAGGGCATCGGCCTTACGATTCTGAGAACCCGGACAGAACTGGAGTTTAAAGTCAAACCTAGAAAAGAAAAGTGCCCATCTGGCCTGACGAGGATTCAGACATTGTGCGCCTTTGAGATATAAAAGATTTTTGTGGTCGGTAAGTATGGTGATTGAGTGGGAAGCTCCCTCCAACAGGTATCTCCACTCCTCCAGAGCGAGCTTGATGCCTAGCAACTCCTGATCGCCAATGGCATAGTTGCGCTCAGCTGGGGAGAACTTCCGGGAGAAGAAACTGCAAGGATGTAGATGTCCATCTTTGGCCCTCTGGGATAACACCGCTCCTACTCCAACGGAGGAGGCATCTACCTCTAAGATAAAAGGAGAGTCGGTGTCGGGCTGTTTCAGAACTGGTGCAGAGATGAACCGTTGCTTCAGAAGGTGAAAGGCCTGTGTAGCTTCCTCGGACCACTTGGACGGATTAGCACCTTTCTTGGTTAATGCAGTGATAGGCGCCACGATGGTGGAAAAGTCTCGTATAAATTTTCTATAATAATTGGCGAACCCTAAGAACCTCTGGACCCCTTTGAGGCTTAAGGGTATAGGCCAATTCTGGATTGCTTGGAGTTTCTCAGGATCCATCTCTAGTCCGGAACCGGACACAATGTAACCTAGAAACGGAATGGTTTTAACTTCAAACACACACTTCTCCAATTTACAATAGAGGTGATTGACACGGAGACGGGAAAGAACCTCTTTTACCCAGAAACGATGATCTTCGAGATTATTAGCAAAGATGAGGATGTCGTCTAGATAAACCACGACATGGCGGTACAAGATGTCCCTGAAAATCTCATTCACGAAGTGCTGGAAGACTGCTGGAGCGTTGCTCAATCCGAAGGGCATGACGAGGTACTCATAATGTCCGTCACGGGTGTTAAAGGCGGTCTTCCACTCGTCACCCTCACGGATTCGGATGAGATTGTAGGCACCCCTCAAGTCCAGCTTTGTGAAAATAGTTGCACCACTAACTCTATCAAAGAGCTCGGTAATCAGGGGTAAAGGGTATCGGTTCTTGACGGTAATGTCGTTCAGACCTCTGTAATCGATGCACGGACGCAGACCACCGTCTTTCTTCTTAACGAAGAAGAAGCCTGCGCTGGCTGGAGAAGAAGATGGTCGGATGAAACCCTTCGCCAGGTTCTCTTTGATGTACTCTTCCATGGAGTGTGTCTCAGGCAGAGACAACGGATAAGTTCGGCCTCGCGGTGGAACCTTCCCTGGAATGAGGTCGATTGGGCAGTCCCATTCTCTATGAGGAGGAAGGATATCAGCAGAGGCTTTACTGAACACGTCCGTGAAGTCTTGATATGGAGGAGGCGGAACATCAGATGACCTGGGGAAGGAAGAACAAACAGGAAGAACTTTGGCTAAACAAGTCTCAGCACAGGAGGGACCCCATGCCAGTATTTGCGTAGTCGTCCAGTCAATTGATGGGTTGTGGAGACGGAGCCATGGAAGGCCTAAAACCACTGGATGTGTGGCTCTTGGAATCACAAAAAAAGAAATATACTCAGAATGAAGAACTCCCACTCTCAGACGAACTGGAAGAGTCCTTAAGGAAATGACTGCGTCAAAAATCTTGCTGCCATCCACGGCAGTCAAAGAGATGGACGAGGACAGTCTCTCGGTGGGTAGGGACCACCGTTTAACATAAGCTTCGGTTATGAAATTCCCAGCTGCTCCGGAATCAAGGAGGGCAATGACGTTCCTGTAACGTTGAGCAATTTGGAGCGACACTGGGAGGTTACAGTCATGAGGAGATGGAGAGGAGATCATTACTCCTAGCCGGCCCTCTCCTTGGCGAGCTAGGATCTGGAGTTTCCCGGACGTTTGGGACAGGCATTGATAGTGTGCGACGGAGCTGCACAGTAGAGACAGAGAGACTCAGAGAGACGTCTTCGGCGCTCAGCGGGAGATAGACGGGAACGACTAATTTGCATAGGCTCATCCTTGGATGGAGATGGTTGACGAGGAGGAGGAGCAGAAGATTTAGGAGTAGATGATCTTCCTCGCTCGGTTGCTCTCTCTCTGAAACGTAGATCAACCTTCGTGCAAAGAGAAATTAGCTCATCCAACTTAGAGGGCAAGTCTCTGGTAGCTAACTCATCCTTGATGCGTTCTGATAAGCCATGCCAGAATGCAGCATACAGGGCCTCGTCGTTCCATGCCAGTTCGGATGCCAGGATTTTAAACTCTATAAGATACTGTCCCACAGTACGTGTTCCCTGGCGTAAACGGAGAATCTCAGATGAAGCAGATGTTATCCGGCCTGGCTCGTCGAAGATGCGCCTGAATGTAGCTACAAAGTCAGTATAGGAGGATAGCAGGGGATCAGACTTCTCCCATAAAGGTGATGCCCAGTCAAGGGCTGAGCCACTGAGAAGGGAGATGATATAGGCAATTTTGGTACGGTCACTGAAGAAATTGCCAGGTAGAAGCTCAAAGTGGATTTCACATTGATTGAGAAATCCCCTGCAGAACCTTGGAGATCCATCAAATTTTGCTGGAGTTGGAAGATGAAGATGTGGACTGGAAATGGGTAAGGTGGGTGGGGTTACAGCTGGTGTCACTGTAGTGGACACACCGGACGTGCCAGGTCCACGGAGGGTCGTTTGAATCCCATCCAGCCGTGTAGAGAGATCCTGGAGACAGCGGATGATGTGGCCCTGTGCAGCCTCCTGATGTTCAAGTCGGGCTGCCAGTTCTTGCATCGGCCTGGCCGCTTGATCCTGGTCTCCGGCTGGATTCATTAGGTCAGTGCTTACTGTCACAACTGAGGGCCTGAGCTGACGGGAGGCAGCCTCAGTTGTAGGGGCTGAGATGTAACGGAACCTGGGAGGTTGTATCAGACCCCTAGACATGTAAGTAACATGTAGAATAACTGCCCGAAGGCGTGACCACGACAACCAGGATAAAAGTCAATGATGTTTATTATGACAAACTCCGTAACACAGCAGCAGTAAAAGGAAACATAAAAGTCAACAGAGGATAAATACTATTCCTGGGTACTACAGGGTGGCAAGGGCCACAGGCACTGGTAGTGTGAGACAGTTCTTATAATCTTCTAGTTGGAAAGTCCTTACCAGGCCTGACTGTAGCAATGGAGAGAACCCAGGATCGTACCAGCTGATGTTCCAGGAAAGGCTGGGCTGCTGAAGGTAAAATGGCTGCTGTGGATACTGGCTGGAACCAGACTGTTGTTGGTACGGAGTGGATACTGGCTGGAACCAGTTAAATAATAAACGAACTTGAGAGCGATGAAATAATAATGAAGTTTGGAGTTTGAGAGCGGTGAAATAATAATACCGGTGGAGAGTGGTAAACTGCAGAAAAGGACACCGGCCCTTTAAGAGAAGCTATACACTGCTGGAAGCTGGGCTGGAAGCAGGTGATTGTTTGAGAGCGGTGAAATAATAATACCGGTGGAGAGTGGTAAACTGCAGAAAGGACACCGGCCCTTTAAGAGAAGCTGTACACTGCTGGAAGCTGGGCTGGAAGCAGGTGATTGTTGTAGCTGGAAACAGGTGAGTCCAGAATGGATCGGGGAGTCAGGCTACACCGCAGATGGAATGCTGGTGCGGGTCTCTATAGCAGAAGTCTGGAGACAGGAGCTGGAACCTGGAAGACAACCACAGGAGAGAGACAAACTGGAACTAGGTTAGACAACCAAAGCACTGACGCCTTCCTTGCTCAGGCACAGCATACTTATACCTGCAGCAAGGAAGGGTTTGGCTAGGCAATTATGCAAATCAACAATACAGACAGCAGATTGGTGGAAATAATCAGATGACAAAATCCAAGATGGCTGCGCCCATGCAGACACTTGGAGGGAAGTTTGGTTTGTAATCCATGTGAGAATTGAAACAGTAATGGCGCCGCCGGCCACAGGAGACAGGAGACGCCAGACTGACAAGCGCACATTTAACCACGCGGGCACAGCGGAGGCCGCGGCTGATGAAATCACCACTCTGACATTCTGCATGTGGAAACTCAGGAACAGCGGAATCCGGTCCTGGAACGCTGAGCCAGCCTTAGGAGGCATCTGAAGGGTAAGTAATGGCGTCCAGATACCCGGATCGTGACACCCTACTTATTACAGCTTGACAAAGGCAACACACGGCTTGACACCTGTTGTCCGCATTTCTGTTGAAATACTTCCACACCGAAGAGCTGATTTTTTTGGTATTTTCACCAGGCATGTCAATGGCCATATTCCTCCCACGGACAACAGGTGTCTCCCCGGGTGCCTGACTTAAACAAACCACCTCACCATCAGAATCCTCCTTGTCAATTTCCTCCCCAGCGCCAGCAACACCCATATCCTCCTCATCCTGGTGTACTTCAACACTGACATCTTCAATCTGACTATCAGGAACTGGACTGCGGGTGCTCCTTCCAGCACTTGCAGGGGGCGTGCAAATGGTGGAAGGCGCATGCCCATCACGTCCAGTGTTGGGAAGGTCAGGCATCGCAACCGACACAATTGGACTCTCCTTGTGGATTTGTGATTTCGAAGAACGCACAGTTCTTTGCTGTGCTTTTGCCAGCTTAAGTCTTTTCATTTTTCTAGCGAGAGGCTGAGTGCTTCCATCCTCATGTGAAGCTGAACCACTAGCCAACGGCCTCAGCCGTTCCTTGCCACTCCGTGTGGTAAATGGCATATTGGCAAGTTTACGCTTCTCCTCCGACGATTTTATTTTAGATTTTTGAGTCCTTTTTTTACTGATATTTGGTGTTTTGGATTTTACATGCTCTGTACTATGACATTGGGCATCGGCCTTGGCAGACGACGTTGATGGAATTTCATCGTCTCGGCCATGACTAGTGGCAGCAGCTTCAGCACGAGGTGGAAGTGGATCTTGATCTTTCCCTATTTTTGGAACCTCAACATTTTTGTTCTCCATATTTTAATAGGCACAACTAAAAGGCACCTCAGGTAAACAATGGAGATGAATGGATACTAGTATACTTATGGATGACGAGTGACTGACGACACAGAGGTAGCTACAGCCGTGGACTACCGTACTGCGTCTGCTAGTATAGAGATGATAATGATATAAAAAAAATATATATATCACTACTGCAGGTATATATAATATAATGACGGACCTGCTGGACACTGTCAGCAGACTCCTAAACTACTAGTATGAAGAAGATAGAAAACAAAAACCCCACCACAGGTAGGTATACAATTATGGACGAGCACTGACGACACAGAGGTAGCCACAGCCGTGGACTACCGTACTGCGTCTGCTAGTATAGAGATGATAATGATATAAAAAATATATATATATCACTACTGCAGGTATATATAATATAATGACGGACCCGCTGGACACTGTCAGCAGACTCCTAAACTACTAGTATGAAGAAGATAGAAAAAAAAACCCCACCACAGGTAGATATACAATTATGGACAAGCACTGACGACACAGATGTAGCTACAGCCGTGGACTACCGTACTGCGTCTGCTAGTATAGAGATGATAATGATATAAAAAATATATATATATCACTACTGCAGGTATATATAATATAATGACGGACCTGCTGGACACTGTCAGCAGACTCCTAAACTACTAGTATGAAGAAGATAGAAAAAAAAACCCACCACAGGTAGGTATACAATTATGGACGAGCACTGACGACACAGAGGTAGCTACAGCCGTGGACTACCATACTGCGTCTGCTAGTATAGAGATGATAATGATATAAAAAATATATATATATCACTACTGCAGGTATATATAATATAATGACGGACCTGCTGGACACTGTCAGCAGACTCCTAAACTACTAGTATGAAGAAGATAGAAAAAAAAAACCCACCACAGGTAGGTATACAATTATGGACGAACACTGACGACACAGAGGTAGCCACAGCCGTGGACTACCGTACTGCGTCTGCTAATATAGAGATGATAAAGATGATAGAGATGAACAAAAAAAATATAACACTACTGCAGGTAAATATTTATATAATATAATGAATGACGGACCTGCTGGACACTGTCAGCAGAATGCGTTTATAGAATAAAAAAAAAACACCACAGGAGTGTTTAACTTTTTCAGGCAGACAATATACTGGTGGTCACTGGTCAGTCACACTGGCAGCAAAAGTGTGCACTGTACTCCTGCTATAACTGCACCCCAGTCTCCCCCACAATTCAGCTGTGTGAGCAGTGAGCACTCAGCACAGTCAGATATACATAGATGATATTATCATGCAGCACACTGAGGCTGAGCACAGATATGGTATGTGACTGTGTATCGTTTTTTTTTCAGGCAGAGAACGGATTATATTAAATAATAAATAAAACTGGTGGTGGTCAGTCACTAGTAACTAACTATCAGCAAAACTCAGCACTCTGAGTACTCCTAATGCTCCCCAAAATTACTAAGTAATCAACTCAAGTGTCTCTATCTATTCTAACGGAGAGGACGCCAGCCACGTCCTCTCCCTATCAATCTCAATGCACGTGTGAAAATGGCGGCGACGCGCGGCTCCTTATATAGAATCCGAGTCTCGCGATAGAATACGAGCCTCGCGAGAATCCGACAGCGGGATGATGACGTTCGGGCACGCTCGGGTTAGCCGAGCAAGGAGGGAAGATCCGAGTCTGCCTCGGACCCGTGTAAAAAAGGCTGAAGATCGGGGGGGTTCGGATTCCGAGGAACCGAACCCGCTCATCTCTATAAATAACCACAATTTCTTGGTCAGACATACTATGTGTATAACTATACAACAACATTTTGTTACGTACTTTCATTTTTATTCATTTGCAATTTATCTATGTTATTGACTTTTTATCCACAACCCAAGATCCTTTCTCATAGAGATCCAAGTTATCTGCTCCAGGTTTTATCTTCCCTAGTGCTAGGACCATGTGAGTATCATACACTGGGCCTAATTCAGACCTGATCGCAGCAGCACATTTGTTCTCTAATGGACAAAACCATGTGCACTGCAGGTGGGGCAGATGTAACATGTGCAGAGAGAGTATGGTAACTTACCTCCTGCATGTTATACTCCAGTCGTTACTACCTCTGCGACCCCTCCCGTCGTCTTCAACTGACACTTTGCGGATCTCTTTGCCGGTCACCCTACCCTCTGCAAATCTCTTTGTCAGATGATCTAAAAAACACAAAAGACTATCATTAACTTTTTCATCCAAAAGCCATGATCCTGCCTCATAGAGATCCAGGATATCTGCATCCCCTGTATGTGTGCTTATCCGCCATACTGCCCTCTTATTCCTGTAACACTACATTTTTATTCCTAAATATGTCGTTCCTTCCTGCGCTTCTCCTATTTATGTGTCCTTGTACCTGTATTCCCTGTTCTGTCGATCTTGTCTTGCCTTTCAGCTGACTATACTGCACTCTGTCTTCCTAACCCCCCTCCATCATACCCTGCTATGTAGGACTCACCTCCTCCTACCTGTCTTCCTGCATGGAAACTGGAAACGTAAGCAGCTGTAGATAGAATGTTACAGAAAGTAGCATTGTGAAGTCACAGGCTAGTGATGTCACAGGCTAGGTGTGATGTCACAGTAAGCAGCAGCAAAGCTACAGAGTTACAGCAATCTTACATATACACCAATTACAACTGGATATACATGAGTTTCTAGATTAAAAAAAATGAGACTAGAGTAGAAAATGAAGTATAAGGCAATATTGCACAGAATGCCTCAATATATAGGTAAAGGGAAAACATAAGTGACAGGAATTTTGACAACTAAACCACCGCTTATATTTTATAAGGAAATAAAGCTCTTTATCTAAGAGGCTGAAATAATAATTTTCCGTTATATATGTGTGTGTGTGTGTGTGTGTGTGTGTGTGTGTGTGTGTGTGTGTGTGTGTGTGTGTCTATATATATATATAATATATATATATAAAATTAAAGTGGAAAAACACACTACAGGCTGATCGAACTTTGATGTAATGTCCTTAAAACAAGTCAGAATGAGGCTCAGTAGTGTGTGGCCTCCACGTGCCTGTATGACCTCCAGGTGGCGGATGGTTTCCTGAGGGATCTCCTCCCAGACCTGGATTAAAGCATCCACCAACTCCTGGACAGTCTGTGGTGCAACGTGGCGTTGGTGGATGGAGCGAGACATGATGTCCCAGATGTGCTCAATTGGATTCCGGTCTGGGGAATGGGCGGGCCAGTCCATAGCATCAATTCCTTCGTCTTGCAGGAACTGCTGACACACTCCAGCCACATGAGGTCTAGCATTGTCTTGCATTATGAGGAACCCAGGGCCAACCGCACCAGCATATGGTCTCACAAGGGGTCTGAGGATCTCATCTCGGTACCTGATGGCAGTCAGGCTACCTCTGGCGAACACATGGAGGGCTGTGCGGCCCCCCAAAGAAATGCCACCCCACACCATTACAGACCCACTGCCAAACCGGACATGCTGGAGGATGTTGCATGCAGCAGAACATTCTCCTTGGCATCTCCAGACTCTGTCACGTCTGTCACATGTGCTCAGTGAGAACCTGCTTTCATCTGTAAAGAGCACAGGGCGCCAGTGGCAAATTTGCCAATCTTGGTGTTCTATGGCAAATGCCAAACGTCCTGCACGGTGTTGAGCTGTAAGCACAACCCCCACCTGTGGACGTCGGGCCCTCATACCACCCTCATGGAGTCTGTTTCTGATCATTTGAGTAGACACATGCACATTTGTGGCTTGATCGAGGTCATTTTGCAGGGCTCTGGCAGTGCTCCTCCTGTTCCTCCTTGCACAAAGGTGGAGGTAGCGGTCATGCTGCTGGGTTGTTGCCCACCTACAGCCTCCTCCACGTCTCCTGATATACTGGCCTGTCTCCTGGTAGCGCCTCCATGCTCTGGACACTACGCTGACAGACACAGCAAACCTTCTTGCCACAGCTCGCATTGATGTGCCATCCTGGATGAGCTGCACTACCTGAGCCACTTGTGTGGGTTGTAGACTCCGTCTCATGCTACCACTAGAGTGAAAGCACCACCAGCTTTCAAAAGTGACCAAAACATCAGCCAGAAAGCATAGGAGCTGAGAAGTGGTCTGTGGTCACCACCTGCAGAACAACTCCTTTATTGGGGGTGTCTTGCTAACTAGTGATGAGCACCGGAAATTTTTCGGGTTTTGTGTTTTGGTTTTGGGTTCGGTTCCGCGGCCGTGTTTTGGGTTCGAACGCGTTTTGGCAAAACCTCACCGAATTTTTTTTGTCGGATTCGGGTGTGTTTTGGATTCGGGTGTTTTTTTCAAAAAACCCTAAAAAACAGCTTAAATCATAGAATTTGGGGGTCATTTTGATCCCAAAGTATTATTAACCTCAATAACCATAATTTCCACTCATTTTCAGTCTATTCTGAACACCTCACACCTCACAATATTATTTTTAGTCCTAAAATTTGCACCGAGGTCGCTGGATGACTAAGCTCAGCGACCCAAGTGGCCGACACAAACACCTGGCCCATCTAGGAGTGGCACTGCAGTGTCACGCAGGATGGCCCTTCCAAAAAAACACCCCCCAAACAGCACATGACGCAAAGAAAAAAAGAGGCGCAATGAGGTAGCTGTGTGACTAAGATAAGCGACCCAAGTGGCCGACACAAACACCTGGCCCATCTAGGAGTGGCACTGCAGTGTCACGCAGGATGGCCCTTCCAAAAACTACTCCCCAAACAACACATGACGCAAAGAAAAATGAAAGAAAAAAGAGGTGCAAGATGGAATTGTCCTTGGGCCCTCCCACCCCCCCTTATGTTGTATAAACAGGACATGCACACTTTAACCAACCCATCATTTCAGTGACAGGGTCTGCCACACGACTGTGACTGAAATGACGGGTTGGTTTGGACCCCCACCAAAAAAGAAGCAATTAATCTCTCCTTGCACAAACTGGCTCTACAGAGGCAAGATGTCCACCTCATCATCATCCTCCGATATATCACCGTGTACATCCCCCTCCTCACAGATTATCAATTCGTCCCCACTGGAATCCACCATCTCAGCTCCCTGTGTACTTTGTGGAGGCAATTGCTGCTGGTGAATGTCTCCACGGAGGAATTGATTATAATTCATTTTAATGAACATCATCTTCTCCACATTTTCTGGATGTAACCTCGTACGCCGATTGCTGACAAGGTGAGCGGCGGCACTAAACACTCTTTCGGAGTACACACTTGTGGGAGGGCAACTTAGGTAGAATAAAGCCAGTTTGTGCAAGGGCCTCCAAATTGCCTCTTTTTCCTGCCAGTATAAGTACGGACTGTCTGACGTGCCTACTTGGATGCGGTCACTCATATAATCCTCCACCATTCTTTCAATGGGGAGAGAATCATATGCAGTGACAGTAGACGACATGTCCGTAATCGTTGTCAGGTCCTTCAGTCCGGACCAGATGTCAGCATCAGCAGTCGCTCCAGACTGCCCTGCATCACCGCCAGCGGGTGGGCTCGGAATTCTGAGCCTTTTCCTCGCACCCCCAGTTGCGGGAGAATGTGAAGGAGGAGATGTTGACAGGTCGCGTTCCGCTTGACTTGCAATTTTCTCACCAGCAGTTCTTTGAACCCCAGCAGACTTGTGTCTGCCGGAAAGAGAGATCCAAGGTAGGTTTTAAATCTAGGATCGAGCACGGTGGCCAAAATGTAGTGCTCTGATTTCAACAGATTGACCACCCGTGAATCCTTGTTAAGCGAATTAAGGGCTCCATCCACAAGTCCCACATGCCTAGCGGAATCGCTCTGTGTTAGCTCCTCCTTCAATGTCTCCAGCTTCTTCTGCAAAAGCCTGATGAGGGGAATGACCTGACTCAGGCTGGCAGTGTCTGAACTGACTTCACGTGTGGCAAGTTCAAAAGGTTGCAGAACCTTGCACAACGTTGAAATCATTCTCCACTGTGCTTGAGACAGGTGCATTCCACCTCCTATATCGTGCTCAGTTGTATAGGCTTGAATGGCCTTTTGCTGCTCCTCCAACCTCTGAAGCATATAGAGGGTTGAATTCCACCTCGTTACCACTTCTTGCTTCAGATGATGGCAGGGCAGGTTCAGGCATTTTTGGTGGTGCTCCAGTCTTCTGTACGTGGTGCCTGTACGCCGAAAGTGTGCCGCAATTCTTCTAGCCACCGACAGCATCTCTTGTACGCCCCTCTCGTTTTTTAAATAATTCTGCACCACCAAATTCAAGGTATGTGCAAAACATGGGACGTGCTGGAATTTGCCCATATTTAATGCACACACAATATTGCTGGCGTTGTCCGATGCCACAAATCCACAGGAGAGGCCAATTGGGGTAAGCCATTCTGCGATGATCTTCCTCAGTTGCCGTAAGAGGTTTTCAGCTGTGTGCGTATTCTGGAAAGCGGTGATACAAAGCGTAGCCTGCCTAGGAAAGAGTTGGCGTTTGCGAGATGCTGCTACTGGTGCCCCCGCTGCTGTTCTTGCGGCGGGAGTCAATACATCTACCCAGTGGGCTGTCACAGTCATATAGTCCTGAGTCTGCCCTGCTCCACTTGTCCACATGTCCGTGGTTAAGTGGACATTGGGTACAACTGCATTTTTTAGGACACTGGTGAGTCTTTTTCTGAGGTCTATGTACATTTTCGGTATCGCCTGCCTAGAGAAATGGAACCTAGATGGTATTTGGTACCGGGGACACAGTACCTCCAACAAGTCTCTAGTTGGCTCTGCAGTAATGATGGATACCGGAACCACGTTTCTCACCGCCCAGGTTGCCAAGGCCTCAGTTATCCGCTTTGCAGCAGGATGACTGCTGTGATATTTCATCTTCCTCGCAAAGGACTGTTGGACAGTCAATTGCTTACTGGAAGTAGTAAAAGTGGTCTTACGACTTCCCCTCTGGGATGACCATCGACTCCCAGCAGCAACAACAGCAGCGCCAGCAGCAGTAGGCGTTACACGCAAGGATGCATCGGAGGAATCCCAGGCAGGAGAGGACTCGTCTGAATTGCCAGTGACATGGCCTGCAGGACTATTGGCATTCCTGGGGAAGGAGGAAATTGACACTGAGGGAGTTGGTGGGGTGGTTTGCGTGAGCTTGGTTACAAGAGGAAGGGATTTACTGGTCAGTGGACTGCTTCCGCTGTCGCCCAAAGTTTTTGAACTTGTCACTGACTTATGATGAATGCGCTGCAGGTGACGTATAAGGGAGGATGTTCCGAGGTGGTTAACGTCCTTACCCCTACTTATTACAGCTTGACAAAGGCAACACACGGCTTGACACCTGTTGTCCGCATTTCTGTTGAAATACTTCCACACTGAAGAGCTGATTTTTTTGGTATTTTCACCAGGCATGTCAATGGCCATATTCCTCCCACGGACAACAGGTGTCTCCCCGGGTGCCTGACTTAAACAAACCACCTCACCATCAGAATCCTCCTGGTCAATTTCCTCCCCAGCGCCAGAAACACCCATATCCTCCTCATCCTGGTGTACTTCAACACTGACATCTTCAATCTGACTATCAGGAACTGGACTGCGGGTGCTCCTTCCAGCACTTGCAGGGGGCGTGCAAATGGTGGAAGGCGCATGCTCTTCACGTCCAGTGTTGGGAAGGTCAGGCATCGCAACCGACACAATTGGACTCTCCTTGTGGATTTGTGATTTCGAAGAACGCACAGTTCTTTGCTGTGCTTTTGCCAGCTTAAGTCTTTTCATTTTTCTAGCGAGAGGCTGAGTGCTTCCATCCTCATGTGAAGCTGAACCACTAGCCATGAACATAGGCCAGGGCCTCAGCCGTTCCTTGCCACTCCGTGTGGTAAATGGCATATTGGCAAGTTTACGCTTCTCCTCCGACGATTTTATTTTATATTTTTGAGTCCTTTTTTTACTGATATTTGGTGTTTTGGATTTTACATGCTCTGTACTATGACATTGGGCATCGGCCTTGGCAGACGACGTTGATGGCATTTCATCGTCTCGGCCATGACTAGTGGCAGCAGCTTCAGCACGAGGTGGAAGTGGATCTTGATCTTTCCCTATTTTTGGAACCTCAACATTTTTGTTCTCCATATTTTAATAGTCACGACTAAAAGGCACCTCAGGTAAACAATGGAGATGGATGGATACTAGTATACTTATGGATGACGAGCGACTGCCGACACAGAGGTAGCTACAGCCGTGAACTACCGTACTGCGTCTGCTAGTATAGACTGGATGATAATGATATAAAAAATATATATATATCACTACTGCAGGACAGGAATATATTGTATAATGACGGACCTGATGGACACTGTCAGCACTTCAGACTCCTAAACTACTAGTATGAAGAAGATAGAAAAAAAAAACCCACCACAGATAGGTATACAATTATGGACGAGCGACTGCCAGTGCCGACACAGAGGTAGCTACAGCCGTGGACTACCGTACTGCGGCCCTCATTCCGAGTTGATCGGTCGCAAGGCGAATTTAGCAGAGTTACACACGCTAAGCCGCCGCCTACTGGGAGTGAATCTTAGCTTCTTAAAATTGCGACCGATGTATTCGCAATATTGCGATTACTAACTACTTAGCAGTTTCAGAGTAGCTTCAGACTTACTCTGCCTGTGCGATCAGTTCAGTGCTTGTCGTTCCTGGTTGACGTCACAAACACACCCAGCGTTCGCCCAGGCACTCCCACCGTTTCTCCGGCCACTCCTGCGTTTTTTCCGGAAACGGTAGCGTTTTCAGCCACACGCCCCTGAAACGCCGTGTTTCCGCCCAGTAACACCCATTTCCTGTCAATCACATTACGATCGCCGGAGCGATGAAAAAGCCGTGAGTAAAATTACTTTCTACATAGCAAAGTTACTTGGCGCAGTCGCAGTGCGAACATTGCGCATGCGTACTAAGCGGATTTTCATTGCGATGCGATGAAAAATACCGAGCGAACAACTCGGAATGAGGGCCAGCGTCTGCTAGTATAGACTGGATGATAATGATATAAAAAATATATATATATCACTACTGCAGGACAGGTATATATTGTATAATGACGGACCTGCTGGACACTGTCAGCACTGCAGACTCCTAAACTACTAGTATGAAGAAGATAGAAAAAAAAAAAACCACCACAGGTAGGTATACAATTATGGACGAGCGACTGCCGACACAGAGGTAGCTACAGCCGTGGACTACCGTACTGCGTCTGCTAGTATAGACTGGATGATAATGATATAAAATATATATATATATCACTACTGCAGGACAGGTATATATTGTATAATGACGGACCTGCTGGACACTGTCAGCACTGCAGACTCCTAAACTACTAGTTTGAAGAAGATAGAAAAAAACCAAACCACCACAGGTAGGTATACAATTATGGACGAGCGACTGCCGACACAGAGGTAGCTACAGCCGTGGACTACCGTACTGCGTCTGCTAGTATAGACTGGATGATAATGATATAAAAAATATATATATATCACTACTGCAGGACAGGTATATATTGTATAATGACGGACCTGCTGGACACTGTCAGCACTGCAGACTCCTAAACTACTAGTATGAAGAAGATAGAAAAAAAAAAAACCACCACAGGTAGGTATACAATTATGGACGAGCGACTGCCGACACAGAGGTAGCTACAGCCGTGGACTACCATACTGCGTCTGCTAGTATAGACTGGATGATAATGATATAAAAAATATATATATATATCACTACTGCAGGACAGGTATATATTGTATAATGACGGACCTGCTGGACACTGTCAGCACTGCAAACTCCTAAACTACTAGTATGAAGAAGATAGAAAAAAAAAAACCACCACAGGTAGGTATACAATTATGGACGAGCGACTGCCAGTGCCGACACAGAGGTAGCTACAGCCGTGGACTACCGTACTGCGTCTGCTAGTATAGACTGGATGATAATGATATAAAAAAAATATATATATCACTACTGCAGGACAGGTATATATTATATAATGACGGACCTGCTGGACACTGTCAGCACTGCAGACTCCTAAACTACTAGAATGAAGAAGATAGAAATATAATGAATGACGGACCTGCTGGACACTGTCAGCAGAATGCGTTTATGGAATAAAAAAAAAAAACACCACACGAGTGTTTAACTTTTACAGGCAGACAATATACTGGTGGTCACTGCTGGTCAGTCACACTGGCACTCTGGCAGCAAAAGTGTGCACTGTTAAATATGTACTCCTGCTATAACTGCTCCCCAGTCTCCCCCACAATTCAGCTGTGTGAGCAGTGAGCACTACTCAGCACAGTCAGATATACATAGATGATATTATCATGCAGCACACTGAGGCTGAGCACAGATATGGTATGTGACTGTGTATCGTTTTTTTTCAGGCAGAGAACGGATTATATTAAATAATAAATAAAACTGGTGGTCACTAGTATAACTATCAGCAAAACTCTGCACTCTCTGAGTACTCCTAATGCTCCAGTAAATCAAGTGTCTCACTCTCTATCTAAACGGAGAGGACGCCAGCCACGTCCTCTCCCTATCAATCTCAATGCACGTGTGAAAATGGCGGCGACGCGCGGCTCCTTATATAGAATCCGAGTCTCGCGATAGAATACGAGCCTCGCGAGAATCCGACAGCGGGATGATGACGTTCGGGCGCGCTCGGGTTAGCCGAGCAAGGCGGGAAGATCCGAGTCTGCCTCGGACCCGTGTAAAAAGCGTGAAGTTCGGGGGGGTTCGGTTTCCGAGAAACCGAACCCGCTCATCACTATTGCTAACTGCCTATAATTCCCACCTGTTGTCTATACCATTTACACAACAGCATGTGGAATTGATTGTCAATCAGTGTTGCTTCCTAAGTGGACAGTTTGATTTCACAGAAGTGTGATTGACTTGGAGTTACATTGTGTTGTTTAAGTGTTCCCTTTATTTTTTTGAGCAGTGTATATATATATATATAGAGAGAGAGAGAGAGAGAGAGAGAGAGAGAGAGAGCTATACTAGCTTTACTATCCCATTAAACCAGTAAACTCACAAATTATACAGTTTCTGTGGCTGGCTGACCTCAAGTCTGCATTTCACCTGGTTTAATCAGACACAGAACCTGTGTAACCCATGAACGTATAAAGAGGAGGAGAAATAAGAGTTGTCTTTTTTGTGGCGCACTAGAAATGTATTATTCAATATCAGCGTATATAAAACTATAAGGCGGGCCCACAAGGTGACATTCACAGGGAATAGGTAATGACATCCACTCGACTTGTTCACACCCGCTGGACGTGTTGGAAAGAGGTTGAGTGGACAGTGAGCCAGTGACATGCGGTGGGGTGAGGCAGGTGAGGCAGAGCCTTTCCTGGCATACTTACGTTTAAACCAGAGTTTTCACTGAATAAAATATATAAAAAATACCGATAATTTATTTGAAATATCTTCTTTGCATTATTCTAATCCTTTTTATAGCCCAAACTCTGGAGTAAAAAGTCTATGGCAGGAATGTCACGCTCCCACCTGCCACGGCATCCCTCTTGTCGCAATCATTCCAATTCACATGGCAAAAATCCCATATTACATATTTAGGAATTCAAATCCCATCGGCACTCACCACTATAGCTAATATTAATCATACCCCTCTACTTCGCAAACTGAGACAGGAGATGAGGCACTGGCTCATGCAGAGGTACTCATGGCTAGGCCGTATAAATATAGTGAAGATGAACATTCTCCCCAGGTTGCTATACCTTTTTCAAACCGTCCCTTTGAAACTTCCCCCTCAATTCTTAGCTGAAGCACACAAGGTGATAAGCCATTTCATTTGGGGCGGCCGGAAGCCTAGGTTCAAGCATAGCCATTTATCTAGGCTGAAATCTCAAGGCGGACAACAATTACCTATGATTACTACATACTACCATGCCACACTACTACATAGAGTTGTAGACTGGTCCCGCCCCACTTCCCATAGGAAGCAGTGGGTTGACCTGGAGTCTTCTTCCACCAATCTTAACCTACAGGCAGTGCCCTGGTCTCCTAGATTTAGTCGCTCATCACATCTAACTGTGGGGCCAACCTTAGCTTTATGGCGGACGCTTCGCTACAAGATGGGAATCTCGTCTAAACGAACATCCCTTATGCCTATTTTCGATAATCCGTTATTCCCCCCGGGAAGGTCTAATAAGATTGCTTCTAGATGGGGGGAGGCGGGTGTGACTAGGGTAATTCACTTGCTTGCACATGGCAAACTCAAAACGTTCTCTGAAATACAGAAAACGGGCGACATACCCGCTAAAGATTATTGGTTCTACCTTCAGGTACACCACTTTGTTACCTCACAGCGAGAGGCGATAGACCTTTATAAGGCTCTCACTCCCTTTGAATCCATGTGCAGTCAAGAGATAGCCCCCTCACATGTAGTGTCGGGTATCTATCTACAAGATTCTTCAACAGGGTTCCTTTCCTACGGTCCCTTATTTTTGTGACGCCTGGGATAAAGATTTAATACATCGGGGAATCAAGATCCAATGGGACACACACTGCAGGGTTATGGCACAATGCTCCACTAGCCTGGACGTTGTGGAAACACAATACAAATTACTGACGAGATGGTATAGATGCCCGTCTCCTCTACATAAATTTTACCCCTCAGTTTCCCCTCTATGCTGGCCATGTAGTAAGGATACTGGTACACTGATCCACAAATGGTGGGACTGCCCGTCAATTGCCCCATTTTAGAATACAATTATGGATCTATCAACAAAGATTTTGGGAGGCCCAGTTCCATCGGGTCCGGACTTTGGCTATTATCATATTCAGATATACCCCTTTCCCGCTACAAGAAGTCCCTCCTTAAGCACTTAAATAATGCGGCAAGAGCTGTACTCCCGGTGCATTGGAGATCCACTAACCCACCGACAATATGGGAATGGTTCCAACGCATTGACTTTTACATGCATATGGAAGATGTTTATTCTGCCGCCTTAGACAAATACTCAGACTATATAGCTACCTGGTTTCTTTGGATTGACTTTAAAACAACTAAGACCTATGCTGACTATGCACCCTGAATACACACTGATGATGGAGGTTGTTCGGGCACCCGCATTGCCCTCTAAATGTTTTACGTCTGTGGCCTATCTACTCCCCCCCCCCATTCTTCTTCTCCCTTTTCCTTTCTTCCCATTGTCCTCCTCTCTTTGTTTGTTTCCAAATGTTTACTACCTCACACTTTGTTTAAATACTGTGTTACTAAGCGATATTGTTACTGGGTTGCTCTTTATTTCAGATTCTGTAACTTCTGCCGAACATTGCACAGTTTAAGATAACATATATGAATCTGTTAATCTCTCCTTTTCGTAACCACTTACTGATGTTTTATAACTACAGTTGATAAGATACGAGACTGCTGTCTACGTTCTATTTTTAATATGTATGTTGACATATTTGGAAAATGTTCTATATTGCAAAATGAAAAATAAAGAATTAAAAAAAAAAAAAAGTCTATGGCAGGTGAGGCAGTGCCTCACCTGTGTATCCTTTCCACACATCTCTAATCAAAACTCACCAGATTTCCAGGAGTTTATAATGCTGCACCTGTGTATAGTGCCCAGATGTACCCATTGGCTCATATATTGCATGTAAATCTGGCTCTGGGGTTAGCCAGTGCCTCCTGAACCATTTAGCTCACTGCACGTCCCTGCAGTGAGCGTGGCTGTGCCCTGTGGCACCATTGTACCGACAGCCGGACTGCTGAGAACGGAGCCTGGAGGGTACATAACTTTTTGGTTTTCATTCCATCTCATGACACTCTACCCAAAGCTACTCTTCTGGTTATCCTATCAACTAGGACAACAATGAAGGTGACTCCATAACATTTCTTCCATTGTTTTTCCATGTCACAGAAACATTGCATGTGTGTTACAGGTGACCATCCTAATCATCTCTCCTTCACTTCACAGTAATGTCATTGTTAGTGATACATTATTTGGATAAAGCATCAAAAGGAAACTTAGATATAATAGTCTGGCCGGAATATCACTTATTGCATGACGACCTTGTGACTGCGCTGTATTGTATGTAGACAGAGCATTTGGTTTTGCTAATGACTTACATAGAATCCATAAGAGGGCATGCCGACATAGCATATTGTTGACTGTTAACATGTATGATCTTAAACCCCATCTATAAATGTTCTGTTGCGAGACTTTCAATATGCTCAGAATATTGCTACTGTGACAGATGATTTAGTACTATCTGGAGTAACCGGCTTTGCCCCGGATTTTAAGAATGTCTATTTACAAAAGTAAATGTAAATATCAAACACACAGTATAAATAACATTGTAGATAGCTGAATACCTATGCATTGGTATGGGATGAGGATGGTAAATTATAATGAAAGCTTGTTAATTTATGTTGATAGGAGATCTAGTATATAGGCATATCTTGCTTCACTGATGCACTTTGTGTAGTGGCTGCACCCATTTTTGGTCCCAACAAGGGACCCTGCTCTTCCCACTATACAA
Organism: Pseudophryne corroboree; assembly: GCF_028390025.1. Classification (NCBI taxonomy): domain Eukaryota; kingdom Metazoa; phylum Chordata; class Amphibia; order Anura; family Myobatrachidae; genus Pseudophryne; species Pseudophryne corroboree. Next base: position 478,021,571 of record NC_086448.1, on the reverse strand, counting down.
CTCTCAGTCTGTGGCTTCCAGCTGTCTCCATTCCCCTCCTCATATCAAGTTACTGGCCCTGTCACATGCAGCCCTGTCATCACTGAGATATCATGCATGTCCTGATTAGAGATGAGCGGGTTCGGTTCCTTGGAAACCGAACCCCCCCGAACTTCACCCATTTTACATGGGTCCGAGGCATACTCGGATTCTCCCGTATGGCTCGGTTAACCCGAGCGCGCCCGAACGTCATCATCCCGCTGTCGGATTCTCGCGAGATTCGGATTCTATATAAGGAGCCGCGCGTCGCCGCCATTTTTCACTCGTGCATTGGAAATGATAGTGAGAGGACGTGGCTGGCGTCCTCTCACTTTGTTTCAGGGGGCTGCATATCTTTATTCTGGGGACCAGCAGTATTATAGGAGGAGTACAGTGCAGAGTTTTGTTGACCAGTGACAACCAGTATTATACGTTGTCTGCCTGAAAAACGCTCCATATCTGTGCTCAGTGTGCTGCATATATCTGTGCTCACACTGCTTTATTGTGGGGACTGGGGACCAGCAGTATTATATAGGAGGAGTACAGTGCAGAGTTTTGCTGACCAGTGACCACCAGTATTGTACGTTGTCTGCCTGAAAAATGCTCCATATCTGTGCTCAGTGTGCTGCATATATCTGTGCTCACACTGCTTTATTGTGGGGACTGGGGACCAGCAGTATTATATAGGAGGAGTACAGTGCAGAGTTTTGCTGACCAGTGACCACCAGTATTATACGTTGTCTGCCTGAAAAACGCTCCATATCTGTGCTCAGTGTGCTGCATATATCTGTGCTCACACTGCTTTATTGTGGGGACTGGGGACCACCAGTATATTATATAGGAGGAGTACAGTGCAGAATTTTGCTGACCAGTGACCACCAGTATTATACGTTGTCTGCCTGAAAAACGCTCCATATCTGTGCTCAGTGTGCTGCATATATCTGTGCTCACACTGCTTTATTGTGGGGACTGGGGACCACCAGTATATTATATATGAGGAGTACAGTGCAGAGTTTTGCTGACCAGTGACCACCAGTATTATACGTTCTCTTCCTGAAATACGCTCCATATCTGTGCTGCATTGTAGTATTTAGTAGGAGTACAGTGCATAATTTTGCTGACCACCAGTATATAATATATAGGAGTACGGTACAGAAGGCCACTGCTCTACCTATATCTGTGTCGTCAAGTATATTATCCATCCATACCTGTGGTGCATTTCAGTTTAGCACAGTTTGCTGACCACCAGTATATAATAGAGATGTGCACCGGAAATTTTTCGGGTTTTGTGTTTTGGTTTTGGGTTCGGTTCCGTGGCCGTGTTTTGGGTTCGAACGCGTTTTGGCAAAACCTCACCGAATTTTTTTTGTCGGATTCGGGTGTGTTTTGGATTCGGGTGTTTTTTTCAAAAAACCCTAAAAAACAGCTTAAATCATAGAATTTGGGGGTCATTTTGATCCCAAAGTATTATTAACCTCAATAACCATAATTTCCACTCATTTTCAGTCTATTCTGAACACCTCACACTCACAATATTATTTTTAGTCATAAAATTTGCACCGAGGTCGCTGGATGACTAAGCTCAGCGACCCAAGTGGCCGACACAAACACCTGGCCCATCTAGGAGTGGCACTGCAGTGTCACGCAGGATGGCCCTTCCAAAAAACACTCCCCAAACCGCACATGACGCAAAGAAAAAAAGAGGCGCAATGAGGTAGCTGTGTGACTAAGCTCAGCGACCCTAGTGGCCGACACAAACACCTGGCCCATCTAGGAGTGGCACTGCAGTGTCACGCAGGATGGCCCTTCCAAAAAACACTCCCCATACAGCACATGACGTAAAGAAAAAAAGAGGCGCAATGAGGTAGCTGTGTGAGTAAGCTAAGCGACCCTAGTGGCCGACACAAACACCTGGCCCATCTAGGAGTGGCACTGCAGTGTCAGGCCGGATGGCCCTTCCAAAAAATACTCACCAAACAGCACATGACGCAAAGTAGAAAAAAAAGAGGCGCAATGAGGTAGCTGTGTGACTAAGATAAGTGACCCTAGTGGCCGACACAAACACCTGGCCCATCTAGGAGTGGCACTGCAGTGTCACGCAGGATGGCCCTTCCAAAAAACACTCCCCAAACAGCACATGACGCAAAGAAAAATGAAAGAAAAAAGAGGTGCAAGATGGAATTGTCCTTGGGCCCTCCCACCCTTATGTTGTATAAACAGGACATGCACACTTTAACCAACCCATCATTTCAGTGACAGGGTCTGCCACACGACTGTGACTGAAATGACAGGTTGGTTTGGACCCCCACCAAAAAAGAAGCAATTAATCTCTCCTTGCACAAACTGGCTCTACAGAGGCAAGATGTCCACCTCATCATCATCCTCCGATTCATCACCGTGTACATCCCCCTCCTCACAGATTATCAATTCGTCCCCACTGGAATCCACCATCACAGCTCCCTGTGTACTTTGTGGAGGCAATTGCTGCTGGTGAATGTCTCCATGGAGGAATTGATTATAATTCATTTTAATGAACATCATCTTCTACACATTTTCTGGAAGTAACCTCGTACGCCGATTGCTGACAAGGTGAGCGGCGGCACTAAACACTCTTTCGGAGTACACACTTGTGGGAGGGCAACTTAGGTAGAATAAAGCCAGTTTGTGCAAGGGCCTCCAAATTGCCTCTTTTTCCTGCCAGTATACGTACGGACTGTCTGACGTGCCTACTTGGATGCGGTCACTCATATAATCCTCCACCATTCTTTCAATGGTGAGAGAATCATATGCAGTGACAGTAGACGACATGTCCGTAATCGTTGTCAGGTCCTTCAGTCCGGACCAGATGTCAGCATCAGCAGTCGCTCCAGACTGCCCTGCATCACCGCCAGCGGGTGGGCTCGGAATTCTGAGCCTTTTCCTCGCACCCCCAGTTGCGGGAGAATGTGAAGGAGGAGATGTTGACAGGTCGCGTTCCGCTTGACTTGACAATTTTCTCACCAGCAGTTCTTTGAACCCCTGCAGACTTATGTCTGCCGGAAAGAGAGATACAACGTAGGTTTTAAATCTAGGATCGAGCACGGTGGCCAAAATGTAGTGCTCTGATTTCAACAGATTGACCACCCGTGAATCCTTGTTAAGCGAATTAAGGGCTCCATCCACAAGTCCCACATGCCTAGCGGAATCGCTCAGTGTTAGCTCCTCCTTCAATGTCTCCAGCTTCTTCTGCAAAAGCCTGATGAGGGGAATGACCTGACTCAGGCTGGCAGTGTCTGAACTGACTTCACGTGTGGCAAGTTCAAAAGGTTGCAGAACCTTGCACAACGTTGAAATCATTCTCCACTGCGCTTGAGACAGGTGCATTCCACCTCCTATATCGTGGTCAGTTGTATAGGCTTGAATGGCCTTTTGCTGCTCCTCCAACCTCTGAAGCATATAGAGGGTTGAATTCCACCTCGTTACCACTTCTTGCTTCAGATGATGGCAGGGCAGGTTCAGGCGTTTTTGGTGTTGCTCCAGTCTTCTGTACGTGGTGCCTGTACGCCGAAAGTGTCCCGCAATTCTTCTGGCCACCGACAGCATCTCTTGCACGCCCCTCTCGTTTTTTAAATAATTGTGCACCCCCAAATTCAAGGTATGTGCAAAACATGGGACGTGCTGGAATTTGCCCATATTTAATGCACACACAATATTGCTGGCATTGTCCGATGCCACAAATCCACAGGAGAGTCCAATTGGGGTAAGCCATTCTGCGATGATCTTCCTCAGTTGCCGTAAGAGGTTTTTAGCTGTGTGCGTATTCTGGAAAGCGGTGATACAAAGCGTAGCCTGCCTAGGAAAGAGTTGGCATTTGCGAGATGCTGCTACTGGTGCCGCCGCTGCTGTTCTTGCGGCGGGAGTCAATACATCTACCCAGTGGGCTGTCACAGTCATATAGTCCTCAGTCTGCCCTGCTCCACTTGTCCACATGTCCGTGGTTAAGTGGACATTGGGTACAACTGCATTTTTTAGGACACCGGTGAGTCTTTTTCTGAGGTCTGTGTACATTTTCGGTATCGCCTGCCTAGAGAAATGGAACCTAGATGGTATTTGGTACCGGGGACACAGTACCTCAATCAAGTCTATAGTTGGCTCTGCAGTAATGATGGATACCGGAACCACGTTTCTCACCGCCCAGGATGCCAAGGCCTCAGTTATCCGCTTTGCAGCAGGATGACTGCTGTGATATTTCATCTTCCTCGCAAAGGACTGTTGGACAGTCAATTGCTTGGTGGAAGTAGTAAAAGTGGTCTTACGACTTCCCCTCTGGGATGACCATCGACTCCCAGCAGCAACAACAGCAGCGCCAGCAGCAGTATGCGTTACACGCAAGGATGCATTGGAGGAATCCCAGGCAGGAGAGGACTCGTCAGAATTGCCAGTGACATGGCCTGCAGGACTATTGGCATTCCTGGGGAAGAAGGAAATTGACACTGAAGGAGTTGGTGGGGTGGTTTGCGTGAGCTTGGTTACAAGAGGAAGGGATTTACTGGTCAGTGGACTGCTTCCGCTGTCGCCCAAAGTTTTTGAACTTGTCACTGACTTATGATGAATGCGCTGCAGGTGACGTATAAGGGAGGATGTTCCGAGGTGGTTAACGTCCTTACCCCTACTTATTACAGCTTGACAAAGGCAACACACGGCTTGACACCTGTTGTCCGCATTTCTGTTGAAATACTTCCACACCGAAGAGCTGATTTTTTTGGTATTTTCACCAGGCATGTCAATGGCCATATTCCTCCCACGGACAACAGGTGTCTCCCCAGGTGCCTGACTTAAACAAACCACCTCACCATCAGAATCCTCCTTGTCAATTTCCTCCCCAGCGCCAGCAACACCCATATCCTCCTCATCCTGGTGTACTTCAACACTGACATCTTCAATCTGACTATCAGGAACTGGACTGCGGTTGCTCCTTCCAGCACTTGCAGGGTGCGTGCAAATGGTGGAAGGCGCATGCTCTTCACGTCCAGTGTTGGGAAGGTCAGGCATCGCAACCGACACAATTGGACTCTCCTTGTGGATTTGTGATTTCGAAGAATGCCCAGTTCTTTGCTGTGCTTTTGCCAGCTTAAGTCTTTTAATTTTTCTAGTGAGAGGCTGAGTGCTTCCATCCTCATGTGAAGCTGAACCACTAGCCATGAACATAGGCCAGGGCCTCAGCCGTTCCTTGCCACTCCGTGTGGTAAATGGCATATTGGCAAGTTTACGCTTCTCCTCCGACGATTTTATTTTAGGTTTTTGAGTCCTTTTTTTACTGATATTTTGTGTTTTGGATTTTACATGCTAAGTACTATGACATTGGGCATCGGCCTTGGCAGACGACGTTGATGGAATTTCATCGTCTCGGCCATGACTAGTGGCAGCAGCTTCAGCACAAGGTGGAAGTGGATCTTGATCTTTCCCTATTTTTGGAACCTCAACATTTTTGTTCTCCATATTTTAATAGGCACAACTAAAAGGCACCTCAGGTAAACAATGGAGATGGATGGATACTAGTATACTTATGGATGACGAGTGACTGACGACACAGAGGTAGCTACAGCCGTGGACTACCGTACTGCGTCTGCTAGTATAGAGATGATAATGATATAAAAAATATATATATATCACTACTGCAGGTATATATAATATAATGACGGACCTGCTGGACACTGTCAGCAGACTCCTAAACTACTAGTATGGAGAAGATAGAAAAAAAAAAACCCACCATAGGTAGGTATACAATTATGGACGAGCACTGACGACACAGAGGTAGCTACAGCCGTGGACTACCGTACTGCGTCTGCTAGTATAGAGATGGTAATGATATAAAATATATATATATATCACTACTGCAGGTATATATAATATAATGACGGACCTGCTGGACATTGTCACCAGACTCCTAAACTACTAGTATGAAGAAGATAGAAAAAAAAAAACCCACCACAGGTAGGTATACAATTATGGACGAGCACTGACGACACAGAGGTAGCTACAGCCGTGGACTACCGTACTGTGTCTGCTAGTATAGAGTTGATAATGATATAAAAAATATATATATATCACTACTGCAGGTATATATAATATAATGACGGACCTGCTGGACACTGTCAGCAGACTCCTAAACTACTAGTATGAAGAAGATAGAATAAAAAAAAACCCACCACAGGTAGGTATACAATTATGGACGAGCACTGACGACACAGAGGTAGCTACAGCCGTGGACTACCGTACTGCGTCTGCTAGTATAGAGATGATAATGATATAAAAAATATATATATATCACTACTGCAGGTATATATAATATAATGACGGACCTGCTGGACACTGTCAGCAGACTCCTAAACTACTAGTATGAAGAAGATAGAAAAAAAAACCCCACCACAGGTAGGTATACAATTATGGACGAGCACTGACGACACAGAGGTAGCTACAGCCATGGACTACCGTACTGTGTCTGCTAGTATAGAGATGATAATGATATAAAATATATATATATATCACTACTGCAGGTATATATAATATAATGACGGACCTGCTGGACACTGTCAGCAGACTCCTAAACTACTAGTATGAAGAAGATAGAAAAAAAAACCCCACCACAGGTAGGTATACAATTATGGACGAGCACTGACGACACAGAGGTAGCTACAGCCGTGGACTACCGTACTGCGTCTGCTAGTATAGAGATGATAATGATATAAAATATATATATATATCACTACTGCAGGTATATATAATATAATGACGGACCTGCTGGACACTGTCAGCAGACTCCTAAACTACTAGTATGAAGAAGATAGAAAAAAAAACCCCACCACAGGTAGGTATACAATTATGGACGAGCACTGACGACACAGAGGTAGCCACAGCCGTGGACTACCGTACTGCGTCTGCTAATATAGAGATGATAAAGATGATAGAGATGAAGAAAAAAAATATAACACTACTGCAGGTAAATATTTATATAATATAATGAATGACGGACCTGCTGGACACTGTCAGCAGAATGCGTTTATAGAATAAAATAAAAAAACACCACAGGAGTGTTTAACTTTTTCAGGCAAACAATATACTGGTGGTCACTGGTCAGTCACACTGGCAGCAAAAGTGTGCACTGTACTCCTGCTATAACTGCACCCCAGTCTCCCCCACAATTCAGCTGTGTGAGCAGTGAGCACTCAGCACAGTCAGATATACATAGATATATCATGCAGCACACTGAGGCTGAGCACAGATATGGTATGGAGCGTTTTTTTCAGGCAGAGAACGGATTAAAAAAAACTAGCAAAACTCTGCACTGACTGTACTCCTCCCAACAGCTCTCCCCAATCCTCCCCACAATAAGCTAAGCAGCAATCAGATCAACTAACTACTAACAGTAACTATGAACAGAGAGGACGCCAGCCACGTCCTCTCCCTATCAATCTCAATGCACGTGTGAAAATGGCGGCGACGCGCGGCTCCTTATATAGAATCCGAGTCTCGCGATAGAATTCGAGCCTCGCGAGAATCCGACAGCGGGATGATGACGTTCGGGCGCGCTCGGGTTAGCCGAGCAAGGCGGGAAGATCCGAGTCTGCCTCGGACCCGTGTAAAAAGGCTGAACTTCGGGGTGGTTCGGATTCCGAGGAACCGAACCCGCTCATCTCTAGTATATAATATATAGCAGTACGGTACAGTAGGCCACTGCTCTACCTACCTCTGTGTCGTCAAGTATACTATCCATTCATACCTGTGGTGCATTTCAGTTTTGCACAGTTTGCTGACCACCAGTATATAATATACAGCAGTACGGTACAGTAGGCCACTGCTCTACTTACCTCTGTGTCGTCAAGTTTACTATCCATCCTTACCTGTGGTGCATTTCAGTTGTGCGCAGTATATATAGTAGTAGGCCATTGCTATTGATACTGGCATATAATTCCACACATTAAAAAATGGAGAACAAAAATGTGGAGGGTAAAATAGGGAAAGATCAAGATCCCACTTCCACCTCGTGCTGAAGCTGCTGCCACTAGTCATGGCCGAGACGATGAAATGCCATCAACGTCGTCTGCCAAGGCCGATGCCGAATGTCATAGTAGAGAGCATGTAAAATCCAAACACAAAAGTTCAGTAAAATGACCCAAAAATCAAAATCCAAAACCAAAACACAAAACCCGAAAAAATTTCCGGTGCACATCACTAGTCCTGATATAGTGTGTGCTGCTGGCCCGCCCCTAGGGGTGCTAGTGGTGTGTTACCCCCACAGTGTTTGTTCCCAGCTTGCAAGTCATATGGGAACCAAGTTTGTTGTAAATTGGTCCAGGCATTCAGGAGTTATGCTGTCTCCTGACATACTCTGTGCTGCTGTCCCACCCCTAGGGCTGTTTAACCCCCACAGAGTTTGTTTGCAGATTGTAAGTCAGATGTGTACCAAGTTTGGTGTAAATTGCTCCAGGCCTTCCACAGTTATGCTGTTTGCTGGCATACTCTGTGCTGCTGTCCCACCCCTAGGGGTGCTAGGGGTGTCTACCTCCCACAGTGTTTGTTCCTAGATTGTAAGGCATATGTGTACCAAGTTTTGAGTACATTGCTCCAGCAATTCTGGAGTTATGCTGTCTCCTGATATACTCTGTGCTGCTATCTGCCGCCCTAGGGGTGCTAGGGATTTCTATTTGTTTTAGTTGGCTCCGCCGTGTTTTAATACGCTTGTATGTAAAAATTCACGATTGTCGCTTGTAAACTGTGGATTTGTATAGAAAGACAGAAGGACGGATTTTTGCTTTTATATAGTAGATAAACTTAGAGTTTACTTTGATATGTAACTGTCATACTTGGCAACATTCATAACAAGTTCCAGGGATGTTTGGTGGTTGAATACAGTCTCACTTTCTGCGCTCCAAATGTCCCCTTGTTTTAAACGATCCTCACAGCGATGTCATGATATACATAAAGAAAAAGAAAAACAAAATACAATAGTGTAATCCTGTATAGGCACTACAAGTTCTTTCCACTGTGTAAAGGGGAAACTAGGTGGTGAAGATGGTCCCAGAAAAGAGATACGACGTCCACCTTCTTAGGGGGTCACCCAAAAGTGATGCCGTGAAGATACGGTATGGAATCCTTACGTGTATGCTTACTTGAAAAAGTGAGATGGAAAGCACATAAAGGTTTCTTTTCTGTGGATTTTATTTCCTCTTTCGCCCGTATAATGAGTGTGGATATCACTCATAAGGTGGGTATATAATTAAAAAAAGGGGAAGCCAATTAGGGCAAAGGAAACCCTTTTTATTTAAAATTTACAAATGAAACACAAATAGACAACCGGTCATACCATTTTGGGGGGCAGAGATGGAATTCAGCTGACATAAAATTTTCCGGATATCACAATAATTCGTCATATGCTCCCCTCAATGGATGAACCGGTTAGGACATCAATATTGCACTGTATCAACGCGTTTCGACGCTCGGCGGCGTCTTTATCAAGATTAAACAGTGTATAGGCACTGATATGTGGACTCTCCTGTGTGGTCAGCTGGATAAATAAAAAGGGTTTCCTTTGCCCTAATTGGCGAAAGAGGAAATAAAATCCACGGAAAAGAAACCTTTATGTGCTTTCCATCTCACTTTTTCAAGTAAGCATACACGTAAGAATTCCATACCGTATCTTCACGGCATCACTTTTGGGTGACCCCATAAGAAGGTGGACGTCGTATCTCTTTTCTGGGACCATCTTCACCACCTAGTTTCCCCTTTACACAGTGGAAAGAACTTGTAGTGCCTATACAGGATTACACTATTGTATTTTGTTTTTCTTTTTCTTTATGTATATCATGACATCGCTGTGAGGATCGTTTAAAACAAGGGGACATTTGGAGCGCAGAAAGTGAGACTGTACTTTTCTGTTACATATTGTCTTTGTAGGTTGGTGACCTATTTGTACTGTCTTCTGCTGCTCCATTTTGCAGCGCCATAGAAAGATTTCTTTATTTATATGTTTGGTGGTTGAACCCAGTGCATGGTGGAATGTCATGTGCGGATCTGTCTAGGAGGACCTTGGTGCACTATAACTCCCATCGTGTCATGTTTACTGGACTTCATTATAATGTGACGATTTGTTTTTAATTCATGTTAATTACTCATGTTCCATACATTTTCATTTATACCACTTAATGTGCGCATAACACAGTGTTTATAGGGCCTAATTGAGACCTGATCGTTCGCTAGGGTTCTTTGCAGTGCTGCCATCAGGTCAGAACTGCACATGCATATGCACCGCAATGTGCAGGCACGTCGCTCAGGTACAAAGCGGTTCATTGCTCTGCAATGGGTTTGTGCAAAGAATCCATTTGCATGGGTGATTGCAAGGAGATTGACAGGAAGAAGGCATTTGTGGGTGTCAACTGACCATTTTCTGGTAGTGGTTGGAAAAACGAAGGCGTTCCCAGCGTTTGCAGGGCAGGTGTCTGACGTGAAATCCGATCCCGGACAGGTTGAAGTGATCGCAGCGTCTGAGTAAGTCTTGGGCTACTGAGAAACTGCACAAATTCTTTTTGCACCGCTCGGTTACACATGCGATCGCACACTTTCACAGCTAAAATACACTCCCCGGTGGGCGGCGACTATGTGAACGCAGGACTGCAAAAACAGCTAGCGAGCAATCAGGTCTGAGTTGGCCCCATAGATCCTCCAGAAACCCCATGGGGCTGTTTACTGGTCCATGTCAGGTTTGGCTATCCAAGTGTCAGGTCAAATTGATGAATAATCCTGGGCCGCAGCTCCACAGGCGGGGTGGGCCTGCGTGTGGCCAGCTGTACAGTGGAGACATCGGATAACAGCCCATGTCCTCTCATGCTTTTCAGTGTTTAGTTGCAAAATTGGTGGTGGTGGTAGTTGGTGTTTGGTAGGCTAAAGCACTGGGGCTCGTTACAAATAATGGAGTCTATTTACTAAGCCTTGGAGAGAGATAAAGTGGATGGAGATAAGTACCAGCCAATCAGCTGCTAACTATTATATTATAGGCTGGGTTTGAAAAATGACAGGAGCTGATTGGCTGGTACTTTATCTCCATCCACTTTATCTCTCTCCAAGGCTTAGTACATAGACCCCATTGTATGCAGTGGATGTGGGGGTGATGAAATGGTTAAAAAATAGATACTTTTTTGCTGGTGAGCTACAGGGCCCAGATATCACACACTTACCAAGTTCTTGGCTGCCAGTGCGGAGGGGTATGGCGCAACCATGTGGGCAGTGGAGGGGCATGACAGCAGAATCACACCATCAAGGCACAGTATATAAAGCCACGATTACATTATTGTAAAGTGGGGGAAGGGGCCATGATGATAGGATTCAGCAGGAATAGTGTCATCAGCTCACCTGGAATGGTCACTTCACATGGGAAGTGGGCATCAGCGTGTGGAACTGAGGCGTTACTGAAGATATGCCTACACCTTGGTGCCTTCTCTCCTGGATTCTCCAAGACATTGCGGGAGAATAGGCAAGTACCATATGATCTATCATGCATTGGGATCATGTAACCGGCGGTTGGGATCCCAGTGGTCAGCATCCTGATGCAAGGATCCTGGCCTCCAGATTGCCGGTGGGGATATGAGTGCAACAGAGCCCCATGGGGTCTCGCCAAGGGCGTAGCTACCATAGGTGCAGGGAGTGCAGCTGCTATGGGGCCCAGAGCTGAGAGGGGCCACCTTCACTGTCACAGTTACATGTGTTATATACAAGGATGTAGCTACCATAGGTGCGAGGAGTGCAGCTACTATGGGGCCCAGTGTTGAGAGGGGCCACCTTCCCTGTCACAGTTACATGTGTTATATACAAGGATGTAGCTACCATAGGTGCGAGGAGTGCAGCTGCTATGGGGCCCAGTGTGGAGAGGGGCCACCTTCCCTGTCACAGTTACATGTGTTATATACAAGGATGTAGCTACCATAGGTGCGAGGAGTGCAGCTGCTATGGGGCCCAGTGCTGAGAGGGGCCACCTTCCCTGTCACAGTTACATGTGTTATATACAAGGATGTAGCTACCATAAGTGAAGGGAGTGCAGCTGCTATGCAGAGCTGAGATGGGCAACCTTCCCTGTCACAGTTACATGTGTTAAATACAAGGATGTAGCTACCATAGGTGCAGGGAGTGCAGCTAGCTACTATGGGGGCCCAGAGCTGAGAGAGGCCACCTTCCCTGTCACAGTTACATGTATTATATATAGGGGTGTAGCTACCATAGGTACTGTGACTGTCTACCAGTGCAATGCCTCGCCTACAGGTGTGATCTCCACCTCCTGTGACATGATCCTCCTGCTGTAACTGCCTACCAGTGTAATGCCTCACCTACTGGTGTGATCTCCTCCTCCTTTGACATGATCCTTCTGCTGGTGCTGTGACTGCCTACCAGTGTAATGCCTCACCTATTGGGGTGATCTCCACCTCCTTTGACACGATCCTCCGGTTGGTGTTGTGACTGCCTACAGTACAATACCTCAGCTACTGGTGTGATCTCCACCTCCTGTGACACGATCCTCCTGCTGGTGCTATGATTGCCTACCAGTGCAATGCCTCACCTACTGGTGTGATCTCCACGTCCTGTGAGATGATCCTCCTGCTGGTGCTGTGACTGCCTACCAGTACAATGCCTCAGCTACTGGTGTGATCTCCACCTCCTGTGACACATACCTCCTACTGGTGCTGTAGTTACTGCCTACCAATGCAATGCCCCACCTACTGGTGTGATCTCCACCTCCTTTGACATGATCCTTCTGCTGGTGCTCTGACTGCCTACCAGTGTAATGCCTCACCTATTGGGGTGATCTCCACCTCCTTTGACACGATCCTCCTGTTGGTGTTGTGACTGCCTACAGTACAATACCTCAGCTACTGGTGTGATCTCCACCTCCTGTGACACGCTCCTCCTGCTGGTGCTATGATTGCCTACCAGTGCAATGCCTCACCTACTGGTGTGATCTCCACCTCCTGTGAGATGATCCTCCTGCTGGTGCTGTGACTGCCTACCAGTACAATGCCTCAGCTACTGGTGTGATCTCCACCTTCTGTGACACAAACCTCCTGCTGGTGCTGTAGTTACTGCCTCCAGTGCAATGCCCCACCTACTGGTGTGATCTCCACCTCCTGTGGCAAGATCCTCCTGCTGGTGCTGACTGCCTACCAGTGCAATGCCTCAACTACTGGTGTGATCTACACCTCCTTTGACACAATCCTTCTGTTGGTGCTGTGACTGCCTACCAGTGCAATGCCTCAGCTACTGGTGTGATCTCTACCTCCTGTGACATGATTCTCCTGCAGGTGATGTGACTGCCTGCCAGTGCAATGCCTCACCCACCAGTGTGATCTCCACCTCCTGTGACACGATCCTACTGCTGGTGCTGTGACTGCCTACTATGCTGCATTAGCCTTGCTTACTACCACTGTGGGTCATGCTAACAATTTGCTTAAGCCCAATTTGTGTTGGGTCCCGCTTATAGCTGACTTACTCCAACCTACATGAGGCCTCTTTTCATATATTTCCAGGGCCACTTTACGTTCCCTATCCACCCATGTCTGGAATGGAAGAAATGTGAATGATAAATCAATGTAAATGTACCAGGAGGTATTGACAAGCCTTTATAACATTATCTTATACTGTGAATTTCTTACCCTGTTTCTAAGACAATTAATTAATTTAACTTGTTAATTAAGTAAAAGGAAGACATGAATTTTTCCGGGATATGTATCAAGCCACAGAGAGAGATAAAGTTGAGTATTTGCCCAAATCAAATGAAGCTTCTAACTACAGGTATCATTTCATGTACCGTGCTAGATAAGTGACGGAAGATGATTGGGTGGTTTGGACATCTGCACTTTATCTTTCTCCAAGGCTTGAAACATCTCTCCAAGAGTGCTGTATATAGAATATATATCTGGCTGCTATACAGCAGGCCAGGAGCACCAGCAGGACAGCAGAGTAACAGTCATATCAGTAATAATTTGCTGACCCTGTGAAATTAGCATTCAGTTAAGATGGGAGACTCAGTCAATGAATACATAAAACATTTTTTAGTTTATGTTAAAATATAAAAAGTTTATTAAGTGGAATATTTAATAAATAATATTTGTGAGACATCTCCAAAAACAGTCGGTTTTGGGGGCTGCCCAGAAATATTAACCAGCCCCTGAATGTATGTATTGGGGACTGCAATGGATATTTGAGATATATATTGCATTCCTCCTATTTTGAACACAAAAGCAGCCACCAAAAGTTTCTACGGCAGATGGTAAACTGTGAAACTAACCAAGCTCCAGAATGCAAAGCATTTCTGAGCTTGGCCCGGCAGCTAATGCCATTTCTAAATGGCTTTTGTAGACTGTGGTAAACCCAGAAGTAAAGTGATCGCATTAGTAATTATTTTACTTCTTATACATTGCAGGGATGGGCATGAGTTTGGTACTCATTATGGCATAAAAGTTACACATCTGGACTCACAAAGAGTCATCCTTCAGCACTCAGGAGAGGAAAACCCCCTTGGGGGGAAACCTCTGGGGAACCATGGCCTAAGGATCGCCCTTCCCTCTGGGCATTAAGAGGTGTACTAATAGATGGATCAGTATGCTATCCCAGTGCATGGGATCCCGGTGGTTGTCATACCGATGCCGGATTCCCAGTACAGAAACGATCGACAGGGGTGAGTAGGGGTGTTCTCCCCTCTCCCCACCCCCTAACCCTGCCTGTCCGCAGTCTAACCCTAACATCTCCGCTTTGTGCCTAACCTTCCCACAGAGGTGCCTAATCCTAACCTCCGTTCCTGCTGCCTAAACCCAATCCTCCCTTCCCCGCAGCCTAATCACTCCCGGGGGTGACTAACCCACCCTACCCACAGACTAACCCTAACATCCCCCCACCCACAGCCTAACCCTATCCTCCCCCCACCTACAGCCTAATCCTAACCACCTGCCTGATGCTTAAACCTAACACACCGCCTGATGCCTAATCCTCCCTTCCCCGCAGCCTAAGCACTCCCGGGGGTGACTAACCCACCCTACCCACAGCCTAACCCTAATTTCCCCCCACCCGCAGCCTAACCCTATACTCCCCCACCTGCAGCCTAATCCTAACCCCCGTCTGATGCCTAAACCTAACCCTCCCTTCCCCACAGCCTAACAAACCTCTTGGGTGCCTAACCCTAACCAACCCTATCCGCTGCCTAACCCTAACCTCCCCACACACACAGCCTAAATTGAATCCCCCACCTGATGCCTAAACCTAATCTCCCCACCTGATGCCTAAACCTAACCATTCCTCCCCCGCAGCCTAATCACCCCCGGGGGTCCCTAACCCTAACCCACCCTACCCAAAGCCTAACCCTATCCTCCCACCTCTCACAGCCTAACCCTAACCCCTCCACCTGATGCCTAACCCTCTCCCTCTCCACACCCCCCTAATCTTGCCTGTCCACAGTCTAACTCTACCTTCCCATATGTGCCTAACCCTCCCGCAGAAGTGCCTAATCTTAACCTCCGTCCCTGCTGCCTAAACCTAACCCTCCCTTTCCCACAACCTAACCAACCACCCTCTATCCCTGCTGCCTAAACCTAACCCCCCACCTGATGCCTAAACCTCACCCCTCCGCCTGATGCGTAAACCTAACCTTCCCTCCCCCGCAGCCTAACCAATCCCCTCCACCCGTGCCTGATGCCTAAACATAACCCCCCTTGCCCAGCTCTAAACCTATGATCGTGGTGACACGGGCGTCGGTATCCTTGCCCATTCGGAGTTCCAACGTTGGGATTCTGAAGAGTGTCGGGATTCCAGTGTCAGTATTCTGACTGCCGTAAACCCGACAGCCGGCATCTTTACCGCATCTCCTAATAGGTAAGGCATATGTCCCAACATTTGGAGCATGTGTCCGCAGCTCTCCTCCCACGGCAGCTATTCAGGGATCACCCACTGCATGTAGATGAAGAGGAAGAGATGATAAATCATTGTTAGTGGATGAACAAGCAGAGAGACAAACTGCAAACAGTGGTGTGGTTGTGTAGAGAGAAAAATCTCTCTATGTAAATATGTTACTCTAACTACTGAGGACATGGAAAATACCTAAAATAAGGACAATTATCCCAAAGGTCCCATTGTTTTTATACAATACACACATCGGGGGGATAAGTTCTCTCTTTTAGTAATTAGTGGGTACCTTCAGAAAAGAAATTTGACCAGTAAATAATAAAATCTATAAATTGCTAACATTTAGGGGTCAATCCAATTAGGTACGAGTTACCATTGCTGCGACGTTTCAACAGCATCCAAACTCACACCCTTCATGGCCAGATACAGCCTATGGGGCTACCGGAAAGTGCGGCTGTTGTAAGACAAACTCGCACCTAATTAAACTGACCCCTTAGTTGTTAAATGTGATAAAATAGTAAAATATAATGGTGTAATTGTGGGCCTGATTCAGTTGTGGTTGTTGAAGCGATCGCTGCTGCAATTTTGACATTCACATTTGCATCGTGAGTCTGAGCAGTCATAGGCTGAGCAAGTCTCCTAGACACAGGGGGCTCTCCAGCAGTAATACAGGTCGCAATGGGTAATTTATGCACGCACATGGAACGGCGTTTGAACGGACCTGACATGCCTGTATACAGTTAGCCACCCCCGTTACCACCTCAAACACTGACTTCCTGTCAATCACTTTGTGATGGGATCCTCTATGTGAGCTTGATTTCATTTTATGCGCAGTGCAGCTTGCACGCATGCACAGTGAAAAAGCATTGAGCCACTTGGTGCAACAGCAGCTCTGCGTCTGCATCTGAATCAGGCCCCCTGAGTGGTAAGGAGAAGGACTCTAGGGAAAGGACTATGTCACCTTTATTATACGTAAAGATAGGGAAACAGTCACTTGTTACAGCTCCAATTCACATCATTTATACCATTCTGTACCATTTCATCATTTGGTTATTCTATGGGGGAGATGTATTATGCCCTGCTGAGTGATAAAGTGGAGAGAGGTAAAGTACCAGCCAATCAGCTCCTAACTGCCATGTTACAGGCTGTGTTTGAAAATGACAACTAGGAGCTGATTGGTTGTTAGGTTATCTCTCTCCACTTTATCACTCTCCCAGGCTTTGTACACCTGCCCCCAGTTCATTGATATACTGTAAATATCAGCCATTTCACTATCTCCCCTGATCTGTATTGTTCTTCCTCCGATCTGTATGTTCTGTATGGGATCCGGTCTCTAGGTCGACATTAACTAGGTCGACACTATCTAGGTCGACCACTATCGTTCGGCAGAAACTAGGTCGACAGGGTTTCTAGGTCGACAGGGTCTGTAGGTCGACATGTGCTAGTTCGACAGGTCAAAAGGTCAACATGAGGTTTTTTTTTTAAATAATCTTTTTTTGAACCTTTTCATACTTGACGATCCACGTGGACTATGATTGGAATGGTAATCTGTACCGAGCAAAGCGAGGCACCTTGCCCGAAGCATGGCGAGTGAAGAGAGCCATGCGAGGGGACACGGTGCATTAATTGGGGTTCCCGGTCACTCTACGAATAAAACTACACAAAAAAAAACATAAAAAAGTATGTCAACCTTTGACCTGACGACCTAGACATGTCGCCCTAAAGACCCTGTTGACCTAGAGACCCTATCGACCGAGTTGCTGTCAACCAATAGTGGTCAACCTAGACACTGTTGACCTAGTTACTATCTACTTTTCATACCACACCCATTCTGTATCATGCTCCCTACCCCCTTCCTGTTTTTCTGTTTTACAGTATGTACTACATCTCGCAACCCCCAAAAGTGTATTTCCCTCCTCTATATGCCCCATAGAGTACGCCACAATTTCTATGTTTTTGTATTGTGCCCCCACACCATCTGTATGTGCTATACCAAGTTGCCTCCTTCTGCATGTTTTGTGTTGTCCGCTCTCCCCCACCATAGACCCTATGTTTTGTACTGTGCTCTCAATACCCCCCACCACACACACAATTACACAAGTTTGGTAACTTACCTCCTGCATGCTACTCAGTCTCTAGTCACTAATTCCTCTGCGACGCCTCCCGTCGTCTTCAACTGACACTTTGCAGATCTCTTTGCCGGTCACCCGACACTCTGCAAATCTCTTTGCCAGAACTTTGCCAAATGATGATCTAAATAACCAGAATTTCTTGGTCAGACATACTATGTGTATTAAATATACTACTACATTTTGTTACGTACTTTCATTTTTATTCATTTGCAATTTATCTATATTATTGACTTTTTATCCACAACCCAAGATCCTTTCTCATAGAGACCCAAGTTATCTGCTCCAGGTTTTATCTTCCCTAGTGCTAGGACCATGTTAGTATCATACACTGGGCCTAATTCAGACCTGATCGCAGCAGCACATTTGTTGTCTAATGGACAAAACCATGTGCACTGCAGGTGGGGCAGATGTAACATGTGCAGAGAGAGTATGGTAACTTACCTCCTGCATGTTATACTCCAGTCGTTGCTACCTCTGCGACCCCTCCCGTCGTCTTCAACTGACACTTTGCAGATCTCTTTGCCGGTCACCCGACACTCTGCAAATCTCTTTGTCAGATGATCTAAAAAACACAAAAGACTATCATTAGCATAGTACTAGTTAAAGTACAATAAAATGTCCATGAATCAACCAGTTTCCCAATTTTCCTTAAACCAACCAAGATACTTTCAAAGTTGTCAATATCCCATTTAGCTATTTTATTAACTTTTCATCCAAAAACCACGATCCTGCCTCATAGAGACCCAGGTTATCTGCATCCCCTGTATGTGTGCTTATCTGCCATACTGCCCTCTTTATTCCTGTAACACTACATTTTTATTCCTAAATATGTCGTTCCTTCCTGCACTTCTCCTATTTATGTGTCCTTGTACCTGTATTCCCTGTTCTGTCGATCTTGTCTTGCCTTTCAGCTGACTATACTGCACTCTGTCTTCCTTACCCCCCTCCATCATACCCTGCTATGTAGGACTCACCTCCTCCTACCTGTCTTCCTGCATGGAAACTGGAAACGTAAGCAGCTGTAGATAGAATGTTACAGAAAGAAGCATTGTGAAGTCACAGGCTAGGTGTGATGTCACAGTAACCAGCAGCAAAGCTACAGAGTTACAGCTATCTTACATATACACCAATTACAACTGGATATACATGAGTTTCTAGTTTACAAAAATGAGACTAGTGTAGAAAATGAAGTATAAGGCAATATTGCACAGAGTGCCTCAATATATAGGTAAAGGGAAAACATAAGTGACAGGAATTTTGAGAAATAAACCACCGCTTATATTTTATAAGGAAATAAAGCTCTTTATCTAAGAGGCTGAAATAATCATTTTCCGTTGTGTGTGTGTGTGTGTGTGTGTGTGTGTCTATATATCTATATATATATATATATATATATAAAATTAAAGTGAAAAAACACACTACAGGCTTATCCAACTTTGATGAAATGTACTTAAAACAAGTCAAAATGAGGCTCAGTAGTGTGTGGCCTCCACGTGCCTGTATGACCTCCATGCAATGCCTGGGCATGCTCCTGATGAGGTGGCGGATGGTCTCCTGAGGGATCTCCTCCCAGACCTGGACTAAAGCATCCGCCAACTCCTGGACAGTCTGTGGTGCAACGTGGCGTTGGTGGATGGAGCGAGACATGATGTCCCAGATGTGCTCAATTGGATTTCGGTCTGGGGAATGGGCGGGCCAGTCCATAGCATCAATGCCTTCATCTTGCAGGAACTACTGACACACTCCAGCCACATGAGGTCTAGCATTGTCTTGCATTAGGAGGAACCCTGGGCCAACCGCACCAGCATATGGTCTCACAAGGGGTCTGAGGATCTCATCTCGGTACCTAATGGCAGTCAGGCTACCTCTGGCGAACACATGGAGGGCTGTGCGACCCCCCAAAGAAATGCCACCCCACACCATTACTGACCCACTGCCAAACCGGTCATGCTGGAGGATGTTGCATGCAGCAGAACATTCTCCTTGGCATCTCCAGACTCTGTCACGTCTGTCACATGTGCTCAGTGAGAACCTGCTTTCATCTGTAAAGAGCACAGGGCGCCAGTGGCGAATTTGCCAATCTTGGTGTTCTCTGGCAAATGCCAAACGTCCTGCACAGTGTTGAGCTGTAAGCACAACCCCCACCTGTGGACGTCGAGCCCTCATACCACCCTCATGGAGTCTGTTTCTGATCGTTTGAGTAGACACATGCACATTTGTGGCTTGATCGAGGTCATTTTGCAGGGCTCTGGCAGTGCTCCTCCTGTTCCTCCTTGCACAAAGGTGGAGGTAGCGGTCATGCTGCTGGGTTTTTGCCCACCTACAGCCTCCTCCACGTCTCCTGATATACTGGCCTGTCTCCTGGTAGCGCCTCCATGCTCTGGACACTACGCTGACAGACACAGCAAACCTTCTTGCCACAGCTCGCATTGATGTGCCATCCTGGATGAGCTGCACTACCTGAGCCACTTGTGTGGGTTGTAGACTCCGTCTCATGCTACCACTATAGTGAAAGCACCACCAGCTTTCAAAAGTGACCAAAACATCAGCCAGAAAGCATAGTAGCTGAGAAGTGGTCTGTGGTCACCACCTGCAGAACAACTCCTTTATTGGGGGTGTCTTGCTAATTGCCTATAATTCCCACCTGTTGTCTATACCATTTGCACAACAGCATGTGGAATTGATTGTCAATCAGTGTTGCTTCCTAAGTGGACAGTTTGATTTCACAGAAGTGTGAGTGACTTGGAGTTACATTGTGTTGTTTAAGTGTTCCCTTTATTTTTTTGAGCAGTGTATATATACAGAGAGAGAGAGAGAGAGAGAGCTATACTAGCTATACTATCCCATTAAACCAGTAAACTCACGAATTATACAGTTTCTGTGGCTGGCTGACCTCAAGTCTGCATTTCACCTGGTTTAATCAGACACAGAACCTGTGTAACCCATGAACGTATAAAGAGGAGGAGAAATAAGAGTTGTCTTTTTTGTGGCGCACTAGAAATGTATTATTCAATATCAGCGTATATAAAACTATAAGGCGGGCCCACAAGGTGACATTCACAGGGAATAGGTAATGACATCCACTCGACTTGTTCACACCCGCTGGACGTGTTGGAAAGAGGTTGAGTGGACAGTGAGCCAGTGACATGCGGTGGGGTGAGGCAGGTGAGGCAGAATCCATAAGAGGGCATGCCGACATAGCATATTGTTGACTGATAACATGTATGATCTTAAACCCCATCTATAAATGTTCTGTTGCGAGACTTCCAATATGCTCAGAATATTGCTACTGTGACAGATGATTTAGTACTAGCTGGAGTAACCGGCTTTGCCCCGGATTTTAAGAATGTCTGTTTACAAAAGTAAATGTAAATATCAAACACACAGTATAAATAACATTGTAGATAGCTGAATACCCGTGCTTTGCTATGGGATGAGGATGGTAAATTACAATGAAAGCTTGTTAATTTATGTTGATAGGAGATCTAGTATATAGGCATATCTTGCTTCACTGATGCACTTTGCGTAGTGGCTGCACCCATCTTTGGTCCCAACAAGGGACCCTGCTCTTCCCACTATACAACTCTCAGTCTGTGGCTTCCTGTTGCCTCCATTCCCCTCCTCACATCAAGTCACTGGCCCTGTCACATGCAGCCCTGTCATCACTGAGATATCATGCATGTCCTGATTAGAGATGAGCGGGTTCGGTTCCTCGGAAACCGAACCCCCCCGAACTTCACCCATTTTACACGGGTCCGAGGCATACTCGGATTCTCCCGTATGGCTCGGTTAACCCGAGCGCGCCCGAACGTCATCATCCCGCAGTCGGATTCTCGCGAGATTCGGATTCTATATAAGGAGCCGCGCGTCGCCGCCATTTTTCACTCGTGCATTGGAAATGACAGTGAGAGAACGTGGCTGGCGTCCTCTCACTTTGTTTCAAGGGGCTGCATATCTTTATTCTGGGGACCAGCAGTATTATAGGAGGAGTACAGTGCAGAGTTTTGTTGACCAGTGACCACCAGTATTATACGTTGTCTGCCTGAAAAACGCTCCATATCTGTGCTCAGTGTGCTGCATATATCTGTGCTCACACTGCTTTATTGTGGGGACTGGGGACCAGCAGTATTATATAGGAGGAGTACAGTGCAGAGTGACCACCAGTATTGTACGTTGTCTGCCTGAAAAACGCTCCATATCTGTGCTCAGTGTGCTGCATATATCTGTGCTCACACTGCTTTATTGTGGGGAATGGGGACCAGCAGTATTATATAGGAGGAGTACAGTGCAGAGTTTTGTTGACCAGTGACCACCAGTATTATACGTTGTCTGCCTGAAAAACGCTCCATATCTGTGCTCAGTGTGCTGCATATATCTGTGCTCACACTGCTTTATTGTGGGGACTGGGGACCACCAGTATATTATATAGGAGGAGTACAGTGCAGAGTTTTGCTGACCAGTGACCACCAGTATTATACGTTGTCTGCCTGAAAAACGCTCCATATCTGTGCACAGTGTGCTGCATATATCTGTGCTCACACTGCTTTATTGTGGGGACTGGGGACCACCAGTATATTGTATAGTAGGAGTACAGTGCAGAGTTTTGCTGACCAGTGACAACCAGTATTATACGTTCTCTGCCTGAAAAACTCTCCATATCTGTGCTCAGTGTGCTGCATATATCTGTGCTCACACTGCTTTATTGTGGGGATTGGGGACCACCAGTATATTATATAGGAGGAGTACAGTGCAGAGTTTTGCTGACCAGTGACCACCAGTATTATACGTTGTCTGCCTGAAAAACGCTCCATATCTGTGCACAGTGTGCTGCATATATCTGTGCTCACACTGCTTTATTGTGGGGACTGGGGACCACCAGTATATTGTATAGTAGGAGTACAGTGCAGAGTTTTGCTGACCAGTGACAACCAGTATTATACGTTCTCTGCCTGAAAAACTCTCCATATCTGTGCTCAGTGTGCTGCATATATCTGTGCTCACACTGCTTTATTGTGGGGATTGGGGACCACCAGTATATTATATAGGAGGAGTACAGTGCAGAGTTTTGCTGACCAGTGACCACCAGTATTATACGTTGTCTGCCTTAAAAACGCCCCATATCTGTGCTCAGTGTGCTGCATATATCTGTGCTCACACTGCTTTATTGTGGGGACTGGGGACCACCAGTATATTATATAGGAGGAGTACAGTGCAGAGTATTGCTGACCAGTGACCACCAGTATTATACGTTGTCTGCCTGAAAAACGCTCCATATCTGTGCTCAGTGTGCTGCATATATCTGTGCTCACACTGCTTTATTGTGGGGACTGGGGACCACCAGTATATTATATAGGAGGAGTACAGTGCAGAGTTTTGCTGACCAGTGACCACCAGTATTATACGTTGTCTGCCTGAAAAACGCTCCATATCTGTGCTCAGTGTGCTGCATATATCTGTGCTCACACTGCTTTATTGTGGGGAATGGGGACCAGCATTATTATATAGGAGGAGTACAGTGCAGAGTTTTGTTGACCAGTGACCACCAGTATTATACGTTGTCTGCCTGAAAAACGCTCCTTATCTGTGCTCAGTGTGCTGCATATATCTGTGCTCACACTGCTTTATTGTGGGGACTGGGGACCACCAGTATATTATATAGGAGGAGTACAGTGCAGAGTTTTGCTGACCAGTGACCACCAGTATTATACGTTGTCTGCCTGAAAAACGCTCCATATCTGTGCACAGTGTGCTGCATATATCTGTGCTCACACTGCTTTATTGTGGGGACTGGGGACCACCAGTATATTGTATAGGAGGAGTACAGTGCAGAGTTTTGCTGACCAGTGACAACCAGTATTATACGTTGTCTGCCTGAAAAACGCTCCATATCTGTGCTCAGTGTGCTGCATATATCTGTGCTCACACTGCTTTATTGTGGGGACTGGGGACCACCAGTATATTATATAGGAGGAGTACAGTGCAGAGTTTTGCTGACCAGTGATCACCAGTATTATACGTTGTCTGCCTTAAAAAACGCCCCATATCTGTGCTCAGTGTGCTGCATATATCTGTGCTCACACTGCTTTATTGTGGGGACTGGGGACCACCAGTATATTATATAGGAGGAGTACAGTGCAGAGTATTGCTGACCAGTGACCAGGCCCGGCGCTACCCGCTCAGCGAAGGGATGCAATGCAGGGAGGCGCTGGGACGGAGAGGCGCTCCCCATGCTCTGCATCCCTTCCCTGCTGCGCCGTCCTGGCCCCCCTGCTGCTGCTGCTGCTGTGTCTGTCACTGTATGACTGTGACAGTCACTGGCAGCGGAGCCTGCAGCGTGAAAAGCCTCCCCCCTCCCCTCCCCTCACCTGTGTGACAGCGGCTGTGTACGGGACGTAAGGGGGCGGAGCTAAACGGGATGGAAGGGGCGGAGCTAAACGGCCCAGAAGGGGGCGGAGCTAAACGGACCAGGCTGCTGTATCGAGGGAGACTGGCTTAGGTAAGTAGAGGGTGAGAGAGAAGTGTGTGTTTGTATATATGGTGTGTGTGTGTATATGGTGGGTGGGTGTGTGTGTGTGTGTGTGTGTGTGTGCATACGGTGTGTGTATGTATATGGTGGGTGTGTATGTGTGTGTATATATGTGTGAATTGTGTGTGTGTGTGTGTGTGTGTGTGTGTGTGTGTGTTTGTGTGTGAGGTATGTCTGTGTACGCACACTTTATGGATGGTAGTACTGGGGGGGCATTACGTATAATGACGCTATTACTGGGGGGGGGCATTAAATGTAAGGACGCTACTACTACTGGGGGGGCATTTTGTGAAACAACGCTACTACTTGGGGGGCCATTACGTATAAGGACGATACTACTACTAGGGGGGAATTACGTATAAGGACACTTCTACTACTGGGGGTGCACTACGTATAAGGACGCTACTACTACAGGGGGGGCATTACGCGTAATGACGCTACTACTACTGGGGGGGCATTACGTATAAGGACGATACTAATACTAGGGGGGATTTACGTATAAGGAGGACGCTTCTACTACTGGGGGTGCACTACGTATAAGGACGCGTCTACTACTGGGGGCGCACTACATATAAGGATGCTACTACTACTGGGGGGGCATTATGTATAAGGATACTACTACTACTGGGGGGCATTATGTATAAGGATGCTACTACTACTGGGGTGCATTACATATGACGCTACTACTACGGGTGGGGCATTATGTATAAGAGGAATAAGATTGTGCTACATTGTGGTGTAATTTTAAATGGGGGTACTATTGTGTGGCCATGCCCCTTACTTGTGAGCCCACACCCCTTTTCCCGGCGCGAATATGGGAGGGCGCAAATTTATAGTTTGCAGGGGGGGCGCCGAACACCCTAGCACCGGCCCTGCCAGTGACCACCAGTATTATACGTTGTCTGCCTGAAAAACGCTCCATATCTGTGCTCAGTGTGCTGCATATATCTGTGCTCACACTGCTTTATTGTGGGGAATGAGGACCACCAGTATATTATATAGGAGGAGTACAGTGCAGAGTTTTGCTGACCAGTGACCACCAGTATTATACGTTGTCTGCCTGAAAAACGCTCCATCTCTGTGCTCAGTGTGCTGCATATATCTGTGCTCACACTGCTTTATTGTGGGGACTGGGGACCACCAGTATATTATATAGGAGGAGTACAGTGCAGAGTTTTGCTGACCAGTGACCACCTGTATTATACGTTCTCTGCCTGAAAAACGCTCCATATCTGTGCTCAGTGTGCTGCATATATCTGTGCTCACACTGCTTTATTGTGGGGACTGGGGACCACCAGTATATTATATAGGAGGAGTACAGTGCAGAGTTTTGCTGACCATAGACCACCAGTATTATACGTTCTCTGCCTGAAAAACGCTCCATATCTGTGCTGCATTGTAGTATATAGTAGGAGTACAGTGCATCATTTTGTTGACCACCAGTATATAATATATAGGAGTACGGTACAGAAGGCCACTGCTCTACCTACCTCTGTGTCGTCAAGTATACTATCCATCCATACCTGTGGTGCATTTCAGTTTTGCACAGTTTGCTGACCACCAGTATATAATATATAGCAGTACGGTACAGTAGGCCACTGCTCTACCTACCTCTGTGTCGTCAAGTATACTATCCATCCATACCTGTGGTGCATTTCAGTTTTGCACAGTTTGCTGACCACCAGTATATAATATAATAGCAGTATGGTACAGTAGGCCACTGCTCTACCTACCTCTGTGTCGTCAAGTATACTATCCATCCATACCTGTGGTGCATTTCAGTTGTGCGCAGTATATATAGTAGTAGGCCATTGCTATTGATACTGGCATATAATTCCACACTTTAAAAAATGGAGAACAAAAATGTGGAGGGTAAAATAGGGAAAGATCAAGATCCCACTTCCACCTCGTGCTGAAGCTGCTGCCACTAGTCATGGCCGAGACGATGAAATGCCATCAACGTCGTCTGCCAAGGCCGATGCCCAATGTCATAGTAGAGAGTATGTAAAATCCAAAACACAAAAGTTCAGTAAAATGACCCAAAAATCAAAATTAAAAGCGTCTGAGGAGAAGCGTAAACTTGCCAATATGCCATTTACGACACGGAGTGGCAAGGAACGGCTGAGGCCCTGGCCTATGTTCATGGCTAGTGGTTCAGCTTCACATGAGGATGGAAGCACTCATCCTCTTGCTAGAAAAGTACAGTGCCACTCCTATATGGGCCAGGTGTTTGTGTCGGCCACTTGGGTCGCTTAGCTTAGTCACACAGCTACCTCATTGCGCCTCTTTTTTTCTTTGCATCATGTGCTGTTTGGGGACTATTTTTTTGAAGTGCCATCCTGCCTGACACTGCAGTGCCACTCCTAGATGGGCCAGGTGTTTGTGTCGGCCACTTGTGTCGCTTAGCTTAGCCATCCAGCGACCTTGGTGCACCTCTTTTTATCTTTGCATCATGTGCTGTTTGGGGACTATTTTTTTGAAGTGCCATCCTGTCTGACACTGCAGTGCCACTCCTAGATGGGCCAGGTGTTTGTGTCGGCCACTTGGGTCGCTTAGCTTAGTCATCCAGCGACCTCGGTGCAAATTTTAGGACTAAAAATAATTTTGTGAGGTGTGAGGTGTTCAGAATAGACTGAAAATGAGTGGAAATTATGGTTATTGAGGTTAATAATACTATGGGATCAAAATGACCCCCAAATTCAATAGAGATGAGCGGGTTCGGTTCCTCGGAATCCGAACCCGCCCGAACTTCATTTTTTTTACACGGGTCCGAGCGACTCGGATCTTCCCGCCTTGCTCGGTTAACCCGAGCGCGCCCGAACGTCATCATCCCGCTGTCGGATTCTCGCGAGGCTCGGATTCTATCGCGAGACTCGGATTCTATATAAGGAGCCGCGCGTCGCCGCCATTTTCACACGTGCATTGAGATTCATAGGGAGAGGACGTGGCTGGCGTCCTCTCCATTTAGATTAGAAGAGAGAGAGTGAGAGTAAGACACTTGATTTACTGGAGCTTAGGAGTACTCAGAGAGTGCAGAGTTTACTAGTGACTGACCAGTGACCACCAGTGCAGTTTTTTTATTATATTATTAATTAATATAATCCGTTCTCTGCCTGAAAAAAAACGATACACAGTGACACAGTAACAGTATACCACATCTGTGCTCAGCCTCAGTGTGCTGCATCATCTATGTATATCTGACTGTGCTGAGTGCTCAGTGCTCACACAGCTTAATTGTGGGGGAGACTGGGAAGCAGTAGCAGGAGTACATATTATTTAACAGTGCACACTTTTGCTGCCAGAGTGCCACTGCCAGTGTGACTGACCAGTGACCACTGTCTGACCACCAGTATATTGTGATTGTCTGCCTGAAAAAGTTAAACACTCGTCGTGTGGTGTTTTTATTCTATAAACGCATTCTGCTGACAGTGTCCAGCAGGTCCGTCATTAATTATATAATATATACCTGTCCGGCTGCAGTAGTGATATATATATATTTTTTATATCATTATCATCCAGTCTATATTAGCAGCAGACGCAGTACGGTAGTCCACGGCTGTAGCTACCTCTGTGTCGGCAGTCGCTCGTCCATCCATAATTGTATACCACCTACCTGTGGCGTTTTTTTTTCTATCTTCTTTATACTACTAGTAGCTTACTTTAGGAGTCTGCAGTGCTGCTGACAGTGTCCAGCAGGTCCGTCATTATATAATATATACCTGTCCGGCTGCAGTAGTGATATATATTTATTTTTTATATCATTATCATCCAGTCTATATTAGCAGCAGACGCAGTACGGTAGTCCACGGCTGTAGCTACCTCTGTGTCGGCAGTCGCTCGTCCATCCATAATTGTATACCACCTACCTGTGGTGTTTTTTTTTTTCTATCTTCTTGATACTACTAGTAGCTTACTTTAGGAGTCTGCAGTGCTGCTGACAGTGTCCAGCAGGTCCGTCATTATATAATATATACCTGTCCGGCTGCAGTAGTGATATATATATATATTTTTTATATCATTATCATCCAGTCTATATTAGCAGCAGACGCAGTACGGTAGTCCACGGCTGTAGCTACCTCTGTGTCGGCAGTCGCTCGTCCATCCATAATTGTATACCACCTACCTGTGGTGTTTTTTTTTTTTTCTATCTTCTTGATACTACTAGTAGCTTACTTTAGGAGTCTGCAGTGCTGCTGACAGTGTCCAGCAGGTCTGTCATTATATAATATATACCTGTCCGGCTGCAGTAGTGATATATATATATTTTTTATATCATTATCATCCAGTCTATATTAGCAGCAGACGCAGTACGGTAGTCCACGGCTGTAGCTACCTCTGTGTCGGCAGTCGCTCGTCCATCCATAAGTATACTAGTATCCATCCATCTCCATTGTTTACCTGAGGTGCCTTTTAGTTGTGCCTATTAAAATATGGAGAACAAAAATGTTGAGGTTCCAAAAATAGGGAAAGATCAAGATCGACTTCCACCTCGTGCTGAAGCTGCTGCCACTAGTCATGGCCGAGACGATGAAATGCCAGCAACGTCGTCTGCCAAGGCCGATGCCCAATGTCATAGTACAGAGCATGTAAAATCCAAAACACCAAATATCAGTAAAAAAAGGACTCAAAAATCTAAAATAAAATTGTCAGAGGAGAAGCGTAAACTTGCCAATATGCCATTTACCACACGGAGTGGCAAGGAACGGCTGAGGCCCTGGCCTATGTTCATGGCTAGTGGTTCAGCTTCACATGAGGATGGAAGCACTCAGCCTCTCGCTAGAAAAATGAAAAGACTCAAGCTGGCAAAAGCACAGCAAAGAACTGTGCGTTCTTCGAAATCACAAATCCACAAGGAGAGTCCAATTGTGTCATTTGCGATGTCTGACCTTCCCAACACTGGAAGTGAAGAGCATGCGCCTTCCACCATTTGCACACCCCCTGCAAGTGCTGGAAGGAGCACCCGCAGTCCAGTTCCTGATAGTCAGATTGAAGATGTCAGTGTTGAAGTACACCAGGATGAGGAGGATATGGGTGTTGCTGGCGCTGGGGAGGAAATTGACCAGGAGGATTCTGATGGTGAGGTGGTTTGTTTAAGTCAGGCACCCGGGGAGACACCTGTTGTCCGTGGGAGGA
This sequence comes from Pseudophryne corroboree, assembly GCF_028390025.1. Classification (NCBI taxonomy): domain Eukaryota; kingdom Metazoa; phylum Chordata; class Amphibia; order Anura; family Myobatrachidae; genus Pseudophryne; species Pseudophryne corroboree. The sequence goes on along the minus strand of NC_086448.1, from coordinate 477,991,847 downwards.
ATAGGGCCATTGACATGCCTGGTGAAAATACCAAAAAAATCAGCTCTTCGGTGTGGAAGTATTTCAACAGAAATGCGGACAACATTTGTCAAGCCGTGTGTTGCCTTTGTCAAGCTGTAATAAGTAGGGGTAAGGACGTTAACCACCTCGGAACATCCTCCCTTATACGTCACCTGCAGCGCATTCATCATAAGTCAGTGACAAGTTCAAAAACTTTGGGCGACAGCGGAAGCAGTCCACTGACCAGTAAATCCCTTCCTCTTGTAACCAAGCTCACGCAAACCACCCCACCAACTCCCTCAGTGTCAATTTCCTCCTTCCCCAGGAATGCCAATAGTCCTGCAGGCCATGTCACTGGCAATTCTGACGAGTCCTCTCCTGCCTGGGATTCCTCCGATGCATCCTTGCGTGTAACGCCTACTGCTGCTGGCGCTGCTGTTGTTGCTGCTGGGAGTCGATGGTCATCCCAGAGGGGAAGTCGTACTCGTAAGACCACTTTTACTACTTCCACCAAGCAATTGACTGTCCAACAGTCCTTTGCGAGGAAGATGAAATATCACAGCAGTCATCCTGCTGCAAAGCGGATAACTGAGGCCTTGGCATCCTGGGCGGTGAGAAACGTGGTTCCGGTATCCATCATTACTGCAGAGGCAACTAGAGACTTGTTTGAGGTACTGTGTCCCCGGTACCAAATACCATCTAGGTTCCATTTCTCTAGGCAGGCGATACCGAAAATGTAAACAGACCTCAGAAAAAGACTCACCAGTGTCCTAAAAAATGCAGTTGTACCCAATGTCCACTTAACCACGGACATGTGGACAAGTGGAGCAGGGCAGGCTCAGGACTATATGACTGTGACAGCCCACTGGGTAGATGTATGGACTCCCGCCGCAAGAACAGCAGCGGCGGCACCAGTAGCAGCATCTCGCAAACGCCAACTCTTTCCTAGGCAGGCTACGCTTTGTATCACCGGTTTCCAGAAAACGCACACAGCTAAAAACCTCTTACGGCAACTGAGGAAGATCATCGCAGAATGGCTTACCCCAGTTGGACTCTCCTGTGGATTTGTGGCATCGGACAACGCCAGCAATATTGTGTGTGCATTAAATATGGGCAAATTCCAGCACGTCCCATGTTTTGCACATACCTTGAATTTGGTGGTGCAGTATTATTTAAAAAACGACAGGGGCGTGCAAGAGATGCTGTCGGTGGCCAGAAGAATTGCGGGACACTTTCGGCATACAGGCACCACGTACAGAAGACTGGAGCACCACCAAAAACGCCTGAACCTGCCCTGTCATCATCTGAAGCAAGAAGTGGTAACGAGGTGGAATTCAACCCTCTATATGCTTCAGAGGTTGGAGGAGCAGCAAAAGGCCATTCAAGCCTATACAACTGAGCACGATATAGGAGGTGGAATGCACCTGTCTCAAGCGCAGTGGAGAATGATTTCAACGTTGTGCAAGGTTCTGCAACCTTTTGAACTTGCCACACGTGAAGTCAGTTCAGACACTGCCAGCCTGAGTCAGGTCATTCCCCTCATCAGGCTTTTGCAGAAGAAGCTGGAGACATTGAAGGAGGAGCTAACACAAAGCGATTCTGCTAGGGATGTGGGACTTGTGGATGGAGTCCTTAATTCGCTTAACAAGGATTCACGGTTGGTCAATCTGTTGAAATCAGAGCACTACATTTTGGCCACCGTGCTCGATCCTAGATTTAAAACCTACCTTGGATCTCTCTTTCCGGCAGACACAAGTCTGCTGGGGTTCAAAGAACTGCTGGTGACAAAATTGTCAAGTCAAGCGGAACGCGACCTGTCAACATCTCCTCCTTCACATTCTCCCGCAACTGGGGGTGCGAGGAAAAGGCTCAGAATTCCGAGCCCACCCGCTGGCGGTGATGCAGGGCAGTCTGGAGCGACTGCTGATGCTGACATCTGGTCCGGACTGAAGGACCTGACAACGATTACGGACATGTTGTCTACTGTCACTGCATATGATTCTCTCCCCATTGAAAGTATGGTGGATGATTATATGAGTGACCGCATCCAAGTAGGCACGTCAGACAGTCCGTACTTATACTGGCAGGAAAAAGAGGCAATTTGGAGGCCCTTGCACAAACTGGCTTTATTCTACCTAAGTTGCCCTCCCACAAGTGTGTACTCCGAAAGAGTGTTTAGTGCCGCCGCTCACCTTGTCAGCAATCGGCGTACGAGGTTACATCCAGAAAATGTGGAGAAGATGATGTTCATTAAAATGAATTATAATCAATTCCTCCGTGGAGACATTGACCAGCAGCAATTGCCTCCACAAAGTACACAGGGAGCTGAGATGGTGGATTCCAGTGGGGACGAATTGATAATCTGTGAGGAGGGGGATGTACACGGTGATATATCGGAGGATGATGATGAGGTGGACATCTTGCCTCTGTAGAGCCAGTTTGTGCAAGGAGAGATTAATTGCTTCTTTTTTGGTGGGGGTCCAAACCAACCCGTCATTTCAGTCACAGTCGTGTGGCTGACCCTGTCACTGAAATGATGGGTTGGTTAAAGTGTGCATGTCCTGTTTATACAACATAAGGGTGGGTGGGAGGGCCCAAGGACAATTCCATCTTGCACCTCTTTTTTCTTTCATTTTTCTTTGCGTCATGTGCTGTTTGGGGGGTGATTTTTGGAAGGGCCATCCTGCGTGACACTGCAGTGCCACTCCTAGATGGGCCAGGTGTTTGTGTCGGCTACTAGGGTCGCTTAGCTTACTCACACAGCTACCTCATTGCGCCTCTTTTTTTTCTTCTTTGCATCATGTGCTGCTGTTTGGGGAGTGTTTTTTGGAAGGGCCATCCTGCGTGACACTGCAGTGCCAGTCATAGATGGGCCAGGTGTTTGTGTCGGCCACTAGGGTCACTTAGCTTACTCACACAGCTACCTCATTGCGCCTCTTTTTTTCTTTGCGTCATGTGCTGTTTGGGGAGTGTTTTTTGGAAGGGCCATCCTGCGTGACACTGCAGTGCCACTCCTAGATGGGCCAGGTGTTTGTGTCGGCCACTAGGGTCGCTTAGCTTACTCACACAGCTACCTCATTGCGCCTCTTTTTTTCTTTGCGTCATGTGCTGTTTGGGGAGTGTTTTTTGGAAGGGCCATCCTGCGTGACACTGCAGTGCCACTCCTAGATGGGCCAGGTGTTTGTGTCGGCCACTAGGGTCGCTTAGCTTACTCACACAGCTACCTCATTGCGCCTCTTTTTTTCTTTGCATCATGTGCTGTTTGGGGAGTGTTTTTTGGAAGGGCCATCCTGCGTGACACTCCTAGATGGGCCAGGTGTTGGTGTCGGCCACTTGGGTCGCTTAGCTTAGCCATCCAGCGACCTCGGTGCAAATTTTAGGACTAAAAATAATATTGTGAGGTGTGAGGTGTTCAGAATAGACTGAAAATGAGTGGAAATTATGGTTATTGAGGTTAATAATACTTTGGGATCAAAATGACCCCCAAATTCTATGATTTAAGCTGTTTTTTAGGGTTTTTTGAAAAAAACACCCGAATCCAAAACACACCCGAATCCGACAAAAAAAATTAGGTGAGGTTTTGCCAAAACGCGTTCGAACCCAAAACACGGCCGCGGAACCGAACCCAAAACCAAAACACAAAACCCGAAAAATTTCCGGTGCTCATCACTAAATTGATAAATCAATGTAAATGTACCAGGAGGTATTGACAAGCCTTTATAACATTATCTTATACTGTGAATTTCTTACCCTGTTTCCAAGACAATTAATTCATTTAACTTGTTAATTAAGTGAAAGGAAGACATGAATTTTTCCGGGATATGTATCAAGCCACGGAGAGAGATAAAGTTGAGTATTTGCCCAAATCAAATGAAGCTTCTAACTACAGGTATCATTTCATGTACTGTGCTAGATAAGTGACAGAAGATGATTGGGTGGTTTGAACATCTGCACTTTATCTTTCTCCAAGGCTTGAAACATCTCTCCAAGAGTGCTGTATATAAAATATATATCTGACTGCTATACAGCAGGCCAGGAGCACCAGCAGGACAGCAGAGTAACAGTCATATCAGTAATAATTTGCGGACCCTGTGAAATTAGCATTCAGTAAAGATGGGGAGACTCAGTCAATGAATACATAAAACATTTTTTAGTTTATGTTAAAATATAAAAAGTTTATTAAGTGGAATATTTAATAAATAATATTTGTGAGACATCTCCAAAAACAGTCGGTTTTGGGGGCTGCCCAGAAATATTAACCAGCCCCTGAATGTATGTATTGGGGACTGCAATGGATATTTGAGATATATATTGCATTCCTCCTATTTTGAACACAAAAGCAGCCACCAAAAGTTTCTACGGCAGATGGTAAACTGTGAAACTAACCAAGCTCCAGAATGCAAAGCATTTCTGAGCTTGGCCCGGCAGCTAATGCTATTTCTAAATGGCTTTTGTAGACTGTGGGCTACATTATGCAATAATTCAAAGGAGAAGGATCCTTGGGATCCTTCTGCATTACTGTCTGCTCTCACATTCGCTGTCCGATGATTGCACATGTGAACTAGCGCAGCCGGGGTCTAAACCCAGAAGTAAAGTGATCGCATTAGTAATTATTTTACTTCTTATACATTGCAGGGATGGGCATGAGTTTGGTACTCATTATGACATAAAAGTTACACCTCTGGACTCACAAAGAGTCATCCTTCAGCACTCAGAAGAGGAAAACCCCCTTGGGGGGAAACCTCTGGGGAACCATGGCCTCAGGATCGCCCTTCCCTCTGGGCATTAAGAGGTGTACTAATAGATGGATCAGTATGCTATCCCAGTGCATGGGATCCCGGTGGTTGTCATACCGAATCGATGCCGGATTTCCAGTACAGAAACGATCGACAGAGGTGAGTAGGGGTGTTCTCCCCTCTCCCCACCCCCTAACCCTGCCTGTCCGCAGTCTAACCCTAACATCCCCGCTTTGTGCCTAACCTTCCCACAGAGGTGCCTAATCCTAATCTCTGTTCCTGCTGCCTAAACCCAATCCTCCCTTCCCCGCAGCCTAATCACTCCCGGGGGTGACTAACCCACCCTACGCACAGACTAACCCTAACTTCCCCCCACCCACAGCCTAACCCTATCCTCCCCCCACCTGCAGCCTAATCCTAACCCCCCGCCTGATGCTTAAACCTAACACCCCGCCTGATGCCTAATCCTCCCTTCCCCGCAGCCTAAGCACTCCCGGGGGTGACTAACCCACCCTACCCACAGCCTAACCCTAATTTCTCCCTACCCGCAGCCTAACCCTATCCTCCCCCACCTGCAGCCTAATCCTAACCCCCGTCTGATGCCTAAACCTAACCCTCCCTTCCCCACAGCCTAACAAACCTCTTGGGTGCCTAACCCTAACCAACCCTATCCGCTGCCTAACCCTAACCTCCCCACACCCACAGCCTAAATTGAACCTCCCACCTGATGCCTAAACCTAATCTCCCCACCTGATGCCTAAACCTAACCATCCCTCCCCCGCAGCCTAATCACCCCGGGGGTCCCTAACCCTAACCCACCCTACCCAAAGCCTAACCCTATCCTCCCACCACTCACAGCCTAACCCTAACCCCTCAACCTGATGCCTAACCCTCTCCCTCTCCACACCCCCCTAATCTTGCCTGTCCACAGTCTAACCCTACCTTCCCATATGTGCCTAACCCTCCCGCAGAAGTGCCTAATCTTAACCTCCGTCCCTGCTGCCTAAACCTAACCCTCCCTTTCCCAAAACCTAACCACCCACCCTCTATCCCTGCTGCCTAAACCTAACCCCCCACCTGATGCCTAAACCTCACCCCTCCGCCTGATGCGTAAACCTAACCTTCCCTCCCCCGCAGCCTAACCAATCCCCTCCACCCATGCCTGATGCCTAAACATAACCCCCCTTGCACAGCCCTAAACCTATGATCGTGTTGACACGGGCGTCGGTATCCTTGCCCATTCGGAGTTCCAACGTTGGGATTCTGAAGAGTGACGGGATTCCAGTGTCAGTATTCTGACTGCCGTAAACCCGACAGCCGGCATCTTTACCGCATCTCCTAATAGGTAAGGCATATGTCCCAACATTTGGATCATGTGTCCGCAGCTCTCCTCCCACGGCAGCTATTCAGGGATCACCCACTGCATGTAGATGAAGAGGAAGAGATGATAAATCATTGTTAGTGGATGAACAAGCAGAGAGACAAACTGCAAACAGTGGTGTGGTTGTGTAGAGAGAAAAATCTCTCTATGTAAATATGTTACTCTAACTACTGAGGACATGGAAAATACCTAAAATAAGGACAATTATCCCAAAGGTCCCATTGTTTTATTACAATACACACATTGGGGGGATAAGTTCTCTCTTTTAGTAATTAGTGGGTACCTTCAGAAAAGAAATTTGACCAGTAAATAATAAAATCTATAAATTGCTAACATTTAGGGGTCAATCCAATTAGGTACGAGTTACCATTGCTGCGACGTTTCAACAGCATCCAAACTCACACCCTTCATGGCCAGATTCAGCCTATGGGGCTACCGGAAAGTGCGGCTGTTGTAAGACAAACTAGGAACCTAATTAAACTGACCCCTTAGTTGTTAAATGTGATAAAATAGTAAAATATAATGGTGTAATTGTGGGCCTGATTCAGTTGTGGTTGTTGAAGCGATCGCTGCTGCAATTTTGACATTCACATTTTGCATCGTGAGTCTGATCAGTCGTAGGCTGAGCAAGTCTCCTAGACACAGGGGGCTCTCCAGCAGTAATACAGGTCGCAATGGGTAATTTATGCACGCACATGGAACGGCGTTTGAACGGACCTGACATGCCTGTATACAGTTAGCCACCCCCGTTACCACCTCAAACGCTGACTTCCTGTCAATCACTTTGCGATGGGATCCTCTATGTGAGCTTGATTTCATTTTATGCGCAGTGCAGCTTGCACGCATGCACAGTAAAAAAGCATTGAGCCATTTGGTGCAACAGCAGCTCTGCGTCTGCATCTGAATCAGGCCCCCTGAGCGGTAAGGAGAAGGACTCTAGGGAAAGGACTATGTCACCTTTATTATACGTAAAGATAGGGAAACAGTCACTTGTTACAGCTCCAATTCACATCATTTATACCATTCTGTACCATTTCATCATTTGGTTATTCTATGGGGGAGATGTATTATGCCCTGCTGAGTGATAAAGTGGAGAGAGGTAAAGTACCAGCCAATCAGCTCCTAACTGCCATGTTACAGGCTGTGTTTGAAAATGACAACTAGGAGCTGATTGGTTGTTAGGTTATCTCTCTCCACTTTATCACTCTCCCGGGCTTTGTACACCTGCCCCCAGTTCATTGATATACTGTAAATATCAGCCATTTCACTAACTCCCCTGATCTGTATTGTTCTTCCTCCGATCTGTATGTTCTGTATGGGATCCGGTCTCTAGGTCGACAGTAACTAGGTCGACACTATCTAGGTTGACCACTATTGTTCAACAGTAACTAGGTCGACAGGGTTTCTAGGTCGACAGGGTCTCTAGGTCGACATGTGCTAGGTCGACAGGACAACATGAGGTTTTTTTTTTTAAAATCTTTTTTTGAACTTTTTCATACTTGACGATCCACGTGGACTATGATTGGAATGGTAATCTGTGCCGAGCAAAGCGAGGCACCTTGCCCGAAGCATGGCGAGTGAAGAGAGCCATGCGAGGGGACACGGTGCATTAATTGGGGTTCCCGGTCACTCTACGAATAAAACTACACAAAAAAACATAAAAAAGTATGTCAACCTTTTGACCTGATGACCTAGACATGTCGCCCTAAAGACCCTGTTGACCTAGAGACCCTATCGACCTAGTTGCTGTCAACCAATAGTGGTCAACCTAGACACTGTTGACCTAGTTACTATCTACTTTTCATACCACACCCATTCTGTATCATGCTCCCCACCCCCTTCCTGTTTTTCTGTTTTACAGTATGTACTACATCTCGCAACCCCCAAAAGTGTATTTCCCTCCTCTATATGTCCCATAGAGTACGCCACAATTTCTATGTTTTTGTATTGTGCCCCCACACCATCTGTATGTGCTATACCAAGTTGCCCCTTTCTGCATGTTCTGTATTGTCCGCTCTCCCCCACCATAGACCCTATGTTTTGTACTGTGCTCTCAATACCCCCCACCACACACACAATTACACAAGTTTGGTAACTTACCTCCTGCATGCTACTCAGTCTCTAGTCACTAATTCCTCTGCGACGCCTCCCGTCGTCTTCAACTGACACTTTGCAGATCTCTTTGCCGGTCACCCGACACTCTGCAAATCTCTTTGCCAGAACTTTGCCAAATGATGATCTAAATAACCAGAAGTTCTTGTTCAGACATACTATGTGTATAACTATACAACTACATTTTGTTACGTACTTTCATTTTTATTCATTTGCAATTTATCTATGTTATTGACTTTTTATCCACAACCCAAGATCCTTTCTCATAGAGACCCAAGTTATCTGCTCCAGGTTTTATCTTCCCTAGTGCTAGGACCATGTTAGTATCATACACTGGGCCTAATTCAGACCTGATCGCAGCAGCACATTTGTTGTCTAATGGACAAAACCATGTGCACTGCAGGTGGGGCAGATGTAACATGTGCAGAGAGAGTATGGTAACTTACCTCCTGCATGTTATACTCCAGTCGTTGCTACCTCTGCGACCCCTCCCGTCGTCTTCAACTGACACTTTGCAGATCTCTTTGCCGGTCACCCGACACTCTGCAAATCTCTTTGTCAGATGATCTAAAAAACACAAAAGACTATCATTAAGCATAGTACTAGTTTAAGTACAATAAAATGTCCATGAATCAACCAGTTTCCCAATTTTCCTTAAACCAAACAAGATACTTTCAAAGTTATCAATATCCCATTTATCTATTTTATTAACTTTTCATCCAAAAGCCACGATCCTGCCTCATAGAAACCCAGGTTATCTGCATCACCTGTATGTGTGCTTATCCTCCATACTGCCCTCTTTATTCCTGTAACGCTACATTTTTATTCCTAAATATGTCGTTCCTTCCTGCACTTCTCCTATTTATGTGTCCTTGTACCTGTATTCCCTGTTCTGTCGATCTTGTCTTGCCTTTCAGCTGACTATACTGCACTCTGTCTTCCTTACCCCCCTCCATCATACCCTGCTATGTAGGACTCACCTCCTCCTACCTGTCTTCCTGCATGGAAACTGGAAACGTAAGCAGCTGTAGATAGAATGTTACAGAAAGAAGCATTGTGAAGTCACAGGCTAGTGATGTCACAGGCTAGGTGTGATGTCACAGTAACCAGCAGCAAAGCTACAGAGTTACAGCTATCTTACATATACACCAATTACAACTGGATATACATGAGTTTCTAGTTTTAAAAAAATGAGACTAGTGTAGAAAATGAAGTATAAGGCAATATTGCACAGAGTGCCTCAATATTTAGGTAAAGGGAAAACATAAGTGACAGGAATTTTGAGAAATAAACCACCGCTTATATTTTATAAGGAAATAAAGCTCTTTATCTAAGAGGCTGAAATAATCATTTTCCGTTATGTGTGTGTGTGTGTGTGTGTGTGTGTGTGTGTGTCTCTATATATATATATATATATATATATAAAATTAAAGTGGAAAAACACACTACAGGCTGATCCAACTTTGATGAAATGTCCTTAAAACAAGTCAAAATGAGGCTCAGTAGTGTGTGGCCTCCACGTGCCTGTATGACCTCCATACAATGCCTGGGCATGCTCCTGATGAGGTGGCGGATGGTCTCCTGAGGGATCTCCTCCCAGACCTGGACTAAAGCATCCGCCAACTCCTGGACAGTCTGTGGTGCAACGTGGCGTTGGTGGATGGAGCGAGACATGATGTCCCAGATGTGCTCAATTGGATTTTGGTCTGGGGAATGGGCGGGCCAGTCCATAGCATCAATGCCTTCATCTTGCAGGAACTGCTGACACACTCCAGCCACATGAGGTCTAGCATTGTCTTGCATTAGGAGGAACCCTGGGCCAACCGCACCAGCATATGGTCTCACAAGGGGTCTGAGGATCTCATCTCGGTACCTAATGGCAGTCAGGCTACCTCTGGCGAACACATGGAGGGCTGTGCGACCCCCCAAAGAAATGCCACCCCACACCATTACTGACCCACTGCCAAACCGGTCATGCTGGAGGATGTTGCATGCAGCAGAACATTCTCCTTGGCATCTCCAGACTCTGTCACGTCTGTCACATGTGCTCAGTGAGAACCTGCTTTCATCTGTAAAGAGCACAGGGCGCCAGTGGCGAATTTGCCAATCTTGGTGTTCTCTGGCAAATGCCAAACGTCCTGCACGGTGTTAAGCTGTAAGCACAACCCCCACCTGTGGATGTCGAGCCCTCATACCACCCTCATGGAGTCTGTTTCTGATCGTTTGAGTAGACACATGCACATTTGTGGCTTGATCGAGGTCATTTTGCAGGGCTCTGGCAGTGCTCCTCCTGTTCCTCCTTGCACAAAGGTGGAGGTAGCGGTCATGCTGCTGGGTTGTTGCCCACCTACAGCCTCCTCCACGTCTCCTGATATACTGGCTTGTCTCCTGGTAGCGCCTCCATGCTCTGGACACTACGCTGACAGACACAGCAAACCTTCTTGCCACAGCTCGCATTGATGTGCCATCCTGGATGAGCTGCACTACCTGAGCCACTTGTGTGGGTTGTAGACTCCGTCTCATGCTACCACTATAGTGAAAGCACCAACAGCTTTCAAAAGTGACCAAAACATCAGCCAGAAAGCATAGTAGCTGAGAAGTGGTCTGTGGTCACCACCTGCAGAACAACTCCTTTATTGGGGGTGTCTTGCTAATTGCCTATAATTCCCACCTGTTGTCTATACCATTTGCACAACAGCATGTGGAATTGATTGTCAATCAGTGTTGCTTCCTAAGTGGACAGTTTGATTTCACAGAAGTGTGAGTGACTTGGAGTTACATTGTGTTGTTTAAGTGTTCCCTTTATTTTTTTGAGCAGTGTATATATACAGAGAGAGAGTATATATACAGAGAGAGAGAGAGAGAGAGAGAGAGAGAGAGAGCTATACTAGCTATACTATCCCATTAAACCAGTAAACTCACGAATTATACAGTTTCTGTGGCTGGCTGACCTCAAGTCTGCATTTCACCTGGTTTAATCAGACACAGAACCTGTGTAACCCATGAACGTATAAAGAGGAGGAGAAATAAGAGTTGTCTTTTTTGTGGCGCACTAGAAATGTATTATTCAATATCAGCGTATATTAAACTATAAGGCGGGCCCACATGGTGACATTCACAGGGAATAGGTAATGACATCCACTCGACTTGTTCACACCCGCTGGACGTGTTGGAAAGAGGTTGAGTGGACAGTGAGCCAGTGACATGCGGTGGGGTGAGGCAGGTGAGGCAGAGCCTTTCCTGTCATACTTACGTTTAAACCACAGTTTTCACTGAATAAAATATATGAAAAATACTGATAATTTATTTGAAATATCTTCTTTGCATTATTCTAATCCTTTTTATAGCCCAAACTCTGGAGTAAAAAGTCTATGGCAGGTGAGGCAGTGCCTCACCTGTGTATCCTTTCCACACATCTCTAATCAAAACTCACCAGATTTCCAGGAGTTTATAATGCTGCACCTGTGTATAATGCCCAGATGTACCCATTGGCTCATATATTGCATGTAAATCTGGCTCTGGGGTTAGCCAGTGCTTCCTGAACCATTTAGCTCACCGCACGTCCCTGCAGTGAGCGTGGCTGTGCCCTGTGGCACCATTGTACCGACAGCCGGACTGCTGAGAACGGAGCCTGGAGGGTACATAACTTTTTGGTTTTCATTCCATGTCATGACACTCTACCCAAAGCTACTCTTCTGGTTATCCTATCAACTAGGACAACAATGAAGGTGACTCCATAACATTTCTTCCATTGTTTTTCCATGTCACAGAAACATTGCATGTGTGTTACAGGTGACCATCCTAATCATCTCTCCTTCACTTCACAGTAATGTCATTGTTAGTGATACATTATTTAGATAAAGCATCAAAAGGAAACTTAGATATAATAGTCTGGCCGGCATATCACTTATTGCATGACGACCTTGTGACTGCGCTGTATTGTATGTAGACAGAGCATTTGGTTTTGCTAATGACTTACGGAGAGAGAACTGACTGCATAGGAAAGGAAAGAGTTAAACATCCTGTGAGGGGTGGACCTAGCTGTGAGGAAAGTACAGCCTTTTGGAAAAAGGGGAGGGTTAATATATATAGTGAATGCTAGGACAGTTTGCTCTCTCTTGCTGCTGAATTGCCTTGGGGTGAGTGCTGCATAGCAGAGTCTCCCCAATTACTTGGCTGTGTATTTTATCTTATTGTTATCTAGCTATTCTCATTACCCTCCACTGATCACCATGGCTGCTTTTCGCCCTCGCCGTTCAGCCGGGACCTTGGCCCGTTACCGCTCATCGGGCGGTGGGTCCGGGCCCGAGGACGGCCTGGCTGGCCCTGGGGACGGCGTCCCGTCCCCTGGGGCCTTCACGGGCTCTGGCAGTGGGACGGAGCGGCGTACGTGGTCATCCTTACCGCTGGGTGCCGGGTCGGTTTTGCCGGCCGGGCGAGGGCGGCGGGGAGGGCCGGGAGTGCAGCCAGGACGCCTGGAGGTGGACGGGCAGCAGCCCTCCCCTCCGAGCGCGGTGTGTGAAGCCTCAGTGTCGGGCGCCCGCGTGCCGCGGTGGACGCCCGTCGTTGGAGCCGCTCTCATCTCCAGTCTCTTCCCCCTCGTCGAGGCCGCGAAGCAGTGCCAGGCGAGGAGGGACGAATAGGCGGGAGGCAGCGATTATCCGGACGAGGCCCGTCGCGGGGCCTCGTCCGACAGAGTCACAGGGTGATGCAGCGGGGAGCTTGATGGCGGGAAGAGGCGGCACGCGCGCACAGGGTGCGCGCGCGCTCGCCACGGGCGGCGCTGTTCACGCACGTGTGCGTGCAGCGGCGCCGCTGGTCTCCCTGTCTCTCCAGCTTACTCCCCAACAGCCGGAGTCCGGCGGGGAGCGGGGGAGGAGGAGGGACAGAGAGCGGGTCAGGGGCAGCAGAGCTGCTCAGGGCAGGGGAGAGTCACGCCGCGGCACCCTTCCAGCGGGCGGAGGAAGCTCCGGCCTGAGGGGGGAGGGTGCGCGCGGTGAGCTGAAGAGGGAGCAGAGTTTGGTGGGGGTCGGGGCCGCTGGCGTGCAGGGGCGCTGCCCATTCCCCACCGGGGCAGTCTGGGCGCAGGGCGTCGGGGCCCCAGTTGGCGCCTGTCAGGCGTCGGGCGAGCAGGCGTGTGCCCACACCGGCTGGGGAACCCGCGGGGGGCGATGCTGAGTTTTGGGGTGGTCAGGACCCCACCGGAACATTGGCGTCGGCCCTGGCCACGGTGGTGGCGGCGTTGGGGCCGCTGGCCGCGGGCGCTTCCCCGGGGGTGGCTAACAGTTCCAGCGTGCATGCGGTGGCAGGCGGGTCCGGTGCGCGGGCGGTTTCGGCGGCGCAGCGAGTTGCTCGCGCCTGCCGGGAGCTCGGAGCGGCCGCGGCGCAGCTGGATCATCGTGCCGAGCGGGACGAGCAAGGGCGCGTAGAGAGGACACCTCCCCCCCTGGGTGCTGGGCATGCGCCGCGATTGTTGTCTGGGTCTTTCTCTCCGTCTTTTTCTGCAGGTGATCGCGGAGAAGTGGAGATGGTGGGGAGCGAGGATGATGATGTTGCGTTCGCCACACCGGAGGATTCTAGGTCCGAGCAGTCGACGACATCAGGTGAGTCGGAGCAGTCGGGGTCGGGCTCCAGCACGCGCTCAAGTTCTCGCAGCTCGTCCTCGTCTTCTTCTCTGTCGTCGCGGGCGTCCGAAGTTAGTAGTACGACTAGGGCGAAAAAGCGCGCGACGAAATACGCCAAGAGGGCGGCGAGCCGGCAAGAAAGATGGAAGAGGCGGAGGTGGCTTAGCGAGGACGCTCGCAGGGCCAAGAAGCGCCGCGACCTACCTGGTGTAGTCCACTGCGATTACACTGCAGTGATGCGGGGATTGAGGGACAGCTGCCGTAGGAAAATATGCAGGGGGGATTACGTGGATATGTTCGTCTTGACGAAGGACGCAAAGAAGGAGTATAAGTCGGCGTCAGCAAAGAAGGGCATCGGGGCCGAGGCTTTCCGTACCTTCGATAACTGGCTGGCCGGTTTCTGTGTCTTCGCGGCTTGTTACCTGGAGGATAGGCCGGACGAGCATATGAATGTCATTCGATACCTGCATTTAATCCACGACATGCAGCGCACATCGTCGGGCGTCGAATGGAGGATGTACGATGAAAAATTACGGGTAAAGCAGGACTGCTTGCAAGTGATAGACTTCGGTTGCAAGGACGTCGAAGTCTGGTTACAAGTCACCCGGGCCTCTCAACAGGCTAGGGAGCCCCGGATTACCGGGGCGGACGGGCACCGCGCAGGGTCGTCCGCCAAAGGGACCGGCGCGGATGGTGGATCGGGCAAGGCAGGTAGGTCGGCCGTCCGTGGAGGGGGGCAGGCCGTCGCAAAAGGAAAGTGCTTCGCGTTTAACAATGCAACCTGTTCCTTCGGCAAGCAGTGTCGGTTTCGACATTTGTGCTTGCAGTGTGGCGGCTCCCACCCAGCCTCTACCTGTTTTAAAGGCAGTCGCCAGAGTGCCCGGGGTAAGCAAACTTACTCAAGACCGGGCGCAAGCGGGAGCGCTCCGCAGAGCTCCAATGCCAATTAATTTGGATACAATGGGCAAGTGGTTGACGTGGTATCCAAATAGGGCGGACGCGCAATTTTTGTTTGATGGTTTTCGTTTTGGTTTTCGCTTGCCCGTTGCGAGCAAGGTTTCGGTCCGGGCCCAACGGAATCTGCAGTCTGCTCGTGCCTTGCTGTCGGTTCTGCGGGAGAAGGTGGATAAGGAGGTTAGGCTGGGTAGAATGGAGGGACCATTTAACTCACCCCCGGTGGATGACTTGGTCATCTCCCCAGTGGGGGTGGTTCCCAAGAAGACTCCAGGTGCTTTTAGGCTCATTCAGCATCTTTCTTACCCGTCGGGGTCGTCGGTCAACGACGCGATACCTCCGGCTCATTGCTCGGTGGTGTATCAGTCGTTTGACGAGGCGCTAGAGCTGGTCCGTAGTTACGGGCCTGGGGCCCTTATGGCTAAGATAGATGTGGAATCCGCCTTTCGGTTGCTGCCGTTGCATCCGGACTCATTCAGTTTTATGGGTTTGCGGATTGGAGCGGAGTATTTCATCGACAAATGTTTGCCGATGGGATGTTCCGTTTCCTGCTCGTTCTTTGAACGGTTTAGCACATTCCTTCATTGGTGCGTGGAGTCTTCGTCAGGGGGTCACGGGGTCGCCCATTACCTCGATGACTTCCTGTGTGTGGGTCCGGCAAATTCGCCTCGGTGCGGCGACTTGCTATTCAGCATCCGAGCTCTGTTTTTTCACTTCGGCGTTCCCGTGGCCGAGGATAAAACAGAGGGGCCGGTCTCCTGTTTGTCATTTTTGGGGATAGAAATCGACACAGTGGCGGAATCGTGTCGACTGCCTCAGGACAAGGTTGCGAAGCTCCGCGAGGCTATCTGCCGGTTCGGAAGGTCGCGCAAGGTCACTCTGCGGCAGGCGCAGTCCTTGCTGGGCATTTTGAACTTTGCTTGTCGGGTAATCCCGATGGGCAGGGTTTTCTGCCGGTAGCAGGAAACGGCGACTGCGGGTTGTGCCAGACCACATCATTTCGTGCGCTTGTCCTCCGAGATTCAGAGGGATTTGGCCGTATGGGCTTCGTTCCTGGAGGACTTCAATGGGGTGTGTATATGGCAAGCCCCAATGGTCGACAGCGCCGGACTGCAGCTGTTTACCGACGCGGAGGGTTCCTCTGGGTTCGGTTGCTATCTGGAGGGATCTTGGTGCGCGGCCTCGTGGCAGGCGGAATGGCATCGCGAGGGTTTCACTAAGGACCTTTTGCTGCTGGAGCTTTTCCCCATTATGGTGGCACTGGAGGTTTGGGGCGATCGGCTGGCTCATCGCAGCATCTTGTTTAGATGTGACAATCTGGGCGTGGTGCATGCGATAAATAACCAGAGGGCGAAGTCGCTGGTGGTCCTGAGGGTGCTGGGGCAGTTGCTGTTGACATGCCTGCGTAGGAATGTGTGGTTCCGCGCGCAGCATGTGCCCGGGCTTGAGAACGGAATTGCCGACGCATTGTCACGAGGGCAGTGGGAAAGGTTTTGTTTGTTGGCACCCGAGGCCGACGAGCACGGTTTTCATTGTCCCGGTTATGTCTGGCAGGTGATCGGGCCGGACTGGAGGGTCTACCGATGCGGTCAGTCGCGCCGAACACGCTTAAGGCTTACGGCCAAGCTTGGAGCGAGTGGGAGGAGTTTGTTCGAGGACGAAGTCAACAAGGTAAGAGCGGGCATCGGATGATGCTTTCTTTTATTTGGCAGCTATATGTTACGGGTAGGTCCAGAGCGGTGGTATCCCGGTACTTGGCTGGCATTTCGTTCTTTAGCAAAATCAGGGGCGTCCCTGACGTGACGAAAAGCGGGATTCTGCTGAAGGCGATGAAGGGATGGGCGCGCGTGGTGCCGACGCCGCCTGATAGGAGGCGGCCCATTGATGCGGCCTTGCTTCTGGCTGTCATCAGGGCGGTTGGCGGTATCGCGTCGTCCATGTTTGAGTCGTTGTTGTTCAGTTTGGCGTTCTCAATGGCTTATCACGGTGCCTTTCGGGTTTCGGAGTTGGTGGCGCCTTCTAAGCGAGCGGATTCGCGCATGCTAGTCGGGGATGTGGTGGTGGGTGAGAGGTCGGACCAAGTTGGTAGAGGTCGCTGGGTTACCTTGGTTCCGGCACTCGAGGAGAGCATTTGCCCAGTGAGGTTGGCAGTTCATTATGCGGCAGTACGGCCCGATGGTCGGGGGTCATGGCTGCTGCATTATGATGGTCTGCCGGTGACGAAATATCAGTTTCGTTGGATGCTGTCTGGCGAGCTTGGGCCTTCCACCCGCTGCTTTCGGGACGCATTCCTTCCGCATCGGGGCTGCGACGTCGGCTGCGTCGGCAGGGTTTTCCGTGGCTGAAATCCAGGCGGTGGGGCGATGGAAGTCGTCAAGTTACAGACGATATATTCGCCCCATTGCATGAGATGTTGGCTTGCATGGGGTTTTGTTTAGTTGTAGTTGTGATAAGTTATGTTGTACAGTTCAGTACGTTCTTGTGTTGTGCGTCTGTTTGTCTTCCCGTTTTATCCTACTCAGGGATTAGCCACTCGCCGCTGCTGGCAGCGGGGGTCTGGAGTTCTTTTGCGATTTTTTGCCTGACTTGACGGACTGAATTCTAATTCACAATTCGGCTGATCAGTTCTAATCAAAGTCCCTCAGCAGGTTTTTACGCTTTCACCTCCAGCTGAGTTCTTACATGTTTTTCCCATTTTATACCCCCCCCCCTTTTTAATTTCTTATTTTAATTTTGATCTTCCCATTTGTGTGTTTATGTTCTGCTTCAAATTGGCTGGAAGCTTGTGCAGATCGGCTAGGCCGTGACTTCTGAAATAAACGAATTTTTTTCTTTTGGCAGATCCTTCAGGTTAATGCGTTTAATAACAATGCTATAGATAATTAGTAACCAATTTTACCCCCTTTCCTTCTCTTCAGGTTGGTTTGACGATGACTTGGCTATCTGGGTGGTTGGCCACTCTTATGTGTATTGGGCAGCCAGGTTTTTGGCCTCGGAGGGGGCACAGATGTTTCCTAGGGCTCATGGAGTTCGTTGGCTTGGTTGGCGGGGGATGATGTGGAAAGATCTGAAGAGTAGACTAGTCAGTCAGGCCAGTGAGCATGGAGTCCCTAGGGTGCTGGTTGTCCATTTAGGTGGCAACGACCTGGGGAAGAGGACATCCTTGGAGCTGCGGTGGGCCATGATAAAGGATCTGGCCAGTGTGGCCGCAGCATGGACTAATTGTGTCTTGGTGTTCTCTTTGATGGTGCCAAGGTTGAGTTGGCGAGGTGTGGCGGATGGTCGCCTGATTGATGAAGCCAGGCAGAAGGTGATGGTGGTGGTGGCGAAGTGGGTATTGTCCCACGGAGGCAAAGTGGTTCGCCACCCTAGGAATCGGTTCCGAGACAGTCACCTTTTTCGGCCTGATGGTGTGCATCTGTCCAATGAGGGGATGATGCTTTTCCTGGAGGATCTGTGTCTAGTGTTGCAGGAGTTAGGGTGAGGTTATGGTGGCGGTGCGAAGACTCTAGGGAGGAGTCTTTCGCTGTTGGCGGAAAAGAACGGCAGGTTGTAGTTTGTATTGTTAGCTGTAGTGATTTACAGTTTGGTGTGGTTTAGGTGCACTCACCTCCATCGACTTTTAGGGCCGCTCGACCACCCGTCCGAGGGCAGCGGCAGGCACCCATCAGGGTGGGTAGTCACCGTGGGGGTTGAGTTGGGCACCTATTACCGATTTTATAGTTTGTATTTAAATTAGGATAGTTTTAAATTTTAACGTTTTTAAGGTTAGCGTCAGTTCAATAGAGCCGTTCTTTTTTCTGCCACCATATGCCGGCTGAATCGGCAGGTTAACAAAATTTTCAATTACAGGTTTGCTAATGGTTAGGGTACAATAAATAGCTAGCAATTTTTCTGCCAAATTCAAGTCTCCGTGTCATTATTTCTTGGTATTAGAGGTAATGAATGCTTTACTTTAAATGAAGGGGTCCACCGAGTATCATTAGGAGGTTTAATAGAATCCATAAGAGGGCATGCCGACATAGCATATTGTTGACTGTTAACATGTATGATCTTAAACCCCATCTATAAATGTTCTGTTGCGAGACTTCCAATATGCTCAGAATATTGCTACTGTGACAGATGATTTAGTACTAGCTGGAGTAACCGGCTTTGCCCCGGATTTTAAGAATGTCTGTTTACAAAAGTATATACAGAGAGAGAGAGAGAGAGCTATACTAGCTATACTATCCCATTAAACCAGTAAACTCACGAATTATACAGTTTCTGTGGCTGGCTGACCTCAAGTCTGCATTTCACCTGGTTTAATCAGACACAGAACCTGTGTAACCCATGAACGTATAAAGAGGAGGAGAAATAAGAGTTGTCTTTTTTGTGGCGCACTAGAAATGTATTATTCAATATCAGCGTATATAAAACTATAAGGCGGGCCCACATGGTGACATTCACAGGGAATAGGTAATGACATCCACTCGACTTGTTCACACCCGCTGGACGTGTTGGAAAGAGGTTGAGTGGACAGTGAGCCAGTGACATGCGGTGGGGTGAGGCAGGTGAGGCAGAGCCTTTCCTGTCATACTTACGTTTAAACCACAGTTTTCACTGAATAAAATATATGAAAAATACTGATAATTTATTTGAAATATCTTCTTTGCATTATTCTAATCCTTTTTATAGCCCAAACTCTGGAGTAAAAAGTCTATGGCAGGTGAGGCAGTGCCTCACCTGTGTATCCTTTCCACACATCTCTAATCAAAACTCACCAGATTTCCAGGAGTTTATAATGCTGCACCTGTGTATAATGCCCAGATGTACCTATTGGCTCATATATTGCATGTAAATCTGGCTCTGGGGTTAGCCAGTGCCTCCTGAACCATTTAGCTCACCGCACGTCCCTGCAGTGAGCGTGGCTGTGCCCTGTGGCACCATTGTACCGACAGCCGGACTGCTGGGAACGGAGCCTGGAGGGTACATAACTTTTTGGTTTTCATTCCATCTCATGACACTCTACCCAAAGCTACTCTTCTGGTTATCCTATCAACTAGGACAACAATGAAGGTGACTCCATAACATTTCTTCCATTGTTTTTCCATGTCACAGATACATTGCATGTGTGTTACAGGTGACCATCCTAATCATCTCTCCTTCACTTCACAGTAATGTCATTGTTAGTGATACATTATTTGGATAAAGCATCAAAAGGAAACTTAGATATAATAGTCTGGCCGGCATATCACTTATTGCATGATGACCTTGTGACTGCGCTGTATTGTATGTAGACAGAGCATTTGGTTTTGCTAATGACTTACATAGAATCCATAAGAGGGCATGCCGACATAGCATATTGTTGACTGTTAACATGTATGATCTTAAACCCCATCTATAACTGTTCTGTTGCGAGACTTCCAATATGCTCAGAATATTGCTACTGTGACAGATGATTTAGTACTAGCTGGAGTAACCGGCTTTGCCCCGGATTTTAAGAATGTCTGTTTACAAAAGTAAATGTAAATATCAAACACACAGTATAAATAACATTGTAGATAGCTGAATACCCGTGCTTTGCTATGGGATGAGGGTGGTAAATTACAATGAAAGCTTGTTAATTTATGTTGATAGGAGATCTAGTATATAGGCATATCTTGCTTCACTGATGCACTTTGCGTAGTGGCTGCACCCATCTTTGGTCCCAACAAGGGACCCTGCTCTTCCCACTATACAACTCTCAGTCTGTGGCTTCCTGTTGCCTCCATTCCCCTCCTCACATCAAGTCACTGGCCCTGTCACATGCAGCCCTGTCATCACTGAGATATCATGCATGTCCTGATTAGAGATGAGCGGGAACCGAACCCCCCCGAACTTCACCCATTTTACACGGGTCCGAGGCATACTCGGATTCTCCCGTATAGCTCGGTTAACCCGAGCGCGCCCGAACGTCATCATCCCGCTGTCGGATTCTCGCAAGATTCGGATTCTATATCAGGAGCCGCGCGTCGCCGCCATTTTTCACTCGTGCATTGGAAATGATAGTGAGAGGACGTGGCTGGCGTCCTCTCACTTTGTTTCAGGGGGCTGCATATCTTTATTCTGGGGACCAGCAGTGCAGAGTTTTGTTGGCCAGTGACCACCAGTATTATACGTTGTCTGCCTGAAAAAAGCTCCATATCTGTGCTCAGTGTGCTGCATATATCTGTGCTCACACTGCTTTATTGTGGGGACTGGGGACCAGCAGTATTATATAGGAGGAGTACAGTGCAGAGTTTTGCTGACCAGTGACCACCAGTATACGTTGTCTGCCTGAAAAACGCTCCATATCTGTGCTCAGTGTGCTGCATATATCTGTGCTCACACTGCTTTATTGTGGGGAATGGGGACCACCAGTATATTATATAGGAGGAGTACAGTGCAGAGTTTTGCTGACCAGTGACCACCAGTATTATACGTTGTCTGCCTGAAAAACGCCCCATATCTGTGCTCAGTGTGCTGCATATATCTGTGCTCACACTGCTTAATTGTGGGGACTGGGGACCACCAGTATATTATATAGGAGGAGTACAGTGCAGAGTTTTGCTGACCAGTGACCACCAGTATTATACGTTGTCTGCCTGAAAAACGCTCCATATCTGTGCTCAGTGTGCTGCATATATCTGTGCTCACACTGCTTTATTGTGGGGACTGGGGACCACCAGTATATTATATAGGAGGAGTACAGTGCAGAGTTTTGCTGACCAGTGACCACCTGTATTATACGTTCTCTGCCTGAAAAACGCTCCAAGGCCCTCATTCCGAGTTGTTCGCTCGGTATTTTTCATCGCATCGCAGTGAAAATCCGCTTAGTACGCATGCGCAAAGTTCGCACTGCGACTGCGCCAAGTAACTTTACTATGAAGAAAGTATTTTTACTCACGGCTTTTTCTTCGCTCCGGCGAACGTAATGTGATTGACAGGAAATGGGTGTTACTGGGCGGAAACACGGCGTTTCAGGGGCGTGTGGCTGAAAACGCTACCGTTTCCGGAAAAAACGCAGGAGTGGCCGGAGAAACGGTGGGAGTGCCTGGGCGAACGCTGGGTGTGTTTGTGACGTCAACCAGGAACGACAAGCACTGAAATGATCGCACAGGCAGAGTAAGTCTGGAGCTACTCTGAAACTGCTAAGTAGTTAGTAATCGCAATATTGCGAATACATCGGTCGCAATTTTAAGAAGCTAAGATTCACTCCCAGTAGGCGGCGGCTTAGCGTGTGTAACTCTGCTAAATTCGCCTTGCGACCGATCAACTCGGAATGAGGGCCCATATCTGTGCTCAGTGTGCTGCATATATCTGTGCTCACACTGCTTTATTGTGGGGACTGGGGACCACCAGTATATTATATAGGAGGAGTACAGTGCAGAGTTTTGCTGACCATAGATCACCAGTATTATACGTTCTCTGCCTGAAAAACGCTCCATATCTGTGCTGCATAGTAGTATATAGTAGGAGTACAGTGCATCATTTTGCTGACCACCAGTATATAATATATAGGAGTACGGTACAGAAGGCCACTGCTCTACCTACCTCTGTGTCGTCAAGTATACTATCCATCCATACCTCTGGTGCATTTCAGTTTTGCACAGTTTGCTGACCACCAGTATATAATATATAGCAGTACGGTACAGTAGGCCACTGCTCTACCTACCTCTGTGTCGTCAAGTATACTATCCATCCATACCTGTGGTGCATTTCAGTTGTGCGCAGTATATATAGTAGTAGGCCATTGCTATTGATACTGGCATATAATTCCACACATTAAAAAATGGAGAACAAAAATGTGGAGGGTAAAATAGGGAAAGATCAAGATCCCACTTCCACCTCGTGCTGAAGCTGCTGCCACTAGTCATGGCCGAGACGATGAAATGCCATCAACGTCGTCTGCCAAGGCCGATGCCTAATGTCATAGTAGAGAGCATGTAAAATCCAAAACACAAAAGTTCAGTAAAATGACCCAAAAATCTAAATTAAAAGCGTCTGAGGAGAAGCGTAAACTTGCCAATATGCCATTTACGACACGGAGTGGCAAGGAACGGCTGAGGCCCTGGCCTATGTTCACGGCTAGTGGTTCAGCTTCACATGAGGATGGAAGCACTCATCCTCTTGCTAGAAAAGTGCAGTGCCACTCCTAGATGGGCCAGGTGTTTGTGTCGGCCACTTGGGTCGCTTAGCTTAGTCACACAGCTACCTCATTGCGCCTCTTTTTTTCTTTGCATCATGTGCTGTTTGGGGACTATTTTTTTGAAGTGCCATCCTGCCTGACACTGCAGTGCCACTCCTAGATGGGCCAGGTGTTTGTGTCGGCCACTTGTGTCGCTTAGCTTAGCCATCCAGCGACCTTGGTGCACCTCTTTTTATCTTTGCATCATGTGCTTTTTGGGGACTATTTTTTTGAAGTGCCATCCTGTCTGACACTGCAGTGCCACTCCTAGATGGGCCAGGTGTTTGTGTCGGCCACTTGGGTCGCTTAGCTTAGTCCTCCAGCGACCTCGGTGCAAATTTTAGGACTAAAAATAATATTGTGAGGTGTGAGGTGTTCAGAATAGACTGAAAATGAGTGGAACTTATGGTTATTGAGGTTAATAATACTATGGGATCAAAATGACCCCCAAATTCAATGATTTAAGCTGTTTTTGAGGTTTTTTTGTAAAAAAACACCCGAATCCAAAACACACCCGAATCCGACAAAAAATTTTCAGGGAGGTTTTGCCAAAACGTGTCCGAATCCAAAACACGGCCGCGGAACCGAATCCAAAACCAAAACACAAAACCCGAAAAATTTCCGGTGCACATCACTAGTCCTGATATAGTGTGTGCTGCTGGCCCACCCCTAGGGGTGCTAGTGGTGTGTTACCCCCACAGTGTTTGTTCCCAGCTTGCAAGTCATATGAGAACCTAGTTTGTTGTAAATTGGTCCAGGCATTCAGGAGTTATGCTGTCTCCTGACATACTCTGTGCTGCTGTCCCACCCCTAGTGCTGTTTAACCCCCACAGAGTTTGTTTGCAGATTGTAAGTCAGATGTGTACCAAGTTTGGTGTAAATTGCTCCAGGCCTTCCACAGTTATGCTGTTTGCTGGCATACTCTGTGCTGCTGTCCCACCCCTAGGGGTGCTAGGGGTGTCTACCTCCCACAGTGTTTGTTCCTAGATTGTAAGGCATATGTGTACCAAGTTTTGAGTACATTGCTCCAGCAATTCAGGAGTTATGCTGTCTCCTGATATACTATGTGCTGCTATCTGCCGCCCTAGGGGTGCTAGGGATTTCTAATTGTTTTAGTTGGCTCCGCCGTGTTTTAATACGCTTGTATGTAAAAATTCACGATTGTCGCTTGTAAACTGTGGATTTGTATAGAAAGACAGAAGGACGGATTTTTGCTTTTATATAGTAGATAAACTTAGAGTTTACTTTGATATGTAACTGTCATACTTGGCAACATTCATAACAAGTTCCAGGGATGTTTGGTGGTTGAATACAGTCTCACTTTCTGTGCTCCAAATGTCCCCTTGTTTTAAACGATCCTCACAGCGATGTCATGATATACATAAAGAAAAAGAAAAACAAAATACAATAGTGTAATCCTGTATAGGCACTACAAGTTCTTTCCACTGTGTAAAGGGGAAACTAGGTGGTGAAGATGGTCCCAGAAAAGAGATACGACGTCCACCTTCTTATGGGGTCACCCAAAAGTGATGCCGTGAAGATACGGTATGGAATCCTTACGTGTATGCTTACTTGAAAAAGTGAGATGGAAAGCACATAAAGGCTTCTTTTCTGTGGATTTTATTTCCTCTTTCGCCCGTATAATGAGTGTGGATATCACTCATAAGGTGGGTATATAATTAAAAAAAGGGGAAGCCAATTAGTGCAAAGGAAACCCTTTTTATTTAAAATTTACAAATGAAACACAAATAGACAACCGGTCATACCATTTTGGGGGGCAGAGATGGAATTCAGCTGACATAAAATTATCCGGATATCACAATAATTCGTCATATGCTCCCCTCAATGGATGAACCGGTTAGGACATCTATATTGCACTGTATCAACGCGTTTCGACGCTCGGCGGCGTCTTTATCAAGATTAAACAGTGTATAGGCACTGATATGTGGACTCTCCTGTGTGGTCAGCTGGATAAATAAAAAGGGTTTCCTTTGCCCTAATTGGCGAAAGAGGAAATAAAATCCACGGAAAAGAAACCTTTATGTGCTTTCCATCTCACTTTTTCAAGTAAGCATACACGTAAGGATTCCATACTGTATCTTCACGGCATCACTTTTGGGTGACCCCATAAGAAGGTGGATGTCGTATCTCTTTTCTGGGACCATCTTCACCACCTAGTTTCCCCTTTACACAGTGGAAAGAACTTGTAGTGCCTATACAGGATTACACTATTGTATTTTGTTTTTCTTTTTCTTTATGTATATCATGACATCGCTGTGAGGATCGTTTAAAACAAGGGGACATTTGGAGCGCAGAAAGTGAGACTACTTTTCTGTTACATATTGTCTTTGTAGGTTGGTGACCTATTTGTACTGTCTTCTGCTGCTCCATTTTGCAGCGCCATAGAAAGATTTCTTTATTTATATGTTTGGTGGTTGAACCCAGTGCATGGTGGAATGTCATGTGCGGATCTGTCTAGGAGGACCTTGGTGCACTATAACTCCCATCGTGTCATGTTTACTGGACTTCATTATAATGTGACGATTTGTTTTTAATTCATGTTAATTACTCATGTTCCATACATTTTCATTTATACCACTTAATGTGCGCATAACACAGTGTTTATAGGGCCTAATTGAGACCTGATCGCTCGCTAGGGTTCTTTGCAGCGCTGCCATCAGGTCAGAACTGCACATGCATATGCACCGCAATGTGCAGGCACGTCGCACAGGTACAAAGCCGTACATTGCTCTGCGATGGGTTTGTGCAAAGAATCCATTTGCATGGGTGATTGCAAGGAGATTGACAGGAAGAAGGCATTTGTGGGTGTCAAATTACCATTTTCTGGCAGTGGTTGGAAAAATGAAGGCGTTACCAAGCGTTTGCAGGGCAGGTGTCTGATGTGAAATCCGGTCCCGGACAGGTTGAAGTGATCGCAGCGGCTGAGTAAGTCTTGTGCTACTGAGAAACTGCACAAATTATTCTTCCACCGCTCGGCTACACATGCGATCGCACACTTTCACAGCTAAAATACACTCCCCGGTAGGCGGCGACTATGTGAACGTAGGACTGCAAAAACAGCTAGCGAGCAATCAGGTCTGAGTTGGCCCCATAGATCCTCCAGAAACCCCATGGGGCTGTTTTACTGGTCCATGTCAGGTTTGGCTATCCAAGTGTCAGGTCAAATTGATCAATAATCCTGGGCCGCAGCTCCACAGGCGGGGTGGGCCTGCGTGTGGCCAGCTGTACAGTGGAGACATCGGATAACAGCCCATGTCCTCTCATGCTTTTCAGTGTTTAGTTGCAAAATTGGTGGTGGTGGTAGTTGGTGTTTGGTAGGCTAAAGCACTGGGGCTCGTTACAAATAATGGAGTCTATTTACTAAGCCTTGGAGAGAGATAAAGTGGATGGAGATAAGTACCAGCCAATCAGCTGCTAACTATTATATTATAGGTTGGGTTTGAAAAATGACAGGAGCTGATTGGCTGGTACTTTATCTCCATCCACTTTATCTCTCTCCAAGGCTTAGTACATAGACCCCATTGTATGCAGTGGATGTGGGGGTGATGAAATGGTAAAAAAATAGATACTTTTTTGCTGGTGAGCTACAGGGCCCAGATATCACACACTTACCAAGTTCTTGGCTGCCAGTGCGGAGGGGTATGGCGCAACCATGTGGTCAGTGGAGGGGCATGACAGCAGAATCGCATCATCAAGGCACAGTATATAAAGTAGAGATGAGCGGGTTCGGTTCCTCGGAATCCGAACCCGCCCGAACTTCAGCTTTTTTTACACGGATCCGAGCGACTCGGATCTTCCCGCCTTGCTCGGTTAACCCGAGCGCGCCCGAACGTCATCATGACGCTGTCGGATTCTCGCGAGGCTCGGATTCTATCGCGAGACTCGGATTCTATATAAGGAGCCGCGCGTCGCCGCCATTTTCACACGTGCATTGAGATTGATAGGGAGAGGACGTGGCTGGCGTCCTCTCCATTTAGATTAGAAGAGAGAGAGTGAGATTGAGACAGAGACACTTGATTTACTGGAGCTTAGGAGTACTAGAGAGTGCAGAGTTTACTAGTGACTGACCACTGACCAGTGACCACCAGTGCAGTTTTATTTAATATAATCCGTTCTCTGCCTGAAAAAAACGATACACAGTGACTCAGTCACATACCATATCTGTGTGCTCAGCCCAGTGTGCTGCATCATCTATGTATAATATCTGACTGTGCTCACACAGCTTAATTGTGGGGGAGACTGGGGAGCAGTTATAGGTTATAGCAGGAGCCAGGAGTACATATTATTAAAATTAAACAGTGCACACTTTTGCTGCAGGAGTGCCACTGCCAGTGTGACTGACCAGTGACCTGACCACACTGACCACCAGTATAGTATACTATATTGTGATTGCCTGAAAAAGTTAAACACTCGTCGTGTGACTTGTGTGGTGTTTTTTTTTTTATTCTATAAAAAACTCATTCTGCTGACAGACAGTGTCCAGCAGGTCCGTCATTATATAATATATACCTGTCCGGCTGCAGTAGTGATATATATATATTTTTTATATAATTATTTATCATCCAGTCGCAGCAGACACAGTACGGTAGTTCACGGCTGTAGCTACCTCTGTGTCGGCAATCGGCAGTCCATCCATAATTGTATACCACCTACCCGTGGTTTTTTTTTCTTTCTTCTTTATACATACTACATCTCATTATCATCCAGTCTATATTAGCAGCAGACACAGTACAGTACGGTAGTCCACAGCTGTAGCTACCTCTGTGTCGGCACTCGGCAGTCCGTCCATAATTGTATACCACCTACCCGTGGTTTTTTTTTCTTTCTTCTTTATACATACATACTACATCTCATTATCAACCAGTCTATATTAGCAGCAGACACAGTACAGTACGGTAGTCCACGGCTGTAGCTACCTCTGTGTCGGCACTCGGCAGTCCGTCCATAATTGTATACCACCTACCCGTGGTTTTTTTTTCTTTCTTCTTTATACATACATACATACTACATCTCATTATCAACCAGTCTATATTAGCAGCAGACACAGTACAGTACGGTAGTCCACGGCTGTAGCTACCTCTGTGTCGGCACTCGGCAGTCCATCCATAATTGTATACCACCTACCCGTGGTTTTTTTTTCTTTCTTCTTTATACATACTACATCTCATTATCATCCAGTCTATATTAGCAGCAGACACAGTACAGTACGGTAGTCCACGGCTGTAGCTACCTCTGTGTCGGCACTCAGCAGTCCATCCATAATTGTATACCACCTACCCGTGGTTTTTTTTTCTTTCTTCTTTATACATACTACATCTCATTATCATCCAGTCTATATTAGCAGCAGACACAGTACAGTACGGTAGTCCACGGCTGTAGCTACCTCTGTGTCGGCACTCGGCAGTCCGTCCATAATTGTATACCACCTACCCGTGGTTTTTTTTTCTTTCTTCTTTATACATACATACTACATCTCATTATCATCCAGTCTATATTAGCAGCAGACACAGTACAGTACGGTAGTCCACGGCTGTAGCTACCTCTGTGTCGGCACTCGGCAGTCCGTCCATAATTGTATACCACCTACCCGTGGTTTTTTTTTCTTTCTTCTTTATACATACATACTACATCTCATTATCAACCAGTCTATATTAGCAGCAGACACAGTACAGTACGGTAGTCCACGGCTGTAGCTACCTCTGTGTCGGCACTCGGCAGTCCATCCATAATTGTATACCACCTACCCGTGGTTTTTTTTTCTTTCTTCTTTATACATACTACATCTCATTATCATCCAGTCTATATTAGCAGCAGACACAGTACAGTACGGTAGTCCACGGCTGTAGCTACCTCTGTGTCGGCACTCGGCAGTCTGTCCATAATTGTATACCACCTACCCGTGGTTTTTTTTTCTTTCTTCTTTATACATACTACATCTCATTATCATCCAGTCTATATTAGCAGCAGACACAGTACAGTATGGTAGTCCACGGCTGTAGCTACCTCTGTGTCGGCACTCGGCAGTCCATCCATAATTGTATACCACCTACCCGTGGTTTTTTTTTCTTTCTTCTTTATACATACTACATCTCATTATCATCCAGTCTATATTAGCAGCAGACACAGTACAATACGGTAGTCCACGGCTGTAGCTACCTCTGTGTCGGCACTCGGCAGTCCGTCCATAATTGTATACCACCTACCCGTGGTTTTTTTTTCTTTCTTCTTTATACATACATACTACATCTCATTATCAACCAGTCTATATTAGCAGCAGACACAGTACAGTACGGTAGTCCACGGCTGTAGCTACCTCTGTGTCGGCACTCGGCAGTCCATCCATAATTGTATACCACCTACCCGTGTTTTTTTTTTCTTTCTTCTTTATACATACTACATCTCATTATCATCCAGTCTATATTAGCAGCAGACACAGTACGGTAGTCCACGGCTGTAGCTACCTCTGTGTCGGCACTCGGCAGTCCATCCATAATTGTATACCACCTACCCGTGGTTTTTTTTTTCTTTCTTCTTTATACATACTACATCTCATTATCAACCAGTCTATATTAGCAGCAGACACAGTACAGTACGGTAGTCCACGGCTGTAGCTACCTCTGTGTCGGCACTCGGCAGTCCGTCCATAATTGTATACCACCTACCCGTGGTTTTTTTTTCTTTCTTCTTTATACATACATACTACATCTCATTATCAACCAGTCTATATTAGCAGCAGACACAGTACAGTACGGTAGTCCACGGCTGTAGCTACCTCTGTGTCGGCACTCGGCAGTCCATCCATAATTGTATACTAGTATCCATCCATCTCCATTGTTTACCTGAGGTGCCTTTTAGTTGTGCCTATTAAAATATGGAGAACAAAAATGTTGAGGTTCCAAAATTAGGGAAAGATCAAGATCCACTTCCACCTCGTGCTGAAGCTGCTGCCACTAGTCATGGCCGAGATGATGAAATGCCAGCAACGTCGTCTGCCAAGGCCGATGCCCAATGTCATAGTACAGAGCATGTCAAATCCAAAACACCAAATATCAGTAAAAAAAGGACTCCAAAACCTAAAATAAAATTGTCGGAGGAGAAGCGTAAACTTGCCAATATGCCATTTACCACACGGAGTGGCAAGGAACGGCTGAGGCCCTGGCCTATGTTCATGGCTAGTGGTTCAGCTTCACATGAGGATGGAAGCACTCAGCCTCTCGCTAGAAAAATGAAAAGACTCAAGCTGGAAAAAGCACAGCAAAGAACTGTGCGTTCTTCGAAATCCCAAATCCACAAGGAGAGTCCAATTGTGTCGGTTGCGATGCCTGACCTTCCCAACACTGGACGTGAAGAGCATGCGCCTTCCACCATTTGCACGCCCCCTGCAAGTGCTGGAAGGAGCACCCGCAGTCCAGTTCCTGATAGTCAGATTGAAGATGTCAGTGTTGAAGTACACCAGGATGAGGAGGATATGGGTGTTGCTGGCGCTGGGGAGGAAATTGACCAGGAGGATTCTGATGGTGAGGTGGTTTGTTTAAGTCAGGCACCCGGGGAGACACCTGTTGTCCGTGGGAGGAATATGGCCGTTGACATGCCTGGTGAAAATACCAAAAAAATCAGCTCTTCGGTGTGGAAGTATTTCACCAGAAATGCGGACAACATTTGTCAAGCCGTGTGTTCCCGTTGTCAAGCTGTAATAAGTAGGGGTAAGGACGTTAACCACCTCGGAACATCCTCCCTTATACGTCACCTGCAGCGCATTCATAATAAGTCAGTGACAAGTTCAAAAACTTTGGCCGACAGCGGAAGCAGTCCACTGACCAGTAAATCCCTTCCTCTTGTAACCAAGCTCACGCAAACCACCCCACCAACTCCCTCAGTGTCAATTTCCTCCTTCCCCAGGAATGCCAATAGTCCTGCAGGCCATGTCACTGGCAATTCTGATGATTCCTCTCCTGCCTGGGATTCCTCCGATGCATCCTTGCGTGTAACGCCTACTGCTGCTGGCGCTGCTGTTGTTGCTGCTGGGAGTCGATGGTCATCCCAGAGGGGAAGTCGTAAGCCCACTTGTACTACTTCCAGTAAGCAATTGACTGTTCAACAGTCCTTTGCGAGGAAGATGAAATATCACAGCAGTCATCCTGCTGCAAAGCGGATAACTGAGGCCTTGACAACTATGTTGGTGTTAGACGTGCGTCCGGTATCCGCCGTTAGTTCACAGGGAACTAGACAATTTATTGAGGCAGTGTGCCCCCGTTACCAAATACCATCTAGGTTCCACTTCTCTAGGCAGGCGATACCGAGAATGTACACGGACGTCAGAAAAAGACTCACCAGTGTCCTAAAAAATGCAGTTGTACCCAATGTCCACTTAACCACGGACATGTGGACAAGTGGAGCAGGGCAGGGTCAGGACTATATGACTGTGACAGCCCACTGGGTAGATGTATGGACTCCCGCCGCAAGAACAGCAGCGGCGGCACCAGTAGCAGCATCTCGCAAACGCCAACTCTTTCCTAGGCAGGCTACGCTTTGTATCACCGCTTTCCAGAATACGCACACAGCTGAAAACCTCTTACGGCAACTGAGGAAGATCATCGCGGAATGGCTTACCCCAATTGGACTCTCCTGTGGATTTGTGGCATCGGACAACGCCAGCAATATTGTGTGTGCATTAAATATGGGCAAATTCCAGCACGTCCCATGTTTTGCACATACCTTGAATTTGGTGGTGCAGAATTTTTTAAAAAACGACAGGGGCGTGCAAGAGATGCTGTCGGTGGCCAGAAGAATTGCGGGACACTTTCGGCGTACAGGCACCACGTACAGAAGACTGGAGCACCACCAAAAACTACTGAACCTGCCCTGCCATCATCTGAAGCAAGAAGTGGTAACGAGGTGGAATTCAACCCTCTATATGCTTCAGAGGTTGGAGGAGCAGCAAAAGGCCATTCAAGCCTATACAATTGAGCACGATATAGGAGGTGGAATGCACCTGTCTCAAGCGCAGTGGAGAATGATTTCAACGTTGTGCAAGGTTCTGATGCCCTTTGAACTTGCCACACGTGAAGTCAGTTCAGACACTGCCAGCCTGAGTCAGGTCATTCCCTTCATCAGGCTTTTGCAGAAGAAGCTGGAGACATTGAAGGAGGAGCTAACACGGAGCGATTCCGCTAGGCATGTGGGACTTGTGGATGGAGCCCTTAATTCGCTTAACAAGGATTCACGGGTGGTCAATCTGTTGAAATCAGAGCACTACATTTTGGCCACCATGCTCGATCCTAGATTTAAAGCCTACCTTGGATCTCTCTTTCCGGCAGACACAAGTCTGCTGGGGTTGAAAGACCTGCTGGTGAGAAAATTGTCAAGTCAAGCGGAACGCGACCTGTCAACATCTCCTCCTTCACATTCTCCCGCAACTGGGGGTGCGAGGAAAAGGCTCAGAATTCCGAGCCCACCCGCTGGCGGTGATGCAGGGCAGTCTGGAGCGACTGCTGATGCTGACATCTGGTCCGGACTGAAGGACCTGACAACGATTACGGACATGTCGTCTACTGTCACTGCATATGATTCTCTCACCATTGAAAGAATGGTGGAGGATTATATGAGTGACCGCATCCAAGTAGGCACGTCACACAGTCCGTACTTATACTGGCAGGAAAAAGAGGCAATTTGGAGGCCCTTGCACAAACTGGCTTTATTCTACCTAAGTTGCCCTCCCACAAGTGTGTACTCCGAAAGAGTGTTTAGTGCCGCCGCTCACCTTGTCAGCAATCGGCGTACGAGGTTACATCCAGAAAATGTGGAGAAGATGATGTTCATTAAAATGAATTATAATCAATTCCTCCGCGGAGACATTGACCAGCAGCAATTGCCTCCACAAAGTACACAGGGAGCTGAGATGGTGGATTCCAGTGGGGACGAATTGATAATCTGTGAGGAGGGGGATGTACACAGTGATATATCGGAGGATGATGATGAGGTGGACATCTTGCCTCTGTAGAGCCAGTTTGTGCAAGGAGAGTTTAATTGCTTCTTTTTTGGGGGGGGTCCAAACCAACCCGTCATATCAGTCACAGTCGTGTGGCAGACCCTGTCACTGAAATGATGGGTTGGTTAAAGTGTGCATGTCCTGTTTTGTTTATACAACATAAGGGTGGGTGGGAGGGCCCAAGGACAATTCCATCTTGCACCTCTTTTTTCTTTTATTTTTCTTTGCGTCATGTGCTGTTTGGGGAGGGTTTTTTGGAAGGGCCATCCTGCGTGACACTGCAGTGCCACTCCTAGATGGGCCCGGTGTTTGTGTCGGCCACTAGGGTCGCTTATCTTACTCACACAGTCAGCTACCTCATTGCGCCTCTTTTTTTCTTTGCGTCATGTGCTGTTTGGGGAGGGTTTTTTGGAAGGGCCATCCTGCGTGACACTGCAGTGCCACTCCTAGATGGGCCCGGTGTTTGTGTCGGCCACTAGGGTCGCTTATCTTACTCACACAGTCAGATACCTCATTGCGCCTCTTTTTTTCTTTGCGTCATGTGCTGTTTGGGGAGGGTTTTTTGGAAGGGCCATCCTGCGTGACACTGCAGTGCCACTCCTAGATGGGCCCGGTGTTTGTGTCGGCCACTAGGGTCGCTTATCTTACTCACACAGTCAGCTACCTCATTGCGCCTCTTTTTTTCTTTGCGTCATGTGCTGTTTGGGGAGGGTTTTTTGGAAGGGACATCCTGCGTGACACTGCAGTGCCACTCCTAGATGGGCCCGGTGTTTGTGTCGGCCACTGGGGTCGCTTATCTTACTCACACAGCTACCTCATTGCGCCTCTTTTTTTCTTTGCGTCATGTGCTGTTTGGGGAGGGTTTTTTGGAAGGGCCATCCTGCGTGACACTGCAGTGCCACTCCTAGATGGGCCCGGTGTTTGTGTCGGCCACTAGGGTCGCTTATCTTACTCACACAGTCAGCTACCTCATTGCGCCTCTTTTTTTCTTTGCGTCATGTGCTGTTTGGGGAGGGTTTTTTGGAAGGGACATCCTGCGTGACACTGCAGTGCCACTCCTAGATGGGCCCAGTGTTTGTGTCGGCCACTAGGGTCGCTAATCTTAGTCACACAGCTACCTCATTGCGCCTCTTTTTTTCTTTGCGTCTTGTGCTGTTTGGGGAGGGTTTTTTGGAAGGGACATCCTGCGTGACACTGCAGTGCCACTCCTAGATGGGCCCGGTGTTTGTGTCGGCCACTAGGGTCGCTTATCTTACTCACACAGCGACCTCGGTGCAAATTTTAGGACTAAAAATAATATTGTGAGGTGTGAGGTATTCAGAATAGACTGAAAATGAGTGGAAATTATGGTTTTTGAGGTTAATAATACTTTGGGATCAAAA
The DNA here is from genome assembly GCF_028390025.1 of Pseudophryne corroboree. NCBI lineage: Eukaryota > Metazoa > Chordata > Amphibia > Anura > Myobatrachidae > Pseudophryne > Pseudophryne corroboree. The sequence continues at coordinate 477,957,461 of NC_086448.1, read as the reverse complement.
TGACCCCCAAATTCTATGATTTAAGCTGTTTTTTAGGGTTTTTTGAAAAAAACACCCGAATCCAAAACACACCCGAATCCGACAAAAAAAATTCGGTGAGGTTTTGCCAAAACGCGGTCGAACCCAAAACACGGCCGCGGAACCGAACCCAAAACCAAAACACAAAACCCGAAAAATTTCAGGCGCTCATCTCTAATATAAAGCCACGATTACATCATTGTAAAGTGGGGGAAGGGGCCATGATGATAGGATTCAGCAGGAATAGCATCATCAGCTCACCTGGAATGGTCACTTCACATGGGAAGTGGGCATCAGCGTGTGGAACTGAGGCGTTACTGAAGATATGCCTACACCTTGGTGCCTTCTCTCCTGGATTCTCCAAGACATTGCGGGAGAATAGGCAAGTACCATATGATCTATCATGCATTGGGATCATGTAGCCGGCGGTTGGGATCCCAGCGGTCAGCATCCTGATGCAAGGATCCTGGCCTCCAGATTGCCGGTGGGGATATGAGTGCAACAGAGCCCCATGGGGTCTCGCCAAGGGCGTAGCTACCATAGGTGCAGGGAGTGCAGCTGCTATGGGGCCCAGAGCTGAGAGGGGCCACCTTCCCTGTCACAGTTACATGTGTTATATACAAGGATGTAGCTACCATAGGTGCGAGGAGTGCAGCTACTATGGGGCCCAGTGTTGAGAGGGGCCACCTTCCCTGTCACAGTTACATGTGTTATTTACAAGGATGTAGCTACCATAGGTGCGAGGAGTGCAGCTGCTATGGGGCCCAGTGCTGAGTGGGGCCACCTTCCCTGTCACAGTTACATGTGTTATATACAAGGATGTAGCTACCATAAGTGCAGGGAGTGCAGCTGCTATGCAGAGCTGAGATGGGCAACCTTCCCTGTCACAGTTACATGTGTTATATACAAGGATGTAGCTACCATAGGTGCAGGGAGTGCAGCTGCTATGGGGCCCAGTGCAGAGAGGGGCCACCTTCCCTGTCACAGTTACATGTGTTATATACAAGGATGTAGCTACCATAAGTGAAGGGAGTGCAGCTGCTATGGGGCCCAGAGCTGAGATGGGCAACCTTCCCTGTCACAGTTACATGTGTTATATACAAGGATGTAGCTACCATAGGTGCAGGGAGTGCAGCTGCTATGGGGCCCAGAGCTGAGATGGGCAACCTTCCCTGTCACAGTTACATGTGTTATATACAAGGATGTAGCTACCATAGGTGCAGGGAGTGCAGCTAGCTACTATGGGGGCCCAGAGCTGAGAGAGGCCACCTTCCCTGTCACAGTTACATGTATTATATATAGGGGTGTAGCTACCATAGGTACTGTGACTGCCTACCAGTGTAATGCCTCACCCACCAGTGTGATCTCCACCTCCTGTGACACGATCCTACTGCTGGTGCTGTGACTGCCTACCAGTGCAATGCCTCACCTACTGGTGTGATCTCCACCTCCTTTGACATGATCCTTCTGCTGGTGCTGTGACTGCCTACCAGTGCAATGCCTCACCCACCAGTGTGATCTCCACCTCCTTTGACATGATCCTCCTGCTGGTGATGTGACTGCCTACCAGTGCAATGCCTCACCCACCAGTGTGATCTCCACCTCCTGTGACACGATCCTACTGCTGGTGCTGTGACTGCCTACCAGTGCAATGCCTCAGCTACTGGTGTGATCTCTACCTCCTGTGACATGATTCTCCTGCAGGTGATGTGACTGCCTACCAGTACAATGCCTCACCCACCAGTGTGATCTCCACCTCCTGTGACACGATCCTTCTGTTGGTGTTCTGACTGCCTACCAGTGTAATTACTCAGCTACTGGTGTGATCTCTACCTCCTGTGACATGATTCTCCTGCAGGTGATGTGACTGCCTACCAGTGCAATGCCTCACCCAAAGATACTTTCAAAGTTATCAATATCCCATTTATCTATTTTATTACTTTTCATCCAAAAACCATGATCCTGCCTCATAGAGACCCAGGTTATCTGCATCACCTGTATGTGTGCTTATCCTCCATACTGCCCTCTTTATTCCTGTAACGCTACATTTTTATTCCTAAATATGTCGTTCCTTCCTGCGCTTCTCCTATTTATGTGTCCTTGTACCTGTATTCGCTGTTCTGTCGATCTTGTCTTGCCTTTCAGCTGACTATACTGCACTCTGTCTTCCTTACCGCCCTCCATCATACCCTGCTATGTAGGACTCACCTCCTCCTACCTGTCTTCCTGCATGGAAACTGGAAACGTAAGCAGCTGTAGATAGAATGTTACAGAAAGAAGCATTGTGATGTCACAGGCTAGGTGTGATGTCACAGTAACCAGCAGCAAAGCTACAGAGTTACAGCTATCTTACATATACACCAATTACAACTGGATATACATGAGTTTCTAGTTTAAAAAAAATGAGACTAGTGTAGAAAATGAAGTACAAGGCAATATTGCACAGAGTGCCTCAATATATAGGTAAAGGGAAAACATAAGTGACAGGAATTTTGAGAAATAAACCACCGCTTATATTTTATAAGGAAATAAAGCTCTTTATCTAAGAGGCTGAAATAATAATTTTCCGTTATGTGTGTGTGTGTGTGTGTGTGTGTGTGTGTGTGTCTATATATATATATATATATAAAAATAAAATTAAAGTGGAAAAACACACTACAGGCTGATCCAACTTTGATGAAATGTCCTTAAAACAAGTCAAAATGTGGCTCAGTAGTGTGTGGCTCCACGTGCCTATATGACCTCCATACAATGCCTATGCATGCTCCTGATGAGGTGGCGGATGGTCTCCAGAGGGATCTCCTCCCAGACCTGAACTAAAGCATCCGCCAACTCCTGGACAGTCTGTGGTGGATGGAGCGAGACATGATGTCCCAGATGTGCTCAATTGGATTCCGGACTGGGGAATGGGCGGGCCAGTCCATAGCATCAATGCCTTCGTCTTGCAGGAACTGCTGACACACTCCAGCCACATGAGGTCTAGCATTGTCTTGCATTAGGAGGAACCCAGGGCCAATCGCACCAGCATATGGTCTCACAAGGGGTCTGAGGATCTCATCTCGGTACCTAATGGCAGTCAGGCTACCTCTGGCGAACACATGGAGAGCTGTGCGGCCCCCCAAAGAAATGCCACCCCACACCATTACTGACCCACTGCCAAACCGGTCATGCTGGAGGATGTTGCATGCAGCAGAACATTCTCCTTGGCATCTCCAGACTCTGTCACGTCTGTCACATATGCTCAGTGAGAACCTGCTTTCATCTGTAAAGAGCACAGGGCGCCAGTGGCGAATTTGCCAATCTTGGTGTTCTCTGGCAAATGCCAAACGTCCTGCACGGTGTTGAGCTGTAAGCACAACCCCCACCTGTGGACGTCAAGCCCTCATACCACCCTCATGGAGTCTGTTTCTGATCGTTTGAGTAGACACATGCACATTTGTGGCTTGATCGAGGTCATTTTGCAGGGCTCTGGCAGTGCTCCTCCTGTTCCTCCTTGCACAAAGGTGGAGGTAGCGGTCATGCTGCTGGGTTGTTGCCCACCTACAGCCTCCTCCACGTCTCCTGATATACTGGCCTGTCTCCTGGTAGCGCCTCCATGCTCTGGACACTACGCTGACAGACACAGCAAACCTTCTTACCACAGCTCGCATTGATGTGCCATCCTGGATGAGCTGCACTACCTGAGCCACTTGTGTGGGTTGTAGACTCCGTCTCATGCTACCACTGTAGTGAAAGCACCACCAGCTTTCAAAAGTGACCAAAACATCAGCCAGAAAGCATAGGAGCTGAGAAGTGGTCTGTGGTCACCACCTGCAGAACAACTCCTTTATTGGGGGTGTCTTGCTAATTGCCTATAATTCCCACCTGTTGTCTATACCATTTGCACAACAGCATGTGGAATTGATTGTCAATCAGTGTTGCTTCCTAAGTGGACAGTTTGATTTCACAGAAGTGTGAGTGACTTGGAGTTACATTGTGTTGTTTAAGTGTTCCCTTTATTTTTTTTGAGCAGTGTATATATACAGAGAGAGAGAGAGAGAGAGCTATACTAGCTATACTATCCCATTAAACCAGTAAACTCACAAATTATACAGTTTCTGTGGCTGGCTGACCTCAAGTCTGCATTTCACCTGGTTTAATCAGACACAGAACCTGTGTAACCCATGAACGTATAAAGAGGAGGAGAAATAAGAGTTGTCTTTTTTGTGGCGCACTAGAAATGTATTATTCAATATCAGCGTATATAAAACTATAAGGCGGGCCCAAAAGGTGACATTCACAGGGAATAGGTAATGACATCCACTCGACTTGTTCACACCCGCTGGACGTGTTGGAAAGAGGTTGAGTGGACAGTGAGCCAGTGACATGCGGTGGGGTGAGGCAGGTGAGGCAGAGCCTTTCCTGTCATACTTACGTTTAAACCACAGTTTTCACTGAATAAAATATATGAAAAATACTGATAATTTATTTGAAATATCTTCTTTGCATTATTCTAATCCTTTTTATAGCCCAAACTCTGGAGTAAAAAGTCTATGGCAGGTGAGGCAGTGCCTCACCTGTGTATCCTTTCCACACACCTCTAATCAAAACTCACCAGATTTCCAGGAGTTTATAATGCTGCACCTGTGTATAATGCCCAGATGTACCCATTGGCTCATATATTGCATGTAAATCTGGCTCTGGGGTTAGCCAGCAGGGCCGGCGCTACCATTAGGCAGCTTTAGGCAGCTGCCTATGGGCGCCGGCCACTAGAGGGCGGCAAGCTCCTGCTGAACCAGTTTTAAAAATTATTCTAGTGACTGCCGCAGCGCGGGTCTGGCCAGCCGCAGCCACCACTGTCAGTCACCCTCCTCACCGGCCAGGGTGAATTGCGTTTGCCACCCTCTGGTGACGGACCCCAGACTGGACACAACCGCCAGTTAACAGCTGCGGCTCCCGCTCACCTCCGCAATGAAAGAAGTTAGCAAGGCCCAAGGCTACGTACAGTTAAAGCACTTGCGGCCGGGCCACCCTTATTGACTGTCAGAGGCTGACAGTCGGCCTGCTGCGCGATGCTGCTGTGTCTCTCTTCTGGCCGGACAAGCAGCAGAAGCATCGTTTTCTCCCTTCCCGTCCTGCAGCGCCCCCTCTCAAAGCCGCAGGCAGGGAGGTCCGGTCACTGCTCCGAGCCTTGCATGCTCTCTCAGTCGCCCATCGTTTTCCACAAGCTGCTGGCGGCTGCCCACCTGCTCCAGGCTCCCTTGTATCTGCCTGACCCTGGCCAGCTCCACCTCCTGCCCCTGCAAGCTCTGTTTGCAGACAGGAGCGATGGAGTGCTGCATTGGAACCGCACTTCTAGGACAAAAAGTCCCCCCTGCCACAGTCATCAAATTTATGTAAGTGAAAATCGTGTATGGCACCATGACATTAAACTAAATTAGGGTTGGTAGGTATAATTTATATAAAGGAAAGGGAGAGGGGGGGGGGGGGGATAAGCACAACGCATATAAGGGGTGGGGGTATGGTTAACAAAAACATATAAGGGGTACACAAAATTGTACTATATATATATATATATATATATATATAGGTTCCATATGGTTTTGGGTGGGATGCCAGCTGTCACAATCCCGACAGCAGCATCCCGCCCACCAGAATGCCTCCCTGTCGTCTCTCTGGCTGTCCCTGTCGTCACTCTGGCTGTCCCTGCTGTCACAATTTCAGCTCATTCTGCGTGCTACAATGTGAATGTCGGCTCATTCAGTGTGCTACAATGTGAATTTCGGCTCATTCCGTGTGCTATAATGTGAATTTTGGCTCATTCAGCATGCTATTATGTGAATTTCGTCTCATTCAGTGTGCTGTAATGTGAATGTCGGCTCATTCCGTGTGCTATAATGTGAATTTCGGCTCATTCAGTGTGCTGTAATGTGAATGTCGGCTCATTCAGTGTGCTATAATGTGAATTTCGGCTCATTCAGTGTGCTACAATGTGAATGTCGGCTCATTCAGTGTGCTACAATGTGAATGTCGGCTCATTCAGTGTGCTACAATATGACTGTCGGCTCATTCAATGTGCTACATGTGAATGTCGGCTCATTCAGTGTGCTACAATGTGAGTTTCGGCTCATTCAGTGTGCTACAATGTGAATGTCTGCTCATTCAGTGTGCTACAATGTGAATGTAGGCTCATTCAGTGTGCTACAATGTGAATGTCGGCTCATTCAGTGTGCTACAATGTGAGTTTCGGCTCATTCAGTGTGCTACAATGTGAGTTTCGGCTCATTCAGTGTGCTACAATTTGACTGTCGGCTCATTCAGCGTGCTACAATGTGAATTTCGGCTCATTCCGTGTGCTATAATGTGAATTTTGGCTCATTCAGCATGCTATAATGTGAATTTCGTCTCATTCAGTGTGCTATAATGTGAATTTCGGCTCATTCAGTGTGCTACAATGTGAATGTCGGCTCATTCAGTGTGCTACAATGTGAGTTTCGGCTCATTCAGTGTGCTACAATGTGAATTTCAGCTCATTCAGTGTGCTACAGTGTGAATTTCGGCTCATTCAGTATGCTACAATGTGAGTTTCGGCTCATTCAGTGTGCTACAATGTGAGTTTCGGCTCATTTAGTGTGCTACAATGTGAGTTTCGGCTCATTCAGTGTGCTCACAGTGCTTTTATGTGGCTTGATAAAAGCGCTGAAACGTTGCCAATCAGAGCCGTGTCCTGTTGTCATTATTTACGAGACCTGAGTGCCGCCATTGGAGGGAATATAGATATATAGATATAGATATACGTTAATGCTATATAGTCTGTGCGTTTCCAGTATGAACAGCTGGGCTTGGGGAACCAGTGTAGCATTGTAGGATGGGTCCAAATTACTATTTTGGGGGAGAGGTTAGGCTGCGGGGTTGGGTGGGTTAGGGTTGGTCTGCAGGGGTGGGAGGGTTTTGCTGTGGGTAGGGGGGATTAGGCAGCCCTGGGGAGGGTTAGGATTAGGCTTTGGGGGAGGAAGGGTTAGGGTTAGGCTGGGGGAAGGGGGAGTTAAGGTTAGGCACCGAATAGGAAGGGGGGGGGGGGGGGATTAGGGATCAGGGTTAGTTTACATAATTAGCAAGTGTTGGGATTTTAATCTTCGGGATGTCGCTGTCCGTATTCTGACAGCCGGCATCCCGAGCACCAGGATATCGTATGTAACATATATATATATATATATATATATATATATATATATCCCTAATAATAACACCTAACCTTAACCCACACTGATAAATCAACCCTTATTTCCTATCCCTAATACCGTAACCCCAATATCCTAACCCAAACCGATAAATTGTGAGGCGGTTACCTGGGTGGGGGGGGGGGGGCTGCTGCTGACTATTTGCCAAGGGTGCAGAGAAACCTTGCACCGGCCCTGTTAGCCAGTGCCTCCTGAACCATTTAGCTCACTGCACGTCCCTGCAGTGAGCGTGGCTGTGCCCTGTGGCACCATTGTACCGACAGCCGGACTGCTGAGAACGGAGCCTGGAGGGTACATAACTTTTTGGTTTTCATTCCATCTCATGACACTCTACCCAAAGCTACTCTTCTGGTTATCCTATCAACTAGGATAACAATGAAGGTGACTCCATAACATTTCTTCCATTGTTTTTCCATGTCACAGATACATTGCATGTGTGTTACAGGTGACCATCCTAATCATCTCTCCTTCACTTCACAGTAATGTCATTGTTAGTGATACATTATTTGGATAAAGCATCAAAAGGAAACTTAGATGTAATAGTCTGGCCGGCATATCACTTATTGCATGACGACCTTGTGACTGCGCTGTATTGTATGTAGACAAAGCATTTGGTTTTGCTAATGACTTACATAGAATCCATAAGAGGGCATGCCGACATAGCATATTGTTGACTGTTAACATGTATGATCTTAAACCCCATCTATAAATGTTCTGTTGCGAGACTTCCAATATGCTCAGAATATTGCTACTGTGGCAGATGATTTAGTACTATCTGGAGTAACCGGCTTTGCCCCAAATTTTAAGAATGTCTGTTTACAAAAGTAAATGTAAATATCAAACACACAGTATAAATAACATTGTAGATAGCTGAATACCCGTGCTTTGCTATGGGATGAGGATGGTAAATTACAATGAAAGCTTGTTAATTTATGTTGATAGGAGATCTAGTATATAGGCATATCTTGCTTCACTGATGCACTTTGTGTAGTGGCTGCACCCATTTTTGGTCCCAACAAGGGACCCTGCTCTTTCCACTATACAACTCTCAGTCTGTGGCTTCCTGTTGCCTCCATTCCCCTCCTCACATCAAGTCACTGGCCCTGTCACATGCAGCCCTGTCATCACTGAGATATCATGCATGTCCTGATTAGAGATGAGCGGGTTCGGTTCCTCGGAAACCGAACCCCCCCGAACTTCACCCATTTTACACGGGTCCGAGGCATACTCGGATTCTCCCGTATGGCTCGGTTAACCCGAGCGCGCCCGAACGTCATCATCCCGCTGTCGGATTCTCGCGAGATTCGGATTCTATATAAGGAGCCGCGCGTCGCCGCCATTTTTCACTCGTGCATTGGAAATGATAGTGAGAGGACGTGGCTGGCGTCCTCTCACTTTGTTTCAGGGGGCTGCATATCTTTATTCTGGGGACCAGCAGTATTATAGGAGGAGTACAGTGCAGAGTTTTGTTGACCAGTGACCACCAGTATTATACGTTGTCTGCCTGAAAAACGCTCCATATCTGTGCTCAGTGTGCTGCATATATCTTTGCTCACACTGCTTTACTGTGGGGACTGGGGACCAGCAGTATTATATAGGAGGAGTACAGTGCAGAGTTTTGCTGACCAGTGACCACCAGTATACGTTGTCTGCCTGAAAAACGCTCCATATCTGTGCTCAGTGTGCTGCATATATCTGTGCTCACACTGCTTTATTGTGGGGAATGGGGACCACCAGTATATTATATAGGAGTACAGTGCAGAGTTTTGCTGACCAGTGACCACCAGTATTATACGTTGTCTGCCTGAAAAATGCCCCATATCTGTGCTCAGTGTGCTGCATATATCTGTGCTCACACTGCTTTAATGTGGGGACTGGGGACCACCAGTATATTATATAGGAGTAGGAGGAGTACAGTGCAGAGTTTTGCTGACCAGTAACCACCAGTATTATACGTTGTCTGCCTGAAAAACGCTCCATATCTGTGCTCAGTGTGCTGCATATATCTGTGCTCACACTGCTTTATTGTGGGGACTGGGGACCACCAGTATATTATATAGGAGTAGTACAGTGCAGAGTTTTGCTGACCAGTGACCACCAGTATTATACGTTGTCTGCCTGAAAAACGCTCCATATCTGTGCTCAGTGTGCTGCATATATCTGTGCTCACACTGCTTTATTGTGGGTACTGGGGACCACCAGTATATTATATAGGAGGAGTACAGTTCAGAGTTTTGCTGACCAGTGACCACCAGTATTATACGTTGTCTGCCTGAAAAACGCTCCATATCTGTGCTCAGTGTGCTGCATATATCTGTGCTCACACTGCTTTATTGTGGGGACTGGGGACCACCAGTATATTATATAGGAGGAGTACAGTGCAGAGTTTAGCTGACCAGTGACCACCTGTATTATACGTTCTCTGCCTGAAAAACGCTCCATATCTGTGCTCAGTGTGCTGCATATATATGTGCTCACACTGCTTTATTGTGGGGACTGGGGACCACCAGTATATTATATAGGAGGAGTACAGTGCAGAGTTTTGCTGACCATAGACCACCAGTATTATACGTTCTCTGCCTGAAAAACGCTCCATATCTGTGCTGCATTGTAGTATAGTAGGAGTACAGTGCATTATTTTGCTAACCACCAGTATATAATATATAGGAGTACGGTACAGAAGGCCACTGCTCTACCTACCTCTGTGTCGTCAAGTATACTATCCATCCATACCTGTGGTGCATTTCAGTTTTGCACAGTTTGCTGACCACCAGTATATAATATATAGCAGTACGGTACAGTAGGCCACTGCTTTACCTACCTCTGTGTCGTCAAGTATACTATCCATCCATACCTGTGGTGCATTTCAGTTTTGCACAGTTTGCTGACCACCAGTATATAATATATAGCAGTACGGTACAGTAGGCCACTGCTCTACCTACCTCTGTGTCGTCAAGTATACTATCCATCCATACCTGTGGTGCATTTCAGTTGTGCGCAGTATATATAGTAGTAGGCCATTGCTATTGATACCGGCATATAATTCCACACATAAAAAATATGGAGAACAAAAATGTGGAGGGTAAAATAGGGAAAGATCAAGATCCACTTCCACCTCATGCTGAAGCTGCTGCCACTAGTTGTGGCCGAGACGATGAAATGCCATCAACGTCGTCTGCCAGGGCCGATGCCCAATGTCATAGTAGAGAGCATGTAAAATCCAAAACACAAAAGTTCAGTAAAATCACCCAAAAATCAAAATTAAAAGCGTCTGAGGAGACATAACTTGCCAATATGCCATTTACGACACGGAGTGGCAAGGAACGGCTGAGGCCCTGGCCTATGTTCATGGCTAGTGGTTCAGCTTCACATGAGGATGGAAGCACTCATCCTCTCGCTAGAAAAGTGCAGTGCCACTCCTAGATGGGCCAGGTGTTTGTGTCGGCCACTTGGGTCGCTTAGCTTAGTCACACAGCTACCTCATTGCGCCTCTTTATTTCTTTGCATCATGTGCTGTTTGGGGACTATTTTTTTGAAGTGCCATCCTGCCTGACACTGCAGTGCCACTCCTAGATGGGCCAGGTGTTTGTGTCGGCCACTTGTGTCGCTTAGCTTAGCCATCCAGCGACCTTGGTGCACCTCTTTTTTTCTTTGCATCATGTGCTGTTTGGGGACTATTTTTTTGAAGTGCCATCCTGCCTGACACTGCAGTGCCACTCCTAGATGGGCCAGGTGTTTGTGTCTGCCACTTGGGTCGCTTAGCTTAGTTACACAGTTACCTCGTTGCAAATCTTTTTTTCTTTGCATCATGTGCTGTTTGGGGACTATTTTTTTGAAGTGCCATCCTGCCTGACACTGCAGTGCCACTCCTAGATGGGCCATGTGTTTGTGTCGGCCACTTGGGTCGCTTAGCTTAGTCACACAGCTACCTCATTGCGCCTCTTTTTTTCTTTGCATCATGTGCTGTTTGGGGACTATTTTTTTGAAGTGCCATCCTGCCTGACACTGCAGTGCCACTCCTAGATGGGCCAGGTGTTTGTGTCGGCCACTTGGGTCGCTTAGCTTAGTCACACAGCTACCTCATTGCGCCTCTTTTTTTCTTTGCATCATGTGCTGTTTGGGGACTATTTTTTTGAAGTGCCATCCTGCCTGACACTGCAGTGCCACTCCTAGATGGGCCAGGTGTTTGTGTCGGCCACTTGTGTCGCTTAGCTTAGCCATCCAGCGACCTTGGTGCACCTCTTTTTATCTTTGCATCATGTGCTGTTTGGGGACTATTTTTTTGAAGTGCCATCCTGTCTGACACTGCAGTGCCACTCCTAGATGGGCCAGGTGTTTGTGTCGGCCACTTGGGTCGCTTAGCTTAGTCATCCAGCGACCTCGGTGCAAATTTTAGGACTAAAAATAATATTGTGAGGTGTGAGGTGTTCAGAATAGACTGAAAATGAGTGGAACTTATGGTTATTGAGGTTAATAATACTATGGGATCAAAATGACCCCCAAATTCAATGATTTAAGCTGTTTTTGAGGTTTTTTTGTAAAAAAACACCCGAATCCAAAACACACCCGAATCCGACAAAAAATTTTCAGGGAGGTTTTGCCAAAACGTGTCCGAATCCAAAACACGGCCGCGGAACCGAATCCAAAACCAAAACACAAAACCAGAAAAATTTCCGGTGCACATCACTAGTCCTGATATAGTGTGTGCTGCTGGCCCACCCCTAGGGGTGCTAGTGGTGTGTTACCCCCACAGTGTTTGTTCCCAGCTTGCAAGTCATATGAGAACCAAGTTTGTTGTAAATTGGTCCAGGCATTCAGGAGTTATGCTGTCTCCTGACATACTCTGTGCTGCTGTCCCACCCCTAGTGCTGTTTAACCCCCACATAGTTTGTTTGCAGATTGTAAGTCAGATGTGTACCAAGTTTGGTGTAAATTGCTCCAGGCCTTCCACAGTTATGCTGTTTGCTGGCATACTCTGTGCTGCTGTCCCACCCCTAGGGGTGCTAGGGGTGTCTACCTCCCACAGTGTTTGTTCTTAGATTGTAAGGCATATGTGTACCAAGTTTTGAGTACATTGCTCCAGCAATTCAGGAGTTATGCTGTCTCCTGATATACTCTGTGCTGCTATCTGCCGCCCTAGGGGTGCTAGGGATTTCTAATTCTTTTAGTTGGCTCCGCCGTGTTTTAATACGCTTGTATGTAAAAATTCACGATTGTCGCTTGTAAACTGTGGATTTGTATAGAAAGACAGAAAGACGGATTTTTGCTTTTATATAGTAGATAAACTTAGAGTTTACTTTGATATGTAACTGTCATACTTGGCAACATTCATAACAAGTTCCAGGGATGTTTGGTGGTTGAATACAGTCTCACTTTCTGCGCTCCAAATGTCCCCTTGTTTTAAACGATCCTCACAGTGATGTCATGATATACATAAAGAAAAAGAAAAACAAAATACAATAGTGTAATCCTGTATAGGCACTACAAGTTCTTTCCACTGTGTAAAGGGGAAACTAGGTGGTGAAGATGGTCCCAGAAAAGAGATACGACGTCCACCTTCTTATGGGGTCACCCAAAAGTGATGCCGTGAAGATACGGTATGGAATCCTTACGTGTATGCTTACTTGAAAAAGTGAGATGGAAAGCACATAAAGGCTTCTTTTCTGTGGATTTTATTTCCTCTTTCGCCCGTATAAAGAGTGTGGATATCACTCATAAGGTGGGTATATAATTAAAAAAAGGGGAAGCCAATTAGTGCAAAGGAAACCCTTTTTATTTAAAATTTACAAATGAAACACAAATAGACAACCGGTCATACCATTTTGGGGGGCAGAGATGGAATTCAGCTGACATAAAATTATCCGGATATCACAATAATTCGTCATATGCTCCCCTCAATGGATGAACCGGTTAGGACATCTATATTGCACTGTATCAACGCGTTTCGACGCTCGGCGGCGTCTTTATCAAGATTAAACAGTGTATAGGCACTGATATGTGGACTCTCCTGTGTGGTCAGCTGGATAAATAAAAAGGGTTTCCTTTGCCCTAATTGGCGAAAGAGGAAATAAAATCCACGGAAAAGAAACCTTTATGTGCTTTCCATCTCACTTTTTCAAGTAAGCATACACGTAAGGATTCCATACCGTATCTTCACGGCATCACTTTTGGGTGACCCCATAAGAAGGTGGACATCGTATCTCTTTTCTGGGACCATCTTCACCACCTAGTTTCCCCTTTACACAGTGGAAAGAACTTGTAGTGCCTATACAGGATTACACTATTGTATTTTGTTTTTCTTTTTCTTTATGTATATCATGACATCGCTGTGAGGATCGTTTAAAACAAGGGGACATTTGGAGCGCAGAAAGTGAGACTGTACTTTTCTGTTACATATTGTCTTTGTAGGTTGGTGACCTATTTGTACTGTCTTCTGCTGCTCCATTTTGCAGCGCCATAGAAAGATTTCTTTATTTATATGTTTGGTGGTTGAACCCAGTGCATGGTGGAATGTCATGTGCGGATCTGTCTAGGAGGACCTTGGTGCACTATAACTCCCATCGTGTCATGTTTACTGGACTTCATTATAATGTGACGATTTGTTTTTAATTCATGTTAATTACTCATGTTCCATACATTTTCATTTATACCACTTAATGTGCGCATAACACAGTGTTTATAGGGCCTAATTGAGACCTGATCGCTCGCTAGGGTTCTTTGCAGCGCTGCCATCAGGTCAGAACTGCACATGCATATGCACCGCAATGTGCAGGCACGTCGCACAGGTACAAAGCCGTACATTGCTCTGCGATGGGTTTGTGCAAAGAATCCATTTGCATGGGTGATTGCAAGGAGATTGACAGGAAGAAGGCATTTGTGGGTGTCAAATGACCATTTTCTGGCAGTGGTTGGAAAAATGAAGGCGTTACCAAGCGTTTGCAGGGCAGGTGTCTGACGTGAAATCCGGTCCCGGACAGGTTGAAGTGATCGCAGCGGCTGAGTAAGTCTTGTGCTACTGAGAAACTGCACAAATTATTCTTCCACCGCTCGGCTACACATGCGATCGCACACTTTCACAGCTAAAATACACTCCCCGGTAGGCGGCGACTATGTGAACGTAGGACTGCAAAAATAGCTAGCGAGCAATCAGGTCTGAGTTGGCCCCATAGATCCTCCAGAAACCCCATGGGGCTGTTTTACTGGTCCATGTCAGGTTTGGCTATCCAAGTGTCAGGTCAAATTGATCAATAATCCTGGGCCGCAGCTCCACAGGCGGGGTGGGCCTGCGTGTGGCCAGCTGTACAGTGGAGACATCGGATAACAGCCCATGTCCTCTCATGCTTTTCAGTGTTTAGTTGCAAAATTGGTGGTGGTGGTAGTTGGTGTTTGGTAGGCTAAAGCACTGGGGCTCGTTACAAATAATGGAGTCTATTTACTAAGCCTTGGAGAGAGATAAAGTGGATGGAGATAAGTACCAGCCAATCAGCTGCTAACTATTATATTATAGGTTGGGTTTGAAAAATGACAGGAGCTGATTGGCTGGTACTTTATCTCCATCCACTTTATCTCTCTCCAAGGCTTAGTACATAGACCCCATTGTATGCAGTGGATGTGGGGGTGATGAAATGGTAAAAAAATAGATACTTTTTTGCTGGTGAGCTACAGGGCCCAGATATCACACACTTACCAAGTTCTTGGCTGCCAGTGCGGAGGGGTATGGCGCAACCATGTGGTCAGTGGAGGGGCATGACAGCAGAATCGCACCATCAAGGCACAGTATATAAAGCCACAATTACATCATTGTAAAGTGGGGGAAGGGGCCATGATGATAGGATTCAGCAGGAATAGCATCATCAGCTCACCTGGAATGGTCACTTCACATGGGAAGTGGGCATCAGCGTGTGGAACTGAGGCGTTACTGAAGATATGCCTACACCTTGGTGCCTTCTCTCCTGGATTCTCCAAGACATTGCGGGAGAATAGGCAAGTACCATATGATCTATCATGCATTGGGATCATGTAGCCGGCGGTTGGGATCCCAGCGGTCAGCATCCTGATGCAAGGATCCTGGCCTCCAGATTGCCGGTGGGGATATGAGTGCAACAGAGCCCCATGGGGTCTCGCCAAGGGCGTAGCTACCATAGGTGCAGGGAGTGCAGCTGCTATGGGGCCCAGAGCTGAGAGGGGCCACCTTCCCTGTCACAGTTACATGTGTTATATACAAGGATGTAGCTACCATAGGTGCGAGGAGTGCAGCTACTATGGGGCCCAGTGTTGAGAGGGGCCACCTTCCCTGTCACAGTTACATGTGTTATTTACAAGGATGTAGCTACCATAGGTGCGAGGAGTGCAGCTGCTATGGGGCCCAGTGCTGAGTGGGGCCACCTTCCCTGTCACAGTTACATGTGTTATATACAAGGATGTAGCTACCATAAGTGCAGGGAGTGCAGCTGCTATGCAGAGCTGAGATGGGCAACCTTCCCTGTCACAGTTACATGTGTTATATACAAGGATGTAGCTACCATAAGTGCAGGGAGTGCAGCTGCTATGCAGAGCTGAGATGGGCAACCTTCCCTGTCACAGTTACATGTGTTATATACAAGGATGTAGCTACCATAGGTGCAGGGGGTGCCGCTAGCTACTATGGGGGCCCAGAGCTGAGAGAGGCCACCTTCCCTGTCACAGTTACATGTATTATATATAGGGGTGTAGCTACCATAGGTACTGTGACTGTCTACCAGTGCAATGCCTCACCTACAGGTGTGATCTCCACCTCCTGTGACATGATCCTCCTGCTGTAACTGCCTACCAGTGCAATGCCTCACCTACTGGTGTGATCTCCACCTCCTTTGACATGATCCTTCTGCTGGTGCTGTGACTGCCTACCAGTGTAATGCCTCACCTATTGGGGTGATCTCCACCTCCTTTGACACGATCCTCCTGTTGGTGTTGTGACTGCCTACAGTACAATACCTCAGCTACTGGTGTGATCTCCACCTCCTGTGACACGATCCTACTGCTGGTGCTGTGATTGCCTACCAGTGCAATGCCTCACCTACTGGTGTGATCTCCACCTCCTGTGACACGATCCTCCTGCTGGTGCTATGATTGCCTACCAGTGCAATGCCTCACCTACTGGTGTGATCTCCACGTCCTGTGAGATGATCCTCCTGCTGGTGTTGTGACTGCCTACCAGTACAATGCCTCAGCTACTGGTGTGATCTCCACCTTCTGTGACACATACCTCCTGCTGGTGCTGTAGTTACTGCCTCCAGTGCAATGCCCCACCTACAGGTGTGATCTCCACCTCCTGTGGCAAGATCCTCCTGCTGGTGCTGACTGCCTACCAGTGCAATGCCTCACCTACTGGTGTGATCTCCACCTCCTTTGACATGATCCTCCTGCTGGTGCTGACTGCCTACCATTGCAATGCCTCAACTACTGGTGTGATCTACACCTCCTGTGACACAATCCTTCTGTTGGTGCTGTGACTGCCTACCAGTGCAATGCCTCAGCTACTGGTGTGATCTCCACCTCCTGTGACACGATCCTACTGCTGGTGCTGTGACTGCCTACTATGCTGCATTAGCCTTGCTTACTACCACTGTGGGTCATGCTAACAATTTGCTTAAGCCCAATTTGTGTTGGGTCCCGCTTATAGCTGACTTACTCCAACCTACATGAGGCCTCTTTTCATATATTTCCAGGGCCACTTTACGTTCCCAATCCACCCCTGTCTGGAATGGAAGAAATGTGAATGATAAATCAATGTAAATGTACCAGGAGGTATTGACAAGCCTTTATAACATTATCTTATGCTGTGAATTTCTTACCCTGTTTCCAAGACAATTAATTAATTTAACTTGTTAATTAAGTGAAAGGAAGACATGAATTTTTCCGGGATATGTATCAAGCCACGGAGAGAGATAAAGTTGAGTATTTGCCCAAATCAAATGAAGCTTCTAACTACAGGTATCATTTCATGTACTGTGCTAGATAAGTGACAGAAGATGATTGGGTGGTTTGGACATCTGCACTTTATCTTTCTCCAAGGCTTGAAACATCTCTCCAAGAGTGCTGTATATAAAATATATATCTGGCTGCTATACAGCAGGCCAGGAGCACCAGCAGGACAGCAGAGTAACAGTCATATCAGTAATAATTTGCGGACCCTGTGAAATTAGCATTCAGTAAAGATGGGAGACTCAGTCAATGAATACATAAAACATTTTTTAGTTTATGTTAAAATATAAAAAGTTTATTAAGTGGAATATTTAATAAATAATATTTGTGAGACATCTCCAAAAACAGTTGGTTTTGGGGGCTGCCCAGAAATATTAACCAGCCCCTGAATGTATGTATTGGGGACTGCAATGGATATTTGAGATATCTATTGCATTCCTCCTATTTTGAACACAAAAGCAGCCACCAAAAGTTTCTACGGCAGATGGTAAACTGTGAAACTAACCAAGCTCCAGAATGCAAAGCATTTCTGAGCTTGGCCCGGCAGCTAATGCCATTTCTAAATGGCTTTTGTAGACTGTGGGCTACATTATGCAATAATTCAAAGGAGAAGGATCCTTGGGATCCTTCTGCATTACTGTCTGCTCTCACATACGCAGTCCGATGATTGCACATGTGAACTAGCGCAGCCGGGGTCTAAACCCAGAAGTAAAGTGATCGCATTAGTAATTATTTTACTTCTTATACATTGCAGGGATGGGCATGAGTTTGGTACTCATTATGGCATAAAAGTTACACCTCTGTACTCACAAAGAGTCATCCTTCAGCACTCAGGAGAGGAAAACCCCCTTGGGGGGAAACCTCTGGGGAACCATGGCCTCAGGATCGCCCTTCCCTCTGGGCATTAAGAGGTGTACTAATAGATGGATCAGTATGCTATCCCAGTGCATGGGATCCCGGTGGTTGTCATACCGATGCCGGGTTCCCAGTACAGAAACGATCGACAGGGGTGAGTAAGGGGTGTTCTCCCCTCTCCCCACCCCCTAACCCTGCCTGTCCGCAGTCTAACCCTAACATCCCCGCTTTGTGCCTAACCTTCCCACAGAGGTGCCTATTCCTAACCTCCGTTCCTGCTGCCTAAACCCAATCCTCCCTTCCATGCAGCCTAATCACTCCCGGGGGTGACTAACCCACCCTACCCACAGACTAACCCTAACTTCCCCCCACCCACAGCCTAACCCTATCCTCCCCCCACCTGCAGCCTAATCCTAACCCCCCGCCTGATGCTTAAACCTAACACCCCGCCTGATGCCTAATCCTCCCTTCCCCGCAGCCTTAGCACTCCCGGGGTTGACTAACCCACCCTACCCACAGCCTAACCCTAATTTCCCCCCACCCGCAGCCTAACCCTATCCTCCCCCACCTGCAGCCTAATCCTAACCCCCGTCTGATGCCTAAACCTAACCCTCCCTTCCCCACAGCCTAACAAACCTCTTGGGTGCCTAACCCTAACCAACCCTATCCGCTGCCTAACCCTAACCTCCCCACACCCACAGCCTAAATCTAACCTCCCACCTGATGCCTAAACCTAATCTCCCCACTTGATGCCTAAACCTAACCATGCCTCCCCCGCAGCCTAATCACCCCCGGGGGTCCCTAACCCTAACCCACCCTACCCAAAGCCTAACCCTATCCTCCCACCACTCATAGCATAACCCTAACCCCTCCACCTGATGCCTAACCCTCTCCCTCTCCACACCCCCCTAATCTTGCCTGTCCGCAGTCTAACCCTACCTTCCCATATGTGCCTAACCCTCCCGCAGAAGAGCCTAATCTTAACCTCCGTCCCTGCTGCCTAAACCTAACCTTCCCTTTCTCACAACCTAACCACCCACCCTCTATCCCTGCTGCCTAAACCTAACCCCCCACCTGATGCCTATACCTCACCCCCCCCGCCTGATGCGTAAACCTAACCTTCCCTCCCCCGCAGCCTAACCAATCCCCTCCACCCATGCCTGATGCCTAAACCTAACCCCCCTTGCCCAGCTCTAAACCTATGATCGTGGTGACACGGGAGTCGGTATCCTTGCCCATTCGGAGTTCCAACGTTGGGATTCTAAAGAGTGTCGGGATTCCAGTGTCAGTATTCTGACTGCCATAAACCCGACAGCCGGCATCTTTACCGCATCTCCTAATAGGTAAGGCATATGTCCCAACATTTGGAGCATGTGTCCGCAGCTCTCCTCCCACGGCAGCTATTCAGGGATCACCCACTGCATGTAGATGAAGAGGAAGAGATGATAAATCATTTTTAGTGGATGAACAAGCAGAGAGACAAACTGCAAACAGTGGTGTGGTTGTGTAGAGAGAAAAATCTATCTATGTAAATATGTTACTCTAACTACTGAGGACATGGAAAATACCTAAAATAAGGACAATTATCCCAAAGGTCCCATTGTTTTTATACAATACACACATTGGGGGGATAAGTTCTCTCTTATAGTAATTAGTGGGTACCTTCAGAAAAGAAATTTGACCAGTAATAATAAAATCTATAAATTGCTAACATTTAGGGGTCAATCCAATTAGGTACGAGTTACCATTGCTGCGACGTTTCAACAGCATCCAAACTCACACCCTTCATGGCCAGATTCAGCCTATGGGGCTACCGGAAAGTGTGGCTGTTGTAAGACAAACTCGCACCTAATTAAACTGACCCCTTAGTTGTTAAATGTGATAAAATAGTAAAATATAATGGTGTAATTGTGGGCCTGATTCAGTTGTGGTTGTTGAAGCGATCGCTGCTGCAATTTTGACATTCACATTTGCATCGTGAGTCTGAGCAGTCGTAGGCTGAGCAAGTCTCCTAGACACAGGGGGCTCTCCAGCAGTAATACAGGTCGCAATGGGTAATTTATGCACGCACATGGAACGGGGTTTGAATGGACCTGACATGCCTGTATACAGTTAGCCACCCCGTTACCACCTCAAACGCTGACTTCCTGTCAATCACTTTGCGATGGGATCCTCTATGTGAGCTTGATTTCATTTTATGCGCAGTGCAGCTTGCACGCATGCACAGTGAAAAAGCATTGAGCCACTTGGTGCAACAGCAGCTCTGCGTCTGCATCTGAATCAGGCCCCCTGAGTGGTAAGGAGAAGGACTCTAGGGAAAGGACTATGTCACCTTTATTATACGTAAAGATAGGGAAACAGTCACTTGTTACAGCTCCAATTCACATCATTTATACCATTCTGTACCATTTCATCATTTGGTTATTCTATGGGGGAGATGTATTATGCCCTGCTGAGTGATAAAGTGGAGAGAGGTAAAGTACCAGCCAATCAGCTCCTAACTGCCATGTTACAGGCTGTGTTTGAAAATGACAACTAGGAGCTGATTGGTTGTTAGTTTATCTCTCTCCACTTTATCACTCTCCCAGGCTTTGTACACCTGCCCCCAGTTCATTGATATACTGTAAATATCAGCCATTTCACTATCTCCCCCCGATCTGTATTGTTCTTCCCCCGATCTGTATGTTCTGTATGGGATCCGGTCTCTAGGTCGACAGTAACTAGGTCGACACTATCTAGGTTGACCACTATTGTACAGCAGTAACTAGGTCGACAGGGTTTCTAGGTCGACAGGGTCTCTAGGTCGACATGTGCTAGGTTGACAGGTCAAAAGGTCAACATGATTTTTTTTTTTGTAATCTTTTTTTGAACCTTTTCATACTTGACGATCCACGTGGACTATGATTGGAATGGTAATCTGTGCCGAGCAAAGCGAGGCACCTTGCCCGAAGCATGGTGAGTGAAGAGAGCCATGCGAGGGGACACGGTGCATTAATTGGGGTTCCCGGTCACTCTACGAATAAAACTACACAAAAAAACATAAAAAAGTATGTCAACCTTTTGACCTGACGACCTAGACATGTCGCCCTAAAGACCCTGTTGACCTAGAGACCCTATCGACCTAGTTGCTGTCAACCAATAGTGGTCAACCTAGACACTGTTGACCTAGTTACTATCTACTTTTCATACCACACCCATTCTGTATCATGCTCCCCACCCCCTTCCTGTTTTTCTGTTTTACAGTATGTACTACATCTCGCAACCCCCAAAAGTGTATTTCCCTCCTGTATATGTCCCATAGAGTACGCCACAATTTCTATGTTTTTGTATTGTGCCCCCACACCATCTGTATGTGCTATACCAAGTTGCCCCTTTCTGCATGTTCTGTATTGTCCGCTCTCCCCCACCATAGACCCTATGTTTTGTACTATGCTCTCAATACCCCCCACCACACACACAATTATACAAGTTTGGTAACTTACCTCCTGCATGCTACTCAGTCTCTAGTCACTAATTCCTCTGCGACGCCTCCCGTCATCTTCAACTGACACTTTGCAGATCTCTTTGCCGGTCACCCGACACTCTGCAAATCTCTTTGCCAGAACTTTGCCAAATGATGATCTAAATAGTAAATAACCAGAAGTTCTTGTTCAGACATACTATGTGTATTAACTATACTACTACATTTTGTTACGTACTTTCATTTTTATTCATTTGCAATTTATCTATGTTATTGACTTTTTATCCACAACCCAAGATCCTTTCTCATAGAGACCCAAGTTATCTGCTCCAGGTTTTATCTTCCCTAGTGCTAGGACCATGTTAGTATCATACACTGGGCCTAATTCAGACCTGATCGCAGCAGCACATTTGTTGTCTAATGGACAAAACCATGTGCACTGCAGGTGGGGCAGATGTAACATGTGCAGAGAGAGTATGGTAACTTACCTCCTGCATGTTATACTCCAGTCGTTGCTACCTCTGCGACCCCTCCCGTCGTCTTCAACTGACACTTTGCAGATCTCTTTGCCGGTCACCCGACACTCTGCAAATCTCTTTGTCAGATGATCTAAAAAACACAAAAGACTATCATTAGCATAGTACTAGTTTAAGTACAATAAAATGTCCATGAATCAACCAGTTTCCCAATTATCCTTAAACCAAACAAGATACTTTCAAAGTTATCAATATCCCATTTATCTATTTTATTAACTTTTCATCCAAAAGCCACGATCCTGCCTCATAGAGACCCAGGTTATCTGCATCCCCTGTATGTGTGCTTATCCGCCATACTGCCCTCTTTATTCCTGTAACACTACATTTTTATTCCTAAATATGTCGTTCCTTCCTGCACTTCTCCTATTTATGTGTCCTTGTACCTGTATTCCCTGTTCTGTAGATCTTGTCTTGCCTTTCAGCTGACTATACTGCACTCTGTCTTCCTTACCCCCCTCCATCATACCCTGCTATGTAGGACTCACCTCCTCCTACCTGTCTTCCTGCATGGAAACTGGAAACGTAAGCAGCTGTAGATAGAATGTTACAGAAAGAAGCATTGTGAAGTCACAGGCTAGTGATGTCACAGGCTAGGTGTGATGTCACAGTAACCAGCAGCAAAGCTACAGAGTTACAGCTATCTTACATATACACCAATTACAACTGGATATACATGAGTTTCTAGTTTAAAAAAAATGAGACTAGTGTAGAAAATGAAGTACAAGGCAATATTGCACAGAGTGCCTCAATATATAGGTAAAGGGAAAACATAAGTGACAGGAATTTTGAGAAATAAACCACCGCTTATATTTTATAAGGAAATAAAGCTCTTTATCTAAGAGGCTGAAATAATCATTTTCCGTTATGTGTGTGTGTCTATATATATATATATATATATATATAAAATTAAAGTGGAAAAACACACTACAGGCTGATCCAACTTTGATAAAATGTCCTTAAAACAAGTCAAAATGTGGCTCAGTAGTGTGTGGCCTCCACGTGCCTATATGACCTCCATACAATGCCTGGGCATGCTCCTGATGAGGTGGCGGATGGTCTCCTGAGGGATCTCCTCCCAGACCTGAACTAAAGCATCCGCCAACTCCTGGACAGTTTGTGGTGCAACGTGGCGTTGGTGGATGGAGCGAGACATGATGTCCCAGATGTGCTCAATTGGATTCCGGACTGGGGAATGGGCGGGCCAGTCCATAGCATCAATGCCTTCGTCTTGCAGGAACTGCTGACACACTCCAGCCACATGAGGTCTAGCATTGTCTTGCATTAGGAGGAACCCAGGGCCAACCGCACCAGCATATGGTCTCACAAGGGGTCTGAGGATCTCATCTCGGTACCTAATGGCAGTCAGGCTACCTCTGGCAAACACATGGAGGGCTGTGCGGCCCCCCAAAGAAATGCCACCCCACACCATTACTGACCCACTGCCAAACCGGTCATGCTGGAGGATGTTGCATGCAGCAGAACATTCTCCTTGGCATCTCCAGACTCTGTCACGTCTGTCACATGTGCTCAGTGAGAACCTGCTTTCATCTGTAAAGAGCACAGGGCGCCAGTGGCGAATTTGCCAATCTTGGTGTTCTCTGGCAAATGCCAAACATCCTGCACGGTGTTGAGCTGTAAGCACAACCCCCACCTGTGGACGTCAAGCCCTCATACCACCCTCAAGGAGTCTGTTTCTGAACGTTTGAGTAGACACATGCACATTTGTGGCTTGATCGAGGTCATTTGGCAGGGCTCTGGCAGTGCTCCTCCTGTTCCTCCTTGCACAAAGGTGGAGGTAGCGGTCATGCTGCTGGGTTGTTGCCCACCTACAGCCTCCTCCACGTCTCCTGATATACTTGCCTTTCTCCTGGTAGCGCCTCCATGCTCTGGACACTACGCTGACAGACACAGCAAACCTTCTTGCCACAGCTCGCATTGATGTGCCATCCTGGATGAGCTGCACTACCTGAGCCACTTGTGTGGGTTGTAGACTCCGTCTCATGCTACCACTGTAGTGAAAGCACCACCAGCTTTCAAAAGTGACCAAAACATCAGCCAGAAAGCATAGGAGCTGAGAAGTGGTCTGTGGTCACCACCTGCAGAACAACTCCTTTATTGGGGGTGTCTTGCTAATTGCCTATAATTCCCACCTGTTGTCTATACCATTTGCACAACAGCATGTGGAATTGATTGTCAATCAGTGTTGCTTCCTAAGTGGACAGTTTGATTTCACAGAAGTGTGAGTGACTTGGAGTTACATTGTGTTGTTTAAGTGTTCCCTTTATTTTTTTGAGCAGTGTATATATACAGAGAGAGAGAGAGAGAGCTATACTAGCTATACTATCCCATTAAACCAGTAAACTCACAAATTATACAGTTTCTGTGGCTGGCTGACCTCAAGTCTGCATTTCACCTGGTTTAATCAGACACAGAACCTGTGTAACCCATGAACGTATAAAGAGGAGGAGAAATAAGAGTTGTCTTTTTTGTGGCGCACTAGAAATGTATTATTCAATATCAGCGTATATAAAACTATAAGGCGGGCCCACAAGGTGACATTCACAGGGAATTGGTAAAGACATCCACTCGACTTGTTCACACCCGCTGGACGTGTTGGAAAGAGGTTGAGTGGACAGTGAGCCAGTGACATGCGGTGGGGTGAGGCAGGTGAGGCAGAGCCTTTCCTGTCATACTTACGTTTAAACCACAGTTTTCACTGAATAAAATTTATGAAAAATACTGATAATTTATTTGAAATATCTTCTTTGCATTATTCTAATCCTTTTTATAGCCCAAACTCTGGAGTAAAAAGTCTATGGCAGGTGAGGCAGTGCCTCACCTGTGTATCCTTTCCACACATCTCTAATCAAAACTCACCAGATTTCCAGGAGTTTATAATGCTGCACCTGTGTATAATCCCCAGATGTACCCATTGGCTCATATATTGCATGTAAATCTGGCTCTGGGGTTAGCCAGTGCCTCCTGAACCATTTAGCTCACTGCACGTCCCTGCAGTGAGCGTGGCTGTGCCCTGTGGCACCATTGTACCGACAGCCGGACTGCTGAGAACGGAGCCTGGAGGGTACATAACTTTTTGGTTTTCATTCCATCTCATGACACTCTACCCAAAGCTACTCTTCTGGTTATCCTATCAACTAGGACAACAATGAAGGTGACTCCATAACATTTCTTCCATTGTTTTTCCATGTCACAGAAACATTGCATGTGTGTTACAGGTGACCATCCTAATCATCTCTCCTTCACTTCACAGTAATGTCATTGTTAGTGATACATTATTTGGATAAAGCATCAAAAGGAAACTTAGATATAATAGTCTGGCCGGAATATCACTTATTGCATGACGACCTTGTGACTGCGCTGTATTGTATGTAGACAAAGCATTTGGTTTTGCTAATGACTTACATAGAATCCATAAGAGGGCATGCCGACATAGCATATTGTTGACTGTTAACATGTATGATCTTAAACCCCATCTATAAATGTTCTGTTGCGAGACTTCCAATATGCTCAGAATATTGCTACTGTGACAGATGATTTAGTACTAGCTGGAGTAACCGGCTTTGCCCCGAATTTTAAGAATGTCTGTTTACAAAAGTAAATGTAAATATCAAACACACAGTATAAATAACATTGTAGATAGCTGAATACCCGTGCTTTGCTATGGGATGAGGATGGTAAATTACAATGAAAGCTTGTTAATTTATGTTGATAGGAGATCTAGTATATAGGCATATCTTGCTTCACTGATGCACTTTGTGTAGTGGCTGCACCCATTTTTGGTCCCAACAAGGGACCCTGCTCTTTCCACTATACAACTCTCAGTCTGTGGCTTCCTGTGGCCTCCATTCCCCTCCTTACATCAAGTCACTGGCCCTGTCACATGCAGCCCTGTCATCACTGAGATATCATGCATGTCCTGATTAGAGATGAGCGGGTTCGGTTCCTCGGAAACCGAACCCCCCCGAACTTCACCCATTTTACACGGGTCCGAGGCATACTCGGATTCTCGCGTATGGCTCGGTTAACCCGAGCGCGCCCGAACGTCATCATCCCGCTGTCGGATTCTCGCGAGATTCGGATTCTATATAAGGAGCCGCGCGTCGCCGCCATTTTTCACTCGTGCATTGGAAATGATAGTGAGAGGACGTGGCTGGCGTCCTCTCACTTTGTTTCAGGGGGCTGCATATCTTTATTCTGGGGACCAGCAGTATTATAGGAGGAGTACAGTGCAGAGTTTTGTTGACCAGTGACCACCAGTATTATACGTTGTCTGCCTGAAAAACGCTCCATATCTGTGCTCAGTGTGCTGCATATATCTTTGCTCACACTGCTTTACTGTGGGGACTGGGGACCAGCAGTATTATATAGGAGGAGTACAGTGCAGAGTTTTGCTGACCAGTGACCACCAGTATACGTTGTCTGCCTGAAAAACGCTCCATATCTGTGCTCAGTGTGCTGCATATATCTGTGCTCACACTGCTTTATTGTGGGGAATGGGGACCACCAGTATATTATATTAGAGATGAGCGCCGGAAATTTTTCGGGTTTTGTGTTTTGGTTTTGGGTTCGGTTCCGCGGCCGTGTTTTGGGTTCGACCGCGTTTTGGCAAAACCTCACCGAATTTTTTTTGTCGGATTCGGGTGTGTTTTGGATTCGGGTGTTTTTTTCAAAAAACCCTAAAAAACAGCTTAAATCATAGAATTTGGGGGTAATTTTGATCCCAAAGTATTATTAACCTCAAAAAACATAATTTACACTCATTTTCAGCCTATTCTGAACACATCACACCTCACAATATTATTTTTAATCCTAAAATTTGCACCGAGGTCGCTGTGTGAGTAAGATAAGCGACCCTAGTGGCCGACACAAACACCGGGCCCATCTAGGAGTGGCACTGCAGTGTCACGCAGGATGTCCCTTCCAAAAAACCCTCCCCAAACAGCACATGACGCAAAGAAAAAAAGAGGCGCAATGAGGTAGCTGTGTGAGTAAGATTAGCGACCCTAGTGGCCGACACAAACACCGGGCCCATCTAGGAGTGGCACTGCAGTGTCACGCAGGATGTCCCTTCCAAAAAACCCTCCCCAAACAGCACATGACGCAAAGAAAAAAAGAGGCTTTTTACTGATATTTGGTGTTTTGGATTTGACATGCTCTGTACTATGACATTGGGCATCGGCCTTGGCAGACGACGTTGCTGGCATTTCATCGTCTCGGCCATGACTAGTGGCAGCAGCTTCAGCACGAGGTGGAAGTGGATCTTGATCTTTCCCTAATTTTGGAACCTCAACTTTTTTGTTCTCCATATTTTATAGGCAGAACTAAAAGGCACCTCAGGTAAACAATGGAGATGGATGGATTGGATACTAGTATACAATTATGGACGGACTGCCACGGTTAGGTGGTATAAAAAAACCACGGTTAGGTGGTATATATTATAATAATAATACAATTATGGATGGACGGACTGCCTGCCGACTGCCGACACAGAGGTAGCCACAGCCGTGAACTACCGCACTGTACACTGGTTGATAAAGAGATAGTAGTATACTCGTAACAACTAGTATGACACTATGACGACGGTATAAAGAATGAAAAAAAAACCACGGTTAGGTGGTATATATTATAATAATAATACAATTATGGATGGACGGACTGCCTGCCGACTGCCGACACAGAGGTAGCCACAGCCGTGAACTACCGCACTGTACACTGGTTGATAAAGAGATAGTAGTATACTCGTAACAACTAGTATGACACTATGACGACGGTATAAAGAATGCAAAAAAAACCACAGTTAGGTGGTATATATTATAATAATAATACAATTATGGATGGACGGACTGCCTGCCGACTGCCGACACAGAGGTAGCCACAGCCGTGAACTACCGCACTGTACACTGGTTGATAAAGAGATAGTAGTATACTCGTAACAATTAGGATGACACTATGACGGTATAAAGAATGAAAAAAAAACCACGGTTAGGTGGTAGGTATATAATAATAAATAATACAATTCTGGTCGGACGGACTGCCTGCCGTGTGCCGACACAGAGGTAGCCACAGCCGTGAACTACCGCACTGTACACTGGTTGATAAAGAGATAGTAGTATACTCGTAACAATTAGGATGACACTATGACGGTATAAAGAATGAAAAAAAAACCACGGTTAGGTGGTAGGTATATAATAATAAATAATACAATTCTGGTCGGACGGACTGCCTGCCGTGTGCCGACACAGAGGTAGCCACAGCCGTGAACTACCGCACTGTACACTGGTTGATAAAGAGATAGTAGTATACTCGTAACAATTAGGATGACACTATGACGGTATAAAGAATGAAAAAAAAACCACGGTTAGGTGGTAGGTATATAATAATAAATAATACAATTCTGGTCGGACGGACTGCCTGCCGTGTGCCGACACAGAGGTAGCCACAGCCGTGAACTACCGCACTGTACACTGGTTGATAAAGAGATAGTAGTATACTCGTAACAATTAGGATGACACTATGACGGTATAAAGAATGAAAAAAAAACCACGGTTAGGTGGTATATATTATAATAATAATACAATTATGGATGGACGGACTGCCTGCCGACTGCCGACACAGAGGTAGCCACAGCCGTGAACTACCGCACTGTACACTGGTTGATAAAGAGATAGTAGTATACTCGTAACAACTAGTATGACACTATGACGACGGTATAAAGAATGAAAAAAAAACCACGGTTAGGTGGTATATATTATAATAATAATACAATTATGGATGGACGGACTGCCTGCCGACTGCCGACACAGAGGTAGCCACAGCCGTGAACTACCGCACTGTACACTGGTTGATAAAGAGATAGTAGTATACTCGTAACAACTAGTATGACACTATGACGACGGTATAAAGAATGAAAAAAAAACCACGGTTAGGTGGTAGGTATATAATAATAAATAATACAATTCTGGTCGGACGGACTGCCTGCCGTGTGCCGACACAGAGGTAGCCACAGCCGTGAACTACCGCACTGTACACTGGTTGATAAAGAGATAGTAGTATACTCGTAACAATTAGGATGACACTATGACGGTATAAAGAATGAAAAAAAAACCACGGTTAGGTGGTAGGTATATAATAATAAATAATACAATTCTGGTCGGACGGACTGCCTGCCGTGTGCCGACACAGAGGTAGCCACAGCCGTGAACTACCGCACTGTACACTGGTTGATAAAGAGATAGTAGTATACTCGTAACAATTAGGATGACACTATGACGGTATAAAGAATGAAAAAAAAACCACGGTTAGGTGGTAGGTATATAATAATAAATAGTACAATTCTGGTCGGACGGACTGCCTGCCGTGTGCCGACACAGAGGTAGCCACAGCCGTGAACTACCGCACTGTACACTGGTTGATAAAGAGATAGTAGTATACTCGTAACAATTAGGATGACACTATGACGGTATAAAGAATGAAAAAAAAACCACGGTTAGGTGGTAGGTATATAATAATAAATAATACAATTCTGGTCGGACGGACTGCCTGCCGTGTGCCGACACAGAGGTAGCCACAGCCGTGAACTACCGCACTGTACACTGGTTGATAAAGAGATAGTAGTATACTCGTAACAATTAGGATGACACTATGACGGTATAAAGAATGAAAAAAAAACCACGGTTAGGTGGTAGGTATATAATAATAAATAATACAATTCTGGTCGGACGGACTGCCTGCCGTGTGCCGACACAGAGGTAGCCACAGCCGTGAACTACCGCACTGTACACTGGTTGATAAAGAGATAGTAGTATACTCGTAACAATTAGGATGACACTATGACGGTATAAAGAATGAAAAAAAAACCACGGTTAGGTGGTAGGTATATAATAATAAATAATACAATTCTGGTCGGACGGACTGCCTGCCGTGTGCCGACACAGAGGTAGCCACAGCCGTGAACTACCGCACTGTACTGTGTCTGCTGCTAATATAGACTGGTTGATATTTAAAGAGATATTAGTAGTATACAACAATACTATACTGGTGGTCAGGCACTGGTCACCACTCCTGCAGCAAAAGTGTGCACTGTTAATTAATATAATTGTACTCCTGGCTCCTGCTAACAACCTGCAGTGCTCCCCAGTCTCCCCCACAATTAATTATAAGCTTTTAATTTATACATTGATGACTGTGCAGCACACTGGGCTGAGCTGAGTGCACACAGACTGAGTCACACTGTGTGACTGACTGTGCTGTGTATCGTTTTTTTTTTCAGGCAGAGAACGGATATAGCAGAGAGAAGTGAACGGATATATTATATTAAATAAAAGTTAACTAGCAACTGCACTGGTCACTGACTGTGGTAAACTAACTCTGTCTGCGACTCTGCACAATCTCTCTCTATCTAATCTATCTATCTCTATTCTAATGGAGAGGAC
This sequence comes from Pseudophryne corroboree, assembly GCF_028390025.1. Taxonomy (NCBI): domain Eukaryota; kingdom Metazoa; phylum Chordata; class Amphibia; order Anura; family Myobatrachidae; genus Pseudophryne; species Pseudophryne corroboree. The sequence goes on along the minus strand of NC_086448.1, from coordinate 477,926,956 downwards.
GCCAGACACGTCCTCTCCCTATCAATCTCAATGCACGAGTGAAAATGGCGGCGACGCGCGGCTCCTTATATAGAATCCGAGTCTCGCGATAGAATCCGAGCCTCGCGAGAATCCGACAGCGTCATGATGACGTTCGGGCGCGCTCGGGTTAACCGAGCAAGGCGGGAAGATCCGAGTCGCTCGGACCCGTGAAAAAAAACATGAAGTTCATGCGGGTTCGGATTCAGAGAAACCGAACCCGCTCATCTCTATATTATATAGGAGGAGTACAGTGCAGAGTTTTGCTGACCAGTGACCACCAGTATTATACGTTGTCTGCCTGAAAAACGCCCCATATCTGTGCTCAGTGTGCTGCATATATCTGTGCTCACACTGCTTTATTGTGGGGACTGGGGACCACCAGTATATTATATAGGAGGAGTACAGTGCAGAGTTTTGCTGACCAGTGACCACCAGTATTATACGTTGTCTGCCTGAAAAACGCTCCATATCTGTGCTCAGTGTGCTGCATATATCTGTGCTCACACTGCTTTATTGTGGGGACTGGGGACCACCAGTATATTATATAGGAGTAGTACAGTGCAGAGTTTTGCTGACCAGTGACCACCAGTATTATACGTTGTCTGCCTGAAAAACGCTCCATATCTGTGCTCAGTGTGCTGCATATATCTGTGCTCACACTGCTTTATTGTGGGTACTGGGGACCACCAGTATATTATATAGGAGGAGTACAGTGCAGAGTTTTGCTGACCAGTGACCACCAGTATTATACGTTGTCTGCCTGAAAAACGCTCCATATCTGTTCTCAGTGTGCTGCATATATCTGTGCTCACACTGCTTTATTGTGGGGACTGGGGACCACCAGTATATTATATAGGAGGAGTACAGTGCAGAGTTTTGCTGACCAGTGACCACCTGTATTATACGTTCTCTGCCTGAAAAACGCTCCATATCTGTGCTCAGTGTGCTGCATATATATGTGCTCACACTGCTTTATTGTGGGGACTGGGGACCACCAGTATATTATATAGGAGGAGTACAGTGCAGAGTTTTGCTGACCATAGACCACCAGTATTATACGTTCTCTGCCTGAAAAACGCTCCATATCTGTGCTGCATTGTAGTATATAGTAGGAGTACAGTGCATTATTTTGCTGACCACCAGTATATAATATATAGGAGTACGGTACAGAAGGCCACTGCTCTACCTACCTCTGTGTCGTCAAGTATACTATCCATCCATACCTGTGGTGCATTTCAGTTTTGCACAGTTTGCTGACCACCAGTATATAATATATAGCAGTACGGTACAGTAGGCCACTGCTCTACCTACCTCTGTGTCGTCAAGTATACTATCCATCCATACCTGTGGTGCATTTCAGTTTTGCACAGTTTGCTGACCACCAGTATATAATATATAGCAGTACGGTACAGTAGGCCACTGCTCTACCTACCTCTGTGTCGTCAAGTATACTATCCATCCATACCTGTGGTGCATTTCAGTTGTGCGCAGTATATATAGTAGTAGGCCATTGCTATTGATACTGGCATATAATTCCACACATAAAAAATATGGAGAACAAAAATGTGGAGGGTAAAATAGGGAAAGATCAAGATCCACTTCCACCTCATGCTGAAGCTGCTGCCACTAGTTGTGGCCGAGACGATGAAATGCCATCAACGTCGTCTGCCAAGGCCGATGCCCAATGTCATAGTAGAGAGCATGTAAAATCCAAAACACAAAAGTTCAGTAAAATCACCCAAAAATCAAAATTAAAAGCGTCTGAGGAGACATAACTTGCCAATATGCCATTTACGACACGGAGTGGCAAGGAACGGCTGAGGCCCTGGCCTATGTTCATGGCTAGTGGTTCAGCTTCACATGAGGATGGAAGCACTCATCCTCTCGCTAGAAAAGTGCAGTGCCACTCCTAGATGGGCCATGTGTTTGTGTCGGCCACTTGGGTCGCTTAGCTTAGTCACACAGCTACCTCATTGCGCCTCTTTATTTCTTTGCATCATGTGCTGTTTGGGGACTATTTTTTTGAAGTGCCATCCTGTCTGACACTGCAGTGCCACTCCTAGATGGGCCAGGTGTTTGTGTCGGCCACTTGGGTCGCTTAGCTTAGTTACACAGCTACCTCGTTGCAAATCTTTTTTTCTTTGCATCATGTGCTGTTTGGGGACTATTTTTTTGAAGTGCCATCCTGCCTGACACTGCAGTGCCACTCCTAGATGGGCCATGTGTTTGTGTCGGCCACTTGGGTCGCTTAGCTTAGTCACACAGCTACCTCATTGCGCCTCTTTTTTTCTTTGCATCATGTGCTGTTTGGGGACTATTTTTTTGAAGTGCCATCCTGCCTCACACTGCAGTGCCACTCCTAGATGGGCCAGGTGTTTGTGTCGGCCACTTGGGTTGCTTAGCTTAGTCACACAGCTACCTCATTGCGCCTCTTTTTTTCTTTGCATCATGTGCTGTTTGGGGACTATTTTTTTGAAGTGCCATCCTGCCTGACACTGCAGTGCCACTCCTAGATGGGCCAGGTGTTTGTGTCGGCCACTTGGGTCGCTTAGCTTAGTCACACAGCTACCTCATTGCGCCTCTTTTTTTCTTTGCATCATATGCTGTTTAGGGACTATTTTTTTGAAGTGCCATCCTGCCTGACACTGCAGTGCCACTCCTAGATGGGCCAGGTGTTTGTGTCGGCCACTTGTGTCGCTTAGCTTAGCCATCCAGCGACCTTGGTGCACCTCTTTTTATCTTTGCATCATGTGCTGTTTGGGGACTATTTTTTTGAAGTGCCATCCTGTCTGACACTGCAGTGCCACTCCTAGATGGGCCAGGTGTTTGTGTCGGCCACTTGGGTCGCTTAGCTTAGTCATCCAGCGACCTCGGTGCAAATTTTAGGACTAAAAATAATATTGTGAGGTGTGAGGTGTTCAGAATAGACTGAAAATGAGTGGAACTTATGGTTATTGAGGTTAATAATACTATGGGATCAAAATGACCCCCAAATTCAATGATTTAAGCTGTTTTTGAGTTTTTTTTGTAAAAAAACACCCGAATCCAAAACACACCCGAATCCGACAAAAAATTTTCAGGGAGGTTTTGCCAAAACGTGTCCGAATCCAAAACACGGCCGCGGAACCGAATCCAAAACCAAAACACAAAACCCGAAAAATTTCCGGTGCACATCACTAGTCCTGATATAGTGTGTGCTGCTGGCCCACCCCTAGGGGTGCTAGTGGTGTGTTACCCCGACGGTGTTTGTTCCCAGCTTGCAAGTCATATGAGAACCAAGTTTGTTGTAAATTGGTCCAGGCATTCAGGAGTTATGCTGTCTCCTGACATACTCTGTGCTGCTGTCCCACACCTAGTGCTGTTTAACCCCCACAGAGTTTGTTTGCAGATTGTAAGTCAGATGTGTACCAAGTTTGGTGTAAATTGCTCCAGGCCTTCCACAGTTATGCTGTTTGCTGGCATACTCTGTGCTGCTGTCCCACCCCTAGGGGTGCTAGGGGTGTCTACCTCCCACAGTGTTTGTTCCTAGATTGTAAGGCATATGTGTACCAAGTTTTGAGTACATTGCTCCAGCAATTCAGGAGTTATGCTGTCTCCTGATATACTCTGTGCTGCTATCTGCCGCCCTAGGGGTGCTAGGGATTTCTAATTGTTTTAGTTGGCTCCGCCGTGTTTTAATACGCTTGTATGTAAAAAATCACGATTGTCGCTTGTAAACTGTGGATTTGTATAGAAAGACAGAAGGACGGATTTTTGCTTTTATATAGTAGATAAACTTAGAGTTTACTTTGATATGTAACTGTCATACTTGGCAACATTCATAACAAGTTCCAGGGATGTTTGGTGGTTGAATACAGTCTCACTTTCTGCGCTCCAAATGTCCCCTTGTTTTAAACGATCCTCACAGTGATGTCATGATATACATAAAGAAAAAGAAAAACAAAATACAATAGTGTAATCCTGTATAGGCACTACAAGTTCTTTCCACTGTGTAAAGGGGAAACTAGGTGGTGAAGATGGTCCCAGAAAAGAGATACGACGTCCACCTTCTTATGGGGTCACCCAAAAGTGATGCCGTGAAGATACGGTATGGAATCCTTACGTGTATGCTTACTTGAAAAAGTGAGATGGAAAGCACATAAAGGCTTCTTTTCTGTGGATTTTATTTCCTCTTTCGCCCGTATAATGAGTGTGGATATCACTCATAAGGTGGGTATATAATTAAAAAAAGGGGAAGCCAATTAGTGCAAAGGAAACCCTTTTTATTTAAAATTTACAAATGAAACACAAATAGACAACCGGTCATACCATTTTGGGGGGCAGAGATGGAATTCAGCTGACATAAAATTATCCGGATATCACAATAATTCGTCATATGCTCCCCTCAATGGATGAACCGGTTAGGACATCTATATTGCACTGTATCAACGCGTTTCGACGCTCGGCGGCGTCTTTATCAAGATTAAACAGTGTATAGGCACTGATATGTGGACTCTCCTGTGTGGTCAGCTGGATAAATAAAAAGGGTTTCCTTTGCCCTAATTGGCGAAAGCGGAAATAAAATCCACGGAAAAGAAACCTTTATGTGCTTTCCATCTCACTTTTTCAAGTAAGCATACACGTAAGGATTCCATACCGTATCTTCATGGCATCACTTTTGGGTGACCCCATAAGAAGGTGGACGTCGTATCTCTTTTCTGGGACCATCTTCACCATCTAGTTTCCCCTTTACACAGTGGAAAGAACTTGTAGTGCCTATACAGGATTACACTATTGTATTTTGTTTTTCTTTTTCTTTATGTATATCATGACATCGCTGTGAGGATCGTTTAAAACAAGGGGACATTTGGAGCGCAGAAAGTGAGACTGTACTTTTCTGTTACATATTGTCTTTGTAGGTTGGTGACCTATTTGTACTGTCTTCTGCTGCTCCATTTTGCAGCGCCATAGAAAGATTTCTTTATTTATATGTTTGGTGGTTGAACCCAGTGCATGGTGGAATGTCATGTGCGGATCTGTCTAGGAGGACCTTGGTGCACTATAACTCCCATCGTGTCATGTTTACTGGACTTCATTATAATGTGACGATTTGTTTTTAATTCATGTTAATTACTCATGTTCCATACATTTTCATTTATACCACTTAATGTGCGCATAACACAGTGTTTATAGGGCCTAATTGAGACCTGATCGCTCGCTAGGGTTCTTTGCAGCGCTGCCATCAGGTCAGAACTGCACATGCATATGCACCGCAATGTGCAGTCACGTCGCACAGGTACAAAGCCGTACATTGCTCTGCGATGGGTTTGTGCAAAGAATCCATTTGCATGGGTGATTGCAAGGAGATTAACAGGAAGAAGGCATTTGTGGGTGTCAAATGACCATTTTCTGGCAGTGGTTGGAAAAATGAAGGCGTTACCAAGCGTTTGCAGGGCAGGTGTCTGACGTGAAATCCGGTCCCGGACAGGTTGAAGTGATCGTGATCGCAGCGGCTGAGTAAGTCTTGTGATACTGAGAAACTGCACAAATTATTCTTCCACCGCTCGGCTACACATGCGATCGCACACTTTCACAGCTAAAATACACTCCCTGGTAGGCGGCGACTATGTGAACGCAGGACTGCAAAAACAGCTAGCGAGCAATCAGGTCTGAGTTGGCCCCATAGATCCTCCAGAAACCCCATGGGGCTGTTTTACTGGTCCATGTCAGGTTTGGCTATCCAAGTGTCAGGTCAAATTGATCAATAATCCTGGGCCGCAGCTCCACAGGCGGGGTGGGCCTGCGTGTGGCCAGCTGTACAGTGGAGACATCGGATAACAGCCCATGTCCTCTCATGCTTTTCAGTGTTTAGTTGCAAAATTGGTGGTGGTGGTAGTTGGTGTTTGTTAGGCTAAAGCACTGGGGCTCGTTACAAATAATGGAGTCTATTTACTAAGTCTTGGAGAGAGATAAAGTGGATGGAGATAAGTACCAGCCAATCAGCTGCTAACTATTATATTATAGGTTGGGTTTATAAAATGACAGGAGCTGATTGGCTGGTACTTTATCTCCATCCACTTTATCTCTCTCCAAGGCTTAGTACATAGACCCCATTGTATGTAGTGGATGTGGGGGTGATGAAATGGTAAAAAAATAGATAGTTTTTTGCTGGTGAGCTACAGGGCCCAGATATCACACACTTACCAAGTTCTTGGCTGCCAGTGCGGAGGGGTATGGCGCAACCATGTGGTCAGTGGAGGGGCATGACAGCAGAATCGCATCATCAAGGCACAGTATATAAAGCCACGATTACATCATTGTAAAGTGGGGGAAGTGGCCATGATGATAGGATTCAGCAGGAATAGCATCATCAGCTCACCTGGAATGGTCACTTCACATGGGAAGTGGGCATCAGCGTGTGGAACTGAGGCGTTACTGAAGATATGCCTACATCTTGGTGCCTTCTCTCCTGGATTCTCCAAGACATTGCGGGAGAATAGGCAAGTACCATATGATCTATCATGCATTGGGATCATGTAGCCGGCGGTTGGGATCCCAGCGGTCAGCATCCTGATGCAAGGATCCTGGCCTCCAGATTGCCGGTGGGGATATGAGTGCAACAGAGCCCCATGGGGTCTCGCCAAGGGCGTAGCTACCATAGGTGCAGGGAGTGCAGCTGCTATGGGGCCCAGAGCTGAGAGGGGCCACCTTCCCTGTCACAGTTACATGTGTTATATACAAGGATGTAGCTACCATAAGTGCAGGGAGTGCAGCTGCTATGCAACGTAGAGATGAGCGCCGGAAATTTTTCGGTTTTTGTGTTTTGGTTTTGGGTTCGGTTCCGCGGCCGTGTTTTGGGTTCGACCGCGTTTTGGCAAAACCTCACCGAAATTTTTTTGTCGGATTCGGGTGTGTTTTGGATTCGGGTGTTTTTTTCAAAAAACCCTAAAAAACAGCTTAAATCATAGAATTTGGGGGTAATTTTGATCCCAAAGTATTATTAACCTCAAAAAACATAATTTACACTCATTTTCAGCCTATTCTGAACACATCACACCTCACAATATTATTTTTAGTCCTAAAATTTGCACCGAGGTCGCTGTGTGAGTAAGATAAGCGACCCTAGTGGCCGACACAAACACCGGGCCCATCTAGGAGTGGCACTGCAGTGTCACGCAGGATGTCCCTTCCAAAAAACCCTCCCCAAACAGCACATGACGCAAAGAAAAAAAGAGGCGCAATGAGGTAGCTGACTGTGTGAGAAAGATAAGCGACCCTAGTGGCCGACACAAACACCGGGCCCATCTAGGAGTGGCACTGCAGTGTCACGCAGGATGTCCCTTCCAAAAAACCCTCCCCAAACAGCACATGACGCAAAGAAAAAAAGAGGCGCAATGAGGTAGCTGTGTGAGAAAGATAAGCGACCCTAGTGGCCGACACAAACACCGGGCCCATCTAGGAGTGGCACTGCAGTGTCACGCAGGATGTCCCTTCCAAAAAACCCTCCCCAAACAGCACATGACGCAAAGAAAAAAAGAGGCGCAATGAGGTAGCTGTGTGAGTAAGATTAGCGACCCTAGTGGCCGACACAAACACCGGGCCCATCTAGGAGTGGCACTGCAGTGTCACGCAGGATGTCCCTTCCAAAAAACCCTCCCCAATCAGCACATGATGCAAAGAAAAAGAAAAGAAAAAAGAGGTGCAAGATGGAATTATCCTTGGGCCCTCCCACCCACCCTTATGTTGTATAAACAAAACAGGACATGCACACTTTAACCAACCCATCATTTCAGTGACAGGGTCTGCCACACGACTGTGACTGATATGACGGGTTGGTTTGGACCCCCCCCAAAAAAGAAGCAATTAATCTCTCCTTGCACAAACTGGCTCTACAGAGGCAAGATGTCCACCTCATCTTCACCCTCCGATATATCACCGTGTACATCCCCCTCCTCACAGATTATCAATTCGTCCCCACTGGAATCCACCATCTCAGCTCCCTGTGTACTTTGTGGAGGCAATTGCTGCTGGTCAATGTCTCCGCGGAGGAATTGATTATAATTCATTTTAATGAACATCATCTTCTCCACATTTTCTGGATGTAACCTCGTACGCCGATTGCTGACAAGGTGAGCGGCGGCACTAAACACTCTTTCGGAGTACACACTTGTGGGAGGGCAACTTAGGTAGAATAAAGCCAGTTTGTGCAAGGGCCTCCAAATTGCCTCTTTTTCCTGCCAGTATAAGTACGGACTGTGTGACGTGCCTACTTGGATGCGGTCACTCATATAATCCTCCACCATTCTATCAATGTTGAGAGAATCATATGCAGTGACAGTAGACGACATGTCCGTAATCGTTGTCAGGTCCTTCAGTCCGGACCAGATGTCAGCATCAGCAGTCGCTCCAGACTGCCCTGCATCACCGCCAGCGGGTGGGCTCGGAATTCTGAGCCTTTTCCTCGCACCCCCAGTTGCGGGAGAATGTGAAGGAGGAGATGTTGACAGGTCGCGTTCCGCTTGACTTGACAATTTTGTCACCAGCAGGTCTTTCAACCCCAGCAGACCTGTGTCTGCCGGAAAGAGAGATCCAAGGTAGGCTTTAAATCTAGGATCGAGCACGGTGGCCAAAATGTAGTGCTCTGATTTCAACAGATTGACCACCCGTGAATCCTTGTTAAGCGAATTAAGGGCTGCATCCACAAGTCCCACATGCCTAGCGGAATCGCTCCGTGTTAGCTCCTTCTTCAATGCCTCCAGCTTCTTCTGCAAAAGCCTGATGAGGGGAATGACCTGACTCAGGCTGGCAGTGTCTGAACTGACTTCACGTGTGGCAAGTTCAAAGGGCATCAGAACCTTGCACAACGTTGAAATCATTCTCCACTGCACTTGAGACAGGTGCATTCCATCTCCTATATCGTGCTCAATTGTATAGGCTTGAATGGCCTTTTGCTGCTCCTCCAACCTCTGAAGCATATAGAGGGTTGAATTCCACCTCGTTACCACTTCTTGCTTCAGATGATGGCAGGGCAGGTTCAGTAGTTTTTGGTGGTGCTCCAGTCTTCTGTACGTGGTGCCTGTACGCCGAAAGTGTCCCGCAATTTTTCTGGCCACCGACAGCATCTCTTGCACGCCCCTGTTGTTTTTTAAAAAATTCTGCACCACCAAATTCAAGGTATGTGCAAAACATGGGACGTGCTGGAATTTGCCCATATTTAATGCACACACAATATTGCTGGCGTTGTCCGATGCCACAAATCCACAGGAGAGTCCAATTGGGGTAAGCCATTCCGCGATGATCTTCCTCAGTTGCCGTAAGAGGTTTTCAGCTGTGTGCGTATTCTGGAAAGCGGTGATACAAAGCGTAGCCTGCCTAGGAAAGAGTTGGCGTTTGCGAGATGCTGCTACTGGTGCCGCCGCTGCTGTTCTTGCGGCGGGAGTCCATACATCTACCCAGTGGGCTGTCACAGTCATATAGTCCTGACCCTGCCCTGCTCCACTTGTCCACATGTCCGTGGTTAAGTGGACATTGGGTACAACTGCATTTTTTAGGACACTGGTGAGTCTTTTTCTGACGTCCGTGTACATTCTCGGTATCGCCTGCCTAGAGAAGTGGAACCTAGATGGTATTTGGTAACGGGGGCACACTGCCTCAATAAATTGTCTAGTTCCCTGTGAACTAACGGCGGATACCGGACGCACGTCTAACACCAACATAGTTGTCAAGGACTCAGTTATCCGCTTTGCAGTAGGATGACTGCTGTGATATTTCATCTTCCTCGCAAAGGACTGTTGAACAGTCAATTGCTTACTGGAAGTAGTACAAGTGGGCTTAAGACTTCCCCTCTGGGATGACCATCGACTCCCAGCGGCAACAACAGCAGCGCCAGCAGCAGTAGGCGTTACACGCAAGGATGCATCGGAGGAATCCCAGGCAGGAGAGGACTCGTCAGACTTGCCAGTGACATGGCCTGCAGGACTATTGGCATTCCTGGGGAAGGAGGAAATTGACACTGAGGGAGTTGGTGGGGTGGTTTGCGTGAGCTTGGTTACAAGAGGAAGGGATTTACTGGTCAGTGGACTGCTTCCGCTGTCACCCAAAGTTTTTGAACTTGTCACTGACTTATTATGAATGCGCTGCAGGTGACGTATAAGGGAGGATGTTCCGAGGTGGTTAACGTCCTTACCCCTACTTATTACAGCTTGACAAAGGGAACACACGGCTTGACACCTGTTGTCCGCATTTCTGGTGAAATACCTCCACACCGAAGAGCTGATTTTTTTGGTATTTTCACCTGGCATGTCAACGGCCATATTCCTCCCACGGACAACAGGTGTCTCCCCGGGTGCCTGACTTAAACAAACCACCTCACCATCAGAATCCTCCTGGTCAATTTCCTCCCCAGCGCCAGCAACACCCATATCCTCCTCATCCTGGTGTACTTCAACACTGACATCTTCAATCTGACTATCAGGAACTGGACTGCGGGTGCTCCTTCCAGCACTTGCAGGGGGCATGCAAATAGTGGAAGGCGCATGCTCTTCACGTCCAGTGTTGGGAAGGTCAGGCATCGCAAACGACACAATTGGACTCTCCTTGTGGATTTGGGATTTCAAAGAACGCACAGTTCTTTGCGGTGCTTTTGCCAGCTTGAGTCTTTTCAGTTTTCTAGCGAGAGGCTGAGTGCTTCCATCCTCATGTGAAGCTGAACCACTAGCCATGAACATAGGCCAGGGCCTCAGCCGTTCCTTGCCACTCCGTGTGGTAAATGGCATATTGGCAAGTTTACGCTTCTCCTCCGACAATTTTATTTTAGGTTTTGGAGTCCTTTTTTTTCTGATATTTGGTGTTTTGGATTTGACATGCTCTGTACTATGACATTGGGCATCGGCCTTGGCAGACGACGTTGCTGGCATTTCATCGTCTCGGCCATGACTAGTGGCAGCAGCTTCAGCACGAGGTGGAAGTGGATCTTGATCTTTCCCTAATTTTGGAACCTCAACTTTTTTGTTCTCCATATTTTATAGGCAGAACTAAAAGGCACCTCAGGTAAACAATGGAGATGGATGGATTGGATACTAGTATACAATTATGGACGGACTGCCACGGTTAGGTGGTATAAAAAAACCACGGTTAGGTGGTATATATTATAATAATAATACAATTATGGATGGACGGACTGCCTGCCGACTGCCGACACAGAGGTAGCCACAGCCGTGAACTACCGCACTGTACACTGGTTGATAAAGAGATAGTAGTATACTCGTAACAACTAGTATGACACTATGACGACGGTATAAAGAAAGAAAAAAAAATACCACAGTTAGGTGGTATATATTATAATAATAATACAATTATGGATGGACGGACTGCCTGCCGACTGCCGACACAGAGGTAGCCACAGCCGTGAACTACCGCACTGTACACTGGTTGATAAAGAGATAGTAGTATACTCGTAACAACTAGTATGACACTATGACGACGGTATAAAGAATGAAAAAAAAACCACGGTTAGGTGGTATATATTATAATAATAATACAATTATGGATGGACGGACTGCCTGCCGACTGCCGACACAGAGGTAGCCACAGCCGTGAACTACCGCACTGTACACTGGTTGATAAAGAGATAGTAGTATACTCGTAACAACTAGTATGACACTATGACGACGGTATAAAGAATGAAAAAAAAACCACGGTTAGGTGGTATATATTATAATAATAATACAATTATGGATGGACGGACTGCCTGCCGACTGCCGACACAGAGGTAGCCACAGCCGTGAACTACCGCACTGTACACTGGTTGATAAAGAGATAGTAGTATACTCGTAACAACTAGTATGACACTATGACGACGGTATAAAGAATGAAAAAAAAACCACGGTTAGGTGGTATATATTATAATAATAATACAATTATGGATGGACGGACTGCCTGCCGACTGCCGACACAGAGGTAGCCACAGCCGTGAACTACCGCACTGTACACTGGTTGATAAAGAGATAGTAGTATACTCGTAACAACTAGTATGACACTATGACGACGGTATAAAGAATGAAAAAAAAACCACGGTTAGGTGGTATATATTATAATAATAATACAATTATGGATGGACGGACTGCCTGCCGACTGCCGACACAGAGGTAGCCACAGCCGTGAACTACCGCACTGTACACTGGTTGATAAAGAGATAGTAGTATACTCGTAACAACTAGTATGACACTATGACGACGGTATAAAGAATGAAAAAAAAACCACGGTTAGGTGGTATATATTATAATAATAATACAATTATGGATGGACGGACTGCCTGCCGACTGCCGACACAGAGGTAGCCACAGCCGTGAACTACCGCACTGTACACTGGTTGATAAAGAGATAGTAGTATACTCGTAACAACTAGTATGACACTATGACGACGGTATATAGAATGAAAAAAAAACCACGGTTAGGTGGTATATATTATAATAATAATACAATTATGGATGGACGGACTGCCTGCCGACTGCCGACACAGAGGTAGCCACAGCCGTGAACTACCGCACTGTACACTGGTTGATAAAGAGATAGTAGTATACTCGTAACAACTAGTATGACACTATGACGACGGTATAAAGAATGAAAAAAAAACCACGGTTAGGTGGTATATATTATAATAATAATACAATTATGGATGGACGGACTGCCTGCCGACTGCCGACACAGAGGTAGCCACAGCCGTGAACTACCGCACTGTACACTGGTTGATAAAGAGATAGTAGTATACTCGTAACAACTAGTATGACACTATGACGACGGTATAAAGAAAGAAAAAAAAATACCACGGTTAGGTGGTATATATTGTAATACAATTATGGATGGACGGACTGCCTGCCGAGTTCCGACTGCCGACACAGAGGTAGCCACAGCCGTGAACTACCGCACTGTACTGTGTCTGCTGCTAATATAGACTGGTTGATAAAGAGATAGTATACAATACATACAACAATATACTACTATACTGGTGGTCAGGCACTGGTCACCACTAGTCACACTGGCAGTGGCACTCCTGCAGCAAAAGTGTGCACTGTTTAATTTTAAATTAATATAATATTATGTACTCCTGGGGGCTCCTGCTATAACAACCTGCAGTGCTCCCCAGTCTCCCCCACAATTATTATAAGCTTTGCCTTTTATACATTGATGTGCAGCACACTGGGCTGAGCTGAGTGCACACAGACTGAGTCACACTGTGTGACTGGCTGCTGCTGTGTATCGTTTTTTTTCAGGCAGAGAACGGATATAGCAGAGAACGGATATATTATATTAAAATAAATAAAAGTTAACTAACAACAACTGCACTGGTCACTGTGGTAAACTCTGTCTGACTCTGCACAATCTCTCTCTCTCTTCTAATCTAATTTCTAATGGAGAGGACGCCAGCCACGTCCTCTCCCTATCAATCTCAATGCACATGTGAAAATGGCGGCGACGCGCGGCTCCTTATATAGAATCCGAGTCTCGCGAGAATCCGACAGCGTCATGATGACGTTCGGGCGCGCTCGGGTTAACCGAGCAAGGCGGGAGGATCCGAGTCTGCTCGGACCCGTGAAAAAAACATGAAGTTCGTGCGGGTTCGGTTTCAGAGAAACCGAACCCGCTCATCTCTAATGCAGAGCTGAGATGGGCCACCTTCCCTGTCACAGTTACATGTGTTATATACAAGGATGTAGCTACCATAGGTGCAGGGAGTGCAGCTAGCTACTATGGGGGCCCAGAGCTGAGAGAGGCCACCTTCCCTGTCACAGTTACATGTATTATATATAGGGGTGTAGCTACCATAGGTACTGTGACTGTCTACCAGTGCAATGCCTCACCTACAGGTGTGATCTCCACCTCCTGTGACACGATCCTCCTGCTGTAACTGCCTACCAGTGTAATGCCTCACCTACTGGTGTGATCTCCACCTCCTTTGACATGATCCTTCTGCTGGTGCTGTGACTGCCTACCAGTGTAATGCCTCACCTATTGGGGTGATCTCCACCTCCTTTGACACGATCCTCCTGTTGGTGTTGTGACTGCCTACAGTACAATACCTCACCTACTGGTGTGATCTCCACCTCCTGTGACACGATCCTCCTGCTGGTGCTATGATTGCCTACCAGTGCAATGCCTCACCTACTGGTGTGATCTCCACCTCCTGTGGCAAGATCCTCCTGCTGGTGCTGACTGCCTACCAGTGCAATGCCTCAACTACTGGTGTGATCTAAACCTCCTGTGACACAATCCTTCTGTTGGTGCTGTGACTGCCTACCAGTGCAATGCCTCACCCACCAGTGTGATCTCCACCTCCTGTGACACGATCCTACTGCTGGTGCTGTGACTGCCTACTATGCTGCATTAGCCTTGCTTACTACCACTGTGGGTAATGCTAACAATTTGCTTAAGCCCAATTTGTGTTGGGTCCCGCTTATAGCTGACTTACTCCAACCTACATGAGGCCTCTTTTCATATATTTCCAGGGCCACTTTACGTTCCCAATCCACCCCTGTCTGGAATGGAAGAAATGTGAATGATAAATCAATGCAAATGTACCAGGAGGTATTGACAAGCCTTTATAACATTATCTTATACTGTGAATTTCTTACCCTGTTTCCAAGACAATTAATTAATTTAACTTGTTAATTAAGTGAAAGGAAGACATGAATTTTTCCGGGATATGTATCAAGCCACGGAGAGAGATAAAGTTGAGTATTTACCCAAATCAAATGAAGCTTCTAACTACAGGTATCATTTCATGTACTGTGCTAGATAAGTGACAGAAGATGATTGGGTGGTTTGGACATCTGCACTTTACCTTTCTCCAAGGCTTGAAACATCTCTCCAAGAGTGCTGTATATAAAATATATATCTGGCTGCTATACAGCAGGCCAGGAGCACCAGCAGGACAGCAGAGTAATAGTCATATCAGTAATAATTTGCAGACCCTGTGAAATTAGCATTCAGAAAAGATGGGAGACTCAGTCAATGAATACATAAAATATTTTTTAGTTTATGTTAAAATATAAAAAGTTTATTAAGTGGAATATTTAATAAATAATATTTGTGAGACATCTCCAAAAACAGTCGGTTTTGGGGTCTGCCCAGAAATATTAACCAGCCCCTGAATGTATGTATTGGGCACTGCAATGGATATTTGAGATATCTATTGCATTCCTCCTATTTTGAACACAAAAGCAGCCACCAAAAGTTTCTACGGCAGATGGTAAACTGTGAAACTAACCAAGCTCCAGAATGCAAAGCATTTCTGAGCTTGGCCCGGCAGCTAATGCCATTTCTAAATGGCTTTTGTAGACTGTGGGCTACATTATGCAATAATTCAAAGGAGAAGGATCCTTGGGATCCTTCTGCATTACTGTCTGCTCTCACATACGCAGTCCGATGATTGCACATGTGAACTAGCGCAGCCGGGGTCTAAACCCAGAAGTAAAGTGATCGCATTAGTAATTATTTTACTTCTTATACATTGCAGGGATGGGCATGAGTTTGGTACTCATTATGGCATAAAAGTTACACATCTGGACTCACAAAGAGTCATCCTTCAGCACTCAGGAGAGGAAAACCCCCTTGGGGGGAAACCTCTGGGGAACCATGGCCTCAGGATCGCCCTTCCCTCTGGGCATTAAGAGGTGTACTAATAGATGGATTAGTATGCTATCCCAGTGCATAGGATCCCAGTGGTTGTCATACCGATGCCGGATTCCCAGTACAGAAACGATCGACAGGGGTGAGTAAGGGGTGTTCTCCCCTCTCCCCACCCCCTAACCCTGCCTGTCCGCAGTCTAACCCTAACATCCCCGCTTTGTGCCTAACCTTCCCACAGAGGTGCCTAATCCTAACCTCCGTTCCTGCTGCCTAAACCCAATCCTCCCTTCCCCGCAGCCTAATCACTCCCGGGGGTGACTAACCCACCCTACCCACAGACTAACCCTAACTTCCCCCCACCCACAGCCTAACCCTATCCTCCCCCCACCTGCAGCCTAATCCTAACCCCCCGCCTGATGCTTAAACCTAACACCCCGCCTGATGCCTAATCCTCCCTTCCCGGTAGCCTAAGCACTCCCCGGGGGTGACTAACCCACCCTACCCACAGCCTAACCCTAATTTCCCCCCACCCGCAGCCTAACCCTATCCTCCCCCACCTGCAGCCTAATCCTAACCCCCGTCTGATGCCTAAACCTAACCCTCCCTTCCCCACAGCCTAACAAACCTCTTGGGTGCCTAACCCTAACCAACCCTATCCGCTGCCTAACCCTAACCTCCCCACACCCACAGCCTAAATCTAACCCCCCACCTGATGCCTAAACCTAATCTCCCCACCTGATGCCTAAACCTAACCATGCCTCCCCCGCTGCCTAATCACCCCCGGGGGTCCCTAACCCTAACCCACCCTACCCAAAGCCTAACCGTATCCTTCCACCACTCACAGCCTAACCCTAACCCCTCCACCTGATGCCTAACCCTCTCCCTCTCCACACCCCCCTAATCTTGCCTGTCCGCAGTTTAACCCTACCTTCCCATATGTGCCTAACCCTCCCGCAGAAGTGCCTAATCTTAACCTCCGTCCCTGCTGCCTAAACCTAACCCTCCCTTTCCCACAACCTAACCACCCACCCTCTATCCCTGCTGCCTAAACCTAACCCCCCACCTGATGCCTAAACCTCACCCCCCCGCCTGATGCGTAAACCTAACCTTCCCTCCCCCGCAGCCTAACCAATCCCCTCCACCCATGCCTGATGCCTAAACCTAACCCCCCTTGCCCAGCCCCAAACCTATGATCGTGGTGACATGGGCGTCGGTATCCTTGCCCATTCGGAGTTCCAACGTTGGGATTCTGAAGAGTGTCGGGATTCCAGTGTCAGTATTCTGACTGCCGTAAACCCGACAGCCGGCATCTTTACCGCATCTCCTAATAGGTAAGGCATATGTCCCAACATTTGGAGCATGTGTCCGCAGCTCTCCTCCCACGGCAGCTATTCAGGGATCACCCACTGCATGTAGATGAAGAGGAAGAGATGATAAATCATTGTTAGTGGATGAACAAGCAGAGAGACAAACTGCAAACAGTGGTGTGGTTGTGTAGAGAGAAAAATCTCTCTATGTAAATATGTTACTCTAACTACTGAGGACATGGAAAATACCTAAAATAAGGACAATTATCCCAAAGGTCCCATTGTTTTATTACAATACACACATTGGGGGGATACGTTCTCTCTTTTAGTAATTAGTGGGTACCTTCAGAAAAGAAATTTGACCAGTAAATAATAAAATCTATAAATTGCTAACATTTAGGGGTCAATCCAATTAGGTACGAGTTACCATTGCTGCGACGTTTCAACAGCATCCAAACTCACACCCTTCATGGCCAGATTCAGCCTATGGGGCTACCGGAAAGTGCGGCTGTTGTAAGACAAACTGGCACCTAATTAAACTGACCCCTTAGTTGTTAAATGTGATAAAATAGTAAAATATAATGGTGTAATTGTGGGCCTGATTCAGTTGTGGTTGTTGAAGCGATCGCTGCTGCAATTTTGACATTCACATTTGCATCGTGAGTCTGAGCAGTCATAGGCTGAGCAAGTCTCCTAGACACAGGGGGCTCTCCAGCAGTAATACAGGTCGCTATGGGTAATTTATGCACGCACATGGAACGGCGTTTGAACGGACCTGACATGCCTGTATACAGTTAGCCACCCCCGTTACCACCTCAAACGCTGACTTCCTGTCAATCACTTTGCGATGGGATCCTCTATGTGAGCTTGATTTCATTTTATGCGCAGTGCAGCTTGCACGCATGCACAGTGAAAAAGCATTGAGCCACTTGGTGCAATAGCAGCTCTGCGTCTGCATCTGAATCAGGCCCCCTGAGCGGTAAGGAGAAGGACTCTAGGGAAAGGACTATGTCACCTTTATTATACGTAAAGATAGGGAAACAGTCACTTGTTACAGCTCCAATTCACATCATTTATACCATTCTGTACCATTTCATCATTTGGTTATTCTATGGGGGAGATGTATTATGCCCAGTGGTGCAAGTAGAAAAAATGTCTTACGGGTACTGTGTGCGCGCGCGAAGGCGCGCGTGCAAAAAAATGGGTGTGGCCAAATGCCACATGGGGCGTGGCCAATGAAAATGGGGCGTGATACACATATGGGGGAGGGGCAGATACACGTATGACCCCAATAGTGTCAGATACACGTTGCCCCACAGTGCCAGATATACATTACCCCACAGTGCCAGATACACATTGCCCCACAGTGCCAGATACACAAATGTCCCCAGAGTGCCAGATACACAAATGTCCCCAGAGTGTCAGATACACATTGCCTCACAGTGCCAGATACACATTGCCTCACAGTGCCAGATGCACATTGCCCCACAGTGCCAGATACACATTGCCCCACAGTGCCAGATACACATTGCCCCACAGTGCCAGATACACAAATGTCCCCAGAGTGCCAGATACACATTGCCCCACCGTGCCAGATACACATTGCCCCACAGTGCCAGATACAGAAATGCCCCCAGAGTGCCATACATTGCCTCACAGTGTCAGATACACATTGCCCCACAGTGCCAGATACACAAATGCCCCCACTGTGTCAGATATACATTGCCCCCCGTGCCAGATACAGAAATGCCCCTACAGTGCCAGATATGCCCCCAGTGCCAGATATCCCCCAGTGCCAGGTATACATGCCCCCCTGTGCCAGATATCCCCCAGTGCCAGGTATATATACCCCCCTGTGCCAGATATGCCCCCAGTGCCAGATATCCCCCAGTGCCAGGTATAACATGCCCCCCCAGTGCCAGATATCCCCCAGTGCCAGGTATAACATGCCCCCCTGTGCCAGATATCCCCCAGTGCCAGGTATAACATGCCCCCTTGTGCCAGATATCCCCCAGTGCCAGGTATAACATGCCCCCCTGTGCCAGATATCCCCCAGTGCCAGGTATATATGTCCCCCTGTGCCAGGTATAACATGCCCCCCCCAGTGCCAGGTAAACATGCCCCCCTCCCCTACTCACCGCTGCCGCTGCCGTCGCCGTCCTGTCTGTCATGTGAGGGAAGGAGAGCGCAGCCTGCGCCTCTCGTTCCCCTCAGTCTCCGACGGGTGTCTCAGTTTAATTCAGCGCCGATCCGTGAGCCAATCAGAGGTCGCGGGTGCGAGCTCTGATTGGCTCACGGATCGGCGCTGAAGTAAACTGAGACACCCACCGGAGACTGAGGGGAACGAGAGGCGCAGGCTGCGCTCTCCTTCCCTCACATCAGCGGCGGTGCGGCGGGGACGGCGTGTGCGGCGTGTGCGGCGGTGCGGCGGGTGCGGCGTAGAGCAGGGGAGGGAGGGAAGGAAGAGGAGCGGCGGCCCGTCGGTGTGGGTACGCATGGCTAAATTCTTACGGGTACGCCATACCCACCCGTACCCGCCCACTTGCACCACTGATTATGCCCTGCTGAGTGATAAAGTGGAGAGAGGTAAAGTACCAGCCAATCAGCTCCTAACTGCCATGTTACAGGCTGTGTTTGAAAATGACAACTAGGAGCAGATTGGTTGTTAGGTTATCTCTCTCCACTTTATCACTCTCCCAGGCTTTGTACACCTGCCCCCAGTTCATTGATATACTGTAAATATCAGCCATTTCACTATCTCCCGTGATCTGTATTGTTCTTCCCCCGATCTGTATGTTCTGTATGGGATCCGGTCTCTAGGTCGACAGTAACTAGGTTGACACTATCTAGGTTGATCACTATTGTTCAGCAGTAACTAGGTCGACAGGGTTTCTAGGTCGACAGGGTCTCTAGGTCGACATGTGCTAGGTCGACAGGTCAAAAGGTCAACATGAGGTTTTTTTTTTTAAATAATCTTTTTTTGAACCTTTTCATACTTGACGATCCACGTGGACTATGATTGGAATGGTAATCTGTGCCGAGCAAAGCGAGGCACCTTGCCCGAAGCATGGCGAGTGAAGAGAGCCATGCGAGGGGACACGGTGCATTAATTGGGGTTCCCGGTCACTCTACGAATAAAACTACACAAAAAAAACATAAAAAAGTATGTCAACCTTTGACCTGACGACCTAGACATGTCGCCCTAAAGACCCTGTTGACCTAGAGACCCTATCGACCTAGTTGCTGTCAACCAATAGTGGTCAACCTAGACACTGTTGACCTAGTTACTATCTACTTTTCATACCACACCCATTCTGTATCATGCTCCCCACCCCCTTCCTGTTTTTCTGTTTTACAGTATGTACTACATCTCGCAACCCCCAAAAGTGTATTTCCCTCCTCTATATGTCCCATAGAGTACGCCACAATTTCTATGTTTTTGTATTGTGCCCCCACACCATCTGTATGTGCTATACCAAGTTGCCCCTTTCTGCATGTTCTGTATTGTCCGCTCTCCCCCACCATAGACCCTATGTTTTGTACTGTGCTCTCAATACCCCCCACCACACACACATTTACACAAGTTTGGTAACTTACCTCCTGCATGCTACTCAGTCTCTAGTCACTAATTCCTCTGCGACGCCTCCCGTCGTCTTCAACTGACACTTTGCAGATCTCTTTGCCGGTCACCCGACACTCTGCAAATCTCTTTGCCAGAACTTTGCCAAATGATGATCTAAATAACCAGAAGTTCTTGTTCAGACATACTATGTGTATAACTATACAACAACATTTTGTTACGTACTTTCATTTTTATTAATTTGCAATTTATCTATGTTATTGACTTTTTATCCACAACCCAAGATCCTTTCTCATAGAGACCCAAGTTATCTGCTCCAGGTTTTATCTTCCCTAGTGCTAGGACCATGTTAGTATCATACACTGGGTCTAATTCAGACCTGATCGCAGCAGCACATTTGTTGTCTAATGGACAAAACCATGTGCACTGCAGGTGGAGCAGATGTAACATGTGCAGAGAGAGTATGGTAACTTACCTCCTGCATGTTATACTCCAGTCGTTGCTACCTCTGCGACCCCTCCCGTCGTCTTCAACTGACACTTTGCAGATCTCTTTGCCGGTCACCCGACACTCTGCAAATCTCTTTGTCAGATGATCTAAAAAACACAAAAGACTATCATTAAGCATAGTACTAGTTTAAGTACAATAAAATGTCCATGAATCAACCAGTTTCCCAATTTTCCTTAAACCAAACAAGATACTTTCAAAGATATCAATATCCCATTTATCTATTTTATTAACTTTTTCATCCAAAAACCACGATCCTGCCTCATAGAGACCCAGGTTATCTGCATCCCCTGTATGTGTGCTTATCCTCCATACTGCCCTCTTTATTCCTGTAACGCTACATTTTTATTCCTAAATATGTCGTTCCTTCCTGCACTTCTCCTATTTATGTGTCCTTGTACCTGTATTCCCTGTTCTGTCGATCTTGTCTTGCCTTTCAGCTGACTATACTGCACTCTGTCTTCCTTACCCCCCTCCATCATACCCTGCTATGTAGGACTCACCTCCTCCTACCTGTCTTCCTGCATGGAAACTGGAAACGTAAGCAGCTGTAGATAGAATGTTACAGAAAGAAGCATTGTGATGTCACAGGCTAGTGATGTCACAGGCTAGGTGTGATGTCACAGTAACCAGCAGCAAAGCTACAGAGTTACAGCTATCTTACATATACACCAATTACAACTGGATATACATGAGTTTCTAGTTTAAAAAAATGAGACTAGTGTAGAAAATGAAGTATAAGGCAATATTGCACAGAGTGCCTCAATATATAGGTAAAGGGAAAACATAAGTGACAGGAATTTTGAGAACTAAACCGCCGCTTATATTTTATAAGGAAATAAAGCTCTTTATCTAAGAGGCTGAAATAATCATTTTCCGTTATGTGTGTGTGTGTGTGTGTGTGTGTGTGTGTCTGTATATATATATATATATATATAAAATTAAAGTGGAAAAACACACTACAGGCTGATCCAACTTTGATGAAATGTCCTTAAAACAAGTCAAAATGAGGCTCAGTAGTGTGTGGCCTCCACGTGCCTGTATGACCTCCATACAATGCCTGGGCATGCTCCTGATGAGGTGGCGGATGGTCTCCTGAGGGATCTCCTTCCAGACCTAGACTAAAGCATCCGCCAACTCCTGGACAGTCTGTGGTGCAACGTGGCGTTGGTGGATGGAGCGAGACATGATGTCCCAGATGTGCTCAATTGGATTCCGTCTGGGGAATGGGCGGGCCAGTCCATAGCATCAATGCCTTCGTCTTGCAGGAACTGCTGACACACTCCAGCCACATGAGGTCTAGCATTGTCTTGCATTAGGAGGAACCCAGGGCCAACCGCACCAGCATATGGTCTCACAAGGGGTCTGAGGATCTCATCTCGGTACCTAATGGCAGTCAGGCTACCTCTGGCGAACACATGGAGGGCTGTGCGGCCCCCCAAAGAAATGCCACCCCACACCATTACTGACCCACTGCCAAACCAGTCATGCTGGAGGATGTTGCATGCAGCAGAACATTCTCCTTGGCATATCCAGACTCTGTCACGTCTGTCACATGTGCTCGGTGAGAACCTGCTTTCATCTGTAAAGAGCACAGGGCGCCAGTGGCGAATTTGCCAATCTTGGTGTTCTCTGGCAAATGCCAAACGTCCTGCACGGTGTTGAGCTGTAAGCACAACCCCCACCTGTGGACGTCGAGCCCTCATACCACCCTCATGGAGTCTGTTTCTGATCGTTTGTGTAGACACATGCACATTTGTGGCTTGATCGAGGTCATTTTGCAGGGCTCTGGCAGTGCTCCTCCTGTTCCTCCTTGCACAAAGGTGGAGGTAGCGGTCATGCTGCTGGGTTGTTGCCCACCTACAGCCTCCTCCACGTCTCCTGATATACTGGCCTGTCTCCTGGTAGCGCCTCCATGCTCTGGACACTACACTGACAGACACAGCAAACCTTCTTGCCACAGCTCGCATTGATGTGCCATCCTGGATGAGCTGCACTACCTGAGCCACTTGTGTGGGTTGTAGACTCCGTCTCATGCTACCACTAGAGTGAAAGCACCACCAGCTTTCAAAAGTGACCAAAACATCAGCCAGAAAGCATAGGAGCTGAGAAGTGGTCTGTGGTCACCACCTGCAGAACAACTCCTTTATTGGGGGTGTCTTGCTAATTGCCTATAATTCCCACCTGTTGTCTATACCATTTACGCAACAGCATGTGGAATTGATTGTCAATCAGTGTTGCTTCCTAAGTGGACAGTTTGATTTCACAGAAGTGTGAGTGACTTGGAGTTACATTGTGTTGTTTAAGTGTTCCCTTTATTTTTTTGAGCAGTGTATATATACAGAGAGAGAGAGAGAGAGCTATACTAGCTATACTATCCCATTAAACCAGTAAACTCACGAATTATACAGTTTCTGTGGCTGGCTGACCTCAAGTCTGCATTTCACCTGGTTTAATCAGACACAGAACCTGTGTAACCCATGAACGTATAAAGAGGAGGAGAAATAAGAGTTGTCTTTTTTGTGGCGCACTAGAAATGTATCATTCAATATCAGCGTATATAAAACTATAAGGCGGGCCCACAAGGAGACATTCACAGGGAATAGGTAATGACATCCACTCGACTTGTTCACACCCGCTGGACGTGTTTGAAAGAGGTTGAGTGGACAGTGAGCCAGTGACATGCGGTGGGGTGAGGCAGGTGAGGCAGAGCCTTTCCTGTCATACTTACGTTTAAACCACAGTTTTCACTGAATAAAATATTTGAAAAATACTGATAATATATTTGAAATATCTTCTTTGCATTATTCTAATCCTTTTTATAGCCCAAACTCTGGAGTAAAAAGCCTATGGCAGGTGAGGCAGTGCCTCACCTGTGTATCCTTTCCACACATCTCTAATCAAAACTCACCAGATTTCCAGGAGTTTATAATGCTGCACCTGTGTATAATGCCCAGATGTACCCATTGGCTCATATATTGCATGTAAATCTGGCTCTGGGGTTAGCCAGTGCCTCCTGAACCATTTAGCTCACCGCACGTCCCTGCAGTGAGCGTGGCTGTGCCCTGTGGCACCATTGTACCGACAGCCGGACTGCTGAGAACGGAGCCTGGAGGGTACATAACTTTTTGGTTTTCATTCCATCTCATAACACTCTACCCAAAGCTACTCTTCTGGTTATCCTATCAACTAGGACAACAATGAAGGTGACTCCATAACATTTCTTCCATTGTTTTTCCATGTCACAGAAACATTGCATGTGTGTTACAGGTGACCATCCTAATCATCTCTCCTTCACTTCACAGTAATGTCATTGTTAGTGATACATTATTTGGATAAAGAATCAAAAGGAAACTTAGATATAATAGTCTGGCCGGCATATCGCTTATTGCATGACGACCTTGTGACTGCGCTGTATTGTATGTTGACAGAGCATTTGGTTTTGCTAATGACTTACGGAGAGAGAATTGACTGCATAGGAAAGGAAAGAGTTAAACATCCTGTGAGGGGTTGACCTAGCTGTGAGGAAAGTACAGCCTTTGGAAAAAGGGGAGGGTTAATATATATAGGGAATGCTAGGACAGTTTGCTCTCTCTTGCTGCTGAATTGCCTTGGGGTGAGTGCTGCATAGCAGAGTCTCCCCAATTACTTGGCTGTGTATTTTATCTTATTGTTATCAAGCTCTTCTCATTACCCTCCACTGATCACCATGGCTGCTTTTCGCCCTCGCCGTTCAGCCGGGACCCCGGCCCGTTACCGCTCATCGGGCGGTGGGTCCGGGCCCGAGGACGGCCTGGCTGGCCCTGGGGACGGCGTCCCGTCCCCTGGGGCCTTCACGGGCTCTGGCAGTGGGACGGAGCGGCATACGCGGTCATGCTTACCGCTGGGGGCCGGGCCGGATTTGCCGGCCGGGTGCGGGCGGCGGGGAGGGCCGGGAGTGCAGCCAGGACGACCGGAGGTGGAAGGGCAGCAGCCCTCCTCTCCGAGCGCGGTGTGTGAAGCCTCAGTGTCGGGCGCCCGCGCGCCGCGGTGGACGCCCGTCGTTGGAGCCGCTCTCGTCTCCAGTCTCTTCCCCATCGTCGAGGCCGCGAAGCAGTGCCAGGCGAGGGGGAACGAATAGGCGGGAGGCGGCGCTGAGTTTGGGGGTGGTCAGGACCCCTCTGGAACATTGGCGTCGGCCCTGGCCACGGTGGTGGCGGCGTTGGGGCCGCGGCCGCTTCCCCGGGGGTGGCTAACAGTTCCGGCGCGCATGCGGTGGCATGCGGGTCCGGTGCGCGGGCGGTTTCGGCGGTGCAGCGAGTTGCTCGCGCCTGCGGGAGCTCGGAGCGGCCATGGCGCAGCTGGATCATCGTGCCGAGCGGGACGAGCAAGGGCGCGTAGAGAGGACGCCTCCCCCCCGGGGTGCTGGGCATGCGCCGCAATTGTTGTCTGGGTCTTTCTCTCCGTCTTTTTCTGCAGGTGATCGCGGAGAAGTGGAGATGGTGGGGAGTGAGGATGATGATGTTGCGTTCGCCACACCGTAGGATTCTAGGTCCGAGCAGTCGACGACATCAGGTGAGTCGGAGCAGTCGGGGTCGCGATCCAGCACGCGCTCAAGTTCTCGCAGCTCGTCTTCTTCTCTGTCGTCGCGGGCGTCCGAAGTCAGTAGTACGACTAGGGCGAAAAAGCGCGCGACGAAATACGCCAAGAGGGCGGCGAGCCGGCAAGAAAGAGGTGGAGGCGGCTTTGCGAGGACGCTCGCAGGGCCAAGAAGCGCCGCGACCTACCTGGTGTAGTCCACTGCGATTACACTGCAGTGATGCGGGGATTGAGGGATAGCTGCCGTAGGAAAATATGCAGGGGGGATTACGTGGATCTGTTCGTCTTGACGAAGGACGCAAAGAAGGAGTATAAGTCGGCGTCAGCAAAGAAGGGCATCGGGGCCGAGGTTTCCGTACCTTCGATAACTGGCTAGCCGGTTTCTGTGTCTTCGCGGCTTGTTACCTGGAGGATAGGCCGGACGAGCATATGAATGTCATTCGATACCTGCATTTAATCCACGACATGCAGCGCACATCGTCGGGCGTTGAATGGCGGATGTATGACTAAAAATTCTGGGAAAAGCAGGACTGCTTGCAAGTGATAGACTTCGGTTGCAAGGACGTCGAAGTCTGGCTACAAGTCACCCGGGCCTCTCAACAGGCTAGGGAGCCCCGGATTCCGGGGGCAGACGGGCACCGCGCAGGGTCGTCCGCCCAAGGGACCGGCGCGAACGGTGGATCGGGCAAGGTAGGTAGGTCGGCCGTCCGTGGAGGGGGGCAGGCCGTCACAAAAGGAAAGTGCTTCGCGTTTAACAATGCGACCTGTTCCTTCGGCAAGCAGTGTCGGTTTCGACATTTGTGCTTGCAGTGTGGCGGCTCCCACCCAGCCTCTACCTGTTTTAAAGGCAGTCGTCAGGGTGCCCGGGGTAAGCAATCTTACTCAAGACCTGGCGCAAGCGGGAGCACTCCGCAGAGCTCCAACGCCAATTAATTTGGATACAATGGGCAAGTGGTTGACGTGGTATCCAAATAGGGCGGACGCGCAATTTTTGTTTGACGGTTTTCGTTTTGGTTTTCGCTTGCCCGTTGCGAGCAAGGTGTCGGTCCGGGCCCAACGGAATCTCCAGTCTGCTCGTGCCTTGCCGTCGGTTCTGCGGGAGAAGGTGGATAAGGAGGTTAGGCTGGGTAGAATGGAGGGACCATTTAACTCACCCCCGATGGATGACTTGGTCATCTCCCCAGTGGGGGTGGTTCCCAAAAAGACTCCAGGTGCTTTTAGGCTCATTCAGCATCTTTCTTACCCGTCGGGGTCGTCGGTCAACGACGCGATACCGCCGGCTCATTGCTCGGTGGTGTATCAGTCGTTTGACGAGGCGCTAGAGCTGGTCCGTAGTTACGGGCCTGGGGCCCTTATGGCTAAGATAGATGTGGAATCCGCCTTTCGGTTGCTGCCGTTGCATCCGGACTCATTCCGTTTTATGGGTATGCGGATTGGAGCGGAGTATTTCATCGACAAATGTTTGCCGATGGGATGTTCCGTTTCCTGCTCGTTCTTTGAACGGTTTAGCACATTCCTTCATTGGTGCGTGGAGTCTTCGTCAGGGGGTCACACGGTCGCCCATTACCTCGATGACTTGCTGTGTGTGGGTCCGGCAAATTCGCCACGGTGCGGCGACTTGCTATTCAGCATCCGAGCTCTGTTTTTTCACTTCAGCGTTCCCGTGGCCGAGGATAAAACAGAGGGGCCGGTCTCCTGTTTGTCATTTTTGGGGATAGAAATCGACACGGTGGCGGGATCGTGTCGACTGCCACAGGACAAGGTTGCGAAGCTCCGCGAGGCTATCTGCCGGTTCGGAAGGTCGCGCAAGGTCACTCTGCGGCAGGCGCAGTCCTTGCTGGGCATTTTGAACTTTGCTTGTCGGGTAATCCCGATGGGCAGGGTTTTCTGCCGGAAGCTGGAAAGGGCGACTGCGGGTTGTGCCAGACCACAGCATTTCGTGCGCTTGTCCTCCGAGATTCCTAGGGATTTGGCCGTATGGGCCTCGTTCCTGGAGGACTTCAACGGGGTGTGTATATGGCAAGCCCCAATGGTCGACAGCGCCGGACTGCAGCTGTTTACCGACGCGGCGGGTTCCTCTGGGTTCAGTTGCTATCTGGAGGGATCTTGGTGCGCGGCCTCGTGGCCGGCGGAATGGCATCGCGAGGGTTTCACTAAGGACCTTTTGCTGCTGAAGCTTTTCCCCATTATGGTGGCACTGGAGGTTTGGGGCGATCGGCTGGCTCATCGCAGCATCTTATTTAGATGTGACAATCTGGGCGTGGTGCATGCGATAAATAACCAGAGGGCGAAGTCGCTGGTGGTCCTGAGGGTGCTGGGGCAGTTGCTGTTGACATGCCTGTGTAGGAATGTGTGGTTCCGCGCGCAGCATGTGCCCGGGCTTGAGAACGGAATTGCCGACGCATTGTCACGAGGGCAGTGGGAAAAGTTTTGTTTGTTGGCACCCGAGGCCGACGACCACGGTTTTCATTGTCCCGGTTATGTCTGGCAGGTTATCGGGCCAGACTGGAGGGTCTAGCGATGCGGTCAGTCGCGCCGAACACGCTTAAGGCTTACTGCCAAGCTTGTAGCGAGTGGGAGGAGTTTGTTCGAGGACGAAGTCAACAAGGTAAGAGCGGGCATCGGATGATGCTTTCTTTTATTTGGCAGCTATATGTTACGGGTAGGTCCAGAGCGGTGGTATCCCGGTACTTGGCTGGTATTTCGTACTTCAGCAAAATCAGGGGCGTCCCTGACGTGACGAAAAGCGGGATTCTGCTGAAGGCGATGAAGGGATGGGCGCGCGTGGCGCCGCCTGATAGGAGGCGACCCATTGATGCGGCCTTGCTTCCGGCTGTCATCAGGGCGGTTGGCGGTATCGCGTCGTCCATGTTTGAGTCGCTGTTGTTCAGTTTGGCGTTCTCAATGGCTTATCAGGGTGCCTTTCGGGTTTCGGAGTTGGTGGCGCCTTCTAAGCGAGCGGATTCGCGCATGCTAGTCGGGGAAGTGGTGGTGGGTGAGAGGTCCTTGCTGTGCAGATTGCGTCGCTCTAAGACGGACCAAGTTGGTAGAGGTCGCTGGGTCACCTTGGTTCCGGCACTCGAGGAGAGCATTTGCCCAGTGAGGTTGGCAGTTCAATATGCGGCAGTACTGCCCGATGGTCGGAGGTCATGGCTTCTGCATTATGATGGTCTGCCGGTGACGAAATATCAGTTTCGTTGGATGCTGGGTCGCTGTCTGGCGAGCTTGGGCCTTCCACCCGCTGCTTTCGGGACGCATTCCTTCCGCATCGGGGCTGCGATGTCGGCTGCATCGGCAGGGTTTTCCGTTGCTGAAATCCAGGCGGTGGGGCGATAGAAGTCGTCAAGTTACAGACGATATATTCGCCCCGTTGCATGAGATGTTGGCTTGCATGGGGTTTTGTTTAGTTGTAGTTGTGATAAGTTATGTTGTACAGTTCAGTACGTTCTTGTGTTGTGCGTCTGTTTGTCTTCCCGTTTTATCCTACTCGGGGATTAGCCACTCGCCGCTGCTGGCAGCGGGGGTCTGGAGTTCTTTTGCGATTTTTTGCCTGACTTGACGGACTGAATTCTAATTCACAATTCGGCTGATCAGTTCTAATCAAAGTCCCTCAGCAGGTTTTTACGCTTTCACCTCCAGCTGAGCTCTTACATGTTTTTCCCATTTTATACCCCCCCCCCCCCCTCTTTTTTAATTTCTTATTTTAATTTTGATCTTCCCATTTGTGTGTTTATGTTCTGCTTCAAATTGGCTGGAAGCTTGTGCAGATCGGCTAGGTCGTGACTTCTGCAATAAACGAAATCTCAATTTTTTTCTTTTGGCAGATCCTTCAGGTTAATGCGTTTAATAACAATGCTATAGATAATTAGTAACCAATTTTACCCCCTTTCCTTCTCTTCAGGTTGGTTTGACGATGACTTGGCTATCTGGGTGGTTGGCCACTCTTATGTGTATTGGGCAGCCAGGTTTTCGGCCTCGGAGGGGGCACAGATGTTTCCTAGGGCTCATGGAGTTCGTTGGCTTGGTTGGCAGGGGATGATGTGGAAAGATCTGAAGAGTAGACTAGTCAGTCAGGCCAGTAAGCATGGAGTCCCTAGGGTGCTGGTTGTCCATTTAGGTGGCAACGACCTGGGGAAGAGGACATCTTTGGAGCTGCGGTGGGCCATGATAAAGGATCTGGCCAGTGTGGCCGCAGCATGGACTAATTGTGTCTTGGTGTTCTCTTTGATGGTGCCAAGGTTGAGTTGGCGAGGTGTGGCGGATGGTCGCCTGATTGATGAAGCCAGGCAGAAGGTGAATGGGGCGGTGGCGAAGTGGGTATTGTCCCACGGAGACAAAGTGGTTCGCCACCCTAGGATTCGGTTCCGAGACAGTCACCTTTTTCAGCCTGATGGTGTGCATCTGTCCAATGAGGGGATGATGCTTTTCCTGGAGGATCTGTGTCTAGTGTTGCAGGAGTTAGGGTGAGGTTATGGTGGCGGTGCGAAGACTCTGGGGAGGAGTCTTTCGCTGTTGGCGGAAAAGAACGGCAGGTTGTAGTTTGTATTGTTAGCTGTAGTGATTTACAGTTTGGTGTGGTTTAGGTGCACTCACCTCCATCGACTTTTAGGGCCGCTTGACCACCCGTCTGGGGGCAGCGGCAGGCACCCATCAGGGTGGGTAGTCACTGTGGGGGTTGAGCTGGGCACCTATTACCGATTTGATAGTTTGTAGTTAAATTAGGATAGTTTTGAATTTTAACATTTTTAAGGTTAGCGTCAGTTCAATAGAGCCGTTCTTTTTTCTGCCACCATATGCCGGCTGAATTGGCATGTTAACAAAATTTTCAATTACAGGTTTGCTAATGGTTAGGGTACAATAAATAGCTAGCAATTTTTCTGCCAAATTCAAGTCTCCGTGTCATTATTTCTTGGTATTAGAGGTAATGAATGCTTTACTTTGAATGAAGGGGTCCACCGAGTATCATTAGGAGGTTTAATAGAATCCATATGAGGGCATGCCGACATAGCATATTGTTGACTGTTAACATGTATGATCTTAAACCCCATCTATAAATGTTCTGTTGCGAGACTTCCAATATGCTCAGAATATTGCTACTGTGACAGATGATTTAGTACTAGCTGGAGTAACCGGCTTTGCCCCGGATTTTAAGAATGTCTGTTTACAAAAGTAAATGTAAATATCAAACACACAGTATAAATAACATTGTAAATAGCTGAATACCCGTGCTTTGCTATGGGATGAGGATGGTAAATTACAATGAAAGCTTGTTAATTTATGTTGATAGGAGATCTAGTATATAGGCATATCTTGCTTCACTGATGCACTTTGTGTAGTGGCTGCACCCATTTTTGGTCCCAACAAGGGACCCTGCTCTTCCCACTATACAACTCTCAGTCTGTGGCTTCCTGTTGCCTCCATTCCCCTCCTCACATCAAGTCACTGGCCCTGTCACATGCAGCCCTGTCATCACTGAGTTATCATGCATGTCCTGATTAGAGATGAGCGGGTTCAGTTCCTCGGAAACTGAACCCCCCCGAACTTCACCCATTTTACACGGGTCCGAGGCATAATCGGATTCTCCCGTATGGCTCGGTTAACCCGAGCGCGCCCGAACGTCATCATCCCGCTGTCGTTTTCTCGCGAGATTCGGATTCTATATAAGGTGCCGCGCGTCGCCGCCATTTTTCACTCGTGCATTGGAAATGATAGTGAGAGGACGTGGCTGGCGTCCTCTCACTTTGTTTCAGGGGGCTGCATATCTTTATTCTGGGGACCAGCAGTATTATAGGAGGAGTACAGTGCAGAGTTTTGTTGACCAGTGACCACCAGTATTATACGTTGTCTGCCTGAAAAACGCTCCATATCTGTGCTCAGTGTGCTGCATATATCTGTGCTCACACTGCTTTATTGTGGGGACTGGGGACCACCAGTATATTATATAGGAGGAGTACAGTGCAGAGTTTTGCTGACCAGTGACCACCAGTATTATATGTTGTCTGCCTGAAAAACGCCCCATATCTGTGCTCAGTGTGCTGCATATATCTGTGCTCACACTGCTTTATTGTGGGGACTGGGGACCACCAGTATATTATATAGGAGGAGTACAGTGCAGAGTTTTGCTGACCAGTTACCACCAGTATTATACGTTGTCTGCCTGAAAAACGCTCCATATCTGTGCTCAGTGTGCTGCATATATCTGTGCTCACACTGCTTTATTGTGGGGACTGGGGACCACCAGTATATTATATAGGAGGAGTGCAGTGCAGAGTTTTGCTGACCATAGACCACCAGTATTATACGTTCTCTGCCTGAAAAACGCTCCATATCTGTGCTGCATTGTAGTATATAGTAGGAGTACAGTGCATCATTTTGCTGACCACCAGTATATAATATATAGGAGTACGGTACAGAAGGCCACTGCTCTACCTACCTCTGTGTCGTCAAGTATACTATCCATCCATACCTGTGATGCATTTCAGTTTTGCACAGTTTGCTGACAACCAGTATATAATATATAGCAGTACGGTACAGTAGGCCACTGCTCTACCTACCTCTGTGTCGTCAAGTATACTATCCATCCATACCAGTGGTGCATTTCAGTTGTGCGCAGTATATATAGTAGTAGGCCATTACTATTGATACTGGCATATAATTCCACACATTAAAAAATGGAGAACAAAAATGTGGAGGTTAAAATAGGGAAAGATCAACATCCACTTCCACCTCGTGCTGAAGCTGCTGCCACTAGTCATGGCCGAGACGATGAAATGCCATCAACGTCGTCTGCCAAGGCCGATGCCCAATGTCATAGGAGAGAGCATGTAAAATCCAAAATACAAAAGTTCTGTAAAATGACCCAAAAATCAAAATTAAAAGCGTCTGAGGAGAAGCGTAAACTTGCCAATATGCCATTTACGACACGGAGTGGCAAGGAACGGCTGAGGCCCTGGCCTATGTTCATGGCTAGTGGTTCAGCTTCACATGAGGATGGAAGCACTCATCCTCTTGCTAGAAAAGTGCAGTGCCACTCCTAGATGGGCCAGGTGTTTGTGTCGGCCACTTGGGTCGCTTAGCTTAGTCACACAGCTACCTCATTGCGCCTCTTTTTTTCTTTGCATCATGTGCTGTTTGGGGACTATTTTTTTGAAGTGCCATCCTGCCTGACACTGCAGTGCCACTCCTAGATGGGCCAGGTGTTTGTGTCGGCCACTTGTGTCGCTTAGCTTAGCCATCCAGCGACCTTGGTGCACCTCTTTTTATCTTTGCATCATGTGCTGTTTGGGGACTATTTTTTTGAAGTGCCATCCTTTCTGACACTGCAGTGCCACTCCTAGATGGGCCAGGTGTTTGTGTCGGCCACTTGGGTCGCTTAGCTTAGTCATCCAGTGACCTCGGTACAAATTTTAGGACTAAAAATAATATTGTGAGGTGTGAGGTGTTCAGAATAGACTGAAAATGAGTGGAAATTATGGTTATTGAGGTTAATAATACTATGGGATCAAAATGACCCCCAAATTCAATGATTTAAGCTGTTTTTGAGGGTTTTTTGTAAAAAAACACCCGAATCCAAAACACACCCGAATCCGACAAATAATTTTCAGGGAGGTTTTGCCAAAACGTGTCCGAATCCAAAACACCGCCGCGGAGCCGAATCCAAAACCAAAACACAAAACCCGAAAAATTTCCGGTGCACATCACTAGTCCTGATATAGTGTGTGCTGCTGGCCCACCCCTAGGGGTACTAGTGGTGTGTTACCCCCACAGTGTTTGTTCCCAGCTTGCAAGTCATATGAGAACCAAGTTTGTTGTAAATTGGTCCATGCATTCAGGAGTTATGCTGTCTCCTGACATACTCTGTGCTGCTGTCCCACCCCTAGGGCTGTTTAACCCCCACAAAGTTTGTTTGCAGATTGTAAGTCAGATGTGTACCAAGTTTGGTGTAAATTGCTCCAGGCCTTCCACAGTTATGCTGTTTGCTGGCATACTCTGTGCTGCTGTCCCACCCCTAGGGGTGCTAGGGGTGTCTACCTCCCACAGTGTTTGTTCCTAGATTGTAAGGCATATGTGTACCAAGTTTTGAGTACATTGCTCCAGCAATTCTGGAGTTATGCTGTCTCCTGATATACTCTGTCAGTGATCGCGCTGAGGCCCCCAAAAAGTGGGTCCCAGGGACCCCTCACTTTTAAAAATTGGGGTCCAACCGGTCCTTTTCTGGGTCCCATTGGGTTAAAGGCTCTTATTGATCTTAATCTTATTTGGACACCACAAAAAAGAGTTGCAAGGGGGGGGGGGGGGGGGTGACAATGCTGCTGGGCTGTGTAGCATGCAGGTCACCCTGCACCAGAGCTGTAACTAGACATTTTGGTGCCCTTTGGCAGAAAGTAAATTGATGCCCCACCTCCAAGATCCTAGAATGCAGGCAGTGCGCGCCGCAGGCGCGCCGTAAAAATTTAGGGGCGTGGCTTCATGGGGAGGGGGCGTGACCACATAATAGTGCCAATTCACATTACGCCACACAGTAGTGCCGCTTATACACATTGCACCAAGTAGAATCTCCTATACACACTGCGCCAGTTAGTGCACGTTATACATATTGCTCCAGATAGAACACATCATACACAATGCGACAGGTAGAGCACGTTACACACACTGCGCCAGATAGAGCACATTACACACACTGCGCCAGATAGAGCACATTACACACATTGCGCCAGATAGAGCACGTTACACACATTGCGCCAGGTACAGCACGTTACACACATTGCGCCAGGTACAGCACGTTACACACATTGCGCCAGGTACAGCACGTTACACACATTGCGCCAGGTACAGCACGTTACACACATTGCGCCAGGTACAGCACGTTACACACATTGCGCCAGGTACAGCACGTTACACACATTGCGCCAGGTAGAGCACGTTACACACAGTGCGCCAGGTAGAGCACGTTACACACAGTGCGCCAGGTAGAGCACGTTACACACAGTGCGCCAGGTAGAGCACGTTACACACAGTGCGCCAGGTAGAGCACGTTACACACAGTGCGCCAGGTAGAGCACGTTACACACAGTGCGCCAGGTAGAGCACGTTACACACAGTGCGCCAGGTAGAGCACGTTACACACAGTGCGCCAGGTAGAGGATCACTTACACATTGCAGCCACCACCTCAGACCCCCACTACTTGATGTGCAGGCTAGAGATGGTGTAATATGGCTAGGGAGAGAGAGGGGGGGGGGGGACAGGATACAACCTGCTGTTGCTAGTGGCTGCTATTACATGTCTCCCTGCAGCTCAGCCTCTTGGGCTCCATGAGCTGAATGTTCAGAGCAGCCCTCACCCCTGGTTTGTGCCTAGCCCTGTCCTATGCTGGGAGCTGGCTGCACACAGTAATAACTGTATGGACACTGCAGCCCTCCCCCAGCACCTCCGAGCTCCGTTCACAGCACAGCCTAATAAATCAAGCAGAGGCTGCCGCTGATCTCCATAAATCCCGGGTGGTAAGGGAGTGTGTACAGCGAGAGCTTCGTGATGGATTACATAGAGAGGATCAAGGACGGACTTTGCTAAGGGATGCGAACACTAGCAATGACGTGCGGTAGTGCACTGTAGCCGCCCTTTCCCTCCTTCACTGCCAGATCCTCCTGTGCGGTGTGCTCCTGGACATACTCCCCAACCCCATCCCCGCTGCTGCTGCGCTTACTGAAGCATGCGGGACATCAGAGGTGCGTGGCCCCCCTCTCCCATGTGATTCATATCTAAAACACTGCATCAGCCGATCAGAACTGCAGCAGCGCCAGCACTGAACAGGCAGGTAGCTGCTGGGTTATGAATACACAGACGGTCACTCACTGTCGCGGCCAGAGCGCCCGGGAAGCAGGGAAGAGTCGAATACACTTTTTCTGAAGGGGTGTGTCCCTGGGGACGCGCTCCACTCAGATTGGCTAGAGGTGTAATGATTGATGTCTCCCTTGACCAAGAGGCTCCTTCTCCACATATTTAGTTCTCTCTGCAGCCGGACAAGGTAGAAATCAATCATTACACCTCCAGCCAATCCCAGTGGAGCGCGTCCCCGGGGACCCACCCATTCAGAAAAAGTGAGTCCCTGGGTCTTATTATTGGGTAAAATACGCGCTATGCCGCGTTTTTGCGATCACTGTCTGTGCTGCTATCTGCCGCCCTAGGGGTGCTAGGGATTTCTAATTGTTTTAGTTGGCTCCGCCGTGTTTTAATACGCTTGTATGTAAAAATTCACGATTGTCGCTTGTAAACTGTGGATTTGTATAGAAAGACAGAAGGACGGATTTTTGCTTTTATATAGTAGATAAACTTAGAGTTTACTTTGATATGTAACTGTCATACTTGGCAACATTTCATAACAAGTTCCAGGGATGTTTGGTGGTTGAATACAGTCTCACTTTCTGCGCTCCAAATGTCCCCTTGTTTTAAACGATCCTCACAGCGATGTCATGATATACATAAAGAAAAAGAAAAACAAAATACAATAGTGTAATCCTGTATAGGCACTACAAGTTCTTTCCACTGTGTAAAGGGGAAACTAGGTGGTGAAGATGGTCCCAGAAAAGAGATACGACGTCCATCTTCTTATGGGGTCACCCAAAAGTGATGCCGTGAAGATACGGTATGGAATCCTTACGTGTATGCTTACTTGAAAAAGTGAGATGGAAAGCACATAAAGGATTCTTTTCTGTGGATTTTATTTCCTCTTTCGCCCGTATAATGAGTGTGGATATCACTCATAAGGTGGGTATATAATTAAAAAAAGGGGAAGCCAATTAGGGCAAAGGAAACCCTTTTTATTTAAAATTTACAAATGAAACACAAATAGACAACCGGTCATACCATTTTGGGGGGCAGAAATGGAATTCAGCTG
This sequence comes from Pseudophryne corroboree, assembly GCF_028390025.1. Classification (NCBI taxonomy): domain Eukaryota; kingdom Metazoa; phylum Chordata; class Amphibia; order Anura; family Myobatrachidae; genus Pseudophryne; species Pseudophryne corroboree. Next base: position 477,890,462 of record NC_086448.1, on the reverse strand, counting down.
ACATAAAATTATCCGGATATCACAATAATTCGTCATATGCTCCCCTCAATGGATGAACCGGTTAGGACATCAATATTGCACTGTATCAACGCGTTTCGACGCTCGGCGGCGTCTTTATCAAGATTAAACAGTGTATAGGCACTGATATGTGGACTATCCTGTGTGGTCAGCTGGATAAATAAAAAGGGTTTCCTTTGCCCTAATTGTCGAAAGAGGAAATAAAATCCACAGAAAAGAATCCTTTATGTGCTTTCCATCTCACTTTTTCAAGTAAGCATACACGTAAGGATTCCATACCGTATCTTCACGGCATCACTTTTGGGTGACCCCATAAGAAGGTGGACGTCGTATCTCTTTTCTGGGACCATCTTCACCACCTAGTTTCCCCTTTACACAGTGGAAAGAACTTGTAGTGCCTATACAGGATTACACTATTGTATTTTGTTTTTCTTTTTCTTTATGTATATCATGACATCGCTGTGAGGATCGTTTAAAACAAGGGGACATTTGGAGCGCAGAAAGTGAGACTGTACTTTTCTGTTACATATTGTCTTTGTAGGTTGGTGACCTATTTGTACTGTCTTCTGCTGCTCCATTTTGCAGCGCCATAGAAAGAATTCTTTATTTATATGTTTGGTGGTTGAACCCAGTGCATGGTGGAATGTCATGTGTGGATCTGTCTAGGAGGACCTTGGTGCACTATAACTCCCATCGTGTCATGTTTACTGGACTTCATTATAATGTGACGATTTGTTTTTAATTCATGTTAATTACTCATGTTCCATACATTTTCATTTATACCACTTAATGTGCGCATAACACAGTGTTTATAGGGCCTAATTGAGAGCTGATCGCTCGCTAGCGTTCTTTACAGCGCTGCCATCAGGTCAGAACTGCACATGCATATGCACCGCAATGTGCAGGCACGTCGCACAGGTACAAAGCGGTTCATTGCTCTGCGATGGGTTTGTGCAAAGAATCCATTTGCATGGGTGATTGCAAGGAAATTGACAGGAAGCAGGCATTTGTGGGTGTCAACTGACCATTTTCTGGTAGTGGTTGGAAAAACGAAGGCGTTCCCAAGCGTTTGCAGGGCAGGTGTCTGACGTGAAATCTGGTCCCGGACAGGTTGAAGTGATCGCAGCGGCTGAGTAAGTCTTGGGCTACTCAGAAACTGCACAAATTATTTTTGCACCGCTCGGCTACACATGCGATCGCACACTTTCACAGCTAAAATACACTCCCCGGTGGGCGGCAACTATGTAAACGCAGGACTGCAAAAACAGCTAGCGAGCAATCAGGTCTGAGTTGGCCCCATAGATCCTCCAGAAACCCCATGGGGCTGTTTACTGGTCCATGTCAGGTTTGGCTATCCAAGTGTCAGGTCAAATTGATGAATAATCCTGGGCCGCAGCTACACAGGCGGGGTGGGCCTGCGTGTGGCCAGCTGTACAGTGGAGACATAGGATAACAGCCCATGTCCTCTCATGCTTTTCAGTGTTTAGTTGCAAAATTGGTGGTGGTGGTAGTTGGTGTTTGGTAGGCTAAAGCACTGGGGCTCGTTACAAATAATGGAGTCTATTTACTAAGCCTTGGAGAGAGATAAAGTGGATGGAGATAAGTACCAGCCAATCAGCTGCTAACTATTATATTATAGGCTGGGTTTGAAAAATGACAGGAGCTGATTGGCTGGTACTTTATCTCCATCCACTTTATCTCTCTCCAAGGCTTAGTACATAGACCCCATTGTATGCAGTGGATGTGGGGGTGATGAAATGGTTAAAAAATAGATACTTTTTTGCTGGTGAGCTACAGGGCCCAGATATCACACACTTACCAAGTTCTTGGCTGCCAGTGCGGAGGGGTATGGCGCAACCATGTGGTCAGTGGAGGGGCATGACAGCAGAATCGCACCATCAAGGCACAGTATATAAAGCCACGATTACATCATTGTAAAGTGGGGGAAGGGGCCATGATGATAGGATTCAGCAGGAATAGCATCATCAGCTCACCTGGAATGGTCACTTCACATGGGAAGTGGGCATCAGCGTGTGGAACTGAGGCGTTACTGAAGATATGCCTACACCTTGGTGCCTTCTCTCCTGGATTCTCCAAGACATTGCGGGAGAATAGGCAAGTACCATATGATCTATCATGCATTGGGATCATGTAACCGGCGGTTGGGATCCCACCGGTCAGCATCCTGATGCCAGGATCCTGGCCTCCAGATTGCCGGTGGGGATATGAGTGCAACAGAGCCCCATGTGGTCTCGCCAATGGCGTAGCTACCATAGGTGCAGGGAGTGCAGCTGCTATGGGGCCCAGAGCTGAGAGGGGCCACCTTCACTGTCACAGTTACATGTGTTATATACAAGGATGTAGCTACCATAGGTGCGAGGAGTGCAGCTACTATGGGGCCCAGTGTTGAGAGGGGCCACCTTCCCTGTCACAGTTACATGTGTTATATATAAGGATGTAGCTACCATAGGTGCGAGGAGTGCAGCTGCTATGGGGCCCAGTGCTGAGTGGGGCCACCTTCCCTGTCACAGTTACATGTGTTATATACAAGGATGTAGCTACCATAAGTGCAGGGAGTGCAGCTGCTATGGGGCCCAGTGCTGAGAGGGGCCACCTTCCCTGTCACAGTTACATGTGTTATATATAAGGATGTAGCTACCATAGGTGCAAGGAGTGCAGCTGCTATGGGGCCCAGTGTTGAGAGGGGCCACCTTCCCTGTCACAGTTACATGTGTTATATACAAGGATGTAGCTACCATAAGTGCAGGGAGTGCAGCTGCTATGCAGAGCTGAGATGGGCAACCTTCCCTGTCACAGTTACATGTGTTATATACAAGGATGTAGCTACCATAGGTGCAGGGAGTGCAGCTAGCTACTATGGGGGCCCAGAGCTGAGAGAGGCCACCTTCCCTGTCACAGTTACATGTATTATATATAGGAGTGTAGCTACCATAGGTACTGTGACTGTCTACCAGTGCAATGCCTCACCTACTGGTGTGATCTCCACCTCCTTTGACATGATCCTTCTGCTGGTGCTGTGACTGCCTACCAGTGTAATGCCTCACCTATTGGGGTGATCTCCACCTCCTTTGACAAAATCCTCCTGTTGGTGTTGTGACTGCCTACAGTACAATACCTCAGCTACTGGTGTGATCTCCACCTCCTGTGACACGATCCTCCTGCTGGTGCTATGATTGCCTACCAGTGCAATACCTCAGCTACTGGTGTGATCTCCACCTCCTGTGAGATGATCCTCCTGCTGGTGCTGTGACTGCCTACCAGTACAATGCCTCAGCTACTGGTGTGATCTCCACCTTCTGTGACACATTCCTCCTGCTGGTGCTGTAGTTACTGCCTCCAGTGCAATGCCCCACCTACTGGTGTGATCTCCACCTCCTGTGGCAAGATCCTCCTGCTGGTGCTGACTGCCTACCAGTGCAATGCCTCAACTACTGGTGTGATCTACACCTCCTTTGACACAATCCTTCTGCTGGTGCTGTGACTGCCTACCAGTGCAATGCCTCAGCTACTGGTGTGATCTCTACCTCCTGTGACATGATTCTCCTGCAGGTGATGTGACTGCCTACCAGTGCAATGCCTCACCCACCAGTGTGATCTCCACCTCCTGTGACACGATCCTACTGCTGGTGCTGTGACTGCCTACTATGCTGCATTAGCCTTGCTTACTACCACTGTGGGTAATGCTAACAATTTGCTTAAGCCCAATTTGTGTTGGGTCCCGCTTATAGCTGACTTACTCCAACCTACATGAGGCCTCTTTTCATATATTTCCAGGGCCACTTTACGTTCCCAATCCACCCCTGTCTGGAATGGAAGAAATGTGAATGATAAATCAATGTAAATGTACCAGGAGGTATTGACAAGCCTTTATAGCATTATCTTATACTGTGAATTTCTTACCCTGTTTCCAAGACAATTAATTAATTTAACTTGTTAATTAAGTGAAAGGAAGGCATGAATTTTTCCGGGATATGTATCAAGCCATGGAGAGAGATAAAGTTGAGTATTTGCCCAGTTCAAATGAAGCTTCTAACTACAGGTATCATTTCATGTACTGTGTTAGATAAGTGACAGAAGATGATTGGGTGGTTTGGACATCTGCACTTTATCTTTCTCCAAGGCTTGAAACATCTCTCCAAGAGTGCTGTATATAAAATATATATCTGGCTGCTATACAGCAGGCCAGGAGCACCAGCAGGACAGCAGAGTAACAGTCATATCAGTAATAATTTGCGGACCCTGTGAAATTAGCATTCAGTAAAGATGGGAGACTCAGTCAATGAATACATAAAACATTTTTTAGTTTATGTTAAAATATGAAAAGTTTATTAAGTGGTATATTTAATAAATAATATTTGTGAGACATCTCCAAAAACAGTCGGTTTTGGGGGCTGCCCAGAAATATTAACCAGCCCCTGAATGTATGTATTGGGGACTGCAATGGATATTTGAGATATATATTGCATTCCTCCTATTTTGAACACAAAAGCAGCCAACAAAAGTTTCTACGGCAGATGGTAAACTGTGAAACTAACCAAGCTCCAGAATGCAAAGCATTTCTGAGCTTGGCCCGGCAGCTAATGCCATTTCTAAATGGCTTTTGTAGACTGTGGGCTACATTATGCAATAATTCAAAGGAGAAGGATCCTTGGTATCCTTCTGCATTACTGTCTACTCTCACATACGCAGTCTGATGATTGCACATGTGAACTAGCGCAGCCGGGGTCTAAACCCAGAAGTAAAGTGATCGCATTAGTAATTATTTTACTTCTTATACATTGCAGGGATGGGCATGAGTTTGGTACTCATTATGGCATAAAAGTTACACATCTGGACTCACAAAGAGTCATCCTTCAGCACTCAGGAGAGGAAAACCCCCTTGGGGGGAAACCTCTGGGGAACCATGGCCTCAGGATCGCCCTTCCCTCTGGGCATTAAGAGGTGTACTAATAGAGGGGTCAGTATGCTATCCCAGTGCATGGGATCCCGGTGGTTGTCATACCGATGCCGGATTCCCAGTACAGAAACGATCGACAGGGGTGAGTAAGGGGTGTTCTCCCCTCTCCACACCCCCTAACCCTGCCTGTCCGCAGTCTAACCCTAACATCCCCGCTTTGTGCCTAACCTTCCCACAGAGGTGCCTAATCCTAACCTCCGTTCCTGCTGCCTAAACCCAATCCTCCCTTCCCCGCAGCCTAATCACTCCCGGGGGTGACTAACCCACCCTACCCACAGACTAACCCTAACTTCCCCCCACCCACAGCCTAACCCTATCCTCCCCCCACCTGCAGCCTAATCCTAACCCCCCGCCTGATGCTTAAACCTAACACCCCGCCTGATGCCTAATCCTCCCTTCCCGGCAGCCTAAGCACTCCCGGGGGGTGACTAACCCACCCTACCCACAGCCTAACCCTAATTTCCCCCCACCCGCAGCCTAAACCTATCCTCCCCCACCTGCAGCCTAATCCTAACCCCCGTCTGATGCCTAAACCTAACCCTCCCTTCCCCACAGCCTAACAAACCTCTTGGGTGCCTAACCCTAGCCAACCCTATCCGCTGCCTAACCCTAACCTCCCCACACCCACAGCCTAAATCTAACCCCCCACCTGATGCCTAAACCTAATCTCCCCACTTGATGCCTAAACCTAACCATCCCTCCCCCGCAGCCTAATCACCCCCGGGGGTCCCTAACCCTTACCCACCCTACCCAAAGCCTAACCCTATCCTTCCACCACTCACAGCCTAACCCTAACCCCTCCACCTGATGCCTAACCAACTCCCTCTCCACACACCCCTAATCTTGCCTGTCCGCAGTCTAACCCTACCTTCTCATATGTGCCTAACCCTCCCGCAGAAGTGCCTAATCTTAACCTCCGTCCCTGCTGCCTAAACCTAACCCTCCCTTTCCCACAACCTAACCACCCACCCTCTATCCCTGCTGCCTAAACCTAACCCCCCACCTGATGCCTAAACCTCACCCCCCCGCCTGATGCGTAAACCTAACCTTCCCTCCCCCGCAGCCTAACCAATCCCCTCCACCCATGCCTGATGCCTAAACCTAACCCCCCTTGCCCAGCCCTAAACCTATGATCGTGGTGACATGGGCGTCGGTATCCTTGCCCATTCGGAGTTCCAACGTTGGGATTCTGAAGAGTGTCGGGATTCCAGTGTCAGTATTCTGACTGCCGTAAACCCGACAGCCGGCATCTTTACCGCATCTCCTAATAGGTAAGGCATATGTCCCAACATTTGGAGCATGTGTCCGCAGCTCTCCTCCCACGGCAGCTATTCAGGGATCACCCACTGCATGTAGATGAAGAGGAAGAGATGATAAATCATTGTTAGTGGATGAACAAGCAGAGAGACAAACTGCAAACAGTGGTGTGGTTGTGTAGAGAGAAAAATCTCTCTATGTAAATATGTTACTCTAACTACTGAGGACATGGAAAATACCTAAAATAAGGACAATTATCCCAAAGGTCCCATTGTTTTATTACAATACACACATTGGGGTATATTTACTAAGCTCCCGATTTTGACCGAGATGCCGTTTTTTCATCAAAGTGTCATCTCGGTCAATCTCGGTCATTTACTAAACACTAATCACGGCAGTGATGAGGGCATTCGTAATTTTTTTCTAGTTCAGGTAAAAAATTACGAATGAATACACCATCGGTCAAATTACGCCTGTTTAAGTATGAATCTCGGTCATTTACTAAGAAGTGCAAAGCAAAAAAACCCAAAACACTGCCGTGAAAAATTACAATTCGTAAAAAAGTCCTAAAAAAAAACAGACCTGCTTTTTTTATTCGTGATTTGAGATGCATGCAGGGATCCATGAGATCCGTGCATGTATATCAGTGGGAAGGGGTTGGAAAGTGCTTTTTTTTGCCAAAAAAAATTGCGTGGGGTCCCCCCTCCTAAGCATAACCAGCCTCGGGCTCTTTGAGCCGATCCTGGTTGCAGAAATATGGGAAAAAAAATGACAGGGGTTCCCCCATATTTAAGCAACCAGCATCGGGCTCTGCGCCTGGTCCTGGTCCCAAAAATACGGGGGACAAAAAGAGTAGGGGTCCCCCGTATTTTTAAAACCAGCACCGGGCTCCACTAGCTGGACAGATAATGCCACAGCCGGGGGTCACTTTTATATAGCGCCCTGCGGCCGTGGCATCAAAAATCCAACTAGTCACCCCTGGCCGGGGTACCCTGGGGGAGTGGGGACCCCTTCAATCAAGGGGTCCCCCCCCCCAGCCACCCAAGGGCCAGGGGTGAAGCCCGAGGCTGTCCCCCCCCATCCAATGGGCTGCGGATGGGAGGGCTGATAGCCTTTGTTGTAAAATAAAAGATATTGTTTTTAGTAGCAGTACTACAAGTCCCAGCAAGCCTCCCCCGCATGCTTGTACTTGGAGAACCACAAGTACCAGCATGCGGCGGAAAAACGGGCCCGCTGGTACCTGTAGTACTACCACTAAAAAAATACCCAAAAAAACACAAGACACACACACCGTGAAAGTATAATTTTATTACATACATACACACATACATACATACTTACCTTATGTTCCCACGCAGGTCGGTCCTCTTCTCCAGTAGAATCCAAGGGGTACCTGTTGAAGAAATTCTACTCACCAGATCCAGTGGTCCAGGCTCCTCGGCAAATCCAGGGATAATCCACGTACTTGAATAAAACAAAAAAACGGTTGCCCGACCACGAACTGAAAGGTGACCCATGTTTGCACATGGGTCACCTTTCCACGAATGCCAGAAACCCACTTTGCCTTCTGGCTAAGTGGGTTTCTTCAGCCAATCAGGGAGTGCCACGTTGTAGCACTCTCCTGATCAGCTGTGTGCTCCTGTCCTCACTGACAGGCGGCACACGGCAGTGTTACAATGTAGCGCCTATGCGCTACATTGTAACCAATGATGGGAACTTTCTGCTCAGCGGTGACGTCACTTTAGGTCAACCGCAGGGCAGAAAGTTCCCATCATTGGTTACAATGTAGCGCATAGGCGCTACATTGTAACACTGCCGTGTGCCGCCTGTCAGTGAGGACAGGAGCACACAGCTGATCAGGAGAGTGCTACAACGTGGCACTCCCTGATTGGCTGAAGAAACCCACTTAGCCAGAAGGCAAAGTGGGTTTCTGGCATTCGTGGAAAGGTGACCCATGTGCAAACATGGGTCACCTTTCAGTTCGTGGTCGGGCAACCGTTTTTTTGTTTTATTCAAGTACGTGGATTATCCCTGGATTTGCCGAGGAGCCTGGACCACTGGATCTGGTGAGTAGAATTTCTTCAACAGGTACCCCTTGGATTCTACTGGAGAAGAGGACCGACCTGCGTGGGAACATAAGGTAAGTATGTATGTATGTATGTGTGTATGTATGTAATAAAATTATACTTTCACGGTGTGTGTGTCTTGTGTTTTTTTGGGTATTTTTTTAGTGGTAGTACTACAGGTACCAGCGGGCCCGTTTTTCCGCCGCATGCTGGTACTTGTGGTTCTCCAAGTACAAGCATGCGGGGGAGGCTTGCTGGGACTTGTAGTACTGCTACTAAAAACAATATCTTTTATTTTACAACAAAGGCTATCAGCCCTCCCATCCGCAGCCCATTGGATGGGGGGGGACAGCCTCGGGCTTCACCCCTGGCCCTTGGGTGGCTGGGGGGGGGGGACCCCTTGATTGAAGGGGTCCCCACTCCCCCAGGGTACCCCGGCCAGGGGTGACTAGTTGGATTTTTGATGCCACGGCCGCAGGGCGCTATATAAAAGTGACCCCCGGCTGTGGCATTATCTGTCCAGCTAGTGGAGCCCGGTGCTGGTTTTAAATATACGGGGGACCCCTACTCTTTTTGTCCCCCGTATTTTTGGGACCAGGACCAGGCGCAGAGCCCGATGCTGGTTGCTTAAATATGGGGGAACCCCTGTCATTTTTTGTCCCATATTTCTGCAACCAGGATCGGCTCAAAGAGCCCGAGGCTGGTTATGCTTAGGAGGGGGGACCCCACGCAATTTTTTTTAGGATTTTACTTTGTTTAATTTAAAAAAAAAAAAAATACGAACCCCAGCACGGATCACACAGATCCGGCCGAGATTAATTGTAAAAAAAAACGGCAGTGTTTTGCTAATCACTGCCGTCAAATTAGGTAAAAAAACACGAATGACATCGACATCGGAAGCAAAGAAAAATACGAATACGACAGCTTAGTAAATTAGTCGTAATCAATTCAAAAAGTTGCAGTTTTACACTGCCGATGTCATTCGTGATTGAACTTTGACCTATTTTCGGAAATTACGAATCTTAGTAAATATACCCCATTGGGGGGATAAGTTCTCTCTTTTAGTAATTAGTGGGTACCTTCAGAAAAGAAATTTGACCAGTAAATAGTAAAATCTATAATTTGCTAACATTTAGGGGTCAATCCAATTAGGTACGAGTTACCATTGCTGCGACGTTTCAACAGCATCCAAACTCACACCCAGAGCCGGCCCTAGGCATAGGCAAACTAGGCAATTGCCTAGGGCATCTGGTATGCCTAGGGGCACAAGCAGCTTCTGCTGATTAAAATGATATGCAGCATGCCTATATTCTGTGTAGCATTTCATATGCAGATACAGCCACAGTCGCACACAGTATATAGGCATGCTGCATATCATTTTAATCAACAGAAGCTGCTTGTGCATTCTAGGCACATAGCAATGCAAATAAGATGCATTTTCATAAAAAATAGGTGCCCAACGTTAGCAGAGCTGCCAGTAGACTCACGCCAAGAACTATATGTGTCATTACGTGTATAAGGGCATTAATAATGTGTAACATATGTGTAAGGGGCACTATGTGTGTCATTATGTGTATAAGGGCATTAATAATGTGTAGCATATGTGTAGGGGGCACTATGTGTGTCATTATGTGTATAAGGGAACTAATAATGTGCGGCATATGTGTAAGGGACATTATGTGTGTCATTATGTGTATAAGGGCATTAACATGTGTGGCATATGTGAAAGGGAAATTATGTGTATAAGGGCATTAATAAGGGTTGGCATAATGTGTAAGGTGCATTATGTTTATAAGGACATTAATAATGTGTGTGATATGTGTAAGGGGATTACTGTGTGGTATTATGTGTATCAATGCATTGCCAATTTGTGGCATTATGTGTATAAGGTGTTCTACTGTGTGGCGTAATGTATAGAAAGGGCACTACTGTGTGGTCTAATGTGAATAAAGGGGGTAAATCCGAGTTGATCGCAGCATCAAATTTGTTAGCAGTTGGGTAAAATCATGTGCACTGCAGGTGTGCCAGTTATAACATTTGCAGAGAGAGTTAGATTTGGGTGGGTTATATTGTTTCTGTGCAGGGTAAATACTGGCTGCTTTATTTTTACACTGCAATTTAGATTTCAGTTTGAACACACCCTACCTAAATCTAACTCTCTCTGCACATGTTACATCTGCCCCCCCCCCTGCAGTGCAAATGGTTTTGCCCAACTGCTACAAATTTGATGCTGCGATCAACTCAGAATTACCCCCAAAGAGCAATATGGTGTGGTATAATGTGAATAAGGAGCAATATCATGTGGCATAATGAGAATAAAGAGCAATATGGTGTGGTGTAATGTGAATAAGGAGCAACTCAGTATGATGTTATATGAATGAGGGGCACTACTGTGAGGAGTAACGTATATAAGGTAAAGTGGTACTACTGTGTGATGTAATGTGAACAAGGGACATTATCGTATGATACATTGTGAATAAAGTTGCACTACTGTGAGGCATAAGTTGAATTGGGGGTACTATTGTGTGGCCATGCCCCTTGCCAGCAAAAACACATACCTTTTTGGGTTGTGTGTCGAATGTGCACACTGTTCTTATTTAAAGTACAGGGGGTAGGAAAACAAAAAAAAGGACTGCTATGGGTGGGGGGTGATGGTACTGGGAAAGGGGTGCAGGGTCAGAGGCAGAACTAGCGGCGGTGCTAGGGGGCACCAGCCAAAATCTTGCCTAGGGCATCATATTGGTTAGGGCTGGCTCTGCTCACACCCTTCATGGCCAGATTCAGCCTATGGGGCTACCGGAAAGTGTGGCTGTTGTAAGACAAACTCGCACCTAATTAAACTGACCCCTTAGTTGTTAAATGTGATAAAATAGTAAAATATAATGGTGTAATTGTGGGCCTGATTCAGTTGTGGTTGTTGAAGCGATCGCTGCTGCAATTTTGACATTCACATTTGCATCGTGAGTCTGAGCAGTCGTAGGCTGAGCAAGTCTCCTAGACACAGGGGGCTCTCCAGCAGTAATACAGGTCGCAATGGGTAATTTATGCACGCACATGGAACGGCGTTTGAATGGACCTGACATGCCTGTATACAGTTAGCCACCCCCGTTACCACCTCAAACGCTGACTTACTGTCAATCACTTTGCGATGGGATCCTCTATGTGAGCTTGATTTCATTTTATGCGCAGTGCAGCTTGCACGCATGCACAGTGAAAAAGCATTGAGCCACTTGGTGCAACAGCAGCTCTGCATCCGCATCTGAATCAGGCCCCCTGAGCGGTAAGGAGAAGGACTCTAGGGAAAGGACTATGTCACCTTTATTATACGTAAAGATAGGGAAACAGTCACTTGTTACAGCTCCAATTCACATCATTTATACCATTCTGTACCATTTCATCATTTGGTTATTCTATGGGGGAGATGTATTATGCCCTGCTGAGTGATAAAGTGGAGAGAGGTAAAGTACCAGCCAATCAGCTCCTAACTGCCATGTTACAGGCTGTGTTTGAAAATGACAACTAAGAGCTGATTGGTTGTTAGGTTATCTCTCTCCACTTTATCACTCTCCCAGGCTTTGTACACCTGCCCCCAGTTCATTGATATACTGTAAATATCAGCCATTTCACTATCTCCTCTGATCTGTATTGTTCTTCCCCCGATCTGTATGTTCTGTATGGGATTCGGTCTCTAGGTCGACAGTAACTAGGTCGACACTATCTAGGTTGACCACTATTGTTCAGCAGTAACTAGGTCGACAGGGTTTCTAGGTCGACAGAGTCTCTAGGTCGACATGTGCTAGTTCGACAGGTCAAAAGGTCAACATGAGTTTTTTTTTTTTAAATAAACTTTTTTTTAACCTTTTCATACTTGACGATCCACGTGGACTATGATTGGAATGGTAATCTGTGCCGAGCAAAGCGAGGCACCTTGCCCGAAGCATGGCGAGTGAAGAGAGCCATGCGAGGGGACACGGTGCATTAATTGGGGTTCCCGGTCACTCTACGAATAAAACTACACAAAAAAAACATAAAAAAGTATGTCAACCTTTGACCTGACGACCTAGACATGTCGCCCTAAAGACCCTGTTGACCTAGAGACCCTATCGACCTAGTTGCTGTCAACCAATAGTGGTCAACCTAGACACTGTTGACCTAGTTACTATCTACTTTTCATACCACACCCATTCTGTATCATGCTCCCCACCCCCTTCCTGTTTTTCTGTTTTACAGTATGTACTACATCTCGCAACCCCCAAAAGTGTATTTCCCTCCTCTATATGTCCCATAGAGTATGCCACAATTTCTATGTTTTTGTATTGTGCCCCCACACCATCTGTATGTGCTATACCAAGTTGCCCCTTTCTGCATGTTTTGTATTGTCCGCTCTCCCCCACCATAGACCCTATGTTTTGTACTGTGCTCTCAATACCCCCCACCACACACACAATTACACAAGTTTGGTAACTTACTTCCTGCATGCTACTCAGTCTCTAGTCACTAATTCCTCTGCGACGCCTCCCGTCGTCTTCAACTGACACTTTGCAGATCTCTTTGCCGGTCACCCGACACTCTGCAAATCTCTTTGCCAGAACTTTGCCAAATGATGATCTAAATAACCAGAAGTTCTTGTTCAGACATACTATGTGTATAACTATACAACAACATTTTGTTACGTACTTTCATTTTTATTCATTTGCAATTTATCTATGTTATTGACTTTTTATCCACAACCCAAGATCCTTTCTCATAGAGACCCAAGTTATCTGCTCCAGGTTTTATCTTCCCTAGTGCTAGGACCATGTTAGTATCATACACTGGGCCTAATTCAGACCTGATCGCAGCAGCACATTTGTTGTCTAATGGACAAAACCATGGAGGTCATTCCGAGTTGTTCGCTCGCAAGGCAATTTTAGCAGAGTTGCTCACGCTAAGCCGCCGCCTACTGGGAGTGAGTCTTAGCATCTCAAATTTGCGAACGACGTATTCACAATTTTGCGATTACAAACTTCTTAGCAGTTTCAGAGTAGCTTCAGACTTACTCGGCATCTGCGATCAGTTCAGTGCTTGTCGTTCCTGGTTTGACGTCACAAACACACCCAGCGTTCGCCCAGACACTCCCCCGTTTCTCCAGCCACTCCTGCGTTTTTTCCGGAAACGGTAGCATTTTTTCCCACACGCCCATAAAACGGCCTGTTTCCGCCCAGAAACACCCATTTCCTGTCAATCACACTACGATCGCCTGAGCGAAGAAAAAGCCGTGAGTAAAAATCCTAACTTCATAGCAAATTTACTTGGCGCAGTCGCAGTGCGGACATTGCGCATGCGCACTAAGCGGAAAATCGCTGCGATGCGATGAAATTTACAGAGCGAACAACTCGGAATGAGGGCCCATGTGCACTGCAGGTCGGGCAGATGTAACATGTGCAGAGAGAGTATGGTAACTTACCTCCTGCATGTTATACTCCAGTCGTTGCTACCTCTGCGACCCCTCCCATCGTCTTCAACTGACACTTTGCAGATCTCTTTGCCGGTCACCCGACACTCTGCAAATCTCTTTGTCAGATGATCTAAAAAACACAAAAGACTATCATTAAGCATAGTACTAGTTTAAGTACAATAAAATGTCCATGAATCAACCAGTTTCCCAATTTTCCTTAAACCAAACAAGATACTTTCAAAGTTATCAATATCCCATTTATCTATTTTATTAACTTTTCATCCAAAATCCACGATCCTGCCTCATAGAGACCCACGTTATCTGCATCCCCTGTATGTGTGCTTATCCTCCATACTGCCCTCTTTATTCCTGTAACGCTACATTTTTATTCCTAAATATGTCGTTCCTTCCTGCACTTCTCCTATTTATGTGTCCTTGTACCTGTATTCCCTGTTCTGTCTATCTTGTCTTGCCTTTCAGCTGACTATACTGCACTCTGTCTTCCTTTCCCCCCTCCATCATACCCTGCTATGTAGGACTCACCTCCTCCTACCTGTCTTCCTGCATGGAAACTGGAAACGTCAGCAGCTGTAGATAGAATGTTACAGAAAGAAGCATTGTGAAGTCACAGGCTAGTGATGTCACAGGCTAGGTGTGATGTCACAGTAACCAGCAGCAAAGCTACAGAGTTAAGAATTCAAGGGACAAATTAGGCCCGAGAATAAATAAGCGTCCTGGGTTTTTTATAAGAAGGAGCCAGGGGCAGAGAATAGGTGAAAAGGGGAGGGGAGGAGGGGGGGGGGGTAGAGCAGGTAGCATAGCAGCATCCTATAGGAAAAAGGGGAGGAGAGTTACCTGGGAGATACAAAAGACCAGGAATGCCAGGCAGGCTCCCTCTTTCATGCTGATCAAGGATCCAAGAAGGCACCACCATCACAGCTCCTGGAATCAAGGGAAAGAATAAGTACAATTTACATTACTAATCCTCCCTGCGCTCCCCCTCTCCCAAACTGCAGGTATATACACACACTGCAGTCCACATTCAAACATTCATACACCGTTTAGCTCACGTTCATTTAAGCCCCATCGCTGCACAACCAGCACACACGTGCAGCATGCCCAGGCCTAAGAGAAATGCAGCCCCCCCCCCCCCGGCGTCTCATACAAACAGACGCACCCGAGTCCACGCCAGCGCGCAGTACTGCACGCTGCCACGGGCCCCGGCCGGGGTCGGCGAGACCTCCACCCGCTTCCCCCCTCCATACTTGGCTGGCACGCGGCGGGCTCGAGGCAGGCTCCGGCGCGCCAACGCACAGCCCGTCGCGGGATGTGATACAGCACATCCCGTCGCTCGGCGCGCAACCCCCTCCCCTTCCGGCGCCGAGCGAACGCGTCACGCTCGGCGCCGCTCTACAGCAGCGGCAGCCTGGAACCCCGGCTTTGGCGGTGCAGGCCCCACCGCCGGAGCACACACAGACTCCCCCCCCCCGCATCCCTAGGCATTGGCACGGACCCACACATGATGGGGCGTGCAAACCAGCGGCGGCAGCAGCAGATTGCGGCTCCGGAGGGACAGGCCCCACCGCCGGAGCCCGCATGTACACCCCCCGCATCCCTGGACATGTATAGCACGTACCCATACATGTTGGGGCGTGCAAACCAGCAACAGCATATCCCGGCACCGGCGGGACAGGCACCACCGCCGGAGCCCACACGTACCCCCCCCCGCATCCCTATGCATTAGCAGCATGTACCCACACATGATGGGGCGTGCCCAGCAGCAGCAGCCGCATAGCACGCCTCCGGCGGGACAGGCCCCACCGCCGGAGCCCTTGCATACACCCCCAGCGACGCTGCATATGAGCCACCCGTACCCACCAATATTGGTGCGGGGCTCCCTCACACCGCACGCACAGGCAGAACAAACGGCGTGCAGCCAGCCGCAATACGCAACGGTGCAGCAGATGGGGTGGGGGCAGCAGCACACAGCGCTCCCCCCCCTGGTGGCAGGCAGGGCTGCACCTTCCCCCGGCCCATTACCCACAATGGGCGAGCTGCTGGCCCACCACCGCCCAAACCCCATGGTACCCACCCCCGTCGCAGCCCGCAGCAGCAAGCCATTACACACACCCGGGAGGAGCCCTCCACAGGGCAACCCCCCTCCAGTCATGCGGGCTGCCCCTCACCTTAGACAGCGGCCTGCAGCAGCATCCGGGTCAGGCAATGGGGACAGGGATCAGCGGAAGTTTGGGGTCAGGAGACCGCGGACAGAACAGTGGGGCGCAGGCCCTCCAGCCACTAGAGGGGCAGCAGCGGCACCCAGCGGAGCAACCAGCAGATACGTTACACATGTCCTCTGTGAGGTTACAGGTTCCAGCCTCCATAGAAGATAGACAGCCGGCAGCAGGGTCATCATCGGATCAAGTCGCGGCGGGCGCGCTGCGCGACGAGGGACAGAACGGAGCGGCAGAGATGGTCAATCGGACACCCGAGGCTTCAGGAACAGGTGAGCGAAAGTCTTTTTCTAGCAGTAGCGAATCATACACTGACTCGAGCGACTCATCTAGCTCCGCCGAAAGGCGGCGACAGTTCAGAAAATATTTTAAACGCAAAAGGAGTAGCAAGAAGCGCAGCAGGGAGGCGGGGAAGAAGGGGGACGCAGGGCCAGATTCGCAAGAGAGCATGGTGCACTGCGCTAATACAGCAATATTGAGGGGGGTTAGGCCAAAGGTAAAGGATGGTATACGTAAGGGGAAGTTCGTGGACGTCTTCGCAATGACGGAGGAAGCGAAGCGCAGTCTAGATGCGGCTAAGGCAGCGGGCGCAAGGGAAGAGGAGGCGCGGAGAGATTACGCGCATTGGACGGAGGGTATGTATGTTTTCGCAGCATGCTACATTGAAACAAGGCCGGCCGAGGCCTTGAACATCCTCCGTTACATGCACATGATACATACCATGTACATGACGGCCAGAGCATGGGTTTGGAGGCAATATGACGAGAAATTTAGAAAAAAGCAAGAAGGGTTGAAGGTCATTAGCTTTGGGGTAAAAGACGTAGAAGTTTGGCTGGAAGTCACAAATCAGGCGGCGCAAGCGACAGAGCGCAGGCAGCCCTTTCTGCCAAAAGCAGGCGGTAGCGCCGCAGCAAAAGGAAAATGCTACGCGTTTAATTCCGCCACATGCAGCAGGGGAGCGGGTTGCCGTTACAAGCACACATGCATACGCTGCAACGCAAATCATTCAGCCAAAGACTGCAGTCGCGCCCAAGGTAAAGGGGGGGATAAGCAAGGCGCCCTCCCCAATAAATACTGAACTGCTACAGCGTTGGCTAGGCCGCTACCCGCTAAGAGGGGAGGCGGCCTTTTTGGAAAAGGGGTTCAGGGAGGGTTTCAAGTTGCCACTAGAGAGGCCAGTGTCAGCAGTAGCAAAGAGGAATTTAAAGTCAGCAAGAGATTTCCCGGAGGTGGTCAGGGCCAAAATAGACGGGGAAATCCAGTTGGGGCGCATGGCTGGACCATTCCCCTCGCCGCCCCTAGAAGGGCTGTGCGTTTCACCGCTAGGGGTCGTCCCTAAGAAGGAGGCAGGGAAGTTCCGGTTGATACAGCACCTATCTTTTCCAGAGGGCGAATCAATAAACGATGCCCTAGACCCCCAGGCTTGTAGCGTATCATACCAATCGTTCGAGCAGGCGCTAGCCATGGTGCAGGGATGCGGCGAAGGGGCGTTGCTGGCGAAAGTGGATATCGAGTCCGCGTTTCGCCTGCTACCACTCCACCCAAATTCCTTCAGGTACATGGGTTTTAAGCTAGGCGAACAATACTACATAGACAAATGCCTACCAATGGGTTGCTCTATCTCATGCGCTTTCTTCGAGAGGTTCAGCTCATTCCTAGAATGGTGCGTGAAGGCAGGGACAGGCGCGAGCGGGGTAACACATTACTTAGACGACTTCCTGCTAATGGGCCCTAAGGGCAGCAAGGAGTGCAAGGAGCTATTATTCTCGACGCAGGCGCTTTTCAGTCAGCTAGGGGTCCCGATAGCAGCAGAGAAGACGGAAGGGCCCACACCAAGGCTAACATTTCTAGGCATAGAGATTGACACGGAGCTTGGCCTGTGCAGACTACCGGTAGAGAAGATAGAAAAACTGAGGGGCAGGCTGCAGGAATGCGCAGGGGCGGAAAAAGTCACGCTAAAACAGATGCAGTCGCTGTTAGGATTGTTGAATTTTGCATGCAGGGTCATTCCCATGGGCAAAGTGTTTTGTCGCAGGTTAGAGAGGGCGACCTGCGGGGTCAGGAAAGCGCGATATAAGATACGCATATCAAGCGAGCTGAGGCAGGACATGCGGGTATGGTTGGAATTCCTAAAGGAGTTCAATGGGGTCCGAGTATGGCTGCCCGAGCCGGTGCACAGCACAGGGCTACAATTGTACACCGACGCCTCTGGGGCAGTTGGCTTTGGGGCTTACTTGGCGGGGGAATGGTGCGCGCAGCCCTGGCCGGAGGCATGGCGAGAGGCCGGGTGGACAAAAAATATGTTGCTGCTGGAGCTCTTCCCGATAATAGTGGCGGTGGAGTTATGGGCAGGCAGGTTGGCGAACAAAAGCATAGTATTCTGGTGCGATAACTTAGGGGTGGTACAGGCGATAAGCAACCAGAAAGCGGAATCGCCACAAGCGCTCAGGCTACTGAGGCACCTAGTGCTGCGCTGCTTGCAAAAGAACATAGACTTCATAGCGCGCCACATCCCGGGGGTGGAAAATGAGATTGCGGATGCGCTTTCCAGGTTCCAGTGGGATAGATTCAGGGCGCTCGCACCACAAGCCAGGTCGGAGGGTTTACACTGTCCTGATTATATCTGGCAGATTATCAAGCCGGGCTAGCAAGGCTAGCAAGAAAGGCAGTGGCACCGCGGACGCTGAGGACGTACGAGGCGGCTTTCAGCGAATGGCAGGCGTTCAGGATAGGAAAAGGAGAGGCGGGTAAGAACGCTCGCGAGGAACTGTTGGAGTACGTGTGGCAGGGGTATAGCCAGGGGAGATCTAAGGCAGCAATGTCCGCAACACTCGCAGGGATAGCGTACGTCGCAAAGCTTAGAGGGGAGGAGGACCCTACAAAGTCATTTTTGTTATCAAAAGCGCTAAAAGGGTGGGCAAGGGAGCAGGCAACGCCAGGCGACGCGCGCAGGCCCATAGGACGCCCCATGCTTAGGAACTTAATAGAAGTAGTCAGTCGCATCGCAGCGGATGAGTACGAAGCAGGGCTATTCCGCCTGGCTTTTTCCCTCGCATTCTTCGGAGCTTTCAGGGTAGGCGAGCTAGTAGCAAGCTCCAAGAGTTCAAAAGATTCGGGCCTACTGTCAGGCAACGTAGCGGTGGAAAAAGATAGGGTGCTCTGCAAGATACACAAGTCTAAAACAGATCAGTTAGGCCGGGGGCGCTGGGTAGCGATAGGCAGACAGGAGGAAAAAAGCACATGCGCAGTGGCGCTAGCAAGTGATTACGAGCGGAAACGCCCGCAAGGGCCCTGGCCGCAGTGGCTAGTGCATGAGAGCGGATCCCCCCTGACAAAATTTCAGTTCCAAAGCATATTCAAGAGAGGCCTGAGGGCCTTACAGCTGCCCGTGGGGCAGTACGGTACCCATTCCTTTAGGATAGGAGCGGCAACTTGCGCGGAGGCCGAGGGGTTGCCGGCAAGCGAGATCAAAAAGCTGGGCAGGTGGAAATCAGGAGCGTACAAGGTATACTTACGCGCGGAAAAGCAAGACTAGAAGGCAGCGCGGCATCTTTCGCGAAACACAAGGCCTTAAGCTGCCCGCCATAAAATGGGGGAGTGAAGGACTTTTTCCAATTTTGCCCTCAAACAAAAAGAGGTTTTGTGGTTTTCACCTTCATATGGGTCGCGCGAAAGTTCGCAACATAGGTCCGCATACAGCAGGGGGTAACGGATATGTGTAATTCTACTTTTCAGGAGGGGAAAAGAAGGACGAGAGAGTCTGGATGGTCGGCCACTCGTATATTTACTGGGCCAGCAGACACAAATCAGCAGGGGGCTTAGCACAAAAGTGGGGGGCAAAGGTGGAATGGATAGGCATCAGGGGTTTGAGGTGGAACGGGCTACGGGACACGCTGCTAAGGAACGAGAGGGCACAGGGGATACCAGGGAGGGTCGTAATACATCTTGGGGGCAACGATCTAGGAAAAAGCAAGGGGAGCGAGCTGATTACGGCAATACAAGCTGACATACAATGGCTGAAGGGCCGGTGGCCTAATACAGGGATCACATGGTCCGATATAGTCCCAAGGGCGCAGGGGGGCCCGGGGTTAGAAAGGGTCAGAAGAAAGGTGAACAAGGCGGTAGCCTGGCTCTTGACGGGAGAAGGCGATACAATCGCCAGGCACCCGTTGTTGAGGTTCGGAGAGGAGGGACTGTTCAGGCAAGACGGGGTACACCTCACAGAGAAAGGTTTAGCTTTATTCTTGGGCGACATAGCAGAAAGCGTCAGCGGGAGGCAGGAGGTAGCAGCGGGTGGCGGGCCTGGGTTCTAGGAACCAGGCTATGGCGGCAAGCAGTGCTCCTCGGCAGTCTGTAGTAGCGCAACGTCGGTTGGCCGGCACTTCCCCCAGATACTCGGCGAGTTTGTCGTGGCCTCAAGGGCCGACACGGTCGTCATCTTAAGGGTGGACCGGTGCTATGCCAATGGTGGGAAGTGGTACCGCTCAGCTAACTTGCGCAAGGGCGGGACTTAGGTTCCGCCCCGTTGTTTAATTTAGGAGAAATTAATATGGAGGCTGTAGCCGGGGGTACGCACTGCTTTCTCGCCACCCACTTATAGAGTACCAATTCTAATCTGATCAATAAATTTGGCTGTGACCTTTTAAATCGCAATTCAGTTGTCCGAGTGTTTATTGGGGAGAAAAGGTGGTAGGGGGGAACGGACGGCGAGGCCGTTAATAAAATCAATGGACGGCTTAAAGAATTCAAGGGACAAATTAGGCCCGAGAATAAATAAGCGTCCTGGGTTTTTTATAAGAAGGAGCCAGGGGCAGAGAATAGGTGAAAAGGGGAGGGGAGGGGGGGGGGGGGGGGGGTAGAGCAGGTAGCATAGCAGCATCCTATAGGAAAAAGGGGAGGAGAGTTACCTGGGAGATACAAAAGACCAGGAATGCCAGGCAGGCTCCCTCTTTCATGCTGATCAAGGATCCAAGAAGGCACCCACCCTCCCGCCCAAGTAGTAGGGCAATTGGCCCTGGTATTTAGGAATTGAATATTCTTTATGTTCGGTGGTGGCACCGATAGGCCAATCCAGAGTTTTCATTATCACCAAGGAAAAGGTGAGGTAACTGGAATTTGAAATTAAGTTTACGTCCGGTGGAGGCACCGTCAGGCCAATTCGGTCTTTAATTATGGTCTGGCAAAAGAGGTCCAGCAGGCGCGGCAAGCAGTGCTCCTCGGCAGTCTGTAGTAGCGCAACGTCGGTTGGCCGGCACTTCCCCCAGATACTCGGCGAGTTTGTCGTGGCCTCAAGGGCCGACACGGTCGTCATCTTAAGGGTGGACCGGTGCTATGCCAATGGTGGGAAGTGGTACCGCTCAGCTAACTTGCGCAAGGGCGGGACTTAGGTTCCGCCCCGTTGTTTAATTTAGGAGAAATTAATATGGAGGCTGTAGCCGGGGGTACGCACTGCTTTCTCGCCACCCACTTATAGAGTACCAATTCTAATCTGATCAATAAATTTGGCTGTGACCTTTTAAATCGCAATTCAGTTGTCCGAGTGTTTATTGGGGAGAAAAGGTGGTAGGGGGGAACGGACGGCGAGGCCGTTAATAAAATCAATGGACGGCTTAACAGCAATCTTACATATACACCAATTACAACTGGATATACATGAGTTTCTAGTTTAAAAAAATAAGACTAGTGTAGAAAATGAAGTATAAGGCAATATTGCACAGAGTGCCTCAATATATAGGTAAAGGGAAAACATAAGTGACAGGGATTTTGAGAACTAAACCACCGCTTATATTTTATAAGGAAATAAAGCTCTTTATCTAAGAGGCTGAAATAATCATTTTCCGTTATGTGTGTGTGTGTGTGTGTGTGTGTGTGTGTGTGTGTGTGTGTGTGTGTGTGTGTGTTTATGTGTGTGTGTGTGTGTGTGTGTGTCTGTATGTATATATATATATATATATATATATAAAAAATTAAAGTGGAAAAACACACTACAGGCTGATCCAACTTTGATGAAATGTCCTTAAAACAAGTCAAAATGAGGCTCAGTAGTGTGTGGCCTCCACGTGCCTGTATGACCTCCATACAATGCCTGGGCATGCTCCTAATGAGGTGGCGGATGGTCTCCTGAGGGATCTCCTCCCAGACCTGGACTAAAGCATCCGCCAACTCCTGGACAGTCTGTGGTGCAACGTGGCGTTGGTGGATGGAGCGAGACATGATGTCCCAGATGTGCTCAATTGGATTCCGGTCTGGGGAATGGGCGGGCCAGTCCATAGCATCAATGCCTTCGTCTTGCAGGAACTGCTGACACACTCCAGCCACATGAGGTCTAGCATTGTCTTGCATTAGGAGGAACCCAGGGCCAACCGCACCAGCATATGGTCTCACAAGGGGTCTGAGGATCTCATCTCGGTACCTAATGGCAGTCAGGCTACCTCTGGCAAACACATGGAGGGCTGTGCGGCCCCCCAAAGAAATGCCACCCCACACCATTACTGACCCACTGCCAAACCAGTCATGCTGGAGGATGTTGCATGCAGCAGAACATTCTCCTTGGCATCTCCAGACTCTGTCACGTCTGTCACATGTGCTCAGTGAGAACCTGCTTTCATCTGTAAAGAGCACAGGGCGCCAGTGGCAAATTTGCCAATCTTGGTGTTCTCTGGCAAATGCCAAACGTCCTGCACGGTGTTGAGCTGTAAGCACAACCCCCACCTGTGGACGTCGAGCCCTCATACCACCCTCATGGAGTCTGTTTCTGATCGTTTGAGTAGACACATGCACATTTGTGGCTTGATCGAGGTCATTTTGCAGGGCTCTGGCAGTGCTCCTCCTGTTCCTCCTTGCACAAAGGTGGAGGTAGCGGTCATGCTGCTGGGTTGTTGCCCACCTACAGCCTCCTCCACGTCTCCTGATATACTGGCCTGTCTCCTGGTAGCGCCTCCATGCTCTGGACACTACGCTGACAGACACAGCAAACCTTCTTGCCACAGCTCGCATTGATGTGCCATCCTGGATGAGCTGCACTACCTGAGCCACTTGTGTGGGTTGTAGACTCCGTCTCATGCTACCACTAGAGTGAAAGCACCACCAGCTTTCAAAAGTGACCAAAACATCAGCCAGAAAGCATAGGAGCTGAGAAGTGGTCTGTGGTCACCACCTGCAGAACAACTCCTTTATTGGGGGTGTCTTGCTAATTGCCTATAATTCCCACCTGTTGTCTATACCATTTACGCAACAGCATATGGAATTGATTGTCAATCAGTGTTGCTTCCTAAGTGGACAGTTTGATTTCACAGAAGTGTGAGTGACTTGGAGTTACATTGTGTTGTTTAAGTGTTCCCTTTATTTTTTTGAGCAGTGTATATATACAGAGAGAGAGAGAGAGAGAGAGAAAGCTATACTAGCTATACTATCCCATTAAACCAGTAAACTCACGAATTATACAGTTTCTGTGGCTGGCTGACCTCAAGTCTGCATTTCACCTGGTTTAATCAGACACAGAACCTGTGTAACCCATGAACGTATAAAGAGGAGGAGAAATAAGAGTTGTCTTTTTTGTGGCGCACTAGAAATGTATTATTCAATATCAGCGTATATAAAACTATAAGGCGGGCCCACAAGGAGACATTCACAGGGAATAGGTAATGACATCCACTCGACTTGTTCACACCCGCTGGACGTGTTGGAAAGAGGTTGAGTGGACAGTGAGCCAGTGACATGCGGTGGGGTGAGGCAGGTGAGGCAGAGCCTTTCCTGTCATACTTACGTTTAAACCACAGTTTTCACCGAATAAAATATATGAAAAATACTGATAATTTATTTGAAATATCTTCTTAGCATTATTCTAATCCTTTTTATAGCCCAAACTCTGGAGTAAAAAGCCTATGGCAGGTGAGGCAGTGCCTCACCTGTGTATCCTTTCCACACATCTCTAATCAAAACTCACCAGATTTCCAGGAGTTTATAATGCTGCACCTGTGTATAATGCCCAGATGTACCCATTGGCTCATATATTGCATGTAAATCTGGCTCTGGGGTTAGCCAGTGCCTCCTGAACCATTTAGCTCACCGCACGTCCCTGCAGTGAGCGTGGCTGTGCCCTGTCGCACCATTGTACCGACAGCCGGACTGCTGAGAACGGAGCCTGGAGGGTACATAACTTTTTGGTTTTCATTCCATCTCATGACACTCTACCCAAAGCTACTCTTCTGGTTATCCTATCAACTAGGACAACAATGAAGGTGACTCCATAACATTTCTTCCATTGTTTTTCCATGTCACAGAAACATTGCATGTGTGTTACAGGTGACCATCCTAATCATCTCTCCTTCACTTCACAGTAATGTCATTGTTAGTGATACATTATTTGGATAAAGCATCAAAAGGAAACTTAGATATAATAGTCTGGCCGGCATATCACTTATTGCATGACGACCTTGTGACTGCGCTGTATTGTATGTTGACAGAGCATTTGGTTTTGCTAATGACTTACGGAGAGAGAATTGACTGCATAGGAAAGGAAAGAGTTAAACATCCTGTGAGGGGTGGACCTAGCTGTGAGGAAAGTACAGCCTTTGGAAAAAGGGGAGCGTTAATATATATAGGGAATGCTAGGACAGTTTGCTCTCTCTTGCTGCTGAATTGCCTTGGGGTGAGTGCTGCATAGCAGAGTCTCCCCAATTACTTGGCTGTGTATTTTATCTTATTGTTATCAAGCTCTTCTCATTACCCTCCACTGATCACCATGGCTGCTTTTCGCCCTCGCCGTTCAGCCGGGACCCCGGCCCGTTACCGCTCATCGGGCGGTGGGTCCGGGCCCGAGGACAGCCTGGCTGGCCCTGGGGACGGCGTCCCGTCCCCTGGGGCCTTCACGGGCTCTGGCATTGGGACGGAGCGGCATACGCGGTCATCCTTACCGCTGGGGGCCGGGCCGGTTTTGCCGTCCGGGCGCGGGCGGCGGGGAGGGCTGGGAGTGCAGCTAGGACGCCCGGAGGTGGACGGGCAGCAGCCCTCCTCTCCGAGCGCAGTGTGTGAAGCCTCAGTGTTGCGCGCCCCTCGCGCCGCGGTGGACGCCCGTCGTTGGGGCCGCTCTCGTCTCCAGTCTCTTCCCCATCGTCGAGGCCGCGAAGCAGTGCCAGGCGAGGGGGGACGAATAGGCGGGAGGCGGCGGTTAGCTGGACGAGGCCCGTCGTGGGGCCTCGTCCGACAGAGTCGCAGGGTGATGCGGCGGGGAGCTTGATTGCGGGAAGAGGCGGGACGCGTGCACAGGGTGCGCGCGCGCCTGCGCTCGCCACAGGTGGCGCCGTTCGCGCACGTGTGCGCGCAGCGGCTCCGCTGGTCTCCCTGTCTCCCCAGCTCACTCCCCAACAGCCGGAGTCCGGCGGGGAGCGGGGGAGGAGGAGGGACAGAGAGTGGGTCAGGGGCAGCAGAGCTGCTCAGGGCAGGGGAGAGTCACGCCGCGGCGCCCTTCCAGTGGGTGGAGGAAGCTCCGGCCTGCGGGGGGAGGGTGCGCGCGGCGAGCTGGAGAGCGAAGGCAGCGCTGGCTTCGACGGGCAGTCCCACGAAGGGAGCAGAGTTTGGTGGGGGTCCAGGCCGCTGGCGTGCAGGGGCGCTGCCCATTCCCCACCGGGGCAGTCTGGGCGCAGGGCGTTGGGGCCCCAGTTGACGCCTGTCAGGCGTCGGGCGAGCAGGCGTGCGCCCACACCGGCTGGGGAACCCGTGGAGGGCGACGCTGAGTTTTGGGGTGGTCAGGACCCCTCCGGAACATTGGCGTCGGCCCTGGCAACGGTGGTGGCGGCGTTGGGGACGCTGGCCGCGGCCGCTTCCCCGGGGGTGGCTAACAGTTCCGGCGCGCATGCGGTGGCAGGCGGGTCCGGTGCGCGGGCGGTTTCAGCGGCGCAGCGAGTTGCTCGCGCCTGCCGGGAGCTCGGAGCGGCTGTGGCGCAGCTGGATCATCGTGCCGAGCGGGACGAGCAAGGGCGCGTAGAGAGGACGCCTCCCCCCTTGGGGTGCTGGGCATGCGCCGCGATTGTTGTCTGGGTCTTTCTCTCCGTCTTTTTCTGCAGGTGATCGCGGAGAAGTGGAGATGGTGGGGAGTGAGGATGATGATGTTGCGTTCGCCACACCGTAGGATTCTAGGTCCAAGCAGTCGACGACATCAGGTGAGTCGGAGCAGTCGGGGTCGGGCTCCAGCACGCGCTCAAGTTCTCGCAGCTCGTCCTCGTCTTCTTCTCTGTCATCGCGGGCGTCCGAAGTCAGTAGTACGACTAGGGCGAAAAAGCGCGCGTCGAAATACGCCAAGAGGGCGGCGAGCCGGCAAGAAAGACGGAAGAGGTGGAGGCGGCTTAGCGAGGACGCTCGCAGGGCCAAGAAGCGCCGCGACCTACCTGGTGTAGTCCACTGCGATTACACTGCAGTGATGCGGGGATTGAGGGACAGCTGCCGTAGGAAAATATGCAGGGGGGATTACGTGGATATGTTCGTCTTGACGAAGGACGCAAAGAAGGAGTATAAGTCGGCGTCAGCAAAGAAGGGCATCGGGGCCGAGGCTTTCCGTACCTTCGATAACTGGCTAGCCGGTTTCTGTGTCTTCGCGGCTTGTTACCTGGAGGATAGGCCGGACGAGCATATGAATGTCATTCGATACCTGCATTTAATCCACGACATGCAGCGCACATCGTCGGGCGTCGAATGGCGGATGTACGACGAAAAATTCTGGGAAAAGCAGGACTGCTTGCAAGTGATAGACTTCGGTTGCAAGGACGTCGAAGTCTGGCTACAAGTCACCCGGGCCTCTCAACAGGCTAGGGAGCCCCGGATTCCGGGGGCGGACGGGCACCGCGCAGGGTCGTTCGCCCAAGGGACCGGCGCGAACGGTGGATCGGGCAAGGTAGGTAGGTCGGCCATCCGTGGAGGGGGGCAGGCCGTCACAAAAGGAAAGTGCTTCGCGTTTAACAATGCGACCTGTTCCTTCGGCAAGCAGTGTCGGTTTCGACATTTGTGCTTGCAGTGTGGCGGCTCCCACCCAGCCTCTACCTGTTTTAAAGGCAGTCGCCAGGGTGCCCGGGGTAAGCAATCTTACTCAAGACCTGGCGCAAGCGGGAGCGCTACGCAGAGCTCCAACGCCAATTAATTTGGATACAATGGGCAAGTGGTTGACGTGGTATCCAAATAGGGCGGACGCGCAATTTTTGTTTGACGGTTTTCGTTTTGGTTTTCGCTTGCCCGTTGCGAGCAAGGTGTCGGTCCGGGCCCAACGGAATCTCCAGTCTGCTCGTGCCTTGCCGTCGGTTCTGCGGGAGAAGGTGGATAAGGAGGTTAGGCTGGGTAGAATGGAGGGACCATTTAACTCACCCCCGGTGGATGACTTAGTCATCTCCCCAGTGGGGGTGGTTCCCAAAAAGACTCCAGGTGCTTTTAGGCTCATTCAGCATCTTTCTTACCCGTCGGGGTCGTCGGTCAACGACGCGATACCGCCGGCTCATTGCTCGGTGGTGTATCAGTCGTTTGACGAGGCGCTAGAGCTGGTCCGTAGTTACAGGCCTGGGGCCCTTATGGCTATGATAGATGTGGAATCCGCCTTTCGGTTGCTGCCGTTGCATCCGGACTCATTCCGTTTTATGGGTTTGCGGATTGGAGCGGAGTATTTCATCGACAAATGTTTGCCGATGGGATGTTCCGTTTCCTGCTCGTTCTTTGAACGGTTTAGCACATTCCTTCATTGGTGCGTGGAGTCTTCGTCAGGGGGTCACAGGGTCGCCCATTACCTCGATGACTTGCTGTGTGTGGGTCCGGCAAATTCGCCACGGTGCGGCGACTTGCTATTCAGCATCCGAGCTCTGTTTTTTCACTTCAGCGTTCCCGTGGCCGAGGATAAAACAGAGGGGCCGGTCTCCTGTTTGTCATTTTTGGGGATAGAAATCGACACGGTGGCGGGATCGTGTCGACTGCCTCAGGACAAGGTTGCGAAGCTCCGCGAGGCTATCTGCCGGTTCGGAAGGTCGCGCAAGGTCACTCTGCGGCAGGCGCAGTCCTTGCTGGGCATTTTGAACTTTGCTTGTCGGGTAATCCCGATGGGCAGGGTTTTCTGCCGGAAGCTGGAAAGGGCGACTGCGGGTTGTGCCAGACCACATCATTTCGTGCGCTTGTCCTCCGAGATTCAGAGGGATTTGGCCGTATGGGCCTCGTTCCTGGAGGACTTCAACGGGGTGTGTATATGGCAAGCCCCAATGGTCGACAGCGCCGGACTGCAGCTGTTTACCGACGCGGCGGGTTCCTCTGGGTTCGGTTGCTATCTGGAGGGATCTTGGTGCGCGGCCTCGTGGCCGGCGGAATGGCATCGCGAGGGTTTCACTAAGGACCTTTTGCTGCTGGAGCTTTTCCCCATTATGGTGGCACTGGAGGTTTGGGGCGATCGGCTGGCTCATCGCAGCATCTTGTTTAGATGTGACAATCTGGGCGTGGTGCATGCGATAAATAACCAGAGGGCGAAGTCGCTGGTGGTCCTGAGGGTGCTGGGGCAGTTGCTGTTGACATGCCTGCGTAGGAATGTGTGGTTCCGCGCGCAGCATGTGCCCGGGCTTGAGAACGGAATTGCCGACGCATTGTCACGAGGGCAGTGGGAAAAGTTTTGTTTGTTGGCACCCGAGGCCGACGAGCACGGTTTTCATTGTCCCGGTTATGTCTGGCAGGTGATCGGGCCGGACTGGAGGGTCTAGCGATGCGGTCAGTCGCGCCGAACACGCTTAAGGCTTACGGCCAAGCTTGGAGCGAGTGGGAGGAGTTTGTTCGAGGACGAAGTCAACAAGGTAAGAGCGGGCATCGGATGATGCTTTCTTTTATTTGGCAGCTATATGTTACGGGTAGGTCCAGAGCGGTGGTATCCCGGTACTTGGCTGGTATTTCGTTCTTTAGCAAAATCAGGGGCGTCCCTGACGTGACGAAAAGCGGGATTCTGCTGAAGGCGATGAAGGGATGGGCGCGCGTGGCGCCGCCTGATAGGAGGCGGCCCATTGATGCGGCCTTGCTTCCGGCTGTCATCAGGGCGGTTGGCGGTATCGCGTCGTCCATGTTTGAGTCGCTGTTGTTCAGTTTGGCGTTCTCAATGGCTTATCACGGTGCCTTTCGGGTTTCGGAGTTGGTGGCGCCTTCTAAGCGAGCGGATTCGCGCATGCTAGTCGGGGACGTGGTGGTGGGTGAGAGGTCCTTGCTGTGCAGATTGCGTCGCTCTAAGACGGACCAAGTTGGTAGAGGTCGCTGGGTCACCTTGGTTCTGGCACTCGAGGAGAGCATTTGCCCAGTGAGGTTGGCAGTTCAATATGCGGCAGTACTGCCCGATGGTCGGAGGTCATGGCTTCTGCATTATGACGGTCTGCCGGTGACGAAATATCAGTTTCGTTGGATGCTGGGTCGCTGTCTGGCGAGCTTGGGCCTTCCACCCGCTGCTTTCGGGACGCATTCCTTCCGCATCGGGGCTGCGACGTCGGCTGCGTCGGCAGGGTTTTCCGTGGCTGAAATCCAGGCGGTGGGGCGATAGAAGTCGTCAAGTTACAGACGATATATTCGCCCCGTTGCATGAGATGTTGGCTTGCATGGGGTTTTGTTTAGTTGTAGTTGTGATAAGTTATGTTGTACAGTTCAGTACGTTCTTGTGTTGTGCGTCTGTTTGTCTTCCCGTTTTATCCTACTCAGGGATTAGCCACTCGCCGCAGCTGGCAGCGGGGGTCTGGAGTTCTTTTGCGATTTTTTGCCTGACTTGACGGACTGAATTCTAATTCACAATTCGGCTGATCAGCTCTAATCAAAGTCCCTCAGCAGGTTTTTACGCTTTCACCTCCAGCTGAGCTCTTACATGTTTTTCCCATTTTATACCCCCCCCCTTTTTAATTTCTTATTTTAATTTTAATCTTCCCATTTGTGTGTTTATGTTCTGCTTCAAATTGGCTGGAAGCTTGTGCAGATCGGCTAGGCCGTGACTTCTGCAATAAACTAATTCTCAATTTTTTCTTTTGGCAGATCCTTCAGGTTAATGCGTTTAATAACAATGCTATAGATAATTAGTAACCAATTTTACCCCCTTTCCTTCTCTTCAGGTTGGTTTGATGATGATTTGGCTATCTGGGTGGTTGGCCACTCTTATGTGTATTGGGCAGCCAGGTTTTTGGCCTCGGAGGGGGCACAGATGTTTCCTAGGGCTCATGGAGTTCGTTGGCTTGGTTGGCAGGGGATGATGTGGAAAGATCTGAAGAGTAGACTAGTCAGTCAGGCCAGTGAGCATGGAGTCCCTAGGGTGCTGGTTGTCCATTTAGGTGGCAACGACCTGGGAAAGAAGACATCTTTGGAACTGCGGTGGGCCATGATAAAGGATCTGGCCAGTGTGGCCGCAGCATGGACTAATTGTGTCTTGGTGTTCTCTTTGATGGTGCCAAGGTTGAGTTGGCGAGGTGTGGCGGATGGTCGCCTGATTGATGAAGCCAGGCAGAAGGTGAATGGGGCGGTGGCGAAGTGGGTATTGTCCCACGGAGACAAAGTGGTTCGCCACCCTAGGATTCGGTTCCGAGACAGTCACCTTTTTCGGCCTGATGGTGTGCATCTGTCCAATGAGGGGATGATGCTTTTCCTGGAGGATCTGTGTCTAGTGTTGCAGGAGTTAGGGTGAGGTTATGGTGGCGGTGCGAAGACTCTGGGGAGGAGTCTTTCGCTGTTGGCGGAAAAGAACGGCAGGTTGTAGTTTGTATTGTTAGCTGTAGTGATTTACAGTTTGGTGTGGTTTAGGTGCACTCACCTCCATCGACTTTTAGGGCCGCTCGACCACTCGTCCGGGGGCAGCGGCAGGCACCCATCAGGGTGGGTAGTCACTGTGGGGGTTGAGTTGGGCACCTATTACCGATTTGATAGTTTGTAGTTAAATTAGGATAGTTTTGAATTTTAACATTTTTAAGGTTAGCGTCAGTTTAATAGAGTCGTTCTTTTTTCTGCCACCATATGCCGGCTGAATCGGCATGTTAACAAAATTTTCAATTACAGGTTTGCTAATGGTTAGGGTACAATAAATAGCTAGCAATTTTTCTGCCAAATTCAAGTCTCCGTGTCATTATTTCTTGGTATTAGAGGTAATGAATGCTTTACTTTGAATGAAGGGGTCCACCGAGTATCATTAGGAGGTTTAATAGAATCCATAAGAGGGCATGCCGACATAGCATATTGTTGACTGTTAACATGTATGATCTTAAACCCCATCTATAAATGTTCTGTTGCGAGACTTCCAATATGCTCAGAATATTGCTACTGTGACAGATGATTTAGTACTAGCTGGAGTAACCTAACCGGCTTTGCCCCGGATTATAAGAATGTCTGTTTACAAAAGTAAATGTAAATATCAAACACACAGTATAAATAACATTGTAGATAGCTGAATACCCGTGCTTTGCTATGGGATGAGGATGGTAAATTACAATGAAAGCTTGTTAATTTATGTTGATAGGAGATCTAGTATATAGGCATATCTTGCTTCACTGATGCACTTTGTGTAGTGGCTGCACCCATTTTTGGTCCCAACAAGGGACCCTGCTCTTCCCACTATACAACTCTCAGTCTGTGGCTTCCTGTTGCCTCCATTCCCCTCCTCACATCAAGTCACTGGCCCTGTCACATGCAGCCCTGTCATCACTGAGATATCATGCATGTCCTGATTAGAGATGAGCGGGTTCGGTTCCTCGGAAACCGAACCCCCCCGAACTTCACCCATTTTACACGGGTCCGAGGCATACTCGGATTCTCCCGTATGGCTCGGTTAACCCGAGCGCGCCCGAACGTCATCATCCCGCTGTCGGATTCTCGCGAGATTCGGATTCTATATAAGGAGCTGCGTGTCGCCGACATTTTTCACTTGTGCATTGGAAATGATAGTGAGAGGACGTGGCTGGCGTCCTCTCACTTTGTTTCAGGGGGCTGCATATCTTTATTCTGGGGACCAGCAGTATTATAGGAGGAGTACAGTGCAGAGTTTTGTTGACCAGTGACCACCAGTATTATACGTTGTCTGCCTGAAAAACGCTCCATATCTGTGCTCAGTGTGCTGCATATATCTGTGCTCACACTGCTTTATTGTGGGGACCAGCAGTATTATATGATCTCGGCACCCGCACGGATTCCCTGGAACGTAAAGTCGATGAAGTCTGCCAGTACCAGGTGGTGGTCGAACAGGAGTTAGCGGAGATCCGGGCGGAAATAGCCCAGCAAGAGGATCACTTAGAAGATTTGGACAACCGGAATCGCCGGAACAATGTCCGGATCCGTAACATTCCGGAGAGCGTCACAATGGAGGGCCTCCCGACTTTTCTGGAAGGCCTTCTGTAAACCATAATTCCCGAAGTCCCAAAAGACTTCCTCCTACTCGATAGAGCACACCGAGCTTTGCGCCCGCGCCCACCACCGACCCAACCCCCAAGAGATGTCATACTGCGATTTCATTATTACAAAACGAAAGAGATATTTATGATGGCGGCCCGGGATCATCAAACGGTTCTTTATTCTGGAGCCCAATTGCAGATCTTCCAGGACTTGGCTCCCTCCACGCTTCGAAAACGCAAGGACCTGACCGTCATCACTAAAGTCCTTCGAGATAACTCCATCAAGTATAAGTGGGGTTTCCCGTTCCAGCTTCATGTCACGAAAGATGGCTCTCACCACTCGATAAAAACGCCCTCCCAGGGATATGATTTCCTCAAAACCTTGGGCTTATTTGAGTCTCTTCCTGACGAGATCCAAAAGCAACTTCCTGTCATTTCCCCTAAGAGGCCTGGGGCTCCTGCCCCCGAATGGTCTACTAAATGAGCGAGCGGACTTCCCTCATCGGATCAGCAGTAATTCTGGATATTGTTTATAATCACCTCCCATATTTGCTGTCATAGCGACTTACTGATATATTATTTTACATGTTGGGCCTCTGTGGTTTGGCGAATTCAGTACTTTAAGTTGTTTTATCTGTTCAGTGCAAGGCGCTACATGGCGACTCTGTCCTGGGGATGGCTGATCGCGCCCTCTGGGATGGACAGGCTCTTGGCCTGCTCTGATCCGGAGGACGGCGTGCCCCCCTGGACCCGGTTTGCCTATTTCAAGGGTACGGTTATTTTGTAACTAAATATCCTCTTGATCTAATTAATATGTTTCGTTAGTTCCTCATATCTTAGTTTATACAATATTATTTACCACATCTGGTTTTGGCGGCTGGATCGATTAGACGCAGTTTGAGCCTCCTGCTTCTCGGTTCATAGTGGTCCCTCTTACCTTTGCTGGTTTCGTGCCTTGAAATGGTAAGGCTAATCTGCTACTAGATCCAGAGGGGCCACTCGGATACCGACTATAGAGGTGACAATTATAGGTACTATTGAGGTCATGTGCTGCCATCGATCTTTCTGTACAGTGTTGTAAGCCACATTGATATTATACCTTAAGAGGCCTTGGTTGAATTTATGTAGATGAGCACTGTTATTGTAAATATGAATGATGATAATGGTTTCCTCTTCTTTCTACTTACCTCTACTTACTCCCTGATCTGAACCCCCCGCTCCCCTTCTGTTCTGTCCTGGTCTGCGGAATGTATCTCCTTTTTCTTATACCCTCCCATGTGTTCCTCATCTTCCTTGTTATGTGTTACTACAGACACGACCCCACACCCCGAAGGGGCTGCCCGCTCGGCGCCCGCCCCTTCCTTTCTGGACACAACCCGTTTTTAGGAAAGGGTCTAGCCTTACAGTTCGTACTCACGATCTCTTTTACCTGTTTCTACTCTCTTTACTTCCCCTCTTTCACACCCCCTGGTCGGCCATGTCCAGAGCTACCTTTTCTATTGAGCTGTGCTGACTTTCAACCCCCATGACTCTGAAAGTTTTATCCATTAACGTCAATGGCCTTAACTCCCCAACCAAGCGCTCCATGGCGTTTCAGTTTTTTGCCAGACAAAAGGCGGATATCATATTCTTACAGGAAACCCATTTTAAGACCCCTCACCCCTCCTTAAGCTCCAAACGCTATCCTCATGCCTTCTATTCTACAATGTCTGCTAAACGCAGAGGCACTGCCATATTGGTTCATCGTGATCTCCCCTTAGTTGTCCAGGACACAATTCAAGATGACCATGGCAGATTTGTGATTCTCTCCGGCTCCCTTAATCAAACCCCCATTACTTTGGCATCGGTTTATGCTCCGAACATGCGACAGGGTTCCTTCTTTAGGACATTCTCGGACCACCTTTCTAAATTCTCAAATCCCTGGGTTATTGTGGCCGGTGATTGCAATGCTACAATGGATCCCCATGTTGATAGATCCCGCCCAGGTGTTGAGCCCTCTCCCCACACCAAATTGTCTAAGCTCCTCCAGACCTGTGTTACTGCACATAATTTATATGATGCCTGGAAAACGCTCTACCCCTCCGCTAAGGGCTATACACACTTCTCCCCACAACACGATATATACACTCGTATTGATTACGTTTTTGTAGATAGGGACTCCACTCAATCCCTGTTGGGAGCCCAGGTGATCCCGACCACCTGGTCCGACCACTATGCGATTCTCCTTGATCTTGCCTGCTTCCGCAAATGGCGCCTTAATGAGTCCCTATTCCTTAAGCCTGATAATGTGACCCGAATAGAGGAAGCGATTCATCACTTCCTAAATGATAACGTCTCCCCTGACATATCATCAACAATACTATGGGAAGCCCACAAGGCGACCTTGCGGGGGCTCCTGATTAGCCTTACGTCGGCACAGAGGAAGATTGAATCTAAGCGGCTCACGGACCTAGAGACTGAATTAACGGCCTTGACACTCCGTCATCAGCGATTCCCCAAACGTAAATTATATTTAAAAATACTCGCCCTGAAAGGGCAACTATCCCAAATACTCACAAAGAAAACGATTAAGTCACTATAGTGGATCCGCCAAAAATTCTATGAAAAGTCGGATAAGGCAGATACATTATTAGCCCGGCGACTACGCGAGAAACGTACGCTCAATCGTATTCTGGCCTTGAGATGTCCTGACGGATCCACAACGAGTGACCCTAAAATGATGGCTTCCCTCTTCCAGGAATATTATGCTTCCCTTTATAACCTCCCCTCAGAGGCAGCTACCGACCCACATTATACTGCAACTACCCAACACTATCTTTCTTCTTGTCAATTACCGCAATTATCCGCAGAGGACCTTAAGTTACTCAATGATCCCATCACACACGAGGAAATTCTTATCACAATCGGCCAGCTCCGTCGCTCTTCCGCACCGGGTCCGGACGGATATACCGCCATATATTATAAGAAATTTTCCCAAGCCCTTCTCCCTATGTTACATTCACTATTTAACTCACTAATGGAGGGGAGCTCACTTGATGCAGCGACCACCAGAGCCAATATTATAGTTATTGCCAAACCTGATCGGGATCCTATGGAACTAAAAAATTATAGACCCATATCGTTATTAAACACGGATTTAAAGCTATTCGCTAAAATTCTGGCAAATCGACTCGCCCCCTATCTTCCCACACTGATACACCCAGATCAAGTAGGCTTCATCCCCAATCGTCAGGCTGCTAATAATACTAGGCGCCTTATAGATCTTATTCACCTCTCCCATCGGGATGCCACCCCAACGCTGGTGGTGGTACTTGACGCGGAGAAGGCCTTTGATAGGGTAGCATGGCCCTTCATACAACAAGCCCTTCAGGCAGTGGGTATTCAAGGCCCATTTTATAATGCCATCACCTCGCTATATGTTAACCCTTCAGTGTCAATTCTGGTTAATGGCCTCACCTCCTCGCCTTTGTCTATCAAAAATGGCACCCGACAGGGATGCCCACTCTCCCCATTACTCTTTGCCCTAGTGATGGAGCCACTGGCGGCGAAAATCCGTCTGAATCCCAATATTTCGGGTATTCGGGTGGACAACCATGAATATAAAATCGCATTGTATGCAGATGATGTCATTCTGACGTTGACCGACCCACACATATCCTTACAACAGCTCTTTCAGGAGATCCACACATATAGCTCCATCTCAAACTATAAACTCAATGCAGACAAAACAGAGATTCTGGACCTACATATCCCCCCACAGGATCTCAATATTTTAC
The DNA here is from genome assembly GCF_028390025.1 of Pseudophryne corroboree. Classification (NCBI taxonomy): domain Eukaryota; kingdom Metazoa; phylum Chordata; class Amphibia; order Anura; family Myobatrachidae; genus Pseudophryne; species Pseudophryne corroboree. The sequence goes on along the minus strand of NC_086448.1, from coordinate 477,854,347 downwards.
GTTCTTCCTATGCCTTTAAATGGCAAATTACTAAACTTAAATATTTAGGCATTTACCTAACCAAATCTTATTCATCGCTATATACTGCTAACTTCCCACGGTTGATATCTCAGTTTAAAACAGATCTTGCTGCCTGGAACAAATTCTTTATCTCCTGGTTTGGTCGCATAGCAGCAGTCAAAATGAACTTACTGCCACGGATATTGTACTTGTGGCAAACCCTGCCTATTCACATCCCAGTAAAAAAATATTAAAGAACCTACAGCGAGATATATCTAACTTTATTTGGGCTGGGAAGAAACCCAGGGTTAAGATACGGCTGCTGCAACAATACCGCTCGGAAGGCAGTCTTGGCGTACCAGACCTTACTCGTTACTATCGAGCCACACACCTGGGCTCTTGTGTCCTTTGGCACTCACCTCCGGCACAGAGAACGTGGACCTGCATTGAGGCACAATCTCTTCGTATGTTCTCACCCTCAACCCTACTATGGTGCCCAGCCCATTCTCGACCTGCCTCTAGTTTCCTCTTGCCAACAGTGCGCTTTTCCTTGTCAATATGGGATTTCTGCACTCGCTTCTATCGACTTCGCTCCCACAATCCCTACCTAACTCCTCTATGGAACAATCCGTACTTCCCACCCGGTAATAACCACTCTGCATTTCATCATTGGACAACGCACAATATTCTCTTCCTTCAAGACATTGCCCCTCTTTCCTCATTCCCATCTTTTGAAAATTTACAATCCCGCTACTCGCTCCCCCACTCGGTATTTTGCCAATTTCTACAAATTAGACACTTCTACGGAACACTTCCTAAACCCACCCACCCCATCATAGCTACCCCTCTGGAAATATGGTGTTGCGGCTCCCGCTTAACGAGGGGACTCCTTTCGCGCATTTACCGAGTGTTACTGTCACATAATATCCCCCCCAAGGAGAGTCACGAGCTGGCATGGGAGAGGGAGATGGGAGAGACCTTAACTGTAGAGGAATGGGAGGATATTAGACAGGAAATTGCCAAAAGCTCTATCTCAGTTCGTATAGCCGAAAACTCATATAAATTGTATTATCGCTGGCACCTGGTCCCTACTAGATTACATTCTATCTATCCAACGTGCTCGGACGAGTGCTGGAGATTATGTGGTTGCAGGGGGACCCTGTTGCATGTTTGGTGGTCTTGTCCAAAAATTCGCCAGTATTGGGGACAAATTCATAAATTGGTTATAGAAGTTACGCACTTAACCGTGCCGGACTCACCCTTTTACTCACTGCTCTCCCGCCCCGTCCCTGACACCTCGCACCACCAACGAGCCCTAATTAAACTAGGGATGAGCGGGTTCGGTTCCTCGGAATCCGAACCCGCCCGAACTTCAGTTTTTTTTACACGGGGCCGAGCGACTCGGATCTTCCCGCCTTGCTCGGTTAACCCGAGCGCGCCCGAACGTCATCATCCCGCTGTCGGATTCTCGCGAGGCTCGGATTCTATCGCGAGACTCGGATTCTATATAAGGAGCCGCGCGTCGCCGCCATTTTCACACGTGCATTGAGATTCATAGGGAGAGGACGTGGCTGGCGTCCTCTCCGTTTATAGAGAAGAGAGTGAGACAGTAGAGAGAGACACAGTAGTAATTTTGGGGAGCATTAGGAGGAGTACTAGTAGTTACTTGCTGAAGTGATAGATAGTGTGACTGTATTATCTGACTTGTGGGGGAGACACTGACAGTGGGGAGCAGTTAGAGTCTGAGAGCAGGACTCAGGAGTACATATAACGTACAGTGCACACTTTTGCTGCCAGAGTGCCACACTGCCATTGTGACCACACTGACCACCAGTATAATATATATTGTGATTGTCTGCTTAGGAGTACTACTTGCAAGTTGCTGATAGTGTGACCAGTGACCTGACCACCAGTTTAATAATCACCACCAGTGAGTTTAATATATATATATATATATATATATATATATATATATATATATAATTGTATATAATATATATATAATATTGTATACCACCTACCCGTGGTTTTTTTTTTTTCTTTCTTCTTTATACATACTACTATAGTAGCTTACTGTAGCAGTCTGCGGTGCTGCTGAGCTGACAGTGTCCAGCAGGTCCGTCATCAGTCATTACATAATAAATATATATACCTGACCGGCTGCAGTACTAGTGATATTATATATATATATATATATATATATATATATATTGATTTCATCTCATTATCATCCAGTCTATATTAGCAGCAGACACAGTACGGTAGTCCACGGCTGTAGCTACCTCTGTGTCGGCAGTCGCTCGTCCATCCATAATTGTATACCACCTACCCGTGTTTTTTTTTTTTTTCTTTCTTCTTTATACATACTACTATAGTAGCTTACTGTAGCAGTCTGCGGTGCTGCTGAGCTGACAGTGTCCAGCAGGTCCGTCATCAGTCATTACATAATAAATATATCTACCTGTCCGGCTGCAGTACTAGTGATATTATATATATATATATATATATATATATTGATTTCATCTCATTATCATCCAGTCTATATTAGCAGCAGACACAGTACGGTAGTCCACGGCTGTAGCTACCTCTGTGTCGGCAATCGCTCGTCCATCCATAATTGTATACCACCTACCCATGTTTTTTTTCTTTTCTTTCTTCTTTATACATACTACTATAGTAGCTTACTGTAGCAGTCTGCGGTGCTGCTGAGCTGACAGTGTCCAGCAGGTCCGTCATCAGTCATTACATAATAAATATATCTACCTGTCCGGCTGCAGTACTAGTGTGATATAATATATATTGATTTCATCTCATTATCATCCAGTCTATATTAGCAGCAGACACAGTACGGTAGTCCACGGCTGTAGCTACCTCTGTGTCGGCAGTCGCTCGTCCATCCATAATTGTATACCACCTACCCGTGTTTTTTTTTTTTTTCTTTCTTCTTTATACATACTACTATAGTAGCTTACTGTAGCAGTCTGCGGTGCTGCTGAGCTGACAGTGTCCAGCAGGTCCGTCATCAGTCATTACATAATAAATATATCTACCTGTCCGGCTGCAGTACTAGTGATATTATATATATATATATATATATATTAATTTCATCTCATTATCATCCAGTCTATATTAGCAGCAGACACAGTACGGTAGTCCACGGCTGTAGCTACCTCTGTGTCGGCAGTCGCTCGTCCATCCATAATTGTATACCACCTACCCGTGGTTTTTTTTTTTTCTTTCTTCTTTATACATACTACTATAGTAGCTTACTGTAGCAGTCTGCGGTGCTGCTGAGCTGACAGTGTCCAGCAGGTCCGTCATCAGTCATTACATAATAAATATATCTACCTGTCCGGCTGCAGTACTAGTGATATTATATATATATATATATATATATATATTGATTTCATCTCATTATCATCCAGTCTATATTAGCAGCAGACACAGTACGGTAGTCCACGGCTGTAGCTACCTCTGTGTCGGCAGTCGCTCGTCCATCCATAATTGTATACCACCTACCCGTGGTTTTTTTTTTCTTTCTTCTTTATACATACTACTATAGTAGCTTACTGTAGCAGTCTGCGGTGCTGCTGAGCTGACAGTGTCCAGCAGGTCCGTCATCAGTCATTACATAATAAATATATCTACCTGTCCGGCTGCAGTACTAGTGTGATATAATATATATTGATTTCATCTCATTATCATCCAGTCTATATTAGCAGCAGACACAGTACGGTAGTCCACGGCTGTAGCTACCTCTGTGTCTTTTAGTTGTGCCTATTAAAATATGGAGAACAAAAATGTTGAGGTTCCAAAATTAGGGAAAGATCAAGATCCACTTCCACCTCGTGCTGAAGCTGCTGCCACTAGTCATGGCCGAGATGATGAAATGCCAGCAACGTCGTTTGCCAAGGCCGATGCCCAATGTCATAGTACAGAGCATGTAAAATCCAAAACACCAAATATCAGTAAAAAAAGGACTCCAAAATCTAAAATAAAATTGTCGGAGGAGAAGCGTAAACTTGCCAATATGCCATTTACCACACGGAGTGGCAAGGAACGGCTGAGGCCCTGGCCTATGTTCATGGCTAGTGGTTCAGCTTCACATGAGAATGGAAGCACTCAGCCTCTCGCTAGAAAACTGAAAAGACTCAAGCTGGCAAAAGCACCGCAAAGAACTGTGCGTTCTTCGAAATCCCAAATCCACAAGGAGAGTCCAATTGTGTCGGTTGCGATGCCTGACCTTCCCAACACTGGACGTGAAGAGCATGCGCCTTCCACCATTTGCACGTCCCCTGCAAGTGCTGGAAGGAGCACCCGCAGTCCAGTTCCTGATAGTCAGATTGAAGATGTCAGTGTTGAAGTACACCAGGATGAGGAGGATATGGGTGTTGCTGGCGCTGGGGAGGAAATTGACAAGGAGGATTCTGATGGTGAGGTGGTTTGTTTAAGTCAGGCACCCGGGGAGACACCTGTTGTCCGTGGGAGGAATAGGGCCGTTGACATGCCTGGTGAAAATACCAACAAAATCAGCTCTTCGGTGTGGAAGTATTTCACCAGAAATGCGGACAACATTTGTCAAGCCGTGTGTTGCCTTTGTCAAGCTGTAATAAGTAGGGGTAAGGACGTTAACCACCTCGGAACATCCTCCCTTATACGTCACCTGCAGCGCATTCATAATAAGTCAGTGACAAGTTCAAAAACTTTGGGCGACAGCGGAAGCAGTCCACTGACCAGTAAATCCCTTCCTCTTGTAACCAAGCTCACGCAAACCACCCCACCAACTCCCTCAGTGTCAATTTCCTCCTTCCCCAGGAATGCCAATAGTCCTGCAGGCCATGTCACTGGCAATTCTGACGAGTCCTCTCCTGCCTGGGATTCCTCCGATGCATCCTTTGCGTGTAACGCCTACTGCTGCTGGCGCTGCTGTTGTTGCTGCTGGGAGTCGATGGTCATCCCAGAGGGGAAGTCGTAAGCCCACTTTTACTACTTCCACCAAGCAATTGACTGTCCAACAGTCCTTTACGAGGAAGATGAAATATCACAGCAGTCATCCTGTTGCAAAGCGGATAACTGAGGCCTTGACAACTATGTTGGTGTTAGACGTGCGTCCGGTATCCGCCGTTAGTTCACAGGGAACTAGACAATTTCTTGAGGTAGTGTGCCCCCGTTACCAAATACCATCTAGGTTCCACTTCTCTAGGCAGGCGATACCGAGAATGTACACGGACGTCAGAAAAAGACTCACCAGTGTCCTAAAAAATGCAGTTGTACCCAATGTCCACTTAACCACGGACATGTGGACAAGTGGAGCAGGGCAGGGTCAGGACTATATGACTGTGACAGCCCACTGGGCAGATGTATGGACTCCCGCCGCAAGAACAGCAGCGGCGGCACCAGTAGCAGCATCTCGCAAACGCCAACTCTTTCCTAGGCAGGCTACGCTTTGTATCACCGGTTTCCAGAATACGCACACAGCTGAAAACCTCTTACGGCAACTGAGGAAGATCATCGCGGAATGGCTTACCCCAATTGGACTCTCCTGTGGATTTGTGGCATCGGACAACGCCAGCAATATTGTGTGTGCATTAAATATGGGCAAATTCCAGCACGTCCCATGTTTTGCACATACCTTGAATTTGGTGGTGCAGAATTTTTTAAAAAACGACAGGGGCGTGCAAGAGATGCTGTCGGTGGCCAGAAGAATTGCGGGACACTTTCGGCGTACAGGCACCACGTACAGAAGACTGGAGCACAACCAAAAACGCCTGAACCTGCCCTGCCATCATCTGAAGCAAGAAGTGGTAACGAGGTGGAATTCAACCCTCTATATGCTTCAGAGGTTGGAGGAGCAGCAAAAGGCCATTCAAGCCTATACAATTGAGCACGATATAGGAGGTGGAATGTACCTGTCTCAAGCGCAGTGGAGAATGATTTCAACGTTGTGCAAGGTTCTGCAACCTTTTGAACTTGCCACACGTGAAGTCAGTTTAGACACTGCCAGCCTGAGTCAGGTCATTCCCCTCATCAGGCTTTTGCAGAAAAAGCTGGAGGCATTGAAGGAGGAGCTAAAAGGGAGCGATTCCGCTAGGCATGTGGGACTTGTGGATGGAGCCCTTAATTCGCTTAACAAGGATTCACGGGTGGTCAATCTGTTGAAATCAGAGCACTACATTTTGGCCACCGTGCTCGATCCTAGATTTAAAACCTACCTTGGATCTCTCTTTCCGGCAGACACAAGTCTGCTGGGGTTCAAAGACCTGCTGGTGACAAAATTGTCAAGTCAAGCGGAACGCGACCTGTCAACATCTCCTCCTTCACATTCTCCCGCAACTGGGGGTGCGAGGAAAAGGCTCAGAATTCCGAGCCCACCCGCTGGCGGTGATGCAGGGCAGTCTGGAGCGACTGCTGATGCTGACATCTGGTCCGGACTGAAGGACCTGACAACGATTACGGACATGTCGTCTACTGTCACTGCATATGATTCTCTCACCATTGAAAGAATGGTGGAGGATTATATGAGTGACCGCATCCAAGTAGGCACGTCAGACAGTCCGTACTTATACTGGCAGGAAAAAGAGGCAATTTGGAGGCCCTTGCACAAACTGGCTTTATACTACCTAAGTTGCCCTCCCACAAGTGTGTACTCCGAAAGAGTGTTTAGTGCCGCCGCTCACCTTGTCAGCAATCTGCGTACGAGGTTACTTCCAGAAAATGTGGAGAAGATGATGTTCATTAAAATGAATTATAATCAATTCCTCCGTGGAGACATTGACCAGCAGCAATTGACTCCACAAAGTACACAGGGAGCTGAGATGGTGGATTCCAGTGGGGACGAATTGATAATCTGTGAGGAGCGGGATGTACACGGTGATATATTGGAGGATGATGATGAGGTGGACATCTTGCCTCTGTAGAGCCAGTTTGTGCAAGGAGAGATTAATTGCTTCTTTTTCGGTGGGGGTCCAAACCAACCCGTCATTTTAGTCACAGTCGTGTGGCAGACCCTGTCACTGAAATGATGGGTTGGTTAAAGTGTGCATGTCCTGTTTATACAACATAAGGGTGGGTGGGAGGGCCCAAGGACAATTCCATCTTGCACCTCTTTTTTCTTTCATTTTTCTTTGCGTCATGTGCTGTTTGGGGAGTGTTTTTTGGAAGGGCCATCCTGCGTGACACTGCAGTGCCACTCCTAGATGGGCCAGGTGTTTGTGTCGGCCACTAGGGTCGCTTATCTTACTCACACAGCTACCTCATTGCGCCTCTTTTTTTCTTCTTTGCGTCATGTGCTGTTTGGGGAGTGTTTTTTGGAAGGGCCATCCTGCGTGACACTGCAGTGCCACTCCTAGATGGGCCCGGTGTTTGTGTCGGCCACTAGGGTCGCTTAGCTTACTCACACAGCTACCTCATTGCGCCTCTTTTTTTCTTCTTTGCGTCATGTGCTGTTTGGGGAGTGTTTTTTGGAAGGGCCATCCTGCGTGACACTGCAGTGCCACTCCTAGATGGGCCAGGTGTTTGTGTCGGCCACTAGGGTCGCTTAGCTTACTCACACAGCTACCTCATTGCGCCTCTTTTTTTCTTCTTTGCGTCATGTGCTGTTTGGGGAGTGTTTTTTGGAAGGGCCATCCTGCGTGACACTGCAGTGCCACTCCTAGATGGGCCAGGTGTTTGTGTCGGCCACTAGGGTCGCTTATCTTACTCACACAGCTACCTCATTGCGCCTCTTTTTTTCTTCTTTGCGTCATGTGCTGTTTGGGGAGTGTTTTTTGGAAGGGCCATCCTGCGTGACACTGCAGTGCCACTCCTAGATGGGCCAGGTGTTTGTGTCGGCCACTAGGGTCGCTTATCTTACTCACACAGCTACCTCATTGCGCCTCTTTTTTTCTTCTATGCGTCATGTGCTGTTTGGGGAGTGTTTTTTGGAAGGGCCATCCTGCGTGACACTGCAGTGCCACTCCTAGATGGGCCAGGTGTTTGTGTCGGCCACTAGGGTCGCTTAGCTTACTCACACAGCTACCTCATTGCGCCTCTTTTTTTCTTCTTTGCGTCATGTGCTGTTTGGGGAGTGTTTTTTGGAAGGGCCATCCTGCGTGACACTGCAGTGCCACTCCTAGATGGGCCAGGTGTTTGTGTCGGCCACTAGGGTCGCTTAGCTTACTCACACAGCTACCTCATTGCGCCTCTTTTTTTCTTTGCGTCATGTGCTGTTTGGGGAGTGTTTTTTGGAAGGGCCATCCTGCGTGACACTGCAGTGCCACTCCTAGATGGGCCAGGTGTTTGTGTCGGCCACTAGGGTCGCTTAGCTTAGTCATCCAGCGACCTCGGTGCAAATTTTAGGACTAAAAATAATATTGTGAGGTGTGAGGTATTCAGAATAGACTGAAAATGAGTGGAAATTATGGTTTTTGAGGTTAATAATACTTTGGGATCAAAATGACCCCCAAATTCTATGATTTAAGCTGTTTTTTAGGGTTTTTTGAAAAAAACACCCGAATCCAAAACACACCCGAATCCGAAAAAATAAATTCGGTGAGGTTTTGCCAAAACGCGGTCGAACCCAAAACACGGCCGCGGAACCGAACCCAAAACCAAAACACAAAACCCGAAAAATTTCAAATGCACATCCCTAATTAACACATTCTGAACACAGCCAAATGCCTAATAGCGTCTAATTGGAAATCTGTGGCCCCTCCCACCATGGCCGCTACTATTAACGCAATTTGGTACACATATAAGTTAGAGCGAATCACGGCTTCTCTCCGAGACTCCCCTACCTCCTTTATTGAGACATGGACACCATGGACCATGCATTTTAACGCTGAACCACCATTGACAACCATTTAGCATCTAATACTTAGTGTTTCATTCTTTATGTTTGACACTGAATATTTGAGATATTAACCACACCTTATCTACACCTGAAATTGGCTTCTATAGGTGGCTCGGACTGGCCGACCCTTTTCTCTCTTCCCCCCTCCCCCCCCCCTCTTCATACCCTTTGTCTCTTTCACCCTTTCTACTAACTCTAAAGGATAGTTGTAGCAACTAGGTAATTTGTCTACTTGGAGGCAAGCGTCACAACTACTTATTGATATGTCTATTGAGTGCCCCTCCATCCTGATTATAATTTCTCACTAGTTCCTTATATGCCTTCTATTGTTACAACGATGTACCTATCTGTTTATATGCTTATATAACCAATAAAACGTTATTTCAAAAAAATAAATAAAACTATTTTAATTCCCGTAATGTGCAAAAAAAGGGGACTCTGTCTGCCGTGATGTGTAAAAAGGGGGGCGCTGTCTGTCGCAATGTGTAAAAAGGGAGACCCTGTCTGCCATAATGTGTAAAAAGGGGGACGCTGTCTGCCTCAATGTGTAAAAAGGGGGACTCGGCCGTAATGTGTAAAAAGGGAACGCTGTCTGCCGTAATGTGTAAAAAGGGGGACGCTGTTTGCCGTAATGTGTAAAAAGGGGGCTCTGTCTGCCGTAATGTGTAAAAAGGGGACGCTGTCTGCCGTAATGTGTAAAAAGGGGGACGCTGTCTGCCGAAATGTGTAAAAAGGAGGCTCTGTCTGCCGTAATGTGTAAAAAGGGGACGCTGTCTGCCGTGATGTGTAAAAAGGGGACGCTGTCTGCCGTGATGTGTAAAAAGGTGCTCTACCTGGTGTAGTGGCGCTACTGTACGTCGTAATTTGAATAATAGAGACTACTGTGCACCATAATATGAACTGGTATTATTTTGTGGCCACACCCCTTCCCCACGAAGCCACGCCCCTATAAAAAAATTGCGAGCCTTCGACGCGCACTGCCCAATTTAGCTAGGGGTGGGGGGCGCCGATGCCATTTCTTGCACACAGCGCTAAAATGTATAGTTACGGCACTGCTTCACAGCATCACTTTTGGGTGACCCCATAAGAAGGTGGACGTCATATCTCTTTTCTGGGACCATCTTCACCACCTAGTTTCCCCTTTACACAGTGGAAAGAACTTGTAGTGCCTATACAGGATTACACTATTGTATTTTGTTTTTCGTTTTCATTATGTATATCATGACATCGCTGTGAGGATCGTTTAAAACAAGGGGCCATTTGGAGCGCAGAAAGTGAGACTGTACTTTTCTGTTACATATTGTCTTTGTAGGTTGGTGACCTATTTGTACTGTCTTCTGCTGCTCCATTTTGCAGCGCCATAGAAAGATTTCTTTATTTATATGTTTGGTGGTTGAACCCAGTGCATGGTGGAATGTCATGTGCGGATCTGTCTAGGAGGACCATGGTGCACTATAAGTCCCATCGTGTCATGTTTACTGGACTTCATTATAATGTGACGATTTGTTTTTAATTCATGTTAATTACTCATGTTCCATACATTTTCATTTATACCACTTAATGTGCGCATAACACAGTGTTTATAGGGCCTAATTGAGACGTGATCGCTCGCTAGGGTTCTTTGCAGCGCTGCCATCAGGTCAGAACTGCACATGCATATGCACCGCAATGTGCAGGCACGTCGCACAGGTACAAAGCGGTTCATTGCTCTGCAATGGTTTTGTGCAAAGAATCCATTTGCATGGGTGATTGCAAGGAGATTGACAGGAAGAAGGCATTTGTGGGTGTCAACTGACCATTTTCTGGTAGTGGTTGGAAAAACGAAGGCGTTCCCAAGCGTTTGCAGGGCAGGTGTCTGACGTGAAATCCGGTCCCGGACAGGTTGAAGTGATCGCAGCGTCTGAGTAAGTCTTGGGCTACTGAGAAACTGCACAAATGATTCTTCCACCGCTCGATTACACATGCGATCGCACACTTTCACAGCTAAAATACACTCCCCGGTGGGCGGCGACTATGTGAACGTAGGACTGCAAAAACAGCTAGCGAGCAATCAGGTCTGAGTTGGCCCCATAGATCCTCCAGAAACCCCATGGGGCTGTTTACTGGTCCATGTCAGGTTTGGCTATCCAAGTGTCAGGTCAAATTGATCAATAATCCTGGGCCGCAGCTCCACAGGCGGGGTGGGCCTGCGTGTGGCCAGCTGTACAGTGGAGACATCGGATAACAGCCCATGTCCTCTCATGCTTTTCAGTGTTTAGTTGCAAAATTGGTGGTGGTGGTAGTTGGTGTTTGGTAGGCTAAAGCACTGGGGCTCGTTACAAATAATGGAGTCTATTTACTAAGCCTTGGAGAGAGATAAAGTGGATGGAGACAAGTACCATCCAAACGGCTGCTAACTATTATATTATAGGCTGAGTTTGAAAAATGACAGGAGCTGATTGGCTGGTACTTTATCTCCATCAACTTTATCTCTCTCCAAGGCTTAGTACATAGACCCCATTGTATGCAGTGGATGTGGGGGTGATGAAATGGTTAAAAAATAGATACTTTTTTGATGGTGAGCTACAGGGCCCAGATATCACACACTTACCAAGTTCTTGGCTGCCAGTGCGGAGGGGTATGGCGCAACCATGTGGTCAGTGGAGGGGCATGACAGCAGAATCACACCATCAAGGCACAGTATATAAAGCCACGATTACATCATTGTAAAGTGGGGGAAGGGGCCATGATGATAGGATTCAGCAGGAATAGCATCATCAGCTCACCTGGAATGGTCACCTCACATGGGAAGTGGGCATCAGCGTGTGGAACTGAGGCGTTACTGAAGATATGCCTACACCTTGGTGCCTTCTCTCCTGGATTCTCCAAGACATTGCGGGAGAATAGGCAAGTACCATATGATCTATCATGCATTGGGATCATGTAACCGGCGGTTGGGATCCCAGCGGTCAGCATCCTGATGCCAGGATCCTGGCCTCCAGATTGCCGGTGGGGATATGAGTGCAACAGAGCCCCATGGGGTCTCGCCAAGGGCGTAGCTACCATAGGTGCAGGGAGTGCAGCTGCTATGGGGCCCAGAGCTGAGAGGGGCCACCTTCCCTGTCACAGTTACATGTGTTATATACAAGGATGTAGCTACTATAGGTGCAGGGAGTGCAGCTGCTATGGGGCCCAGAGCTGAGAGGGGCCACCTTCCCTGTCACAGTTACATGTGTTATATACAAGTATGTTGCTACCATAGGAGCGAGGAGTGCAGCTACTATGGGGCCCAGTGTTGAGAGGGGCCACCTTCCCTGTCACAGTTACATGTGTTATATACAAGGATGTAGCTACCATAGGTGTGCGGAGTGCAGCTGCTATGGGGCCCAGTGCTGAGAGGGGCCACCTTCCCTGTCACAGTTACATGTGTTATATACAAGGATGTAGCTACCATAGGTGCAGGGAGTGCAGCTAGCTACTATGGGGGCCCAGAGCTGAGAGAGGCCACCTTCCCTGTCACAGTTACATGTATTATATATAGGGGTGTAGCTACCATAGGTACTGTGACTGTCTACCAGTGCAATGCCTCACCTACAGGTGTGATCTCCACCTCCTGTGACATGATCCTCCTGCTGTAACTGCCTACCAGTGTAATGCCTCACCTACTGGTGTGATCTCCACCTCCTTTGACATGATCCTTCTGCTGGTGCTGTGACTGCCTACCAGTGTAGTGCCTCACCTATTGGGGTGATCTCCACCTCCTTTGACATGATCCTCCTGTTGGTGTTGTGACTGCCTACAGTACAATACCTCAGCTACTGGTGTGATCTCCACCTCCTGTGACACGATCCTCCTGCTGGTGCTATGATTGCCTACCAGTGCAATGCCTCACCTACTGGTGTGATCTCCACGTCCTGTGAGATGATCCTCCTGCTGGTGCTGTGACTGCCTACCAGTACAATGCCTCAGCTACTGGTGTGATCTCCACCTTCTGTGACACATACCTCCTGCTGGTGCTGTAGTTACTGCCTCCAGTGAAATGCCCCACCTACTGGTGTGATCTCCACCTCCTCTGGACTCACAAAGAGTCATCCTTCAGCACTCAGGAGAGGAAAACCCCCTTGGGGGGAAACCTCTGGGGAACCATGGCCTCAGGATCGCCCTTCCCTCTGGGCATTAAGAGGTGTACTAATAGATGGATTAGTATGCTATCCCAGTGCATGGGATCCCGGTGGTTGTCATACCGATGCCGGATTCCCAGTACAGAAACGATCGACAGGGGTGAGTAAGGGGTGTTCTCCCCTCTCCCCACCCCCTAACCCTGCCTGTCCGCAGTCTAACCCTAACATCCCCGCTTTGTGCCTAACCTTCCCACAGAGGTGCCTAATCCTAACCTCCGTTCCTGCTGCCTAAACCCAATCCTCCCTTCCCCGCAGCCTAATCACTCCCGGGGGTGACTAACCCACCCTACCCACAGACTAACCCTAACTTCCCCCCACCCACAGCCTAACCCTATCCTCCCCCCACCTGCAGCCTAATCCTAACCCCCCGCCTGATGCTTAAACCTAACACCCCGCCTGATGCCTAATCCTCCCTTCCCGGCAGCCTAAGCACTCCCGGGGGTGACTAACCCACCCTACCCACAGCCTAACCTTAATTTCCCCCCACCTGCAGCCTAACCCTATCCTCCCCCACCTGCAGCCAAATCCTAACCCCCGTCTGATGCCTAAACCTAACCTTCCCTCCCCCGCAGCCTAACCAATCCCCTCCACCCATGCCTGATGCCTAAACATAACCCCCCTTGCCCAGCCCTAAACCTATGATCGTGGTGACATGGGCGTCGGTATCCTTGCCCATTCGGAGTTCCAACGTTGGGATTCTGAAGAGTGTCGTAAACCCGACAGCCGGCATCTTTACCGCATCTCCTAATAGGTAAGGCATATGTCCCAACATTTGGAGCATGTGTCCGCAGCTCTCCTCCCACGGCAGCTATTCAGGGATCACCCACTGCATGTAGATGAAGAGGAAGAGATGATAAATCATTGTTAGTGGATGAACAAGCAGAGAGACAAACTGCAAACAGGGGTGTGGTTGTGTAAAGAGAAAAATCTCTCTATGTAAATATGTTACTCTAACTACTGAGGACATGGAAAATACCTAAAAAAAGGACAATTATCCCAAAGGTCCCATTGTTTTATTACAATACACACATTGGGGGGATAAGTTCTCTCTTATAGTAATTAGTGGGTACCTTCAGAAAAGAAATTTGACCAGTAAATAATAAAATCTATAAATTGCTAACATTTAGGGGTCAATCCAATTAGGTACGAGTTACCATTGCTGCGACGTTTCAACAGCATCCAAACTCACACCCTTCATGGCCAGATTCAGCCTATGGGGCTACCGGAAAGTGCGGCTGTTGTAAGACAAACTCGCACCTAATTAAACTGACCCCTTAGTTGTTAAATGTGATAAAATAGTAAAATATAATGGTGTAATTGTGGGCCTGATTCAGTTGTGGTTGTTGAATCGATCGCTGCTGCAATTTTGACATTCACATTTGCATCGTGAGTCTGAGCAGTCATAGGCTGAGCAAGTCTCCTAGACACAGGGGGCTCTCCAGCAGTAATACAGGTCGCAATGGGTAATTTATGCACGCACATGGAACGGGGTTTGAATGGACCTGACATGCCTGTATACAGTTAGCCACCCCCGTTACCACCTCAAACACTGACTTCCTGTCAATCACTTTGTGATGGGATCCTCTATGTGAGCTTGATTTCATTTTATGCGCAGTGCAGCTTGCACGCATGCACAGTGAAAAAGCATTGAGCCACTTGGTGCAACAGCAGCTCTGCGTCTGCATCTGAATCAGGCCCCCTGAGCGGTAAGGAGAAGGACTCTAGGGAAAGGACTATGTCACCTTTATTATACGTAAAGATAGGGAAACAGTCACTTGTTACAGCTCCAATTCACATCATTTATACCATTCTGTACCATTTCATCATTTGGTTATTCTATGGGGGAGATGTATTATGCCCTGCTGAGTGATAAAGTGGAGAGAGGTAAAGTACCAGCCAATCAGCTCCTAACTGCCATGTTACAGGCTGTGTTTGAAAATGACAACCATGAGCTGTTTGGTTGTTAGTTTATCTCTCTCCACTTTATCACTCTCCCAGGCTTTGTACACCTGCCCCCAGTTCATTGATATACTGTAAATATCAGCCATTTCACTATCTCCTCTGATCTGTATTGTTCTTCCCCCGATCTGTATGTTCTGTATGGGATCCGGTCTCTAGGTCGACAGTAACTAGATCGACACTATCTAGGTTGACCACTATTGTTCAGCAGTAACTAGGTCGACAGGGTTTCTAGGTCGACAGAGTCTCTAGGTCGACATGTGCTAGGTCGACAGGTCAAAAGGTCAACATGAGTTTTTTGTGTTTTTTTTTTTTTAATCTTTTTTTGAACCTTTTCATACTTGACGATCCACGTGGACTTTGATTGGAATGGTAATCTGTGCCGAGCAAAGCTAGGCACCTTGCCCGAAGCATGGCGAGTGAAGAGAGCCATGCGAGGGGACACGGTGCATTAATTGGGGTTCCCGGTCACTCTACGAATAAAACTACACAAAAAAACATAAAAAAGTATGTCAACCTTTTGACCTGACGACCTAGACATGTCGCCCTAAAGACCCTGTTGACCTAGAGACCCTATCGACCTAGTTGCTGTCAACCAATAGTGGTCAACCTAGACACTGTTGACCTAGTTACTATCTACTTTTCATACCACACCCATTCTGTATCATGCTCCCCACCCCCTTCCTGTTTTTCTGTTTTACAGTATGTACTACATCTCGCAACCCCCAAAAGTGTATTTCCCTCCTCTATATGTCCCATAGAGTACGCCACAATTTCTATGTTTTTGTATTGTGCCCCCACACCATCTGTATGTGCTATACCAAGTTGCCCCTTTCTGCATGTTTTGTATTGTCCGCTCTCCCCCACCATAGACCCTATGTTTTGTACTGTGCTCTCAATGCTCCCCACCACACACACAATTACACAAGTTTGGTAACTTACCTCCTGCATGCTACTCTCTAGTCACTAATTCCTCTGCGACGCCTCCCGTCGTCTTCAACTGACACTTTGCAGATCTCTTTGCCGGTCACCCGACACTCTGCAAATCTCTTTGCCAGAACTTTGCCAAATGATGATCTAAATAACCAGAAGTTCTTGTTCAGACATACTATGTGTATAACTATACTACTACATTATGTTATGTACTTTCATTTTTATTCATTTGCAATTTATCTATGTTATTGACTTTTTATCCGAAACCCAAGATCCTTTCTCATAGAGACCCAAGTTATCTGCTCCAGGTTTTATCTTCCCTAGTGCTAGGACCATATTAGTATCATACACTGGGCCTAATTCAGACCTGATCGCAGCAGCACATTTGTTGTCTAATGGACAAAACCATGTGCACTGCAGGTGGGGCAGATGTAACATGTGCAGAGAGAGTATGGTAACTTACCTCCTGCATGTTATACTCCAGTCGTTGCTACCTCTGCGACCCCTCCCGTCATCTTCAACTGACACTTTGCAGATCTCTTTGCCGGTCACCCGACACTCTGCAAATCTCTTTGTCAGATGATCTAAAAAACACAAAAGACTATCATTAAGCATAGTACTAGTTTAAGTACAATAAAATGTCCATGAATCAACCAGTTTCCCAATTTTCCTTAAACCAAACAAGATACTTTCAAAGTTATCAATATCCCATTTATCTATTTTATTAACTTTTCATCCAAAAGCCACGATCCTGCCTCATAGAGACCCAGGATATCTGCATCCCCTGTATGTGTGCTTATCCTCCATACTGCCCTCTTTATTCCTGTAACGCTACATTTTTAATCCTAAATATGTCGTTCCTTCCGGCGCTTCTCCTATTTATGTGTCCTTGTACCTGTATTCCCTGTTCTGTCGATCTTGTCTTGCCTTTCAGCTGACTATACTGCACTCTGTCTTCCTTACCCACCTCCATCATACCCTGCTATGTAGGACTCACCTCCTCCTACCTGTCTTCCTGCATGGAAACTGGAAACGTAAGCAGCTGTAGATAGAATGTTACAGAAAGAAGCATTGTGAGTCACAGGCTCGTGATGTCACATGCTAGGTGTGATGTCACAGTAACCAGCAGCAAAGCTACAGAGTTACAGCTATCTTACATATACACCAATTACAACTGGATATACATGAGATTCTAGTTTAAAAAAATGAGACTAGTGTAGAAAATGAAGTATAAGGCAATATTGCACAGAGTGCCTCAATATATAGGTAAAGGGAAAACATAAGTGACAGGAATTTTGAGAAATAAACCACCGCTTATATTTTATAAGGAAATAAAGCTGTGAATTTATTGGATTCACGGTGTTGAGCTGTAAGCACAACCCCCACCTGTGGACGTCGAGCCCTCATACCACCCTCATGGAGTCTGTTTCTGATCGTTTGAGTAGACACATGCACATTTGTGGCTTGATCGAGGTTATTTTGCAGGGCTCTGGCAGTGCTCCTCCTGTTTCTCCTTGCACAAAGGTGGAGGTAGCGGTCATGCTGCTGGGTTGTTGCCCACCTACAGCCTCCTCCACGTCTCCTGATATACTGGCCTGTCTCCTGGTAGCGCCTCCATGCTCTGGACACTACGCTGACAGACACAGCAAACCTTCTTGCCACAGCTCGCATTGATGTGCCATCTTGGATGAGCTGCACTACCTGAGCCACTTGTGTGGGTTGTAGACTCCGTCTCATGCTACCACTATAGTGAAAGCACCACCAGCTTTCAAAAGTGACCAAAACATCAGCCAGAAAGCATAGGAACTGAGAAGTGGTCTGTGGTCACCACCTGCAGAACAACTCCTTTATTGGGGGTGTCTTGCTAATTGCCTATAATTCCCACCTGTTGTCTATACCATTTGCTCAACAGCATGTGGAATTGATTGTCAATCAGTGTTGCTTCCTAAGTGGACAGTTTGATTTCACAGAAGTGTGAGTGACTTGGAGTTACATTGTGTTGTTTAAGTGTTCCCTTTATTTTTTTGAGCAGTGTATATATACAGAGAGAGAGAGAGAGAGAGAGAGAGAGAGCTATACTAGCTATACTATCCCATTAAACCAGTAAACTCACGAATTATACAGTTTCTGTGGCTGGCTGACCTCAAGTCTGCATTTCACCTGGTTTAATCAGACACAGAACCTGTGTAACCCATGAACGTATAAAGAGGAGGAGAAATAAGAGTTGTCTTTTTTGTGGCGCACTAGAAATGTATTATTCAATATCAGCGTATATAAAACTATAAGGCGGGCCCACAAGGTGACATTCACAGGGAATAGGTAATGACATCCACTCGACTTGTTCACACCTGCTGGACGTGTTGGAAAGAGGTTGAGTGGACAGTGAGCCAGTGACATGCGGTGGGGTGAGGCAGGTGAGGCAGAGCCTTTCCTGTCATACTTACGTTTAAACCACAGTTTTCACTGAATAAAATATATGAAAAATACTGATAATTTATTTGAAATATCTTCTTTGCATTATTCTAATCCTTTTTATAGCCCAAACTCTGGAGTAAAAAGTCTATGGCAGGTGAGGCAGTGCCTCACCTGTGTATCCTTTCCACACATCTCTAATCAAAACTCACCAGATTTCCAGGAGTTTATAATGCTGCACCTGTGTATAATGCCCAGATGTACCCATTGGCTCATATATTGCATGTAAATCTGGCTCTGGGGTTAGCCAGTGCCTCCTGAACCATTTAGCTCACCGCATGTCCCTGCAGTGAGCGTGGCTGTGACCTGTGGCACCATTGTACCGACAGCCGGACTGCTGAGAACGGAGCCTGGAGGGTACATAACTTTTTGGTTTTCATTCCATCTCATGACACTCTACCCAAAGCTACTCTTCTGGTTATCCTATCAACTAGGACAACAATGAAGGTGACTCCATAACATTTCTTCCATTGTTTTTCCATGTCACAGAAACATTGCATGTGTGTTACAGGTGACCATCCTAATCATCTCTCCTTCACTTCACAGTAATGTTATTGTTAGTGATACATTATTTGGATAAAGCATCAAAAGGAAACTTAGATATAATAGCCTGGCCGGAATATCACTTATTGCATGACGACCTTGTGACTGCGCTGTATTGTATGTAGACAGAGCATTTGGTTTTGCTAATGACTTACATAGAATCCATAAGAGGGCATGCCGACATAGCATATTGTTGACTGTTAACATGTATGATCTTAAACCCCATCTATAAATGTTCTGTTGCGAGACTTCCAATATGCTCAGAATATTGCTACTGTGACAGATGATTTAGTACTAGCTGGAGTAACCGGCTTTGCCCCGGATTTTAAGAATGTCTGTTTACAAAAGTAAATGTAAATATCAAACACACAGTATAAATAACATTGTAGATAGCTGAATACCCGTGCTTTGCTATGGGATGAGGATGGTAAATTACAATGAAAGCTTGTTAATTTATGTTGATAGGAGATCTAGTATATAGGCATATCTTGCTTCACTGATGCACTTTGTGTAGTGGCTGCACCCATTTTTGGTCCCAACAAGGGACCCTGCTCTTCCCACTATACAACTCTCAGTCTGTGGCTTCCTGTTGCCTCCATTCCCCTCCTCACATCAAGTCACTGGCCCTGTCACATGCAGCCCTGTCATCACTGAGATATCATGCATGTCCTGATTAGAGATGAGCGGGTTCGGTTCCTCGGAAACCGAACCCCCCCGAACTTCACCCATTTTACACGGGTCCGAGGCATACTCGGATTCTCCCGTATGGCTCGGTTAACCCGAGCGCGCCCGAACGTCATCATCGCGCTGTCGGATTCTCGCGAGATTCGGATTCTATATAAGGAGCCGCGCGTCGCCGCCATTTTTCACTCGTGCATTGGAAATGATAGTGAGAGGACGTGGCTGGCGTCCTCTCACTTTGTTTCAGGGGGCTGCATATCTTTATTCTGGGAACCAGCAGTATTATAGGAGGAGTACAGTGCAGAGTTTTGTTGACCAGTGACCACCAGTATTATACGTTGTCTGCCTGAAAAACGCTCCATATCTGTGCTCAGTGTGCTGCATATATCTGTGCTCACACTGCTTTATTGTGGAGACTGGGGACCAGCAGTATTATATAGGAGGAGTACAGTGCAGAGTTTTGCTGACCAGTGACCACCAGTATTATACGTTGTCTGCCTGAAAAACGCACCATATCTGTGCTCAGTGTGCTGCATATATCTGTGCTCACACTGCTTTATTGTGGGGAATGGGGACCACCAGTATAATATATAGGAGGAGTACAGTGCAGAGTTTTGCTGACCAGTGACCACCAGTATTATACGTTGTCTGCCTGAAAAACGCCCCATATCTGTGCTCAGTGTGCTGCATATATCTGTGCTCACACTGCTTTATTGTGGGGACTGGGGACCACCAGTATATTATATAGGAGGAGTACAGTGCAGAGTTTTGCTGACCAGTGACCACCAGTATTATACGTTGTCTGCCTGGAAAACGCTCCATATCTGTGCTCAGTGTGCTGCATATATCTGTGCTCACACTGCTTTATTGTGGGGACTGGGGACCAGCAGTATATTATATAGGAGGAGTACAGTGCAGAGTTTTGCTGACCAGTGACCACCAGTATTATACGTTGTCTGCCTGAAAAACGCTCCATATCTGTGCTCAGTGTGCTGCATATATCTATGCTCACACTGCTTTATTGTGGGTACTGGGGACCACCAGTATATTATATAGGAGGAGTACAGTGCAGAGTTTTGCTGACCATAGACCACCAGTATTATACGTTCTCTGCCTGAAAAACGCTCCATATCTGTGCTGCATTGTAGTATATAGTAGGAGTACAGTGCATCATTTTGCTGACCACCAGTATATAATATATAGGAGTACGGCACAGAAGGCCACTGCTCTACCTACCTCTGTGTCGTCAAGTATACTATCCATCCATACCTGTGGTGCATTTCAGTTTTGCACAGTTTGCTGACCACCAGTATATAATATATAGCAGTACGGTACAGTAGGCCACTGCTCTACCTACCTCTTTGTCTTCAAGTATACTATCCATCCATACCTGTGGTGCATTTCAGTTTTGCACAGTTTGCTGACCACCAGTATATAATATATAGCAGTACGGTACAGTAGGCCACTGCTCTACCTACCTCTGTGTCGTCAATTATACTATCCATCCATACCTGTGGTGCATTTCAGTTGTGCGCAGTATATATAGTAGTAGGCCATTGCTATTGATACTGGCATATAATTCCACACATTAAAAAATGGAGAACAAAAATGTGGAGGGTAAAATAGGGAAAGATCAAGATCCCACTTCCACCTCGTGCTGAAGCTGCTGCCACTAGTCATGGCCGAGACGATGAAATGCCATCAACGTCGTCTGCCAAGGCCGATGCCCAATGTCATAGTAGAGAGCATGTAAAATCCAAAACACAAAAGTTCAGTAAAATGACCCAAAAATCAAAATTAAAAGCGTCTGAGGAGAAGCGTAAACTTGCCAATATGCCATTTACGACACGGAGTGGCAAGGAACGGCTGAGGCCCTGGCCTATGTTCATGGCTAGTGGTTCAGCTTCACATGAGGATGGAAGCACTCATCCTCTTGCTACAAAAGTGCAGTGCCACTCCTAGATGGGCCAGGTGTTTGTGTCGGCCACTTGGGTCGCTTAGCTTAGTCACACAGCTACCTCATTGCAACTCTTTTTTTCTTTGCATCATGTGCTTTTTGGGGACTATTTTTTTGAAGTGCCATCCTGCCTGACACTGCAGTGCCACTCCTAGATGGGCCAGGTGTTTGTGTCGGCCACTTGTGTCGCTTAGCTTAGCCATCCAGCGACCTTAGTGCACCTCTTTTTTTCTTTGCATCATCTGCTGTTTGGGGACTATTTTTTTAAAGTGCCATCCTGTCTGACACTGCAGTGCCACTCCTAGATGGGCCAGGTGTTTGTGTCGGCCACTTGGGTCGCTTAGCTTAATCATCCAGCGACCTCGGTGCAAATTTTAGGACTAAAAATAATATTGTGAGGTGTGAGGTGTGAGGTGTGAGGTGTTCAGAATAGACTGAAAATGAGTGGAAATTATGGTTATTGAGGTTAATAATACTATGGGATCAAAATGACCCCCAAATTCAATGATTTAAGCTGTTTTTGAGGGTTTTTTGTAAAAAAAACACCCGAATCCAAAACACACCCGAATCCGACAAAAAATTTTCAGGGAGGTTTTGCCAAAACGTGTCCGAATCCAAAACACGGCCGCGGAACCGAATCCAAAACCAAAACACAAAACCCGAAAAATTTCCAGTGCACATCACTAGTCCTGATATAGTGTGTGCTGCTGGCCCACCCCTAGGGGTGCTAGTGGTGTGTTACCCCCACAGTGTTTGTTCCCAGCTTGCAAGTCATATGAGAACCAAGTTTGTTGTAAATTGGTCCAGGCATTCAGGAG
Organism: Pseudophryne corroboree; assembly: GCF_028390025.1. Lineage (NCBI taxonomy): Eukaryota > Metazoa > Chordata > Amphibia > Anura > Myobatrachidae > Pseudophryne > Pseudophryne corroboree. The sequence continues at coordinate 477,831,994 of NC_086448.1, read as the reverse complement.
TTATGCTGTCTCCTGACATACTCTGTGCTGCTGTCCCACCCGTAATGCTGTTTAACCCCCACAGAGTTTGTTTGCAGATTGTAAGTCAGATGTGTACCAAGTTTGGCGTAAATTGCTCCAGGCCTTCCACAGTTATGCTGTTTGCTGGCATACTCTGTGCTGCTGTCCCACCCCTAGGGGTGCTAGGGGTGCTAGGGGTGTCTACTGAAAATGAGTGGAAATTATGGTTATTGAGGTTAATAATACTATGGGATCAAAATGACCCCCAAATTCAATGATTTAAGCTGTTTTTGAGGGTTTTTTGTAAAAAAAACACCCGAATCCAAAACACACCCACAGTGTTTGTTCCTAGATTGTAAGGCATATGTGTACCAAGTTTTGAGTACATTGCTCCAGCAATTCTGGAGTTATGCTGTCTCCTGATATACTTTGTGCTGCTATCTGCCGCCCTAGGGGTGCTAGGGATTTTTAATTGTTTTAGTTGGCTCCGCCGTGTTTTAATACGCTTGTATGTAAAAATTCACGATTGTCGCTTGTAAACTGTGGATTTGTATAGAAAGACAGAAGGACGGATTTTTGCTTTTATATAGTAGATAAACTTAGAGTTTACTTTGATATGTAACTGTCATACTTGGCAACATTTCATAACAAGATCCAGGGATGTTTGGTGGTTGAATACAGTCTCACTTTCTGCGCTCCAAATGTCCCCTTGTTTTAAACGATCCTCACAGCGATGTCATGATATACATAAAGAAAAAGAAAAACAAAATACAATAGTGTAATCCTGTATAGGCACTACAAGTTCTTTCCACTGTGTAAAGGGGAAACTAGGTGGTGAAGATGGTCCCAGAAAAGAGATACGACGTTCAACCTTCTTATGGGGTCATCCAAAAGTGATGCCCTGAAGATACGGTATAGAATCATTACGTGTATGGAAAGCACATAAAGGTTTCTTTTCTGTGGATTTTATTTCCTCTTTCGCCCGTATAATGAGTGTGGATATCACTGATAAGGTGGGTATATAATTAAAAAAAGGGGAAGCCAATTAGGGCAAAGGAAACCCTTTTTATTTAAAATTTACAAATGAAACACAAATAGACAACCGGTCATACCATTTTGGGGGGCAGAGATGGAATTCAGCTGACATAAAATTATCCGGATATCACAATAATTCGTCATATGCTCCCCTCAATGGATGAACCGGTTAGGACATCAATATTGCACTGTATCAACGCGTTTCGACGCTCGGCGCCATCTTTATCAAGATTAAACAGTGTATAGGCACTGATATGTGGACTCTCCTGTGTGGTCAGCTGGATAAATAAAAAGGGTTTCCTTTGCCCTAATTGGCGAAAGAGGAAATAAAATCCATGGAAAAGAAACCTTTATGTGCTTTCCATCTCACTTTTTCAAGCAAGCATACACGTAAGGATTCCATACCGTATCTTCACGGCATCACTTTTGGGAGACCCCATAAGAAGGTGGACGTCGTATCTCTTTTCTGGGACCATCTTCACCACCTAGTTTCCCCTTTACACAGTGGAAAGAACTTGTAGTGCCTATACAGGATTACACTATTGTATTTTGTTTTTCGTTTTCTTTATGTATATCATGACATCGCTGTGAGGATCGTTTAAAACAAGGGGACATTTGGAGCGCAGAAAGTGAGACTGTACTTTTCTGTTACATATTGTCTTTGTAGGTTGGTGACCTATTTGTACTGTCTTCTGCTGCTCCATTTTGCAGCGCCATAGAAAGATTTCTTTATTTATATGTTTGGTGGTTGAACCCAGTGCATGGTGGAATGTCATGTGCGGATCTGTCTAGGAGGACCTTGGTGCACTATAACTCCCATCGTGTCATGTTTACTGGACTTCATTATAATGTGACGATTTGTTTTTAATTCATGTTAATTACTCATGTTCCATACATTTTCATTTATACCACTTAATGTGCGCATAACACAGTGTTTATAGGGCCTAATTGAGACCTGATCGTTCGCTAGGGTTCTTTGCAGCGCTGCCATCAGGTCAGAACTGCACATGCATATGCACCGCAATGTGCAGGCACGTCGCACAGGTACAAAGCGGTTCATTGCTCTGCAATGGGTTTGTGCAAAGAATCCATTTGCATGGGTGATTGCAAGGAGATTGACAGGAAGAAGGCATTTGTGGGTGTCAACTGACCATTTTCTGGCAGTGGTTGGAAAAACGAAGGCGTTCCCAAGCGTTTGCAGGGCAGGTGTCTGACGTGAAATCCGGTCCCGGACAGGTTGAAGTGATCGCAGCGGCTGAGTAAGTCTTGGGCTACTGAGAAACTGCACAAATTATTCTTCCACCGCTCGGTTACACATGCGATCGCACACTTTCACAGCTAAAATACACTCCCCGGTGGGCGGCGACTATGTGAACGCAGGACTGCAAAAACAGCTAGCGAGCAATCAGGTCTGAGTTGGCCCCATAGATCCTCCAGAAACCCCATAGGGCTGTTTACTGGTCCATGTCAGGTTTGGCTATCCAAGTGTCAAGTCAAATTGATCAATAATCCTGGGCCGCAGCTCCACAGGCGGGGTGGGCCTGCGTGTGGCCAGCTGTACAGTGGAGACATCGAATAACAGCCCATGTCCTCTCATGCTTTTCAGTGTTTAGTTGCAAAATTGGTGGTGGTGGTAGTTGGTGTTTGGTAGGCTAAAGCACTGGGGCTTGTTACAAATAATGGAGTCTATTTACTAAGCCTTGGAGAGAGATAAAGTGGATGGAGATAAGTACCAGCCAATCAGCTGCTAACTATTATATTATAGGCTGGGTTTGAAAAATGACAGGAGCTGATTGGCTGGTACTTTATCTCCATCCACTTTATCTCTCTCCAAGGCTTAGTACATGTGATACGAGTGTGATATGAAAGGGTGAGAGTGGGGTTTTCTGACTGACTTCCATTTTGTGCCGCAGTAACTATGCCACACAATGACAAGAGAATAGCAAGGGTGTTTGTCTTATGCTAGAAGAAGGATTCTTAGAATAGACAAGGACTCGTGTTGTTATTTTCAGTTAGATAAGATGTTTCAGAACCCCGGAATGTACCCACATATGGATAGATTGTGTTTTTAGTTTTGTATAAAGGACGGGGAATGTTAGGGGAATTTCGGAATCCACCTGAGACGCTAGCAGACGTGCTGCGTGTGAATACCGAATTTCCCCTTGAGACGATCGTCCTGAGATTCCCCGATCCAGAGTGCTCAAGTGATGCTACAATATTCGGTAAGATATTGATGTAGTTTCTTGATATTATACCTATATTTATGATTATGTATTAATACCTGACGAAAATACTATAAGAACTAATAAATTATTTACTATTGAGACATAAAAGTGTTGTTTGTTTTGCTGCATTAAAGTGTAAGCCTGTTCTGGGCAACAGTGAGCGCAGAATGTATTGAGCAATCTCACACACCCTAGTTCTATACAGCAAGACATTTTTGGCGTAGTCGGCAGGATCTATGTTTTCTTATATCTCGGTGTAGGATACTGATAGTGTAAAACGCTTTTGTACAGTGGAGGGTACTGGCCAGACTTACCTCTGTGCAAAGTTTTGTCAATTGACAGTTTGCCAAGTTTTCGCCGATATATAACAACATAGCACGGTAAGGATGTTTCGTAAGGGAAAAAAGGCTGGAGCGGAGCAAATCACCGTCCCAGGGTGGACTGAAAGTCCCTACAATATTATAGCACAGGAGTTATTAACGTCAGGTTTTGCAGAATCATGGGATGGTAAACTCAAGAATGCAGAACCCCTCGATGTTGTATATGTACTTGAGGGGGTCCCTGCCAAGGCAGGTGATGTAATGGCGCTGGGAAGACGGTGCTGGATACTAGTATCAGCATACCGTAAAATGCACCAAAGATATGAGCAGTTACAATCACGTTATTTAGATATAGAACAAACAGTAATTGAACAACAAGTAAAGATAGGATTGTTACAGTGTAGCAATCAGATGTTATCAGAAAAAGCCCAGAAATATCAGATTGTTGCCGAGAAGGCTGCTGTTAAAGTAGCCCAGAACAAATATAAAAAAAGAAAGGGAAGGGTAAACACCCGAAAAGTACGAGCAATTATTGCTTCTGCCGATCCTCAATGGGATCCCGATACATGGGATGGTGATGTATGGGATAGTAGTAGTGAGGAGGAGGAAGAGGACAAGGGGGGATGGGATCCTCCCAATCCTGTCATTGACCCTCCTGGGGCAAATGCTTGTACTGTCTCGCGCAGGCAATTAACTAAGGTTGCAGAAGGTGGAGGGCAGGCAGTCCTCAAAGAGAAAATGATACTGCAAGATTTCACTCAAAATGAAGTTATGGAACTATTGACCAAATTTTCACAACGCCCCGGGGAAGGCGTCCTTACCTGGCTGGTCCGTTTGGTAGAGGATGGCGCTGGAGGGGTTGATGTAGATAGACAAGATGTTGCAAAATTTGGAACTCTATCCAAAGATAGGACAATTATGAGGGACGCACAGTTATGGTTCGCCAGAGAGGGTAATGCTCAAGTACAAACTAATCTCTTAACAGTGGTTGCATACGGGGTAAATTCCCGGTACACTGATGAGATACCTACCTCTGACAAACCATGGACAACCCTCAGAGAGTGTGTTCAACGATGTAAGGAAGAGGCTATGAAAGCCGCTGTGCTTTTAGAAGAAGCCGCTGAATATTTACAAGGAAGGGTTTCAGTAGCAGCTCGGGCTAGGCTCGTGAAGACAGCTCCCCCAGCATATAAGCCAGTGGTTCTGACATTATTAATTTCTATGACAGATCAAAGATGGGAAGATGTAATCGATAAGATGCGGGAATTACAGGACATGGGAGAATGGAATAGGGATAGAGCAGAGTCAAACACTAGAGGAGGGAGTGGAGAACAGGGATACAGACAAACCGGCAATGCAGATAATAGAGTATCCAGACGGGAAATGTTCCAAGCTCTTTTGAAAGCAGGAATAGATAAAGAAACCATAGATGGGAAAGATACTCCCTATTTATGGAAATTGTATAAGCAAAAAATGTTGTCAGGCAAGAAAATTGCTTTTGCAGGGAATACCAGTGAAAAAAAGGTAAAAGAATTTAGGGATCAAGAAAAAGCAATTAAGGGAGGAAAATTGCCTGACTGGGAGATGTTTGAAAAATTATATCCCTGGGAGGATATTGCCGCTAAAGTAGCAACACGTTTGAAGCCTACTGCTCCTCCAGAGGAACAGGAAGATTCAGAGGGTGATGCATAGGTAGCCAGCCAAGCCCCTGTATGGATTCGTCATGATGAGAGACCTTATGTCAGATTAGGAATCCATTGGTCACGGGGCAATGTACAAGAGGTCCCCGCGTTAATTGACACAGGGGCGGAGGCTACCCTAATATATGGAAATCCCAATAGATTTAAAGGACCCCGAATTAAAATTGCAGGGTTGGGGGGTCGAGTAACTGAAGGGGTACAGGTGGAAATACCTCTAAAAATAGGAAATTTACCTATTAAGAAATGCCGAGTACTAATAGTACCCATTAGAGAATATATTATAGGCATTGATGTTTTAAAAGGACTGACCCTTTATTTAGATACAGGAAAATTTAGTTTTGGAGTCAGAAGTAATTGTATTCAGGCCAGACCTATTGTGGTGGGAAAAGTAAAAATGCCCCCAGTACATGTCCCACCTGCAACTAAATTAATTGCAATGAAACGATATCGGATACCGGGGGGCCATCAGGAAAATAAGCGAAACCATTAAAGAATTAATGGATACAGGGGTGGTACGATATACCACTACTGCTTGGAATAATCCGATATGGCCAGTGAAAAAGAGCGATGGCTCCTGGTGCATGACTGTGGATTATAGAGAACTGAATAAATATACACCCCCATTGACAGCCGCGGTACCGGACACAATAACTATTATAGAACAAATACAGGTGCATCCAGGGACCTGGTATGTCGTACTAGATCTGGCCAATGCGTTCTTTACAATACCTATAGAAGAGAGGGCACAGGACCAGTTTGCCTTCTCTTGGATGGGTAGGCAGTACACTTTTTGCCGATTACCGCAGGGATGGATACACAGTCCCACAATCTGCCAGAGAGTAGTAGGGGAACATTTAGATGAATTCAAGTTACCAGCTAATATGCAGATATCACATTATATCGATGATATAATGATTCAAGGAAATACTGAAGAACAGGTCAAAGAACAATTAGACTTGTTAATAAAACACATGAAAAATAAAGGGTGGGAGATTAATCCCGCCAAGGTGCAGGGACCTGCACAAGCGGTGAAGTTTTTGGGGATACAGTGGAATAAAGGACATAGGGAAATCCTCCCTAAAGCCAGGCAGAAGATCCTAGATTTCCCTACCCCCAAAAACAAACAAGAAACCCAATCTTATATTGGGCTGTTTGGCTTTTGGAGGCAGCATATTCCTCATTTCGGACAGTAACTTTCCCCCTTGCGAAAGGTGACACGCAAGAAATATGCATTTACTTGGGGGGAGGAACAGCAACAGGCATTTGAAGATGCCAAGCAAGCAATTCAAAAAGCAGTAGATTTGTGGCCCATGGAAGATGGAGAGGTAGAATTACATGTATCAGCACAAGAACAATATGCTACTTGGTCACTGTGGCAAAAGCAAAGTGGCAAGAGAGTGCCACTAGGATTTTGGAACAGAAAATTACCCGATGCAGGAGAGAAGTACACTCCTTTGGAGCAACAGTTACTAGCTTGCTATTGGGCATTAGTGGATACTGAACAGTTAACAATAGGACACTCTGTATTGATGAGACCACGCATACCAATTATGCAATGGATAATGTCTAATCTAAAGTCAAATAGGATAGGCCATGCCCAAGAACAGAGTATTATAAAATGGAAATGGTATATTTCAGAAAGGGCAAAACAGGGAGAGGGAGGTGTGGCATCCTTACATGAAAAAATTGCAGATATTCCAGTAGATGGAGTGAGTACAGATTCTCCTAAAGAACAGCTAGAAGAATCGCCAGTAAAATGGGGTAAACCTTATTCTGAGTTAAGCAACAAATCTCAATGTCACACATGGTTTACAGATGGATCTGCACGTTATGTTGCGGGAAGAAGGAAGTGGAGATCAGTTGCGTTTAATCCCCGCACGTCTAAAACATTAGAAATAGAAGGGGAAGGAAAGAGTAGCCAATATGCCGAATTATTTGCAGTATATTTGGCCCTTAGACAGGAAATTGGAGGTGAATGTAATATTTATACTGATTCATGGTCAGTAGCCAATGGATTAGCCACATGGATGATGAGCTGGAAGAAACATGATTGGCAAATTCATGGGAAAGAGTTATGGGGAAAGGAAGTCTGGGAGGACATTGAAGTTATCACTAAACAAACAAAAGTAACTTTATTCCATGTTGATGCACATGTACCATTAGACTCACTTGAACGTTTGTTTAATTCACAAGCAGATGCACAAGCCGCCATTGCTAAGTCATCTCAGGAGCCAGTGGCAGGCGAGACGAAGGAATTGGAATCATGGTTACAGGGTACAGCCCTTTGGGCACACCAAAAGAGTGGACATCTGGGAGAAAAGGCAACTTACAGGTGGGCGCAAGAAAGGGGTATTCCCCTCACATTGGACATTGTGAAATCTGTGATTTTACGGTGTCCCTTGTGTCAACACTCCCAAAAGAGGGAAGTGCCCCATACTGTAATGGGTCATATTGGAAGAGGTAAGTTACCTGGACAAATCTGGCAGATGGACTTTATTGGACCCCTGCCAGAAAGTCGAGGGTGTAAATTTGCATGTACAGCAGTAGATACATACTCAGGATTAATGGTAGCTTTCCCCTGTAAGACTGCTACACAATGGAGTACTATTAGGACACTTGAGATTATAGTACAATATTATGGTATGCCCTTACAGATTCAAACAGACAATGGTAGCCATTTTACAGGACAACAAGTAAAAAATTATGCTCTTGAGCATAATATTGAGTGGTTGGTTGTACCACATACCTTATTACCCGAAAGCGGCAGGGTTAATAGAAAGAATGAATGGATTATTAAAATCCACTCTGATTAAAGTTAATGGATCTGATAAGTTTGGGCAATGGAGAGATAATATCTCAGAAGCTTTACAGATAATAAATAACCGACCATTGACAGAATCCACAACTCCTCTGATGAGGATGTTGACCCCCAATTTATCAATCAAGGCAGCACATAAAGTAGAAAGCCTTATTTATTGGAAAATCCACGAAAAGGCGATAGAACCGTACAGAGCTACGCCCATGTCGGCAGGGTTGGACATGTATGCTATAAACCCTGATGTTATTGTTCCTTATGGGATTAAGGTTATACCTACGGGGATAGGTTGCAAAATGCCTTCTAATCATTATGGACAGTTGTCAACCCGTTCTAGTATGGCCAATAACGGAATAATAGTGATAGGAGGAGTAATTGACCCCGACTATCAAGGAGAAATTAAAATAGTTGTGATGAATTTGAGCCCAGACCCCTGCGTAATCTGTGAAGGGGACCGAGTGGCACAATTGTTAATAATACCCATTTTTGATAGAGCCTATCCAATTGGGAGAAGCTCCAACCGAACTTACTGTTCGAGGAGACAAAGGTTTTGGTTCATCTAACACTGTGAATGTAGGAGCAAAAATCTGGGTACAGAAGCCTCAAGGGCCGCCTGAACCGGCTGAGGTTATAGCTGTGGGAAAAGACAGAGTATTCTTAATAATGAAACCAGGACAAGAGAAATGGGAATATGTACCTCAAAAAAAATGTTATTTGCGAGAGTAACTTACACTGATTTTGTACCTATAGATTGTCGTGAGGCTCAGTCTTGGAATCCTTGGAATTGTATTATTGGTCGTCCCCTCTAGTACATGGACACCTGGATTGAAGATAGAGAAACGAGAGTTGCATACTGTACGGTGGGGATGGAACAATGCCACCATACCAAGAACCCAAGATAATTTCACTTGTCAGGCCAATCAGCGCTGTACTAATATAGTAAATATAACAATTCCAGGAACGATGTGGGCTGGACCGCCTGATCCACAAAGAAACAGATATCGACCTACATTTGCCTTACATCAGTCAGAAGGCAATATCACAATTAATGCTGCAGTAAATATAAGTTGCTGCTCCAAACCTTATAGGTTCCGATTTCTCCCTAAAGAAGAGAAGAATAAAGAATATAAGAATTGTTCTAAACAAGGAGCAACCACATTTCGGTTAGCTGTAAAAGACGTTTTAATTTTGGTATGTCATAATGCTACTGAGATAAAAAATCGAACGTGGTGGGCACAAGATTTAATGTTTATTGACATCAATGCATCACAAATCGATATTGGACATGTTAAAAGATTACCATCTACATGTGAAAATGTAGGTACACAAGCTCAAAAGACTGTGTTAGTCACACAAGTTGTTTTCCCTCCCAATAATAGACAATGTATATCCCGGCAACGACGTGCCTGGTATGATACATTGTTGGGAGGATATGGTACTCTAACAGGAGTATTAAATGGGATAGATATTGAAACATTAGCCAATAGGATGCATAGCGCCGGTAGTAAATTAAATGACGGACTTACATTACAAGCAAAATGGATGCCTACTATTTTTGAGCCAGCCAAAATATCGGCTGGAATAGATACTTTAATGAACCAGCTAATTAATGCTAGTAATGATTTTGCTGTTGGATTTGATACCAACATTACTAAATTTATAAATTGGACTGTCTGTACACTACAGACTATGTATGAGCAACAACAAAAAGGCGTTATGCAAACTATGCTAATGACCGGAAATGAACAAGTATGGAGAACAATTTTTAATACAAGTGTGTCCAGGGACGCTTGGATACACTTGGAAGCTGCTAAAATGATTTGTAATGACACCATATGCCAAGGTATTTTAACTATGTATAATGTAACCAAAGTTATTCAAATGTGTAAATATATTGTAATGCCTTTGTTGTTAGGACCATCTGGTGGAGAATGGTACTGGTTCCCCACTATGAAAGGAGAATATATAGATGAGAATAATAGAACTCATGATTTGAGTATTTGTACACCCACTTTTTTAAGGCAAGATATGTAGAGTACAATCTGCAGTTTATGAACCTTGCTTATTAGAGAATGGAGTAAATTTATGTAAATGGATAGTTTTACCTTTGTCATATACAATGATGATGGAGGTAGCCCCACAAGAAGTATGTTTGGTAACTGATACACCAGCCATACCTGGAATGGTAGTTCCATTTTCCGGATGTATTAGTAATGTTAGTTCCTTAACCTGGGAAAATGAGACATTTATATTGTATGCTGACCGTGAAGAACATGTTACAAAATATTGGAGTCCACAAAATTTAAGTATTCCCCAATGGGATTTGAAGTTAGATAAACTACATACAATTATGAAACAATCCAAAGTTATTGAAGATCATATCAAATATCTAAATCAATCTATTGTAACTCATCAAGTGACAACAACAATAATTGCTGATCAATTACAGAAAATTGGTTCTGATGTCCAGGATGCAACTTCTCATCATTGGTGGGACTTGTTTACTGGATATTCTCCGTCTGCATCCAATATGCTAAATTTTCTGATACATCCTGTTCTCATACTGTGTATAATAATAATAATTTTATCTATTTGGACTGTGTGGTATTTTACTGCATATGTTGTAAACGACAAAAGGTTGTAATGGCAAGTTATGCGTTATAATTGGAATCAGTCAAGGGCCGTTTGTGATACGAGTGTGATATGAAAGGGTGAGAGTGGGGTTTTCTGACTGACTTCCATTTTGTGCCGCAGTAACTATGCCATATAATGACAAGAGAATAGCAAGGGTGTTTGTCTTATGAAAGGGTGTTTGTCTCATGCTAGAAGAAGGATTCTTAGAATAGACAAGGACTCGTGTTGTTATTTTCAGTTTGTTATAGACAAGGACTCGTGTTGTTATTTTCAGTTTGATAAGATGTTTCAGAACCCCCGGAATGTACCCACATATGGATAGATTGTGTTTTTAGTTTTGTATAAAGGACGGGGAATGTTAGGGGAATTTCGGAATCCACCTGAGACGCTAGCAGACGTGCTGCGTGTGAATACCGAATTTCCCCTTGAGACGATCGTCCTGAGATTCCCCGATCCAGAGTGCTCAAGTGATGCTACAATATTCGGTAAGATATTGATGTAGTTTCTTGATATTATACCTATATTTATGATTATGTATTAATACCTGACGAAAATACTATAAGAACTAATAAATTATTTACTATTGAGACATAAAAGTGTTGTTTGTTTTGCTGCATTAAAGTGTAAGCCTGTTCTGGGCAACAGTGAGCGCAGAATGTATTGAGCAATCTCACACACCCTAGTTCTATACAGCAAGACATTTTTGGCGTAGTCGGCAGGATCTATGTTTTCTTATATCTCGGTGTAGGATACTGATAGTGTAAAACGCTTTTGTACAGTGGAGGGTACTGGCCAGACTTACCTCTGTGCAAAGTTTTGTCAATTGACAGTTTGCCAAGTTTTCGCCGATATATAACAACATAGCACGGTAAGGATGTTTCGTAAGGGAAAAAAGGCTGGAGCGGAGCAAATCACCGTCCCATGGTGGACTGAAAGTCCCTACAATATTATAGCACAGGAGTTATTAACGTCAGGTTTAGCAGAATCATGGGATGGTAAACTCAAGAATGCAGAACCCCTCGATGTTGTATATGTACTTGAGGGGGTCCCTGCCAAGGCAGGTGATGTAATGGCGCTGGGAAGACGGTGCTGGATACTAGTATCAGCATACCGTAAAATGCACCAAAGATATGAGCAGTTACAATCACGTTATTTAGATATAGAACAAACAGTAATTGAACAACAAGGAAAGATAGGATTGTTACAGTGTAGCAATCAGATGTTATCAGAAAAAGCCCAGAAAAATCAGATTGTTGCCGAGAAGGCTGCTGTTAAAGTAGCCCAGAACAAATATAAAAAAAGAAAGGGAAGGGTAAACACCCGAAAAGTACGAGCAATTATTGCTTCTGCCGATCCTCAATGGGATCCCGATACATGGGATGGTGATGTATGGGATAGTAGTAGTGAGGAGGAGGAAGAGGACAAGGGGGGATGGGATCCTCCCAATCCTGTCATTGACCCTCCTGGGGCAAATGCTTGTCCTGTCTCGCGCAGGCAATTAACTAAGGTTGCAGAAGGTGGAGGGCAGGCAGTCCTCAAAGAGAAAATGATACTGCAAGATTTCACTCAAAATTAAGTTATGGAACTATTGACCAAATTTTCACAACGCCCCGGGGAAGGCGTCCTTACCTGGCTGGTCCGTTTGGTAGAGGATGGCGCTGGAGGGGTTGATGTAGATAGACAAGATGTTGCAAAATTTGGAACTCTATCCAAAGATAGGACAATTATGAGGGACGCACAGTTATGGTTCGCCAGAGAGGGTAATGCTCAAGTACAAACTAATCTCTTAACAGTGGTTGCATACGGGGTAAATTCCCGGTACACTGATGAGATACCTACCTCTGACAAACCATGGACAACCCTCAGAGAGTGTGTTCAACGATGTAAGGAAGAGGCTATGAAAGCCGCTGTGCTTTTAGAAGAAGCCGCTGAATATTTACAAGGAAGGGTTTCAGTAGCAGCTCGGGCTAGGCTCGTGAAGACAGCTCCCCCAGCATATAAGCCAGTGGTTCTGACATTATTAATTTCTATGACAGATCAAAGATGGGAAGATGTAATCGATAAGATGCGGGAATTACAGGACATGGGAGAATGGAATAGGGATAGAGCAGAGTCAAACACTAGAGGAGGGAGTGGAGAACAGGGATACAGACAAACCGGCAATGCAGATAATAGAGTATCCAGACGGGAAATGTTCCAAGCTCTTTTGAAAGCAGGAATAGATAAAGAAACCATAGATGGGAAAGATACTCCCTATTTATGGAAATTGTATAAGCAAAAAATGTTGTCAGGCAAGAAAATTGCTTTTGCAGGGAATACCAGTGAAAAAAAGGTAAAAGAATTTAGGGATCAAGAAAAAGCAATTAAGGGAGGAAAATTGCCTGACTGGGAGATGTTTGAAAGATTATATCCCTGGGAGGATATTGCCGCTAAAGTAGCAACACGTTTGAAGCCTACTGCTCCTCCAGAGGAACAGGAAGATTCAGAGGGTGATGCATAGGTAGCCAGCCAAGCCCCTGTATGGATTCGTCATGATGAGAGACCTTATGTCAGATTAGGAATCCATTGGTCACGGGGCAATGTACAAGAGGTCCCCGCGTTAATTGACACAGGGGCGGAGGCTACCCTAATATATGGAAATCCCAATAGATTTAAAGGACCCCGAATTAAAATTGCAGGGTTGGGGGGTCGAGTAACTGAAGGGGTACAGGTGGAAATACCTCTAAAAATAGGAAATTTACCTATTAAGAAATGCCGAGTACTAATAGTACCCATTAGAGAATATATTATAGGCATTGATGTTTTAAAAGGACTGACCCTTTATTTAGATACAGGAAAATTTAGTTTTGGAGTCAGAAGTAATTGTATTCAGGCCAGACCTATTGTGGTGGGAAAAGTAAAAATGCCCCCAGTACATGTCCCACCTGCAACTAAATTAATTGCAATGAAACAATATCGGATACCGGGGGGCCATCAGGAAAATAAGCGAAACCATTAAAGAATTAATGGATACAGGGGTGGTACGATATACCACTACTGCTTGGAATAATCCGATATGGCCAGTGAAAAAGAGCGATGGCTCCTGGCGCATGACTGTGGATTATAGAGAACTGAATAAATATACGCCCCCATTGACAGCCGCGGTACCGGACACAATAACTATTATAGAACAAATACAGGTGCATCCAGGGACCTGGTATGTCGTACTAGATCTGGCCAATGCGTTCTTTACAATACCTATAGAAGAGAGGGCACAGGACCAGTTTGCCTTCTCTTGGATGGGTAGGCAGTACACTTTTTGCCGATTACCGCAGGGATGGATACACAGTCCCACAATCTGCCAGAGAGTAGTAGGGGAACATTTAGATGAATTCAAGTTACCAGCTAATATGCAGATATCACATTATATCGATGATATAATGATTCAAGGAAATACTGAAGAACAGGTCAAAGAACAATTAGACTTGTTAATAAAACACATGAAAAATAAAGGGTGGGAGATTAATCCCGCCAAGGTGCAGGGACCTGCACAAGCGGTGAAGTTTTTGGGGATACAGTGGAATAAAGGACATAGGGAAATCCTCCCTAAAGCCAGGCAGAAGATCCTAGATTTCCCTACCCCCAAAAACAAACAAGAAACCCAATCTTATATTGGGCTGTTTGGCTTTTGGAGGCAGCATATTCCTCATTTCGGACAGTTACTTTCCCCCTTGCGAAAGGTGACACGCAAGAAATATGCATTTACTTGGGGGGAGGAACAGCAACAGGCATTTGAAGATGCCAAGCAAGCAATTCAAAAAGCAGTAGATTTGTGGCCCATGGAAGATGGAGAGGTAGAATTACATGTATCAGCACAAGAACAATATGCTACTTGGTCACTGTGGCAAAAGCAAAGTGGCAAGAGAGTGCCACTAGGATTTTGGAACAGAAAATTACCCGATGCAGGAGAGAAGTACACTCCTTTGGAGCAACAGTTACTAGCTTGCTATTGGGCATTAGTGGATACTGTACAGTTAACAATAGGACACTCTGTATTGATGAGACCACGCATACCAATTATGCAATGGATAATGTCTAATCTAAAGTCAAATAGGATAGGCCATGCCCAAGAACAGAGTATTATAAAATGGAAATGGTATATTTCAGAAAGGGCAAAACAGGGAGAGGGAGGTGTGGCATCCTTACATGAAAAAATTGCAGATATTCCAGTAGATGGAGTGAGTACAGCTTCTCCTAAAGAACAGCTAGAAGAATCGCCAGTAAAATGGGGTAAACCTTATTCTGAGTTAAGCAACAAATCTCAATGTCACACATGGTTTACAGATGGATCTGCACGTTATGTTGCGGGAAGAAGGAAGTGGAGATCAGTTGCGTTTAATCCCCGCACGTCTAAAACATTAGAAATAGAAGGGGAAGGAAAGAGTAGCCAATATGCCGAATTATTTGCAGTATATTTGGCCCTTAGACAGGAAATTGGAGGTGAATGTAATATTTATACTGATTCATGGTCATTAGCCAATGGATTAGCCACATGGATGATGAGCTGGAAGAAACATGATTGGCAAATTCATGGGAAAGAGTTATGGGGAAAGGAAGTCTGAGAGGACATTGAAGTTATCACTAAACAAACAAAAGTAACTGTATTCCATGTTGATGCACATGTACCATTAGACTCACTTGAACGTTTGTTTAATTCACAAGCAGATGCACAAGCCGCCATTGCTAAGTCATCTCAGGAGCCAGTGGCAGGAGAGACGAAGGAATTGGAATCATGGTTACAGGGTACAGCCCTTTGGGCACACCAAAAGAGTGGACATCTGGGAGAAAAGGCAACTTACAGGTGGGCGCAAGAAAGGGGTATTCCCCTCACATTGGACATTGTGAAATCTGTGATTTTACGGTGTCCCTTGTGTCAACACTCCCAAAAGAGGGAAGTGCCCCATACTGTAATGGGTCATATTGGAAGAGGTAAGTTACCTGGACAAATCTGGCAGATGGACTTTATTGGACCCCTGCCAGAAAGTCGAGGGTGTAAATTTGCATGTACAGCAGTAGATACATACTCAGGATTAATGGTAGCTTTCCCCTGTAAGACTGCTACACAATGGAGTACTATTAGGACACTTGAGATTATAGTACAATATTATGGTATGCCCTTACAGATTCAAACAGACAATGGTAGCCATTTTACAGGACAACAAGTAAAAAATTATGCTCTTGAGCATAATATTGAGTGGTTGGTTGTACCACATACCTTATTACCCGAAAGCGGCAGGGTTAATAGAAAGAATGAATGGATTATTAAAATCCACTCTGAAAAAAGTTAATGGATCTGATAAGTTTGGGCAATGGAGAGATAATATCTCAGAAGCTTTACAGATAATAAATAACCGACCATTGACAGAATCCACAACTCCTCTGATGAGGATGTTGACCCCCAATTTATCAATCAAGGCAGCACATAAAGTAGAAAGCCTTATTTATTGGAAAATTCACGAAAAGGCGATAGAACCGTACAGAGCTACGCCCATGTCGGCAGGGTTGGACATGTATGCTATAAACCCTGATGTTATTGTTCCTTATGGGATTAAGGTTATACCTACGGGGATAGGTTGCAAAATGCCTTCTAATCATTATGGACAGTTGTCAACCCGTTCTAGTATGGCCAAGAACGGAATAATAGTGATAGGAGGAGTAATTGACCCCGACTATCAAGGAGAAATTAAAATAGTTGTGATGAATTTGAGCCCAGACCCCTGCGTAATCTGTGAAGGGGACCGGGTGGCACAATTGTTAATAATACCCATTTTTGATAGAGCCTATCCAATTGGGAGAAGCTCCAACCGAACTTACTGTTCGAGGAGACAAAGGTTTTGGTTCATCTAACACTGTGAATGTAGGAGCAAAAATCTGGGTACAGAAGCCTCAAGGGCCGCCTGAACCGGCTGAGGTTATAGCTGTGGGAAAAGACAGAGTATTCTTAATAATGAAACCAGGACAAGAGAAATGGGAATATGTACCTCAAAAAAAATGTTATTTGCGAGAGTAACTTACACTGATTTTGTACCTATAGATTGTCGTGAGGCTCAGTCTTGGAATCCTTGGAATTGTATTATTGGTCGTCCCCTCTAGTACATTGACACCTGGATTGAAGATAGAGAAACGAGAGTTGCATACTGTACGGTGGGGATGGAACAATGCCACCATACCAAGAACCCAAGATAATTTCACGTGTCAGGCCAATCAGCGCTGTACTAATATAGTAAATATAACAATTCCAGGAACGATGTGGGCTGGACCGCCTGATCCACAAAGAAACAGATATCGACCTACATTTGCCTTACATCAGTCAGAAGGCAATATCACAATTAATGCTGCAGTAAATATAAGTTGCTGCTCCAAACCTTATAGGTTCCGATTTCTCCCTAAAGAAGAGAAGAATAAAGAATATAAGAATTGTTCTAAACAAGGAGCAACCACATTTCGGTTAGCTGTAAAAGACGTTTTAATTTTGGTATGTCATAATGCTACTGAGATAAAAAATCGAACGTGGTGGGCACAAGATTTAATGTTTATTGACATCAATGCATCACAAATCGATATTGGACATGTTAAAAGATTACCATCTACATGTGAAAATGTAGGTACACAAGCTCAAAAGACTGTGTTAGTCACACAAGTTGTTTTCCCTCCCAATAATAGACAATGTATATCCCGGCAACGACGTGCCTGGTATGATACATTGTTGGGAGGATATGGTACTCTAACAGGAGTATTAAATGGGATAGATATTGAAACATTAGCCAATAGGATGCATAGCGCCGGTAGTAAATTAAATGACGGACTTACATTACAAGCAAAATGGATGCCTACTATTTTTGAGCCAGCCAAAATATCGGCTGGAATAGATACTTTAATGAACCAGCTAATTAATGCTAGTAATGATTTTGCTGTTGGATTTGATACCAACATTACTAAATTTATAAATTGGACCGTCTGTACACTACAGACTATGTATGAGCAACAACAAAAAGGCGTTATGCAAACTATGCTAATGACCGGAAATGAACAAGTATGGAGAACAATTTTTAATACAAGTGTGTCCAGGGACGCTTGGATACACTTGGAAGCTTGCTAAAATGATTTGTAATGACACCATATGCCAAGGTATTTTAACTATGTATAATGTAACCAAAGTTATTCAAATGTGTAAATATATTGTAATGCCTTTGTTGTTAGGACCATCTGGTGGAGAATGGTACTGGTTCCCCACTATGAAAGGAGAATATATAGATGAGAATAATAGAACTCATGATTTGAGTATTTGTACACCCACTTTTTTAAGGCAAGATATGTAGAGTACAATCTGCAGTTTATGAACCTTGCTTATTAGAGAATGGAGTAAATTTATGTAAATGGATAGTTTTACCTTTGTCATATACAATGATGATGGAGGTAGCCCCACAAGAAGTATGTTTGGTAACTGATACACCAGCCATACCTGGAATGGTAGTTCCATTTTCCGGATGTATTAGTAATGTTAGTTCCTTAACCTGGGAAAATGAGACATTTATATTGTATGCTGACCGTGAAGAACATGTTACAAAATATTGGAGTCCACAAAATTTAAGTATTCCCCAATGGGATTTGAAGTTAGATAAACTACATACAATTATGAAACAATCCAAAGTTATTGAAGATCATATCAAATATCTAAATCAATCTATTGTAACTCATCAAGTGACAACAACAATAATTGCTGATCAATTACAGAAAATTGGTTCTGATGTCCAGGATGCAACTTCTCATCATTGGTGGGACTTGTTTACTGGATATTCTCCGTCTGCATCCAATATGCTAAATTTTCTGATACATACTGTTCTCATACTGTGTATAATAATAATAATTTTATCTATTTGGACTGTGTGGTATTTTACCGCATATGTTGTAAACGACAAAAGGTTGTAATGGCAAGTTATGCGTTATAATTGGAATCAGTCAAGGGCCGTTTGTGATACGAGTGTGATATGAAAGGGTGAGAGTGGGGTTTTCTGACTGACTTCCATTTTGTGCCGCAGTAACTATGCCATATAATGACAAGAGAATAGCAAGGGTGTTTGTCTTATGAAAGGGTGTTTGTCTCATGCTAGAAGAAGGATTCTTAGAATAGACAAGGACTCGTGTTGTTATTTTCAGTTTGTTATAGACAAGGACTCGTGTTGTTATTTTCAGTTTGATAAGATGTTTCAGAACCCCCGGAATGTACCCACATATGGATAGATTGTGTTTTTAGTTTTGTATAAAGGACGGGGAATGTTAGGGGAATTTCGGAATCCACCTGAGACGCTAGCAGACGTGCTGCGTGTGAATACCGAATTTCCCCTTGAGACGATCGTCCTGAGATTCCCCGATCCAGAGTGCTCAAGTGATGCTACAATATTTGGTAAGATATTGATGTAGTTTCTTGATATTATACCTATATTTATGATTATGTATTAATACCTGACGAAAATACTATAAGAACTAATAAATTATTTACTATAGAGACATAAAAGTGTTGTTTGTTTTGCTGCATTAAAGTGTAAGCCTGTTCTGGGCAACAGTGAGCGCAGAATGTATTGAGCAATCTCACACACCCTAGTTCTATACAGCAAGACATTTTTGGCGTAGTCGGCAGGATCTATGTTTTCTTATATCTCGGTGTAGGATACTGATAGTGTAAAACGCTTTTGTACAGTGGAGGGTACTGGCCAGACTTACCTCTGTGCAAAGTTTTGTCAATTGACAGTTTGCCAAGTTTTCGCCTATATATAACAACATAGCACGGTAAGGATGTTTCGTAAGGGAAAAAAGGCTGGAGCGGAGCAAATCACCGTCCCAGGGTGGACTGAAAGTCCCTACAATATTATAGCACAGGAGTTATTAACGTCAGGTTTAGCAGAATCATGGGATGGTAAACTCAAGAATGCAGAACCCCTCGATGTTGTATATGTACTTGAGGGGGTCCCTGCCAAGGCAGGTGATGTAATGGCGCTGGGAAGACGGTGCTGGATACTAGTATCAGCATACCGTAAAATGCACCAAAGATATGAGCAGTTACAATCACGTTATTTAGATATAGAACAAACAGTAATTGAACAACAAGGAAAGATAGGATTGTTACAGTGTAGCAATCAGATGTTATCAGAAAAAGCCCAGAAATATCAGATTGTTGCCGAGAAGGCTGCTGTTAAAGTAGCCCAGAACAAATATAAAAAAAGAAAGGGAAGGGTAAACACCCGAAAAGTACGAGCAATTATTGCTTCTGCCGATCCTCAATGGGATCCCGATACATGGGATGGTGATGTATGGGATAGTAGTAGTGAGGAGGAGGAAGAGGACAAGGGGGGATGGGATCCTCCCAATCCTGTCATTGACCCTCCTGAGGCAAATGCTTGTCCTGTCTCGCGCAGGCAATTAACTAAGGTTGCAGAAGGTGGAGGGCAGGCAGTCCTCAAAGAGAAAATGATACTGCAAGATTTCACTCAAAATGAAGTTATGGAACTATTGACCAAATTTTCACAACGCCCCGGGGAAGGCGTCCTTACCTGGCTGGTCCGTTTGGTAGAGGATGGCGCTGGAGGGGTTGATGTAGATAGACAAGATGTTGCAAAATTTGGAACTCTATCCAAAGATAGGACAATTATGAGGGACGCACAGTTATGGTTCGCCAGAGAGGGTAATGCTCAAGTACAAACTAATCTCTTAACAGTGGTTGCATACGGGGTAAATTCCCGGTACACTGATGAGATACCTACCTCTGACAAACCATGGACAACCCTCAGAGAGTGTGTTCAACGATGTAAGGAAGAGGCTATGAAAGCCGCTGTGCTTTTAGAAGAAGCCGCTGAATATTTACAAGGAAGGGTTTCAGTAGCAGCTCGGGCTAGGCTCGTGAAGACAGCTCCCCCAGCATATAAGCCAGTGGTTCTGACATTATTAATTTCTATGACAGATCAAAGATGGGAAGATGTAATCGATAAGATGTGGGAATTACAGGACATGGGAGAATGGAATAGGGATAGAGCAGAGTCAAACACTAGAGGAGGGAGTGGAGAACAGGGATACAGACAAACCGGCAATGCAGATAATAGAGTATCCAGACGGGAAATGTTCCAAGCTCTTTTGAAAGCAGGAATAGATAAAGAAACCATAGATGGGAAAGATACTCCCTATTTATGGAAATTGTATAAGCAAAAAATGTTGTCAGGCAAGAAAATTGCTTTTGCAGGGAATACCAGTGAAAAAAAGGTAAAAGAATTTAGGGATCAAGAAAAAGCAATTAAGGGAGGAAAATTGCCTGACTGGGAGATGTTTGAAAAATTATATCCCTGGGAGGATATTGCCGCTAAAGTAGCAACACGTTTGAAGCCTACTGCTCCTCCAGAGGAACAGGAAGATTCAGAGGGTGATGCATAGGTAGCCAGCCAAGCCCCTGTATGGATTCGTCATGATGAGAGACCTTATGTCAGATTAGGAATCCATTGGTCACGGGACAATGTACAAGAGGTCCCCGCGTTAATTGACACAGGGGCGGAGGCTACCCTAATATATGGAAATCCCAATAGATTTAAAGGACCCCGAATTAAAATTGCAGGGTTGGGGGGTCGAGTAACTGAAGGGGTACAGGTGGAAATACCTCTAAAAATAGGAAATTTACCTATTAAGAAATGCCGAGTACTAATAGTACCCATTAGAGAATATATTATAGGCATTGATGTTTTAAAAGGACTGACCCTTTATTTAGATACAGGAAAATTTAGTTTTGGAGTCAGAAGTAATTGTATTCAGGCCAGACCTATTGTGGTGGCAAAAGTAAAAATGCCCCCAGTACATGTCCCACCTGCAACCAAATTAATTGCAATGAAACAATATCGGATACCGGGGGGCCATCAGGAAAATAAGCGAAACCATTAAAGAATTAATGGATACAGGGGTGGTACGATATACCACTACTGCTTGGAATAATCCGATATGGCCAGTGAAAAAGAGCGATGGCTCCTGGCGCATGACTGTGGATTATAGAGAACTGAATAAATATACACCCCCATTGACAGCCGCGGTACCGGACACAATAACTATTATAGAACAAATACAGGTGCATCCAGGGACCTGGTATGTCGTACTAGATCTGGCCAATGCGTTCTTTACAATACCTATAGAAGAGAGGGCACAGGACCAGTTTGCCTTCTCTTGGATGGGTAGGCAGTACACTTTTTGCCGATTACCGCAGGGATGGATACACAGTCCCACAATCTGCCAGAGAGTAGTAGGGGAACATTTAGATGAATTCAAGTTACCAGCTAATATGCAGATATCACATTATATCGATGATATAATGATTCAAGGAAATACTGAAGAACAGGTCAAAGAACAATTAGACTTGTTAATAAAACACATGAAAAATAAAGGGTGGGAGATTAATCCCGCCAAGGTGCAGGAACCTGCACAAGCGGTGAAGTTTTTGGGGATACAGTGGAATAAAGGACATAGGGAAATCCTCCCTAAAGCCAGGCAGAAGATCCTAGATTTCCCTACCCCCAAAAACAAACAAGAAACCCAATCTTATATTGGGCTGTTTGGCTTTTGGAGGCAGCATATTCCTCATTTCGGACAGTTACTTTCCCCCTTGCGAAAGGTGACACGCAAGAAATATGCATTTACTTGGGGGGAGGAACAGCAACAGGCATTTGAAGATGCCAAGCAAGCAATTCAAAAAGCAGTAGATTTGTGGCCCATGGAAGATGGAGAGGTAGAATTACATGTATCAGCACAAGAACAATATGCTACTTGGTCACTGTGGCAAAAGCAAAGTGGCAAGAGAGTGCCACTAGGATTTTGGAACAGAAAATTACCCGATGCAGGAGAGAAGTACACTCCTTTGGAGCAACAGTTACTAGCTTGCTATTGGGCATTAGTGGATACTGAACAGTTAACAATAGGACACTCTGTATTGATGAGACCACGCATACCAATTATGCAATGGATAATGTCTAATCTAAAGTCAAATAGGATAGGCCATGCCCAAGAACAGAGTATTATAAAATGGAAATGGTATATTTCAGAAAGGGCAAAACAGGGAGAGGGAGGTGTGGCATCCTTACATGAAAAAATTGCAGATATTCCAGTAGATGGAGTGAGTACAGCTTCTCCTAAAGAACAGCTAGAAGAATCGCCAGTAAAATGGGGTAAACCTTATTCTGAGTTAAGCAACAAATCTCAATGTCACACATGGTTTACAGATGGATCTGCACGTTATGTTGCGGGAAGAAGGAAGTGGAGATCAGTTGCGTTTAATCCCCGCACGTCTAAAACATTAGAAATAGAAGGGGAAGGAAAGAGTAGCCAATATGCCGAATTATTTGCAGTATATTTGGCCCTTAGACAGGAAATTGGAGGTGAATGTAATATTTATACTGATTCATGGTCAGTAGCCAATGGATTAGCCACATGGATGATGAGCTGGAAGAAACATGATTGGCAAATTCATGGGAAAGAGTTATGGGGAAAGGAAGTCTGGGAGGACATTGAAGTTATCACTAAACAAACAAAAGTAACTGTATTCCATGTTGATGCACATGTACCATTAGACTCACTTGAACGTTTGTTTAATTCACAAGCAGATGCACAAGCCGCCATTGCTAAGTCATCTCAGGAGCCAGTGGCAGGAGAGACGAAGGGATTGGAATCATGGTTACAGGGTACAGCCCTTTGGGCACACCAAAAGAGTGGACATCTGGGAGAAAAGGCAACTTACAGGTGGGCGCAAGAAAGGGGTATTCCCCTCACATTGGACATTGTGAAATCTGTGATTTTACGGTGTCCCTTGTGTCAACACTCCCAAAAGAGGGAAGTGCCCCATACTGTAATGGGTCATATTGGAAGAGGTAAGTTACCTGGACAAATCTGGCAGATGGACTTTATTGGACCCCTGCTAGAAAGTCGAGGGTGTAAATTTGCATGTACAGCAGTAGATACATACTCAGGATTAATGGTAGCTTTCCCCTGTAAGACTGCTACACAATGGAGTACTATTAGGACACTTGAGATTATAGTACAATATTATGGTATGCCCTTACAGATTCAAACAGACAATGGTAGCCATTTTACAGGACAACAAGTAAAAAATTATGCTCTTGAGCATAATATTGAGTGGTTGGTTGTACCACATACCTTATTACCCGAAAGCGGCAGGGTTAATAGAAAGAATGAATGGATTATTAAAATCCACTCTGAAAAAAGTTAATGGATCTGATAAGTTTGGGCAATGGAGAGATAATATCTCAGAAGCTTTACAGATAATAAATAAGCGACCATTGACAGAATCCACAACTCCTCTGATGAGGATGTTGACCCTCAATTTATCAATCAAGGCAGCACATAAAGTAGAAAGCCTTATTTATTGGAAAATTCACGAAAAGGCGATAGAACCGTACAGAGCTACGCCCATGTCGGCAGGGTTGGACATGTATGCTATAAACCCTGATGTTATTGTTCCTTATGGGATTAAGGTTATACCTACGGGGATAGGTTGCAAAATGCCTTCTAATCATTATGGACAGTTGTCAACCCGTTCTAGTATGGCCAATAACGGAATAATAGTGATAGGAGGAGTAATTGACCCCGACTATCAAGGAGAAATTAAAATAGTTGTGATGAATTTGAGCTCAGACCCCTGCGTAATCTGTGAAGGGGACCGAGTGGCACAATTGTTAATAATACCCATTTTTGATAGAGCCTATCCAATTGGGAGAAGCTCCAACCGAACTTACTGTTCGAGGAGACAAAGGTTTTGGTTCATCTAACACTGTGAATGTAGGAGCAAAAATCTGGGTACAGAAGCCTCAAGGGCCGCCTGAACCGGCTGAGGTTATAGCTGTGGGAAAAGACAGAGTATTCTTAATAATGAAACCAGGACAAGAGAAATGGGAATATGTACCTCAAAAAAAATGTTATTTGCGAGAGTAACTTACACTGATTTTGTACCTATAGATTGTCGTGAGGCTCAGTCTTGGAATCCTTGGAATTGTATTATTGGTCGTCCCCTCCAGTACATGGACACCTGGATTGAAGATAGAGAAACGAGAGTTGCATACTGTACGGTGGGGATGGAACAATGCCACCATACCAAGAACCCAAGATAATTTCACTTGTCAGGCCAATCAGCGCTGTACTAATATAGTAAATATAACAATTCCAGGAACGATGTGGGCTGGACCGCCTGATCCACAAAGAAACAGATATCGACCTACATTTGCCTTACATCAGTCAGAAGGCAATATCACAATTAATGCTGCAGTAAATATAAGTTGCTGCTCCAAACCTTATAGGTTCCGATTTCTCCCTAAAGAAGAGAAGAATAAAGAATATAAGAATTGTTCTAAACAAGGAGCAACCACATTTCGGTTAGCTGTAAAAGACGTTTTAATTTTGGTATGTCATAATGCTACTGAGATAAAAAATCAAACGTGGTGGGCACAAGATTTAATGTTTATTGACATCAATGCATCACAAATCGATAATGGACATGTTAAAAGATTACCATCTACATGTGAAAATGTAGGTACACAAGCTCAAAAGACTGTGTTAGTCACACAAGTTGTTTTCCCTCCCAATAATAGACAATGTATATCCCGGCAACGACGTGCCTGGTATGATACATTGTTGGGAGGATATGGTACTCTAACAGGAGTATTAAATGGGATAGATATTGAAACATTAGCCAATAGGATGCATAGCGCCGGTGGTAAATTAAATGACGGACTTACATTACAAGCAAAATGGATGCCTACTATTTTTGAGCCAGCCAAAATATCGGCTGGAATAGATACTTTAATGAACCAGCTAATTAATGCTAGTAATGATTTTG
This sequence comes from Pseudophryne corroboree, assembly GCF_028390025.1. NCBI lineage: Eukaryota > Metazoa > Chordata > Amphibia > Anura > Myobatrachidae > Pseudophryne > Pseudophryne corroboree. The sequence goes on along the minus strand of NC_086448.1, from coordinate 477,806,357 downwards.
CTGTTGGATTTGATACCAACATTACTAAATTTATAAATTGGACCGTCTGTACACTACAGACTATGTATGAGCAACAACAAAAAGGCGTTATGCAAACTATGCTAATGACCGGAAATGAACAAGTATGGAGAACAATTTTTAATACAAGTGTGTCCAGGGACGCTTGGATACACTTGGAAGCTGCTAAAATGATTTGTAATGACACCATATGCCAAGGTATTTTAACTATGTATAATGTAACCAAAGTTATTCAAATGTGTAAATATATTGTAATGCCTTTGTTGTTAGGACCATCTGGTGGAGAATGGTACTGGTTCCCCACTATGAAAGGAGAATATATAGATGAGAATAATAGAACTCATGATTTGAGTATTTGTACACCCACTTTTTTAAGGCAAGATATGTAGAGTACAATCTGCAGTTTATGAACCTTGCTTATTAGAGAATGGAGTAAATTTATGTAAATGGATAGTTTTACCTTTGTCATATACAATGATGATGGAGGTAGCCCCACAAGAAGTATGTTTGGTAACTGATACACCAGCCATACCTGGAATGGTAGTTCCATTTTCCGGATGTATTAGTAATGTTAGTTCCTTAACCTGGGAAAATGAGACATTTATATTGTATGCTGACCGTGAAGAACATGTTACAAAATATTGGAGTCCACAAAATTTAAGTATTCCCCAATGGGATTTGAAGTTAGATAAACTACATACAATTATGAAACAATCCAAAGTTATTGAAGATCATATCAAATATCTAAATCAATCTATTGTAACTCATCAAGTGACAACAACAATAATTGCTGATCAATTACAGAAAATTGGTTCTGATGTCCAGGATGCAACTTCTCATCATTGGTGGGACTTGTTTACTGGATATTCTCCGTCTGCATCCAATATGCTAAATTTTCTGATACATCCTGTTCTCATACTGTGTATAATAATAATAATTTTATCTATTTGGACTGTGTGGTATTTTACCGCATATGTTGTAAACGACAAAAGGTTGTAATGGCAAGTTATGCGTTATAATTGGAATCAGTCAAGGGCCGTTTGTGATACGAGTGTGATATGAAAGGGTGAGAGTGGGGTTTTCTGACTGACTTCCATTTTGTGCCGCAGTAACTATGCCATATAATGACAAGAGAATAGCAAGGGTGTTTGTCTTATGAAAGGGTGTTTGTCTCATGCTAGAAGAAGGATTCTTAGAATAGACAAGGACTCGTGTTGTTATTTTCAGTTTGTTATAGACAAGGACTCGTGTTGTTATTTTCAGTTTGATAAGATGTTTCAGAACCCCCGGAATGTACCCACATATGGATAGATTGTGTTTTTAGTTTTGTATAAAGGACGGGGAATGTTAGGGGAATTTCGGAATCCACCTGAGACGCTAGCAGACGTGCTGCGTGTGAATACCGAATTTCCCCTTGAGACGATCGTCCTGAGATTCCCCGATCCAGAGTGCTCAAGTGATGCTACAATATTCGGTAAGATATTGATGTAGTTTCTTGATATTATACCTATATTTATGATTATGTATTAATACCTGACGAAAATACTATAAGAACTAATAAATTATTTACTATAGAGACATAAAAGTGTTGTTTGTTTTGCTGCATTAAAGTGTAAGCCTGTTCTGGGCAACAGTGAGCGCAGAATGTATTGAGCAATCTCACACACCCTAGTTCTATACAGCAAGACAGTACATAGGCCCCATTGTATGCAGTGACTGTGGGGGTGATGAAATGGTTAAAAAATAGATACTTTTTTGCTGGTGAGCTACAGGGCCCAGATATCACACACTTACCAAGTTCTTGGCTGCCAGTGCGGAGGGGTATGGCGCAACCATGTGGTCAGTGGAGGGGCATGACAGCAGAATCGCACCATCAAGGCACAGTATATAAAGCCACGATTACATCATTGAAAAGTGGGAGAAGGGGCCATGATGATTCAGCAGGAATAGCATCATCAGCTCACCTGGAATGGTCACTTCACATGGGAAGTGGGCATCAGCGTGTGGAACTGATGCGTTACTGAAGATATGCCTACACCTTGGTGCCTTCTCTCCTGAATTCTCCAAGACATTGCGGGAGAATAGGCAAGTACCATATGATCTATCATGCATTGGGATCATGTAACCGGCGGTTGGGATCCCAGCGGTCAGCATCCTGATGCAAGGAACCTGGCCTCCAGATTGCCGGTGGGGATATGAGTGCAACAGAGCCCCATGGGGTCTCGCCAAGGGCGTAGCTACCATAGGTGCAGGGAGTGCAGCTGCTATGGGGCCCAGAGCTGAGAGGGGCCACCTTCCCTGTCACAGTTACATGTGTTATATACAAGGATGTAGCTACCATAGGTGCGAGGAGTGCAGCTACTATGGGGCCCAGTGTTGAGAGGGGACACCTTCCCTGTCACAGTTACATGTGTTATATACAAGGATGTAGCTACCATAGGTGCGAGGAGTGCAGCTGCTATGTGGCCCAGTGCAGAGAGGGGCCACCTTCCCTGTCACAGTTACATGTGTTATATACAAGGATGTAGCTACCATAGGTGCAGGGAGTGCAGCTAGCTACTATGGGGGCCCAGAGCTGAGAGAGGCCACCTTCCCTGTCACAGTTACATGTATTATATATAGGGGTGTAGCTACCATAGGTACTGTGACTGTCTACCAGTGCAATGCCTCACCTACAGGTGTGATCTCCACCTCCTGTGACATGATCCTCCTGCTGTAACTGCCTACCAGTGTAATGCCTCACCTACTGGTGTGATCTCCACCTCCTTTGACATGATCCTTCTGCTGGTGCTGTGACTGCCTACCAGTGTAATGCCTCACCTATTGGGGTGATCTCCACCTCCTTTGACATGATCCTCCTGTTGGTGTTGTGACTGCCTACAGTACAATACCTCAGCTACTGGTGTGATCTCCACCTCCTGTGACACGATCCTCCTGCTGGTGCTATGATTGCCTACCAGTGCAATGCCTCACCTACTGGTGTGATCTCCACCTCCTGTGAGATGATCCTCCTGCTGGTGCTGACTGCCTACCAGTGCAATGCCTCAACTACTGGTGTGATCTACACCTCCTTTGACACATACCTCCTGCTGGTGCTGTAGTTACTGCCTCCAGTGCAATGCCCCACCTACTGGTGTGATCTCCACCTCCTGTGGCAAGATCCTCCTGCTGGTGCAGACTGCCTACCAGTGCAATGCCTCAACTACTGGTGTGATCTACACCTCCTTTGACACATACCTCCTGCTGGTGCTGTAGTTACTGCCTCCAGTGCAATGCCCCACCTACTGGTGTGATCTCCACCTCCTGTGGCAAGATCCTCCTGCTGGTGCTGACTGCCTACCAGTGCAATGCCTCAACTACTGGTGTGATCTACACCTCCTTTGACACAATCCTTCTGTTGGTGCTGTGACTGCCTACCAGTGCAATGCCTCAGCTACTGGTGTGATCTCTACCTCCTGTGACATGATTCTCCTGCAGGTGATGTGACTGCCTACCAGTGCAATGCCTAACCCACCAGTGTGATCTCCACCTCCTGTGACACGATCCTACTGCTGGTGCTGTGACTGCCTACTATGCTGCATTAGCCTTGCTTACTACCACTGTGGGTAATGCTAACAATTTGCTTAAGCCCAATTTGTGTTGGGTCCCACTTATAGCTGACTTACTCCAACCTACATGAGGCCTCTTTTCATATATTTCCAGGGCCACTTTACGTTCCCAATCCACCCCTGTCTGGAATGGAAGAAATGTGAATGATAAATCAATGTAAATGTACCAGGAGGTATTGACAAGCCTTTATAACATTATCTTATACTGTGAATTTCTTACCCTGTTTCCAAGACAATTAATTAATTTAACTTGTTAATTAAGTGAAAGGAAGACATGAATTTTTCCGGGATATGTATCAAGCCACGGAGAGAGATAAAGTTGAGTATTTGCCCAAACCAAATGAAGCTTCAACGACAGGTATCATTTCATGTACTGTGCTAGATAAGTGACAGAAGATGATTGGGTGGTTTGGACATCTGCACTTTATCTTTCTCCAAGGCTTGAAACATCTCTCCAAGAGTGCTGTATATAAAATATATATCTGGCTGCTATACAGCAGGCCAGTAGCACCAGCAGGACAGCAGAGTAACAGTCATATCAGTAATAATTTGCAGACCCTGTGAAATTAGCATTCAGTAAAGATGGGAGACTCAGTCAATGAATACATAAAACATTTTTTAGTTTATGTTAAAATATAAAAAGTTTATTAAGTGGAATATTTAATAAATTATATTTGTGAGACATCTCCAAAAACAGTCGGTTTTGGGGGCTGCCCAGAAATATTAACCAGCCCATGAATGTATGTATTGGGGACTGCAATGGATATTTGAGATATATATTGCATTCCTCCTATTTTGAACACAAAAGCAGCCACCAAAAGTTTCTACGGCAGATGGTAAACTGTGAAACTAACCAAGCTCCAGAATGCAAAGCATTTCTGAGCTTGGCCCGGTAGCTAATGCCATTTCTAAATGGCTTTTGTGGACTGTGGGCTACATTATGCAATAATTCAAAGGAGAAGGATCCTTGGGATCCTTCTGCATTACTGTCTGCTCTCACATACGCAGTCCGATGATTGCACATGTGAACTAGCGCAGCCGGGGTCTAAACCCAGAAGTAAAGTGATCGCATTAGTAATTATTTTACTTCTTATACATTGCAGGGATGGGCATGAGTTTGGTACTCATTATGGCATAAAAGTTACACCTCTGGACTCACAAAGAGTCATCCTTCAGCACTCAGTAGAGGAAAACCCCCTTGGGGGGAAACCTCTGGGGAACCATGGCCTCAGGATCGCCCTTCCCTCTGGGCATTAAGAGGTTTACTAATAGATGGATCAGTATGCTATCCCAGTGCATGGGATCCCGGTGGTTGTCATACCGATGCCGGATTCCCAGTACAGAAACGATCGACAGGGGTGAGTAAGGGGTGTTCTCCCCTCTCCCCACCCCCTAGCCCTGCCTGTCCGCAGTCTAACCCTAACATCCCCGCTTTGTGCCTAACCTTCCCACAGAGGTGCCTAATCCTAACCTCCGTTCCTGCTGCCTAAGCCCAATCCTCCCTTCCCCGCAGCCTAATCACTCCCGGGGGTGACTAACCCACCCTACCCACAGACTAACCCTAACTTCCCCCCACCCACAGCCTAACCCTATACTTCCCCCACCTGCAGCCTAATCCTAACCCCCCGCCTGATGCTTAAACCTAAAACCCCGCCTGATGCCTAATCCTCCCTTCCCCGCAGCCTAAGCACTCCCGGGGGTGACTAACCCACCCTACCCACAGCCTAACCCTAATTTCCCGCCACCGGCAGCCTAACCCTATCCTCCCACACCTGCAGCCTAATCCTAACCCCCGTCTGATGCCTAAACCTAACCCACCCTTCCCCACAGCCTAACAAACCTCTTGGGTGCTTAACCCTAACCAACCCTATCCGCTGCCTAACCCTAACCTCCCCACACCCACAGCCTAAATCTAACCCCCCACCTGATGCCTAAACCTAATCTCCCCACCTGATGCCTAAACCTAACCATCCCTTTCCCGCAGCCTAATCACCCCCGGGGGTCCCTAACCCTAACCCACCCTATCCAAAGCCTAACCCTATCCTCCCACCACTCACAGCCTAACCCTAACCCCTCCACCTGATGCCTAACCCTCTTTCTCTCCACACCCCCCTAATCTTGCCTGTCTGCAGTCTAACCCTACCTTCCCCTATGTGCCTAACCCTCCCGCAGAAGTGCCTAATCTTAACCTCCGTCCCTGCTGCCTAAACCTAACCCTCCCTTTCCCACAACCTAACCACCCACCCTCTATCCCTGCTGCCTAAACCTCACCCCCCCCGCCTGATGCCTAAACCTAACCTTCCCTCCCCCGCAGCCTAACCAATCCCCTCCACCCGTGCCTGATGCCTAAACCTAACCCCCCTTGCCCAGCCCTAAACCTATGATCGTGGTGACACGGGCGTCGGTATCCTTGCCCATTCGGAGTTCCAACGTTGGGATTATGAAGAGTGTCGGGATTCCAGTGTCAGTATTCTGACTGCCGTAAACCCGACAGCCGGCATCTTTACCGCATCTCCTAATAGGTAAGGCATAAGTCCCAACATTTGGAGCATGTGTCCGCAGCTCTCCTCCCACGGCAGCTATTCAGGGATCACCCACTGCATGTAGATGAAGAGGAAGAGATGATAAATCATTGTTAGTGGATGAACAAGCAGAGAGACAAACTGCAAACAGTGGTGTGGTTGTGTAGAGAGAAAAATCTCTCTATGTAAATATGTTACTCTAACTACTGAGGACATGGAAAATACCTAAAATAAGGACAATTATCCCAAAGGTCCCATTGTTTTATTACAATACACACATTGGGGGGGAAAGTTCTCTCTTATAGTAATTAGTGGGTACCTTCAGAAAAGAAATTTGACCAGTAAGTAGTTTAATCTATAAATTGCTAACATTTAGGGGTCAATCCAATTAGGTACGAGTTACCATTGCTGCGACGTTTCAACAGCATCCAAACTCACACCCTTCATGGCCAGATTCAGCCTATGGGGCTACCGGAAAGTGCGGCTGTTGTAAGACAAACTCGCACCTAATTAAACTGACCCCTTAGTTGTTAAATGTGATAAAATAGTAAAATATAATGGTGTAATTGTGGGCCTGATTCAGTTGTGGTTGTTGAATCGATCGCTGCTGGAATTTTGACATTCACATTTGCATCGTGAGTCTGAGCAGTCGTAGTCTGAGCAAGTCTCCTAGACACAGGGGGCTCTCCAGCAGTAATACAGGTCGCAATGGGTAATTTATGCACGCACATGGAACGGCGTTTGAACGGACCTGACATGCCTGTATACAGTTAGCCACCCCGTTACCACCTCAAACGCTGACTTCCTGTCAATCACTTTGTGATGGGATCCTCTATGTGAGCTTGATTTCATTTTATGCGCAGTGCAGCTTGCACGCATGCACAGTGAAAAAGCATTGAGCCACTTGGTGCAACAGCAGCTCTGCGTCTGCATCTGAATCAGGCCCCCTGAGCGGTAAGGAGAAGGACTTTAGGGAAAGGACTATGTCACCTTTATTATACGTAAAGATAGAGAAACAGTCACTTGTTACAGCTCCAATTCACATCATTTATACCATTCTGTACCATTTCATAATTTGGTTATTCTACGGGGGAGATGTATTATGCCCTGCTGAGTGATAAAGTGGAGAGAGGTAAAGTACCAGCCAATCAGCTCCTAACTGCCATGTTACAGGCTGTGTTTGAAAATGACAACTAGGAGCTGATTGGTTGTTAGGTTATCTCTCTAAACTTTATCACTCTCCCAGGCTTTGTACACCTGCCCCCAGTTCATTGATATACTGTAAATATCAGCCATTTCACTATCTCCTCTGATCTGTATTGTTCTTCCCCCGATCTGTATGTTCTGTATGGGATCCGGTCTCTAGGTCGACAGTAACTAGGTTGACACTATCTAGGTTGACCACTATTGTTCAGCAGTAACTAGGTCGACAGGGTTTCTAGGTCGACAGGGTCTCTAGGTCGACATGTGCTAGGTCGACAGGTCAAAAGGTCAACATGAGTTTTTTTTTTTTTTTAAAAATCTTTTTTTTTTAACCTTTTCATACTTGACGATCCACGTGGACTATGATTGGAATGGTAATCTGTGCCGAGCAAAGCGAGGCACCTTGCCCGAAGCATGGCGAGTGAAGAGAGCCATGCGAGGGGACACGGTGCATTAATTGGGGTTCCCGGTCACTCTACGAATAAAACTACACAAAAAAACATAAAAAAAGTATGTCAACCTTTTGACCTGACGACCTAGACATGTCGCCCTAAAGACCCTGTTGACCTAGAGACCCTATCGACCTAGTTGCTGTCAACCAATAGTGGTCAACCTAGACACTGTTGACCTAGTTACTATCTACTTTTCATTAGAGATGAGCGCCTGAAATTTTTCGGGTTTTGTGTTTTGGTTTTGGGTTCGGTTCCGCGGCCGTGTTTTGGGTTCGAACGCGTTTTGGCAAAACCTCACCGAATTTTTTTTGTCGGATTCGGGTGTGTTTTGGATTCGGGTGTTTTTTTCAAAAAACACTAAAAAACAGCTTAAATCATAGAATTTGGGGGTCATTTTGATCCCAAAGTATTATTAACCTCAAAAACCATAATTTACACTCATTTTCAGTCTATTCTGAATACCTCACACCTCACAATATTATTTTTAGTCCTAAAATTTGCACCGAGGTCGCTGTGTGAGTAAGATAAGCGACCCTAGTGGCCGACACAAACACCGGGCCCATCTAGGAGTGGCACTGCAGTGTCACGCAGGATGTCCCTTCCAAAAAACCCTCCCCAAACAGCACATGACGCAAAGAAAAAAGAGGCGCAATGAGGTAGCTGTGTGAGTAAGATTAGCGACCCTAGTGGCCGACACAAACACCGGGCCCATCTAGGAGTGGCACTGCAGTGTCACGCAGGATGTCCCTTCCAAAAAACCCTCCCCAAACAGCACATGACGCAAAGAAAAAAAGAGGCGCAATGAGGTAGCTGACTGTGTGAGTAAGATTAGCGACCCTAGTGGCCGACACAAACACCGGGCCCATCTAGGAGTGGCACTGCAGTGTCACGCAGGATGTCCCTTCCAAAAAACCCTCCCCAATCAGCACATGATGCAAAGAAAAAGAAAAGAAAAAAGAGGTGCAAGATGGAATTGTCCTTGGGCCCTCCCACCCACCCTTATGTTGTATAAACAAAACAGGACATGCACACTTTAACCAACCCATCATTTCAGTGACAGGGTCTGCCACACGACTGTGACTGATATGACGGGTTGGTTTGGACCCCCCCCAAAAAAGAAGCAATTAATCTCTCCTTGCACAAACTGGCTCTACAGAGGCAAGATGTCCACCTCATCTTCACCCTCCGATATATCACCGTGTACATCCCCCTCCTCACAGATTATCAATTCGTCCCCACTGGAATCCACCATCTCAGCTCCCTGTGTACTTTGTGGAGGCAATTGCTGCTGGTCAATGTCTCCGCAGAGGAATTGATTATAATTCATTTTAATGAACATCATCTTCTCCACATTTTCTGGATGTAACCTCGTACGCCGATTGCTGACAAGGTGAGCGGCGGCACTAAACACTCTTTCGGAGTACACACTTGTGGGAGGGCAACTTAGGTAGAATAAAGCCAGTTTGTGCAAGGGCCTCCAAATTGCCTCTTTTTCCTGCCAGTATAAGTACGGACTGTGTGACGTGCCTACTTGGATGCGGTCACTCATATAATCCTCCACCATTCTATCAATGTTGAGAGAATCATATGCAGTGACAGTAGACGACATGTCCGTAATCGTTGTCAGGTCCTTCAGTCCGGACCAGATGTCAGCATCAGCAGTCGCTCCAGACTGCCCTGCATCACCGCCAGCGGGTGGGCTCGGAATTCTGAGCCTTTTCCTCGCACCCCCAGTTGCGGGAGAATGTGAAGGAGGAGATGTTGACAGGTCGCGTTCCGCTTGACTTGACAATTTTGTCACCAGCAGGTCTTTCAACCCCAGCAGACCTGTGTCTGCCGGAAAGAGAGATCCAAGGTAAGCTTTAAATCTAGGATCGAGCACGGTGGCCAAAATGTAGTGCTCTGATTTCAACAGATTGACCACCCGTGAATCCTTGTTAAGCGAATTAAGGGCTGCATCCACAAGTCCCACATGCCTAGCGGAATCGCTCCCTTTTAGCTCCTTCTTCAATGCCTCCAGCTTCTTCTGCAAAAGCCTGATGAGGGGAATGACCTGACTCAGGCTGGCAGTGTCTGAACTGACTTCACGTGTGGCAAGTTCAAAGGGCATCAGAACCTTGCACAACGTTGAAATCATTCTCCACTGCACTTGAGACAGGTGCATTCCACCTACTATATCGTGCTCAATTGTATAGGCTTGAATGGCCTTTTGCTGCTCCTCCAACCTCTGAAGCATATAGAGGGTTGAATTCCACCTCATTACCACTTCTTGCTTCAGATGATGGCAGGGCAGGTTCAGTAGTTTTTGGTGGTGCTCCAGTCTTCTGTACGTGGTGCCTGTACGCCGAAAGTGTCCCGCAATTTTTCTGGCCACCGACAGCATCTCTTGCACGCCCCTGTCGTTTTTTAAAAAATTCTGCACCACCAAATTCAAGGTATGTGCAAAACATGGGACGTGCTGGAATTTGCCCATATTTAATGCACACACAATATTGCTGGCGTTGTCCGATGCCACAAATCCACAAGAGAGTCCAATTGGGGTAAGCCATTCCGCGATGATCTTCCTCAGTTGCCGTAAGAGGTTTTCAGCTGTGTGCGTATTCTGGAAAGCGGTGATACAAAGCGTAGCCTGCCTAGGAAAGAGTTGGCGTTTGCGAGATGCTGCTACTGGTGCCGCCGCTGCTGTTCTTGCGGCGGGAGTCCATACATCTACCCAGTGGGCTGTCACAGTCATATAGTCCTGACCCTGCCCTGCTCCACTTGTCCACATGTCCGTGGTTAAGTGGACATTGGGTACAACTGCATTTTTTAGGACACTGGTGAGTCTTTTTCTGACGTCCGTGTACATTCTCGGTATCGCCTGCCTAGAGAAGTGGAACCTAGATGGTATTTGGTAACGGGGGCACACTGCCTCAATAAATTGTCTAGTTCCCTGTGAACTAACGGCGGATACCGGACGCACGTCTAACACCAACATAGTTGTCAAGGACTCAGTTATCCGCTTTGCAGTAGGATGACTGCTGTGATATTTCATCTTCCTCGCAAAGGACTGTTGAACAGTCAATTGCTTACTGGAAGTAGTACAAGTGGGCTTACGACTTCCCCTCTGGGATGACCATCGACTCCCAGCGGCAACAACAGCAGCGCCAGCAGCAGTAGGCGTTACACGCAAGGATGCATCGGAGGAATCCCAGGCAGGAGAGGACTCGTCAGAATTGCCAGTGACATGGCCTGCAGGACTATTGGCATTCCTGGGGAAGGAGGAAATTGACACTGAGGGAGTTGGTGGGGTGGTTTGCGTGAGCTTGGTTACAAGAGGAAGGGATTTACTGGTCAGTGGACTGCTTCCGCTGTCACCCAAAGTTTTTGAACTTGTCACTGACTTATTATGAATGCGCTGCAGGTGACGTATAAGGGAGGATGTTCCGAGGTGGTTAACGTCCTTACCCCTACTTATTACAGCTTGACAAAGGGAACACACGGCTTGACACCTGTTGTCCGCATTTCTGGTGAAATACCTCCACACCGAAGAGCTGATTTTTTTGGTATTTTCACCTGGCATGTCAACGGCCATATTCCTCCCACGGACAACAGGTGTCTCCCCGGGTGCCTGACTTAAACAAACCACCTCACCATCAGAATCCTCCTGGTCAATTTCCTCCCCAGCGCCAGCAACACCCATATCCTCCTCATCCTGGTGTACTTCAACACTGACATCTTCAATCTGACTATCAGGAACTGGACTGCGGGTGCTCCTTCCAGCACTTGCAGGGGGCGTGCAAATGGTGGAAGGCGCATGCTCTTCACGTCCAGTGTTGGGAAGGTCAGGCATCGCAACCGACACAATTGGACTCTCCTTGTGGATTTGGGATTTCGAAGAATGCACAGTTCTTTGCTGTGCTGCTTTTGCCAGCTTGAGTCTTTTCATTTTTCTAGCGAGAGGCTGAGTGCTTCCATCCTCATGTGAAGCTGAACCACTAGCCATGAACATAGGCCAGGGCCTCAGCCGTTCCTTGCCACTCCGTGTGGTAAATGGCATATTGGCAAGTTTACGCTTCTCCTCCGACAATTTTATTTTAGGTTTTGGAGTCCTTTTTTTACTGATATTTGGTGTTTTGGATTTGACATGCTCTGTACTATGACATTGGGCATCGGCCTTGGCAGACGACGTTGCTGGCATTTCATCGTCTCGGCCATGACTAGTGGCAGCAGCTTCAGCACGAGGTGGAAGTGGATCTTGATCTTTCCCTAATTTTGGAACCTCAACATTTTTGTTCTCCATATTTTAATAGGCACAACTAAAAGGCACCTCAGGTAAACAATGGAGATGGATGGATTGGATACTAGTATACAATTATGGACGGGCTGCCGAGTGCCGACACAGAGGTAGCCACAGCCGTGAACTACCGCACTGTACTGTGTCTGCTGCTAATATATAGACTGGTTGATAAAGAGATAGTATACTCGTAACTAGTATGTATGTATAAAGAAAGAAAAAAAAAACACGGTTAGGTGGTATATACAATTATGGACGGGCTGCCGAGTGCCGACACAGAGGTAGCCACAGCCGTGAACTACCGCACTGTACTGTGTCTGCTGCTAATATATAGACTGGTTGATAAAGAGATAGTATACTCGTAACTAGTATGTATGTATAAAGAAAGAAAAAAAAACCACGGTTAGGTGGTATATACAATTATGGACGGGCTGCCGAGTGCCGACACAGAGGTAGCCACAGCCGTGAACTACCGCACTGTACTGTGTCTGCTGCTAATATAGACTGGTTGATAAAGAGATAGTATACTCATAACTAGTATGTATGTATAAAGAAAGAAAAAAAAACCACGGTTAGGTGGTATATACAATTATGGACGGGCTGCCGAGTGCCGACACAGAGGTAGCCACAGCCGTGAACTACCGCACTGTACTGTGTCTGCTGCTAATATAGACTGGTTGATAAAGAGATAGTATACTCGTAACTAGTATGTATGTATAAAGAAAGAAAAAAAAACCACGGTTAGGTGGTATATACAATTATGGACGGGCTGCCGAGTGCCGACACAGAGGTAGCCACAGCCGTGAACTACCGCACTGTACTGTGTCTGCTGCTAATATATAGACTGGTTGATAAAGAGATAGTATACTCGTAACTAGTATGTATGTATAAAGAAAGAAAAAAAAACCACGGTTAGGTGGTATATACAATTATGGACGGGCTGCCGAGTGCCGACACAGAGGTAGCCACAGCCGTGAACTACCGCACTGTACTATGTCTGCTGCTAATATATAGACTGGTTGATAAAGAGATAGTATACTCGTAACTAGTATGTATGTATAAAGAAAGAAAAAAAAACCACGGTTAGGTGGTATATACAATTATGGACGGGCTGCCGAGTGCCGACACAGAGGTAGCCACAGCCGTGAACTACCGCACTGTACTGTGTCTGCTGCTAATATATAGACTGGTTGATAAAGAGATAGTATACTCGTAACTAGTATGTATGTATAAAGAAAGAAAAAAAAAACACGGTTAGGTGGTATATACAATTATGGACGGGCTGCCGAGTGCCGACACAGAGGTAGCCACAGCCGTGAACTACCGCACTGTACTGTGTCTGCTGCTAATATATAGACTGGTTGATAAAGAGATAGTATACTCGTAACTAGTATGTATGTATAAAGAAAGAAAAAAAAAACACGGTTAGGTGGTATATACAATTATGGACGGGCTGCCGAGTGCCGACACAGAGGTAGCCACAGCCGTGAACTACCGCACTGTACTGTGTCTGCTGCTAATATAGACTGGTTGATAAAGAGATAGTATACTCGTAACTAGTATGTATGTATAAAGAAAGAAAAAAAAACCACGGTTAGGTGGTATATACAATTATGGACGGGCTGCCGAGTGCCGACACAGAGGTAGCCACAGCCGTGAACTACCGCACTGTACTGTGTCTGCTGCTAATATAGACTGGTTGATAAAGAGATAGTATACTACTAATATTATATATACTGGTGGTCAGGTCACTGGTCACTAGTCACACTGGCAGTGGCACTCCTGCAGCAAAAGTGTGCACTGTTTAATTTTAATATCATATTATGTTCTCCTGGCTCCTGCTATAACCTATAACTGGCACTGCAGTAGTGCTCCCCAGTCTCCCCCACAATTATAAGCTGTGTGAGCTGAGCAGTCAGACAGATATATAATATATATAGATGATGCAGCACACTGGCCTGAGCCTGAGCAGTGCACACAGATATGGTATGTGACTGACTGAGTCACTGTGTGTATCGCTTTTTTCAGGCAGAGAACGGATATATTAAATAAACTGCACTGTGTGTCTGGTGGTCACTCACTATATAATATATTATGTACTCCTGGCTCCTGCTATAACCTATAACTGGCACTGCAGTAGTGCTCCCCAGTCTCCCCCACAATTATAAGCTGTGTGAGCTGAGCAGTCAGACAGATATATATAATATTATATATAGATAATAGATGATGCAGCACACTGGCCTGAGCCTGAGCAGTGCACACAGATATGGTATGTGACTGAGTCACTGTGTGCTGTGTATCGCTTTTTTCAGGCAGAGAACGGATTATAAATAAAACTGGTGGTCACTATCAGCAAAACTCTGCACTGTACTGAGTACTCCTAATGCTCCCCAAAATTAGTAAATCAAGTGTCTCTCTAATCTATTCTAAACGGAGAGGACGCCAGCCACGTCCTCTCCCTATCAATCTCAATGCACGTGTGAAAATGGCGGCGACGCGCGGCTCCTTATATAGAATCCGAGTCTCGCGATAGAATCCGAGCCTCGCGAGAATCCGACAGCGTCATGATGACGTTCGGGCGCGCTCGGGTTAACCGAGCAAGGCGGGAAGATCCGAGTCGCTCGGACCCGTGAAAAAAAACATGAAGTTCTGGCGGGTTCGGATTCAGAGAAACCGAACCCGCTCATCTCTACTTTTCATACCACACCCATTCTGTATCATGCTCCCCACCCCCTTCCTGTTTTTCTGTTTTACAGTATGTACTACATCTCGCAACTCCCAAAAGTGTATTTCCCTTCTCTATATGTCCCTTAGAGTACGCCACAATTTCTATGTTTTTGTATTGTGCCCCCACACCATCTGTATGTGCTATACCAAGTTGCCCCTTTCTGCATGTTCTGTATTGTCCGCTCTCCCCCACCATAGACTCTATGTTTTGTACTGTGCTCTCAATACCCCCCACCACACACACAGTTACACAAGTTTGGTAACTTACCTCCTGCATGCTACTCAGTCTCTAGTCACTAATTCCTCTGCGACGCCTCCCGTCATCTTCAACTGACACTTTGCAGATCTCTTTGCCGGTCACCGACACTCTGCAAATCTCTTTACCAGAACTTTGCCAAATGATGATCTAAATAACCAGAAGTTCTTGTTCAGACATACTATGTGTATAACTATACAACTACATTTTGTTACGTACTTTCATTTTTATTCATTTGCAATTTATCTATGTTATTGACTTTTTATCCACAACCCAAGATCCTTTCTCATAGAGACCCAAGTTATCTGCTCCAGGTTTTATCTTCCCTAGTGCTAGGACCATGTTAGTATCATACACTGGGCCTAATTCAGACCTGATCGCAGCAGCACATTTGTTGTCTAATGGACAAAACCATGTGCACTGCAGGTGGGGCAGATGTAACATGTGCAGAGAGAGTATGGTAACTTACCTCCTGCATGTTATACTCCAGTCGTTGCTACCTCTGCGACCCCTCCCGTCGTCTTCAACTGACACTTTGCAGATCTCTTTGCCGGTCACCCGACCCTCTACAAATCTCTTTGTCAGATGATCTAAAAAACACAAAAGACTATCATTAAGCATAGTACTAGTTTAAGTACAATAAAATGTCCATGAGTCAACCAGTTTCCCAATTTTCCTTAAACCAAACAAGATACTTTCAAAGTTATCAATATCCCATTTATCTATTTTATTAACTTTTCATCCAAAAACCACGATCCTGCCTCATAGAGACCCAGGTTATCTGCATCCCCTGTGTGTGTGCTTATCCTCCATACTGCCCTCTTTATTCCTGTAACGCTACATTTTTATTCCTAAATATGTCGTTCCTTCCTGCACTTCTATAATTTATGTGTCCTTGTACCTGTATTCCCTGTTCTGTCGATCTTGTCTTGCCTTTCAGCTGACTATACTGCACTCTGTCTTCCTTACCCCCCTCCATCATACCCTGCTATGTAGGACTCACCTCCTCCTACCTGTCTTCCTGCATGGAATCTGGAAACGTAAGCAGCTGTAGATAGAATGTTACAGAAAGAAGCATTGTGAAGTCACAGGCTAGTGATGTCACAGGCTAGGTGTGATGTCACAGTAACCAGCAGCAAAGCTACAGAGTTACAGCTATCTTACATATACACCAATTACAACTGGATATACATGAGTTTCTAGTTTAAAAAAATGAGACTAGTGTAGAAAATGAAGTATAAGGCAATATTGCACAGAGTGCCTCAATATATAGGTAAAGGGAAAACATAAGTGACAGAAATTTTGAGAACTAAACCACCGCTTATATTTTATAAGGAAATAAAGCTCTTTATCTAAGAGGCTGAAATAATCATTTTCCGTTGTGTGTGTGTGTGTGTGTGTGTCTATATATATATATATATATATATATATAAAATTAAAGTGGAAAAACACACTACAGGCTGATCCAACTTTGATGAAATGTCCTTAAAACAAGTCAAAATGAGGCTCAGTAGTGTGTGGCCTCCACGTGCCTGTATGACCTCCATACAATGCCTGGGCATGCTCCTGATGAGGTGGCGGATGGTCTCCTGAGGGATCTCCTCCCAGACCTGGACTAAAGCATCCGCCAACTCCTGGACAGTCTGTGGTGCAATGTGGCGTTGGTGGATGGAGCGAGACATGATGTCCCAGATGTGCTCAATTGGATTCACGGTCTGGGGAATGGGCGGGCCAGTCCATAGCATCAATGCCTTTGTATTGCAGGAACTGCTGACACACTCCAGCCACATGAGGTCTAGCATTGTCTTGCATTAGGAGGAACCCAGGGCCAACCGCACCAGCATATGGTCTCACAAGGGGTCTGAGGATCTCATCTCGGTACCTAATGGCAGTCAGGCTACCTCTGGCGAATACATGGAGGGCTGTGCGGCCCCCCAAAGAAATGCCACCCCACACCATTACTGACCCACTGCCAAACCGGTCATGCTGGAGGATGTTGCATGCAGCAGAACATTCTCCTTGGCATCTCCAGACTCTGTCACGTCTGTCACATGTGCTCAGTGAGAACCTGCTTTCATCTGTAAAGAGCACAGGGCGCCAGTGGCGAATTTGCCAATCTTGGTGTTCTCTGGCAAATGCCAAACGTCCTGCACGGTGTTGAGCTGTAAGCACAACCCCCACCTGTAGACGTCGAGCCCTCATACCACCCTCATGGAGTCTGTTTCTGATCGTTTGAGTACAGAGCCGGCCCTAGGCATAGGCAAACTAGGCAAATGCCTAGGGCATTTGGTGTGCCTAGGGGCACCAGTAGCTTCTGCTGATTAAAATGATATATGGCATGCCTATATTCTGTGTGTAGCATTTTGTATGCAGGTACAGCCACAGTCAAACACATTATATAGGCATGCCACATATCATTTTAATCAGCAGAAGCTGCTTGCGTATCTTAGCCACATAGCAATGCAAATAAGATGCATTTTCATAAAAAAAAGGTGCTTGACTTTAGCAGTGCTTCCATGTGACTCACGCCAGGCATCTCCTGCTGCATGGCGCATTGAGGCAAGATTAATGAGGACACATCTGTATCCAAGCAGAGGCAGAGAGCACAGTGTTAGCGGCCGTGTGAGTGCTATGTGAGAGTGGGCTGGTTGTGCAATAGTGTTCGGCATAAGGGGCATTATGCATGTCATGTGTATAAATGCATTAATAATGTGCAGAGAATGTGTAAGGGGCATTATGTATGTCATGTGTATAAGGGCATTAATAATGTGCAGAGAATGTGTAAGGGGCATTATGTGTGTCATGTGTATAAGGGCATTAATAATGTGCGGCATACTGTATGTGTAGGGGACATTATGTGTATAAGGGCATTAATAATGTGTGGCATATGTGTAAGGGACATTATGTGTATAAGGGCATTAATAATGTGCGGCATACTGTATGTGTAGGGGACATTATGTGTATAAGGGCATTAATAATGTGTGGCATATGTGTAAGGGACATTATGTGTATAAGGGCATTAATAATGTGTGTCATATGTGTAAGGGGCATTATTGTGTGGTATTATGTGTAAGAGACATTATGTGTAGAAAGGCATTACTAATGTGTGGCATTATGTGTATAATGTGCTCTACTGTGTGGAGTTACGTATAGAGAGGGCACTACTGTGTGGTCTAATGTGAATAAAGAACAATATGGTGTGGTGTAATATGAATAAGGAGCAATTCAGTGTGATGTAATGTGAATAAGGAGCACTACTGTGAGGAATAACGTTTATAAGGTAAAGTGGTACTACTGTGTGATGTAACGTGAATTAGGGTCAGTATCGCATGATAAAATGTGAATAAAGTTGCAGTATTGTGTGGCGTAATTTGAATTGGGGGTACTATTGTGTGGCCATGCCTCTTGCCAGCAAAAACACACCCCTTTTTGGGCTGTGTGCACTGTTCCTATTTAAAATATAGGGGTAGGAACAACAACATAAGGACTGCTATGGGTGAGGGGTGATGGTGCTGGGAAAGGGGTGCAGGGTCATATCCGGAACTAGTGGCAGTGCTAGGGGGCACCAGCCAAAATCTTGCCTAGGGCATCATATTGGCTAGGGCCAGCTCTGTTTGAGTAGACACATGCACATTTGTGGCTTGATCGAGGTCATTTTGCAGGGCTCTGGCAGTGCTCCTCCTGTTCCTCCTTGCACAAAGGTGGAGGTAGCGGTCATGCTGCTGGGTTGTTGCCCACCTACAGCCTCCTCCACGTCTCCTGATATACTGGCCTGTCTCCTGGTAGCGCCTCCATGCTCTGGACACTACGCTGACAGACACAGCAAACCTTCTTGCCACAGCTCGCATTGATGTGCCATCCTGGATGAGCTGCACTACCTGAGCCACTTGTGTGGGTTGTAGACTCCATCTCATGCTACCACTAGAGTGAAAGCACCACCAGCTTTCAAAAGTGACCAAAACATCAGCCAGAAAGCATAGGAGCTGAGAAGTGGTCTGTGGTCACCACCTGCAGAACAACTCCTTTATTGGGGGTGTCTTGCTAATTGCCTATAATTCCCACCTGTTGTCTATACCATTTGCACAACAGCATGTGGAATTGATTGTCAATCAGTGTTGCTTCCTAAGTGGACAGTTTGATTTCACAGAAGTGCGAGTGACTTGGAGTTACATTGTGTTGTTTAAGTGTTCCCTTTATTTTTTTGAGCAGTGTATATATACAGAGAGAGAGAGAGAGAGAGAGAGAGAGAGAGAGAGAGAGAGAGAGAGAGAGAGAGAGCTATACTAGCTATACTATCCCATTAAACCAGTAAACTCACAAATTATACAGTTTCTGTGGCTGGCTGACCTCAAGTCTGCATTTCACCTGGTTTAATCAGACACAGAACCTGTGTAACCCATGAACGTATAAAGAGGAGGAGAAATAAGAGTTGTCTTTTTTGTGGCACACTAGAAATGTATTATTCAATATCAGCGTATATAAAACTATAAGGCGGGCCCACAAGGTGACATTCACAGGGAATAGGTAATGACATCCACTCGACTTGTTCACACCCGCTGGACGTGTTGGAAAGAGGTTGAGTGAACAGTGAGCCAGTGACATGGGGTGAGGCAGGTGAGGCAGAGCCTTTCCTGTCATACTTACGTTTAAACCACAGTTTTCACTGAATAAAATATATGAAAAATACTGATAATTTATTTGAAATATCTTCTTTGCATTATTCTAATCCTTTTTATAGCCCAAACTCTGGAGTAAAAAGTCAATGGCAGGTGAGGCAGTGCCTCACCTGTGTATCCTTTCCACACATCTCTAATCAAAACTCACCAGATTTCCAGGAGTTTATAATGCTGCACCTGTGTATAATGCCCAGATGTACCCATTGGCTCATATATTGCATGTAAATCTGGCTCTGGGGTTAGCCAGTGCCTCCTGAACCATTTAGCTCACTGCACGTCCCTGCAGTGAGCGTGGCTGTGCCCTGTGGCACCATTGTACCGACAGCCGGACTGCTGAGAACAGAACCTGGAGGGTACATAACTTTTTGGTTTTCATTCCATCTCATGACACTCTACCCAAAGCTACTCTTCTGGTTATCCTATCAACTAGGACAACAATGAAGGTGACTCCATAACATTTCTTCCATTGTTTTTCCATGTCACAGAAACATTGCATGTGTGTTACAGGTGACCATCCTAATCATCTCTCCTTCACTTCACAGTAATGTCATTGTTAGAGATATATTACTTGGATCAAGCATCAAAAGGAAACTTAGATATAATAGTCTGGCCGGAATATCACTTATTGCATGACGACCTTGTGACTGCGCTGTATTGTATGTAGACAGAGCATTTGGTTTTGCTAATGACTTACATAGAATCCATAAGAGGGCATGCCGACATAGCATATTGTTGACTGCTAACATGTATGATCTTAAACCCCATCTATAAATGTTCTGTTGCGAGACTTCCAATATGCTCAGAATATTGCTACTGTGACAGATGATTTAGTACTAGCTGGAGTAACCGGCTTTGCCCCGGATTTTAAGAATGTCTGTTTACAAAAGTAAATGTAAATATCAAACACACAGTATAAATAACATTGTAGATAGCTGAATACCTATGCTTTGCTATGGGTTGAGGATGGTAAATTACAATGAAAGCTTGTTAATTTATGTTGATAGGAGATCTAGTATATAGGCATATCTTGCTTCACTGATGCACTTTGTGTAGTGGCTGCACCCATTTTTGGTCCCAACAAGGGACCCTGCTCTTCCCACTATACAACTCTCAGTCTGTGGCTTCCTGTTGCCTCCATTCCCCTCCTCATATCAAGTTACTGGCCCTGTCACATGCAGCCCTGTCATCACTGAGATATCATGCATGTCCTGATTAGATATGAGCGGGTTCGGTTCCTTGGAAACCGAACCCCCCCAAACTTCACCCATTTTACATGGGTCCTAGGCATACTCGGATTCTCCCGTATGGCTCAGTTAACCGGTGACTGCGCTGTATTGTATGTAGACAGAGCATTTGGTTTTGCTAATGACTTACGGAGAGAGAATTGACTGCATAGGAAAGGAAAGAGTTAAACATCCTATGAGGGGTGGACCTAGCTGTGAGGAAAGTACAGCCTTTGGAAAAAGGGGAGGGTTAATATATATAGGGAATATATAGGGAATGCTAGTACAGTTTGCTCTCTCTTGCTGCTGATTTGCCTTGGGGTGAGTGCTGCATAGCAGAGTCTCCCCAATTACTTGGCTGTGTATTTTATCTTATTGTTATCAAGCTCTTCTCATTACCCTCCACTGATCACCATGGCTGCTTTTCGCCCTCGCCGTTCAGCCGAGACCCCGGCCCGTTACCGCTCATCGGGCGGTGGGTCTGGGCCCGAGGATGGCCTGGCTGGCCCTGGGGACGGCGTCCCGTCCCCTGGGGCCTTCACGGGCTCTGGCAGTGGGCCGGAGCGGCGTACGTGGTCATCCTTACCGCTGGGGGCCGGGTCGGTTTTGCCGGCCTGGCGCGGGCGGCGGGGAGGGCCGGGAGTGCAGCCAGGACGCCCGGAGGTGGACGGGCAGCAGCCCTCCCCTCCGAGCGCGGTGTGTGAAGCCTCAGTGTCGGGCGCCCGCGGGCGCGCGCATGCGTGCCGCGGTGGACGCCCGTCGTTGGAGCCGCTCTCGTCTCCAGTCTCTTCCCCCTCGTCGAGGCCGCGAAGCAGTGCCAGGCGAGGGGGGACGAATAGGCGGGAGGCGGCGGTTATCCGGACGAGGCCCGTCACGGGGCCTCGTCCGACAGAGTCACAGGGTGATGCGGCGGGGAGCTTGATGGCGGGAAGAGGCCCTGTGTGCGCGCGCCCGCCCGCCCTTGCCACAGGCGGCGCCGTTCGCGCACGTGGTCTCCCTGTCTCCCCAGCTCACTCCCCAACAGCCGGAGTCCGGCGGGGAGCGGGGGAGGAGGAGGGACAGAGAGTGGGTCAGGGGCAGCAGAGCTGCTCAGGGCAGGGGAGAGTCACGCCGCGGCGCCCTTCCAGCGGGCGGAGGAAGCTCCGGCCTGCGGGGGGAGGGTGCGCGCGGCGAGCTGGAGAGCGAAGGCAGCACTGGCTCCGACGGGCAGTCCCACGAAGGGAGCAGAGTTTGGTGGGGGTCCGGGCCGCTGGCGTGCAGGGGCGCTGCCCATTCCCCACCGGGGTAGTCTGGGCGCAGGGCGTCGGGGCCCCAGTTGGCGCCTGTCAGGCGTCGGGCGAGCAGGCGTGCGCCCACACCGGCTGGGGAACCTGCGGGGGGCGACGCTGAGTTTTGGGGTGGTCAGGACCCCTCCGGAACATTGGCGTCGGCCCTGGCCACGGTGGTGGCGGCGTTGGGGCCGCTGGCCGCGGCCGCTTCCCCGGGGGTGGCTAACAGTTCCGGCGCGCATGCGGTGGCAGGCGGGTCCGGTGCACGGGCGGTTTCGGCGGCGCAGCGAGTTGCTCGCGCCTGCCGGGAGCTCGGAGCGGCCGTGGCGCAGCTGGATCATCGTGCCGAGCGGGACGAGCAAGGGCGCGTAGAGAGGACACCTCCCCCCCGGGGTGCTGGGCATGCACCGCGATTGTTGTCTGGGTCTTTCTCTCCGTCTTTTTCTGCAGGTGATAGCGGAGAAGTGGAGATGGTGGGGAGCGAGGATGATGATGTTGCGTTCGCCACACTGGAGGATTCTAGGTCCGAGCAGTCGACGACATAAGGTGAGTCGGAACAGTCGGGGTCGGGCTCCAGCACGCGCTCAAGTTCTCGCAACTCGTCCTCGTCTTCTTCTCTGTCGTCGCGGGCGTCCGAAGTCAGTAGTACGACTAGGGCGAAAAAGCGCGCAACGAAATACGCCAAGAGGGCGGCGAGCCGGCAAGAAAGATGGAAGTGGCGGAGGCGGCTTAGCGAGGACGCTCGCAGGGCCAAGAAGCGCCGCGACCTACCTGGTGTAGTCCACTGCGATTACACTGCAGTGATGCGGGGTTTGAGGGACAGCTGCCGTAGGAAAATATGCAGGGGGGATTACGTGGATATGTTCGTCTTGACGAAGGACGCAAAGAAGGAGTATAAGTCGGCGTCAGCAAAGAAGGGCATCGGGGCCGAGGCTTTCCGTACCTTCGATAACTGGCTGGCCGGGTTTCTGTGTCTTCGCGGCTTGTTACCTGGAGGATAGGCCGGACGAGCATATGAATGTCATTCGATACCTGCATTTAATCCACGACATGCAGCGCACATCGTCGGGCGTCGAATGGCGGATGTACGACGAAAAATTACGGGTAAAGCAGGACTGCTTGCAAGTGATAGACTTCGGTTGCAAGGACGTCGAAGTCTGGCTACAAGTCACCCGGGCCTCTCAACAGGCTAGGAAGCCCCGGATTCCGGGGGCGGACGGGCACCGCGCAGGGTCGTCCGCCCAAGGGACCGGCGCGGACGGTGGATCGGGCAAGGCAGGTAGGTCGGCCGTCCGTGGAGGGGGGCAGGCCGTCGCAAAAGGAAAGTGCTTCGCGTTTAACAATGCGACCTGTTCCTTCGGCAAGCAGTGTCGGTTTCGACATTTGTGCTTGCAGTGTGGCGGCTCCCACCCAGCCTCTACCTGTTTTAAAGGCAGTCGCCAGGGTGCCCGGGGTAAGCAAACTTACTCAAGACCTGGCGCAAGAGGGAGCGCTCCGCAGAGCTCCAACGCCAATTAATTTGGATACAATGGGCAAGTGGTTGACGTGGTATCCAAATAGGGTGGACGCGCAATTTTTGTTTGACGGTTTTCGTTTTGGTTTTCGCTTGCCCGTTGCGAGCAAGGTTTCGGTCCGGGCCCAACGGAATCTCCAGTCTGCTCGTGCCTTGCCGTCGGTTCTGCGGGAGAAGGTGGATAAGGAGGTTAGGCTGGGTAGAATGGAGGGACCATTTAACTCACCCCCGGTGGATGACTTGGTCATCTCCCCAGTGGGTGTGGTTCCCAAGAAGACTCCAGGTGCTTTTAGGCTCATTCAGCATCTTTCTTACCCATCGGGGTCGTCGGTCAACGACGCGATACCGCCGGCTCATTGCTCGGTGGTGTATCAGTCGTTTGACGAGGCGCTAGAGCTGGTCCGTAGTTACGGGCCTGGGGCCCTTATGGCTAAGATAGATGAGGAATCCGCCTTTCGGTTGCTGCCGTTGCATCCGGACTCATTCCGTTTTATGGGTTTGCGGATTGGAGCGGAGTATTTAATCGACAAATGTTTGCCGATGGGATGTTCTGTTTCCTGCTCGTTCTTTGAACGGTTTAGCACATTCCTTCATTGGTGCGTGGAGTCTTCGTCAGGGGGTCACGGGGTCGCCCATTACCTCGATGACTTCCTGTGTGTGGGTCCGGCAAATTCGCCACGGTGCGGCGACTTGCTATTCAGCATCCGAGCTCTGTTTTTTCACTTCGGCGTTCCCGTGGCCGAGGATAAAGGGGCCGGTCTCCTGTTTGTCATTTTTGGGGATAGAAATCGACACGGTGGCGGGATCGTGTCGACTGCCTCAGGACAAGGTTGTGAAGCTCCGCGAGGCTATCTGCCGGTTCGGAAGGTCGCGCAAGGTCACTCTGCGGCAGGCGCAGTCCTTGCTGGGCATTTTGAACTTTGCTTGTCGGGTAATCCCGATGGGCAGGGTTTTCTGCCGGAAGCTGGAAAGGGCGACTGCGGGTTGTGCAAGACCACATCATTTCGTGCGCTTGTCCTCCGAGATTCAGAGGGATTTGGCCGTATGGGCCTCGTTCCTGGAGGACTTCAACGGGGTGTGTATATGGCAAGCCCCATTGGTCGACAGCGCCGGACTGCAGCTGTTTACCGATGCAGCGGGTTCCTCTGGGTTCGGTTGCTATCTGGAGGGATCTTGGTGCGCGGCCTCGTGGCCGGCGGAATGGCATCACGAGGGTTTCACTAAGGACCTTTTGCTGCTGGAGCTTTTCCCCATTATGGTGGCACTGGAGGTTTGGGGCGATCGGCTGGCTCATCGCAGCATCTTGTTTAGATGTGACAATCTGGGCGTGGTGCATGCGATAAATAGCCAGAGGGCGAAGTCGCTGGTGGTCTTGAGGGTGCTGGGGCAGTTGCTGTTGACATGCCTGCGTAGGAATGATTGGTTCCGCGCGCAGCATGTGCCCGGGCTTGAGAACGGAATTGCCGACGCATTGTCACGAGGGCAGTGGGAAAGGTTTTGTTTGTTGGCACCCGAGGCCGACGAGCACGGTTTTCATTGTCCCGGTTATGTCTGGCAGGTGATCGGGCCGGACTGGAGGGTCTAGCGATGCGGTCAGTCGCGCCGAACACGCTTAAGGCTTACGGCCAAGCTTGGAGCGAGTGGGAGGAGTTTGTTCGAGGACGAAGTCAACAAGGTAAGAGCGGGCATCGGATGATGCTTTCTTTTATTTGGCAGCTATATGTTATGGGTAGGTCCAGAGCGGTGGTATACCGGTACTTGGCTGGTATTTCGTTCTTTACCAAAATTAGGGGCGTCCCTGACGTGACGAAAAGCGGGATTCTGCTGAAGGCGATGAAGGGATGGGCGCGCGTGGCGCTGACGCCGCCCGATAGGAGGCGGCCCATTGATGCGGCCTTGCTTCCGGCTGTCATCAGGGCGGTTGGCGGTATCGCGTCGTCCATGTTTGAGCCGCTGTTGTTCAGTTTGGCGTTCTCAATGGCTTATCACGGTGCCTTTCGGGTTTCGGAGTTGGTGGCGCCTTCTAAGCGAGCGGATTCGCGCATGCTAGTCGGGGACGTGGTGGTGGGTGAGAGGTCCTTGCTGTGCAGATTGCGTCGCTCTAAGACGGACCAATTTGGTAGAGGTTGCTGGGTCACCTTGGTTCCGGCACTCGAGGAGAGCATTTGCCCAGTGAGTTTGGCAGTTCAATATGCGGCAGTACGGCCCGATAGTCAGGGGTCATGGCTGCTGCATTATGACGGTCTGCCGGTGACGAAATATCAGTTTCGTTGGATGCTGGGTTGCTGTCTGGCGAGCTTGGGCCTTCCACCCGCTGCTTTCGGGACGCATTCCTTCCGCATCGGGGCTGCGACGTCGGCTGCGTCGGCAGGGTTTTCCGTGGCTGAAATCCAGGCGGTGGGGCGATGGAAGTCGTCAAGTTACAGACGATATATTCGCCCCGTTGCATGAGATGTTGGCTTGCATGGGGTTTTGTTTAGTTGTAGTTGTGATAAGTTATGTTGTATAGTTCAGTGCGTTCTTGTGTTGTGCGTCTGTTTGTCTTCCCGTTTTATCCTACTCAGGGATTAGCCACTCGCCGCTGCTGGCAGCGGGGGTCTGGAGTTCTTTTGCGATTTTTTGCCTGACTTGACGGACTGAATTCTAATTCACAATTCGGCTGATCAGTTCTAATCAAAGTCCCTCAGCAGGTTTTTACGCTTTCACCTCCAGCTGAGTTCTTACATGTTTTTCCCATTTTATACCCCCCCCCCCTTTTTAATTTCTTATTTTAATTTTGATCTTCCCATTTGTGTGTTTATGTTCTGCTTCAAATTGGCTGGAAGCTTGTGCAGATCGGCTAGGCCGTGACTTCTGCAATAAACGAAATCTCAATTTTTTCTTTTGGCAGATCCTTCAGGTTAATGCGTTTAATAACAATGCTATAGATAATTAGTAACCAATTTTACCCCCTTTCCTTCTCTTCAGGTTGGTTTGACGATGACTTGGCTATCTGGGTGCTTGGCCACTCTTATGTGTATTGGGCAGCCAGGTTTTTGGCCTCGGAGGGGGTACAGATGTTTCCTAGGGCTCATGGAGTTCGTTGGCTTGGTTGGCGGGGGATGATGTGGAAAGATCTGAAGAGTAGACTAGTCAGTCAGGCCAGTGAGCATGGAGTCCCTAGGGTGCTGGTTGTCCATTTAGGTGGCAACGACCTGGGGAAGAGGACATCTTTGGAGCTGCGGTGGGCCATGATAAAGGATCTGGCCAGTGTGGCCGCAGCATGGACTAATTGTGTCTCGGTGTTCTCTTTGATGGTGCCAAGGTTGAGTTGGCGAGGTGTGGCGGATGGTCGCCTGATTGATGAAGCCAGGCAGAAGGTGAATGGGGTGGTGGCGAAGTGGGTATTGTCCAACGGAGGCAAAGTGGTTCGCCACCCTAGGATTCGGTTCCGAGACAGTCACCTTTTTCGGCCTGATGGTGTGCATCTGTCCAATGAGGGATGATGCTTTTCCTGGAGGATCTGTGTCTAGTGTTGCAGGAGTTAGGGTGAGGTTATGGTGGCGGTGCGAAGACTCTGGGGAGGAGTCTTTCGCTGTTGGCGGAAAAGAACGGCAGGTTGTAGTTTGTATTGTTAGCTGTAGTGATTTACAGTTTGGTGTGGTTTAGGTGCACTCACCTCCATCGACTTTTAGGGCCGCTCGAACACCCGTCCGGGGGCAGCGGCAGGCACCCATCAGGGTGGATAGTCACTGTGGGGGTTGAGTTGGGCACCTATTACCGATTTGATAGTTTGTAGTTAAATTAGGATAGTTTTGAATTTTAACATTTTTAAGGTTAGCGTCAGTTCATTAGAGCCGTTCTTTTTTCTGCCACCATATGCCGGCTGAATCGGCATGTTAACAAAATTTCCAATTACAGGTTTGCTAATGGTTAGGGTACAATAAATAGCTAGCAATTTTTCTGCCAAATTCAAGTCTCCGTGTCATTATTTCTTGGTATTAGAGGTAATGAATGCTTTACTTTGAATGAAGGGGTCCACCGAGTATCATTAGGAGGTTTAGGAGAGAGAATTGACTGCATAGGAAAGGAAAGAGTTAAACATCCTGTGAGGGGTGGACCTAGCTGTGAGGAAAGTACAGCCTTTGGAAAAAGGGGAGGGTTAATATATATAGGGAATGCTAGGACAGTTTGCTCTCTCTTGCTGCTGAATTGCCTTCCCGCCCTCCCGCCCTGTTGGTAGAGGTTTGTCATGACTGAGGTTTTGTGAACCCGGTGTTAGTGAAGTCTGTGCGGGCGACTGGAGGATTATATGAATACTACCACTGACCTGGTTTGGGAGTGTTGTGGACTCGGTGTTTCTTCCGGTGACTGGGAAGAGGAACCGCAGCAGAGATGGCCAAATCTAGGTTCTCCTCATGCAGGATTAGGTCGGCAGACAGGAGGCACGTGTCGACGCTGAAGGTCTCCTGAAAGACAGAACTGGAAAGGCGCTGATGAATCAGTGAAGATACCAGGTACAACTGCGCTAAAGTGCACTGGGTGCTTGGAGACACTGAGATGCTTGGAGACACTAAGGTGCTAGGAGGCGCGGAGGCGCTTGGAGACACTGAGGTACTAGGAGGCACGGAAGTGCTTGGACGCACTGAGGTGCTTGGAGGTACTGGGGTGCGAATAGACACTGGGGTGCGTAGAGACACTGGGGTGCGTAGAGACACTGGGGTGCGTAGAGACACTGGGGTGCTGGAAGTACGGAGGTGCTGAGGCACGAGGTGCTGGAGGCACAGGGGTGCTGGAGGCACAGGGGTGCTGAGGCACGGAGGTACTGGAGGCACGAAGGTGCTGAGGCACGGGGTGCTGAAAGCACGGAGGTACTGGAGGCACGAGGTGCTGAGTCACAGAGGTGCTGGAAGCACGGGGGTGCTGAGGCACGAGGTGCTGGAAGCACGGAGGTGCTGAGGCACGGAGATACTGAGGCACGGAGGTACTGAGGCATGGAGGTGCTGAGGCACGGAGGTACTGAGGCACGGAGGTACGGAGGTGCTGAGGCACAGGGGTACTGGAGGCACGAGGTGTTGGAGGTACGAGGTGCTGGAGGCACAGAGATGCTGGAAGCACGGAGGTGCTGAGGCACGGAGGTACTGGGGCACGGAGGTACAGAGGCACGGAGGTACAGAGGTGCAGAGGCACGGAGTTGCAGAGGCACGGAGGCCACAGGGATACGGGAGCTCTGGAGATCACAACTTTAGGGAGCTCAGCATTAAGGCTCACACATAGCTGTGTGTGACACGAGGAACTGGCCCAGTTTCTAACTCAGTCTCCCAACTTATACTTCCTGGTCCTTGGTGATTGGAGAGCAGGTTTAGGTGATGCAGAGAGTCTCAGACTGGCAGAGGGTTGGACAACTCTGGTTCAGGTGAACAGTCACTGTCATGTAACTACTCTAGACAAGGCTGTGATGTAGAATGAGGCCTAGCAGGCCGAGAGAACACTGAAGCCTGAACTTCTGCAAAACACAGGATGCTGGCTTTTAGGCCTAAAGTTCAGATTACTGAATTCAGCCTCACACAGGAGATCACCACAGGTGGAGCTAATTGACTACTACCTTTCAGGCAGAGAACTCAGGAAAACTCACAGTGCTGACAAGCTGTTTAACTCCGTGAGTGAAAAGACACAGGATCCAGGACAGATGGCAGGGGTAAGTCACCAAATATGAAACCTACAGTCAGGATTGTGACAAGGTTCTGGCACGGAGTGCCTTGGCGTTGAATTGTTGGCTGGTTTTATCGTTGGCTATTTATTGGGCGGAAAAGAACGGCAGGTTGTAGTTTGTATTGTTAGCTGTAGTGATTTACAGTTTGGTGTGGTTTAGGTGCACTCACCTCCATCGACTTTTAGGGCCGCTCGACCACCCGTCCGGGGGCAGCGGCAGGCACCCATCAGGGTGGGTAGTCACCGTGGGGGTTGAGTTGGGCACCTATTACCGATTTTATAGTTTGTATTTAAATTAGGATAGTTTTTAATTTTAACGTTTTTAAGGTTAGCGTCAGTTCAATAGAGCCGTTCTTTTTTCTGCCACCATATGCCGGCTGAATCGGCATGTTAACAAAATTTTCAATTACAGGTTTGCTAATGGTTAGGGTACAATAAATAGCTAGCAATTTTTCTGCCAAATTCAAGTCTCCGTGTCATTATTTCTTGGTATTAGAGGTAATGAATGCTTTACTTTGAATGAAGGGGTCCACCGAGTATCATTAGGAAGTTTAATAGAATCCATAAAAGGGCATGCCGACATAGCATATTGTTGACTGTTAACATGTATGATCTTAAACCCCATCTATAAATGTTCTGTTGCGAGACTTCCAATATGCTCAGAATATTGCTACTGTGACAGATGATTTAGTACTAGCTGGAGTAACCGGCTTTGCCCCGGATTTTAAGAATGTCTGTTTACAAAAGTAAATGTAAATATCAAACACACAGTATAAATAACATTGTAGATAGCTGAATACCCGTGCTTTGCTATGGGATGAGGATGGTAAATTACAATGAAAGCTTGTTAATTTATGTTGATAGGAGATCTAGTATATAGGCATAAGAATGTAAGCTCTCACGAGTAGGGCCCTCTTCCCTCATGTGCTTATACTTTTCTTACTTTAATAATCCTCAACTGCCCAGATCCCACAGTTTTTTGACCACCTGGAACTTATCTCTATGTTTACTGGTGTAGTTATGCTTAGTTGCCCTGTACTTGTCCTATATTGTATTCAACTGTAAGTCACTGTTTTCCTATTTTTTATGTGCATTTGTACTCTGTAATTGGGCGCTGCGGAACCCTTGTGGCGCCATATAAATAAAGGATAATAATAATAATAATAATAATAATAATAATAATAGGCATATCTTGCTTCACTGATGCACTTTGTGTAGTGGCTGCACCCATTTTTGGTCCCAACAAGGGACCCTGCTCTTCCCACTATACAACTCTCAGTCTGTGGCTTCCTGTTGCCTCCATTCCCCTCCTCACATCAAGTCACTGGCCCTGTCACATGCAGCCCTGTCATCACTGAGATATCATGCATGTCCTGATTAGAGATGAGCGGGTTCGGTTCCTCGGAAACCGAACCCCCCCGAACTTCACCCATTTTACACGGGTCCGAGGCATACTCGGATTCTCCCGTATGGCTCGGTTAACCCGAGCGCGCCCGAACGTCATCATCCCGCTGTCGGATTCTCGCGAGATTCGGATTCTATATAAGGAGCCGCGCGTCGCCGCCATTTTTCACTCGTGCATTGGAAATGATAGTGAGAGGACGTGGCTGGCGTCCTCTCACTTTGTTTCAGGGGGCTGCATATCTTTATTCTGGGGACCAGCAGTATTATAGGAGGAGTACAGTGCAGAGTTTTGTTGACCAGTGACCACCAGTATTATACGTTGTCTGCCTGAAAAACGCTCCATATCTGTGCTCAGTGTGCTACATATATCTGTGCTCACACTGCTTTATTGTGGGGACTGGGGACCAGCAGTATTATATAGGAGGAGTACAGTGCAGAATTTTGCTGACCAGTGACCACCAGTATACGTTGTCTGCCTGAAAAACGCTCCATATCTGTGCTCAGTGTGCTGCATATATCTGTGCTCACACTGCTTTATTGTGGGGAATGGGGACCACCAGTATATTATATAGGAGGAGTACAATGCAGAGTTTTGCTGACCAGTGACCACCAGTATTATACGTTGTCTGCCTGAAAAACGCCCCATATCTGTGCTCAGTGTGCTGCATATATCTGTGCTCACACTGCTTTATTGTGGGGACTGGGGACCACCAGTATATTATATAGGAGGAGTACAGTGCAGAGTTTTGCTGACCAGTGACCACCAGTATTATACGTTGTCTGCCTGAAAAACGCTCCATATCTGTGCTCAGTGTGCTGCATATATCTGTTCTCACACTGCTTTATTGTGGGGACTGGGGACCACCAATATATTATATAGGAGGAGTACAGTGCAGAGTTTTGCTGACCAGTGACCACCAGTATTATACGTTGTCTGCCTGAAAAACGCTCCATATCTGTGCTCAGTGTGCTGCATATATCTGTGCTCACACTGCTTTATTGTGGGTACTGGGGACCACCAGTATATTATATAGGAGGAGTACAGTGCAGAGTTTTGCTGACCAGTGACCACCAGTATTATACGTTGTCTGCCTGAAAAAACGCTCCATATCTGTGCTCAGTGTGCTGCATATATCTGTGCTCACACTGCTTTATTGTGGGGACTGGGGACCACCAGTATATTATATAGGAGGAGTACAGTGCAGAGTTTTGCTGACCAGTGACCACCTGTATTATACGTTCTCTGCCTGAAAAACGCTCCATATCTGTGCTCAGTGTGCTGCATATATCTGTGCTCACACTGCTTTATTGTGGGGACTGGGGACCACCAGTATATTATATAGGAGGAGTACAGTGCAGAGTTTTGCTGACCAGTGACCACCTGTATTATACGTTCTCTGCCTGAAAAACGCTCCATATCTGTGCTCAGTGTGCTGCATATATCTGTGCTCACCAGTGGCGGAACAAGCAAGCGGTGGGCCCAGGTGCGACAAAATGCTTTGGGGCCCCCCCCCCATCCCATCCAAGTCCACCCCATGGGCAGTGCGCGCCGTAGGCGCGCGCAAAAATACATAGTGGCGTGGCTTCGTGGGGAAGGGGTGTGTCCACAAAATAATACCAATTCATAAAACGGTGCACAGTAGTCTCTATTCTTCAAATTACGCCGCACAGTAGCACCACTACACCAGGTAGAGACCATTTTACACCTTACAGCGAACAGATTCCCCTTTTTACACACAACGGCAGACAGCGTGCACTTTTTACACATAACGGCAGACAGCGTGCCCTCGTTACACATAGCGGCAGACAGCGTGCACTTTTTACACATTACTGCAGACAGCGTCCCCATTTTACACCCCTTTACGGCAGACAGCATACACTTTTTACACATAATGGCAGACAGCGTGCCCTCGTTACACATAGCGGCAGACAGCATCCCCTTTTTACACATTACGGCAGACAGCATACACTTTTTACACATAATGGCAGACAGCGTGC
Organism: Pseudophryne corroboree; assembly: GCF_028390025.1. Taxonomy (NCBI): domain Eukaryota; kingdom Metazoa; phylum Chordata; class Amphibia; order Anura; family Myobatrachidae; genus Pseudophryne; species Pseudophryne corroboree. The sequence goes on along the minus strand of NC_086448.1, from coordinate 477,773,522 downwards.
CCTCGTTACACATAGCGGCAGACAGCGTGCCCTCGTTACACATAGCGGCAGACAGCGTGCACTTTTTACACATTACGGCAGACAGCGTCCCCATTTTACACATTACGGCAGACAGCATACACTTTTTACACATAACGGCAGACAGCGTGCCCTTTTTACACATTACGGCAGGCAGATTCTACCTTTTTACACATAGCGGCAGGCAGATTCCCCATTTTTATACATAGCGGCAGGCAGATTCCCCATTTTTACACATTGCGGCAGGCTGATTCCCCCTTTATACACATTGCGGCAGGCAGATTCCCCATTTTTACATTGCGGCAGGCAGATTCCCCCTTTTTACACATTGCGGCAGGCAGATTCCCCATTTTTATACATAGCGGCAGGCAGATTCCCCATTTTTATACATAGCGGTAGGCGGTCACCCCTTTTTACACATTGCGGCAGGCTGATTCCCCCTTTTAACACATTGCGGCAGGCAGTCCCAACAAATAAAAAAAGAAAGAGAAAGAAAGAAAGAAAGAAAGAAAGAAAGAAAGAAAGAAAGAAAGAAAGAAAGAAAGAAAGAAAGAAAGAAAGAAAGAAAGAAAGAAAGAAAGAAAGAAAAATTATACTTACCCTCTCTGTTGGCTCAGGTTCCTTGTGCAGCTTCCCGGGCAGTAGAAAAGAAGGAGGAGGGAGGTGGAGGAGGGAGCCGCAGCAGCGCTGTGTTATTGGTGGAGGCGCTGCTGCTGCTGCCCCTCTGCTTCACTATAGGCTGTTCTCAGAGACAGCCTATAGTGAAGCAGAGGAGCAGCAGCAGCAGCGCCTCCACCAGTAACAAAGCGCTGCTGCGGCTCCCTCCTTCACCTCCGTCCTCCACCTTACCCCGTACCGCTGCAGTGCGCGACGCTCCTCTCCTCTCTCTCCGGGCGGCTGTGCGCTGCGGGCAGCGGTTGCCCGCAGCGCACAGCGGCATGTAATGAGTCAGTTTGACTCATTACATGCTTGGGCCCCTGAACAGAGGCGGGCCCCAGTGCAACGCACTGCTTGCACTGCCGGTAGTTCCGCCTCTGGTGCACACACTGCTTTATTGTGGGGACTGGGGACCACCAGTATATTATATAGGAGGATTACAGTGCAGAGTTTTGCTGACCATAGACCACCAGTATTATACGTTCTCTGCCTGAAAAACGCTCCATATCTGTGCTGCATTGTAGTGTATAGTAGGAGTACAGTGCATCATTTTGCTGACCACCAGTATATAATATATAGGAGTACGGTACAGAAGGCCACTGCTCTACCTACCTCTGTGTCGTCAAGTATACTATCCATCCATACCTGTGGTGCATTTCAGTTTTGCAAGTTTGCTGACCACCAGTATATAATATATAGCAGTACGGTACAGTAGGCCACTGCTCTACCTACCTCTGTATCGTCAAGTATACTATCCATCCATACCTGTGGTGCATTTCAGTTTTGCACAGTTTGCTGACCACCAGTATATAATATATAGTAGTACGGTACAGTAGGCCACTGCTCTACCTACCTCTGTGTCGTCAAGTATACTATCCATCCATACCTGTGGTGCATTTCAGTTGTGCGCAGTATATATAGTAGTAGGCCATTGCTATTGATACTGGCATATAATTCCACACATTAAAAAATGGAGAACAAAAATGTGGAGGGTAAAATAGGGAAAGATCAAGATCCCACTTCCACCTCGTGCTGAAGCTGCTGCCACTAGTCATGGCCGAGACGATGAAATGCCATCAACGTCGTCTGCCAAGGCCGATGCCCAATGTCATAGTAGAGAGCATGTAAAATCCAAAACACAAAAGTTCAGTAAAATCACCCAAAAATCAAAATTAAAAGCGTCTGAGGAGAAGCGTAAACTTGCCAATATGCCATTTACGTCACGGAGTGGCAAGGAACGGCTGAGGCCCTGGCCTATGTTCATGGCTAGTGGTTCAGCTTCACATGAGGATGGAAGCACTCATCCTCTTGCTAGAAAAGTGCAGTGCCACTCCTAGATGGGCCAGGTGTTTGTGTCGGCCACTTGGGTCGCTTAGCTTAGTCACACAGCTACCTCATTGCGCCTCTTTTTTTCTTTGCATCATGTGCTGTTTGGGGACTATTTTTTTGAAGTGCCATCCTGCCTGACACTGCAGTGCCACTCCTTGATGGGCCAGGTGTTTGTGTCGGCCACTTGTGTCGCTTAGCTTAGCCATCCAGCGACCTTGGTGCACCTCTTTTTATCTTTGCATCATGTGCTGTTTGGGGACTATTTTTTTGAAGTGCCATACTGTCTGACACTGCAGTGCCACTCCTAGATGGGCCAGGTGTTTGTGTTGGCCACTTGGGTCGCTTAGCTTAGTCATCCAGCGACCTCGGTGCAAATTTTAGGACTAAAAATAATATTGTGAGGTGTGAGGTGTTCAGAATAGACTGAAAATGAGTGCAAATTATGGTTATTGAGGTTAATAATACTATGGGATCAAAATGACCCCCAAATTCAATGATTTAAGCTGTTTTTGAGGGTTTTTTGTAAAAAAACACCCGAATCCAAAACACACCAGAATCCGACAAAAATTTTCAGTGAGGTTTTGCCAAAACGAGTCCGAATCCAAAACACGGCCGCGGAACCGAATCCAAAACCAAAACACAAAACCCGAAAAATTTCCGGTGCACATCACTAGTCCTGATATAGTGTGTGCTGCTGGCCCACCCCTAGGGGTGATAGTGGTGTGTTACCCCCACTGTGTTTGTTCCCAGCTTGCAAGTCATATGAGAACCAAGTTTGTTGTAAATTGGTCCAGGCATTCAGGAGTTATGCTGTCTCCTGACATACTCTGTGCTGCTGTCCCACCCCTAGGGCTGTTTAACCCCCCACAGAGTTTGTTTGCAGATTGTAAGTCAGATGTGTACCAAGTTTGGTGTAAATTGCTCCAGGCCTTCCACAGTTATGCTGTTTGCTGGCATACTCTGTGCTGCTGTCCCACCCCTAGGGGTGCTAGGGGTGTCTACCTCCCACAGTGTTTGTTCCTAGATTGTAAGGCATATGTGTACCAAGTTTTGAGTACATTGCTCCAGCAATTCTGGAGTTATGCTGTCTCCTGATATACTCTGTGCTGCTATCTGCCGCCCTAGGGGTGCTAGGGATTTCTAATTGTTTTAGTTGGCTCCGCCGTGTTTTAATACGCTTGTATGTAAAAATTCACGATTGTCGCTTGTAAACTGTGGATTTGTATAGAAAGACAGAAGGACGGATTTTTGCTTTTATATAGTAGATAAACTTAGAGTTTACTTTGATATGTAACTGTCATACTTGGCAACATTTCATAACAAGTTCCAGGGATGTTTGGTGGTTGAATACAGTCTCACTTTCTGCGCTCCAAATGTCCCCTTGTTTTAAACGATCCTCACAGCGATGTCATGATATACATAAAGAAAAAGAAAAACAAAATACAATAGTGTAATCCTGTATAGGCACTACAAGTTCTTTCCACTGTGTAAAGGGGAAACTAGGTGGTGAAGATGGTCCCAGAAAAGAGATACGACGTCCACCTACTTATGGGGTCACCCAAAAGTGATGCCGTGAAGATACGGTATGGAATCCTTACGTGTATGCTTACTTGAAAAAGTGAGATTTTATTTCCTCTTTCGCCCGTATAATGAGTGTGGATATCACTCATAAGGTGGGTATATAATTAAAAAAAGGGGAAGCCAATTAGGGCAAAGGAAACACTTTTTATTTAAAATTTACAAATGAAACACAAATAGACAACCGGTCATACCATTCTGGGGGGCAGAGATGGAATTCAGCTGACATAAAATTATCCGGATATCACAATAATTCGTCATATGCTCCCCTCAATGGATGAACCGGTTAGGACATCAATATTGCACTGTATCAACGCGTTTCGACGCTCGGCGGCGTCTTTATCAAGATTAAACAGTGTATAGGCACTGATATGTGGACTCTCCTGTGTGGTCAGCTGGATAAATAAAAAGGGTTTCCTTTGCCCTAATTGGCGAAAGAGGAAATAAAATCCACGGAAAAGAAACCTTTATGTGCTTTTCATCTCACTTTTTCAAGTAAGCATACACGTAAGGATTCCATACCGTATCTTCACGGCATCACTTTTGGGTGACCCCATAAGGTGGACATCGTATCTCTTTTCTGGGACCATCTTCACCACCTAGTTTCCCCTTTACACAGTGGAAAGAACTTGTAGTGCCTATACAGGATTAGACTATTGTATTTTGTTTTTCTTTTTCTTTATGTATATCATGACATCGCTGTGAGGATCGTTTAAAACAAGGGGACATTTGGAGCGCTGAAAGTGAGACTGTACTTTTCTGTTACATATTGTCTTTGTAGGTTGGTGACCTATTTGTACTGTCTTCTGCTGCTCCATTTTGCAGCGCCATAGAAAGATTTCTTTATTTATATGTTTGGTGGTTGAACCCAGTGCATGGTGGAATGTCATGTGCGGATCTGTCTAGGAGGACCTTGGTGCACTATAACTCCCATTGTGTCATGTTTACTGGACTTCATTATAATGTGACGATTTGTTTTTAATTCATGTTAATTACTCATGTTCCATACATTTTCATTTATACCACTTAATGTGCGCATAACACAGTGTTTATAGGGCCTAATTGAGACGTGATCGCTCGCTAGGGTTCTTTGCAGCGCTGCCATCAGGTCAGAACTGCACATGCATATGCACCGCAATGTGCAGGCACGTCGCACAGGTACAAAGCGGTTCATTGCTCTGCAATGGGTTTGTGCAAAGAATCCATTTGCATGGGTGATTGCAAGGAGATTGACAGGAAGAAGGCATTTGTGGGTGTCAACTGACCATTTTCTGGTAGTGGTTGGAAAAACGAAGGCGTTCCCAAGCGTTTGCAGGGCAGGTGTCTGACGTGAAATCCGGTCCCGGACAGGTTGAAGTGATCGCAGCGTCTGAGTATGTCTTGGGCTACTCAGAAACTGCACAAATTATTCTTCCACCGCTCGGTAACACATGCGATCGCACACTTTCACAGCTAAAATACACTCCCCGGTGGGCGGCGACTATGTGAACGCAGGACTGCAAAAACAGCTAGCGAGCAATCAGGTCTGAGTTGGCCGCATAGATCCTCCAGAAACCCCATTGGGCTGTTTACTGGTCCATGTCAGGTTTGGCTATCCAAGTGTCGGGTCAAATTGATCAATAATCCTGGGCGGCAGCTCCACAGGCGGGGTGGGCCTGCGTGTGGCCAGCTGTACAGTGGAGACATCGAATAACAGCCCATGTCCTCTCATGCTTTTCAGTGTTTAGTTGCAAAATTGGTGGTGGTGGTAGTTGGTGTTTGTTAGGCTAAAGCACTGGGGCTCGTTACAAATAATGGAGTCTATTTACTAAGTCTTGGAGAGAGATAAAGTGGATGGAGATAAGTACCAGCCAATCAGCTGCTAACTATTATATTATAGGCTGGGTTTGAAAAATGACAGGAGCTGATTGGCTGGTACTTTATCTCCATCCACTTTATCTCTCTCCAAGGCTTAGTACATAGACCCCATTGTATGCAGTGGATGTGGGGGTGATGAAATGGTTAAAAAATAGATACTTTTTTGCTGGTGAGCTACAGGGCCCAGATATCACACACTTACCAAGTTCTTGGCTGCCAGTGCGGAGGGGTATGGCGCAACCATGTGGTCAGTGCCGGGGCATGACAGCAGAATCGCACCATCAAGGCACAGTATATAAAGCCACGATTACATCATTGTAAAGTGGGGGAAGGGGCCATGATGATTCAGCAGGAATAGCATCATCAGCTCACCTGGAATGGTCACTTCACATGGGAAGTGGGCATCAGCGTGTGGAACTGAGGCGTTACTGAAGATATGCCTTTACCTTGGTGCCTTCTCTCCTGGATTCTCCAAGACATTGCGGGAGAATAGGCAAGTACCATATGATCTATCATGCATTGGGATCATGTAACCGGCGGTTGGGATCCCAGCGGTCAGCATCCTGATGCAAGGATCCTGGCCTCCAGATTGCCTGTGGGGATATGAGTGCAACAGAGCCCCATGGGGTCTCGCCAAGGGCATAGCTACCATAGGTGCAGGGAGTGCAGCTGCTATGGGGCCCAGAGCTGAGAGGGGCCACCTTCCCTGTCACAGTTACATGTGTTATATACAAGGATGTAGCTACCATAGGTGCGAGGAGTGCAGCTACTATGGGGCCCAGTGTTGAGAGGGGCCACCTTCCCTGACACAGTTACATGTGTTATATACAAGAATGTAGCTACCATAGGTGCGAGGAGTGCAGCTGCTATGGGGCCCAGTGCTGAGAGGGGTCCCTGTCACAGTTACATGTGTTATATACAAGGATGTAGCTACCATAAGTGCAGGGAGTGCAGCTGCTATGCAGAGCTGAGATGGGCAACCTTCCCTGTCACAGTTACATGTGTTATATACAAGGATGTAGCTACCATAGGTGCAGGGAGTGCAGCTAGCTACTATGGGGCCCAGAGCTGAGAGGGGCCACCTTCCCTGTCACAGTTACATGTGTTATATAGTATACAAGGATGTAGCTACCATAGGTGCGAGGAGTGCAGCTGCTATGGGGCCCAGTGCTGAGAGGGGCCACCTTCCCTGTCACAGTTACATGTGTTATATACAAGGATGTAGCTACCATAAGTGCAGGGAGTGCAGCTAGCTACTATGGGGGCCCAGAGCTGAGAGAGGCCACCTTCCCTGTCACAGTTACATGTGTTATATACAAGGATGTAGCTACCATAGGTGCGAGGAGTACAGCTACTATGGGGCCCAGTGTTGAGAGGGGCCACCTTCCCTGTCACAGTTACATGTGTTATATACAAGGATGTAGCTACCATAGGTGCGAGGAGTACAGCTACTATGGGGCCCAGTGTTGAGAGGGGCCACCTTCCCTGTCACAGTTACATGTGTTATATACAAGGATGTAGCTACCATAGGTGCAGGGAGGGCAGCTGCTATGGGGCCCAGATCTGAGAGGGGCCACCTTCCCTGTCACAGTTACATGTGTTATATACAAGGATGTAGCTACCATAGGTGCAGGGAGTGCAGCTAGCTACTATGGGGGCCCAGAGCTGAGAGAGTCCACCTTCCCTGTCACAGTTACATGTATTATATATAGGGGTGTAGCTACCATAGGTACTGTGACTGTCTACCGGTGCAATGCCTCACCTACAGGTGTGATCTCCACCTCCTGTGACATGATCCTCCTGCTGTAACTGCCTACCAGTGTAATGCCTCACCTACTGGTGTGATCTCCACCTCCTTTGACATGATCCTTCTGCTGGTGCTCTGACTGCCTACCAGTGTAATGCCTCACCTATTGGGGTGATCTCCACCTCCTTTGACACGATCCTCCTGTTGGTGTTGTGACTGCCTACAGTACAATACCTCAGCTACTGGTGTGATCTCCACCTCCTGTGACACGATCCTCCTGCTGCTGCTATGATTGCCTACCAGTGCAATGCCTCACCTACTGGTGTGATCTCCACCTCCTGTGAGATGATCCTCCTGCTGGTGCTGACTGCCTACCAGTGCAATGCCTCAACTACTGGTGTGATCTACACCTCCTTTGACACATACCTCCTGCTGGTGCTGTAGTTACTGCCTCCAGTGCAATGCCCCACCTACTGGTGTGATCTCCACCTCCTGTGGCAAGATCCTCCTGCTGGTGCTGACTGCCTACCAGTGCAATGCCTCACCTACTGGTGTGATCTCCACCTCCTGTGAGATGATCCTCCTGCTGGTGCTGTGACTGCCTACCAGTACAATGCCTCAGCTACTGGTGTGATCTCCACCTTCTGTGACACATACCTCCTGCTGGTGCTGTAGTTACTGCCTCCAGTGCAATGCCCCACCTACTGGTGTGATCTCCACCTCCTGTGGCAAGATCCTCCTGCTGGTGCTGACTGCCTACCAGTGCAATGCCTCACCTACTGGTGTGATCTACACCTCCTGTGACACAATCCTTCTGTTGGTGCTGTGACTGCCTACCAGTGCAATGCCTCAGCTACTGGTGTGATCTCTACCTCCTGTGACATGATTCTCCTGCAGGTGATGTGACTGCCTACCAGTACAATGCCTCACCCACCAGTGTGATCTCCACCTCCTGTGACACGATCCTACTGCTGGTGCTGTGACTGCCTACTATGCTGCATTAGCCTTGCTTACTACCACTGTGGGTAATGCTAACAATTTGCTTAAGCCCAATTTGTGTTGGGTCCCGCTTATAGCTGACTTACTCCAACCTACATGAGGCCTCTTTTCATATATTTCCAGGGCCACTTTACGTTCCCAATCCACCCCTGTCTGGAATGGAAGAAATGTGAATGATAAATCAATGTAAATGTACCAAGAGGTATTGACAAGCCTTTATAACATTATCTTATACTGTGAATTTCTTACCCTGTTTCCAAGACAATTAATTAATTTAACTTGTTAATTAAGTGAAAGGAAGACAAGAATTTTTCCGGGATATGTATCAAGCCACGGAGAGAGATAAAGTTGAGTATTTGCCCATATCAAATGAAGCTTCTAACTACAGGTATAATTTCATGTACTGTGCTAGATAAGTGACAGAAGATGATTGGGTGGTTTGGACATCTGCACATTATCTTTCTCCAAGGCTTGAAACATCTCTCCAAGAGTGCTGTATATAAAATATATATCTGGCTGCTATACAGCAGGCCAGGAGCACCAGCAGGACAGCAGAGTAACAGTCATATCAGTAATAATTTGCGGACCCTGTGAAATTAGCATTCAGTAAAGATGGGAGACTCAGTCAATGAATACATAAAACATTTTTTAGTTTATGTTAAAATATAAAAAGTTTATTAAGTGGAATATTTAATAACTAATATTTGTGAGACATCTCCAAAAACAGTCGGTTTTGGGGGCTGCCCAGAAATATTAACCAGCCCCTGAATGTATGTATTGGGGACTGCAATGGATATTTGAGATATATATTGCATTCCTTCTATTTTGAACACAAAAGCAGCCACCAAAAGTTTCTACGGCAGATGGTAAACTGTGAAACTAACCAAGCTCCAGAATGCAAAGCATTTCTGAGCTTGGCCCGGCAGCTAATGCCATTTCTAAATAGCTTTTGTAGACTGTGGGCTACATTATGCAATAATTCAAATGAGAAGGATCCTTGGGATCCTTCTGCATTACTGTCTGCTCTCACATACGCAGTCCGATGATTGCACATGTGAACTAGCGCAGCCGGGGTCTAAACCCAGAAGTAAAGTGATCGCATTAGTAATTATTTTACTTCTTATACATTGCAGGGATGGGCATGAGTTTGGTACTCATTATGGCATAAAAGTTACACCTCTGGACTCACAAAGAGTCATCCTTCAGCACTCAGGAGAGGAAAACCCCCTTGGGGGGAAACCTCTGGGGAACCATGGCCTCAGGATCGCCCTTCCCTCTGGGCATTAAGAGGTGTACTAATAGATGGATCAGTATGCTATCCCAGTGCATGGGATCCCGGTGGCTGTCATACCGATGCCGGATTCCCAGTACAGAAACGATCGACAGGGGTGAGTAAGGCGTGTTCTCCCCTCTCCCCACCCCCTAACCCTGCCTGTCCGCAGTCTAACCCTAACATCCCCGCTTTGTGCCTAACCTTCCCACAGAGGTGCCTAATCCTAACCTCCGTTCCTGCTGCCTAAACCCAATCCTCCCTTCCCCGCAGCCTAATCAATCCCGGGGGTGACTAACCCACCCTACCCACAGACTAACCCTAACTTCCCCCCACCCACAGCCTAACCCTATCCTCCCCCCACCTGCAGCCTAATCCTAACCCCCCGCCTGATGCTTAAACCTAACACCCCGCCTGATGCCTAATCCTCCCTTCCCCGCAGCCTAAGCACCTCCGGGGGTGACTAACCCACCCTACCCACAGCCTATCCCTAATTTCCCCCCACCCGCAGCCTAACCCTATCCTCCCCCACCTGCAGCCTAATCCTAACCCCCGTCTGATGCCTAAACCTAACCCTCCCTTCCCCACAGCCTAACAAACCTCTTGGGTGCCTAACTCTAACCAACCCTATCCGCTGCCTAACCCTAACCTCCCCACACCCACAGCCTAAATCTAACCCCCCACCTGATGCCTAAACCTAATCTCCCCACTTGATGCCTAAACCTAACCATCCCTCCCCCGCAGCCTAATCACCCCCGGGGGTCCCTAACCCTTACCCACCCTACCCAAAGCCTAACCCTATCCTTCCACCACTCACAGCCTAACCCTAACCCCTCCACCTGATGCCTAACCCTCTCCCTCTCCACACCCCCCTAATCTTGCCTGTCCGCAGTCTAACCCTACCTTCCCATATGTGCCTAACCCTCCCGCAGAAGTGCCTAATCTTAACCTCCGTCCCTGCTGCCTAAACCTAACCCTCCCTTTCCCACAACCTAACCACCCACCCTCTATCCCTGCTGCCTAAACCTAACCCCCCACCTGATGCCTAAACCTCACCCCCCTGCCTGATGCGTAAACCTAACCTTCCCTCCCCCGCAGCCTAACCAATCCCCTCCACCCATGCCTGATGCCTAAACCTAACCCCCCTTGCCCAGCTCTAAACCTATGATCGTGGTGACACGGGCGTCGGTATCCTTGCCCATTCGGAGTTCCAACGTCTGGATTCTGAAGAGTGTCGGGATTCCAGTGTCAGTATTCTGACTGCCGTAAACCCGACAGCCGGCATCTTTACCGCATCTCCTAATAGGTAAGGCATATGTCCCAACATTTGGAGCATGTGTCCGCAGCTCTCCTCCCACGGCAGCTATTCAGGAACACCCACTGCATGTAGATGAAGAGGAAGAGATGATAAATCATTGTTAGTGGATGAACAAGCAGAGAGACAAACTGCAAACAGTGGTGTGGTTGTGTAGAGAGAAAAATCTCTTTATGTAAATATGTTACTCTAACTACTGAGGACATGGAAAATACCTAAAGTAAGGACAATTATCCCAAAGGTCCCATTGTTTTATTACAATACACACATTGGGGGGATAAGTTCTCTCTTTTAGTAATTAGTGGGTACCTTCAGAAAAGAAATTTGACCAGTAAGTAGTAAAATCTATAAATTGCTAACATTTAGGGGTCAATCCAATTAGGTACGAGTTACCATTGCTGCAACGTTTCAACAGCATCCAAACTCACACCCTTCATGGCCAGATTCAGCCTATGGGGCTACCGGAAAGTGTGGCTGTTGTAAGACAAACTCGCACCTAATTAAACTAACCCCTTAGTTGTTAAATGTGATAAAATAGTAAAATATAATGGTGTAATTGTGGGCCTGATTCAGTTGTGGTTGTTGAAGCGATCGATGCTGCAATTTTAACATTCACATTTGCATCGTGAGTCTGATCAGTCGTAGTCTGAGCAAGTCTCCTAGACACAGGGGGCTCTCCAGCAGTAATACAGGTCGCAATGGGTAATTAATGCACGCACATGGAACGGCGTTTGAACTAACCTGACATGCCTGTATACAGTTAGCCAACCCCTGTCAATCACTTTGTGATGGGATCCTCTATGTGAGCTTGATTTCATTTTATGCGCAGTGTTATCTCTCTCCACTTTATCACTCTCCCAGGCTTTGTACACCTGCCCCCAGTTCATTGATATACTGTAAATATCAGCCATTTCACTATCTCCCCTGATCTGTATTGTTCTTCCCCCGATCTGTATGTTCTGTATGGGATCCGGTCTCTAGGTCGACAGTAACTAGGTCGACACTATCTAGGTCGACCACTATTGTTCGGCAGTAACTAGGTCGACAGGGTCTCTAGGTCCACAGGGTCTCTAGGTCGACATGTGCTAGGTCGACAGGTCAAAAGGTCATCATGAGGGTTTTTAAAAAAAACAAAAACTTTTTTTGAACCTTTTCATACTTGACGATCCACGTGGACTATGATTGGAATGGTAATCGGTGCCGAGCAAAGCGAGGCACCTTGCCCGAAGCATGGCGAGTGAAGAAAGCCATGCAAGGGGACACGGTGCATTAATTGGGGTTCCCAGTCACTCTACGAATAAAACTACACAAAAAAACATAAAAAAGTATGTCAACCTTTTGACCTGACGACCTAGACATGTCGCCCTAAAGACCCTGTTGACCTAGAGACCCTATCGACCTAGCTGCTGTCGACCAATAGTGGTCAACCTAGACACTGTTGACCTAGTTACTATCTACTTTCCATACCACACCCATTCTGTATCATGCTCCCCACCCCCTTCCTGTTTTTCTGTTTTACAGTATGTACTACATCTCGCAACCCCCAAAAGTGTATTTCCCTCCTCTATATGTCCCATAGAGTACGCCACAATTTCTATGTTTTTGTATTGTGCCCCCACACCATCTGTATGTGCTATACCAAGTTGCCCCTTTCTGCATGTTTTGTATTGTCCGCTCTCCCCCACCATAGACCCTATGTTTTGTACTGTGCTCTCAATAGCCCCCACCACACACACAATTACACAAGTTTGGTAACTTACCTCCTGCATGCTACTCAGTCTCTAGTCACTAATTCCTCTGCGACGCCTCCCGTCGTCTTCAACTGACACTTTGCAGATCTCTTTGCCGGTCACCCGACACTCTGCAAATCTCTTTGTCAGATGATCTAAAAAACACAAAAGACTATCATTAAGCATAGTACTAGTTTAAGTACAATAAAATGTCCATGAATCAACCAGTTTCCCAATTTTCCTTAAACCAAACAAGATACTTTCAAAGTTATCAATATCCCATTTATCTATTTTATTACTTTTCATCCAAAAACCATGATCCTGCCTCATAGAGACCCAGGTTATCTGCATCACCTGTATGTGTGCTTATCCTCCATACTGCCCTCTTTATTCCTGTAACGCTACATTTTTATTCCTAAATATGTCGTTCCTTCCTGCGCTTCTCCTATTTATGTGTCCTTGTACCTGTATTCCCTGTTCTGTCGATCTTGTCTTGCCTTTCAGCTGACTATACTGCACTCTGTCTTCCTTACCCCCCTCCATCATACCCTGCTATGTAGGACTCACCTCCTCCTACCTGTCTTCCTGCATGGAAACTGGAAACGTAAGCAGCTGTAGATAGAATGTTACAGAAAGAAGCATTGTGAAGTCACAGGCTAGTGATGTCACAGGCTAGGTGTGATGTCACAGTAACCAGCGGCAAAGCTACAGAGTTACAGCTATCTTACATATACACCAATTACAACTGGATATACATGAGTTTCTAGTTTAAAAAAATGAGACTAGTGTAGAAAATGAAGTATAAGGCAATATTGCACAGAGTGCCTCAATATATAGGTAAAGGGAAAACACAAGTGACAGGAATTTTGAGAACTAAACCACCGCTTATATTTTATAAGGAAATAAAGCTCTTTATCTAAGAGGCTGAAATAATCATTTTCTGTTATGTGTGTGTGTGTGTGTGTGTGTGTGTGTGTGTGTGTGTGTGTGTGTGTGTGTGTGTGTGTGTGTGTGTGTGTATGCGTGTATATAAAATTAAAGTGGAAAAACACACTACAGGCTGATCCAACTTTGATGAAATGTCCTTAAAACAAGTCAAAATGAGGCTCAGTAGTGTGTGGCCTCCACGTGCCTGTATGACCTCCATACAATGCCTGGGCATGCTCCTGATGAGGTGGCGGATGGTCTCCTGAGGGATCTCCTCCCAGACCTGGACTAAAGCATCCGCCGACTCCTGGACAGTCTGTGGTGCAACGTGGCGTTGGTGGATGGAGCGAGACATGATGTCCCAGATGTGCTCAATTGGATTCCGGTCTGGGGAATGGGCGGGCCAGTCCATAGCATCAATGCCTTCGTCTTGCAGGTGCTAAACAATTTGTCCACTTATCTCACGTGTCGCGCCACTATGTAAAGGGCTGCCTTGTGACTACCACAACCAAAGTAGTGCCTCTCCAAAACACAATAGCAGACAAATACAAGATACAGAAGTATGGCTGCGGGAACCACCTGGCGCCCAGGTAGATATTCCTTATTTCAATAGGTAATATGTATACAACCCTCCAAATGGAAAAGGGCGTCCACTCCTCGACTTTCACAGATCCTCCTCTTAGTAGGTATCCTTATCAGGACAGCATATAAAACAGAGGGGAGAGGAGGGCCACATGTGTAATACAGTTTTAATACAACACACAATAACAGGACAAGTACAATTAACACAAAGTGATGGTATCAGACATCCATATGTGTGGACCACAGGGGAAATGAATGCAACAATTACCAGAGCGATAGAGAACCCACAAAAAGTTCTCAATCAAGTTCTTAAACACCAGATTCCGCCCGGGCAGATGACTGGAATTACCCTGGTCCTTGAATCAGCATGCACTTCCACTGGACGTAGCCCACAGATGCCGAAAATGCATATGGATGTCTGATACCATCACTTTGTGTCAATTGTACTTGTCCTGTTATTGTGTGTTGTATTAAAACTGTATTACGCATGTGGCCCTCCTCTCCCCTCTGTTTTGTATGCTGTCCTGATAAGGATACCTACTAAGAGGAGGATCTGTGAAAGTCGAGGAGTGGACGCCCTATTTCATTTGGAGGGTTGTATACATATTACCTATTGAAATAAGGAATATCTTCCTGGGCGCCAGGTGGTTCCCGCAGCCATACTTCTGTATCTTGTATTCGTCTTGCAGGAACTGCTGACACACTCCAGCCACATGAGGTCTAGCATTGTCTTGCATTAGGAGGAACCCAGGGCCAACCGCACCAGCATATGGTCTCACAAGGGGTCTGAGGATCTCATCTCGTTACCTAATGGCAGTCAGGCTACCTCTGGCGAACACATGGAGGGCTGTGCGGCCCCCCAAAGAAATGCCACCCCACACCATTACTGACCCACTGCCAAACCGGTCATGCTGGAGGATGTTGCATGCTGCAGAACATTCTCCTTGGCATCTCCAGACTCTGTCACGTCTGTCACATGTGCTCAGTGAGAACCTGCTTTCATCTGTAAAGAGCACAGGGCGCCAGTGGCGAATTTGCCAATCTTGGTGTTCTCTGGCAAATGCCAAACGTCCTGCACGGTGTTGAGCTGTAAGCACAACCCCCACCTGTGGACGTCGAGCCCTCATACCACCCTCATGGAGTCTGTTTCTGTTCGTTTGAGTAGACACATGCACATTTGTGGCTTGATCAAGGTCATTTTGCAGGGCTCTGGCAGTGCTCCTCCTGTTCCTCCTTGCACAAAGGTGGAGGTAGCGGTCATGCTGCTGGGTTGTTGCCCACCTACAGCCTCCTCCACGTCTCCTGATATACTGGCCTGTCTCCTAGTAGCGCCTCCATGCTCTGGACACTACGCTGACAGACACCGCAAACCTTCTTGCCACAGCTCGCATTGATGTGCCATCCTGGATGAGCTGCACTACCTGAGCCACTTGTGTGGGTTGTAGACTCCGTCTCATGCTACCACTAGAGTGAAAGCACCACCAGCTTTCAAAAGTGACCAAAACATCAGCCAGAAAGCATAGGAGCTGAGAAGTGGTCTGTGGTCACCACCTGCAGAACAACTCCTTTATTGGGGGTGTCTTGCTAATTGCCTATAATTCCCACCTGTTGTCTATACCATTTGCACAACAGCATGTGGAATTGATTGTCAATCAGTGTTGCTTCCTAAGTGGACAGTTTGATTTCACAGAAGTGTGAGTGACTTGGAGTTACATTGTGTTGTTTAAGTGTTCCCTTTATTTTTTTGAGCAGTGTATATATACAGATGTGGCATACTGGAATGTTAGGAGACAAGAGATATTGGAAAGTTCCAAAAGCCATTTAATTCTTATCAGTGAGTGGGGGAGTTTTATGGCCCCAACACCAGTTACTTGCAGACCCTGCCACATGTAGGGGTTAGGACAGGAAGTGCAGGGGGATTTGAGCAAAAGGAACAAAGCACAGGACAGTTCAGTGTGAGCTGAGGACTGAGATGGAGGGCACAGGCTAAGTGTCCAGGAGAAACGCAGGCTGGGGACTGTGGAACAAGAATGGCACTCCACAGTCCCTGGCATGATGGAAAGAAGAGCAGCGTGTGGGTGTTGCTATGAAGAGAGGGAGAGCCAGCAGCTTCAGTGAGAGATGGAGAGTGCAGTGTGAGAGCCACAGTATGCAGAGTACAGTGGAAGGAACCAGGAACAAAGGACCTTCAGGGGTACCCAAGAAGCAGGACGGGAGGTGTGAGTCTGCGGGATAGGACGAGCTGGGTGAGTGGTAGGAACCACGTTTGGCGGAAGGCCCCCAGTAACGTGTACATGAGATCCCGTTTAGATAGAGCCCCTAGCGAATGGGGGAGAGCACACTAAAATGAATTTCAGTTTGCGAAAGCCGCACTACTGATTCCCAGAGACTGCGCTGGTATGTACTGTACTGTAATGATGTCACATCACTGCAAATGCTGTTATTGCCCGTGAAGCAAATGAAAGGAGATGTAACTTGATGTAACCCATATGAATATTGTGCTGGAGAGGAGAACAAGGAGTTAAATGTTACTGTCGTGATAACCCTGTCTGAACTGTGAATAAACTGCTTTTTTATGTCATGAGAAAGCCTGGCGTGACAATGCTTTTTAATATGACTAAAGGACCGTCCGCTCCCCGGCTATCACAATTTGGCGTCCGCGAACAGGATCGGTACCGAAGATTTATTTGACAATTTGGGGAAACCTTTATTGGGAGGGGCCCATGAAAGCCACCTATCTCTTTTGATCCAGCAAACTGGGGGAGACAAGGGCTGGCACGGGCAGGTTCTAAGTGTTTGGCACAATTGCCAGAAGATGTTGGAACATTCATGATCATCTGTGACCCAGGACTGTAATTCACAAGAAATAGGCAGCAGTATATGTGATTTGTATTTCATGTGATGTTTTGCATGCCATGTTTTTCTGCTCATGTGATTGTTATATTGTGTGTTTGCATGCCATATTTTTCTGCTCATGTGATTGTTATACTGTGTGTGATGTATACTGCAATTATGCTTGTTTATTGTGTGTTATGTTTTGACCTTGCTGTAGAGTATAAGAGACTGTTCCTTGCTAGACTTTCTGCAAGCTCATAGGTATATTGCGTGGGGACACGCAAGATTTTAGCAGGGGTGTATGTGGCATACTGGAATGTTAGGAGACAAGAGATATTGGAAAGTTCCAAAAGCCATTTAATTCTTATCAGTGAGTGGGGGAGTTTTATGGCCCCAACACCAGTTACTTGCAGACCCTGCCACATGTAGGGGGTTAGGACAGGAAGTGCAGGGGGATTTGAGCAAAAGGAACAAAGCACAGGACAGTTCAGTGTGAGCTGAGGACTGAGATGGAGGGCACAGGCTAAGTGTCCAGGAGAAACGCAGGCTGGGGACTGTGGAACAAGAATGGCACTCCACAGTCCCTGGCATGATGGAAAGAAGAGCAGCGTTTGGGTGTTGCTATGAAGAGAGGGAGAGCCAGCAGCTTCAGTGAGAGATGGAGAGTGCAGTGTGAGAGCCACAGTATGCAGAGTACAGTGGAAGGAACCAGGAACAAAGGACCTTCAGGGGTACCCAAGAAGCAGGACGGGAGGTGTGAGTCTGCGGGATAGGACGAGCTGGGTGAGTGGTAGGAACCACGTTTGGCGGAAGGCCCCCAGTAACGTGTACATGAGATCCCGTTTAGATAGAGCCCCTAGCGAATGGGGGAGAGCACACTAAAATGAATTTCAGTTTGCGAAAGCCGCACTACTGATTCCCAGAGACTGCGCTGGTATGTACTGTACTGTAATGATGTCACATCACTGCAAATGCTGTTATTGCCCGTGAAGCAAATGAAAGGAGATGTAACTTGATGTAACCCATATGAATATTGCGCTGGAGAGGAGAACAAGGAGTTAAATGTTACTGTCGTGATAACCCTGTCTGAACTGTGAATAAACTGCTTTTTTATGTCATGAGAAAGCCTGGCGTGACAATGCTTTTTAATATGACTAAAGGACCGTCCGCTCCCCGGCTATCACACAGAGAGAGAGAGAGAGAGAGAGAGAGAACTATACTAGCTATACTATCCCACTAAACCAGTAAACTCACGAATTATACAGTTTCTGTGGCTGGCTGACCTCAAGTCTGCATTTCACCTGGTTTAATCAGACACAGAACCTGTGTAACCCATGAACGTATAAAGAGGAGGAGAAATAAGAGTTGTCTTTTTTGTGGCGCACTAGAAATGTATTATTCAATATCAGCGTATATAAAACTATAAGGCGGGCCCACAAGGTGACATTCACAGGGAATAGGTAATGACATCCACTCGACTTGTTCACACCCGCTGGACGTGTTGGAAAGAGGTTGAGTGGACAGTGAGCCAGTGACATGCGGTGGGGTGAGGCAGGTGAGGCAGAGCCTTTCCTGTCATACTTACGTTTAAACCACAGTTTTCACTGAATAAAATATATGAAAAATACTGATAATTTATTTGAAATATCTTCTTTGCATTATTCTAATCCTTTTTATAGCCCACACTCTGGAGTAAAAAGTCTATGGCAGGTGAGGCAGTGCCTCACCTGTGTATCCTTTCCACACATCTCTAATCAAAACTCACCAGATTTCCAGGAGTTTATAATGCTGCACCTGTGTATAATGCCCAGATGTACCCATTGGCTCATATATTGCATGTAAATCTGGCTCTGGGGTTAGCCAGTGCCTCCTGAACCATTTAGCTCACTGCACGTCCCTGCAGTGAGCGTGGCTGTGCCCTGTGGCACCATTGTACCGACAGCCGGACTGCTGAGAACGGAGCCTGGAGGGTACATAACTTTTTGGTTTTCATTCCATCTCATGACACTCTACCCAAAGCTACTCTTCTGGTTATCCTATCAACTAGGACAACAATGAAGGTGACTCCATAACATTTCTTACATTGTTTTTCCATGTCACAGAAACATTGCATGTGTGTTACAGGTGACCATCCTAATCATCTCTCCTTCACTTTACAGTAATGTTATTGTTAGTGATACATTATTTGGATAAAGCATCAAAAGGAAACTTAGATATAATAGTCTGGCCGGCATATCACTTATTGCATGACGACCTTGTGACTGCGCTGTATTGTATGTAGACAGAGCATTTGGTTTTGCTAATGACTTACATAGAATCCATAAGAGGGCATGCCGACATAGCATATTGTTGACTGTTAACATGTATGATCTTAAACCCCATCTATAAATGTTCTGTTGCGAGACTTCCAATATGCTCAGAATATTGCTACTGTGACAGATGATTTAGTACTAGAGATGTGCACCGGAAATTTTTTGGGTTTTGTGTTTTGGTTTTGGGTTCGGTTCCGTGGCCGTGTTTTGGGTTCGAACGCGTTTTGGCAAAACCTCACCGAATTTTTTTTGTCGGATTCGGGTGTGTTTTGGATTCGGGTGTTTTTTTCAAAAAACCCTAAAAAACAGCTTAAATCATAGAATTTGGGGGTCATTTTGATCCCAAAGTATTATTAACCTCAATAACCATAATTTCCACTCATTTTCAGTCTATTCTGAACACCTCACACCTCACAATATTATTTTTAGTCCTAAAATTTGCACCGAGGTCGCTGGATGACTAAGCTCAGCGACCCAAGTGGCCGACACAAACACCTGGCCCATCTAGGAGTGGCACTGCAGTGTCACGCAGGATGGCCCTTCCAAAAAACACTCCCCAAACAGCACATGACGCAAAGAAAAAAAGAGGCGCAATGAGGTAGCTGTGTGACTAAGATAAGCGACCCTAGTGGCCGACACAAACACCTGGCCCATCTAGGAGTGGCACTGCAGTGTCACGCAGGATGGCCCTTCCAAAAAACACTCCCCAAACAGCACATGACGCAAAGAAAAATGAAAAAAAAAGAGGTGCAAGATGGAATTGTCCTTGGGCCCTCCCACCCACCCTTATGTTGTATAAACAGGACATGCACACTTTAACCAACCCATCATTTCAGTGACAGGGTCTGCCACACGACTGTGACTGAAATGACGGGTTGGTTTGGACCCCCACCAAAAAAGAAGCAATTAATCTCTCCTTGCACAAACTGGCTCTACAGAGGCAAGATGTCCACCTCATCATCATCCTCCGGTTCATCACCGTGTACATCCCCCTCCTCACAGATTATCAATTCGTCCCCACTGGAATCCACCATCACAGCTCCCTGTGTACTTTGTGGAGGCAATTGCTGCTGGTGAATGTCTCCATGGAGGAATTGATTATAATTAATTTTAATGAACATCATCTTCTCCACATTTTCTGGAAGTAACCTCGTACGCCGATTGCTGACAAGGTGAGCGGCGGCACTAAACACTCTTTCGGAGTACACACTTGTGGGAGGGCAACTTAGGTAGAATAAAGCCAGTTTGTGCAAGGGCCTCCAAATTGCCTCTTTTTCCTGCCAGTATACGTACGGACTGTCTGACGTGCCTACTTGGATGCGGTCACTCATATAATCCTCCACCATTCTATCAATGTTGAGAGAATCATATGCAGTGACAGTAGACGACATGTCCGTAATCGTTGTCAGGTCCTTCAGTCCGGACCAGATGTCAGCATCAGCAGTCGCTCCAGACTGCCCTGCATCACCGCCAGCGGGTGGGCTCGGAATTCTGAGCCTTTTCCTCGCACCCCCAGTTGCGGGAGAATGTGAAGGAGGAGATGTTGACAGGTCGCGTTCCGCTTGACTTGACAATTTTCTCACCAGCAGTTCTTTGAACCCCTGCAGACTTGTGTCTGCCGGAAAGAGAGATACAACGTAGGTTTTAAATCTAGGGTCGAGCACGGTGGCCAAAATGTAGTGCTCTGATTTCAACAGATTGACCACCCGTGAATCCTTGTTAAGCGAATTAAGGGCTCCATCCACAAGTCCCACATGCCTAGCGGAATCGCTCAGTGTTAGCTCCTCCTTCAATGTCTCCAGCTTCTTCTGCAAAAGCCTGATGAGGGGAATGACCTGACTCAGGCTGGCAGTGTCTGAACTGACTTCACGTGTGGCAAGTTCAAAAGGTTGCAGAACCTTGCACAACGTTGAAATCATTCTCCACTGCGCTTGAGACAGGTGCATTCCACTTCCAATATCGTGGTCAGTTGTATAGGCTTGAATGGCCTTTTGCTGCTCCTCCAACCTCTGAAGCATTTAGAGGGTTGAATTCCACCTCGTTACCACTTCTTGCTTCAGATGATGGCAGGGCAGGTTCAGGCATTTATGGTGTTGCTCCAGTCTTCTGTACGTGGTGCCTGTACGCCGAAAGTGTCCTGCAATTCTTCTGGCCACCGACAGCATCTCTTGCACGCCCCTCTCGTTTTTTAAATAATTCTGCACCACCAAATTCAAGGTATGTGCAAAACATGGGACGTGCTGGAATTTGCCCATATTTAATGCACACACAATATTGCTGGCGTTGTCCGATGCCACAAATCCACAGGAGAGTCCAATTGGGGTAAGCCATTCTGCGATGATCTTCCTCAGTTGCCGTAAGAGGTTTTCAGCTGTGTGCGTATTCTGGAAAGCGGTGATACAAAGCGTAGCCTGCCTAGGAAAGAGTTGGCGTTTGCGAGATGCTGCTACTGGTGCCGCCGCTGCTGTTCTTGCGGCGGGAGTCAATACATCTACCCAGTGGGCTGTCACAGTCATATAGTCCTGAGTCTGCCCTGCTCCACTTGTCCACATGTCCGTGGTTAAGTGGACATTGGGTACAACTGCATTTTTTAGGACACTGGTGAGTCTTTTTCTAAGGTCTGTGTACATTTTCGGTATCGCCTGCCTAGAGAAATGGAACCTAGATAGTATTTGGTACCGGGGACACAGTACCTCAATCAAGTCTATAATTGGCTCTGCAGTAATGATGGATACCGGAACCACGTTTCTCACCGCCCAGGATGCCAAGGCCTCAGTTATCCGCTTTGCAGCAGGATGACTGCTGTGATATTTCATCTTCCTCGCAAAGGACTGTTGGACAGTCAATTGCTTGGTGGAAGTAGTAAAAGTCGTCTTACGACTTCCCCTCTGGGATGACCATCGACTCCCAGCAGCACGCAAGGATGCATCGGAGGAATCCCAGGCAGGAGAGGACTCGTCAGAATTGCCAGTGACATGGCCTGCAGGACTATTGGCATTCCTGGGGAAGGAGGAAATTGACACTGAGGGAGTTGGTGGGGTGGTTTGCGTGAGCTTGGTTACAAGAGGAAGGGATTTACTGGTCAGTGGACTGCTTCCGCTGTCGCCCAAAGTTTTTGAACTTGTCACTGACTTATGATGAATGCGCTGCAGGTGACGTATAAGGGAGGATGTTCCGAGGTGGTTAACGTCCTTACCCCTACTTATTACAGCTTGACAAAGGCAACACACGGCTTGACACCTGTTATCCGCATTTCTGTTGAAATACTTCCACACCGAAGAGCTGATTTTTTTGGTATTTTCACCAGGCATGTCAATGGCCATATTCCTCCCACGGACAACAGGTGTCTCCCCGGGTGCCTGACTTAAACAAACCACCTCACCATCAGAATCCTCCTTGTCAATTTCCTCCCCAGCGCCAGCAACACCCATATCCTCCTCATCCTGGTGTACTTCAACACTGACATCTTCAATCTGACTATCAGGAACTGGACTGCGGGTGCTCCTTCCAGCACTTGCAGGGGGCGTGCAAATGGTGGAAGGTGCATGCTCTTCACGTCCAGTGTTGGGAAGGTCAGGCATCGCAACCGACAAAATTGGACTCTCCTTGTGGATTTGTGATTTCGAAGAACGCACAGTTCTTTGCTGTACTTTTGCTAGCTTAAGTCTTTTCATTTTTCTAGCGAGAGGCTGAGTGCTTCCATCCTTATGTGAAGCTGAACCACTAGCCATGAACATAGGCCAGGGCCTCAGCCGTTCCTTGCCACTCCGTGTGGTAAATGGCATATTGGCAAGTTTACGCTTCTCCTCCGACGATTTTATTTTAGATTTTTGAGTCCTTTTTTTACTGATATTTTGTGTTTTGGATTTTACATGCTCTGTACTATGACATTGGGCATCGGCCTTGGCAGACGACGTTGATGGAATTTCATCGTCTCGGCCATGACTAGTGGCAGCAGCTTCAGCACGAGGTGGAAGTGGATCTTGATCTTTCCCTATTTTTGGAACCTCAACATTTTTGTTCTCCATATTTTAATAGGCACAACTAAAAGGCACCTCAGGTAAACAATGGAGATGGATGGATACTAGTATACTTATGGATGACGAGTGACTGACGACACAGAGGTAGCTACAGCCGTGGACTACCGTATTGCATCTGCTAGTATAGAGATGATAATGATATAAAAAATATATATATATCACTACTGCAGGTATATATAATATAATGACGGACCTGCTGGACACTGTCAGCAGACTCCTAAACTACTAGTATGAAGAAGATAGAAAAAAAAAACCCACCACAGGTTGGTATACAATTATGTACGAGCACTGACGACACAGAGGTAGCTACAGCCGTGGACTACCGTACTGCGTCTGCTAGTATAGAGATGATAATGATATAAAAAATATATATATATCACTACTGCAGGTATATATAATATAATGACGGACCTGCTGGACACTGTCAGCAGACTCCTAAACTACTAGTATGAAGAAGATAGAAAAAAAAAACCCACCACAGGTAGGTATACAATTACAATTATGGACGAGCACTGATGACACAGAGGTAGCTACAGCCGTGGACTACCGTACTGCGTCTGCTAGTACAGAGATG
This sequence comes from Pseudophryne corroboree, assembly GCF_028390025.1. NCBI lineage: Eukaryota > Metazoa > Chordata > Amphibia > Anura > Myobatrachidae > Pseudophryne > Pseudophryne corroboree. The sequence goes on along the minus strand of NC_086448.1, from coordinate 477,749,752 downwards.
ATAATGATATAAAAATATATATATATCACTACTGCAGGTATATATAATATAATGACGGACCTGCTGGACACTGTCAGCAGACTCCTAAACTACTAGTATGAAGAAGATAGAAAAAAAAACCCACCACAGGTAGGTATACAATTATGGACGAGCACTGACGACACAGAGGTAGCTACAGCCGTGGACTACCGTACTGCGTCTGCTAGTATAGAGATGATAATGATATAAAAAATATATATATATCACTACTGCAGGTATATATAATATAATGACGGACCTGCTGGACACTGTCAGCAGACTCTTAAACTACTAGTATGAAGAAGATAGAAAAAAAAAACCCACCACAGGTAGGTATACAATTATGGACGAGCACTGACGACACAGAGGTAGCTACAGCCGTGGACTACCGTACTGCGTCTGCTAGTATAGAGATGATAATGATATAAAAAATATATATATATCACTACTGCAGGTATATATAATATAATGACGGACCTGCTGGACACTGTCAGCAGACTCCTAAACTACTAGTATGAAGAAGATAGAAAAAAAAACCCCACCACAGGTAGGTATACAATTATGGACAAGCACTGACGACACAGAGGTAGCTACAGCCGTGGACTACCATACTGCGTCTGCTAGTATAGAGATGATAATGATATAAAAAATATATATAGATCACTACTGCAGGTATATATAATATATTGACGGACCTGCTGGACACTGTCAGCAGACTCCTAAACTACTAGTATGAAGAAGATAGAAAAAAAAACCCCACCACAGGTAGGTATACAATTATGGACGAGCACTGACGACACAGAGGTAGCTACAGCCGTGGACTACCGTACTGCGTCTGCTAGTATAGAGTTGATAATGATATAAAAAATATATATATATCACTACTGCAGGTATATATAATATAATGACGGACCTGCTGGACACTGTCAGCAGACTCCTAAACTACTAGTATGAAGAAGATAGAAAAAAAAAACCCACCACAGGTAGGTATACAATTATGGACGAGCACTGACGACACAGAGGTAGCTACAGCCGTGGACTACCGTACTGCGTCTGCTAGTATAGAGATGATAATGATATAAAAAATATATATATATCACTACTGCAGGTATATATAATATAATGACGGACCTGCTGGACACTGTCAGCAGACTCCTAAACTACTAGTATGAAGAAGATAGAAAAAAAAAACCACCACAGGTAGGTATACAATTATGGACGAGCACTGACGACACAGAGGTAGCTACAGCCGTGGACTACCGTACTGCGTCTGCTAGTATAGAGATGATAATGATATAAAAAATATATATATATCACTACTGCAGGTATATATAATATAATGACGGACCTGCTGGACACTGTCAGCAGACTCCTAAACTACTAGTATGAAGAAGATAGAAAAAAAAAAACACCACAGGTAGGTATACAATTATGGACGAGCACTGACGACACAGAGGTAGCCACAGCCGTGGACTACCGTACTGCGTCTGCTAATATAGAGATGATAAAGATGATAGAGATGAACAAAAAAAATATAACACTACTGCAGGTAAATATTTATATAATATAATGAATGACGGACCTGCTGGACACTGTCAGCAGAATGCGTTTATAGAATAAATAAAAAAACACCACAGGAGTGTTTAACTTTTTCAGGCAGACAATATACTGGTGGTCACTGGTCAGTCACACTGGCAGCAAAAGTGTGCACTGTACTCCTGCTATAACTGCACCCCAGTCTCCCCCACAATTCAGCTGTGTGAGCAGTGAGCACTCAGCACAGTCAGATATACATATAGATGATATTATCATGCAGCACACTGAGGCTGAGCACAGATATGGTATGTGACTGTGTATCGTTTTTTTTCAGGCAGAGAACGGATTATATTAATTAATAAATAAAACTGGTGATGGTCAGTCACTAGTAACTATCAGCAAAACTCTGCACTCTGAGTACTCCTAATGCTCCCCAAAATTACTAAGTAATCAACTCAAGTGTCTCTATCTATTCTATTCTAACGGAGAGGACGCCAGCCATGTCCTCTCCCTATCAATCTCAATGCACGTGTGAAAATGGCGGCGACGCGCGGCTCCTTATATAGAATCCGAGTCTCGCGATAGAATACGAGCCTCGCGAGAATCCGACAGCTGGATGATGACGTTCGGGCGCGCTCGGGTTAGCCGAGCAAGGCGGGAAGATCCGAGTCTGCCTCGGACCCGTGTAAAAAGGCTGTAGTTCGGGGGGGTTCGGATTCCGAGGAACCGAACCCGCTCATCTCTATTTAGTACTAGCTGGAGTAACCGGCTTTGCCCCGGATTTTAAGAATGTCTGTTTACAAAAGTAAATGTAAATATCAAACACACAGTATAAATAACATTGTAGATAGCTGAATACCCGTGCTTTGCTATGGGATGAGGATGGTAAATTACAATGAAAGCTTGTTAATTTATGTTGATAGGAGATCTAGTATATAGGCATATCTTGCTTCACTGATGCACTTTGTGTAGTGGCTGTACCCATTTTTGGTCCCAACAAGGGACCCTGCTCTTTCCACTATACAACTCTCAGTCTGTGGCTTCCTGTTGCCTCCATTCCCCTCCTCACATCAAGTCACTGGCCCTGTCACATGCAGCCCTGTCATCACTGAGATATCATGCATGTCCTGATTAGAGATGAGCGGGTTCGGTTCCTCGGAAACCGAACCCCCCCGAACTTCACCCATTTTACACGGGTCGGAGGCATACTCGGATTCTCCCGTATGGCTCGGTTAACCCGAGCGCGCCCGAACGTCATCATCCCGCTATCGGATTCTCGCGAGACTCGGATTCTATATAAGGAGCCGCGCGTCACCGCCATTTTTCACTTGTGCATTGGAAATGATAGTGAGAGGACGTGGCTGGCGTCCACTCACTTTGTTTCAGGAGGCTGCATATCTTTATTCTGGGGACCAGCAGTATTATAGGAGTACAGTGCAGAGTTTTGTTGACCAGTGACCACCAGTATTATACGTTGTCTGCCTGAAAAACGCTCCATATCTGTGCTCAGTGTGCTGCATATATCTGTGCTCACACTGCTTTATTGTGGGGACTGGGGACCACCAGTATTTTATATAGGAGGAGTACAGTACAGAGTTTTGCTGACCAGTGACCACCAGTATTGTACGTTGTCTGCCTGAAAAACGCTCCATATCTGTGCTCAGTGTGCTGCATATATTTGTGCTCACACTGCTTTAATGTGGGGAATGGGGACCACTAGTATATTATATATGAGGAGTACAGTGCAGAGTTTTGCTGACCAGTGACCACCAGTATTATACGTTGTCTGCCTGAAAAACGCCCCATATCTGTGCTCAGTGTGCTGCATATATCTGTGCTCACACTGCTTTATTGTGGGGACTGGGGACCACCAGTATATTATATAGGAGGAGTACAGTGCAGAGTTTTGCTGACCAGTGACCACCAGTATTATACGTTGTCTGCCTGAAAAACGCTCCATATCTGTGCTCAGTGTGCTGCATATATCTGTGCTCACACTGCTTTATTGTGGGTACTGGGGACCACCAGTATATTATATAGGAGGAGTACAGTGCAGAGTTTTGCTGACCAGTGACCAACAGTATTATACGTTGTCTGCCTGAAAAACGCTCCATATCTGTGCTCAGTGTGCTGCATATATCTGTGCTCACACTGCTTTATTGTGGGGACTGGGGACCACCAGTATATTATATAGGAGGAGTACAGTGCAGAGTTTTGCTGACCAGTGACCACCTGTATTATACGTTCTCTGCCTGAAAAACGCTCCATATCTGTGCTCAGTGTGCTGCATATATCTGTGCTCACACGGCTTTATTGTGGGGACTGGGGACCACCAGTATATTATATAGGAGGAGTACAGTGCAGAGTTTTGCTGACCGTAGACCACCAGTATTATACGCTCTCTGCCTGAAAAACGCTCCATATCTGTGCTGCATTGTAGTATATAGTAGGAGTACAGTGCATCATTTTGCTGACCACCAGTATATAATATATAGGAGTACGGTACAGAAGGCCACTGCTCTACCTACCTCTGTGTCGTCAAGTATACTATCCATCCATACCTGTGGTGCATTTCAGTTTTGCACAGTTTGCTGACCACCAGTATATAATATATAGCAGTACGGTACAGTAGGCCACTGCTCTACCTACCTCTGTGTCGTCAAGTATACTATCCATCCATACCTGTGGTGCATTTCAGTTTTGCACAGTTTGCTGACCACCAGTATATAATATATAGCAGTACGGTACAGTAGGCCACTGCTCTACCTACCTCTGTGTCGTCAAGTATACTATCCATCCATACCTGTGGTGCATTTCGGTTGTGCGCAGTATATATAGTAGTAGGCCATTGCTATTGATACTGGCATATAATTCCACACATAAAAAAAATGGAGAACAAAAATGTGGAGGGTAAAATAGGGAAAGATCAAGATCCACTTCCACCTCGTGCTGAAGCTGCTGCCACTAGTCGTGGCCGAGACGATGAAATGCCATCAACGTCGTCTGCCAAGGCCGATGCCCAATGTCATAGTAGAGAGCATGTAAAATCCAAAACACAAAAGTTCAGTAAAATCACCCAAAAATCAAAATTAAAAGCGTCTGAGGAGAAGCGTAAACTTGCCAATATGCCATTTACGACACGGAGTGGCAAGGAACGGCTGAGGCCCTGGCCTATGTTCATGGCAAGTGGTTCAGCTTCACATGAGGATGGAAGCATTCATCCTCTCGCTAGAAAAGTGCAGTGTCACTCCTAGATGGGCCAGGTGTTTGTGTCAGCCACTTGGGTCGCTTAGCTTAGTCACACAGCTACCTCATTGCGCCTCTTTTTTTCTTTGCATCATGTGCTGTTTGGGGACTATTTTTTTGAAGTGCCATCCTGCCTGACACTGCAGTGCCACTCCTAGATGGGCCAGGTGTTTGTGTCGGCCACTTGTGTCGCTTAGCTTAGCCATCCAGCGACCTTGGTGCACCTCTTTTTTTCTTTGCATCATGTGCTGTTTGGGGACTATTTTTTTGAAGTGCCATCCTGTCTGACACTGCAGTGCCACTCCTAGATGGGCCAGGTGTTTGTGTCGGCCACTTGGGTCGCTTAGCTTAGTCACACAGCTACCTCATTGCAAATCTTTTTTTCTTTGCATCATGTGCTGTTTGGGGACTATTTTTTTGAAGTGCCATCCTGCCTGACACTGCAGTGCCACTTCTAGATGGGCCATGTGTTTGTGTCGGCCACTTGGGTCGCTTAGCTTAGCCTTCCAGCGACCTTGGTGCACCTCTTTTTTTCTTTGCATCATGTGCTGTTTGGGGACTATTTTTTTGAAGTGCCATCCTGTCTGACACTGCAGTGCCACTCCTAGATGGGCCAGGTGTTTGTGTCGGCCACTTGGGTTGCTTAGCTTAGTCACACAGCTACCTCATTGCGCCTCTTTTTTACTTTGCATCATGTGCTGTTTGGGGACTATTTTTTTGAAGTGCCATCCTGCCTCACACTGCAGTGCCACTCCTAGATGGGCCAGGTGTTTGTGTCGGCCACTTGGGTCGCTTAGCTTAGTCACACAGCTGCCTCATTGCGCCTCTTTTTTTCTTTGCATCATGTGCTGTTTGGGGACTATTTTTTTGAAGTGCCATCCTGCCTGACACTGCAGTGCCACTCCTAGATGGGCCAGGTGTTTGTGTCGGCCACTTGGGTCGCTTAGCTTAGTCACACAGCTACCTCATTGCGCCTCTTTTTTTCTTTGCATCATGTGCTGTTTGGGGACTATTTTTTTGAAGTGCCATCCTGCCTGACACTGCAGTGCCACTCCTAGATGGGCCAGGTGTTTGTGTCGGCCACTTGTGTCGCTTAGCTTAGCCATCCAGCGACCTTGGTGCACCTCTTTTTTTCTTTGCATCATGTGCTGTTTGGGGACTATTTTTTTGAAGTGCCATCCTGTCTGACACTGCAGTGCCACTCCTAGATGGGCCAGGTGTTTGTGTCGGCCACTTGGGTCGCTTAGCTTAGTCACACAGCTACCTCATTGCAAATCTTTTTTTCTTTGCATCATGTGCTGTTTGGGGACTATTTTTTTGAAGTGCCATCCTGCCTGACACTGCAGTGCCACTTCTGGATGGGCCATGTGTTTGTGTCGGCCACTTGGGTCGCTTAGCTTAGCCTTCCAGCGACCTTGGTGCACCTCTTTTTTTCTTTGCATCATGTGCTGTTTGGGGACTATTTTTTTGAAGTGCCATCCTGTCTGACACTGCAGTGCCACTCCTAGATGGGCCAGGTGTTTGTGTCGGCCACTTGGGTCGCTTAGCTTAGTCACACAGCTACCTCATTGCGCCTCTTTTTTTCTTTGCATCATGTGCTGTTTGGGTACTATTTTTTTGAAGTGCCATCCTGCCTCACACTGCAGTGCCACTACTAGATGGGCCAGGTGTTTGTGTCGGCCACTTGGGTCGCTTAGCTTAGTCACACAGCTACCTCATTGCGCCTCTTTTTTTCTTTGCATCATGTGCTGTTTGGGGACTATTTTTTTGAAGTGCCATCCTGCCTGACACTGCAGTGCCACTCCTAGATGGGCCAGGTGTTTGTGTCGGCCACTTGGGTCGCTTAGCTTAATCACACAGCTACCTCATTGCGCCTCTTTTTTTCTTTGCATCATGTGCTGTTTGGGGACTATTTTTTTGAAGTGCCATCCTGCCTCACACTGCAGTGCCACTCCTAGATGGGCCAGGTGTTTGTGTCGGCCACTTGGGTCGCTTAGCTTAGTCACACAGCTACCTCATTGCGCCTCTTTTTTTCTTTGCATCATGTGCTGTTTGGGGACTATTTTTTTGAAGTGCCATCTTGCCTGACACTGCAGTGCCACTCCTAGGTGGGCCAGGTGTTTGTGTCGTCCACTTGTGTCGCTTAGCTTAGCCATCCAGCGACCTTGGTGCACCTCTTTTTTTCTTTGCATCATGTGCTGTTTGGGGACTATTTTTTTGAAGTGCCATCCTGCCTGACACTGCAGTGCCACTCCTAGATGGGCCAGGTGTTTGTGTCGGCCACTTGGGTCGCTTAGCTTAGTCATCCAGCGACCTCGGTGCAAATTTTTGGACTAAAAATAATATTGTGAGGTGTGAGGTGTTCAGAATAGACTGAAAATGAGTGGAAATTATGGTTATTGAGGTTAATAATACTATGGGATCAAAATGACCCCCAAATTCTATGATTTAAGCTGTTTTTGAGGGTTTTTTGTAAAAAAACACCCGAATCAAAAACACACCCGAATCCGACAATAAATTTTCAGGGAGGTTTTGCCAAAAAACGCGTCCGAATCCAAAACACGGCCGCGGAACCGAATTCAAAACCAAAACACAAAACCCGAAAAATTTCCGGTGCACATCACTAGTCCTGATATAGTGTGTGCTGCTGGCCCACCCCTAGGGGTGCTAGTGGTGTGTTACCCCCACAGTGTTAGTTCCCAGCTTGCAAGTCATATGAGAACCAAGTTTGTTGTAAATTGGTCCAGGCATTCAGGAGTTATGCTGTCTCCTGACATACTATGTGCTGCTGTCCCACCCCTTGGGCTGTCTAACCCCCACAGAGTTTGTTTGCAGATTGTAAGTCAGATGTGTACCAAGTTTGGTGTAAATTGCTCCAGGCCTTCCACAGTTATGCTGTCTGCTGGCATACTCTGTGCTGCTGTCCCACCCCTAGGGATGCTAGGGGTGTCTACCTCCCACAGTGTTTGTTCCTAGATTGTAAGGCATATGTGTACCAAGTTCTGAGTACATTGCTCCAGCAATTCCGGAGTTATACTGTCTCCTGATATACTCTGTGCTGCTATCTGCCGCCCTAGGGGTGCTAGGGATTTCTAATTGTTTTATTTGGCTCCGCCGTGTTTTAATACGCTTGTATGTAAAAATTCACGATTGTCGCTTGTAAACTGTGGATTTGTATAGAAAGACAGAAGGACGGATTTTTGCTTTTATATAGTAGATAAACTTAGAGTTTACTTTGATATGTAACTGTCATACTTGGCAACATTTATTTCATAACAAGTTCCAGGGATGTTTGGTGGTTGAACCCAGTGCATGGTGGAATGTCATGTGCGGATCTGTCTAGGAGGACCTTGGTGCACTATAACTCCCATCGTGTCATGATTACTGGACTTCATTATAATGTGACGATTTGTTTTTTAATTCATGTTAATTACTCATGTTCCATACATTTTCATTTATACCACTTAATGTGCGCATAACACAGTGTTTATAGGGCCTAATTGAGACGTGATCGCTCGCTAGGGTTCTTTGCAGCGCTGCCATCAGGTCAGAACTGCACATGCATATGCACCGCAATGTGTAGGCACGTCGCACAGGTACAAAGCGGTTCATTGCTCTGCAATGGGTTTGTGCAAAGAATCCATTCGCATGGGTGATTGGAAGGAGATTGACAGGAAGAAGGCATTTGTGGGTGTCAACTGACCATTTTCTGGTAGTGGTTGGAAAAACGAAGGCGTTCCCAAGCGTTTGCAGGGCAGGTGTCTGACGTGAAATCCGGTCCCGGACAGGTTGAAGTGATCGCAGCGTCTGAGTAAGTCTTGGGCTACTCAGAAACTGCACAAATTATTTTTGCACCGCTCGGCTACACATGCGATCGCACACTTTCACAGCTAAAATACACTCCCCGGTGGGCGGCGACTATGTGAACGCAGGACTGCAAAAACAGCTAGCGAGCAATCAGGTCTGAGTTGGCCCCATAGATCCTCCAGAAACCCCATGGGGCTGTTTACTGGTCCATGTCAGGTTTGGCTATCCAAGTGTCAGGTCAAATTGATCAATAATCCTGGGCGGCAGCTCCACAGGCGGGGTGGGCCTGCGTGTGGCCAGCTGTACAGTGGAGACATCGAATAACAGCCCATGTCCTCTCATGCTTTTCAGTGTTTAGTTGCAAAATTGGTGGTGGTGGTAGTTGGTGTTTGGTAGGCTAAAGCACTGGGGCTCGTTACAAATAATGGAGTCTATTTACTAAGCCTTGGAGAGAGATAAAGTGGATGGAGATAAGTACCAGCCAATCAGCTGCTAACTATTATATTATAGGCTGGGTTTGAAAAATGACAGGAGCTGATTGGCTGGTACTTTATCTCCATCCACTTTATCTCTCCCCAAGGCTTAGTACATAGACCCCGTTGTATGCAGTGGATGTGGGGGTGATGAAATGGTTAAAAAATAGATACTTTTTTGCTGGTGAGCTACAGGGCCCAGATATCACACACTTACCAAGTTCTTGGCTGCCAGTGCGGAGGGGTATGGCGCAACCATGTGGTCAGTGGAGGGGCATGACAGCAGAATCGCACCATCAAGGCACAGTATATAAAGCCACGATTACATCATTGTAACGTGGGGGAAGGGGCCATGATGATAGGATTCAGCAGGAATAGCATCATCAGCTTACCTGGAATGGTCACTTCACATGGGAAGTGGGCATCAGCGTGTGGAACTGAGGCGTTACTGAAGATATGCCTACACCTTGGTGCCTTCTCTCCTGGATTCTCCAAGACATTGCGGGAGAATAGGCAAGTACCATATGATCTATCATGCATTGGGATCATGTAACCGGCGGTTGGGATCCCAGCGGTCAGCATCCTGATGCAAGGATCCTGGCCTCCAGATTGCCGGTGGAGATATGAGTGCAACAGAGCCCCATGCGGTCTCGCCAAGGGCGTAGCTACCATAGGTGCAGGAAGTGCAGCTGCTATGGGGCCCAGAGCTGAGAGGGGCCACCTTCCCTGTCACAGTTACATGTGTTATATACAAGGATGTAGCTACCATAGGTGCGAGGAGTGCAGCTACTATGGGGCCCAGTGTTGAGAGGGGCCACCTTCCCTGTCACAGTTACATGTGTTATATACAAGGATGTAGCTACCATAGGTGCGAGGAGTGCAGCTTCTATGTGGCCCAGAGTTGAGAGGGGCCACCTTCCCTGTCACAGTTACATGTGTTATATACAAGGATGTAGCTACCATAGGTGCGAGGAGTGCAGCTACTATGGGGCCCAGTGTTGAGAGGGGCCACCTTCCCTGTCACAGTTACATGTGTTATATACAAGGATGTAGCTACCATAAGTGCAGGGAGTGCAGCTGCTATGCAGAGCTGAGATGGGCAACCTTCCCTGTCACAGTTACATGTGTTATATAGTATATACAAGGATGTAGCTACCATAGGTGCAGGGGGTGCAGCTAGCTACTATGGGGCCCAGAGTTGAGAGAGGCCACCTTCCCTGTCACAGTTACATGTATTATATATAGGGGTGTAGCTACCATAGGTAATGTGACTGTCTACCAGTGCAATGCCTCACCTACAGGTGTGATCTCCACCTCCTGTGACATGATTCTCCTACTGTAACTGCCTACTAGTGTAATGCCTCACCTACTGGTGTGATCTCCACCTCCTTTGACATGATCCTTCTGCTGGTGCTGTGACTGCCTACCAGTGTAATGCCTCACCTATTGGGGTGATATCCACCTCATTTGACACGATCCTCCTGTTGGTGCTGTGACTGCCTACAGTACAATACCTCACCTACTGGTGTGATCTCCACCTCCTGTGATACGATCCTCCTGCTGGTGCTGTGATTGCCTACCAGTGCAATGCCTCACCTACTGGTGTGATCTCCACCTCCTGTGAGATGATCCTCCTGCTGGTGCTGTGACTGCCTACCAGTACAATGCCTCAGCTACTGGTGTGATCTCCACCTTCTGTGACACATACCTCCTACTGGTGCTGTAGTTACTGCCTCCAGTGCAATGCCTCACCTACTGGTGTGATCTCCACCTCATTTGACACGATCCTCCTGTTGGTGCTGTGACTGCCTACAGTACAATACCTCACCTACTGGTGTAATCTCCACCTCCTGTGATACGATCCTCCTGCTGGTGCTGTGACTGCCTACCAGTGCAATGCCTCAGCTACTGGTGTGATCTCTACCTCCTGTGACATGATTCTCCTGCAGGTGATGTGACTGCCTACCAGTGCAATGCCTCACCCACCAGTGTAATCTCCACCTCCTGTGACACGATCCTACTGCTGGTGCTGTGACTGCCTACTATGCTGCATTAGCCTTGCTTACTACCACTGTGGGTAATGCTAACAATTTGCTTAAGCCCAATTTGTGTTGGGTCCCGCTTATAGCTGACTTACTCCAACCTACAGGCGGCCTCTTTTCATATATTTCCAGGGCCACTTTACGTTCCCAATCCACCCCTGTCTGGAATGGAAGAAATGTGAATGATAAATCAATGTAAATGTACCAGGAGGTATTGACAAGCCTTTATAACATTATCTTATACTGTGAATTTCTTACCCTTTTTCCAAGACAATTAATTAATTTAACTTGTTAATTAAGTGAAAGGAAGACATTAATTTTTCCGGGATATGTATCAAGCCATGGAGAGAGATAAAGTTGAGTATTTGCAAAAATCAAATGAAGCTTCTAACGACAGGTATCATTTCATGTACTGTGCTAGATAAGTGACAGAAGATGATTGGGTGGTTTGGACATCTGCACTTTATCTTTCTCCAAGGCTTGAAACATCTCTCCAAGAGTGCTGTATATAAAATATATATCTGGCTGCTATACAGCAGGCCAGGAGCACCAGCAGGACAGCAGAGTAACAGTCATATCAGTAATAATTTGCGGACCCTGTGAAATTAGCATTCAGTAAAGATGGGAGACTCAGTCAATGAATACATAAAACATTTTTTAGTTTATGTTAAAATATAAAAAGTTTATTAAGTGGAATATTTAATAAATAATATTTGTGAGACATCTCCAAAAACAGTCGGTTTTGGGGGCTGCCCAGAAATATTAACCAGCCCCTGAATGTATGTATTGGGGACTGCAATGGATATTTGAGATATATATTGCATTCCTCCTATTTTGAACACAAAAGCAGCCACCAAAAGTTTCTACGGCAGATGGTAAACTGTGAAACTAACCAAGCTCCAGAATGCAAAGCATTTCTGAGCTTGGCCCGGCAGCTAATGCCATTTCTAAATGGCTTTTGTAGACTGTGGGCTACATTATGCAATAATTCAAAGGAGAAGGATCCTTGGGATCCCTCTGCATTACTGTCTGCTCTCACATACGCAGTCTGATGATTACACATGTGAACTAGCGCAGCCGGGATCTAAACCCAGAAGTAAAGTGATCGCATTAGTAATTATTTTACTTCTTATACATTGCAGGGATGGGCATGAGTTTGGTACTCATTATGGCATAAAAGTTACACCTCTGGACTCACAAAGAGTCATCCTACAGCACTCAGGAGAGGAAAACCCCCTTGGGGGGAAACCTCTGGGGAACCATGGCCTCAGGATCGCCCTTCCCTCTGGGCATTAAGAGGTGTCCTAATAGAGGGGTCAGTATGCTATCCCAGCGCATGGGATCCCGGTGGTTGTCATATCGATGCCGGGATCCCAGTACAGAAACGATCGACAGGGGTGAGTAAGGGGTGTTCTCCCCTCTCCCCACCCCCTAACCCTGCCTGTCCGAGTCTAACCCTAACATGCCTGCTTTGTGCCTAACCTTCCCACAGAGGTGCCTAATCCTAACCTCTGTCCCTGCTGCCTAAACCTAATCCTCCCTTCCCCGCAGCCTAATCACTCACGGGGGTGACTAACCCACCCTACCCACAGACTAACCCTAACTTCCCCCCACCCACAGCCTAACCCTATCCTCCCCCCACCTGCAGCCTAATCCTAACCCCCCGCCTGATGCTTAAACCTATCACCCCGCCTGATGCCTAATCCTCCCTTCCCCGCAGCCTAAGTACTGCTGGGGGTGACTAACCCACCCTACCCACAGCCTAACCCAAATTTCCCACCACCCGCATCCTATCCTCCCCCACCTGCAGCCTAATCCTAACCCCCGTCTGATGCCTAAACCTAACCCTCCCTTCCCCACAGCCTAACAAACCTCTTGGGTGCCTAACCCTAACCAACCCTATCCGCTGCCTAACCCTAACCTCCCCCCACCCACAGCCTAAACCTAACCCCCCACCTGATGCCTAAACCTAATCTCCCCACCAGATTCCTAAACCTAACCCTCCTTCCCCCCGCAGCCTAATCACCCCCGGGGGTCCCTAACCCTAACCCACCCTACCCAAAGCCTAACCCTATCCTCCCACCACCCACAGCATAACCCTAACCCCTCCACCTGATGCCTAACCCTCTGCCTCTCCATACACCCCTAATCTTGCCTGTCCGCAGTCTAACCCTACCTTCCCATATGTTCCTAACCCTCCCGTAGAAGTGCCTAATCTTAACCTCCATCCCTGCTGCCTAAACCTAACCCTCCCTTTCCCACAACCTAACCACCCACCCTCTATCCCTGCTGCCTAAACCTAACCCCCCACCTGATGCCTAAACCTAACCCCCCTGCCTGATGCGTAAACCTAACCTTCCCTCCCCCGCAGCCTAACCAATCCCCTCCACCCATGCCTGATGCCTAAACCTAACCCCCCTTGTCCAGCCCTAAACCTATGATCGTGGTGACACGGGCGTCGGTATCCTTGCCCATTCGGAGTTCCAACGTCGGGATTCTGAAGAGTGTCGGGATCCCAGTGTCAGTATTCTGACTGCCGTAAACCCGACAGCCGGCATCTTTACAGCATCTCCTAATAGGTAAGGCATATGTCCCAACATTTGGAGCATGTGTCCGCAGCTCTCCTCCCACGGCAGCTATTCAGGGATCACCCACTGCATGTAGATGAAGAGGAAGAGATGATAAATCATTGTTAGTGGATGAACAAGCAAAGAGACAAACTGCAAACAGTGGTGTGGTTGTGTAGAGAGAAAAATCTCTCTATGTAAATATGTTACTCTAACTACTGAGGACATGGAAAATACCTAAGATAAGGACAATTATCCCAAAGGTCCCATTGTTTTATTACAATACACACATTGGGGGGATAAGTTCTCTCTTATAGTAATTAGTGGGTACCTTCAGAAAAGAAATTTGACCAGTAAGTAGTAAAATCTATAAATTGCTAACATTTAGGGGTCAATCCAATTAGGTACGAGTTACCATTGCTGCGACGTTTCAACAGCATCCAAACTCACACCCTTCATGGCCAGATTCAGCCTATGGGGCTACCGGAAAGTGCGGCTGTTGTAAGACAAACTCGCACCTAATTAAACTGACCCCTTAGTTGTTAAATGTGATAAAATAGAAAAATATAATTATGGGCCTGATTCAGTTGTGGTTGTTGAAGCGACCGCTGCTGCAATTTTGACATTCACATTTGCATCGTGAGTCTGAGCAGTCATAGGCTGAGCAAGTCTCCTAGACACAGGGGGCTCTCCAGCAGTATTACAGGTCGCTATGGGTAATTTATGCACGCACATGGAACGGGGTTTGAATGGACCTGACATGCCAGTATACAGTTAGCCACCCCCGTTACCACCTCAAACGCTGACTTCCTGTCAATTACTTTGTGATGGGATCCTCTATGCATAGGTGTGCACAGGGGGGGTTCCTGGTGCGCACAGGCACCCCCTGATATCCGGCACCCCGATCTCACATGCCTGATGCTGCGATCGCCGAGCAGGCTGATTACTGTACCCTCTGCGCTGCACCCTGTCAGGGCTGCTTTACTGACCGGACGCCTAGGTTAATCGAGGGTGCCACTACCACCGGCTTTCAAACTCCCGGCTCCACCTCCATGTACAAAAACAGCATGATGTGATGTGATTATGTCATGCTGCTCGCACGTCCACTCGTCACACCCACCTCGCTCCTTCTATGCTATGCCAACACCAGCCACTGATGAGGATCAGCATGCAGCCAGCGTTCCTCTTAGGAAGACAAATTCAATACTGGCAGGCGGCCGGCAGCAGCATTGACACGTCACTAATTTTCCCAACAGCGGAAATACTAGTCTGCGACTGTCAGTGTCAGTGAGTGACTGACTTGTAAGTAAGCTACTGCAGCTTGCTGGGGAAAGAGAGGGGGAGCCAGACCAGGCTGAGGAGGAGCAGTGTAATTGCAGTGAGTGCCATCAGGGGTATTTATTTGGTGCACACCACAACATCTGACAATGTACCTGCTTTATTAGGATTCGTATTTTATATTGCATTGACCATCAATAGATCATCATTGCTAGACACACCCCTCTGACGGTGCACCCCCTAATAAAATGTGCTGCGCATGCCTATGCCTCTATGTGAGCTTGATTTCATTTTATGCGCAGTGCAGCTTGCACGCATGTACAGTGAAAAAGCATTGAGCCACTTGGTGCAACAGCAGCTCTGCGTCTGCATCTGAATCAGGCCCCCTGAGCGGTAAGGAGAAGGACTCTAGGGAAAGGACTATGTCACCTTTATTATACGTAAAGATAGGGAAACAGTCACTTGTTACTAGAGATGAGCGGGTTCGGTTTCTCTGAATCCGAACCCGCACGAACTTCATGTTTTTTTCACGGGTCCGAGCAGACTCGGATCCTCCCGCCTTGCTCGGTTAACCCGAGCGCGCCCGAACGTCATCATGACGCTGTCGGATTCTCGCGAGACTCGGATTCTATATAAGGAGCCGCGCGTCGCCGCCATTTTCACACGTGCATTGAGATTGATAGGGAGAGGACGTGGCTGGCGTCCTCTCCATTTAGATTAGGGTTGAGAGAGAGAGAGAGAGATTGACCTGAGGCTTTGATACTGTAGAAGAGAGTGCAGAGTTTAGTGACTGACGACCACAGTGACCACCAGACAGTGCAGTTGTTTGTTTTATTTAATATATCCATTCTCTGCCTGAAAAAAACGATACACACAGTGACTCAGTCACATACCATATCTGTGTGCACTGCTCAGCCCAGTGTGCTGCATCAATGTATATATATATCTGACTGTGCTCAGCTCACACAGCTTATAATTGTGGGGGAGACTGGGGAGCACTGCAGTGCCAGTTATAGGTTATAGCAGGAGCCAGGAGTACATAATATTATATTAAAATTAAACAGTGCACACTTTTGCTGCAGGAGTGCCACTGCCAGTGTGACTAGTGACCAGTGACCTGACCACCAGTATATATAATATTAGTAGTATACTATCTCTTTATCAACCAGTCTATATTAGCAGCAGACACAGTACAGTGCGGTAGTTCACGGCTGTGGCTACCTCTGTGTCGGCACTCGGCAGCCCGTCCATAATTGTATATACCACCTAACCGTGGTTTTTTTTTCTTTCTTTATAGTCATACTAGTTACGAGTATACTATCTCTTTATCAACCAGTCTATATTAGCAGCAGACACAGTACAGTGCGGTAGTTCACGGCTGTGGCTACCTCTGTGTCGGCACTCGGCAGCCCGTCCATAATTGTATATACCACCTAACCGTGTTTTTTTTTTTCTTTCTTTATACATACATACTAGTTACGAGTATACTATCTCTTTATCAACCAGTCTATATTAGCAGCAGACACAGTACAGTGCGGTAGTTCACGGCTGTGGCTACCTCTGTGTCGGCACTCGGCAGCCCGTCCATAATTGTATATACCACCTAACCGTGGTTACGATTACGGACATGTCGTCTACTGTCACTGCATATGATTCTCTCCCCATTGAAAGAATGGTGGAGGATTATATGAGTGACCGCATCCAAGTAGGCACGTCACACAGTCCGTACTTATACTGGCAGGAAAAAGAGGCAATTTGGAGGCCCTTGCACAAACTGGCTTTATTCTACCTAAGTTGCCCTCCCACAAGTGTGTACTCCGAAAGAGTGTTTAGTGCCGCCGCTCACCTTGTCAGCAATCGGCGTACGAGGTTACATCCAGAAAATGTGGAGAAGATGATGTTCATTAAAATGAATTATAATCAATTCCTCCGTGGAGACATTGACCAGCAGCAATTGCCTCCACAAAGTACACAGGGAGCTGAGATGGTGGATTCCAGTGGGGACGAATTGATAATCTGTGAGGAGGGGGATGTACACGGTGATATATCGGAGGATGATGATGAGGTGGACATCTTGCCTCTGTAGAGCCAGTTTGTGCAAGGAGAGATTAATTGCTTCTTTTTTGGTGGGGGTCCAAACCAACCCGTCATATCAGTCACAGTCGTGTGGCAGACCCTGTCACTGAAATGATGGGTTGGTTAAAGTGTGCATGTCCTGTTTATACAACATAAGGGTGGGTGGGAGGGCCCAAGGACAATTCCATCTTGCACCTCTTTTTTCTTTTCTTTTTCTTTGCGTCATGTGCTGTTTGGGGAGGGTTTTTTGGAAGGGACATCCTGCGTGACACTGCAGTGCCACTCCTAGATGGGCCCGGTGTTTGTGTCGGCCACTAGGGTCGCTTATCTTACTCACACAGCTACCTCATTGCGCCTCTTTTTTTCTTTGCGTCATGTGCTGTTTGGGGAGGGTTTTTTGGAAGGGACATCCTGCGTGACACTGCAGTGACACTCCTAGATGGGCCCGGTGTTTGTGTCGGCCACTAGGGTCGCTTATCTTACTCACACAGCTACCTCATTGCGCCTCTTTTTTTCTTTGCGTCATGTGCTGTTTGGGGAGGGTTTTTTGGAAGGGACATCCTGCGTGACACTGCAGTGCCACTCCTAGATGGGCCCGGTGTTTGTGTCGGCCACTAGGGTCGCTAATCTTACTCACACAGATACCTCATTGCGCCTCTTTTTTTCTTTGCGTCATGTGCTGTTTGGGGAGGGTTTTTTGGAAGGGCCATCCTGCGTGACACTGCAGTGCCACTCCTAGATGGGCCCGGTGTTTGTGTCGGCCACTAGGGTCGCTTATCTTACTCACACAGCGACCTCGGTGCAAATTTTAGGACTAAAAATAATATTGTGAGGTGTGAGGTATTCAGAATAGACTGAAAATGAGTGGAAATTATGGTTTTTGAGGTTAATAATACTTTGGGATCAAAATGACCGCCAAATTCTATGATTTAAGCTGTTTTTTAGGTTTTTTGGAAAAAAACACCCGAATCCAAAACACACCCGAATCCGACAAAAAAAATTCGGTGAGGTTTTGCCAAAACGCGGTTGAACCCAAAACACGGCCGCGGAACCGAACCCAAAACCAAAACACAAAACCCGAAAAATTTCCGGCGCTCATCTCTACTTGTTACAGCTCCAATTCACATCATTTATACCATTCTGTACCATTTCATCATTTGGTTATTCTATGGGGGAGATGTATTATGCCCTGCTGAGTGATAAAGTGGAGAGAGGTAAAGTACCAGCCAATCAGCTCCTAACTGCCATGTTACAGGCTGTGTTTGAAAATGACAACTAGGAGCTGAATGGTTGTTAGGTTATCTCTCTCCACTTTATCACTCTCCCAGGCTTTGTACACCTGCCCCCAGTTCATTGATATACTGTAAATATCAGCCATTTCACTATCTCCTCTGATCTGTATTGTTCTTCCCCCGATCTGTATGTTCTGTATGGGATCCGGTCTCTAGGTCGACAGTAACTAGATTGACACTATCTAGGTCGACCACTATTGTTCGGCAGTAACTAGGTCGACAGGGTCTCTAGGTCGACATGTGCCAGGTCGACAGGTCAACAGGTCGACATGAGTTTTTTACAATTTTTTTATTTTTTTGAACCTTTTCATACTTAACGATCCACGTGGACTATGACTGGAAGGGTAATCTGTGCCGAGCAAAGCGAGGCACCTTGCCCGAAGCATGGCAAGTGAAGAGAGCCATGCGAGGGGACACGGTGCATTAATTGGGGTTCCCGGTCACTCTACGAATAAAACTACACAAAAAAACAATAAAAAAATGTATGTTAACCTTTTGACCTGACGACCTAGACATGTCGCCCTAAAGACCCTGTTGACCTAGAGACCCTATCGACCTAGTTGCTGTCAACCAATAGTGGTCAACCTAGACACCGTTGACCTAGTTACTATCTACTTTTCATACCACACCTATTCGGTATCATGCTCCCCATCCCCTTCCTGTTTTTCTGTTTTACAGTATGTACTACATCTCGCAACCCCCAAAAGTGTATTTCCCTCCTCTATATGTCCCATAGAGTACGCCACAATTTCTATGTTTTTGTATTGTGCCCCCACACCATCTGTATGTGCTATACCAAGTTGCCCCTTTCTGCATGTTTTGTATTGTCCGCTCTCCCCCACCTATGTTTTGTACTGTGCTCTCAATACCCCCCACCACACACACAATTACACAAGTTTGGTAACTTACCTCCTGCATGCTACTCTCTAGTCACTAATTCCTCTGCGACCCCTCCCGTCGTCTTCAACTGACACTTTGCAGATCTCTTTGCCGGTCACCCGACACTCTGCAAATCTCTTTGCCAGAACTTTGCCAAATGATGATCTAAATAACCAGAATTTCTTGGTCAGACATACTATGTGTATTAACTGTACTACTACATTTTGTTACGTACTTTCCTTTTTATTCATTTGCAATTTATCTATGTTATTGACGTTTTATCCACAACCCAAGATCCTTTCTCATAGAGACCCAAGTTATCTGCTCCAGGTTTTATCTTCCCTAGTGCTAGGACCATGTTAGTATTGTCAAAGTCAGAAAAATATCATGCTACACGTTGCCATATATTCACCTCATGCGCGTGCCTGCTGCACGTGCACATTCTCTCCCGTGCGTGCGGATATACGCAGCCGCGTGATGGCGCCTCGGCCATGCGCTCGAGCGCGTGGTATGTGCATTTACGGTAGAGTTTGTGTGCGTCTAGCGGGCGACTCAATCGTTTAATAATAGAACCAAATAGCATTTTTTATAGATAACGTTCCCCTTAATAATGACTGTAAGTTTGGTTAATGTAAATGGTCGCTGGACAGAGGAATTCCTCTTTGTATGGTACGAGGGGTCAGACAGGGTTTGAACAGCTGTGTCTGGTACCTAACTAAAGAACATTTTAATAGCAACAATCCGGTGTTGGTTAGGTAAAGATTAATCGCTCCTGCGTAAAGTTATGGCCATTAGTAGATTCTGGACACTTCATATATTTGCGATTCATTACCCATGCGGCGGGAATCTTCAGATTCCCTCCCACTTGAGCTGTTTGATATAGTCACAGCCCACCTGTTCAAACTAACCTATGACCTTTTGTTATGATGCGAGGAGACATTCCTGTGTCCAATGAACAATTAGATTATAGGTCCCTTTGTAGTATACTGTTCTCAGTCTATATAAGATCAGCCAGCCTGGGCAGCTCTCTCTCACTCCACAAACGGTTTTCTTATTGACTAACTCGGAGCTGGTACCAGGCTGCGCAGCGATCATTCCCAGTGTGTGTAAGTAATTCTCTGCAAACCAACTTATTCTCTGTGTGTATTGGCCATTCCCTTTCTCTCTATTATAGTATAAGATTGTAACGTTATTGTATATTTCTGTCTAGATAATCTGTTAGAATTATATGTTAGTCTGTAGTGTATGACTTGTGAACTGTTTACCTTTTTCGATATAACTTAAAAGCTTGTTAGTAAAGGTGTTGGATCCTTAGCACGGTATCGTGTGTTCATTACATTGCAGTGGGTAATAGGAGCGTCTCGATCGCTCAAACAGCTTTAGTGTTAATCAGGTTAAGCAGCGTTATATCGCTACAGTGTTTCAGTACAAGGTTTACAGTATAAGAGTATCCTTTCTGTGTGTAACATTCAAGGTTTACTGATTGTCATCTTGTAAGCGTCTGCGCCGCTCGTGATCTCCTCGTGGTCTCGAGCGTCCGCTACGCTGGTAGCGTAGCATTACGGTAGTCGCTCGCCTATAGCGTGCTCGACACCACGCATTAAGCTGTGAGCGAGCGTGCCGCATGTGCGTCTCGATCACGGCCGAGCGTATGCTACGCTAAGTGCGTACCCTTACGGTACCCCATACGCCAATTGCGTACTGTGTCTCTTACCCATTATTGTGAAGGTTATAAGGTAATCAAATCAGCATTATCAATTGGCGGCTCGTCCGTCCTCCACATATCCGCACTAGCGAAAACAAACGTTATCTGTCAGCAAGGGCGGGAAGGCAGTATCCCTTCGTATCGGGATACAGTAGTGCTGGCTAGATAAGCGTCTGTTTCGCTACGTGAAGGAGTGCTGGTGGAATCCGGAACCGGAGGTAAGAACAATACGCTAGTGTCTTTTAAAACTGTTTATTTCTGTTTTGCGTATACACGCACGCACACACCTGTATTTCATTTCACTTGTGTATTTTCACATATCACTTTCCTGGTTGCCATTTCACAATTGATAACGTGCTGAGAAAGATTTGTTGCTATTGGTAGTTAAAGAGTAAAAATAATACGTTAAGGAGTAATTTGTAATACATGCGCACGGCTTGCCTAAAATACAAGGAAATTTGGTGTGGTGTTCAGTAGATGATTACAGTTAAAGATCATCTACATTGATATAAACGTGTTAAATTGTATTTCTGTGGATATACCTGGCTGGCGTACACGTGTCTCTAACAAAGGGCGGGACTAGGGTACGCGACGCAAGGGCCGACGCACGGTGCGTATACTACGCAACGGAGCGTCTGGGTATGCCCACATAATACAAATCACACGATAGTGTTGTTTTAATCAGGCGATAAGGAGGCAACGCGAAAATAGCGCAAATCGATCTCAGTGTCCAAAATCTGAAGCTAATAGATCCTTCTCTAGTTGTAACTCCTCGGGATTAGCCTGCGATACTGAATGAAAGGGATTTCTGCGCAGAAACGAAAGTAAAGAGTATATGAGGTGAAAGAGTGTGTATACATATATATAAGTTTCTAATTTTTGGGGTTTGAACCAAGGAAATCATTGAGTTCTCGTGAAGGTACATACGTGTAAGTGACTGCATGGTGGCTTGGGAGGCATCCCTTGTTAAACATTTAAAAAAGAGCATTAGAGTATAGCAGACCAGGAGGTCTACTGTAGCGCAGACCAGGAGGTCCAAACAGACCAGGAGGTCCAGGTACAGCAGACTAAGAAGTCCGCTATAGATAAAAAGTAAAGGAGCACAACACCAGGAGGGGTTGGTGCGGTACCCATCTAGGCCATTAAGCTCAGGCTAAAGGAATTCGCAGCCACAATTTTCGATTCCACTGGTCGCTCCGCACATAAGATTAGTTGCTTATGTGCAGAACGATTGTACCGCACGTAATTGTGTGCATTAGTTAGTAACTTGACCCAGTACCATTTGCGTACGCTAGAGGGGTCATAAACGCTATTTGTACATTCTAACGTGATTTGTGTAATTTTTTTTATTTTAAGGGAAGTTCGCTAGTCACTTGGGAACTATCCAACAACCAATAGTTACTGGAAAGGGTTAAGTGCTCTTCGGATCGCACCCACATGTTCCAGTAAATAGAGGTTCAGGTCGCAGGGGCCCTAGGTTGAGTACGCCAGCGCTAGAGCAGTGTGTGGGCGTATTGGTCGACGTGGGCGAGTGAGTGGAGTACTCGGTTAACTGCCACCGCCGGCCTACCCCGGACATCTTGGTTTTTGTAAGGGTTCGCTGAAGACCCTGATTTGAAGTTCAGAGGTAGTGAAAGCAACACCTACAAAGATGGTTGCCAGTTGTTCAGGTAGGGGGCGATCAACCTCGGTTCGGGTTGATTCAGTAAACCGACCAATCGAGTCGGCAAGGTATGTAATGTGTGAGAAATACGGTTCACACACAGAAGTTTTGTGCGATGAATGGGAAAGAATGACTGTGCACGATGGGGAAAAGTTCCCACGGGTAGGCAGTTTTAGTCCCGAGGTGTTACAGAATCTAAGGAGAAGGATATGTCTCATTAAATCTGCAAAGAGACGGATCAAACATTATGATTATTTACAGTTATGGCAACAGGAAGGTGAAATACAAAGAGGATTGGCTCAAGTGGGTGGATCTAACCCTATCAGAAAACTGATAGCCACCGCGCCACCACCACCATACATAACGGGAGAGAAGGTGGTTGCAGAGAATGGCACACTGGTGAATGATAAACATGCACTTAGTAATTGTATAAATGTTAAGCCTAATGTAACCAAGATTGTTGATGCAAATGTTAACCCGTGCAAGCTGTACCCTGTTTTAAACTTTCCCCAGGATTGTGACCAAGAGGATGAACCAACAACAATATCGGCACTCTCTCTAGCAGCCACCATAGCAGAAACAACAGTGGGCACGGCCCAACCCGTAAGATTAGTATCAAAGGCCCCTAGTGGAGGGACAGGTGAGATCGTATCAGCTGGTAAGTACGGCACCATACAATATACTGAAACCATTTCACCACATGCTGTAGAATCTACTCAGAATGATGTTATTGGACTTAATCCCGTTAGGGTAATTGCAGTGCCAAATGGGAAAACTGACACTTCAGGAGTCACTCCTCTCAGACACATTGCCATGCACTGCCCCTTTACCCGAATGGAATTAAGAACAATGGTGTCTGAATTCCCTGATCCTAGGAAAGATCTAGTTGCAAGCCAGGAATACATTAGAGAGCTAGGAAATACTGTAGAGCCCAATAACAAAGACTGGCAGATATTGCTGAGGGCATGTTTACCCTCCAATATCGACTCAGCAAAATTTTTAGCTGACTGTAAATTAGATGAGGATGTACCCCTTACGGATGTGTACAACCAAGATAATGTAAAGAGAATAAATTTACAGTTAAAAGAGTATTTTCCAGCTGTTGTCAGATGGAACAAAATTTTCTCCATCAAACAGAAAGAGGGAGAAACAGCAGCTGATTATTTTCATCGGGCACTACAGGTTATGTCTAAGTATACAGGCATAGAAGACATTAAGACAAATGTGAATCATAGAGAAGTAGCAGTATCTGTGTTAATGGATGGTTTAAAGGAAGTATTGAGGACGAGGGTACAGACCACCCAACCATGTTGGCGAGGTCTGTCGGTGGCTACTTTGAGAGAGGCCGCTGTTGATCATGATCGGAATATCACCAGACACAGGGAGTCGCAGAGTGATAAGTTAATGGCCGTAAGTATACAGGCCCTGACTACCAGGCAACCTCTGTATAAATCTCCGACTCCTGTGGGTAAGTCAAATGTGGTAACTTGTTATTACTGTCATAAAGAGGGACACTATGCACGAGACTGTAGATCAAAAATGCACAAAAATCATATCAACCCCCTAGACAACGACATGACACACGAAATTGGGATCAAGGACTGCAGAGACAGAGTTATGAGCCACACGCAGGGGAAACAAAAAGGTATCCCTCAAAAAGAGACTGGCAAGTCACTGATAGATCCCATTTAGCCCCTTCACAGGTAATAGCTGCCAGCGCAATGCAGGGAGGCCACCACGCACCATAGGGGCGAGGCCACACCTGTAATCTGCAGCCAGTGAAATTAATTGCGAACCTTGGAAGTGAACCCGAGGTCACAATTGATGTAGCTGGTAAATCTCTAAATTTCCTTGTGTTAGGCGCCGGGGTTCGCTTGTCTGCGCGGCCCAGCGCCTAGCAACTAGAGACGCCGTGCGCGTACAGCCGCCGGCTCCCTAGCAACGCTAGACGCCGGGCGCGCTGAGCCGCACGGACCCTAGCAGCGGGGACGCCACTGGCGGACCGCGTTCCCCGTTGCTAGGCTTTAGGAAATTAAGATATTCACCTGCTCTCTGGCCGTGCAGCAAGGCAGCTGCACGGCATTTATTCTAATCAGCCTTTAGCAGCTGATTGGAGGGCTTCTCACAGACGCCGGTAATAGCTTCCTGCATGCTGCCTTTGTTTGCTGAGAGTCTGTTTCCAGTCCTGCTGTATCCGGTCATTCCAGTCCTCAGAAGTCCGGTATTCGGGAGTTGTCATCTCATCCCAAGAGGTCGTTTGGTTCCCTGGAGTCCTGACTAATCACTGTCTTATATCCAGTGGTGTTCGTGAGTTGCGGCTCTGCCGTGTGTTGCGGCTCAGTCGCTTTACCTTTTATATTTTGTGTTTGGAGCATTTGCGGAGGGTTCCGCTTCCACAAGTCCTCTCTGGTACTCGGCGGTGCCGGGTAGGAGAATTGGACAAGTGGATATTTTGGTTGTCCTTTTCCCTGGCGGTTTCTCCGCACATATTATAGTTTTGAGTTTACTTAGCCCCTGGCCTGGTTGTTTAGTTAGAGGGCCTCTTGTTATCACCCTGTCTCGGGTTTCCCTTTGTCTCTCATTAAGACCGGGGGGCATCGAAGTTGGGCAGACATAATCCGCCCTTCAAACGCGGCTGCCAAGGGCTCAAGAAACCATAGTCTCGCAGGGGATTTCTGACAACACGGGTGAGACAACAGAGTTAGGGCGCGAGGGGCTATTTTCCTGTCCTGCTCCCTTCCCCAGCATTCCGTTCCAGTGCTCCGGTCCTTGCCATAAGATCTCTTCTGAACAGAGTGCTGGAATCATAACATTATTACCGGCCATACCAAAACTTAAAATTAAACGGGGTTTAATTTTTTCTCATTCAGTTTTGTGAGAGTTTATCGGCCTCATGAATCCAACAGGTTTAGGGCCAAATCCTGGTCAGCTCTTAGTCAGCCAGATTCAAGAACTTACTCAGATGGTTCAGGATCTTTCTCTTCGGGTGAAGTCGCAGGAAGATCTTTTGCGAGCTTCCCCAAGGGTAGTCCCTGAACCAAAGATGCATTTGCCTGACCGTTTTTCTGGTGATAGAAAAGAGTTTTTTAATTTTAAAGAATCCTGTAAGCTTTATTTTCGTTTAAGACCGACTTCCTCGGGTACTGAATCTCAGCGGGTCGGGATTATTATTTCTTTGCTCCTGGGGGATCCTCAGACCTGGGCATTTGGTTTAAGAGCAGAGGATCCGGCATTGTTGTCAGTTGACGCTTTTTTTGAGTCTTTAGGGCTCTTGTATGATGACCCTGATAGAGAGGCTGAAAGTCAGTTGCGCGCTCTCAGACAGGGTAGAAATCCTGCGGAGGTTTATTGTACGGAGTTTCGCCGTTGGTCGAACGACTGTGGCTGGAATGACCCAGCCCTGCGCAGTCAGTTTCGCCTCGGCTTATCAGAGTCTATAAAAGACAGTCTCCTTCAGTACCCCGCTCCTGAGACTCTCGATAAACTCATGGAGCTTTCTATTAAGATTGATCGTCGTCTCAGAGAGCGGAGGGCTGAAAAAGGAGCACTTGTAAGGACAAGTCGGTGTGTATATTCCATTCCTGAAGACGTAGAGGAGCCCATGCAGATGGGTCTCTCCCGGCTGTCTCCTGAAGAAAGAGCCAGAAGGCAAAATTCTGGTCTTTGTCTGTACTGTGGGGGTAAGGGACATTTTGCTCGTAATTGTCTGAACAAGTCGGGAAACGCTTTGACCGGGTGAATTGTGAGGGGGTTCACCTAGGTCTGCAGCTTATCTCCTCAAATAACTCCCTTTTAGTCCCAGTTAAAGTTTCCTTTGGCAGCCTCAGTTCTTCGGTGTCGGCTTTTGTTGACAGTGGAGCTGCAGGAAACTTTATGGATTTAACTTGCGCTAAGGCCTTAGGCATTCCTCAGTTACCTTTGGGTAGGTGTGTCACCATGCATGGCTTAGATGGGAGTCCGCTGTCTAATGGGATTATTTCTCTCCATACATCCCCTGTACTACTTACAGTAGGAGCTCTACATTCCGAGAAAATCGAGTTCTTTCTTACACATTGCCCAGCAGTTCCAGTTGTTCTGGGTCACCCTTGGCTGGCCTTTCATAATCCCACCATTGATTGGCGGTCGGGGGAGATTTCACAATGGGGTACTTTTTGTGATAAGGAATGTATCACGTTTCCAGTCAGAGTAGCAGCTATCATTCCAGAACCCATTCCGGTGGAATACCAGGAGTTTGCTGATGTTTTCTCCAAAGGCAATGCGGACATTCTGCCTCCCCATCGGCCTTATGATTGTGCTATTGAGTTAATTCCTGGTGCCGCATTGCCAAAGGGAAGATTATATGCATTATCCGGGCCAGAAACTGCGGCTATGAATGATTAAGTTAAGGAGAGCCTTGAGAAAGGATTTATTAGACCATCAAAATCTCCTTTAAGTGCAGGCTTCTTCTTTGTGGAGAAAAAGGATGGCTCGCTTAGACCTTGCATTGATTTTAGAGCCCTGAATAAGATCTCAGTTAAAAACACCTATCCTTTGCCGTTGATTTCTGTACTCTTTGATCAGTTACGTTCTGCTGTGATTTTTTCTAAAATTGACCTTAGAGGAGCGTACAACCTCATCCGAATTAAATCTGGAGATGAGTGGAAAACGGCCTTCAGTACTCAGTCGGGTCACTACGAATACCTGGTGATGCCGTTCGGCCTGTCCAATGCTCCGGCAGTTTTTCAAGACCTCATTAACGATGTGCTCCGTGACTTCCTAGGGAAATTCGTGGTCGTTTACTTAGACGACATCCTGATTTTTTCTGAATCAATGGAACAACATGTTACCCAGGTGCGTCTGGTTCTTCAAAAGTTACGCGAGAATCATTTATATGCCAAGCTGGAGAAGTGTGAGTTTCATGTCACGGAAGTATCTTTTTTAGGGTATATAATTTCCCCTCAGGGATTTTCCATGGAGCCAAAGAAACTGCAGGCCATCCTTAGTTGGGCGCAACCCACCAATTTAAAAGCAATTCAGCGCTTTTTAGGGTTTGCGAATTATTATAGGAGGTTCATTCATTCTTTTTCTGACCTGGTTGCTCCCATTGTAGCTCTGACAAAGAAAGGAGCGGATCCTACCAACTGGTCGCGTGAAGCTGAGTTGTCCTTCCGGGCCTTGAAACAAGCCTTTGTCTCGGCTCCAGTCCTCAGACATCCTAATCCGGAATTGCCCTTTGTGGTGGAGGTTGATGCCTCGGAGGTTGGAGTGGGGGCTATCCTTTCTCAAAAGGATCCGGAGTCTCTGGAGTTACATCCTTGTGCCTTTATGTCCAGGAAATTCTCCTCCGCTGAATCCAACTATGACGTTGGTAATCGGGAGTTACTGGCGGTAAAGTGGGCTTTCGAGGAGTGGAGGCATTGGCTGGAGGGAGCAAAACATACTATTTCGGTATTGACTGACCATAAGAACCTGCAATACATTGAATCGGCTAAGCGGCTTAATGCCCGGCAGGCACGTTGGGCATTATTTTTTACGCGTTTCAAATTTATAATCACTTTCAGGCCTGGTTCCAAGAATACTAAGGCTGATGCCCTGTCACGTAGCTTTCTTCCGGTTCACAATAACAATCCTGTTACCCCCATACTTCCATCTTCGGTCATCTGGGCGGGCCTCACACAAGATTTATTTACCCAGTTAAAACAGCTTCAACACCAAGCTCCTAGAATTATTCCTGCTGGTCGTCTTTACGTCCCTGAGTTTTTGAGAGCTACTGTATGGTGGCCTGGTCTTTCTAAAGACGTCAAGTAATTTGTTTATTCATGTCAGGTTTGTGCACAGCATAAGGTTCCCCGTTCCTTGCCCATCGGGCAACTTATGCCCTTAAATGTTCCTCTCAGGCCGTGGTCTCATATTTCCATGGATTTTGTGGTTGACCTTCCCCTTTCAGCCGGATTCCGAGTCATATGGGTGGTAGTGGACCGTTTTAGTAAAATGGCTCATTTTATTGCTCTTCCCCGATTGCCTTCTGCCCAAGGGTTGGCAGTTTTGTTTCTCCGCCATGTATTCAGGCTTCATGGGTTGCCTACTGATATTGTTTCTGATCGGGGTCCACAATTCATTGCACAATTCTGGAAATGTTTTTGTGCCTCATTGAAGATGAAATTGTCGTTAACATCCGGTTACCACCCACAATCCAACGGGCAAACCGAACGAGTTAACCAATCATTGAAACAATATTTGCGCTTGTATTCAGCCAAACTCCAGAATGATTGGTCCGAGTTTCTTCCGTTGGCTGAATTTGCTTACAAAAATTCTTTTCATTCCTCCACTAAAGAGTCTCCATTCTTTTCAGTTTTTGGTTTTCACCCCAGAGCTAATTCTTTTTTTCATCATTCCTCAGTCTCCTCGCTAACCTTTACCTCCCATCTCAGAGCCATTTGGAAAAAGGTGCACCTTGCTCTCAGAAAAGCGGCCTTTCGAGAGAAGAAATTTTCTGACAGGCTCCGACGTCCTTGCACTTTTAAGGTGGGAGATAGGGTGTGGTTGTCGACTCGCAACATCAGGCTTCGACAATCCTCGGCTAGACTGGGACCCAAATTTATTGGGCCATTTCTTATTATTAAAAGAGTCAACCCAGTTGCCTTTCGGTTACGTTTACCAAGATCTCTCAGGATTGGAAATACGTTTCATTGTTCCCTGTTGAAACAATACGTTTCTTCCAGTAGATTTAGTCGGAAGATCTCTCAGGGTAGATCTCCAGTGGATGTATAGGGACAACAGGAGTTCTTGGTAGAGAAGGTTCTCGATTCCAAATTGTCCCGGGGTCGGCTGTATTTTCTAGTTCACTGGAAAGGCTATGGTCCGGAGGAAAGGTCTTGGGTCCTGGAAAAGGATCTTCATGCCCCGAGGCTCAAGAGGGCATTATTTCGGGAATTTCCTCAGAAACCTGGCTTTAGGGGTTCCTTGACCCCTCCTGAAGGGGGGGGTACTGTTAGGCGCCGGGGTCCGCTTGTCTGCGCGGCCCGGCGCCTAGCAACTAGAGACGCCATGCGCGTACAGCCACCAGCTCCCTAGCAACACTAGACGCCGGGCGCGCTGAGCCGCACGGACCCTAGCAGCGGGGACGCCACTGGCGGACCGCGTTCCCCATTGCTAGGCTTTAGGAAATTAAGATATTCACCTGCTCTCTGGCCGTGCAGCAAGGCAGCTGCACGGCATTTATTCTAATCAGCCTTTAGCAGCTGATTGGAGGACTCCTTGTTAAATACACTCCCAGGGCTTCTCACAGACGCCGGTAATAGCTTCCTGCATGCTGCCTTTGTTTGCTGAGAGTCTGTTTCCAGTCCTGCTGTATCCGGTCATTCCAGTCCTCAGAAGTCCGGTATTCGGGAGTTGTCATCTCATCCCAAGAGGTCGTTTGGTTCCCTGGAGTCCTGACTGATCACTGTCTTATATCCAGTGGTGTTCGTGAGTTGCGGCTCTGCCGTGTGTTGCGGCTCAGCCGCTTTACCTTTTATATTTTGTGTTTGGAGCATTTGCGGAGGGTTCCGCTTCCACAAGTCCTCTCTGGTACTCGGCGGTGCCGGGTAGGAGAATTGGACAAGTGGATATTTTGGTTGTCCTTTTCCCTGGCGGTTTCTCCGCACATATTATAGTTTTGAGTTTGCTTAGCCCCTGGCCTGGTTGTTTAGTTAGAGGGCCTCTTGTTATCACCCTGTCTCGGGTTTCCCTTTGTCTCTCATTAAGACCGGGGGGCATCGAAGTTGGGCAGACATAATCCGCCCTTCAAACGCGGCTGCCAAGGGCTCAAGAAACCATAGTCTCGCAGGGGATTTCTGACAACACGGGTGAGACAACAGAGTTAGGGCGCGAGGGGCTATTTTCCTGTCCTGCTCCCTTCCCCAGCATTCCGTTCCAGTGCTCCGGTCCTTGCCATAAGATCTCCTCTGACCAGAGTGCTGGAATCATAACACCTTGTAGATACGGGGTGCGGCCAAGTCAGTGATAAATTCGACCGTGGGCATGAGAACCACTGGTAAAACAATTCCAGCCATGGGAGTAACAGGAGTAGTACAGCACTACCCTTTAAGCAAACCTGCAGAGATTACGATAGGGCCTTTGCATACCAAGCATTCTTTTCTGCTGGCTGCATCGGCTCCGACTAATCTCCTAGGGAGAGATTTACTGTGCAAAATGGGATGCGTAATATACTGTACTCCTGAAGGTGTGTTCTTGGATATACCCGAAAACCACGCTCAGGAAGCGCAGGATATGCTAGACTCCCCAACAAGATTAATGTCACACACTGTTGTTGTAAATAGGTGTCCGTCCAAGGTAGAGGAAATGATTTCCCAGATACCGGAATCACTTTGGATCAAGGATGGACAAGACACTGGATTGATGGCAAACGTAGCCCCAGTAGTTGTGCAAGTAAAAGATGGTAGGATAGCTCCAAAAATCCCACAATATCCTCTGAAGCCAGAGGTGGAGTTAGGAGTTTTCCCTGTAATAGAGCACTTGCTACAACAGGGCATTCTGGTAAGGACGTCCAGCACTGCAAATAGTCCCATCTTCCCTGTTAAAAAGAGTGGGGGGAGGGGTTACAGATTAGTGCAGAATCTAAGAGGGATCAACAAAATAGTTGAGAGTCAATTCCCCGTAGTGCCAAATCCAGCTGTCATTCTTATGCAAAACCCTCCCACTGCCAAATTTTTCACTGTGATTTACCTCTGCTCCGCTTTCTTCTCGGTACCTCTGCACCCTGACAGTCAATATTTATTTGCATTCACATACAGAGGAGTTCAATATACATGGACTCGCTTACCACAAGGTTTCATAGACAGTCCAAGTATTTTCTCACAAGCTCTGCATGATTGTTTACAGTCTTTCCAACCAGAGAGTGGATCAGTATTGATCCAGTACGTGGACGATTTACTACTGTGTTCAGATTCACTGGAAGCGTCCCTGAGAGATACGAAACAGCTCCTGTTTCATCTTTCAGACACAGGACACAAGGTTTCCAAAGACAAGTTACAATTATGCCAGACCCGTGTGAAGTATTTGGGACACTGTCTAACACAAGGACTGAGACACCTTACCACTGATAGAATTCAAGCAATTCGTGACATGACCCTGCCACAAACCCAGCAACAGATTAGAACGTTTTTAGGAATGTGTGGATATTGCCGTAACTGGATCCCAGGTTTTTCCATACTGGCCTTACCTTTGCAGGAAATGGTCTCATCAAGCAAACCTGATCGGATTTCGCACACAGACGAATCCGAGATGGCATTTGAGAGACTTAAACAGTGCCTAACGCAGGCACCAGCATTAGGTATGCCAGACTATGGGAAACCCTTTGAGCTGTACGGAACAGAGAGTGCTGGGTGCGCAGCAGGTGTCTTAACCCAGAAGCATGGTGATGCCAGCAGGCCGGTAGCTTACTACAGCGCTCAGCTAGATACGGTAGCGCGATCCCTCCCCACATGCTTGCGAAGTGTTGCAGAAATAGCATTGCTTGTCACAAAAAGCGAAGATGTAGTGCTAGGACACAACCTCACAATTCATACACCACATGCAGTGTCAGCCTTACTGAATTCGGCCCAAACCAGACACGTCTCAACAGCGTGGTTTACAAGATGGGAATTGGCATTGATGGCCCCCGTAAACATCACCATAAGGAGATGCAGCGCATTAAATCCTGCAACGTATCTCCCAGGTGTGCCTGGACAGGCACAAAGGGTGGAGGATGAGAGTGATGGTGAAGGAGGATTTAATACAGGGGATGACACGCATGATTGTATGGAATATTTGACCCAAAATTTCACGGCAAGGCCTGACATCAGTGACAACCCACTGGAAGATGTAGATTTTACTTTCTACACTGACGGTAGTTGTCACAGACAGACGGACTCGGGAGACTTGTGTACTGGATACGCAGTCGTAGATGACCAAGGTACTATAGAAGCAGAACCGCTAGGCCCACCTCACTCAGCACAAGTTGCTGAACTGGTTGCCCTAACCAGAGCATGTGAATTGGCTAAGGGCAAGTCAGCCAATATTTACACAGATTCTAGGTACGCCTTCGGAGTAGTCCATGATTTCGGAGCCCTATGGCGCCTCAGAAATTTCATGATGGCAGCTTGCACACCCGTAGCGCATGCAGCCCACATCAAAAGACTTCTAACAGCGATACAGGAACCCGACAGAGTGGCTGTTATCAAGTGTAAAGCTCACACATATAGCCAAGACCCGGTATCACTTGGTAACAGCCGAGCAGACGAAGCTGCTAAATCAGCAGCTAGTAACCCCATACAAACAGATAGTACACGACTGATGGTATTTAATACTGTAAACACACAGAAATTGTGTGAAATGCAAAATTTGTGTTCCCCACAGGAAAAGGCAGTCTGGAGGTCAAAAGGATATGGCCAGGAGTCCTCAGGACTCTGGACAGATGGACATGGTAAACCAGTGGCACCCAGAGCATACCTTCCAAGTCTAGCGGAAGCAGCACACGGGCTGACTCATCTAGGCAAAGAAGGGATGTGTAAGCTAGTAAGAGCTTATTGGTGCGCCCCAGGATTTTCTTCCCACGTGGGTAAAAGAGCGATGACATGTCTCACCTGCTTGAGGAAGAATATCGGAAAGGCAATACCGACAGAGCCATCCCATATCCCTCCGACAGATGGTCCTTTCCAGGTAATACAGATTGATTTCATACAATTGCCACCTTGTAGAAATTTAAAGTATGTTTTGGTCTGTATAGATGTGTTTTCAAATTGGGTTGAAGCATTTCCTGCGGCCACAAATACCGCTGTATTTACTGCAAAGAAAATTGTGCAGGAATTTGTGTGTAGGTACGGTATCCCTAGAATAATTGAAAGTGATAGGGGTACCCATTTCACAGGTAAAGTCTTTCAAACAATGTGTAAGTTGATGGGAATTAATAGTAAGCTGCATACTCCGTACCGCCCCCAGGCGAGCGCGAAGGTGGAAAGAGTAAACAGCACTATTAAAAATAAATTGAGCAAGGTAATGACTTAAACAGGACTGTTATGGCCGGAAGCTTTGCCAATTGTACTATACATCAGAACCACCCCCAGGTCCCCTCTTAATCTGTCTCCTTTTGAAATTCTGTTTGGTCGACAACCCCATGTTATGATTAACCCCCAGGATGATTTGAAATGTAACAATGAAGTAACCGTAAAGTACTTGGTTAAGATGAGTAAGCAATTGAGGAATCAGAATGATAATCTAAAGTTGGTGATTCCTGATTTGCCAGACAGTAATTGTCATGACATTGAACCTGGGGATTATGTAATGATACGGAATTTTCTACGCTCAGGTTGCCTTATTGACAGATGGGAAGGACCATATCAAGTCTTATTGACCAGCACAACTGCTTTGAAGGTTGCCGAGAGAGAGACTTGGGTCCATTCGTCTCATTGTAAAAAGGTCACTGACCCAGAGAGGTCCCGTGATAAAGAACAGACGGTAGAGGTTGTATCACTAGAGTGTCTGTTCAGGGAGGATTGAGACGACACCTGAGCGCTGAGAATAACAAGACCGGAAGCTTGTCGAGCCAGATTTCTTTTTCCCATTTGTTATTTTCTCCAGCTCCCACCTCCCTCCTATTTCCTTTCCCCCTTCTTAGTTTTCTCCTTTTACTCCTCTAAGATGGACTTGCCCCAAGAGACTGTGATCCGGATTTTCCTGTTGACCATGATGTTGACCAGAGCAGTCTGTTTCGGTGAGAGTACCATGGAGGTCGAGAAAGGATCAGGAATGGGTTCTGATGACCAGGATGCAGGCGTAGATTTCCAAGAACAACATAATCTCCGAGTAAAGGCGAGTATCAGAAAACGATCTGGTAGCATTGACAATAGAAGGAATTGTGAAGGATTGTTAGCTGAAGAGAACTGCATCTGTAGGCATTGTGACAATATAGTTGAGGATGGGTGCATAAAGAAATGTCAGTCCAGTTTTAATGTCCACATGGACCGGCATCCATTGAGTGACTATCACTCCTTAGTGGGTAAAGTGTTAAACCAGACAGACTGTTGGGTATGCTCTCAAGTACCTCAAGGCCATAGTAAATCAGGATTAGTACCATTCCCTTTAACAGTAGGAGAGGTACTTGAGCTAAGTGGTGGGAGGCCGGTGGACAAGAGGTTTAATATCTCTAGTCCTCCTAGTTTGAAGCTCCACCAATATCATGTGGATAGGTCCTTAGTGTGCTTTAACATTTCCAATCCCCGAAAGCCGGGAAATTGGGAAGTGTCATGGAGTAATCAAACTATGACATTCTCACATAGAGCCGACAGATTGCCCATAGACACAGAACTTATACGCCAGATAGCCGACCATAGGAAATTCTTTCTGTATAGGTACACCTTAGGAAGTAGGATCATGCGAGTTGGAGAAGTATCACCAGGATACTGTGCACATGTCGTACAAACAGATACGTGTTCTAAACAGATGGAAAAATTAGGGTTAGGAGATTTCATATGGAAAATTTGTAATATGGTTATGTCACACTCCGTCCCATATGTTCTCCCCGATGATGCATATTTCATATGCGGGAGGAAGGCGTATAAGTGGCTTGCCCCAAACTCAGAAGGGTTATGTTATATTGGAAAAGTACTGCCTGAGGTAATGACTGTATCCCACACTAAAATGAAAGATATTCACCGCAGTGCCCAAGCTCCTTATACTCACACTCATTACGAGCACATCGTTAAGCGGCACCTGATAGAAAGAACAGAGCATTCGGCCTCTGACCTGATCCATGAATCCACCGGGATTCAATTCCTACTCGCGTTAGATATCACTCGTACCGCCAGAGGAGTGATAAATTACAAATATATATCTGCGCTTGCAAATTTATTAGACAATATCACCGAAATGTATGACGACACATTTAGGTACACTGGGAAAGAGTTACAAGCCTACAAAACAGAACTGGTTCAGCATAGGATGATTCTCAATTACCTCACAGCTGTGACAGGCGGGTATTGTGTTACCCTGGCAACTCAATATGGAATCAAATGCTGCACGTACATTACAAACAGCACGAGGACCCAGCCGAGGTCATAGACCAAAAGATGGATGACATCTTACAATTAAAGTGGGAGTTTTGAAGGAAACACAATCTCACACTCGCTGCTGTGGGTAATGAGCTGACCAGTTGGGTGTCATGGTTGAACCCACGAAATTGGTTCTCTGGTTTAGGAGAATGGGCCCAAGGTATTATTATGGATCTAGGGAAATTTCTTTTGTGTATTCTGGGTGTCATCATATTGGTCGGTCTGATATTTAGATGCGTTCGGGTTTTAGCGAAGCGTAAAAGTAATACCAGGGTGATGAGTCTAAGGAGCGAGGACACTGTACTAACAACAACAAATTTGATGTATGACCCAACGATAGAGACAATGTTGTGATGAAAATGTGATTCCACGGTCCGTTTCTTTCACCCGTTTCTCCTTTGTTTTTCTCCAAGGTACAAAGACTCGCTTGGAAGAAGGATTTGAAGACCACATTTATACAAAGATTTTTTTTTTATGGACTATGTTGCCGGCCCCCAATATCCCTAGTGACTTTAATGAAAACGCTAGCCCAGAACTTTAGTGATTTAAAATTTTATGGACATTGAAACGGCTTTGCTCGCATTATAGCAAAAGCCCAAAGAGACTACAGTCAACATGTACATCGAGACAAGACACAAGACAAGACCTCAATCAACAAATGTATATTAAACTCACATAGTTTATGACTGCATTTACCATAATTGCTTCTTATCTTTATTTCTACAACCTTCAGGTAATGACACACATAGTCGATAGGGAACATAGGCACAGATATCAGCACTCACATATCCCCCCATTCATGTATCATCAACTAAAATGTGCTCCCCCATTTTGTTACAACAAAAAGCCGAAAAGAGCTCGGTAAAGTTTGACAGCCCATCCACAGACCCGTAATACGGGATAAGAAGGAATTCAAATGTATACTTCGCAATACCTCGAAGCTTAATTTAAAACACGTACGGCACGATGATACATGACCCCTCAAACATGGATTCATACACACATGCTTCTACTATCTCACTAGGTCATACCTTTTTCCCACCTTCCTCTCTTCTCCCTTACCCAATCATAGAAATGTATTTATACCTGACATATATTTTTCTCTTTTTGAACTGTTTTAGGAAGTGGCAGTTATTGGTGACTGCCAAAGGGTGGACTGTCAAAGTCAGAAAAATATCATGCTACACGTTGCCATATATTCACCTCATGTGCGTGCCTGCTGAACGTGCACATTCTCTCCCGTGCGTGCGGATATACGCAGCCGCGTGATGGCGCCTCGGCCATGCGCTCGAGCGCGTGGTATGTGCATTTACGGTAGAGTTTGTGTGCGTCTAGCGGGCGACTCAATCGTTTAATAATAGAACCAAATAGCATGTTTTATAGATAATGTTCCCCTTAATAATGACTGTAAGTTTGGTTAATGTAAATGGTCGCTGGACAGAGGAATTCCTCTTTGTATGGTACGAAGGGTCAGACAGGGTTTGAACAGCTGTGTCTGGTACCTAACTAAAGAACATTTTAATAGCAACAATCCGGTGTTGGTTAGGTAAAGATTAATCGCTCCTGCGTAAAGTTATGGCCATTAGTAGATTCTGGACATTTCATATATTTGCGATTCATTACCCATGCGGCGGGAATCTTCAGATTCCCTCCCACTTGAGCAGTTTGATATAGTCACAGTCCACCTGTTCAAACTAACCTATGACCTTTTGTTATGATGCGAGGAGACATTCCTGTGTCCAATGAACAATTAGATTATAGGTCCCTTTGTAGTATACTGTACTCAGTGTATATAAGATCAGCCAGCCTGGGCAGCTCTCTCTCACTCCACAAACGGTTTTCATATTGACTAACTCGGAGCTGGTACCAGGCTGCGCAGCGATCATTCCCAGTGTGTGTAAGTAATTTTCTGAAAACCAACTTATTCTCTGTGTGTATTGGCCATTCCCTTTCTCTCTGTTATAGTATAAGATTGTAACGTTATTGTATATTTCTGTCTAGATAATCTGTTAGAATTATATGTTAGTCTGTAGTGTATGACTTGTGAACTGTTTACCTTTTTCGATATAACTTAAAAGCTTGTTAGTAAAGGTGTTGGATCCT
This sequence comes from Pseudophryne corroboree, assembly GCF_028390025.1. NCBI lineage: Eukaryota > Metazoa > Chordata > Amphibia > Anura > Myobatrachidae > Pseudophryne > Pseudophryne corroboree. The sequence goes on along the minus strand of NC_086448.1, from coordinate 477,712,000 downwards.
TAGCACGGTATCGTGTGTTCATTACATTGCAGTGGGTAATAGGAGCGTCTCGATCGCTCAAACAGCTTTAGTGTTAATCAGGTTAAGCAGCGTTATATCGCTACAGTGTTTCAGTACAAGGTTTACAGTATAAGAGTATCCTTTCTGTGTGTAACATTCAAGGTTTACTGATTGTCATCTTGTAAGCGTCTGCGCCGCTCGTGATCTCCTCGTGGTCTCGAGCGTCCGCTACGCTGGTAGCGTAGCATTACGGTAGTCGCTCGCCTATAGCGTGCTCGACACCACGCATTAAGTTGTGAGCGAGCGTGCCGCATGTGCGTCTCGATCACGGCCGAGCGTATGCTACGCTAAGTGCGTACCCTTACGGTACCCCATACGCCAATTGCGTACTGTGTCTCTTACCCATTATTGTGAAGGTTATAAGGTAATCAAATCAGCATTATCAGTATCATACACTGGGCCTAATTCAGACCTGATCGCAGCAGAACATTTGTTGTCTAATGGACAAAACCATGTGCACTGCAGGTGGGGCAAATGTAACATGTGCAGAGAGAGTATGGTAACTTACCTCCTGCATGTTATACTCCAGTCGTTGCTACCTCTGCGACCCCTCCCGTCGTCTTCAACTGACACTTTGCAGATGTCTTTGCCGGTCACCCGACACTCTGCACATCTCTTTGTCAGATGATCTAAAAAACACAAAAGACTATCATTAAGCATAGTACTAGTTTAAGTACAATAAAATGTCCATGAATCAACCAGTTTCCCTATTTTCCTTAAACCAAACAAGATACTTTCAAAGTTATCAATATCCCATTTATCTATTTTATTAACTTTTTCATCCAAAAGCCACGATCCTGCCTCATAGAGACCCAGGTTATCTGCATCCCCTGTATGTGTGCTTATCCTCCATACTGCCCTCTTTATTCCTGTAACGCTACATTTTTATTCCTAAATATGTCGTTCCTTCCTGCACTTCTCCTATTTATGTGTCCTTGTACCTGTATTCCCTGTTCTGTCTATCTTGTCTTGCCTTTCAGCTGACTATACTGCACTCTGTCTTCCTTTCCCTCCTCCATCATACCCTGCTATGTAGGACTCACCTCCTCCTACCTGTCTTCCTGCATGGAAACTGGAAACGTAAGCAGCTGTAGATAGAATGTTACAGAAAGAAGCATTGTGAAGTCACAGGCTAGTGATGTCACAGGCTAGGTGTGATGTCACAGTAACCAGCAGCAAAGCTACAGATTTACAGCTATCTTACATATACACCAATTACAACTGGATATACATGAGTTTCTAGTTTTAAAAAAATGAGACTAGTGTAGAAAATGAAGTACAAGGCAATATTGCACAGAGTGCCTCAATATATAGGTAAAGGGAAAACATAAGTGACAGGAATTTTGAGGACTAAACCACAGCTTATATTTTATAGGGAAATAAAGCTCTTTATCTAAGAGGCTGAAATAATCATTTTCCGTTATGTGTGTGTGTGTGTGTGTGTGTGTGTGTGTGTGTCTATATATATATATATATATATATATATATAAAATTAAAGTGGAAAAACACACTACAGGCTGATCCAACTTTGATGTAATGTCCTTAAAACAAGTCAAAATGAGGCTCAGTAGTGTGTGTGGCCTCCACGTACCTGTATGACCTCCCTACAATGCCTGGGCATGCTCCTGATGAGGTGGCGGATGGTCTCCTGAGGGATCTCCTCCCAGACCAGGACTAAAGCATCCGCCAACTCCTGGACAGTTTGTGGTAGTGATGAGCGGGTTCGGTTTCTCGGAAACCGAACCCCCCGAACTTCACCCTTTTTACACAGGTCCGAGCCATACTCGGATTCTCCCGTATGACTCGGTTAACCCGAGCGCGCCCGAACGTCATCATCCTGCTGTCGGATTCTCACGAGATTCGGATTCTATATAAGCAGCCGCCCGTCGCCGCCATTTTCACTCGTGCATTGGAAATGTTAGGGAGAGGACGTGGCTGGCGTCCTCTCCGTTATTGTTGAACTTGATTGTGCATTATTGCTTAATTGTGGGGAGGGCTGGGGAGCAGCTGTATAATATAGGAGGAGTACAGTGCAGAGTTTTGCTGATCAGTGACCACCAGTTTTATCCGTTCTCTGCCTGAAAAACGCTCCATATCTGTGCTCAGTGTGCTGCATATATCTGTGCTCACACTGCTTAATTGTGGGGACTGGGGAGCAGCTGTATTATATAGCAGGAGTACAGTGCAGAGTTTTGCTGACAGTGACCACCAGTATACGTTGTGTGCCTGAAAAACACTCCATATCTGTGCTAAGTGTGCTGCTTTATTGTGTGGACTGGGGACCACCAGTATAATATTATATAGGAGGAGTACAGTGCAGAGTTTTGCTGACCAGTGACCACCAGTATATAATATATAGCATTACGGTACAGTAGGCCACTGCTGTACCTACCTCTGTGTCGTCATTAAGTATACTATCCATCTAGATTCTATACCTGTGGTGCATTTCAGTTGTGCAGTTTGCTGACACAGTGACCACCAGTATATATAGCAGTACGGTACGGAAGGCCACTGCTGTACCTACCTCTGTGTCGTGATTAAGTATACTATCCATCTACATTCTATACCTGTGGTGCATTTTAGTTTTGCAGTTTGCTGACACAGTGACCACCAGTATACTATATATAGCAGTACGGTACGGAAGGCTACTGCTGTACCTACCTCGGTGTCGTCATTAAGTATACTATCCATCTACATTCTATACCTGTGGTGCATTTTAGTTTTGCAGTTTGCTGACACAGTGACCACCAGTATACTATATATAGCAGTACGGTACGGAAGGCCACTGCTGTACCTACCTCTGTGTCGTCATTAAGTATACTATCCATCTACATTCTATACCTGTGGTGCATTTTAGTTTTGCAGTTTGCTGACACAGTGACCACCAGTATACTATATATAGCAGTACGGTACGGAAGGCCACTGCTGCACCTACCTCTGTGTCGTCATTAATTATACTATCCATCTACATTCTATACCTGTGGTGCATTCTAGTTTTGCAGTTTGCTGACACAGTGACCACCAGTATACTTTATATAGCAGTACTGTATGGAAGGCCACTGCTGTACCTACCTCTGTGTCGTGATTAAGTATACTATCCATCTACATTCTATACCTGTGGTGCATTTTAGTTTTGCAGTTTGCTGACACAGTGACCACCATTATACTATATATAGCAGTACGGTACGGAAGGCCACTGCTGTACCTACCTCTGTGTCATCATTATGTATACTATCCATCTACATTCTATACCTGTGGTGCATTTTAGTTTTGCAGTTTGCTGACACAGTGACCACCAGTATACTATTTATAGCAGTACGGTACGAAATGCCACTGCTGTACCTACCTCTGTGTCGTCATTAAGTATACTATCCATCTAGATTCTATACCTGTGGTGCATTTTAGTTTTGCAGTTTGCTGACACAGTGACCACCAGTATATATAGCAGTACGGTACGGAAGGCCACTGCTGTACCTACCTCTGTGTCATCAAGTATACTATCCATCCATACCTGTGGTGCATTTCAGTTGTGCGCAGTATATATAGTAGTAGGCCATTGCTATTGATACTGGCATATAATTCCACACATTAAAAAATGGAGAACAAAAATGTGGAGGTTAAAATAGGGAAAGATCAAGATCCATTTCCACCTCGTGCTGAAGCTGCTGCCACTAGTCATGGCCGAGATGATGAAATGCCATCAACGTCGTCTGCCAAGGCCGATGCCCAATGTCATAGTAGAGAGCATGTAAAATAAAAAAAACAAAAGTTCAGTTAAATTACCAAAAATCTAAATTGAAAGCGTCTGATGAGTAGCGTAAACTTGCCAATATGCCATTTACGACACGGAGTGGCAAGGAACGGCTGAGGCCCTGGCCTATGTTCATGGCTAGTGGTTCAGATTCACATGAGGATGGAAGCACTCATCCTCTCACTAGAAAACTGCAGTGCCACTCCTAGATGGGCCAAGTGTTTGTGTCGGTCACTTGTGTCGCTTAGCTTAGTCACACAGCGACCTTGGTGCGCCTTTTTTTTTCTTTGCATCATGTGCTGTTTGGGGACAATTTTTTTGAAGTGCCATCCTGTCTGACACTGCAGTGCCACTCCTAGATGGGCCAGGTGTTTGTGTCGGCCACTTGTGTCGCTTAGCTTAGTCACACAGCGACCTTGGTGCGCCTCTTTTTTTCTTTGCTTCATGTGCTGTTTGGGGACAATTTTTTTTAAGTGCCATCCTGCCTGACACTGCAGTGCCACTCCTAGATGGGCCAGGTGTTTGTGTCGTCCACTTGTGTCGCTTAGCTTAGCCATCCAGCGACCTCGGTGCAAATTTTAGGACTTAAAAATAATATTGTGAGGTATGAGGTGTTCAGAATAGACTGAAAATGAGTGTAAATTATGTTTATTGAGGTTAATAATACTATGGGATCAAAATTACTCCCAAATTCTATGATTTAAGCTGTTGTTGAGGGTTTTTTGTAAAAAAACACCAGTATCCAAAACACACCCGAATCCGACAAAGAAATTTCAGGGAGGTTTTGCTAAAACGCGTCCGAATCCAAAACACGGCAGCGGAACCAAATCCAAAACCAAAGCACAAAACCCGAAAAATGTCCGGTGCACATCACTAATGGATAGTATACTTGACGACACAGAGGTAGGTAGAGCAGTGGCCTACTGTACCATACTGCTATATATTATATACTGGTGGTCAACAAACTGTGCAAAACTGAAATGCACCACAGATATGGATGGATAGTATACTTGACGACACAGAGGTAGGTAGAGCAGTGGCCTACTGTACCGTACTGCTATATATTATATACTGGTGGTCAGCAAAATGATGCACTGTACTCCTACTATATACTACAATGCAGCACAGATATGGAGCGTTTTTTCAGGCAGAGAACGTATAATACTGGTGGTCACTGGTCAGTAAAACTCTGCACTGTACTCCTCCTATATAATACTGCTGTTCCCCTGTCCCCACAATAAAGCAGTGTGAGCACAGATATATGCAGCACACTGAGCACAGATATGGAGCGTTTTGCAGGCAGAGAACGTATAATACTGGTGGTCACTGGTCAGCAAAACTCTGCACTGTATTCCTCCTATATAATACTGCTGGTCCCCAGTCCCCACAATAAAGCAGTGTGAGCACAGATATATGCAGCACACTGAGCACAGATATGGAGCGTTTTTCAGGCAGACAACGTATACTGGTGGTCACTGGTCAGCAAAACTCTGCACTGTACTCCTCCTATATAATATTGCTGGTCCCCAGTCCCCACAATTAAGCAGTGTGAGCACAGATATATGCAGCACACTGAGCACAGATATGGAGCGTTTTTCAGGCAGACAACGTATACTGGTGGTCACTGGTCACTGGTCAGCATAACTCTGCACTGTACTCCTCCTATATAATACTGCTGGTCCCCAGTCCCCACAATAAAGCAGTGTGAGCACAGATATATGTAGCACACTGAGCACAGATATGGAGCGTTTTTCAGGCAGACAACATATACTGGTGGTCACTGGTCAGCAAAACTCTGCACTGTACTCCTCCTATATAATACTGCTGGTCCCCAGTCCCCACAATAAAGCAGTGTGAGCACAGATATATGCAGCACACTGAGCACAGATATGGAGCATTTTTCAGGCAGACAACGTATAATACTGGTGGTCACTGGTAAGCAAAACTCTGCACTGTACTCCTCCTATAATACTGCTGGTCCCCAGAATAAAGATATGCAGCCCCCTGAAACAAAGTGAGAGGACGCCAGCCACGTCCTCTCACTATAATTTCCAATGCACAAGTGAAAAATGGCGGCGATGCGCGGCACCTTATGTAGAATCCGAATCTCGCGAGAATCCGACAGCGGGATGATGACGTTCGGGCGCGCTCGGGTTAACCGAGCTATACAGAAGAATCCGAGTATGTCTCGGACCCGTGTAAAATGGGTGAAGTTCGGGGGGGGTTCGGTTTCCGAGGAACCGAACCCGCTCATCTCTAGTTGGGTCCCACTTATAGCTGACTTACTCCAACCTACATGAGGCCTCTTTTCATATATTTCCAGGGCCACTTTACGTTCCCAATCCACCCCTGTCTGGAATGGAAGAAATGTGTATGATAAATCAATGTAAATGTACCAGGAGGTATTGTCAAGCCTTTATAACATTATCTTATACTGTGAATTTCTTACCCTGTTTCCAAGACAATTAATTAATTTAGCTTGCTAATTAGGTGAAAGGAAGACATGAATTTTACCGGGATATGTATCAAGCTATGGAGAGAGATAAAGTTGAGTATTTGCCCAAATCAAATGAAGCTTTTAACTACAGGTATCATTTCATGTACTGTGCTAGATAAGTGACAGAAGATGATTGGGTGGTTTGGACATCTGCACTTTATCTTTCTCCAAGGCTTGAAACATCTCTCCAAGAGTGCTGTATATAAAATATATATCTGGCTGCTATACAGCAGGCCAGGAGCACCAGCAGGACAGCAGAGTAATAGTCATATCAGTAATAATTTGCGGACCCTGTGAAATTAGCATTCAGTAAAGATGGGAGACTCAGTCAATGAATACATAAAACATTTTTTAGTTTATGTTAAAATATAAAAAGTTTATTAAGTGGAATATTTAATAAATAATATTTGTGAGACATCTCCAAAAACAGTCGGTTTTGGGGGCTGCCCAGAAATATTAACCAGCCCCTGAATGTATGTATTGGGCACTGCAATGGATATTTGAGATATCTATTGCATTCCTCCTTTTTTGAACACAAAAGCAGCCACCAAAAGTTTCTACGGCAGATGGTAAACTGTGAAACTAACCAAGCTCCAGAATGCAAAGCATTTCTGAGCTTGGCCCGGCAGCTAATGCCATTTCTAAATGGCTTTTGTAGATTGTGGGCTACATTATGCAATAATTCAAAGGAGAAGGATCCCTGGGATCCCTCTGCATTACTGTCTGCTCTCACATACGCAGTCCGATGATTGCACATGTGAACTAGCGCAGCCGGGGTCTAAACCCAGAAGTAAAGTGATCGCATTAGTAATTATTTTACTTCTTATACATCGCAGGGATGGGCATGAGTTTGGTACTCATTATGGCATAAAAGTTACACCTCTGGACTCACAAAGAGTCATCCTTCAGCACTCAGGAGAGGAAAACCCCCTTGGGGGGAAACCTCTGGGGAACCATGGCCTCAGGATCGCCCTTCCCTCTGGGCATTAAGAGGTGTACTAATAGAGGAGTCAGTATGCTATCCCAGTGCATGGGATCCCGGTGGTTGTCATACTGATGTCGGGATCCCAGTACAGAAACGATCAACAGGGGTGAGTAAGGGGTGTTCTCCCCTCTCCCCACCCCCTAACCCTGCCTGTCCGCAGTCTAACCCTAACATCCCCGCTTTGTGCCTAACCTTCCCACAGAGTTGCCTAATCCTAACCTCCGTCCCTGCTGCCTAAACCTAATCCTCCATTCCCCGCAGCCTAATCACTCCCGGGGGTGACTGACCCACCCTACCCACAGACTAACCCTAACTTCCCACCACCTACAGCCTAACCCTATCCTCCCACCACCTGCAGCCTAATCCTAACCCCCCGCCTGATGCTTAAACCTAACACCCCGCCTGATGCCTAATCCTCCCTTCCCCGCAGCCTAAGCACTCCTGGGGGTGACTAACCCACCCTACCCACAGCCTAACCCTAATTTCGCCCCACCCACATCCTAACCCTATCCTCCCCCACCTGCAGCCTAATCCTAACCCCCGACTGATGCCTAAACCTAACCCTCCCTTCCCCACAGCCTAACAAACCTCTTGGGTGCCTAACCCTAGCCAACCTAACTAACGCTGCCTAACCCTAACCTCCCCCCACCCACAGCCTAAATCTAACCCCCCATCTGATGCCTAAACCAAATCTCCCCACCTGATGCCTAAACCTAACCCTCCCTTCCGCGCAGCCTAACCACCCCCAGGGGTCCCTAACCCTTACCCACCCTACCCAAAGCCTAACCCTATCCTCCCACCACCCACAGCCTAACCCTAACCCCTCGACCTGATGCCTAACCCTCTCCCTCTCCACACACCCCTAATATTACCTGTCCGCAGTCTTACCCTACCTTCCCCTATGTGCCTAACCCTCCCGCAGAAGTGCCTAATCTTAACCTCCATCCCTGCTGCCTAAACCTATCCTCCCTTTCCCACAACCTAACCACCGACCCTCTATCCCTGCTTCCTAAACCTAACCCCCCACCTGATGCCTAAACCTAACCCCCCAGCCTGATGCGTAAACCTAACCTTCTCTCCCCCGCAGCCTAACCAATCCCCTCCACCCATGCCTGATGCCTAAACCTAACCCCCCTTGCCCAGCCCTAAACCTATGATCGTGGTGACACGGGCGTCGGTATCCTTGCCCATTCGGAGTTCCAACGTCGGGATTCTGAAGAGTGTCGGGATCCCAGTGTCAGTATTCTGACTGCCGTAAACCCGACAGCCGGCATCTCTACCGCATCTCCTAATAGGTAATGCATATGTCCCAACATTTGGAGCATGTGTCCGCAGCTCTCCTCCCACGGCAGCTATTCAGGGATCACCCACTGCATGTAGATGAAGAGGAAGAGATGATAAATCATTGTTAGTGGATGAACAAGCAGAGAGACAAACTGCAAACAGTGGTGTGGTTGTGTAGAGAGAAAAATCTCTCTATGTAAATATGTTACTCTAACTACTGAGGACATGGAAAATACCTAAAGTAAGGACAATTATCTCAAAGGTCCCATTGTTTTTATACAATACACACATTGGGGGGATAAGTTCTCTCTTATAGTAATTAGTGGGTACCTTCAGAAAAGAAATTTGACCAGTAAATAATAAAAGCCATAAATTGCTAACATTTAGGGGTCAATCCAATTAGGTTCGAGTTACCATTGCTGCGACGTTTCAACAGCATCCAAACTCACACCCTTCATGGCCATATTCAGCCTATGGGGCTACCGGAAAGTGTGGCTGTTGTAAGACAAACTCGCACCTAATTAAACTGACCCATTAGTTGTTAAATGTGATAAAATAGTAAAATATAATGGTGTAATTGTGGGCCTGATTCAGTTGTGGTTGTTGAAGCGATCGCTGCTGCAATTTTGACATTCACATTTGCATCGTGAGTCTGAGCAGTCGTAGGCTGAGCAAGTCTCCTAGACACAGGGGGCTCTCCAGCAGTAATACAGGTCGCTATGGGTAATTTATGCACGCACATGGAACGGCGTTTGAACGGACCTGACATGCCTGTATACAGTTAGCCACCCCCGTTACCACCTCAAACGCTGACTTCCTGTCAATCACTTTGTGATGGGATCCTCTATGTGAGCTTGATTTCATTTTATGCGCAGTGCAGCTTGCACGCATGCACAGTGAAAAAGCATTGAGCCACTTGGTGCAACAGCAGCTCTGCGTCTGCATCTGAATCAGGCCCCCTGAGCGGTAAGGAGAAGGACTCTAGGGAAAGGACTATGTCACCTTTATTATACGTAAAGATAGGGAAACAGTCACTTGTTACAGCTCCAATTCACATCATTTATACCATTCTGTACCATTTCATAATTTGGTTATTCTATGGGGGAGATGTATTATGCCCTGCAGAGTGATAAAGTGGAGAGAGGTAAAGTACCAGCCAATCAGCTCCTAACTGCCATGTTACAGGCTGTGTTTGAAAATGACAACTAGGAGCTGATTGGTTGTTAGGTTATCTCTCTCCACTTTATCACTCTCCCAGGCTTTGTACACCTGCCCCCAGTTCATTGATATACTGTAAATATCAGCCATTTCACTATCTCCCCTGATCTGTATTGTTCTTCCCCCGATCTGTATGTTCTGTATGGGATCCGGTCTCTAGGTCGACAGTAACTAGGTCGACACTATCTAGGTCGACCACTATTGTTCGGCAGTAACTAGGTCGACAGGGTCTCTAGGTCCACAGGGTCTCTAGGTCGACATGTGCTAGGTCGACAGGTCAAAAGGTCAACATGAGTTATTTTTTAAAAAAATAATCTTTTTTTGAACCTTTTCATACTTGACGATCCACGTGGACTATGATTGGAATGGTAATCTGTGCCGAGCAAAGTGAGGCACCTTGCCCGAAGCATGGCGAGTGAAGAGAGCCATGCGAGGGGACACAGTGCATTAATTGGGGTTCCCGGTCACTCTACGAATAAAACTACACAAAAAAACATAAAAAAGTATGTCAACCTTTTGACCTGACGACCTAGACATGTCGCCCTAAAGACCCTGTTGACCTAGAGACCCTATCGACCTAGTTGCTGTCAACCAATAGTGGTCAACCTAGACACTGTTGACCTAGTTACTATCTACTTTTCATACCACACCCATTCTGTATCATGCTCCCCACCCCCTTCCTGTTTTTCTGTTTTACAGTATGTACTACATCTCGCAACCCCCAAAAGTGTATTTCCCTCCTCTATATGTCCCATAGAGTACGCCACAATTTCTATGTTTTTGTATTGTGCCCCCACACCATCTGTATTTGCTATACCAAGTTGCCCCTTTCTGCATGTTTTGTATTGTCCGCTCTCCCCCACCATAGACCCTATGTTTTGTACTGTGCTCTCAATACCCCCCACCACACACACAATTACACAAGTTTGGTAACTTACCTCCTGCATGCTACTCAGTCTCTAGTCACTAATTCCTCTGCGACGCCTCCCGTCGTCTTCAACTGACACTTTGCAGATCTCTTTGCCGGTCACCCGACACTCTGCAAATCTCTTTGCCAGAACTTTGCCAAATGATGATCTAAATAACCAGAAGTTCTTGTTCAGACATACTATGTGTATAACTATACTACTACATTTTGTTACGTACTTTCATTTTTATTCATTTGCAATTTATCTATGTTATTGACTTTTTATCCACAACCCAAGATCCTTTCTCATAGAGACCCAAGTTATCTGCTCCAGGTTTTATCTTCCCTAGTGCTAGGACCATGTGAGTATCATACACTGGGCCTAATTCAGACCTGATCGCAGCAGCAAATTTGTTCTCTAATGGACAAAACCATGTGCCCTGCAGGTGGGGCAGATGTAACATGTGCAGAGAGAGTATGGTAACTTACCTCCTGCATGTTATACTCCAGTCGTTGCTACCTCTGCGACCCCTCCCGTCGTCTTCAACTGACACTTTGCAGATCTCTTTGCCGGTCACCCGACACTCTGCAAATCTCTTTGTCAGATGATCTAAAAAACACAAAAGACTATCATTAAGCATAGTACTAGTTTAAGTACAATAAAATGTCCATGAATCAACCAGTTTCCTAATTTTCCTTAAAACAAACAAGATACTTTCAAAGTTATCAATATCCCATTTATCTATTTTATTAACTTTTTCATCCAAAAGCCACGATCCTGCCTCATAGAGACCCAGGTTATCTGCATCCTATGAATGTGTGCTTATCCTCCATACTGCCCTCTTTATTCCTGTAACGCTACATTTTTATTCCTAAATATGTCGTTCCTTCCTGCACTTCTCCTATTTATGTGTCCTTGTACCTGTATTTCCTGTTTTGTCTATCATGTCTTGCCTTTCAGCTGACTATACTGTACTCTGTCTTCCTTACCCCCCTCCATCATACCCTGCTATGTAGGACTCACCTCCTCCTACCTGTCTTCCTGCATGGAAACTGGAAACGTAAGCAGCTGTAGATAGAATGTTACAGGAAGAAGCATTGTGAAGTCACAGGCTAGTGATGTCACAGGCTAGGTGTGATGTCACAGTAACCAGCAGCAAAGCTACAGAGTTACAGCTATCTTACATATACACCAATTACAACTGGATATACATGAGTTTCTAGTTTAAAAAAATGAGACTAGTGTAGAAAATGAAGTATAAGGCAATATTGCACAGAGTGCCTCAATATATAGGTAAAGGGAAAACATAAGTGACAGGAATTTTGAGAACTAAACCACCGCTTATATTTTATAAGGAAATAAAGCTCTTTATCTAAGAGGCTGAAATAATCATTTTCCGTTATGTGTGTGTGTGTGTGTGTGTGTGTGTGTGTGTGTGTGTGTGTGTGTGTGTGTGTGTGTATATAAAATTAAAGTGGAAAAACACACTACAGGCTGATCCAACTTTGATGTAATATCCTTAAAACAAGTCAAAATGAGGCTCAGTAGTGTGTGGCCTCCACGTGCCTGTATGACCTCCATACAATGCCTGGGCATGCTCCTGATGAGGTGGCGGATGGTCTCCTGAGGGATCTCCTCCCAGACCTGGACTAACGCTTCCGCCAACTCCTGGACAGTCTGTGGTGCAATGTGGCGTTGGTGGATGGAGCGAGACATGATGTCCCAGATGTGCTCAATTGGATTCCGGTCTGGGGAATGGGCGGGCCAGTCCATAGCATCAATGCCTTCGTCTTGCAGGAACTGCTGACACACTCCAGCCATATGAGGTCTAGCATTGTCTTGCATTAGTAGGAACCCAGGGCCATCCGCACCAGCATATGGTCTCACAAGGCGTCTGAGGATCTCATCTCGGTACCTAATGGCAGTCAGGCTACCTCTGGCAAACACATGGAGGGCTGTACGGCCCCCCAAAGAAATGCCACCCCACACCATTACAGACCCACTGCCAAACCGGTCATGCTGGAGGATGCTGCATGCAGCAGAACATTCTCCTTGGCATCTCCAGACTCTGTCACGTCTGTCACATGTGCTCAGTGAGAACCTGCTTTCATCTGTAAAGAGCACAGGGCGCCAGTGGCGAATTTGCCAATCTTGGTGTTCTCTGGCAAATGCCAAACGTCCTGCACAGTGTTGGGCTGTAAGCACAACCCCCACCTGTGGATGTCGGGCCCTCATACCACCCTCATGGAGTCTGTTTCTGATCGTTTGAGTAGACACATGCACATCTGTGGCTTGATCAATGTCATTTTGCAGGGCTCTGGCAGTGCTCCTCCTGTTCCTCCTTGCACAAAGGTGGAGGTAGCGGTCATGCTGCTGGGTTGTTGCCCACCTACAGCCTCCTCCACGTCTCCTGATATACTGGCCTGTCTCCTGGTAGCGCCTCCTTGCTCTGGACACTACGCTGACAGACACAGCAAACCTTCTTGCCACAGCTCGCATTGATGTGCCATCCTGGATGAGCTGCACTACCTGAGCCACTTGTGTGGGTTGTAGACTCCGTCTCATGCTACCACTAGAGTGAAAGCACCACCAGCTTTCAAAAGTGACCAAAACATCAGCCAGAAAGCATAGGAGCTGAGAAGTGGTCTGTGGTCACCACCTGCAGAACAACTCCTTTATTGGGGGTGTCTTGCTAATTGCCTATAATTCCCACCTGTTGTCTATACCATTTGCACAACAGCATGTGGAATTGATTGTCAATCAGTGTTGCTTCCTAAGTGGACAGCTTGATTTCACAGAAGTGTGATTGACTTGGAGTTACATTGTGTTGTTTTAGTGTTCCCTTTATTTTTTTGAGCAGTATATATATATATATATATATATATATATATAGAGAGAGAGAGAGAGAGAGAGAGAGAGAGAGAGTGAGAGAGAGAGAGAGAGAGAGAGCTATACTAGCTATACTATCCCATTAAACCAGTAAACTCACGAATTATACAGTTTCTGTGGCTGGCTGACCTCAAGTCTGCATTTCACCTGGTTTAATCAGACACAGAACCTGTGTAACCCATGAACGTATAAAGAGGAGGAGAAATAAGAGTTGTCTTTTTTGTGGCGCACTAGAAATGTATTATTCAATATCAGCGTATATAAAACTATAAGGCGGGCCCACAAGGTGACATTCACAGGGAATAGGTAATGACATCCACTCGACTTGTTCACACCCGCTGGACGTGTTGGAAAGAGGTTGAGTGGACAGTGAGCCAGTGACATGCGGTGGGGTGAGGCAGGTGAGGCAGAGCCTTTCCTGTCATACTTACGTTTAAACCACAGTTTTCACTGAATAAAATATATGAAAAATACAGATAATTTATTTGAAATATCTTCTTTGCATTATTCTAATCCTTTTTATAGCCCAAACTCTGGAGTAAAAAGTCTATGGCAGGTGAGGCAGTGCCTCACCTGTGTATCCTTTCCACACATCTCTAATCAAAACTCACCAGATTTCCAGGAGTTTATAATGCTGCACCTGTGTATAATCCCCAGATGTACCCATTGGCTCATATATTGCATGTAAATCTGGCTCTGGGGTTAGCCAGTGCCTCCTGAACCATTTAGCTCACCGCACGTCCCTGCAGTGAGCGTGGCTGTGCCCTGTGGCACCATTGTACCGACAGCCGGACTGATGAGTACGGAGCCTGGAGGGTACATAACTTTTTGGTTTTCATTCCATCTCATGACACTCTACCCAAAGCTACTCTTCTGGTTATCCTATCAACTAGGACAGTGGTTCTCAAACTCGGTCCTCAGGACCCCACACAGTGCATGTTTTGCAGGTAACCCAGCAAGTGCACAGGTGTATTAATTACTCACTGACACATTTTAAAAGGTCTTCAGGTGGAGCTAATTATGTCACTGGTGATTCTGTGAGGAGACCTGCAAAACATGCACCGTGTGGGGTCCTGAGGACCGAGTTTGAGAACCTGTGAACTAGGACAACAATGAAGGTGACTCCATAACATTTCTTCCATTATTTTTCCATGTCACAGAAACATTGCATGTGTGTTACAGGTGACCATCCTAATCATCTCTCCTTCACTTCACAGTAATGTCATTGTTAGTACATTATTTGGATAAAGCATCAAAGGGAAACTTAGATATAAGAGTCTGGCCGGCATATCACTTATTGCATGACGACCTTGTGACTGCGCTGTATTGTATGTAGACAGAGCATTTGGTTTTGCTAATGACTTACATAGAATCCATAAGAGGGCATGCCGACATAGCATATTGTTGACTGTTAACATGTATGATCTTAAACCCCATCTATAAATGTTCTGTTGCGAGACTTCCAATATGCTCAGAATATTGCTACTGTGGCAGATGATTTAGTACTAGCTGGAGTAACCGGCTTTGCCCCGGATTTTAAGAATGTCTGTTTACAAAAGTAAATGTAAATATCAAACACACAGTATAAATAACATTGTAGATAGCTGAATACCTATGCTTTGCTATGGGATGAGGATGGTAAATTACAATGAAAGCTTGTTAATTTATGTTGATAGGAGATCTGGTATATAGGCATATCTTGCTTCACTGATGCACTTTGTGTAGTGGCTGCACCCATTTTTGGTCCCAACAAGGGACAATACTCTTCCCACTATACAACTCTCAGTCTGTGGCTTCATGTTGCCTCCATTCCCCTCCTCACATCAAGTCACTGGCCCTGTCACATGCAGCCCTGTCATCACTGAGATATCATGCATGTCCTGATTAGAGATGAGCGGGTTCGGTTCCTCGGAAACCGAACCCCCCCAAACTTCACCCATTTTACACGGGTCCGAGGCAAACTCGGATTCTCACGTATGGCTCGGTTAACCCTAGCACGCCCGAACGTCATCATCCCGCTGTCGGATTCTCGCGAGATTTGGATTCTATATAAGGAGCCACGCGTCGCCGCTATTTTTCACTCATGCATTGGAAATGATAGTGAGAGGACGTGGCTGGCGTCCTCTCACTTTGTTTCAGGGGGCTGCATATCTTTATTCTGGGGACCAGCAGTATTATAGGAGGAGTACAGTGCAGAGTTTTGCTGACCAGTGACCACCAGTATTATACGTTGTCTGCCTGAAAAACGCTCCATATCTGTGCTCAGTGTGCTGCATATATCTGTGCTCACACTGCTTTATTGTGGGGACTGGGGACCACCAGTATATTATATAGGAGGAGTAAAGTGCAGAGTTTTGCTGACCTGTGACCACCAGTATTATACGTTGTCTGCCTGAAAAACGCCCCATATCTGTGCTCAGTGTGCTGCATATATCTGTGCTCACACTGCTTTATTGTGGGTACTGGGGACCACCAGTAAATCATATAGGAGGAGTACAGTGCAGAGTTTTGCTGACCAGTGACCACCAGTATTATACGTTGTCTACCTGAAAAACTCTCCATATCTGTGCTCAGTGTGCTGCATATATCTGTGCTCACACTGCTTTATTGTGGGGACTGGGGACCACCAGTATATTATATAGGAGGAGTACAGTGCAGAGTTTTGCTGACCAGTGACCACCAGTATTATACGTTGCCTGCCTGAAAAACGCTCCATATCTGTGCTCAGTGTGCTGCATATATCTGTGCTCACACTGCTTTATTGAGGGTACTGGGGACCACCAGTATATTATATACAAAGGCGTATCTAGCACGGGGCGAGCAGGGCACGTGCCCTGGGCGCCATGGCAGCCCCAACAGAGGGGGGCGCCACCGGCACGGCCCACTCGCCCCATGCGTCAGGGATTCCGCCGGCGCTACCCGCAGCGGTTTCCCTGTCTCCCCGGCTGCTGTGCCTGTCACAATAGACAGGCAGCGGCAGCCAGGAGCCTCCCCCTACTCCCCCCTGCAAAGTGTACGCGATCGCGATTGCGACCGCGGAAGTGCGCGCATGCGCGTGCGCGACCTCGGGGGGCGCGCGGCCCCTGAACAGCAGTGAGTGCAGCCTTGCAGGTGAGCGGGGTAATCTTCAAATTATACTTCCCTGTCGGGACAGGGGGTGCGGGACATTTTGTGTGTGTGTGTTAAGTGTGTGTGTGGGAAAGTGTTCTTGTGGGACAGTGTGTGTGTGTTAATTGTGTGTGTGTCGGACAGTGTGCGTGTGACAGTGCGTGTGTGTTAATTGTGTGTGTGTGTTAATTGTGTGTGTGTGGGACAGTGTGAGTGTGTTAATTGTGTGCGTGGGACAGTTTGAGTGTGTAAATTGTGTGTGTGTGTGGGACAGTGTGAGTGTGTATTAATTGTGTGTGTGTGGGACAGTGTGCGTGTGTTAATTGTGTGTGTGTGGGACAGTGTGTGTGTGTTAATTGTGTGTGTGTGTGTGTGTGACAGTGTGAGTGTGTTAATTGTGTGTGTGGGACAGTTTTGCGTGTTTGTTAATTGTGTGTGTGTGTGTGTGTGTGTGTGTGTGTGTGTGTGTGGGACAGTGTGAGTGTGTTAATTGTGTGTGTGGGACAGTTTTGCGTGTTTGTTAATTGTGTGTGTGTGGGACAGTGTGAGTGTGTTAATTGTGTGTGTGGGACAGTTTTGAGTGCGTGTTAATTGTGCGTGTGTGTTAATTGTGTGTGTGGGACAGTTTGAGTGTGTGTTAATTGTGTGTGTGTGGGACAGTTTGAGTGTGTGTTAATTGTGTGTGCGTGTGTATTAATTGTGTGTGTGTGGGACAGTGTGCGTGTGTGTTAATCGTGTGTGTGTGGGACAGTGTGCGTGTGTTAATTGTGTGTGTGTGTGTGTGTGTGTGTGTGTGGGACAGTGTGAGTGTGTTAATTGTGTGTGTGTGTGGGACAGTGCGTGTTTGTTAATTGTGTGTGTGGGATAGTGTGCGTGTGTGTTATTTGTGTGTGTGTTAATTGTGTGTGTGTGTGTGTGGGACAGTGTGCGTGTGTTAATTGTGTGTGTGTTAATTGTCCCGGCGGTTATTGGCGTCTGTAGTGTGCGCCCTGTCCTCCTCCGCTGCCGCTGACAGGAGCGGCGGTGTGCGGCTCTCCCTCTCCCTCGCCGGCTCCGTCCTCCCGTCGTGGCCCTGCAGTGTGTGCCGGTCTCCCCAGCAGCAGCAGCAGGTTAGTCTCTCTCTCCCCCCCCCCACTCCTCCTCCTCCTCCTCCTCCTCCCCTCTCTCTCTCTCTCTCTCTCTCTCTCTCCTCCTGTGGATTGAAGTTTGTAAGTATCATTTTCATTTTTACAGGTACCCCTATTGGATTCTACTGGACAAGTGGACGTGACCAGCGTGGGATGTAGGTAAGTAATCTGTCTCTCATTTTTACAGATTCCCCTACTGGATTCTACTGACAAGTGGACGTGATTGGCGTGGGATGTTGGTAAGTAATCTGTCTCTCATTTTTACAGGTACCCCTATTGAATTCTACTGGACAAGTGGACGTGATCGGCGTGGGATGTAGGTAAGTAATCTGTCTCTCATTTTTACAGGTACCCCTATTGAATTCTACTGGACAAGTGGACGTGACCAGCGTGGGATGTAGGTAAGTAATCTGTCTCTCTATTTTACAGGTACCCCTATTGGATTCTACTGGACAAGTGGACGTGACCCGCGTGGGATGTAGGTAAGTAATCTGTCTCTCATTTTTACAGATTCCCCTACTGAATTCTACTGACAAGTGGACGTGATCGGCGTGGGATGTAGGTAAGTAATCTGTCTCTCATTTTTACAGGTACCCCTATTGGATTCTACTGGACAAGTGGACGTGACCGGCGTGGGATGTAGGTAAGTAATCTGTCTCTCATTTTTACACATTCTCCTACTGGATTCTACTGGACAAGTGGACGTGACCGGCGTGGGATGTAGGTAAGTAATCTGTCTCTCATGTTTACAGATTCCCCTACTGGATTCTACTGGACAAGTGGACGTGACCGGCGTGGGATGTAGGTAAGTAATCTGTCTCTCATTTTTACAGGTACCCCTATTGGATTCTACTGGACAAGTGGACGTGACCGGCGTGGGATGTAGGTAAGTAATCTGTCTCTCATTTTTACAGATTCCCCTACTGGATTCTACTGGACAAGTGGACGTGACTAGCGTGGGATGTAGGTAAGTAATCTGTCTCTCATTTTTACAGATTCCCCTACTGAATTCTACTGACAAGTGGACGTGACCGGCGTGGGATGTAGGTAAGTAATCTGTCTCTCATTTTTACAGATTCCCCTACTGAATTCTACTGACAAGTGGACGTGACCGGCGTGGAATGTAGGTAAGTAATCTGTCTCTCATTTTTACAGATTCCCCTACTGAATTCTACTGACAAGTGGACGTGATCGGCGTGGGATGTAGGTAAGTAATCTGTCTCTCATTTTTACAGGTACCCCTATTGGATTCTACTGGACAAGTGGACGTGACCGGCGTGGGATGTAGGTAAGTAATCTGTCTCTCATGTTTACAGATTCCCCTACTGGATTCTACTGGACAAGTGGACGTGACCGGCGTGGGATGTAGGTAAGTAATGTGTCTCTCATTTTTACAGCTACCCCTATTGGATTCTACTGGACAAGTGGACGTGACCGGCGTGGGATATAGGTAAGTATGTGTGAGTGTGTCAGTGTGCTTTAATAAATTTTTACTGTCACGGTGTGTGAGTTGTGTTTTTATTTGGGTATTTTTTCTGTTGTAGAACTACAGGTACCGGCGGGCCCGTTATTTCCCTGCATGTTGGTACTTGAGGTTCTCCAAGTACCAGCAAGCGGGGGAGGCTTTCTGGGCCTTGTAGTTCCACAACAAAGAACAATATTCTTTTTTTACTTACATGGTTATCAGCCTCCCATCCACAGCCCACGGATGGGGGGGACAGCTTCGGGCTTCACCCCTGGCCCTTGGGTGCCTGGAGGGGGGGTGACCCCTTGATTTAAGGGGTCCCCACTCCTCCAGGGAACCCCGGCCAGTGGTGACTAGTTGGGGGGGTAATGCCACGGCCGCAGGGACCTACATAAATGTGTCCCCCGGCTGTGGCATTATGTCCCTGGCTAGTGGAGCCCGGTGCTGGTTTTAAAAATACGGGGGGACCCCTACATCTTTTGTCCCCCGTATTTTTGGAACCAGGACCGGACTAAGAGCCCGATGCTGGTTGTCTAAATACGGGGAACCCCTGTCCAATTTTTTCCCAGTATTTAAACAACCAGGACCGGCTCAAAGAGCCCGAGGCTGGTTATACTTAGGAGGGGGACCTCACGCAGTTTTTTTTTTTAATTTTTAACCCATTCAGACCCTTCTCCATTAAGTTAATGGAAACCCTGGACAACAAAATTGCATTCATGTCCTCCCACTCCCTTCCCAGTCCCAAACACTAATTATTAATTTTTTCTATAAAAATGTACAATATATCACAAGTATGATGAGCAGACATGCAGCGGGCATTGGCGGCTTTGGACTGAGTTGCAAATTAGTGGCGGAGGGCTGGGTCAGTTGATGGTGGGCGAGTTTGTAAGCAATTGGTGGTGGCAGCGGGCATCGGCTCAGAAGCAGTGGCGGGCATTGGCTCGGTGGCGGTAGGGGTCATCGGCAGGATTCGGCGGACATTATGGCTGTAGTGCCTCACCGCACGCCACTGACCTCACCGCATGCCACTGGTGTGTGGGACAGTGTGCGTGTGTGTTAATTGTGTGTGTGGGACAGTGTGAGTGTGTGTTAATTGTGTGTGTGTGGAACAGTGTCAGTGTGTGTAAATTTTTGCAGTCCAGTGTGTGTGTGGGGGAGAGGAAAGTATGAGAATGTGTGTGTGTAGTCTGAGTGGGTGTGTGTAGGATTTGGGGGTGGCAAGTCTGTGTGTGTGTAATCAGTGTGTGTGGGATGTACTAATGGCCATTTACCGAAGACAGATATGTATTAAACCACGGGCACTGAGATGCCCTTCTCACTCACCATCCAGCTGGGTGGGCGAGCCGGGCGGGTGGAAAGCCAGCAGCAGGGGCAGCATGCCGGATATCAGCAGCCGAGGGTGGGGGCTGTAATGCACGTGCGGAGCCCAAAGCCGGAGATCAGCAGCATGCTGACCGGCAATAAGCAGCTTCTGCTTCCGCGTTCAACATGCTGCTGATCTCCGGCTTTGGGCTACGCAGGGTTCGGGGGATGGGTGTCCTCTGCCGGTGTACTGCAGCTCCGGGGGTGCGGGCTCCGGAGGCTTTCAGCACTGTTGAATATCCAGCTGCCTCAAGTATGTACAGCCCGCACCCTCTGCTGCTGATATCCGGCATGCTGCTGCTGGCTGTCCCCCCGCCCGGCTCGGCCACACAGCTATATGGTGAGAAGGGCATCTCAGTTCCTGAGGTTTAACACATATGCCTCAGAAAATGGCCTCTGCGGTAAACGATACTAATGCTTACCATGACAGTAACAGCGGGGAGGAAGGCGCACATCGGGATCCTGCAGCATGAAACAAGAACCCCTTCGGAGCGCAGCAGACCACACTGAAAAGGGTGCATACCCGGTGCGGTGCTCTGCATCCCGGGTGGTGCCGAAGATGTGGAGTGTCGGAGGTGGCAGAAGCGCCGCAGCTTGGGGTGAGAAACCGCTGCAGCCCTTCCGCTGCTAAACTCTGCAATTAGTCTATTAAGGGGGTGGGCTCCCCTCATCATAGTGCCCCACAGGCCATGTTAATTCTGGGGGTAGGATCCCCTAACTCTATAATGGGAATTTTGGCTCATATCATGTGCTGTAACGTGAATTTTGGCTCATACCGTGTGCTATAATGTGAATTTCGGCTCATACTATGTGGGGTAATGTGAATTTTGGCTCATTCCGTGTGCTGTAATGTGAATTTCGGCTCATACCGTGTGCTGTAATGTGAATTTCGGCTCATACCATGTGGGGTAATGTGAATTTTGGCTCATACCATGTGGAGTAATGTGAATTTTGGCTCATACCGTGTGCTCTAATGTGAATTTCGGCTCATACCGTGTGCTATAATGTGAATTTTGGCTCATACCATGTGGGGTAATGTGAATTTCGGCTCATACTGTGTGCTATAATGTGAATTTCGGCTCATGCCGTGTGGGGCAATGTGAATTTCGGCTCATACTGTGTGCTATAATGTGAATTTCGGCTCATACCGTGTGCTATAATGTCAAAGGGGCACCAGTACTAGATAGTATAAGGGGTCCTACTACACTGAAGGACACGCCCCTTTTGAGTGACCACGCCCCTTTTCCGGAGCACGCGCGCCTTCGGCGCGCGCTTAATTGCTATCTGCACTCTTTCATTCCACCTTCAAAAATTCAACTTCGACCACTGCACCTACATACACACCCTGACATCTTTATATGCAGTGACACCGGTGGCGTCTGCACATACTTTCCTTTTTTTTTAATTATCATTTTATTAATTTACTATTTTTATTAAAATTTTTTTTTTTTTTTTGGGGGGGGGGGGCGCCATTATTGATCTTGCCCTGGGCTCCAAAAACCCTAGTTACGCCTCTGATTATATAGGAGGAGTACAGTGCAGAGTTTTGCTGACCAGTGACCACCAGTATTATACGTTGTCTGCCTGAAAAACGCCCCATATCTGTGCTCAGTGTGCTGTATATATCTGTGCTCACACTGCTTTATTGTGGGGACTGGGGACCACCAGTATATTATATAGGAGGAGTACAGTGCAGAGTTTTGCTGACCAGTGACCACCAGTATTATACGTTGTCTACCTGAAAAACGCTCCATATCTGTGCTCAGTGTGCTGCATATATCTGTGCTCACACTGCTTTATTGTGGGTACTGGGGACCACCAGTATATTATATAGGAGGAGTACAGTGCAGAGTTTTGCTGACCAGTGACCACCAGTATTATACGTTGTCTGCCTGAAAAACGCCCCATATCTGTGCTCAGTGTGCTGCATATATCTGTGCTCACACTGCTTTATTGTGGGGACTGGGGACCACCAGTATATTATATAGGAGGAGTACAGTGCAGAGTTTTGCTGACCAGTGACCACCAGTATTATACGTTGTCTGCCTGAAAAACGCTCCATATCTGTGCTCAGTGTGCTGCATATATCTGTGCTCACACTGCTTTATTGTGGGTACTGGGGACCACCAGTATATTATATAGGAGGAGTACAGTGCAGAGTTTTGCTGACCAGTGACCACCAGTATTATACGTTCTCTGCCTGAAATATGCTCCATATTTGTGCTCAGTGTGCTGCATATATCTGTGCTCACACTGCTTTATTGTGGGGACTGGGGATCACCAGTATAATATATAGGAGGAGTACAGTGCAGAGTTTTGCTGACCAGTGACCACCAGTATTATACGTTCTCTGCCGGAAAAACGCTACATATCTGTGCTGCATTGTAGTATATAATAGGAGTACAGTGCATCATTTTGCTGACCACCAGTATATAATATATAGGAGTACGGTACAGAAGGCCACTGCTCTACCTACCTCTGTGTCGTCAAGGATACTATCCATCCATACCTGTGGTGCATTTCAGTTTTGCACAGTTTGCTGACCACCAGTATATAATATATAGTAGTACGGTACAGTAGGCCACTGCTCTACCTACCTCTGTGTCGTCAAGTATACTATCCATCCATACCTGTGGTGCATTTCAGTTTTGCACAGTTTGCTGACCACCAGTATATAATATATAGCAGTACAGTACAGTAGGCTACTGCTCTACCTACCTCTGTGTCGTCAAGTATACTATCCATCCATACCTGTGGTGCATTTCGGTTGTGCGCAGTATATATTGTAGTAGGCTATTGCTATTGATACTGGCATATAATTCCACACATTAAAAAATGGAGAACAAAAATGTGGAGGGTGAAATAGGGAAAGATCAAGATCCACTTCCACCTCGTGCTGAAGCTGCTGCCACTAGTCGTGGCCGAGACGATGAAATGCCATCAACGTCGTCTGCCAAGGCCGATGCCCAATGTCATAGTAGAGAGCATGTAAAATCCAAAACACAAAAGTTCAGTAAAATGACCCAAAAATCAAAAGTAAAAGTGTCTGAGAAGAAGCGTAAACTTGCCAATATGCCATTTACGACACGGAGTGGCAAGGAACGGCTGAGGCCCTGGCCTATGTTCATGGCTAGTGGTTCAGCTTCACATGAGGATGGAAGCACTCATCCTCTCGCTAGAATAGTGCAGTGCCACTCCTAGATGGGCCAGGTGTTTGTGTCGGCCACTTGGGTCGCTTAGCTTAGTCACACAGCTACCTCATTGCGCCTCTTTTTTTCTTTGCATCATGTGCTGTTTGGGGACTATTTTTTTGAAGTGCCATCCTGCCTGACACTGCAGTGCCACTCTTAGATGGGCCAGGTGTTTGTGTCGGCCACTTGTGTCGCTTAGCTTAGCCAACCAGCGACCTTGGTGCACCTCTTTTTTTCTTTGCATCATGTGCTGTTTGGGGACTATTTCTTTGAAGTGCCATCCTGTCTGACACTGCAGTTCCACTCCTAGAGGGGCTAGGTGTTTGTGTGGGCCACTTGGGTCGCTTAGCTTAGTCACACAGCTACCTCATTGCACCTCTTTTTTTCTTTGCATCATGTGCTGTTTGGGGACTATTTTTTTGAAGTGCCATCCTGCCTGACACTGCAGTGCCACTCCTAGATGGGCCAGGTGTTTGTGTCGGCAACTTGTGTCGCTTAGCTTAGTCACACAGCTACCTCATTGCGCCTCTTTTTTTCTTTGCATCATGTGCTGTTTGGGGACTTTTTTTTTTAAATGCCATCCTGCCTGACACTGCAGTGCTACTCCTAGATGGGCCAGGTGTTTGTGTCAGCCACTTGTGTCGCTTAGCTTCACCATCCAGCGACCTTGGTGCACCTCTTTTTTTCTTTGCATCATGTGCTGTTTGGGGACTATTTTTTTGAAGTGCCATCCTGCCTGACACTGCAGTGCCACTCCTAGAGGGGCTAGGTGTTTGTGTGGGCCACTTGGGTCGCTTAGCTTAGTCACACAGCTACCTCATTGCGCCTCTTTTTTTCTTTGCATCATGTGCTGTTTGGGGACTATTTTTTTGAAGTGCCATCCTGCCTGACACTGCAGTGCCACTCCTAGATGGGCCAGGTGTTTGTGTCGGCCACTTGTGTCGCTTAGCTTAGCCATCCAGCGACCTTGGTGCACCTCTTTTTTTCTTTGCATCATGTGCTGTTTGGGGACTATTTTTTTGAAGTGCCATCCTGCCTGACACTGCAGTGCCACTCCTAGATGGGCCAGGTGTTTGTGTCGGCCACTTGGGTCGCTTAGCTTAGTCATCCAGCGACCTCAGTGCAAATTTTAGGACTAAAAATAATATTGTGAGATGTGAGGTGTTCAGAATAGACTAAAACAGAGTGGAAATTATGGTTATTGAGGTTAATAATACTATGGGATCAAAATGACCCCCAAATTCTATGATTTAAGCTGTTTTTGAGGGTTTTTTGTAAAAAAAAAACACCCGAATCCAAAACACACCCGAATCCGACAAAAATTTTTCAGGGAGGTTTTGCCAAAACGTGTCCGAATACAAAACACGGCCGCGGAACTGAATCCAAAACCAAGACACAAAACCCGAAAAATGTCCGGTGCACATCACTAGTCCTGATATAGTGTGTGCTGCTGGCCCACCCCTAGGGGTGCTAGTGGTGTGTTACCCCCACAGTGTTTGTTCACAGCTTGCAAGTCATATGAGAACCAAGTTTGTTGTAAATTGGTTCAGGCATTCAGGAGTTATGCTGTCTCCTGACATACTATGTGCTGCTGTCCCACCCCTTGGGCTGTCTAACCCCCACAGAGTTTGTTTGCAGATTGTAAGTCAGATGTGTACCAAGTTTGGTGTAAATTGCTCCATGCCTTCCACAGTTATGCTGTCTGCTGGCATACTCTGTGCTGCTGTCCCACCCCTAGGGGTGCTAGGGGTGTCTACCTCCCACAGTGTTTGTTCCTAGATTGTAAGGCATATGTGTACCACGTTTTGAGTACATTACTCCAGCAATTCCGGAGTTATGCTGTCTCCTGATATACTCTGTGCTGCTATCTGCCGCCCTAGGGGTGCTAGGGATTTCTAATTGTTTTAGTTGGCTCCGCCGTGTTTTAATACGCTTGTATGTAAAAATTCACGATTGTCGCTTGTAAACTGTGGATTTGTATAGAAAGACAGAAGGACGGATTTTTGCTTTTATATAGTAGATAAACTTAGAGTTTACTTTGATATGTGACTGTCATACTTGGCAACATTTCATAACAAGTTCCAGGGATCTTTGGTGGTTGAACCCAGTGCATGGTGGAATGTCATGTGCGGATCTGTCTAGGAGGACCTTGGTGCACTATAACTCCCATCGTGTCATGTTTACTGGACTTCATTATAATGTGACGATTTGTTTTTAATTCATGTTAATTACTCATGTTCCATACATTTTCATTTATACCACTTAATGTGCGCATAACACAGTGTTTATAGGGCCTAATTGAGACCTGATCATTCGCTAGCATTCTTTGCAGCGCTGCCATCAGGTCAGAACTGCACAGGTACAAAGCGGTTCATTGCTCTGCGATGGGTTTGTGCAAAGAATCCATTCGCATGGGTGATCGCAAGGAGATTGACAGGAAGAAGGCATTTGTGGGTGTCAACTGACCATTTTCTGGTAGTGGTTGGAAAAACGAAGGCGTTCCCAAGCGTTTGCAGGGCAGGTGTCTGACGTGAAATCCGGTCCCGGACAGGTTGAAGTGATCGCAACGGCTGAGTAAGTCTTGGGCTACTGAGAAACTGCACAAATTATTCTTCCACCGCTCGGTTACACATGAGATCGCACACTTTCACAGCTAAAATACACTCCCCGGTGGGCGGCGACTATGTGAACGTAGGACTGCAAAAACAGCTAGCGAGCAATCAGGTCTGAGTTGGCCCCATAGATCCTCCAGAAACCCCATGGGGCTGTTTACTGGTCCATGTCAGGTTTGGCTGTCCAAGTGTCAGGTCAAATTGATCAATAATCCTGGGCCGCAGCTCCACAGGCGGGGTGGGCCTGCGTGTGGCCAGCTGTACAGTGGAGACATCGAATAACAGCCCATATCCTCTCATGCTTTTCAGTGTTTAGTTGCAAAATTGGTGGTGGTGGTAGTTGGTGTTTGGTAGGCTAAAGCACTGGGGCTCGTTACAAATAATGGAGTCTATTTACTAAGCCTTGGAGAGAGATAAAGTGGATGGAGATAAGTACCAGCCAATCAGCTGCTAACTATTATATTATAGGCTGGGTTTGAAAAATGACAGGAGCTGATTGGCTGGTACTTTATCTCCATCCACTTTATCTCTCTCCAAGGCTTAGTACATAGACCCCATTGTATGCAGTGGATGTGGGGGTGATGAAATGGTTAAAACATAGATACTTTTTTGCAGGTGAGCTACAGGGCCCAGATATCACACACTTACCAAGTTCTTGGCTGCCAGTGCGGAGGGGTATGGCGCAACCATGTGGTCAGTGGAGGGGCATGACAGCAGAATCGCACCATCAAGGCACAGTATATAAAGCCACGATTACTCAATTGTAAAGTGGGGGAAGGGGCCATGATGATTCAGCAGGAATAGCATCATCAGCTCACCTGGAATGGTCACTTCACATGGGAAGTGGGCATCAGCGTGTGGAACTGAGGCGTTACTGAAGATATGCCTACACCTTGGTGCCTTCTCTCCTGGATTCTCCAAGACATTGCGGGAGAATAGGCAAGTACCATATGATCTATCATGCATTGGGATCATGTAACCGGCGGTTGGGACCCCAGCGGTCAGCATCCTGATGCCAGGATCCTGGTCTCCAGATTGCCGGTGGGGATATGAGTGCAACAGAGCCCCATGCGGTCTCGCCAAGGGCGTAGCTACCATAGGTGCAGGAAGTGCAGCTGCTATGGGGCCCAGAGCTGAGAGGGGCCACCTTCCCTGTCACAGTTTCATGTGTTATATACAAGGATGTAGCTACCATAGGTGCGAGGAGTGCAGCTACTATGGGGCCCAGTGTTGAGAGGGGCCACCTTCCCTGTCACAGTTACATGTGTTATATACAAGGATGTAGCTACCATAGGTGCGAGGAGTGCAGCTACTATGGGGCCCATTGTTGAGAGGGGCCACCTTCCCTGTCACAGTTACATGTGTTATATACAAGGATGTAGCTACCATAAGTGCAGGGAGTGCAGCTGCTATGCAGAGCTGAGATGGGCAACCTTCCCTGTCACAGTTACATGTGTTATATACAAGGATGTAGATACCATTGGTGCAGGGAGTGCAGCTAGCTACTATGGGGCCCAGAGCTGAGAGAGGCCACCTTCCCTGTCACTGTTACATGTATTATATATAGGGGTGTAGCTACCATAGGTACTGTGACTGTCTACCAGTGCAATGCCTCATTTACAGGTGTGATCTCCACCTCCTGTGACACGATCCTCCTGCTGTAACTGCCTACCAGTGTAATGCCTCACCTACTGGTGTGATCTCCACCTCCTTTGACATGATCCTTCTGCTGGTGCTGTGACTGCCTACTAGTGTAATGCCTCACCTATTGGGGTGATCTCCACCTCATTTGACACGATCCTCCTGTTGGTGCTGTGACTGCCTACAGTACAATACCTCAGCTACTGGTGTGATCTCCACCTCCTGTGACACGATCCTCCTGCTGGTGCTGTGATTGCCTACCAGTGCAATGCCTCACCTACTGGTGTGATCTCCACCTCCTGTGAGATGATCCTCCTGCTGGTGCTGTGACTGCCTACCAGTACAATGCCTCAGCTACTGGTGTGATCTCCACCTTCTGTGACACATACCTCCTTCTGGTGCTATAGTTACTGCCTACCAGTGCAATGCCCCACCTACTGGTGTGATCTCCACCTCCTGTGGCAAGATCCTCCTGCTGGTGCTGACTGCTGACTGCCTACCAGTGCAATGCCTCAACTACTGGTGTGATCTACACCTCCTGTGACACAATCCTTCTGTTGGTGCTGTGACTGCCTACCAGTGCAATGCCTCAGCTACTGGTGTGATCTCTACCTCCTGTGACATGATTCTCCTGCAGGTGATGTGACTGCCTACCAGTGCAATGCCTCACCCACCAGTGTGATCTCCACCTCCTGTGACACGATCCTACTGCTGGTGCTGTGACTGCCTACTATGCTGCATTAGCCTTGCTTACTACCACTGTGGGTAATGCTAACAATTTGCTTAAGCCCAATTTGTGTTGGGTCCCGCTTATAGCTGACTTACTCCAACCTACATGAGGCCTCTTTTCATATATTTCCAGGGCCACTTTACGTTCCCAATCCACCCCTGTCTGGAATGGAAGAAATGTGAATGATAAATCAATGTAAATGTTCCAGGAGGTATTGACAAGCCTTTATAACATTATCTTATACTGTGAATTTCTTACCCTTTTTCCAAGACAATGAATTAATTTAACTTGTTAATTAAGTGAAAGGAAGACATGATATTTTCCGGGATATGTATCAAGCCATGGAGAGAGATAAAGTTGAGTGTTTGCCCAAATCAAATGAAGCTTCTAACTACAGGTATCATTTCATGTACTGTGCTAGATAAGTGACAGAAGATGATTGGGTGGTTTGGACATCTGCACTTTATCTTTCTCCAAGGCTTGAAACATCTCTCCAAGAGTGCTGTATATAAAATATATATCTGGCTGCTATACAGCAGGCCAGGAGCACCAGCAGGACAGCAGAGTAACAGTCATATCAGTAATAATTTGCGGACCCTGTGAAATTAGCATTCAGTAAATGCATGAGTTTGGTACTCATTATGGCATAAAAGTTACACCTCTGGACTCACAAAGAGTCATCCTTCAGCACTCAGGAGAGGAAAACCCCCTTGGGGGGAAACCTCTGGGGAACCATGGCCTCAGGATCGCCCTTCCCTCTGGGCATTAAGAGGTGTACTAATAGAGGGGTCAGTATGCTATCCCAGTGCATGGGATCCCGGTGGTTGTCATACCGATGTCGGGATTCCAGTACAGAAACGATCAACAGGTGTGAGTAAGGGGTGTTCTCCCCTCTCTCCACCCCCTAACCCTGCCTGTCCGTAGTCTAACCCTAACATCCCCGCTTTGTGCCTAACATTCCCACAGAGGTGCCTAATCCTAACCTCCGTCCCTGCTGCCTAAACCTAATCCTCCCTTCCCCGTAGCCTAATCACTCCCGGGGGTGACTAACCCACCCTACCCACAGACTAACCCTAACTTCCCCCCACCCACAGCCTAACCCTATCCTCCCCCCACCTGCAGCCTAATCCTAACCCCCCGCCTTATGCTTAAACCTAACACCCCGCCTGATGCCTAATCCTCCCTTCCCCGAATGAGAGAACTCCAGGTCCTCCTCAGCCAGGGTATCAAATTTGTAGAATTTAGCAAACGTGTTTGCCCCTGACCAAGTAGCTGCTCGGCAAAGTTGTAAAGCCGAGACCCCTCGGGCAGCCGCCCAAGATGAGCCCACTTTCCTTGTGGAATGGGCTTTTACCGATTTTGGCTGTAGCAGGCCTGCCACAGAATGTGCAAGCTGAATTGTACTACAAATCCAACGAGCAATCGTCTGCTTAGAAGCAGGAGCACCCAGTTTGTTGGGTGCATACAGGATAAACAGCGAGTCAGATTTTCTGACTCCAGCCGTCCTGGAAACATATATTTTCAGGGCCCTGACAACGTCAAGCAACTTAGAGTCCTCCAAGTCCCTAGTAGCCGCAGGTACCACAATAGGTTGGTTCATGTGAAATGCATGAAACCACCTTAGGTAGAAATTGAGGCCGAGTCCTCAATTCTGCCCTGTCAGAATGAAAAATTAAGTAAGGGCTTTTATATGATAAAGCCGCCAATTCTGACACACGCCTGGCTGAAGCCAGGGCTAACAGCATCGTCACCTTCCATGTGAGATATTTTAAGTCCACAGTGGTGAGTGGTTCAAACCAATGTGACTTTAGGAAACTCAACACAACATTGAGATCCCAAGGTGCCACTGGAGGCACAAAAGGAGGCTGTATATGCAGTACCCCTTTTACAAATGTCTGAACTTCAGGCACTGAAGCCAGTTCTATCTGGAAGAAAATCGACAGGGCCGAAATTTGAACCTTAATGGACCCTAATTTTAGGCCCATAGATAGTCCTGTTTGCAGGAAATGGAGGAAACGACCCAGTTGAAATTCCTCTGTAGGGGCCTTCTTGGCCTCACACCACGCAACATATTTTCGCCAAATGCGGTGATAATGTTTTGCGGTTACGTCCTTCCTGGCCTTGACCAGGGTAGGGATGACTTCATCTGGAATGCCTTTTTCCTTCAGGATCCGGCGTTCAACCGCCATGCCGTCAAACGCAGCCGCGGTAAGTCTTGGAACAGACAAGGCCCCTGCTGGAGCAGGTCCTTTCTTAGAGGTAGAGGCCACGGGTCTTCCGTGAGCATCTCTTGAAGATCCGGGTACCAAGTCCTTCTTTGCCAATCCGGAACCACGAGTATAGTTCTTACTCCTCTCCTTCTTATGATTCTCAGTACTTTTGGTATGAGAGGCAGAGGAGGGAACACATACACTGACTGGTACACCCACGGTGTTACCAGAGCGTCCACCGCTATTGCCTGAGGGTCCCTTGACCTGGCGCAATACCTGTCTAGTTTTTTGTTTAGACGGGACGCCATCATGAACACTGCTGACAGTGCTATCACATGATTTTCCGCCCAGCGAAGAATCCTTGCAGCTTCTGCCATTGCCCTCCTGCTTCTCGTGCCGCCCTGTCTGTTTACGTGGGCGACTGACGTGATGTTGTCCGATTGGATCAATACCACCTGACCCTGAAGCAGGGGTTTCGCTTGACTTAGGGCATTGTAAATGGCCCTTAGTTCCAGAATGTTTATATGAAGAGATGTTTCCATGCTTGACCACAAGCCCTGGAAATTTCTTCCCTGTGTGACTGCTCCCCAGCCTCTCAGGCTGGCATCCGTGGTCACCAGGATCCAATCCTGAATGCCAAATCTGCGGCCCTCTAGTAGATGAGCACTCTGCAGCCACCACAGAAGAGACACCCTTGTCCTTGGCGACAGGGTTATCCGCTGATGCATCCGAAGATGCGATCCGGACCATTTGTCCAGTAGATCCCACTGAAACATTCTTGCATGGAATCTTCCGAATGGAATCGCTTCGTAAGAAGCCACCATTTTTCCCAGGACCCTCGTGCACTGATGCACTGACACCTGGCCTGGTTTTAGGAGGTTCCTGACTAGCTCGGATAACTCCCTGGCCTTCTCCTCCGGGAGAAACACCTTCTTCTGGACTGTGTCCAGAATCATTCCTAGGAACAGTAGACGTGTCGTTGGAATCAGCTGCGATTTTGGAATATTTAGGATCCACCCGTGCTGACGTAACACTACCTGAGATAGTGCTACTCCGACTTCTAACTGTTCCCTGGACCTTGCCCTTATCAGGAGATCGTCCAAGTAAGGGATAATTAAGATGCCTTTTCTTCGAAGAAGAATCATCATTTTGGCCATTACCTTGGTAAAGACCCGAGGTGCCGTGGACAACCCAAACGGCAGCGTCTGAAACTGATAATGACAGTTTTGTACTACAAACCTGAGGTACCCTTGGTGAGAAGGGTAGATTGGGATGTGGAGATAAGCATCTTTGATGTCCAGAGACACCATATAGTCCCCTTCTTCCAGGTTCGCTATCACTGCTCTGAGTGACTCCATCTTGAATTTGAACCTTTTTATGTAAGTGTTCAAGGATTTCAGATTTAAAATTGGTCTCACCGAGCCGTCCGGCTTCGGTACCACAAACAGCGTGGAATAATACCCCTTTCCTTGTTGTAGGAGGGGTACCTTGATTATCACCTGCTGGGAATACAGCTTGTGAATGGCTTCCAAAACTGCCTCCCTGTCGGAGGGAGACTTTGGTAGAGCAGCCTTCAGGAACCGGCGAGGGGGAAACGCCTCGAATTTCAGTTTGTACCCCTGCGATACTACCTGTAGAATCCAGGGGTCCACTTGCGAGTGAGCCCTTCCCCGCAGCCTAAGCACTCCTGGGGGTGACTAACCCACCCTACCCACAGCCTAACCCTAATTTCCCACCACCCGCATCCTAACCCTATCCTCCCCCACCTGCAGCCTAGTCCTAACCCCCGTCTAATGCCTAAACCTAACCCTCCCTTTCCCACAGCCTAACAAACCTCTTGGGTGCCTAACCCTAACCAACCCTATCCGCTGCCTAACCCTATCCTCCCCCCACCCACAGCCTAAACCTAACCCCCCACCTGATGCCTAAACCTAATCTCCCCACCAGATTCCTAAACCTAACCCTCCCTCCCCCCGCAGCCTAATCCCTACCCAAAGCCTAACCCTATCCTCCCACCACCCACAGCCTAACCCTAACCCCTCCACCTGATGCCTAACCCTCTCCCTCTCCACACACCCCTAATCTTGCCTGTCTGCAGTCTAACCCTACCTTCCCCTATGTGCCTAACCCTCCCGTAGAAGTGCCTAATTTTAACCTCCAACCCTGCTGCCTAAACCTAACCCTCCCTTTCCCACAACCTAACCACCCACCCTCTATCCCTGCTGCCTAAACCTAACCCCCCACCTGATGCCTAATCCTAACCCCCCCGCCTGATGCATAAACCTAACCTTCCCTCCCCCGCAGCCTAACCAATCCCCTCCACCCATGCCTGATGCCTAAACCTAACCCCCCTTGCCCTGCCCTAAACCTATGATCGTGGTGACACGGGCGTCGGTATCCTTGCCCATTCAGAGTTCCAACGTCGGGATTCTGAAGAGTGTCGGGATCCCAGTGTC
The DNA here is from genome assembly GCF_028390025.1 of Pseudophryne corroboree. Taxonomy (NCBI): domain Eukaryota; kingdom Metazoa; phylum Chordata; class Amphibia; order Anura; family Myobatrachidae; genus Pseudophryne; species Pseudophryne corroboree. Next base: position 477,678,506 of record NC_086448.1, on the reverse strand, counting down.
AGTATTCTGACTGCCGTAAACCCGACAGCCGGCATCTTTACCGCATCTCCTAATAGGTAAGGCATATGTCCCAACATTTGGAGCATGTGTCCGCAGCTCTCCTCCCATGGCAGCTATTCAGGGATCACCCACTGCATGTAGATGAAGAGGAAGAGATGATAAATCATTGTTAGTGGATGAACAAGCAGAGAGACAAACTGCAAACAGTGGTGTGGTTGTGTAGAGAGAAAAATCTCTCTATGTAAATATGTTACTCTAACTACTGAGGACATGGAAAATACCTAAAATAAGGAGAATTATCCCAAAGGTCCCATTGTTTTATTACAATACACACATTGGGGGGGAAAGTTCTCTCTTATAGTAATTAGTGGGTACCTTCAGAAAAGAAATTTGACCAGTAAGTAGTAAAATCTATAAATTGCTAACATTTAGGGATCAATCCAATTAGGTACGAGTTACCATTGCTGCAACGTTTCAACAGCATCCAAACTCACACCCTTCATGGCCATATTCAGCCTATGGGGCTACCGGAAAGTGCGGCTGTTGTAAGACAAACTAGGAACCTAATTAAACTGACCCCTTAGTTGTTAAATGTGATAAAATAGTAAAATATAATGGTGTAATTGTGGGCCTGATTCAGTTGTGGTTGTTGAAGCGATCGCTGCTGCAATTTTGACATTCACATTTGCATCGTGAGTCTGAGCAGTCGTTGTCTGAGCAAGTCTCCTAGACACAGGGGGCTCTCCAGCAGTAATACAGGTCGCAATGGGTAATTTATGCACGCACATGGAACGGCGTTTGAACGGACCTGACATGCCTGTATACAGTTAGCCACCCCCGTTACCACCTCAAACGCTGACTTCCTGTCAATCACTTTGTGATGGGATCCTCTATGTGAGCTTGATTTCATTTTATGCGCAGTGCAGCTTGCACGCATGCACAGTGAAAAAGCATTGAGCCACTTGGTGCAACAGCAGCTCTGCGTCTGTATCTGAATCAGGCCCCCTGAGCGGTAAGGAGAAGGACTCTAGGGAAAGGACTATGTCACCTTTATTATACGTAAAGATAGGGAAACAGTCACTTGTTACAGCTCCAATTCACATCATTTATACCATTCTGTACCATTTCATCATTTGGTTATTCTATGGGTGAGATGTATTATGCCCTGCTGAGTGATAAAGTGGAGAGAGGTAAAGTACCAGCCAATCAGCTCCTAACTGCCATGTTAAAGGTAGAGATGAGCGCCGGAAATTTTTCGGGTTTTGTGTTTTGGTTTTGGGTTCGGTTCCGCGGCCGTGTTTTGGGTTCGACCGCGTTTTGGCAAAACCTAACCGAATTTTTTTTGTCGGACTCGGGTGTGTTTTGGATTCGGGTGTTTTTTTCCAAAAAACCTAAAAAACAGCTTAAATCATAGAATTTGGGGGTCATTTTGATCCCAAAGTATTATTAACCTCAAAAACCATCATTTCCACTCATTTTCAGTCTATTCTGAATACCTTACACCTCACAATATTATTTTTTGTCCTAAAATTTGCACCGAGGTCGCTGGATGACTAAGCTAAGCGACCCTAGTGGCCGACACAAACACCTGGCCCATCTAGGAGTGGCACTGCAGTGTCACGCAGGATGTCCCTTCCAAAAAACCCTCCCCAAACAGCACATGACGCAAAGAAAAAAAGAGGCGCAATGAGGTAGCTGTGTGAGTAAGATAAGCGACCCTAGTGGCCGACACAAACACCGGGCCCATCTAGGAGTGGCACTGCAGTGTCACGCAGGATGTCCCTTCCAAAAAACCCTCCCCAAACAGCACATGACGCAAAGAAAAAAAGAGGCGCAATGAGGTAGCTGTGTGAGTAAGATAAGCGACCCTAGTGGCCGACACAAACACCGGGCCCATCTAGGAGTGTCACTGCAGTGTCACGCAGGATGTCCCTTCCAAAAAACCCTCCCCAAACAGCACATGACGCAAAGAAAAAAAGAGGCGCAATGAGGTAGCTGTGTGAGTAAGATAAGCGACCCTAGTGGCCGACACAAACACCGGGCCCATCTAGGAGTGGCACTGCAGTGTCACGCAGGATGTCCCTTCCAAAAAACCCTCCCCAAACAGCACATGACGCAAAGAAAAAAAGAGGCGCAATGAGGTAGCTGTGTGAGTAAGATAAGCGACCCTAGTGGCCGACACAAACACCTGGCCCATCTAGGAGTGGCACTGCAGTGTCACGCAGGATGGCCCTTCCAAAAAACACTCCCCAAACAGCACATGACGCAAAGAAAAATTAAAGAAAAAAGAGGTGCAAGATGGAATTGTCCTTGGGCCCTCCCACCCACCCTTATGTTGTATAAACAGGACATGCACACTTTAACCAACCCATCATTTCAGTGACAGGGTCTGCCACACGACTGTGACTGATATGACGGGTTGGTTTGGACCCCCACCAAAAAAGAAGCAATTAATCTCTCCTTGCACAAACTGGCTCTACAGAGGCAAGATGTCCACCTCATCATCATCCTCCGATATATCACCGTGTACATCCCCCTCCTCACAGATTATCAATTCGTCCCCACTGGAATCCACCATCTCAGCTCCCTGTGTACTTTGTGGAGGCAATTGCTGCTGGTCAATGTCTCCGCGGAGGAATTGATTATAATTCATTTTAATGAACATCATCTTCTCCACATTTTCTGGATGTAACCTCGTACTCCGATTGCTGACAAGGTGAGCGGCGGCACCAAACACTCTTTCGGAGTACACACTTGTGGGAGGGCAACTTAGGTAGAATAAAGCCAGTTTGTGCAAGGGCCTCCAAATTGCCTCTTTTTCCTGCCAGTATAAGTACGGACTGTGTGACGTGCCTACTTGGATGCGGTCACTCATATAATCCTCCACCATTCTTTCAATGTTGAGAGAATCATATGCAGTGACAGTAGACGACATGTCCGTAATCGTTGTCAGGTCCTTCAGTCCGGACCAGATGTCAGCATCAGCAGTCGCTCCAGACTGCCCTGCATCACCGCCAGCGGGTGGGCTCGGAATTCTGAGCCTTTTCCTCGCACCCCCAGTTGTGGGAGAATGTGAAGGAGGAGATGTTGACAGGTCGCATTCCGCTTGACTTGACAATTTTCTCACCAGCAGGTCTTTCAACCCCAGCAGACTTGTGTCTGCCGGAAAGAGAGATCCAAGGTAGGCTTTAAATCTAGGATCGAGCACGGTGGCCAAAATGTAGTGCTCTGATTTCAACAGATTGACCACCCGTGAATCCTTGTTAAGCGAATTAAGGGCTCCATCCACAAGTCCCACATGCCTAGCGGAATCGCTCCGTGTTAGCTCCTCCTTCAATGTCTCCAGCTTCTTCTGCAAAAGCCTGATGAGGGGAATGACCTGACTCAGGCTGGCAGTGTCTGAACTGACTTCACGTGTGGCAAGTTCAAAGGGCATCAGAACCTTGCACAACGTTGAAATCATTCTCCACTGCGCTTGAGACAGGTGCATTCCACCTCCTATATCGTGCTCAATTGTATAGGCTTGAATGGCCTTTTGCTGCTCCTCCAACCTCTGAAGCATATAGAGGGTTGAATTCCACCTCGTTACCACTTCTTGCTTCAGATGATGGCAGGGCAGATTCAGTAGTTTTTGGTGGTGCTCCAGTCTTCTGTACGTGGTGCCTGTACGCCGAAAGTGTCCCGCAATTCTTCTGGCCACCGACAGCATCTCTTGCACGCCCCTCTCGTTTTTTAAAAAATTCTGCACCACCAAATTCAAGGTATGTGCAAAACATGGGACGTGCTGGAATTTGCCCATATTTAATGCACACACAATATTGCTGGCGTTGTCTGATGCCACAAATCCACAGGAGAGTCCAATTGGGGTAAGCTATTCCGCGATGATCTTTCTCAGTTGCCGTAAGAGGTTTTCAGCTGTGTGCGTATTCTGGAAACCGGTGATACAAAGCGTAGCCTGCCTAGGAAAGAGTTGGCGTTTGCGAGATGCTGCTACTGGTGCCGCCGCTGCTGTTCTTGCGGCGGGAGTCCATACATCTACCCAGTGGGCTGTCACAGTCATATAGTCCTGACCCTGCCCTGCTCCACTTGTCCACATGTCCGTGGTTAAGTGGACATTGGGTACAACTGCATTTTTTAGGACACTGGTGAGTCTTTTTCTGACGTCCGTGTACATTCTCGGTATCGCCTGCCTAGAGAAGTGGAACCTAGATGGTATTTGGTAACGGGGGCACACTGCCTCAATAAATTGTCTAGTTCCCTGTGAACTAACGGCGGATACCGGACGCACGTCTAACACCAACATAGTTGTCAAGGCCTCAGTTATCCGCTTTGCAGCAGGATGACTGCTGTGATATTTCATCTTCCTCGCAAAGGACTGTCAATTGCTTACTGGAAGTAGTACAAGTGGGCTTACGACTTCCCCTCTGGGATGACCATCGACTCCCAGCAGCAACAACAGCAGCGCCAGCAGCAGTAGGCGTTACACGCGAGGATGCATCGGAGGAATCCCAGGCAGGAGAGGAATCATCAGAATTGCCAGTGACATGGCCTGCAGGACTATTGGCATTCCTGGGGAAGGAGGAAATTGACACTGAGGGAGTTGGTGGGGTGGTTTGCGTGAGCTTGTTTACAAGAGGAAGGGATTTACTGGTCAGTGGACTGCTTCCGCTGTCGCCCAAAGTTTTTGAACTTGTCACTGACTTATTATGAATGCGTTGCAGGTGACGTATAAGGGAGGATGTTCCAAGGTGGTTAACGTCCTTACCCCTACTTATTACAGCTTGACAAAGGCAACACACGGCTTGACACCTGTTGTCCGCGTTTCTGTTGAAATACTTCCACACCGAAGAGCTGATTTTTTTGGTATTTTCACCAGGCATGTCAACGGCCATATTCCTCCCACAGACAACAGGTGTCTCCCCGGGTGCCTGACTTAAACAAACCACCTCACCATCAGAATCCTCCTGGTCAATTTCCTCCCCAGCGCCAGCAACACCCATATCCTCCTCATCCTGGTGTACTTCAACACTGACATCTTCAATCTGACTATCAGGAACTGGACTGCGGGTGCTCCTTCCAGCACTTTCAGGGGGCGTGCAAATGGTGGAAGGCGCATGCTCTTCACGTCCAGTGTTGGGAAGGTCAGGCATCGCAACCGACACAATTGGACTCTCCTTGTGGATTTGGGATTTCGAAGAACGCACAGTTCTTGCGGTGCTACTGCTTTTGCCAGCTTGAGTCTTTTCATTTTTCTAGCGAGAGGCTGAGTGCTTCCATCCTCATGTGAAGCTGAACCACTAGCCATGAACATAGGCCAGGGCCTCAGCCGTTCCTTGCCACTCCGTGTGGCAAATGGCATATTGGCAAGTTTACGCTTCTCCTCCGACAATTTTATTTTAGGTTTTGGAGTCCTTTTTTTACTGATATTAGGTGTTTTGGATTTGACATGCTCTGTACTATGACATTGGGCATCGGCCTTGGCAGACGACGTTGCTGGCATTTCATCGTCTCGGCCATGACTAGTGGCAGCAGCTTCAGCACGAGGTGGAAGTGGATCTTGATCTTTCCCTAAATTTGGAACCTCAACATTTTTGTTCTCCATATTTTAATAGGCACAACTAAAAGGCACCTCAGGTAAACAATGGAGATGGATGGATACTAGTATACAATTATGGATGGACTGCCGAGTGCCGACACAGAGGTAGCTACAGCCGTGGACTACCGTACTGTGTCTGCTGCTAATATAGACTGGATGATAATGAGATGTAGTATGTATAAAGAAGAAAGAAAAAAAAAAACACGGGTAGGTGGTATACAATTATGGATGGACTGCCGAGTGCCGACACAGAGGTAGCTACAGCCGTGGACTACCGTACTGTGTCTGCTGCTAATATAGACTGGTTGATAATGAGATGTAGTATGTATAAAGAAGAAAGAAAAAAAAAACCACGGGTAGGTGGTATACAATTATGGATGGACTGCCGAGTGCCGACACAGAGGTAGCTACAGCCGTGGACTACCGTACTGTGTCTGCTGCTAATATAGACTGGATGATAATGAGATGTAGTATGTATAAAGAAGAAAGAAAAAAAAAACCACGGGTAGGTGGTATACAATTATGGATGGACTGCCGAGTGCCGACACAGAGGTAGCTACAGCCGTGGACTACCATACTGTGTCTGCTGCTAATATAGACTGGATGATAATGAGATGTAGTATGTATAAAGAAGAAAGAAAAAAAAACCACGGGTAGGTGGTATACAATTATGGATGGACTGCCGAGTGCCGACACAGAGGTAGCTACAGCCGTGGACTACCGTACTGTGTCTGCTGCTAATATAGACTGGATGATAATGAGATGTAGTATGTATAAAGAAGAAAGAAAAAAAAAACACGGGTAGGTGGTATACAATTATGGATGGACTGCCGAGTGCCGACACAGAGGTAGCTACAGCCGTGGACTACCGTACTGTGTCTGCTGCTAATATAGACTGGTTGATAATGAGATGTAGTATGTATAAAGAAGAAATAAATAAAAAAACACGGGTAGGTGGTATACAATTATGGATGGACTGCCGAGTGCCGACACAGAGGTAGCTACAGCCGTGGACTACCGTACTGTGTCTGCTGCTAATATAGACTGGATGATAATGAGATGTAGTATGTATAAAGAAGAAAGAAAAAAAAAACCACGGGTAGGTGGTGGTATACAATTATGGATGGGCTGCCGAGTGCCGACACAGAGATAGCTACAGCCGTGGACTACCGTACTGTACTGTGTCTGCTGCTAATATAGACTGGATGATAATGAGATGTAGTATGTATAAAGAAGAAAGAAAAAAAAACCACGGGTAGGTGGTGGTATACAATTATGGATGGACTGCCGAGTGCCGACACAGAGATAGCTACAGCCGTGGACTACCGTACTGTACTGTGTCTGCTGCTAATATAGACTGGATGATAATGAGATGTAGTATGTATAAAGAAGAAAGAAAAAAAAAACCACGGGTAGGTGGTATACAATTATGGATGGACTGCCGAGTGCCGACACAGAGGTAGCTACAGCCGTGGACTACCGTACTGTGTCTGCTGCTAATATAGACTGGATGATAATGAGATGTAGTATGTATAAAGAAGAAAGAAAAAAAAAACCACGGGTAGGTGGTGGTATACAATTATGGATGGACTGCCGAGTGCCGACACAGAGATAGCTACAGCCGTGGACTACCGTACTGTACTGTGTCTGCTGCTAATATAGACTGGATGATAATGAGATGTAGTATGTATAAAGAAGAAAGAAAAAAAACACCACGGGTAGGTGGCATACAATTATGGATGGACTGCCGAGTGCCGACACAGAGGTAGCTACAGCCGTGAACTACCGTACTGTGTCTGCTGCTAGTATAGACTGGATGATAAATAATGATATAAAAATATATATATATCACTACTGCAGCCGGACAGGTATATATTATATAATGACGGACCTGCTGGACACTGTCAGCAGAATGAGTTTTTTATAGAATAAAAAAACACCACACAAGTCACACGACGAGTGTTTAACTTTTTCAGGCAGACAATCACAATATACTGGTGGTCAGTGTGGTCAGGTCACTGGTCAGTCACACTGGCAGTGGCACTCTGGCAGCAAAAGTGTGCACTGTTTAATATGTACTCCTGGCTCCTGCTATAACCTATAACTGCTCCCCAGTCTCCCCCACAATTAAGCTGTGTGAGCACAGTCAGATATTATACATAGATGATGCAGCACACTGGGCTGAGCACAGATATGGTATGTGACTGAGTCACTGTGTATCGTTTTTTTCAGGCAGAGAACGGATTATATTAAATAATAATAAAACTGCACTGGTGGTCTCACTGGTCAGTCACTAGTATAACTAACTAACTACTATCAGCAAAATTCTGCACTCTCTGAGTACTCCTCCTAAGCTCCAGTAAATGAAGTGTCTCACTCTCACTCTCCTATCTATTTCTAAACGGAGAGGACGCCAGCCACGTCCTCTCCCTATCAATCTCAATGCACGTGTGAAAATGGCGGCGACGCGCGGCTCCTTATATAGAATCCGAGTCTCGCGATAGAATCCGAGCCTCGCGAGAATCCGACAGCGTGATGATGACGTTCGGGCGCGCTCGGGTTAACCGAGCAAGGCGGGAAGATCCGAGTCGCTCGGACCCGTGTAAAAAAACATGAAGTTCGGGCGGGTTCGGATTCAGAGGAACCGAACCCGCTCATCTCTAGTTAAAGGCTGTGTTTGAAAATGACAACTAAGAGCTGATTGGTTGTTAGGTTATCTCTCTCCACTTTATCACTCTCCCAGGCTTTGTACACCTGCCCCCAGTTCATTGATATACTGTAAATATCAGCCATTTCACTATCTCCCCTGATCTGTATTGTTCTTCCCCCGATCTGTATGTTCTGTATGGGATCCGGTCTCTAGGTCGACAGTAACTAGGTCGACATTATCTAGGTCGACCACTATTGTTCGGCAGTAACTAGGTCGACAGGGTCTCTAGGTCGACATGTGCTAGGTCGACAGGTCAACAGGTCGACATGAGTTTTTTACAATTTTTTTATTTTTTTGAACCTTTTCATACTTAACGATCCACGTGGACTATGATTGGAATGGTAATCTGTGCCGAGCAAAGCGAGGCACCTTGCCCGAAACATGGCGAGTGAAGAGAGCAATGCGAGGGGACACGGTGCATTAATTGGGGTTCCCGGTCACTCTACGAATAAAACTACACAAAAAACACATAAAAAAATGTATGTTAACCTTTTGACCTGACGACCTAGACATGTCGCCCTAAAGACCCTGTTGACCTAGAGACCCTGTCGACCTAGTTGCTGTCGACCAATAGTGGTCGACCTAGACACTGTTGACCTAGTTACTATCTACTTTTCATACCACACCCATTCTGTATCATGCTCCCCACCCCCTTCCTGTTTTTCTGTTTTACAGTATGTACTACATCTCGCAACCCCCAAAAGTGTATTTCCCTCCTCTATATGTCCAATAGAGTACGCCACAATTTCTATGTTTTTGTATTGTGCCCCCACTCCTTCTGTATGTGCTATACCAAGTTGCCCCTTTCTGCATGTTTTGTATTGTCCGCTCTCCCCCACCATAGACCCTATGTTTTGTACTGTGTTCTCAATACCCCCCACCACACACACAATTACACACGTTTGGTAACTTACCTCCTGCATGCTACTCTCTAGTCACTAATTCCTCTTCGACCCCTCCCGTCGTCTTCAAGTGACACTTTGCAGATCTCTTTGCCGGTCACCCGACACTCTGCAAATCTCTTTGCCAGAACTTTGCCAAATGATGATCTAAATAACCAGAATTTCTTGGTCAGACATACTATGTGTATTAACTATACTACTACATTTTGTTACGTTCTTTCATTTTTATTCATTTGTAATTTATCTATGTTATTGACTTTTTATCCACAACCCAAGATCCTTTCTCATAGAGACCCTAGTTATCTGCTCCAGGTTTTATCTTCCCTAGTGCTAGGACCATTTTAGTATCATACACTGGGCCTAATTCAGACCTGATCGCAGCAGCACATTTGTTCTCTAATGGACAAAACCATGGTGGTCATTCCGAGTTGATCGCTCGGTATTTTTTTTTCACAACGGAGCGATTGGTCGCTAATGCGCATGCGCAATGTCCGCAGTGCGACTGCGCCAAGTAAATTTGCTATTAAGTTACGTATTTTACTCACGGCATTACAAGGTTTTTTCTTCATTCTGGTGATCGTAATGTGATTGACAGGAAGTGGGCGGAAGATGAGGCGGAAGATGAGTGCTTCCATCCTCATGTGAATCTGAACCACTAGCCATGAACATAGGCCAGGGCCTCAGCCGTTCCTTGCCACTCCGTGTCGTAAATGGCATAATGGCAAGTTTACGATTCTCATCAGATGCTTTTAATTTAGATTTTTGAGTAATTTTACTGAACTTTTGTAGTATACTTGACGACACAGAGGTAGAACAATGGACTACTGTAATGTATTGCTATATATATACTGGTGGTCATAGCAACATTCTGCACTGTCCCCTCCTACTATATACTAGTGATGTGCACCGGAAATTTTTTGGGTTTTGTGTTTTGGTTTTGGGTTCGGATCAGCGGCCGTGTTTTGGGTTTGGACGCGTTTTGGCAAAACCTCACCGGAAATTTTTTGTCGGATTCGGGTTTGTTTTGGATTCGGGTGTTTTTTTTAAAAAACACTAAAAAACAGCTTAAATCATAGAATTTGGGGGTCATTTTGATCCCATAGTATTATTAATCTCAATAACCATAATTTCCACTCATTTTCAGTCTATTCCTAACACCTCACACCTCACAATATTATTTTTAGTCCTAAAATTTGCACCGAGGTCGCTGGATGGCTAAGCTAAGCGACACAAGTGGCCGACACAAACACCTGGCCCATCTAGGAGTGGCACTGCAGTGTCAGACAGGATGGCACTTGAAAAATATAGTCCCCAAACAGCACATGATGCAAAGAAAAAAAGAGGCGCAATGAGGTAGCTGTGTGACTAAGCTAAGCGACCCTAGTGGCCGACACAAACACCTGGCCCATCTAGGAGTGGCACTGCAGTGTCAGACAGGATGGCACTTGAAAAAAATAGTCCCCAAACAGCACATGATGCAAAGAAAAAAAGAGGCGCAATGAGGTAGCTGTGTGACTAAGCTAAGCGACCCTAGTGGCCGACACAAACACCTGGCCCATCTAGGAGTGGCACTGCAGTGTCAGACAGAATGGCACTTGAAAAAAATAGTCCCCAAACAGCACATGATGCAAAGAAAAAAAGAGGCGCAATGAGGTAGCTGTGTGACTAAGCTCAGCGACCCAAGTGGCCGACACAAACACCTGGCCCATCTAGGAGTGGCACTGCAGTGTCAGACAGGATGGCACTTGAAAAAAATAGTCCCCAAACAGCACATGATGCAAAGAAAAATGAAAGAAAAAAGAGGTGCAAGATGGAATTGTCCTTGGGCCCTCCCACCCACCCTTATGTTGTATAAAAAGGACATGCATACTTTAACGAACCCATCATTTCAGCGACAGGGTCTGCCACATGACTGTGACTGAAATGACTGGTTGGTTTGGGCCCCCACCAAAAAAGAAGCAATCAATCTCTTCTTGCACAAACTGGCTCTACAGAGGCAAGATGTCCACCTCATCATCATCCTCCGATTCATCACCCCTTTCACTGTGTACATCCCCCTCCTCACAGATTTTTATTCGTCCCCACTGGAATCCACCATCTCAGGTCCCCGTGTACTTTCTGGAGGCAATTGCTGCTGGTGAATGTCTCCACGGAGGAATTGATTATAATTCATTTTAATGAACATCATCTTCTCCACATTTTCTGGAAGTAACCTCGTACGCCGATTGCTGACAAGGTGAGCGGCTGCACTAAACACTCTTTCGGAGTACACACTGGAGGGAGGGCAACTTAGGTAGAATAAAGCCAGTTTCTGCAAGGGCCTCCAAATTGCCTCTTTTTCCTGCCAGTATACGTACGGACTGTCTGACGTGCCTACTTGGATGCGGTCACTCATATAATCCTCCACCATTCTTTCAATGGTGAGAGAATCATATGCAGTGACAGTAGACGACATGTCAGTAATCATTGGCAGGTCCTTCAGTCCGGACCAGATGTCAGCACTCGCTCCAGACTGCCCTGCATCACCACCAGCGGGTGGGCTCGGAATTCTTAGCCCTTTCCTCGCACCCCCAGTTGCGGGAGAATGTGAAGGAGGAGCTGTTGACGGGTCACGTTCCGCTTGACTTGACAATTTTCTCACCAGCAGTTCTTTGAACCCCTGCAGACTTGTGTCTGCCGGAAAGAGAGATACAACGTAGGTTTTAAATCTAGGATCGAGCACGGTGGCCAAAATGTAGTGCTCTGATTTCAACAGATTGACCACCCGTGAATCCTGGTTAAGCGAATGAAGGGCTCCATCCACAAGTCCCACATGCCTAGCGGAATCGCTCTGTTTTAGCTCGTCCTTCAATGTCTAAAGCTTCTTCTGCAAAAGCCTGATGAGGGGAATGACCTGACCCAGGCTGGCAGTGTCTGAACTGACTTCACGTGTGGCAAGTTCAAAGGGTTGCAGAACTTTGCACAACGTTGAAATCATTCTCCACTGCACTTGAGACAGGTGCATTCCACCTCCTTTGCCTATATTGTGGCCAGATGTATAGGCTTGAATGGCCTTTTGCTGCTCCTCCATCCTCTGAAGCATATAGAGGGTTGAATTCCACCTCGTTACCACCTCTTGCTTCAGATGATGGCAGGGCAGGTTCAGGTATTTTTGGTGGTGCTCCAGTCTTCTGTACGCGGTGCCTGAACGCCGAAAAGTGGCCCGCAATTCTTCGGGCCACCGACAGCATCTTTTGCACGCCCCTGTCGTTTTTTAAATAATTCTGCACCACCAAATTCAAGGTATGTGCAAAACATGGGACGTGCTGGAATTTGCCCAGATGTAATGCACGCACAATATTGCTGGCGTTGTCCGATGTCACAAATCCCCTGGAGAGTCCAATTGGGGTAAGCCATTCTGCGATGATCTTCCTCAGTTGCCGTAAGAGGTTTTCAGCTGTGTGCGTATTCTGGAAAGAGGTGATCCAAAGCGTAGCCTGCCTAGGAACGAGTTGGCGTTTGCGAGATGCTGCTTCTGGTGCCGCCGCTGCTGTTCTTGCTGCGGGAGGCAATACATCTACCCAGTGGGCTGTCACAGTCATATAGTCCTGAGTCTGCCCTGCTCCACTTGTCCACAAGTCCGTGGTTAAGTGGACATTGGGTACAACTGCATTTTTTAGGACACTGGTGAGTCTTTTTCTGAGGTCTGTGTACATTTTCGGTATCGCCTGCCTAGAGAAATGGAACCTAGATGGTATTTGCTACCGGGGACACAGTACCTCAATCAAGTCTCTAGTTGGCTCTGAATTAACGATGGATACCGGAACCATGTTTCTCACCGCCCAGGCTGCCAAGGCCTCAGTTATCCGCTTTGCAGCAGGATGACTGCTGTGATATTTCATCTTCCTCGCAAAGGACTGTTGGACAGTCAATTGCTTACTGGAAGTAGCACAAGTGGTCTTCCGACTTCCCCTCTGGGATGACGATCGACTCCCAGCAGCAACAACAGCAGCGCCAGCAGCAGTAGGCATTACACTCAAGGATGCATCGGAGGAATCCCAAGCAGGAGAGGACTCGTCAGACTTGCCAGTGACATGGCCTGCAGGACTATTGACTTTCCTGGGTAAGGAGGAAATTGACACTGAGGGAGTTGGTGGTGTGGTTTGCAGGAGCTTGGTTACAAGAGGAAGGGATTTAGTGGTTAGTGGACTGCTTCCGCTGTCACCCAAAGTTTTTGAACTTGTCACTGACTTATGATGAATGCGCTGCAGGTGACGTATAAGGGAGGATGTTCCGAGGTGGTTAACATCCTTACCCCTACTTATTACAGCTTGACAAAGGCAACACACGGCTTGACACCTGTTGTCCGCATTTGTGTTGAAATAATTCCACACCGAAGAGCTGATTGTTTTTGTATTTTGACCAGGCATGTCAAGGGCCATATTCCTCCCACGGACAACAGGTGTCTCCCCGGGTGCCTGACTTAAACAAACCACCTCACCATCAGAATCCTCCTTGTCAATTTCCTCCCCAGCGCCAGCAACACCCATATCCTCATCCTGGTGTACTTCAACACTGACATCTTCAATTTGACTATCAGGAACTGGACTGCGGGTGCTTCTTCCAGCACTTGCAGGGGGCGTGCAAATGGTGGAAGGCGCAAGCTCTTCCCGTCCAGTGTCGGGAAGGTCAGGCATCGCAACCGACACAATTGGACTCTCCTTGGGGATTTGTGATTTTGAAGAACGCACAGTTCTTTGCTGTGCTTTTGCCAGCTTAAGTCTTTTCTTTTTTCTAGCGAGAGGATGAGTGCTTCCATCCTCATTTGAAGCTGAACCACTAGCCATGAACATAGGCCAGGGCCTCAGCCGTTCCTTGCCACTCCGTGTCGTAAATGGCATATTGGCAAGTTTACGCTTCTGCTCAGACGATTTTAATTTTGATTTTTGGGTCATTTTACTGAACTTCTGTGTTTTGGATTTTACATGCTCTCTACTATGACATTGGGCATCGGCCTTGGAAGACGACGTTGATGGCATTTCATCGTCTCGGCCATGACTAGTGGCAGCAGCTTCAGCACGAGGTGGAAGTGGATCTTGATCTTTCCCTTTAACCTCCACATTTTTGTTCTCCATTTTTTAATGTGTGGAATTATATGCCAGTATCAATAGCAATGGCCTACTACTATATTTACTGCGCACAACTAAAAGGCACCACAGGTATACAATGTAGATGGATGGATACTAGTATACTTTATGGATGACGAGTGACGACACAGAGGTAGGTACAGCAGTGGCCTACCGTACTGCTATATACAGTATAATGGACCTGGTGGACACTGTCAGCAGACTGCTAAACTACTAGTATAAAAAAAAGCCACCACAGGTATACAATGTAGATGGATGGATAGTATACTTTATGGATGACGAGTGACGACACAGAGGTAGGTACAGCAGTGGCCTACCGTACTGCTATATACAGTATAATGGACCTGGTGGACACTGTCAGCAGACTGCTAAACTACTAGTATAAAAAAAAGCCACCACAGGTATACAATGTAGATGGATGGATAGTATACTTTATGGATGACGAGTGACGACACAGAGGTAGGTACAGCAGTGGTCTACCGTACTGCTTTATACTGTATAATGGACCTGGTGGACACTGTCAGCAGACTGCTAAACTACTAGTATAAAAAAAAGCCATCACAGGTATACAATGTAGATGGATGGATAGTATACTTTATGGATGACGAGTGATGACACAGAGGTAGGTACAGCAGTGGCCTACCGTACTGCTATATACAGTATAATGGACCTGGTGGACACTGTCAGCAGACTGCTAAACTACTAGTATAAAAAAAAAGCCACCACAGGTATCAATGTAGATGGATGGATAGTATACTTTATGGATGACGAGTGATGACACAGAGGTAGGTACAGCAGTGGCCTACCGTACTGCTATATACAGTATAATGGACCTGGTGGACACTGTCAGCAGACTGCTAAACTACTAGTATAAAAAAAAAGCCACCACAGGTATACAATGTAGATGGATGGATAGTATACTTTATGGATGACGAGTGACGACACAGAGGTAGGTACAGCAGTGGCCTACCGTACTGCTATATACAGTATAATGAACCTGGTGGACACTGTCAGCAGACTGCTAAACTACTAGTATAAAAAAAAAGCCACCACAGGTATACAATGTAGATGGATGGATAGTATACTTTATGGATGACGAGTGACGACACAGAGGTAGGTACAGCAGTGGCCTACCGTACTGCTATATACAGTATAATGGACCTGGTGGACACTGTCAGCAGACTGCTAAACTATTAGTATTAAAAAAAAAGCCACCACAGGTATACAATGTAGATGGATGGATAGTATACTTAATGGATGATGAGTGACGACACAGAGGTAGGTACAGCAGTGGCCTACCGTACTGCTATATACAGTATAATGGACCTGGTGGACACTGTCAGCAGACTGCTAAACTACTAGTATAAAAAAAAAAGCCACCACAGGTATACAATGTAGATGGATGGATAGTATACTTTATGGATGTCGAGTGACGACACAGAGGTAGGTACAGCAGTGGCCTACCGTACTGCTATATACAGTATAATGGACCTGGTGGACACTGTCAGAAGACTGCTAAACTACTAGTATAAAAAAAAAGCCACCACAGGTATACAATGTAGATGGATGGATAGTATACTTTATGGATGACGAGTGACGACACAGAGGTAGGTACAGCAGTGGCCTACCGTACTGCTATATACAGTATAATGGACCTGGTGGACACTGTCAGCAGACTGCTAAACTATTAGTATTAAAAAAAAAGCCACCACAGGTATACAATGTAGATGGATGGATAGTATACTTAATGGATGACGAGTGACGACACAGAGGTAGGTACAGCAGTGGCCTACCGAACTGCTATATACAGTATAATGGACATGGTGGACACTGTCAGCAGACTGCTAAACTACTAGTATAAAAAAAAAGCCACCACAGGTATACAATGTAGATGGATGGATAGTATACTTTATGGATGACGAGTGACGACACAGAGGTAGGTACAGCAGTGGCCTACCGTACTGCTATATACAGTATAATGGACCTGGTGGACACTGTCAGCAAACTGCTAAACTACTAGTATAAAAAAAAAAGCCACAGGAGTGTTTTTCAGGCAGACAAACGTATACTGGTGGTCACTGTCAGCAAAACTCTGCACTGTAATCCTGCTATAGCTGCTCCCCAGTCCCCACAATTAAGCAGTGTGAGCACTCAGCGCAGATATATCATGCAGCACACTGAGCACAGATATGGTATGGAGCGTTTTTTTCAGGCAGAGAAGAGAACGGATAAAAAACTGGTGGTCACTATCAGCAAAACTCTGCACTGTACTCCTCCTAACAGCTGCTCCCCAATCCTCCCCACAATAGTAAAATAAACAAGCAAAGAAAGCAATCAGATCAACTGTCTCATATATAAACGGAGAGGACGGCAGCCACGTCCTCTCCCTATCAATCTCAATGCACGTGTGAAAATGGCGGCGACGCGCGGCTGCTTATATAGAATCCGAATCTTGCGAGAATCCGACAGCGGGATGATGACGTTCGGGCGCGCTCGGCTTAGCCGAGCAAGGCGGGAGGATCCGAGTCTGCTCGGACCCGTGTAAAAAAAGGTAAAGCTCGGGTGGGTTCGGTTTCTCGGAAACCGAACCCGCTCATCACTACTATATACTGTGCACAACTAAAATGTAGCACAGCTATGGATGCATAGTATACTTGACGACACAGAGGTAGAGCAGTGGACTACTGTACCGTACTGCTATATATATACTGGTGGTCACAGCAACATTCTGCACTGTACCCTGCTACTATATACTGCGCACAACTAAAATGCAGCACAGGTATGTATGCATAGTATACTTGACGACACAGAGGTAGAGCAGTGGACTACTGTACCGTACTGCTATATATATATACTGGTGGTCACAGTAACATTCTGCACTGTCCCCTCCTACTATAAACTGCGCACAACTAAAATGCTGCACAGGTATGGATGCATAGTATACTTGACGACACAGAGGTAGAGCAGTGGACTACTGTACTGTACTGCTGTATATATATACTGGTTTGTCACAGCAACATTCTGCACTGTCCTCCTACTATATACTACAATGCAGCACAGATATGGAGCGTTTTTCAGGCAGAGAACGTAGATATTTTCAGCACACTGAGCACAGATATTTGCAGCACACTGAGCAGATATTTGCAGCACACTGAACACAGAAACTGAGAGAATGCACCCACGTCCTCTCGCTATCATCTCCAAAGCACGAGTGAAAATGGCGGCGACGCGCGGCTCCTTATATAGAATACGAATCTCGCGAGAATCCGACAGCGAGATGATGACGTTCGGGCGAGCTCGGGTTAACCGAGCAAGGCGGGAAGATCCGAGGCTGCCTCGGAACCGTGTAAAATGGGTGAAGTTCGGGGTGGTTCGGATCCCGAGGAACCGAACCCGCTCATCACTACTGAGAACGGAACCTGGAGGGTACATAACTTTTTGGTTTTCATTCCATCTCATGACACTCTACCCAAAGCTACTCTTCTGGTTATCCTATCACTAGGACAACATTGAAGGTGACTCCATAACATTTCTTCCATTGTTTTTCCATGTCACAGAAACATTGCATGTGTGTTACAGGTGACCATCCTAATCATCTCTCCTTCATTTTACAGTAATGCCATTGTTAGTGATACATTATTTGGATCAAGCATCAAAAGGAAACTTAGATATAAGAGTCTGGCCGGTATATCACTTATTGCATGACGACCTTGTTCATGCGCTGTATTGTATCATGTAGACAGAGCATTTGGTTTTGCTTATGACTTACATAGAATCCATAAGAGGGCATGCCGACATAGCATATTGTTGACTATTAACATGTATGATCTTAAACTCCATCTATAAATGTTCTGTTGCGAGACTTCCAATATGCTCAGAATATTGCTACTGTGACAGATGATTTAGTATATACTAGCTGGAGTACCCGGCTTTGCCCTGGACTTTAAGAATGTCTGTTTACAAAAGTAAATGTAAATATCAAACACACAGTATAAATAACATTGTAGATAGCTGAATACCCGTGCTTTGCTATGGGATGAGGATGGTAAATTACAATGATAGTTTGTTAATTTACGTTGATAGGAGATCTAGTATATAGGCATATCTTGCTTCACTGATGCACTTTGTGTAGTGGCCGCACCCATTTTTGGTCCCAACAAGGGACCCTGCTCTTCCCACTATACAACTCTCAGTCTGTGGCTTCCTGCTGCCTCCATTCCCCTCCTCACATCATGTCACTGGCCCTGTCACATGCAGCCCTGTCATCACTGAGATATCATGCATGTCCTGATATAGTGTGTGCTGCTGGCCCACCCCTAGGGGTGCTAGTGGTGTGTTACCCCCACAGTGTTTGTTCCCAGCTTGCAAGTCATATGAGAAACAAGTTTGTTGTAAATTGGTCCAGGCATTCAGGAGTTATGCTATCTCCTGACATACTCTGTGCTGCTGTCCCACCCCTAGGGGTGTCTAACCCCCACAGAGTTTGTTTGCAGATTGTAAGTCAGATGTGTACCAAGTTTGGTGTACATTGCTCCAGGCCTTCCACAGTTATGCTGTCTGCTGGCATACTCTGTGCTGCTGTCCCACCCCTAGGGGTGCTAGGGGTGTCTACCTCCCACAGTGTTTGTTCCTAGATTGTAAGGCATATGTGTACCAAGTTTTGAGTACATTACTCCAGCAATTCCGGAGTTATGCTGTCTCCTGATATACTCTGTGCTGCTATCTGCCGCTCTAGGGGTGCTAGGGATTTTTAATTGTTTTAGTTGGCTCCGCCATGTTTTAATACGCTTGTATGTAAAAATTCACGATTGTCGCTTGTAAACTGTGGATTTGTATAGAAAGACAGAAGGACGGATTTTTGCTTTTATATAGTAGATAAACTTAGAGTTTACTTTGATATGTGACTGTCATACTTGGCAACATTTCATAACAAGTTCCAGGGATGTTTGGTGGTTGAACCCAGTGCATGGTGGAATGTCATGTGCGGATCTGTCTAGGAGGACCTTGGTGCACTATAACTCCCATCGTGTCATGTTTACTGGACTTCATTATAATGTGACGATTTGTTTTTAATTCATGTTAATTACTCATGTTCCATACATTTTCATTTATACCACTTAATGTGCGCATAACACAGTGTTTATAGGGCCTAATTGAGACCTGATCGCTCGCTAGCGTTCTTTGCAGCGCTGCCATCAGGTCAGAACTGCACATGCGTATTCACCGCAATGTGCAGGCACGTCGCCAGTAGCGGATCTTGCCACGGGCAAGCAGGACTTTTGCCCGGGGCGCCGCCTTCCGGAGGGCGCTGGCGCCATCCGGAGGGCGCCGCACCGTGGCAAGATCCTCCACTGCTGCCCGCTGTGTCCCCCATCCGCCTCCGCTGCCCGCTGCCGTCCCCGTCCGCCTCCTGTGAAGGGAACTAGACGCAATGCGTCTAGTTTCCCTTCGTGGAGAGTAACTTTGCTGAGCGGTGCGCGATGACATCATCGCGCACCACACAGCAAAGGTCCTCTCCACGAAGGGAACTAGACGCATAGCGTCTAGTTTCCCTTCGTGGAGAGGACCTTTTGCTGTGCGGTGCGCGATGACGTCATCGTGCACCGCTCAGCATTCAAGCGGCGCTAGCAATGTACAGGGGGCGTAACTAACCACGCCCATTGTATTAGGCCACGCCCTTTTCCTGCCCGGGGCGCAGAGCACCCTTGAACCGGCCCTGCACGTCGCACAGGTACAAAGCGGTTCATTGCTCTGCGATGGGTTTGTGAAAAGAATCCATTTGCATGGGTGATCGCAAGGAGATTGACAGGAAGAAGGCATTTGTGGGTGTCAACTGACCATTTTCTGGCAGTGGTTGGAAAATTAAGGCATTCCCAAGCGTTTGCAGGGCAGGTGTCTGACGTGAAATCCGGTCCCGGACAGGTTGAAGTGATCGCAGCGTCTGAGTAAGTCTTGGGCTACTGAGAAACTGCACAAATTATTCTTCCACCGCTCGGTTACACATGCGATCGCACACTTTCACAGCTAAAATACACTCCCCGGTGGGCGGCAACTATGTGAACGTAGGACTGCAAAAACAGCTAGCGAGCAATCAGGTCTGAGTTGGCCCCATAGATCCTCCAGAAACCCCATGGGGCTGTTTACTGGTCCATGTCAGGTTTGGCTATCCAAGTGTCAGGTCAAATTGATCAATAATCCTGGGCCGCAGCTCCACAGGCGGGGTGGGCCTGCGTGTGGCCAGCTGTACAGTGGAGACATCGGATAACAGCCCATGTCCTCTCATGCTTTTCAGTGTTTAGTTGCAAAATTGGTGGTGGTGGTAGTTGGTGTTTGTTAGGCTAAAGCACTGGGGCTCGTTACAAATAATGGAGTCTATTTACTAAGCCTTGGAGAGAGATAAAGTGGATGGAGATAAGTACCAGCCAATCAGCTGCTAACTATTATATTATAGGCTGGGTTTGAAAAATGACAGGAGCTGATTGGCTGGTACTTTATCTCCATCCACTTTATCTCTCTCCAAGGCTTAGTACATAGACCCCATTGTATGCAGTGGATGTGGGGGTGATGAAATGGTTAAAAAATAGATACTTTTTTGCTGGTGAGCTACAGGGCCCAGATATCACACACTTACCAAGTTCTTGGCTGCCAGTGCGGAGGGGTATGGCGCAACCATGTGGTCAGTGGAGGGGCATGACAGCAGAATCGCACCATCAAGGCACAGTATATAAAGCCACGATTACATCATTGTAAAGTGGGGGAAGGGGCCATGATGATTCAGCAGGAATAGCATCATCAGCTCACCTGGAATGGTCACAGTTACATGTGTTATATACAAGGATGTAGCTACCATAGGTGCGAGGAGTGCAGCTGCTATGGGGCCCAGTGCAGAGAGGGGCCACCTTCCCTGTCACAGTTACATGTATTATATACAAGGATGTAGCTACCATAAGTGCAGGGAGTGCAGCTGCTATGCAGAGCTGAGATGGGCAAACTTCCCTGTCACAGTTACATGTGTTATATACAAGGATGTAGCTACCATAGGTGCGAGGAGTGCAGCTGCTATGGGGCCCAGTGCAGAGAGGGGCCACCTTCCCTGTCACAGTTACATGTATTATATACAAGGATGTAGCTACCATAAGTGCAGGGAGTGCAGCTGCTATGCAGAGCTGAGATGGGCAACCTTCCCTGTCACAGTTACATGTGTTATATACAAGGATGTAGCTACCATAGGTGCAGGGAGTGCAGCTAGCTACTATGGGGCCCAGAGCTGAGAGAGGCCACCTTTCCTGTCACAGTTACATGTAATATATATAGGGGTGTAGCTACCATAGGTACTGTGACTGTCTACCGGTGCAATGCCTCACCTACAGGTGTGATCTCCACCTCCTGTGACACGATCCTCCTGCTGTAACTGCCTACCAGTGTAATGCCTCACCTACTGGTGTGATCTCCACCTCCTTTGACATGATCCTTCTGCTGCTGCTGTGACTACCTACCAGTGTAATGCCTCACCTATTGGGGTGATCTCCACCTCCTTTGACACGATCCTCCTGTTGGTGTTGTGACTGCCTACAGTACAATACCTCAGCTACTGGTGTGATCTCCACCTCCTGTGACACGATCCTCCTGCTGGTGCTGTGATTGCCTACCAGTGCAATGCCTCACCTACTGGTGTGATCTCCACGTCCTGTGGCAAGATCCTCCTGCTGGTGCTGACTGCCTACCAGTGCAATGCCTAACCTACTGGTGTGATCTACACCTCCTTTGACACAATCCTTCTGTTGGTGTTCTGACTGCCTACCAGTGTAATTACTCAGCTACTGGTGTGATCTCTACCTCCTGTGACATGATTCTCCTGCAGGTGATGTGACTGCCTACCAGTGCAATGCCTCACCCACCAGTGTGATCTCCACCTCCTGTGACACGATCCTACTGCTGGTGCTGTGACTGCCTACTATGCTGCATTAGCCTTGCTTACTACCACTGTGGGTAATGCTAACAATTTGCTTAAGCCCAATTTGTGTTGGGTCCCGCTTATAGCTGACTTACTCCAACCTACATGAGGCTCTTTTCATATATTTCCAGGGCCTCTTTACGTTCCCAATCCACCCCTGTCTGGAATGGAAGAAATGTGAATGATAAATCAATGTAAATGTACCAGGAGGTATTGACAAGCCTTTATAACATTATCTTATACTGTGAATTTCTTACCCTGTTTCCAAGACAATTAATTAATTTAACTTGTTAATTAAGGGAAAGGAAGACATGAATTTTTCAGGGATATGTATCAAGCCATGGAGAGAGATAAAGTTGAGTATTTGCCCAAATCAAATGAAGCTTCAAACGACAGGTATCATTTCATGTACCGTGCTAGATAAGTGACAGAAGATGATTGGGTGGTTTGGACATCTGCACTTTATCTTTCTCCAAGGCTTGAAACATCTATCCAAGAGTGCTGTATATAAAATATATATCTGGCTGCTATACAGCAGGCCAGGAGCACCAGCAGGACAGCAGAGTAACAGTCATATCAGTAATAATTTGCGGACCCTGTGAAATTAGCATTCAGTAAAGATGGGAGACTCAGTCAATGAATACATAAAACATTTTTTAGTTTATGTTAAAATATAAAAAGTTTATTAAGTGGAATATTTAATAAATAATATTTGTGAGACATCTCCAAAAACAGTCGGTTTTGGGGGCTGCCCAGAAATATTAACCAGCCCCTGAATGTATGTATTGGGGACTGCAATGGATATTTGAGATATCTATTGCATTCCTCCTATTTTGAACACAAAAGCAGCCACCAAAAGTTTCTACGGCAGATGGTAAACTGTGAAACTAACCAAGCTCCAGAATGCAAAGCATTTCTGAGCTTGGCCCGGCAGCTAATGCCATTTCTAAATGGCTTTTGTAGACTGTGGGCTACATTATGCAATAATTCAAAGGAGATGGATCCTTGGGATCCCTCTGCATTATTGTCTGCTCTCACATACGCAGTCTGATGATTGCAGATGTGAATTAGCGCAGCCGGGGTCTAAATCCAGAAGTAAAGTGATCGCATTAGTAATTATTTTACTTCTTATACATTGCAGGGATGGGCATGAGTTTGGTACTCATTATGGCATAAAAGTTACACCTCTGGACTCACAAAGAGTCATCCTTCAGCACTCAGGAGAGGAAAACCCCCTTGGGGGGAAACCTCTGGGGAACCATGGCCTCAGGATCGCCCTTCCCTCTGGGCATTAAGAGGTGTACTAATAGAGGGGTCAGTATGCTATCCCAGTGCATGGGATCCCGGTGGTTGTCATACCGATGTCGGGATTCCAGTACAGAAACGATCAACAGGGGTGAGTAAGGGGTGTTCTCCCCTCTCTCCACCCCCTAACCCTGCCTGTCCGTAGTCTAACCCTAACATCCCCGCTTTGTGCCTAACATTCCCACAGAGGTGCCTAATCCTAACCTCCGTCCCTGCTGCCTAAACCTAATCCTCCCTTCCCCGTAGCCTAATCACTCCCGGGGGTGACTAACCCACCCTACCCACAGACTAACCCTAACTTCCCCCCACCCACAGCCTAACCCTATCCTCCCCCCACCTGCAGCCTAATCCTAACCCCCCGCCTGATGCTTAAACCTAACCTCCCAACTGATGCCTAATCCTCCATTCCCCGCAGCCTAAGCACTCCTGGGGGTGACTAACCCACCCTACCCACAGCCTAACCCAAATTTACCCCCACCCGCATCCTAACCCTATCCTCCCCCACCTGCAGCCTAATCCTAACCACCGTCTGATGCCTAAACCTAACCCTCCCTTCCCCACAGCCTTACAAACCTCTTGGGTGCCTAACCCTAACCAACCCTATCCGCTGCCTAACCCTAACCTCCCCCCACCCACAGCCTAAACCTAACCCCCCACTTTATGCCTAAACCTAATCTCCCCACCTGATGTGTAAACCTAACCTTCCCTCCCCCGCAGCCTAACCAATCCCCTCCACCCATGCCTGTTGCCTAAACCTAACCCCCCTTGCCCAGCCCTAAACCTATGATCGTGGTGACATGGGCGTCGGTATCCTTGCCCATTCGGAGTTCCAACGTCGGGATTCTGAAGAGTGTCGTGATCCCAGTGTCAGTATTCTGACTGCCGTAAACCCGACATCCGGCATCTATACCGCATCTCCTAATAGGTAATCAGAGGCGTAACTAGAGTTTTTGGAGCCCAGGGCAAGATCAATAATGGCGCCCCCCCAAAAAAATAATAATAATTTTTTCTTAATAAAAATAATAAATTAATAAAATACAAAAGGAAAGTATGTGCAGACGCCACCGGTGTCACTGCATATAAAGATGTCAGGGTGTGTATGTATGTGTATGTAGGTGCAGTGGTCGAAGTTGAATTTTTGAAGGTGGAATGAAAGAGTGCAGATAGCAAAAGGGGCGTGGTCACTCAAAAGGGGCGTGTCCTTCAGTGTAGTAGGACCCCTTATACTATCTAGTACTGGTGCCCCTTTCACATTATAGCACACGGTATGAGCCGAAATTCACATCATAGCACACAGTATGAGCCGAAATTCACATTGCCCCACACGGCATGAGCCGAAATTCACATTATAGCGCACAGTATGAGCCGAAATTCACATTACCCCACATGGTATGAGCCAAAATTCACATTATAGCACACGGTATGAGCCGAAATTCACATTATAGCACACGGTATGAGCCAAAATTCACATTACTCCACATGGTATGAGCCAAAATTCACATTTCCCCACATGGTATGAGCCGAAATTCACATTACAGCACACGGTATGAGCCGAAATTTACATTACAGCACACGGAATAAGCCAAAATTCACATTACCCCACATAGTATGAGCCGAAATTCACATTATAGCACACGGTATTAGCCAAAATTCACGTTACAGCACATGATATAAGCCAAAATTCCCATTATAGAGTTAGGGGATCCTACCCCCAGAATTAACATGGCCTGTGGGGCACTATGATGAGGGGAGCCCACCCCCTTAATAGACTAATTGCAGAGTTTAGCAGCGGAAGGGCTGTGCAGCGGTTTCTCACCCCAAGCTGCGGCGCTTCTGCCACCTCCGACACTCCACATCTTCGGCACCACCCGGGATGCAGAGCACCGCACCGGGTATGCACCCTTTTCAGTGTGGTCTGCTGCGCTCCGAAGGGGTTCTTGTTTCATGCTGCAGGATCCCGATGTGCGCCTTCCTCCCCGCTGTTACTGTCACGGTAAGCATTAGTATCGTTTACCGCAGAGGCCATTTTCTGAGGCATATGTGTTAAACCTCAGGAACTGAGATGCCCTTCTCACCATACAGCTGTGTGGCCGAGCCGGGCGGGGGGACAGCCAGCAGCAGCATGCCGGATATCAGCAGCAGAGGGTGCGGGCTGTACATACTTGAGGCAGCTGGATATTCAACAGTGCTGAAAGCCTCCGGAGCCCGCACCCCCGGAGCTGCAGTACACCGGCCGAGGACACCCATCCCCCGAACCCTGCGTAGCCCAAAGCCGGAGATCAGCAGCATGTTGAACGCTGAAGCAGAAGCTGCTTATTGCCGGTCAGCATGCTGCTGATCTCCGGCTTTGGGCTCCGCATCTGCATTACAGCCCCCACCCTCGGCTGCTGATATCCGGCATGCTGCCCCTGCTGCTGGCTTTCCACCCGCCCGGCTCGCACACCCAGCTGGATGGTGAGTGAGAAGGGCATCTCAGTGCCCGTGGTTTAATACATATCTCTCTTCGGTAAATGGCCATTAGTACATCCCACACACACTGATTACACACACACAGACTGGCCACCCCCAAATCCTACACACACCCACTCAGACTACACACACACATTCTCATACTTTCCTCTCCCCCACACACACACTGGACTGCAAAAATTTACACACACTGACACTGTTCCACACACACACAATTAACACACACTCACACTGTCCCACACACACAATTAACACACACGCACACTGTCCCACACACCAGTGGCGTGCGGTGAGGTCAGTGGCGTGCGGTGAGGCACTACAGCCATAATGTCCGCCGAATCCTGCCGATGACCCCTACCGCCACCGAGCCAATGCCCGCCACTGCCTCTGAGCCGATGCCTGCTGCCACCACCAATGGCTTACAAACTCGCCCACCATCAACTGACCCAGCCCTCCGCCACTAATTTGCAACTCAGTCCAAAGTCGCCAATGCCCGCTGCATGCCTGCTCATCATACTTGTGATATATTGTACATTTTTATAGAAAAAAATAATAATCAGTGTTTGGGACTGGGAAGGGAGTGGGAGGAGGACATGAATGCAATTTTGTTGTCCAGGGTTTCCATTAACTTAATGGAGAAGGGTCTGAATGGGTTAAAAATGTAAAAAAAAACTGCGTGAGGTCCCCCTCCTAAGTATAACCAGCCTCGGGCTCTTTGAGCCGGTCCTGGTTGTTTAAATACTGGGGAAAAATTGGACAGGGGTTCCCCGTATTTAGACAACCAGCATCGGGCTCTTAGTCCGGTCCTGGTTCCAAAAATACGGGGGACAAAAGATGTAGGGGTCCCCCCGTATTTTTAAAACCAGCACCGGGCTCCACTAGCCAGGGACATAATGCCACAGCCGGGGGACACATTTATGTAGGTCCCTGCGGCCGTGGCATTACCCCCCCAACTAGTCACCACTGGCCGGGGTTCCCTGGAGGAGTGGGGACCCCTTAAATCAAGGGGTCACCCCCCCTCCAGGCACCCAAGGACCAGGGGTGAAGCCCGAGGCTGTCCCCCCCATCCGTGGGCTGTGGATGGGAGGCTGATAGCCATGTAAGTAAAAAAAGAATATTGTTTTTTGTTGTGGAACTACAAGGCCCAGAAAGCCTCCCCCGCTTGCTGGTTCTTGGAGAACCTCAAGTACCAACATGCAGGGAAATAACGGGCCCGCCGGTACCTGTAGTTCTACAACAGAAAAAATACCCAAATAAAAACACAACTCACACACCGTGACAGTAAAAATTTATTAAAGCACACTGACACACTCACACATACTTACCTATATCCCACGCCGGTCACGTCCACTTGTCCAGTAGAATCCAATAGGGGTAGCTGTAAAAATGAGAGACACATTACTTACCTACATCCCACGCCGGTCACGTCCACTTGTCCAGTAGAATCCAATAGGGGTACCTGGTAAAATGAGAGACAGATTACTTACCTACATCCCACGCTGGTCACGTCCACTTGTCCAGTAGAATTCAATAGGGGTACCTGTAAAAATGAGAGACAGATTACTTACCTACATCCCACGCTGGTCACGTCCACTTGTCCAGTAGAATCCAATAGGGGTACCTGTAAAAATGAGAGACAGATTACTTACCTACATCCCACGCTGGTCACGTCCACTTGTCCAGTAGAATCCAGTAGGGGAATCTGTAAACATGAGAGACAGATTACTTACCTACATCCCACGCCGGTCACGTCCACTTGTCCAGTAGAATCCAATAGGGGTACCTGTAAAAATGAGAGACAGATTACTTACCTACATCCCACGCCGATCACGTCCACTTGTCCAGTAGAATCCAATAGGGGTACCTGTAAAAATGAGAGACAGATTACTTACCTACATCCCACGCTGGTCACGTCCACTTGTCCAGTAGAATTCAATAGGGGTACCTGTAAAAATGAGAGACAGATTACTTACCTACATCCCACGCTGGTCACGTCCACTTATCCAGTAGAATCCAGTAGGGGAATCTGTAAAAATGAGAGACAGATTACTTACCTACATCCCACGCCGGTCACGTCCACTTGTCCAGTAGAATCCAATAGGGGTACCTGTAAAAATGAGAGACAGATTACTTACCTACATCCCACGCCGCTCACGTCCACTTGTCCAGTAGAATTCAATAGGGGTACCTGTAAAAATTAAAATGATACTTACAAACTGCAATCCACAGGAGGAGAGAGAGAGAGAGAGAGAGAGAGAGAGAGAGGGGGGTGGGAGAGAGACTAACCTGCTGCTGCTGCTTGGGAGACCGGCACACACTGCAGGGCCACGACAGGAGGACGGAGCCGGCGGAGGAGGGGGAGAGCCGCACACCGCCGCTCCTGTCAGCGGCAGCGGAGGAGGACGGGGCGCACACTACGGACGCCAATAACCGCCGGAACAATTAACACACACACACACAATTAACACACGCACACTGTCCCACACACAATTAACACACACGCACGCACACACACTGTCCCACACACACAACACACACGCACACTGTCCCACACACACACAATTAACAAACACGCACTGTCCCACACACACACAATTAACACACTCACACTGTCCCACACACACACACACACACACACACACTTAACACACGCACACTGTCCCACACACACACAATTAACACACACGCACACTGTCCCACACACACACAATTAATACACACGCACACTGTCCCACACACACACAATTAACACACACGCACACTGTCCCACACACACACAATTAACACACACTCAAACTGTCCCACACACACACAATTAACACACTCACACTGTCCCACACACACACACAATTAACACACTCACACTGTCCCACACATACACAATTAACACACATGCACACTGTCCCACACACACACAATTAACACGCACTCAAAACTGTCCCACACCCACAATTAACACACTCACACTGTCACACACACAATTAACAAACACACACTGTCCCACACACACACAATTAACACACACACACACACTGTCCCACACACACACTATTAACACACTCACACTGTCACACACACAATTAACACACACACACTGTCCCACACACACACAATTAACACACGCACACTGTCCCACACACACACACACACACACACAATTTACACACACTCAAACTGTCCCACACACACAATTAACACACTCACACTGTCCCACACACACACAATTAACACACACGCACTGTCCCACACACAACACACACGCACACTGTCCGACACACACACAATTAACACACACACACAGAAAATGTCCCGCACCCCCTTCCCGCTCACCTGCACTCACTGCTGTTCAGGGGCCGCACGCCCCCCCCGAGGTCGCGCACGCGCATGCGCGCACCTCCGCGGTCGCGATCGCGTACACAGTCACTTTGCAGGGGGGAGTAGGGGGAGGCTCCTGGCTGCCGCTGCCTGTCTATTGTGACAGGCACAGCAGCCGGGGAGACAGGGAAAGCGCCGCGGGTAGCGCCGGCGGAATCCCTGAAGCATGGGGCGAGTGGGCCGTGCAGCCTGCAGGTGCCGGTGGCGCCCCCCTCTGTTGGGGCTGCCATGGCGCCCAGGGCACGTGCCCTGCTCGCCCCGTGCTAGATACGCCTCTGTAGGTAATGCATATGTCCAAACATTTGGAGCATGTGTCCGCAGCTCTCCTCCCACGGCAGCTATTCAGAAACACCCACTGCATGTAGATGAAGAGGAAGAGATGATAATTCATTGTTAGTGGATGAACAAGCAGAGAGACAAACTGCAAACAGTGGTGTGGTTGTGTAAAGAGAAAAATCTCTCTATGTAAATATGTTACTCTAACTACTGAGGACATGGAAAATATCTAAAATAAGGACAATTATCCCAAAGGTACCATTGTTTTTATACAATACACACATTGGGGGATAAGTTCTCTCTTATAGTAATCAGTGGGTACCTTCAGAAAAGAAATTTGACCAGTAAATAATAAAATCTATAAATTGCTAACATTTAGGGGTCAATCCAATTAGGTACGAGTTACCATTGCTGCAACGTTTCAACTCTGCACCGGACATTTTTCGGATTTTGTGTTTTGGTTTTGGATTCGGTTCCGCGGCCGTGTTTTGGATTCGGACGCGTTTTGGCAAAACCTCACCGAAATTTTTTTGTCGGATTCGGGTGTGTTTTGGATTCGGGTGTTTTTTTCAAAAAACCCTAAAAAACAGCTTAAATCATAGAATTTGGGGGTCATTTTGATCCCATAGTATTATTAACCTCAATTACCATAATTTCCACTCATTTCCAGTCTATTCTGAACACCTCACACCTCACAATATTATTTTTAGTCCTACAATTTGCACCGAGGTCGCTGGATGGCTAAGCCTAGCGACACATGTTGCCGACACAAACACCTGGCCCATTTAGGAGTGGCACTGCAGTGTCAGGCAGAATGGCACTTCAAAAAAATTGTCCTCAAACAGCACATGATGCAAAGAACAAAAGAGGCGCACCAAGGTCGCTGTGTGACTAAGCTAAGCGACACAAGTGGCCGACACAAACACCTGGCCCATCTAGGAGTGGCACTGCAGTGTCAATCAAGACAGGATGGCACTTCAAAAAAATTGTCCCCAAACAGCACATGATACAAAGAAAAAAAGAGGCGCACCAAGGTCGCTGTGTGACTAAGCTAAGCGACACAAGTGGCCGACACAAACACCTGGCCCATCTAGGAGTGGCACTGCAGTGTCAATCAAGACAGGATGGCACTTCAAAAAAATTGTCCCCAAACAGCACATGATGCAAAGAAAAAAAGAGGCGCACCAAGGTCGCTGTGTGACTAAGCTAAGCGACACAAGTGGCCGACACAAACACCTGGCCCATCTAGGAGTGGCACTGCAGTGTCAATCAAGACAGGATGGCACTTCAAAAAAATTGTCCCCAAACAGCACATGATACAAAGAAAAAAAGAGGCGCACCAAGGTCGCTGTGTGACTAAGCTAAGCGACACAAGTGGCCGACACAAACACCTGGCCCATCTAGGAGTGGCACTGCAGTGTCAATCAAGACAGGATGGCACTTCAAAAAAATTGTCCCCAAACAGCACATGATGCAAAGAACAAAAGAGGCGCACCAAGGTCGCTGTGTGACTAAGCTAAGCGACACAAGTGGCCGACACAAACACCTGGCCCATCTAGGAGTGGCACTGCAGTGTCAATCAAGACAGGATGGCACTTCAAAAAAATTGCCCCCAAACAGCACATGATACAAAGAAAAAAAGAGGTGCACCAAGGTCGCTGTGTGACTAAGCTAAGCGACACAAGTGGCCGACACAAACACCTGGCCCATCTAGGAGTGGCACTGCAGTGTCAATCAAGACAGGATGGCACTTCAAAAAAATTGTCCCCAAACAGCACATGATGCAAAGAACAAAAGAGGCGCACCAAGGTCGCTGTGTGACTAAGCTAAGCGACACAAGTGGCCGACACAAACACCTGGCCCATCTAGGAGTGGCACTGCAGTGTCAATCAAGACAGGATGGCACTTCAAAAAAATTGTCCCCAAACAGCACATGATGCAAAGAAAAAAAGAGGCGCACCAAGGTCGCTGTGTGACTAAGCTAAGCGACACAAGTGGCTGACACAAACACCTGGCCCATCTAGGAGTGGCACTGCAGTGTCAAGACAGGATGGCACTTCAAAAAAATTGTCCCCAAACAGCACATGATGCAAAGAAAAAAAGAGGCGCACCACAGGTATAGAATGTAGATGGATAGTATACTTAATGACGACACAGAGGTAGGTACAGCAGTGGCCTTCCGTACCGTACTGCTATATATAGTATACTGGTGGTCACTGTGTCAGCAAACTGCAAAACTAAAATGCACCACAGGTATAGAATGTAGATAGATAGTATACTTAATGAATGACGACACAGAGGTAGGTACAGCAGTGGCCTACCGTACTGCTATATATAGTATACTGGTGGTCACTGTGTCAGCAAACTGCAAAACTAAAATGCACCACAGGTATAGAATGTAGATGGATAGTATACTTAATGAATGACGACACAGAGGTAGGTACAGCAGTGGCCTACCGTACTGCTATATATAGTATACTGGTGGTCACTGTGTCAGCAAACTGCAAAACTAAAATGCACCACAGGTATAGAATGTAGATGGATAGTATACTTAATGAATGACGACACAGAGGTAGGTACAGCAGTGGCCTACCATACTGCTATATATAGTATACTGGAGGTCACTGTGTCAGCATACTGCAAAACTAAAATGCACCACAGGTATAGAATGTAGATGGATAGTATACTTAATGAATGACGACACAGAGGTAGGTACAGCAGTGGCCTACCGTACTGCTATATATAGTATACTGGTTGTCACTGTGTCAGCAAAACTCTGCACTGTACTCCTCCTATATAATATTAATTATACTGGTGGTCCCCAGTCCCCACAATAAAGCAGCACACTGAGCACAGATATGGAGTGTTTTTCAGGCAGACAACGTATACTGGTGGTCACTGTCAGCAAAACTCTGCACTGTACTCCTGCTATATAATACAGCTGCTCCCCAGTCCCCACAATTAAGCAGTGTAAGCACAGATATATTATGCAGCACACTGAGCACAGATATGGTATGGAGCGTTTTTTTCAGGCAGAGAACGGATAAAACTGGTGGTCACTTATCAGCAAAACTCTGCACTGTACTCCTCCTAACAGCTGCTCCCCAGTCCTCCCCACAATTAAGCAATAAAGCAATCAAGTTCAACAATAAACGGAGAGGACGCCAGCCACGTCCTCTCCCTATCATCTCCAATGCACGAGTGAAAATGGCGGCGACGCGCTGCTGCTTATATAGAATCCGAATCTCGCGAGAATCCGACAGCGGGATGATGACGTTCGGGCGCGCTCGGGTTAGCCGAGCAAGGCGTGAAGGTTCGAACCTGCCTCGGACCCGTGTAAAATGGGTGAAGTTCGGGGGGGATCGGTTTCCGAGAAACCGAACCCGCTCATCACTAGTTTCAACAGCATCCAAACTCACACCCTTCATGGCCAGATTCAGCCTATGGGGCTACCGGAAAGTGCGGCTGTTGTAAGACAAACTCGCACCTAATTAAACTGACCCCTTAGTTGTTAAATGTGATAAAATAGTAAAATATAATGGTGTAATTGTGGGCCTGATTCAGTTGTGGTTGTTGAAGCGATCGCTGCTGCAATTTTGACATTCACATTTGCATCGTGAGTCTGAGCAGTCGTAGGCTGAGCAAGTCTCCTAGACACAGGGGGCTCTCCAGCAGTAATACAGGTCGCAATGGGTAATTTATGCACGCACATGGAACGGCGTTTGAACGGACCTGACATGCCTGTATACAGTTAGCCACCCCCGTTACCACCTCAAACGCTAACTTCCTGTCAATCACTTTGTGATGGGATCCTCTATGTGAGCTTGATTTCATTTTATGCGCAGTGCAGCTTGCACGCATGCACAGTGAAAAAGCATTGAGCCACTTGGTGCAACAGCAGCTCTGCGTCTGCATCTGAATCAGGCCCCCTGAGCGGTAAGGAGAAGGACTCTAGGGAAAGGACTATGTCACCTTTATTATACGTAAAGATAGGGAAACAGTCACTTGTTACAGCTCCAATTCACATCATTTATACCATTCTGTACCATTTCATCATTTGGTTATTCTATGGGGGAGATGTATTATGCCCTGCTGAGTGATAAAGTGGAGAGAGGTAAAGCACCAGCCAATCAGCTCCTAACTGCCATGTTACAGGCTGTGTTTGAAAATGACAACTAGGAGCTGATTGGTTGTTAGTTTATCTCTCTCCACTTTATCACTCTCCCAGGCTTTGTACACCTGCCCCCAGTTCATTGATATACTGTAAATACCAACCATTTCACTATCTCCCCTGATCTGTATTGTTCTTCCCCCGATCTGTATGTTCTGTATGGGATTCGGTCTCTAGGTCGACAGTAACTAGGTCGACACTATCTATGTCGACCACTATTGTTCGGCAGTAACTAGGTCGACAGGGTCTCTAGGTCGACATGTGCCAGGTCGACAGGTCAAAAGGTCGACATGAGTTTTTTACAATTTTTTTTTTTTTGAACCTTTTCATACTTGACGATCCACGTGGACTATGATTGGAATGGTAATCTGTGCCGAGCAAAGCGAGGCACCTTGCCCGAAGCATGGCGAGTGAAGAGAGCCATGCGAGGGGACACGGTGCATTAATTGGGGTTCCCGGTCAGTCTACGAATAAAACTACACAAAAAAACCATAAAAAAAATGTACGTTAACCTTTTGGCCTGACGACCTAGACATGTCGCCCTAAAGACCCTGTTGACCTAGAGACCCTGTCGACCTAGCTGCTGTCGACCAATAGTGGTCGACCTAGACACTGTTAACCTAGTTACTATCTACTTTCCATACCACACCCATTCTGTATCATGCTCCCCACCCCCTTCCTGTTTTTCTGTTTTACAGTATGTACTACATCTCGCAACCCCCAAAAGTGTATTTCCCTCCTCTATATGTCCTATAGAGTACGCCACAATTTCTATGTTTTTGTATTGTGCCCCCACTCCATCTGTATGTGCTATACCAAGTTGCCCCTTTCTACATGTTTTGTATTGTCCGCTCTCCCCCACCATAGACCCTATGTTTTGTACTGTGCTCTCAATACCCCCCACCACACACACAATTACACAAGTTTGGTAACTTACCTCCTGCATGCTACTCTCTAGTCACTAATTCCTCTGCGACCCCTCCCGTCGTCTTCAACTGACACTTTGCAGATCTCTTTGCCGGTCACCCGACACTCTGCAAATCTCTTTGCCAGAACTTTGCCAAATGATGATCTAAATAACCAGAAGTTCTTGTTCAGACATACTATGTGTATAACTATACTACTACATTTTGTTACGTTCTTTCATTTTTATTCATTTGCAATTTATCTATGTTATTGACTTTTTATCCACAACCCAAGATCCTTTCTCATAGAGACCCAAGTTATCTGCTCCAGGTTTTATCTTCCCTAGTGCTAGGACCATGTTAGTATCATACACTGGGTCTAATTCAGACCTGATCGCAGCAGCAAATTTGTTCTCTAATGGACAAAACCATGTGCACTGCAGGTGGGGCAGATGTAACATGTGCAGAGAGAGTATGGTAACTTACCTCCTGCATGTTATACTCCAGTCGTTGCTACCTCTGCGACCCCTCCCATCATCTTCAACTGACACTTTGCAGATCTCTTTGCCGGTCACCCGACACTCTGCAGATCTCTTTGTCAGATGATCTAAAAAATACAAAAGACTATCATTAAGCATAGTACTAGTTTAAGTACCATAAAATGTCCATGAGTCAACCAGTTTCCCAATTTTCCTAAAACCAAACAAGATACTTTCAAAGTTATCAATATCCCATTTATCTATTTTATTAACTTTTTCATCCAAAAGCCACGATCCTGCCTCTTAGAGACCCAGGTTATCTGCATCCCCTGTATGTGTGCTTATCCTCCATACTGCCCTCTTTATTCCTGTAACGCTACATTTTTATTCCTAAATATGTCGTTCCTTCCTGCACTTCTCCTATTTATGTGTCCTTGTACCTGTATTCCCTGTTCTGTCTATCTTGTCTTGCCTTTCAGCTGACTATACTGCACTCTGTCTTCCTTACCCCCCTCCATCATACCCTGCTATGTAGGACTCACCTCCTCCTACCTGTCTTCCTGCATGGAATCTGGAAACGTCAGCAGCTGTAGATAGAATGTTACAGAAAGAAGCATTGTGATGTCACAGGCTAGTGATGTCACAGGCTAGGTGTGATGTCACAGTAACCAGCAGCAAAGCTACAGAGTTACAGCAATCTTACATATACACCAATTACAACTGGATATACATGAGTTTCTAGTTTAAAAAAATGAGACTAGTGTAGAAAATGAAGTATAAGGCAATATTGCACAGAGTGCCTCAATATATAGGTAAAGGGAAAACATAAGTGACAGAAATTTTGAGGACTAAACCACCGCTTATATTTTATAAGGAAATAAAGCTCTTTATCTAAGAGGCTGAAATAATCATTTTCCGTTATGTGTGTGTGTGTGTGTGTGTGTGTGTGTGTGTGTGTGTGTGTGTGTGTGTGTCTATATATATATATATATATATATATATATACAGGTTGAGTATCCCTTATCCAAAATGCTTGGGACCAGAGGTATTTTGGATATCGGATTTTTCCGTATTTTGGAATAATTGCATACCATAATGAGATATCATGGTGAAGGGACCTAAATCTAAGCACAGAATGCATTTATGTTTCATATACACCTTATACACACAGCCTGAAGGTCATTTTAGCCAATATTTTTTATAACTTTGTGCATTAAACAAAGTGTATCTACATTCACACAAATCATTTATGTTTCATATACACCATATACACACAGCCTGAAGATCTTATAATACAATATTTTTAATAACTTTGTGTATTAAACAAAGTTTGTGCACATTGAGCCATCAGAAAACAAAGGTTTCACTATCTCACTCTCACTCAAAAAAGTCAGTATTTCGGAATATTCCGTATTTCGGAATATTTGGATAAGGGATACTCAACCTGTATATATATATATATATATATATATATATATATATAATTAAAGTGGAAAACACACTACAGGCTGATCCAACTTTGATGTAATGTCCTTAAAACAAGTCAAAATGAGGCTCAGTAGTGTGTGTGGCCTCCACGTGCCTGTATGACCTCCCTACAATGCCTGGGCATGCTCCTGATGAGGTGGCGGATGGTCTCCTGAGGGATCTCCTCTCAGACCTGGACTAAAGCATCCGCCAACTCCTGGACAGTCTGTGGTGCAATGTGGCGTTGGTGGATGGAGCGAGACATGATGTCCCAGATGTGCTAAATTGGATTCAGGTCTGGGGAACGGGCGGAACAACTCCTTTATTGGGGGTGTCTTGCTAATTGCCTATAATTCCCACCTGTTGTCTATTCCATTTGCACAACAGCATGTGAAATTGATTGTCAATCAGTGTTGCTTCCTAAGTGGACAGTTTGATTTCACAGAAGTGTGATTGACTTGGAGTTACGTTGTGTAGTTTAAGTGTTCCCTTTATTTTTTTGAGCAGTGTATATATACAGAGAGAGAGAGAGAGAGAGAGCTATACTAGCTATACTATCCCATTAAACCAGTAAACTCACGAATTATACAGTGACTGACCTCAAGTTTGCGTTTCACCTGGTTTAATCAGACACAGAACCTGTGTAACCCATGAACGTATAAAGAGGAGGAGAAATAAGAGTTGTCTTTTTTGTGGCGCACTAGAAATTTATTATTCAATATCAGCGTATATAAAACTGTAAGGCGGGCCCACAAGGTGACATTCACAGGGAATAGGTAATGACATCCACTTGACTTGTTCACACTCGCTGGACGTGTTGGAAAGAGGTTGAGTGGACAGTGAGCGTGGCTGTGCCCTGTGGCACCATTGTACCGACAGCCGGACTGCTGAGAACTAGTGATGTGCACCGGAATTTTTTCGGGTTTTGTGTTTTGGTTTTGGATTCCACGGCCGTGTTTTGGATTCGGACGCGTTTTGGCAAAACCTCCCTGAAATTTTTTTGTCAGATTCGGGTGTGTTTTGGATTTGGGTGTTTATTTACAAAAACCCCTTAAAAACAGCTTAAATCATATAATTTGGGGGTCATTTTGATCCCATAGTATTTTTAACCTCAATAACCATAATTTCCACTCATTTCCGGTCTATTCTGAACACCTCACACCTCACAATATTATTTTTAGTCCTAAAATTTGCACAGAGGTCACTGGATGGCTAAGCTAAGCGACCCAAGTGACCGACACAAACACCTGGCCCATCTAGGAGTGGCACTGTAGTGTCAGACAGGATGGCAGATTTAAAAAAAAAATCCCAAAACAGCACATGATGCAAAGAAAAAAAGAGGTGCAATGAGGTAGCTGTGTGACTAAGCTAAGCGACTCAAGTGACCGACACAAACACCTGGCCCATCTAGGAGTGGCACTGTAGTGTCAGGCAGGATGGCAGATTTAAAAAATAGTCCCCAAACAGCACATGATGCAAAGAAAAAAGAGGTGCAATGAGGTAGCTGTGTGACTAAGCTAAGCGACCCAAGTGGACGACACAAACACCTAGCCCATCTAGGAGTGGCACTGCAGTTTTCTAGCGAGAAGATGAGTGCTTCCATCCTCATGTGAATCTGAACCACTAGCCATGAACATAGGCCAGGGCCTCAGCCGTTCCTTGCCACTACGTGTCGTAAATGGCATATTGGCAAGTTTACGATTCTCATCAGACACTTTTAATTTTGATTTTTGGGTAATTTTACTGAACTTTTGTAGTATACTTGATGACACAGAAGTAGAACAATGGACTACTTTAACGTAATGCTATATATATACTGGTGGTCACAGCAACATTCTGCACTGTCCCCTCCTACTATATACTGTGCACAACTAAAATGCAGCACAGGTATGGATGCATAGTATACTTGACGACACAGAGGTAGAGCAGTGGACTACTGTACCGTACTGCTATATATATACTGGTGGTCACAGCAACATTCTGCACTGTCCCCTCCTACTATATACTGCGCACAACTAAAATGCAGCACAGGTATGGATGCATAGTATACTTGACGACACAGAGGTAGAGCAGTGGACTACTGTACCGTACTATATATATACTGGTGGTCACAGCAACATTCTGCACTGTCCCCTCCTACTATATACTGCGCACAACTAAAATGCAGCACAGGTATGGATGCATAGTATACTTGATGACACAGAGGTAGAGCAGTGGACTACTGTACCGTACTGTAAAACAATTTTAACGGGAAAAAATACTCGTATAAGCGTTTAGAAAGGGAGAAATTAATTATACATTCCTTTTATATCCACAATGATGTTTTCTATTCCTCTCACTTCAGTGTCGAGGTAGCAATTATTTCCACTCCGGTCTCAATGCATGAAAAACAGAAAAAAACACAAAATGTGTGGAATTGTTTAAAGTCTATCCTGTTATGTGTAGCCCACAGAACCCGTGAGAGGAGAAACTCAGAGAATCTAGGATTCGTACCACAACTCACAGTGGAGTATTCTATACCGTGCACGTAGCAGGTTCTTTGTCCTAAACCTCGTGTGCCCTTCACCAGAAAATCTCGAACCCAAGATATACTTTGGATGAAGATCTTAAATGGGACATTTAGCCAACGTGTTTTTCGAAGGAATGCGTACCCAACTCACTTGAGAGGGAGGTGAAGACAAGCCTCAAAAGGTATCTTTATTCGAACCCAACTCATTCCTTCTATTCCTCCCGAAGTGCTTCATTCTCGTGAGTATGTAGGAAAAGAGTTTGACATACAATGTGTAGCGTTGTTTTATGACCGTATATCCTTCATCCCTCAGAAAATCCCACTTAGAAAATTGAAGGAAGTGTGTGGAGCGTACCCCAACTTACAGGACTAATCCCCACCACGTGTATGAAACTGTTCCTTTTACAGTGAAACCCAGTGTGACGTCCACTGATGTAAATGAGAGATGTGCGTACCCAACTCACTTGTGAACAAGATATTTGCAATCCCAATAAAGGTTTCTTTTATCCTGTTAAAGGTGATGCGTACCCTTACTCACACGTGCAAATGGCGATATCCCTCTTATCTGGGTTTCTTTTCCTCTAAGGATTCCACTGTTGTGATCCCCAAATATACAAGATCCAACCTTTAACCGTATATAGTGTTCCCTTCCAAGGAAACCAATCCACAATGGTTGAAAAAAAATTATCTTTATATTTTGTTATTGTTTTTTAAAAAGGGATTGGTACACATCCCATAAAAATACACTCAATGCAGACATCCAAATCATAAACAAAACAGTATTTCCAAAAGTTAAGATATTCAGAAATAAAAACGGTTTCCCAAGAAGGAAAGATAAGCCACCATCCGACACAAAAGGGGAAGTCCGGACCCCCAAATGTATAGACGGTGATAACAATACCTTCTGGTCCCCGAGATAGATAAGAAGATGTTCCAAAGTCACAGTACCAGAATCTGTCAACGCGTTTCGGCTCTTTGTGGAGCCTTTGTCAAGACATGCTGGTACTGTGCACACAAGTGATATTTAACTGGTAAGTGACCAATCGGATCAAACCAGGAAGTGACCTTCTAATTAACTTTCACCCCTTGAAATTTAATAATGATTCCACTATTGGCTCATCATATTATTATATGGTAACCAATAACCATATCCCTCATATAGATCCCTTAAAAAACATACAATTAAACACATTATTTCAAAGAGATCCCCGTTGACCCGGAAGTAGAAACATACAGATACTTCCGGTATCACAAATCTAATACTTCATACCAATCTAACATATGGTTTTTCATACAAAGTCAACCCCATATATTGGTCACTGTTCAAGTGTTTGAATTATTTGTTTTGTGTTTTTCATGTGGCAAAAAAAAAAGGTTTGGGACGGTGTGGAACGGTTGATGCGTTCCACCGCCGTCCTGGTGCGTGTCACAACATACTTCCTGTTTTTCTCGCGTCACTTCCGGCATTTACCGGAAGTGCGCGTCCGTATTTGTCGGCACCCAAATGCCCGCTGCGGGAGTGATATGAAGGACCAGGACATCCTGTCCTTGTGTCCTATGTGCAAAAAGGAAGGGGGAGTGTCACTAGTATGAAACTCCACCCAGCTCCGTATTGTTGACATCAAAAAGGGTCCAAACACTTGAAACCATGAACTGTATCTAGTACAACAGTAATTTGTAAACATTATTTCTATTAGAACAATAAAAATGTATATATATATAAAAATAGATATACATATAGAAAAATAGTATGATTTCACATTCTGCACAACATATTGGACATCAATAATGAAGCAGGTGTCCATAATACAATCCATGGAGTCTCTCCCATATTATAAGTCCTTTTCCAGGATCATAAGATTCAGATGATTCATACTGGATGTTAATAACAAAATCATACCTGCAAATAGACTGAAAAAATGTACATCAGAAGGACATGAAGATATCAACACCCACATCACCGTCTATTTTACAGGAACCACTTAAGCTCAAAGTCTTTATTGAGCCCGTGGGGATGGAGGGTTTGATATTGATGGATGTATTTCATTTCAGTGCCGTACTGCTATATATATACTGGTGGTAACAGCAACATTCTGCTCTGTCCCTTCCTACTATATACTGCGCACAACTAAAATGCAGTACAGGTATGGATGCATATTATACTTGACGACACAGAGGTAGAGCAGTGGACTACTGTACCGTACTGCTGTATATATATACTGGTTTGTCACAGTAACATTCTGCACTGTCCTCCTACTATATACTACAATGCAGCACAGATATGGAGCGTTTTTCAGGCAGAGAACGTAGATATTTTCAGCACACTGAGCACAGATATTTGCAAGCACACTGAGCACAGATATTTGCAGCACACTGAGCAGATATTTGCAGCACACTGAACACAGAAACTGAGAGAATGCACCCACGTCCTCTCGCTATCATCTCCAAAGCACGAGTGAAAATGGCGGCGACGCGCGGCTCTTTATATCAGAGCTGGCCAAACCATTCCTCGAGATCTACCAACAGTTCACATTTTCCAGACCTCCTAGCTGGAGCACAGGTGTAGTAATTACTAATTAAGATGTGCTGCATTCATTCCTAACTGACAATTCTACAGATATCCAGGAGGCCTGGAAAACATGAACTGTTGGTAGATCTCGAGGACCGGTTTGGCCAGCCCTGCCTTATATAGAATACGTATCTCGCGAGAATCCAACAGCGAGATGATGACGTTCTGGCGGGCTCGGGTTAACCGAGCAAGGCGGGAAGATCCGAGGCTGCCTCGGAACCGTGTAAAATGGGTGAAGTTTGGGGTGGTTCGGATCCCGAGGAACCGAACCCGCTCATCACTACTGAGAACGGAACCTGGAGGGTACATAACTTTTTGGTTTTCATTCCATCTCATGACACTCTACCCAAAGCTACTCTTCTGGTTATCCTATCAACTAGGACAACAATGAAGGTGACTCCATAACATTTCTTCCATTGTTTTTCCATGTCACAGAAACATTGCATGTGTGTTACAGGTGACCATCCTAATCATCTCTCCTTCATTTTACAGTAATGTCATTGTTAGTGATACATTATTTGGATCAAGCATCAAAAGGAAACTTAGATATAAGAGTCTGGCCAGCATATCACTTATTGCATGACGACCTTGTGCCTGCGCTGTATTGTATGTAGACAGAGCAATTGGTTTTGCTAATGACTTACATAGAATCCATAAGAGGGCATGCCTACATAGCATATTGTTGACGGTTAACATGTATGAACTTATACTCCATCTATAAATGTTCTGTTGCGAGACTTCCAATATGCTCAGAATATTGCTACTGTGACAGATGATTTAGTATATACTAGCTGGAGTACCCGGCTTTGCCCCGGACTTTAAGAATGTCTGTTTACAAAAGTAAATGTAAATATCAAACACACAGTATAAATAACATTGTAGATAGCTGAATACCCGTGCTTTGCTATGGGATGAGGATGGTAAATTACAATGATAGTTTGTTAATTTACGTTGATAGGAGATCTAGTATATAGCATATCTTGCTTCACTGATGCACTTTGTGTAGTGGCCGCACCCATTTTTGGTCCCAACAAGGGACCCTGCTCTTCCCACTATACAACTCTCAGTCTGTGGCTTCCTGCTGCCTCCATTCCCCTCCTCACATCGTGTCACTGGCCCTGTCACATGCAGCCCTGTCATCACTGAGATATCATGCATGTCCTGATATAGTGTGTGCTGCTGGCCCACCCCTAGGGGTGCTAGTGGTGTGTTACCTCCACAGTGTTTGTTCCCAGCTTGCAAGTCATATGAGAACCAAGTTTGTTGTAAATTGGTCCAGGTATTCAGGAGTTATACTGTCTCCTGACATACTCTGTGCTGCTGTCCCACTCCTAGGGCTGTCTAACCCCCACAGAGTTTGTTTGCAGATTGTAAGTCAGATGTGTACCAAGTTTGGTGTAAATTGCTCTAGGCCTTCCACAGTTATGCTGTCTGCTGGCATACTCTGTGCTGCTGTCCCACCCCTATGGGTGCTAGGGGTGTCTACCTCCCACAGTGTTTGTTCCTAGATTGTAAGGCATATGTGTACCAAGTTTTGAGTACATTGCTCCAGCAATTCCGGAGTTATGCTGTCTCCTGATATACTCTGTGCTGCTATCTGCCGCCCTAGGGGTGCTAGGGATTTCTAATTGTTTTAGTTGGCTCCGCTGTGTTTTAATACGCTTGTATGTAAAAATTCACATTTGTCACTTGTAAATTGTGGATTTGTATAGAAAGACAGAAGGACGGATTTTTGCTTTTATATAGTAGATAAACTTAGAGCTTACTTTGATATGTAAGTGTAACTGTCATACTTGGCAACATTTCATAACAAGTTCCAGGGATGTTTGGTGGTTGAACCCAGTGCATGGTGGAATGTCATGTGCGGATCTATCTAGGAGGACCTTGGTGCACTATAACTCCCATCGTGTCATGTTTACTGGACTTCATTATAATGTGACGATTTGTTTTGATTGTTTTTTTAAACTCTTTATTTGTACCAGAAGAGACAAAAAGGTATACAAAACAGATTCAGCTGTACATTTAGATGTGAAAA
Source organism: Pseudophryne corroboree (assembly GCF_028390025.1). Classification (NCBI taxonomy): domain Eukaryota; kingdom Metazoa; phylum Chordata; class Amphibia; order Anura; family Myobatrachidae; genus Pseudophryne; species Pseudophryne corroboree. The sequence goes on along the minus strand of NC_086448.1, from coordinate 477,634,658 downwards.
CCAGTCTCCGTGAAATTTTTCAAGAAAATGTTTCAGTTAACATACAAACAAACAAAAATGTCCCGCAAAGGGGGACCACATGTAAGGGAGAAAGAAACAGAGAGGGGTAGAGAGAAAGGGAGAGGGGGAGGGGGGAGGGGGGGAAGGAAAAAAGAAAAAAGAAAAAAAAGAAAAAGGGAGGGTACAGAAAAAGAGAACAGAACAGGCCCGATTTAGGTCATGAGAAGGAAAGTACATCAAATATAAGAATAAATAGTGCATAAGCATGGCTATATAAATACAGACAGATGGGCCAGTCATTGCACAATAACCAAAAAGGACTATGGAGGTCAGTATGGTGTCCGGAGGGAGGGTCCAGTTACAGCAAGGCTAGGAGCCCAGAAAACAAGAACAAAAGAGCGGCTTGAACATCAATTTGGGGGAGACATCATAAGCAACCAGGGGCCCCAGACGAGTTCAAATTTATGTGGACATTCATGCAGATAATAAGTGATCTTTTCCATATTAGCAATGAACCAAATATAATTATTCAGGGCAGGGACAGTAGGCGCAGCAGGGGCCTTCCAATTTTTAGCAATTAAGGATTTAGCAGCCACAAATATATGGGAAACCAGTTTATTCAAGAGGTGATCAAGATCTGGATATAGACGGGCCAATAGAAATGCCCACGGGTCCAGTTCAAGCACCAATCCGGATAGAGATTTCAGTATATCGAGTACCTTATTCCAGAAGTGAACAATATGTGGGCAGGTCCACCAAATATGGAAAAGAGTTCCCCGCTGACCGCATCCTCGCCAACAAACCGGGGTAGCAGAAGGGAACATCCTAGACAATTTATCCGGGGTGTAATACGACCGATAATATAGCTTATAGGAAGTCTCCTTGAGCCGGGTAGAGAGAGAACTTTTAGCTATGCCCTCCCGTACCTCCTCCCAACAGGCATCGTCTGGCCCAGGTCTCTCTCCCACTCCCGCTCATGCCGAGTCTGCGGTCCGGAGGAAACTCCAACTAACATAGAATAGATCAGCGATATTAGCCCTCTACAAATGGGTTTTTTAGCACATAGAGATTCAAAAGAAATAAGATCTCGCAGAACGTCAGCTTGAGGTAGGGAGAGAAGGAAGTGGCGGATCTGAAAGTATTAAAAAAAGGGAGGGGACAGAGAGGCAAACTTACTTTTGATATCGTCTGTTGACATCCAATGGCCTTGGAGGGAAAGATCATACACCATATGAATTCCAGCGCTAAACCAGGGTGTGAAACAATAAGGTGAAACTCCAGTGGGCAAAGCAGGGTTTTCCCAGAGGGGTGTAAGGGGGGAGTAGGAGGAGGACAGATTATATTTCGTGAGAGATTTATGCCAGATAGAAAGATGAAATTTAATAGAGGGAGAAGAGTTCGTTAGAGTGAGCTGAGATGGTTTGCCCAGACCCCAAAGCGAAGCCAATGATAGAAGCCCCAATGAAAGGGCTGCAAAATCTACCCAGGCTATAGAGCCTTTGGGCACAAATGAAGCCACCATTTGACTCAAATGGCTAGCCAGGTAATAAAATTTAACGTCTGGGAAGCCCCGACCACCCTCGGAACGAGGTAGCCGGAGCACAGTATAAGCTATTCGTGGGGGTTTATCATTCCAAACAAACTTCACAAATGAGTCCTGGGCATCCCTAAGAACCCTCTCCGGAACCCTTACAGGTAGAGTTTGAAAGAGGTAAAGAAGTTGTGGCATAACTGTCATTTTGAGGGCAATAATCCTACCCAGCCAGGATATGATATGGGACCTCCATTTTGCCAAGTCAGATTTAATCTTAGTTAATAGCCGTGGAAAGTTTTCTGAGTAAAGAGAGGTATAGTGGGAAGTAATGTAAACCCCTAGGTACTTAATCTTATTTGTCTGCCAGCGAAGGTCATAAGAGGACTGCAGGGAGCGTTTGAGTTCTCCAGGTACACATAATAACATAGCTTCGGATTTTTTTTTTTTATATAACAATTTTTATTAATGGTATACATCCATATTACAAAACACGTGTACAAGAAACATGGAGCATGGTTTACACAAATTATGAATATGTAGGCTAGTCTTGTCTTGTCTTCATTGGTTTAGAATTGTACACTGAGAACAATATATAATGAAGGAACAGAGCAATATATATTATACTGAAGCCGTAGCAAGATGATAAAGTAGTGTTGTGTTATCTTAAACTAAAACCAGTTTAATAATATTAAGATAGAAAGGTATTAAAATAAAAGGAAGTGGTAACCAAAAAGAAAACGGCATTTGTGATGTATAATAGCCGTAAAATTGTACTCCATAGTGCGAAATGGAAAGTAGTATACAAATATAAAAGGAAAGAAAGAAGAAAAGATAGATAAAGAGAAGAAAGGAATGAAGATAGGGAAGAATGAGAGAAAAGAAAAAAAAAAGTATATGAAAAGAGATATAAATACAGCCCTGCCAAAGTGCGCTTGAGTGAGAGGATAGTCTTAATAATATCACAGTATCAGCGCACTATATTGATCTATCTCTGTCAGAACAACTAATTCAAAGAATGAAAAGTGCGAGTGTGAGAGAAAAGAGAGGAAGAGGGGGTGGACTCTCTGAACCTGGGAAACACATTATAGGGATGAGGAGGAATACTGTGTAGAGGGTAATGAGCCCTCAGTTATACATTGAATTCTGTCAATTAGAAAGTATAAGCAATAGTTTAATGAAGAGACCATTGAGCGATATCAAACATTTTTGTTAGCGAGATTCTGTCTTCATCTGGGAGAGACAGAAGATAATAGTGCCATTTATTCAGAAATTTAGAAAGATTATTTCCTTTGGCTAGGAACATAGATCTTCTGTCAAAAAGAAATAGCTGTCTAAGTTTCTGCAATACCTCATTGAGGGATGGTGTTGATTTAGTGGTCCAATGAATAAGGATTATCTTTTTTGCTATCGTTACTACGATAGTAAGTAGAGGAGAAATCTGAAATGTGTGCGGAGTGCGGACCAATATTCCAATTAGTGAAGTTTGCACATAGGCATGCTAGAATGTCAGGTTGAACCGTGACATGAAATAGTCTATTAATGTAAGCTAGAACTTTGTGCCAGAATTTTTTGATCTTTCCACAAGACCAAAAGGAACGTAAAAATTTTGCTTGGTGCGCTGAGCATTTTGGGCAGGCTCCTGATTCTTCCAAAACCATATGGCTTCTTTGTGCAGGAGAAATATAAGCCCTATGGATAGTTCTAAAGTGAACCTCCTGTAAATATGAGGAATTAAGCCATCGCATGGATAAATCAAGAGTAGGGCATAAATCAGTGATTTTAGATATTGTGGGAATATCTTGTGACCAACTAGTCACAGTTAAAGATGGGGAAGCAGGGCGCCAAGCATGCATTAGTCTAGGATAAAGAAGATTAGTCTTATAAGGTTTGTGTACTAGAGATTGGAGTAATAGTAGTATGAAATCCTGTTTGTCAAGACAGAAGGTGTGTGTGTGAAGAGATATTGCGAAATGGCGGACTTGTAGAAACATAAAAAACTGGTTGTAAGGAAGTTGATAAGTCAGTTGGAGGTCAGAGAAGGAAAGTGGTTTTCCACCTGTGTCAAATACTTTCGCAGTCGTCGATAATCCCTTAACCTTCCATTCAAGGTAAAGGCGATTGGTTAAGGACGGTGGGAACGCTGGATTGCCCCACAATGGAATGTATGTGGACGATGAGTGGTCTCGATGAAAAATGTTGTTTATGGAGATCCAGGCCTTAAACGTATCCGTGAAGAGGATATTGTTGTAGATATGTGTCGGGATGTCCTGTTTTCTGGAGTGGAGTAGTGCACATGGGGAGTATGGTACGAATATGGCCGTATCAAGAGTCACATCAGTGTATGTAGAGGACTCTAAAATCCAGTCTGAGATGTATCGGAACATGACAGAGTATGTGTAAATGCGGAGATTGGGGGCTTTGAGACCTCCATATTTAATGGGAGTTTGCAATTTGTTCAGAGATATTCTGGATTTTTTATGTTTCCACAAAAATCTAGAGGTTAACTTATCGAAAGTGGCAAGGTCGGAGGGTTTCAAAGAAAGTGGCAACATTTGAATGAGGTATAAAATTTTGGGAAATATAATACTCTTTACAGCAGCAAGGCGACCTAAGAGAGACAGTGGGAGATCTTTCCAGTTATCATATGGGGTGGCTATTTTCGCTAATAAGGGAGTGTAATTGAGTTTATAGATGTTAGCGGTGGACGGTGGAATTCTGATACCTAAGTATTTTATGTCCTCCTTAGCTAGATGAAAAGTAGAGAGGGATGGGATGTTTTGAGTGATGGGGAGAGGGCCATTAATGGGTAAGATTTCAGATTTGGATATGTTTATTTTGAGACCTGCAATCTGGCCAAAAGCTGAGATAAGAGACATAACTCGAGGAACTGAGGAAGAAGGGTCTGAAAGAAATAAATTCATGTCATCTGCGAACAGAGAAATCTTTAATTCTATTGACCCAATAACGATTCCAGATATACTAGTCGAGTTATGAATGGCTATTGCGAGAGGTTCAATGGCTATGGCAAATAGCAAAGGGGATAGTGGACACCCTTGTCTTGTCCCTCTAGCTATAGGGAAGGGGGATGAAAGAAAACCATTGCAGGATATCTGGGAGGTAGAATTGGAGTTTAAGGCTTTGATTATATCAACAAATGACTTATGGAAACCAAATTTATATAATGTGTGGTATAGGTGAGGCCATAGCACCAAATCGAAGGCCTTCTCGGCGTCCAGTGACAGAATGATAGCTGGTGTGGTGGGGTGAGAAGTATTCATATACTGGATGGCCGAGAAGACCTTCCTCAAATTAATCACAGATTGACGACCGGAAATAAAGCCAGTCTGATCTTGGTGGATTATGTGAGGTAAGATCGGTTGGAGACGATTGGATAAAATTTTTGTCAAAATTTTGTAATCCAGGTTGAGTAATGATATGGGTCTATAAGAACTAGGGAGAGACAAGTCGCGGTTTGGTTTGGGTAGAGTTTTGATTATTGCTGAGGTGAAGTAAAGTGGAGGATTAAGGTCCGTAAGAAGGTGATTATACAGTAAAACTAAAGTATCTATAATTTTGGGGGCTAGTAATTTATAAAATTCGCCTGAGAACCCATCAGGGCCCGGAGCTTTGTCTCATTTGAGGTGATGGATAACTGAAAGAATCTCCTTAGCCATGATGGGAACCAATAGAGTATCAGAGAGGGATTGCGGAATGGTAGGGAGTGGAGGGTATTCCCATATAGACGAGGGAGGAGGTATGGTCTGGGATGGGAGATCTGTGTAGGAAAAGGAAATAGGAGCAGAGTATAGCGATTCATAGAATGATCTCATCACCTCCGTAATTTGTTGGTTAGAGGTTGTAAGTTTACCGTCATGGGTTTTTAGAGGGTGTATTAGCATAGGAGAGCGAGAACCATGAAGTAAGTTGGTCAAGAGCTTGCCAGTTTTGTTGCCAAATTTGTGATATCTGTAGTTTATATTAAAGAGATGTTTATCACCTAAAGATTGAAGATGATCATCAAATTTGGTTTTTGCTTTTGTGTACAAATCTTTGTTAACAAATGTGGGTGAAGTCTTGAACTGTTGAAATGAAGATGTCAATTCTGACTGTAACTGTAAGTAGGATGAAGTTAGATGTTTTTTTAGATTTAGAGGAGTATGAGATGATCATGCCCCGTAAAACTGATTTGGCTGTTTGCCAAAAGATAGGGGGATTAGAAGCGAGATGAGATATATTGTTAGAGGAAAATTCATCCCATTTCGCCGATATTGCTTCACAAAACAATTGTGAACGTGATAGATGTGTGGGGAATCTCCAAATTTTTGTGATAGAAGAATCATGTGAAAGTTGAAGATCAAACCAAATGAGGGCATGATCTGAAATAGAGATGGCTTCTATATTAGTAGACAGGATATCGGGAATCAAGATATGGGAAATTAAAAAGTAATCTATTCGGGACAGGGTGCCATGAGCAGCGGAGAGGCATGTGTAATCTCTGTCAATGGGGTTGAAAGCCCTCCAGACATCAGTGGTTTGGAGGGAGGAGGCAAAATGGGGTATACCAAATTTAGGTTAAGAAATGGGTTTCGAGGGAGGGTTAGAGCGGTCAAGGAGCGAGGAGGAAATTAAATTAAAATCACCACCAATAATTAGTCTTTCTTGTAGAATAGGAGATAATTTAGCTATCAGTGTGGAGAAAAAGGATTTTTTATAGTTGTTGGGTGCATATATATTACACAGTACATATGAAATGTCTTGTAAGCTAACATGTGCTATGATAAATCTGCCATTAGGGTCAGGTGTAACACAGGCCACCTTTAGAGGCAGAGATGATCTGGCCAAAATTATAACTCCACGAGCCTTGGAGGAAAAAGGAGCCACCGCTATAACTGTCCAGCCCATGGTTCCTAGTTTTTTAGACTCGAAATCCGTTAGGTGAGTTTCTTGCATGTATGCTAAATCTATGTGTTGTTTCGTTAGGTATTGCAAGATCTTACGACGCTTGGCAGGGGAATTTATGCCGCCCACGTTCAGAGAGCCCACCTTAAGGTGGGAGAGTGTCATATGTAAAAGTTACAATATAAAGAGGAGACAGAGAGAGGGAACTATGTAAGCCATATTTTGAGTAGGGAGAGGTGAATAGATAGAAGGAAAAAAGATAGATTCGAAAGAAGAGAGATAGCATAATTGTGAGAAACAAAACACAATGCAATAATGTCCTGCATAGGACTTCACTAGGGGATAACCTAGGTGATTTATGGCATGACCAGCATACCAACTTCCAATTCATCATCAGTACAAAGGGAGGCATAGCATCAGAGGGAGCATAGCTACCCGGGACAAACCCACCAGGATATAACGAGGAGGAGGGAGCAAACCATTGATAATCATAAAAAATAAAAGGAGAAGGGGGTGGGAGGGGGGGTGGGGGGGAAGGAGGAGATAATGAAAAGAAAATATGAATACATGCTGTATCTGAAAGCTGGATGTCGCTAGGAATATCAAAAGACATCACACCAACCTATAAGATAGATATTGACTCATATAATAATGACATGAAAGCTAATGGAACAAGGAGATGCTTATACCCAAGTTAAATTTAGTACTTTAGCTGAGAAAGACCTGAAAGCACTAATAATATATATGAAACAACTTTAACAGCTAACAATAATGAAATTCAAAAGAACTGGCGTCAGGATTCTGAACTCGGGAGGTAAATAGCAGGCCATAATAACTATCCGGATAACTATGGGGCATCAGAAATGTCCTCATGGTGTCCTTGAGCTTCATCTTTAAGGAACGCATCAGCATCGCCAGGGCAGGAGAAGTCATAAAATGAATCACCAATAAATATGCGTAGTTTTGCTGGATATTGGAGGGCGAATTTCCGTTTCATCTGTACCAACTGAGCACAAATAGGAGAGAAGGCTTTCCTGGCCCGTGTAAGTTCAGGAGAAAAGTCTTGAAAAATGAGCAACTTATTATTTTCCCATATCAGGGGGCGCACTTGTCTAGAAGCAGTCCAAAGGGCTTGCTTATGTAGGTAATTTAAGCAGCGAAAAATGACCACTCTGGGACGGGTGTCAGCAGGGCGAAGATTGGGGGCAATCCTATGTACCCTTTCAATAACAATGCCTTTACAAACTTCAGTAACATTCAGCAGCTGTGGTAACGTGTCACTGACAAAGCGTTCCAGGTCTATACCCTTTACTGACTCAGGAATACCAATTATTCTCAAATTGTTTCTCCTGGACCTGTTTTCAATATTATCAAGCTTGTTTAGAAGATGATAATTTTCTTTTTGTAAGCGGATAATATCATGCTGCATGTCTGCCATGTCATGAGATATTTTCCCCACATGTGATTCAGTTGTGGACACTCTGTGAGTGAGGTTTTGGAGATGTGTGGAGATATCTGTAACTGCCTGTGATAAAAGGGGCCCCATTGTGGCAGTTATAGCTTGGGCCAAATCAGAGTATGTGATGGGAGAGTCAGGGTGTCTTTGTGTTACAGACTTATCTGAGTCAGAGGCGGCTTTCTTGTGTGCAGGGGACGCTGGCGGCGAGTCCGTATCGGGCGCCATCTATGTTTCTGCTCGGCGTTTCTCCTGCCTAAACAGCTGCGTGCGGGCGGAGGTGGACGGAGCAAGAAACTTCTCTATACACTGTGGGAGGAGGGGGGGTTCGTCCCTGGTCGATGGAGGCTCCGGGGAGCCATGTAAAGCAGGTTTGCGTGGGTGAGTCCCGGGAGCTGAGCGGACACGCTGTTCACAGCATGAACCCGGAACCGGAAGCCAACATAGCTTCGGATTTAAAAAAATTGATTTTATACCCCGACAGGGAACCATATTCCTCTATTATCTGATACAAGGCGGGGAGCGAAGACTGCAGCTGAGTAAGCGATAACAGTACATCATCTGCAAAGAGCAAAATCTTAGGCTCCTGCGAGCCCACCTTTACTCCCCGAAATCCATCAGAGTTTCTTATCAGAGTGGCCAGGGGTTCTATGACCATGCAAACACCAGGGGGGAGAGAGGACACCCCTGCCTCGTGCCATTGGATAACAGGAAGGGAGGGGATAATATTCCGTTTGTAAGGACCTTAGCTATCGGGGAGGAGTAGCGGGCTGAGACTCCTGTTAAAAATTCGGCCGATATCCCAAACGCCTGCAAAGTCTGAAATAAGAAAGGTCATGAGATACGGTCGAACGCCTTTTCGGCATCGAGTGAAAGGATAATAGATGGGGTTTGTCTGCAGTTCAACAGTTGAATAAGGTCGATCGCTCTTCTAGTGTTGTCCCTGGCCTGGCGCCCAGGAATAAATCCCACCTGGTCATAATGTATGAGATCAGGGAGCACACCATTGAGACGGGTAGCTAAAATTTTGGCATAGAGTTTAATGTCCAAATTCAATAGGGAAATCGGCCGATAGTTAGCGCAGTGTCGAGGATCCCTGCCCTCTTTGTGGATAACTATAACTCTGGCCTCCAGAATAGTGCTCGGGAATGGGGTGCCATGCAGTACAGCATTAAACAATACTCTAAGATGGGGGACCAAAATGGAGGCAAATTTCTTATAATATGAGGCCGAGAAGCCATCAGGGCCTGGAGCTTTAGAGGATTTGAAATTTCTTAGCATGGCAGCAACCTCCTCATCGGTTATATCCTTATTCAGCTCCAAAGAGGCGACTTCAGACAGCCGAGGGAGGTTAGCCCGATGCAAGAATTCCGATATTAAGGCATCCGGGGGACCGGGACCTGAGTCAACTGAGTTTAAATTATAGAGCTAAGAGTAATAGTCCCGGAACACCTTATTTATGGCATCTGGGGCATGCGTAACCTCGCCAGACTCGGTATGTACTGCCAGAATATTATTCCGTGATCGCTGCGCTCTAAAGCGGGAAGCCAAGATTCTATCAGCTTTGTCTCCCTTCTCATAGAAGGTCTGATTTAGCCTCTGGAGAGACTTTGCTGTACACTCTGACAGAGAGAGCGAGATCGCAGATCTCGCCTCCAGCAAGGTCTCTAAGTTGGGGAGAGTTTATGTTGTCGTTCAAGCGTCTGGAGTTTAGTGGAAAGAGACAGGAACTTAGCTTCCGGAGTCTTTTTAAACCTAGATGCCTTGCTAATCAAATGCCCGCGTAAAACAGCCTTATGTGCTTCCCATAAAGTAGTAGGCGAGGTCTCCGGGAGGTCGTTAAGCAGAAAATATTCAGTGAGACAGCCTTTAATCTGGCTAGTAATTTCCGGACTATGCAATAGGGAACCGTTCAACCACCAAGAGGCAGGAGGGGGACGGGGGACAATAGAATGGAGATCAACTGTGATCGGGCAATGGTCGGACCATATCATAGGGAGTATACGAGTAGATTTAAGTTTAGAGGACAGGTCCCGGCTGAGTAGGATCATGTCTATCCTAGAATAGGACTTATGGACAGGGTAAAAAAAAGTATAGTCCCTAGTCAGAGGGTCAGTTAATCTGTATGAGTCAAACAGTAATTGGAGTTTCAAGAGATCTAGTAGTACAAGAGATGCCAAAGATGGGCATTTAGGGATAGAAAGGAGAGGAGAAGGAGGGGAGGATCTATCCAACGAGGCGTCAAGAACCTCATTAAAGTCGCCAGCCACTATAACTTCCCCCCTACAGAGTCTAGTCAAATGCAAATTGATACTCCTAAAGAAGGCGGCCTGGCTTAGGTTCGGAGCATAAACATTTACAAGGGTACATAAAACATTATTCAGTTTCCCAATAAGAATGAGCCATCTACCCGATTTATCTACGTGACTGTCCAACAATTCGAACGTGAGGTGGGCAGCTAACAAGATGGAAACCCCACTTTTTTTACGTGAAGCATCACATGCATGAAACGTAAAGGGGTAGGATTTAGACTTTAAATCAGGGTGAAGGGATTTCTTAAAGTGTGTTTCTTGTAAAAAAAAAACGATATCACCCTTGGCCTGTTTAAGAGAGAGAAAAAGCTTGGTGCGTTTGGTAGGGCTGTTCAAACCTTTAAGGTTATGAGAATAGATCCTAAGAATCATAACAAACGAGTCTTCGGAACGCCTCATCTCCTCCCTCCGGACACCGCACCCCTGCAACAAACCAATTCATAGACATCGTAAAGAAACATGGCAATCGGCGTACATCATAACACATCTGGACAAGAAAAGGGAGACAAAGGGGCAAGAGAAACAAAACTCGGGAAAAGTAGGGAAGAGGGGAAGGTTGGGGACTAGAAGAAACCACATCTGGTCTAACGTGCCGGTCGGGAAACAACAGGAAAAGGTCACTAAGTGACAACAACCGGACTCGGGTATAAGACCCAACTATGGGAACGCGGCCCGGCAGGGCCAGGTACATTGAGAACAGCAGACACTGACTATCATGTGTCCTGAGTCTAGGGACCAGTGTTAGAGGGAGAAAAGATTGGACAGAATTTCCTAGTTCCTACTACCATAAAGGGTAACCAGTAGCATATGAGTAACTACCCAGGGCTGAAACAAATATTGCCTTGGGCGGGGGATAGCACTAACAAACAGCAAAATAAATGGTGACAATACTAGTATAGAGAGGAACATTTCCCGTATGGGGAACACCAGCCCTATACCCACCCAGCATTCACTAATACAATGAGAAAAGCTGAAAATCTAGACATATATGCCAGGTACTGGGAAAACAGGGCCAGTAGTCAAAGCGTAAGAAGGGAAACAGAACATCTCTATAATATATGCATGTGTAGAAACAGCAGAATAATGGATAAAACATTAATTAAACACATAAGGCATCAGGTGGGAGGGCCAACAGAGGCAGACTTCCGAGCAGAGGGTACTCTCGTCCAGTCTCGGTTCAGAGAGCGCCTGGGAGTGGCAGTCAACTCTACGGAGGAGGCCTTGCACACCCGCTGCGGAGACTCAGATAAGGCCGATGGAGGGGAGAGTCCCAGGGTGTGCAGGAGCCCTTTAGCTTCAGCCAGATCCCTAGCCGAGTGAAGGCGGTTATGGTGCTACTACAGGATGCGAAAGGGGAATCCCCATCTGTAGCGGATGCCATTGTCCCGAAGAACCGAAGTAATGGGTCTGAATTCCTTCCTTTTAAGCAGGGTGGTAGGTGCAATATCCTGGAATAGTTGGAGAGAGTGCCCCAGGAATTCTAGCTTGGAGAGCTTCCTAGCCTCTCTAAGAATGTCCTCTTTAGCCGAATAGTAATGGCAACGCAGAATGACATCTGTGGGCTGAGCTGAATCCTGGGAGCGAGGGCGAAGAGCCCTATTAGCCCTATCCAACAGGAGTTGGTCTTCCGGCGTTGATGGCGAAACGTGCACAAACAGTTTCTTAAGGTAGTCGTGGAGGGACGTCATATCAACGTCCTCAGGGATTCCTCTGACGCGGAGATTATTCCGTCGCGCCCCTGTTGTCTTGATCTTCTTGGCGTTCCAGGAGTAACTGCATTTCCTGCTTTATGCCATGAATTTCATCCCCCACTCCTTGTTGGAAAGCAACCACGTCATCCATTTTAGACTCTAAGTGCTCCGTTCTATCTCCCAGGTCGGTAACGTCGGCCTTAAGAGAGGCAATTGCCGTATGTACCTCCGCCTGCACAGATTTCCTCGTCTCCTGGATTTCACGGAAAAGAAGGTGTAGGTCTTTCCGGGTTAATGGCTAGTGATCTGAGTGCTCCGAGTCCGAAATATCAGGCAGCGGGGGAGCTCCTTGTCCCGGAGATTTAGCATTGGAGTAGGCAATTTTTTTAATGCTCTGACTCAGGTCCGCACCGTGCTGCTTTTTGTTACTTCTGGGCATGATTGAACGCACGGGCAGAACAGCTTGAGAAGATCACTGTATTACAGAGCTAGGAAAGACCCGGTAGTAGGAAAAGTATACTGTAATTATCAGGACATAAATATCGATGAGAGGAAGTCCCAAGACTCAGGGTATGTGCCAATGGCTCACATTGTAAGGAAAATAGGTTCTCTCAGGCAGCTGCTATCAAACAATAAAGCCACCAGTAGATGGAGCTCCTGCGACAGTTATCATAGGTGAAACAAGACATCCGAGGCAGAGAAGAAGAAAAAAAAAAACACAATAGGGGCACACTCAGGGATGGTCCCCTCTGAACTCTATTTACTGCAACCTAGTGTGAACTGGCCCCCCACTGTATTAGAAATATAAAGCACAGACAGGCAGTATCCAGAGTGATGTGCTAATACAGGCACATAAACTGTCCCCAGCTCCACACACCCACAATAATTTCTACTGGGGGGCATAAGATAGGGTCCAGCAGGTGGTGGGTCCTAGCCACGGCCCAGCCAGTAGCCAAGGCACCCCACCCTATCTCCAAGTGCTGGAGGAAACAGAGGCTTCCCGGGCTCCGGATCCAAGATGGCCGCCGGCCCGAGCCTACACTTAGAGGCCCGAGTACAGGTCTCCCCAGGTGTCAGAGGCCGGGAGACTGGCGGCACCGAGCTAGCATGGCAGGTGAGAGCTCTGTCAGGCCAGCCGCTGCGATGGGAGGTCCGTCCACGGGCCTCCTGAGACCAGCAGTGGTTGCCGCGGCAACCGCCGTCCCCGGCCCGTCAGGCGGAAGCAGGACGCAGCAGGCACACAGGCCATGGAGCCCGCCGCTCAGCCGCAGATCCCCTCCCGGCGCACACTGAGGTCACAGACGGAGCGGCTATGAGAGGAGTGGAGCCGGGAACGGTGAGAGGTATTCTTGCGGGGCAGTCAGAGCGGGTCTTCACGCTGCATCCACGGCGGGGTCCACCTCGTCCGGGTCCCGGCTGAAATCTAGTCCCCGGCTTCTACCAGGTGCGCAGGACCCAACCAGCAAGGAGGCCCCCTCCGGCATCGGGACCCGACACACCGAGGGCAGGGGGGTAATAGGGGCAATATGTAGAGTGGAGATAGAGAACAATAAGGGCTGCAATGAGGGTCAGAGAAGGCTCAAAGTAATTTAGGCCTCAGAGCTGCATTCAGGCACGACCATACAGCTTGCCTGCCAGGCCACGCCCCCTGATGATTTGTTTTTAATTCATGTTAATTACTCATGTTCCATACATTTTCATTAATACCACTTAAAGGGGGTCATTCCGAGTTGTTCGCTCGTTATTTTATTCTCGCAACGGAGCGATTAGTCGCTAATGCGCATGCGCAATGTCAGCAGTGCGACTGCGCCAAGTAAATTTGCTATGCAGTTAGGTATTTTACTCACGGCATTACGAGGTTTTTTCTTCGTTCTGGTGATCGTAATGTGATTGACAGGAAGTTGGTGTTTCTGGGCGGAAACTGGCCGTTTTATGGGTGTGTGCGAAAAAACGCTACCGTTTCTGGGAAAAACGCGGGAGTGGCTGGAGAAACGGAGGAGTGTCTGGGCGAATGCTGGATGTGTTTGTGACGTCAAACCAGGAACGAAACTGACTGAACTGATCGCAGATGCCGAGTAAGTCTGGAGCTACTCAGAAACTGCTAAGAAGTGTCTATTCGCAATTCTGCTAATCTTTAGTTCGCAATTTTGATAAGCTAAGATTCACTCCCAGTAGGCGGCGGCTTAGCATGTGCAAAGCTGCTAAAAGCAGCTTGCGAGCGAACAACTCGGAATGACCCCCAATGTGCGCATAATACAGTGTTTATAGGGCCTAATTGAGACCTGATCGCTCGCTAGCATTCTTTGCAGCGCTGCCATCAGGTCAGAACTGCACATGCGTATGCACCGCAATGTGCAGGCACGTCGCACAGGTACAAAGCGGTTCATTGCTCTGCGATGGGTTTGTGCAAAGAATCCATTTGCATGGGTGATCGCAAGGAGATTGACAGGAAGAAGGCATTTGTGGGTGTCAACTGACCATTTTCTGGCAGTGGTTGGAAAAATGAAGGCGTTCCCAAGCGTTTGCAGGGCAGGTGTCTGACGTGAAATCCGGTCCTGGACAGGTTGAAGTGATCGCAGCGTCTGAGTAAGTCTTGGGCTACTGGAAAACTGCACAAATTATTCTTCCACCACTTGGTTACACATGCGATCGCACACTTTCACAGCTAAAATACACTCCCCGGTGGGCGGCAACTATGTGAACGTAGGACTGCAAAAACAGCTAGCGAGCAATCAGGTCTGAGTTGGCCCCATAGATCCTCCAGAAACCCCAAGGGGCTGTTTACTGGTCCATGTCAGGTTTGGCTATCCAAGTGTCAGGTCAAATGGATCAATAATCCTGTGCCGCAGCTCCACAGGCGGGGTGGGCCTGCGTGTGGCCAGCTGTACAGTGGAGACATCGGATAACAGCCCATGTCCTCTCATGCTTTTTAGTGTTTAGTTGCAAAATTGGTGGTGGTGGTAGTTGGTGTTTGTTAGGCTAAAGCACTGGGGCTCGTTACAAATAATGGAGTCTATTTACTAAGCCTTGGAGAGAGATAAAGTGGATGGAGATAAGTACCAGCCAATCAGCTGCTAACTATTATATTATAGGCTGGGTTTGAAAAATGACAGGAACTGATTGGCTGGTACTTTATCTCCATCCACTTTATCTCTCTCCAAGGCTTAGTACATAGACCCCATTGTATGCAGTGGATGTGGGGGTGATGAAATGGTTAAAAAATAGATACTTTTTTGCTGGTGAGCTACAGGGCCCAGATATCACACACTTACCAAGTTCTTGGCTGCCAGTGCGGAGGGGTATGGCGCAACCATGTGGTCAGTGGAGGGGCATGACAGCAGAATCGCACCATCAAGGCACAGTATATAAAGCCACGATTACATCATTGTAACGTGGGGGAAGGGGCCATGATGATAGGATTCAGCAGGAATAGCATCATCAGCTCACCTGGAATGGTCACCTCACATGGGAAGTGCGCATCAGCGTGTGGAACTGAGGCGTTACTGAAGATATGCCTACACCTTGGTGCCTTCTCTCCTGGATTCTCCAAGACACTGCGGGAGAATAGGCAAGTACCATATGATCTATCATGCATTGGGATCGTGTAACCGGCGGTTGGGATCCCAGTGGTCAGCATCCTAATGCCAGGATCCTGGCCACCAGATTGCCGGTGGGGGTACGAGTGCAATAGAGCCCATTGCGATCTCGCCAAGGGTGTAGCTACCATAGGTGCAGGGAGTGCAGCTGCTATGGGGCCCAGAGCTGAAAGGGGCCACCTTCACTGTCACAGTTACATGTGTTATATACTGGGTGTAGCTACTATAGGTGCAGGGAGTGCAGCTGCTATGGGGCCCATTGCTGAGAGGGGCCACATTCCCTGTCACAATTACACGTGTTATATACAAGGATGTAGCTACCATAGGTGCGATGAGTACAGCTATGGTAGCTACAGCCTTGTATATAACACATGTATAACACATATAACCAGTGTTGAGAGGGGCCACCTTCCCTGTCGCAATGACATGTGTTATATACAAGGACGTAGCTACCATAAGTTCAGGGAGTGCAGCTGCTATGCAGAGCTGAGATGGGCAACCTTCCCTGTCACAGTTACATGTATTAAATACAAGTATGTAGCTACCATAGGTGCAGGGAGTGCAGCTAGCTACTAAGGGGCCCAGAGCTGAGAGAGGCCACCTTTCCTGTCACAGTTACATGTAATATATATATAGTGGTGTAGCTACCATAGGTACTGTGACTGTCTACCGGTGCAATGCCTCACCTACAGGTGTGATCTCCACCTCCTGTGACACGATCCTCCTGCTGTAACTGCCTACCAGTGTAATGCCTCACCTACAGGTGTGATCTCCACCTCCTGTGACATGATCCTCCTGCTGTAACTGCCTACCAGTGTAATGCCTCACCTATTGGGGTGATCTCCACCTCCTTTGACACGATCCTCCTGTTGGTGTTGTGACTGCTTACAGTACAATACCTCAGCTACTGGTGTGATCTCCACCTCCTATGACACTATCCTCCTGCTGGTGCTGTGATTGCCTACCAGTGCAATGCCTCACCTACTGGTGTGATCTCCACCTCCTTTGAGATGATCCTCCTGCTGGTGCTGTGACTGCCTACTAGTGATGTGCACCGGACATTTTTCGGGTTTTGTGTTTTGATTTTGGGTTCGGTTCCGCGGCCGTGTTTTGGATTCGGACGTGTTTTGGCAAAACCGCACGAAATTTTTTTGTCGGATTCGGGTGTGTTTTGGAGTCAGGTGTTTTTTTCAAAAAACCCTAGAAAACAGCTTAAATCATAGAATTTGGGGGTCATTTTGATCCCAAAGTATTATTAACCCAAATAACCATAATTTCCACTCATTTTCAGTCTATTCTGAACACCTCACACCTCACAATATTATTTTTAGTCCTAAAATTTGCACCGAGGTAGCTGTGTGACTAAGCTAAGCGACCCAAGTGGCCGACACAAACACCTGGCCCATCTAGGAGTGGCACTGCAGTGTCACGCAGGATGGCCCTTCAAAAAAATACTCCCCAAACAGCACATGACGCAAAGAAAAATGAAAGAAAAAAGAGGTGCAAGATGGAATTGTCCTTGGGCCCTCCCACCCACCCTAATGTTGTATAAACAGGACATGCACACTTTAACGAACCCATCATTTCAGCGACAGGGTCTGCCACACGACTGTGACTGAAATGACTGGTTGGTTTGGGCCCCCACCAAAAAAGAAGCAATCAATCTCTCCTTGCACTAACTGGCTCTACAGAGGCAAGATGTCCACCTCATCATCATCGTCCGATTCATCACCCCTTTCACTGTGTACATCCCCCTCCTCACAGATTATTAATTCGTCCCCACTGGAATCCACCATCTCAGGTCCCCGTGTACTTTCTGGAGGCAATTGCTGCTGGTGAATGTCTCCACGGAGGAATTGATTATAATTCATTTTAATTAGATATGAGCGCCGGAAATTTTTCGGGTTTTGTGTTTTGGTTTTGGGTTCGGTTCCGCGGCCGTGTTTTGGGTTCGACCGCGTTTTGGCAAAACCTCACCGAATTTTTTTTGTCGGATTCGGGTGTGTTTTGGATTCGGGTGTTTTTTTCAAAAAACCCTAAAAAACAGCTTAAATCATAGAATTTGGGGGTCATTTTGATCCCAAAGTATTATTAACCTCAAAAACCATAATTTACACTCATTTTCAGTCTATTCTGAATACCTCACACCTCACAATATTATTTTTAGTCCTAAAATTTGCACCGAGGTCGCTGTGTGAGTAAGATAAGCGACCCTAGTGGCCGACACAAACACCGGGCCCATCTAGGAGTGGCACTGCAGTGTCACGCAGGATGTCCCTTCCAAAAAACCCACCCCAAACAGCACATGACGCAAAGAAAAAAAGAGGCGCAATGAGGTAGCTGACTGTGTGAGTAAGATAAGCGACCCTAGTGGCCGACACAAACACCGGGCCCATCTAGGAGTGGCACTGCAGTGTCACGCAGGATGTCCCTTCCAAAAAACCCTCCCCAAACAGCACATGACGCAAAGAAAAAAAGAGGCGCAATGAGGTAGCTGACTGTGTGAGTAAGATAAGCGACCCTAGTGGCCGACACAAACACCGGGCCCATCTAGGAGTGGCACTGCAGTGTCACGCAGGATGGCCCTTCCAAAAAACCCTCCCCAAACAGCACATGACGCAAAGAAAAAAAGAGGCGCAATGAGGTAGCTGACTGTGTGAGTAAGATAAGCGACCCTAGTGGCCGACACAAACACCGGGCCCATCTAGGAGTGGCACTGCAGTGTCACGCAGGATGGCCCTTCCAAAAAACCCTCCCCAAACAGCACATGACGCAAAGAAAAAAAGAGGCGCAATGAGGTAGCTGACTGTGTGAGTAAGATAAGCGACCCTAGTGGCCGACACAAACACCGGGCCCATCTAGGAGTGGCACTGGCAGTGTCACGCAGGATGGCCCTTCCAAAAAACCCTCCCCAAACAGCACATGACGCAAAGAAAAAAAGAGGCGCAATGAGGTAGCTGACTGTGTGAGTAAGATAAGCGACCCTAGTGGCCGACACAAACACCGGGGCCCATCTAGGAGTGGCACTGCAGTGTCACGCAGGATGGCCCTTCCAAAAAACCCTCCCCAAACAGCACATGACGCAAAGAAAAATAAAAGAAAAAAGAGGTGCAAGATGGAATTGTCCTTGGGCCCTCCCCACCCACCCTTATGTTGTATAACAGGACATGCACACTTTAACCAACCCATCCATTTCAGTGACAGGGTCTGCCACACGACTGTGACTGATATGACGGGTTGGTTTGGACCCCCCCCCAAAAAAGAAGCAATTAATCTCTCCTTGCACAAACTGGCTCTACAGAGGCAAGATGTCCACCTCATCATCATCCTCCGATATATCACCGTGTACATCCCCCTCCTCACAGATTATCAATTCGTCCCCACTGGAATCCACCATCTCAGCTCCCTGTGTACTTTGTGGAGGCAATTGCTGCTGGTCAATGTCTCCGCGGAGGAATTGATTTATAATTCATTTTAATGAAAATCATCTTCTCCACATTTTCTGGATGTAACCTCGTACGCCGATTGC
The DNA here is from genome assembly GCF_028390025.1 of Pseudophryne corroboree. Classification (NCBI taxonomy): domain Eukaryota; kingdom Metazoa; phylum Chordata; class Amphibia; order Anura; family Myobatrachidae; genus Pseudophryne; species Pseudophryne corroboree. The sequence continues at coordinate 477,615,641 of NC_086448.1, read as the reverse complement.
TGACAAGGTGAGCGGCGGCACTAAACACTCTTTCGGAGTACACACTTGTGGGAGGGCAACTTAGGTAGAATAAAGCCAGTTTGTGCAAGGGCCTCCAAATTGCCTCTTTTTCCTGCCAGTATAAGTCGGACTCATGTGACGTGCCTACTTGGATGCGGTCACTCATATAATCCTCCACCATTCTTTCAATGTTGAGAGAATCATATGCAGTGACAGTAGACGACATGTCCGTAATCGTTGTCAGGTCCTTCAGTCCGGACCAGATGTCAGCATCCAGCAGTCGCTCCAGACTGCCCTGCATCACCGCCAGCGGGTGGGCTCGGAATTCTGAGCCTTTTCCCTCGCACCCCCAGTTGCGGGAGAATGTGAAGGAGGAGATGTTGACAGGTCGCGTTCCGCTTGACTTGACAATTTTCTCACCAGCAGGTCTTTCAACCCCAGCAGACTTGTGTCTGCCGGAAAGAGAGATCCAAGGTAGGTTTGAAATCTAGGATCGACCACGGTGGCCAAAATGTAGTGCTCTGATTTCAACAGATTGACCACCCGTGAATCCTTGTTAAGCGAAATTAAGGGCTCCCATCCACAAGTCCCACATGCCTAGCGGAATCGCTCCGTGTTAGCTCCTCCTTCAATGTCTCCAGCTTCTTCTGCAAAAGCCTGATGAGGGGAATGACCTGACTCAGGCTGGCAGTGTCTGAACTGACTTCACGTGTGGCAAGTTCAAAGGGCATCAGAACCTTGCACAACGTTGAAATCATTCTCCACTGCACTTGAGACAGGTGCATTCCACCTCCTATATCGTGCTCAATTGTCTATATCGTGCTCAATTGTATAGGCTTGAATGGCCTTTTGCTGCTCCTCCAACCTCTGAAGCATATAGAGGGTTGAATTCCACCTCGTTACCACTTCTTGCTTCAGATGATGGCAGGGCAGGTTCAGTAGTTTTTGGTGGTGCTCCAGTCTTCTGTACGTGGTGCCTGTACGCCGAAAGTGTCCCGCAATTCTTCTGGCCACCGACAGCATCTCTTGCACGCCCCTGTCGTTTTTTAAAAAATTCTGCACCACCAAATTCAAGGTATGTGCAAAACATGGGACGTGCTGGAATTTGCCCATATTTAATGCACACACAATATTGCTGGCGTTGTCCGATGCCACAAATCCACAGGAGAGTCCAATTGGGGTAAGCCATTCTGCGATGATCTTCCTCAGTTGCCGTAAGAGGTTTTTAGCTGTGTGCGTATTCTGGAAAGCGGTGATACAAAGCGTAGCCTGCCTAGGAAAGAGTTGGCGTTTGCGAGATGCTGCTACTGGTGCCGCCGCTGCTGTTCTTGCGGCGGGAGTCCATACATCTACCCAGTGGGCTGTCACAGTCATATAGTCCTGACCCTGCCCTGCTCCACTTGTCCACATGTCCGTGGTTAAGTGGACATTGGGTACAACTGCATTTTTTAGGACACTGGTGAGTCTTTTTCTGACGTCCGTGTACATTCTCGGTATTGCCTGCCTACAGAAGTGGAACCTAGATGGTATTTGGTAACGGGGGCACACTGCCTCAATAAATTGTCTAGTTCCCTGTGAACTAACGGCGGATACCGGACGCACGTCTAACACCAACATAGTTGTCAAGGCCTCAGTTATCCGCTTTGCAGCAGGATGACTGCTGTGATATTTCATCTTCCTCACAAAGGACTGTTGGACAGTCAATTGCTTACTGGAAGTAGTACAAGTGGGCTTACGACTTCCCCTCTGGGTTGACCATCGACTCCCAGCAGCAACAACAGCAGCGCCAGCAGCAGTAGGCGTTACACGCAAGGATGCATCGGAGGAATCCCAGGCAGGAGAGGACTCGTCAGAATTGCCAGTGACATGGCCTGCAGGACTATTGGCATTCCTGGGGAAGGAGGAAATTGACACTGAGGGAGTTGGTGGGGTGGTTTGCGTGAGCTTGGTTACAAGAGGAAGGGATTTACTGGTCAGTGGACTGCTTCCGCTGTCGCCCAAAGTTTTTGAACTTGTCACTGACTTATTATGAATGCGCTGCAGGTGACGTATAAGGGAGGATGTTCCGAGGTGGTTAACGTCCTTACCCCTACTTATTACAGCTTGACAAAGGGAACACACGGCTTGACAAATGTTGTCCGCATTTCTGGTGAAATACTTCCACACCGAAGAGCTGATTTTTTTGGTATTTTCACCAGGCATGTCAACGGCCATATTCCTCCCACGGACAACAGGTGTCTCCCCGGGTGCCTGACTTAAACAAACCACCTCACCATCAGAATCCTCCTGGTCAATTTCCTCCCCAGCGCCAGCAACACCCATATCCTCCTCATCCTGGTGTACTTCAACACTGACATCTTCAATCTGACTATCAGGAACTGGACTGCGGGTGCTCCTTCCAGCACTTGCAGGGGGCGTGCAAATGGTGGAAGGCGCATGCTCTTCACGTCCAGTGTTGGGAAGGTCAGGCATCGCAACCGACACAATTGGACTCTCCTTGTGGATTTGGGATTTCGAAGAACGCACAATTCTTTGCGGTGCTTTTGCCAGCTTGAGTCTTTTCAGTTTTCTAGCGAGAGGCTGAGTGCTTCCATCCTCATGTGAAGCTGAACCACTAGCCATGAACATAGGCCAGGGCCTCAGCCGTTCCTTGCCACTCCGTGTGGTAAATGGCATATTGGCAAGTTTACGCTTCTCCTCCGACAATTTTATTTTAGGTTTTGGAGTCCTTTTTTTACTGATATTTGGTGTTTTGGATTTGACATGCTCTGTACTATGACATTGGGCATCGGCCTTGGCAGACGACGTTGCTGGCATTTCATCGTCTCGGCCATGACTAGTTGCAGCAGCTTCAGCACGAGGTGGAAGTGGATCTTGATCTTTCCCTAATTTTGGAACCTCAACATTTTTGTTCTCCATATTTTAATAGGCACAACTAAAAGGCACCTCAGGTAAACAATGGAGATGGATGGATACTAGTATACAATTATGGATGGACTGCCGAGTGCCGACACAGAGGTAGCTACAGCCGTGGACTATTGTACTGTACTGTGTCTGCTGCTAATATAGACTGGATGATAATGAGATGTAGTATGTATGTATAAAGAAGAAAGAAAAAAAAACCATGGGTAGGTGGTATACAATTATGGATGGACTGCCGAGTGCCGACACAGAGGTAGCTACAGCCGTGGACTACCGTACTGTGTCTGCTGCTAATATAGACTGGTTGATAATGAGATGTAGTATGTATAAAGAAGAAAGAAAAAAAAAACCACGGGTAGGTGGTATACAATTATGGACGGACTGCCGAGTGCCGACACAGAGGTAGCTACAGCCGTGGACTACCGTACTGTGTCTGCTGCTAATATAGACTGGTTGATAATGAGATGTAGTATGTATAAAGAAGAAAGAAAAAAAAAACCACGGGTAGGTGGTATACAATTATGGACGGACTGCCGAGTGCCGACGCAGAGGTAGCTACAGCCGTGGACTACCGTACTGTACTGTGTCTGCTGCTAATATAGACTGGATGATAATGAGATGTAGTATGTATAAAGAAGAAAGAAAAAAAACACGGGTAGGTGGTATACAATTATGGACGGACTGCCGAGTGCCGACACAGAGGTAGCTACAGCCGTGGACTACCGTACTGTACTGTGTCTGCTGCTAATATAGACTGGTTGATAAAGAGATGTAGTATGTATGTATAAAGAAGAAAGAAAAAAAAACCACGGGTAGGTGGTATACAATTATGGATGGACTGCCGAGTGCCGACACAGAGGTAGCTACAGCCGTGGACTACTGTACTGTGTCTGCTGCTAATATAGACTGGTTGATAAAGAGATGTAGTATGTATGTATAAAGAAGAAAGAAAAAAAAAACCACGGGTAGGTGGTATACAATTATGGACGGACTGCCGAGTGCCGACACAGAGGTAGCTACAGCCGTGGACTACCGTACTGTACTGTGTCTGCTGCTAATATAGACTGGTTGATAAAGAGATGTAGTATGTATGTATAAAGAAGAAAGAAAAAAAAACCACGGCTAGGTGGTATACAATTATGGATGGACTGCCGAGTGCCGACACAGAGGTAGCTACAGCCGTGGACTACTGTACTGTGTCTGCTGATAATATAGACTGGTTGATAAAGAGATGTAGTATGTATGTATAAAGAAGAAAGAAAAAAAAAACACGGGTAGGTGGTATACAATTATGGACGGACTGCCGAGTGCCAACACAGAGGTAGCTACAGCCGTGGACTACCGTACTGTACTGTGTCTGCTGCTAATATAGACTGGTTGATAAAGAGATGTAGTATGTATGTATAAAGAAGAAAGAAAAAAAAACCACGGGTAGGTGGTATACAATTATGGATGGACTGCCGAGTGCCGACACAGAGGTAGCTACAGCCGTGGACTACTGTACTGTGTCTGCTGCTAATATAGACTGGTTGATAAAGAGATGTAGTATGTATGTATAAAGAAGAAAGAAAAAAAAACCACGGGTAGGTGGCATACAATTATGGATGGACTGCCGAGTGCCGACACAGAGGTAGCTTCAGCCGTGAACTACCGTACTGTGTCTGCTGCGACTGGATGATAAATAATGATATAAAAAATATATATATATCACTACTGCAGCCGGACAGGTATATATTATATAATGACGGACCTGCTGGACACTGTCTGTCAGCAGAATGAGTTTTTTATAGAATAAAAAAAAAAACACCACACAAGTCACACGACGAGTGTTTAACTTTTTCAGGCAATCACAATATAGTATACTACTAACTATACTGGTGGTCAGTGTGGTCAGGTCACTGGTCAGTCACACTGGCAGTGGCACTCCTGCAGCAAAAGTGTGCACTGTTTAATTTTAATAATATGTACTCCTGGCTCCTGCTATAACCTATAACTGGCACTGCTCCCCAGTCTCCCCCACAATTATAAGCTGTGTGAGCACAGTCAGATATATACATAGATGATGCAGCACACTGGGCTGAGCAGTGCACACAGATATGGTATGTGACTGAGTCACTGTGTATCGTTTTTTTCAGGCAGAGAACGGATTATATTAAATAAAACTGCACTGTCTGGTGGTCACTGTGGTCAGTCACTACTAAACTCTGCACTCTCTACAGTACTCCTAAGCTCCAGTAAATCAAGTGTCTCTGTCTCAAATCAATCTCACTCTCTCTCTTCTAATCTAAATGGAGAGGACGCCAGCCACGTCCTCTCCCTATCAATCTCAATGCACGTGTGAAAATGGCGGCGACGCGCGGCTCCTTATATAGAATCCGAGTCTCGCGAGAATCCGACAGCGTCATGATGACGTTCGGGCGCGCTCGGGTTAACCGAGCAAGGCGGGAAGATCCGAGTCGCTCGGACCCGTGAAAAAAAACATGAAGTTCGGGCGGGTTCGGATTCCGAGGAACCGAACCCGCTCATCTCTAATTTTAATGAACATCATCTTCTCCACATTTTCTGGAAGTAACCTTGTACGCCGATTGCTGACAAGGTGAGCGGCGGCACTAAACATTCTTTCGGAGTACACACTGGAGGGAGGGCAACTTAGGTAGAATAAAGCCAGTTTCTGCAAGGGCCTTCAAATTGCCTCTTTTTCCTGCCAGTATACGTACGGACTGTCTGACGTGCCTACTTGGATGCGGTCACTCATATAATCCTCCACCATTCTTTCAATGGTGAGAGAATCATATGCAGTGACAGTAGACGACATGTCAGTAATCGTTGGCAGGTCCTTCAGTCCGGACCAGATGTCAGCACTCGCTCCAGACTGCCCTGCATCACCGCCAGCGGGTGGGCTCGGAATTCGTAGCCTTTTCCTCGCACCCCCAGTTGCAGGAGAATGTGAAGGAGGGGATGTTGACGGGTCACGTTCCGCTTGACTTGACAATTTTCTCACCAGCAGGTCTTTGAACCTCTGCAGACTTGTGTCTGCCGGAAAAAGAGATACAACGTAGGTTTTAAATCTAGGATCGAGCACGGTGGCCAAAATGTAGTGCTCTGATTTCAACAGATTGACCACCCGTGAATCCTGGTTAAGCGAATGAAGGGCTCCATCCACAAGACCCACATGCCTAGCGGAATCGCTCTGTTTTAGCTCTTCCTTCAATGTCTCCAGATTCTTCTGCAAAAGCCTGATGAGGGGAATGACCTGACTCAGGCTGGCAGTGTCTGAACTGACTTCACGTGTGGCAAGTTCAAAAGGTTGCAGAACCTTGCACAACGTTGAAATCATTCTCCACTGCGCTTGAGTCAGGTGCATTCCACCTCCTTTGCCTTTATCGTGGCTAGATGTATAGGCTTGAATGGCCTTTTGCTGCTCCTCCATCCTCTGAAGCATATAGTGGGTTGAATTCCACCTCGTTACCACCTCTTGCTTCAGATGATGGCAGGGCAGGTTCAGGTGTTTTTGGTGGTGCTCCAGTCTTCTGTACGCGGTGCCTGTACGCCGAAAGTGGCCCGCAATTCTTCTGGCCACCGACAGCATCTCTTGCATGCCCCTGTCGTTTTTTAAATAATTCTGCACCACCAAATTCAAGGTATGTGCAAAACATGGGACGTGCTGGAATTTGCCCAGATGTAATGCAAGCACAATATTGCTGGCGTTGTCCGATGCCACAAATCCCCAGGAGAGTCCAATTGGGGTAAGCCATTCTGCGATGATCTTCCTCAGTTGCCGTAAGAGGTTTTCAGCTGTGTGCGTATTCTGGAAAGCGGTGATACAAAGCGTAGCCTGCCTAGGAACGAGTTGGCATTTGCGAGATGCTGCTACTGGTGCCGCCGCTGCTGTTCTTGCAGCGGGAGGCAATACATCTACCCAGTGGGCTGTCACAGTCATATAGTCCTGAGTCTGCCCTGCTCCACTTGTCCACATGTCCATGGTTAAGTGGACATTGGGTACAACTGCATTTTTTAGGACACTGGTGACTCTTTTTCTGAGGTCTGTGTACATTTTCGGTATCGCCTGCCTAGAGAAATGGAACCTAGATGGTATTTGGTACCTGGGACACAGTACCTCAATCAAGTCTATAGTTGGCTCTGAAGTAACGATGGATACCGGAACCACGTTTCTCACCGCCCAGGCTGCCAAGGCCTCAGTTATCCGCTTTGCAGCAGGATGACTGCTGTGATATTTCATCTTCCTCGCAAAGGACTGTTGGACAGTCAATTGCTTACTGGAAGTAGTACAAGTGGTCTTCCGACTTCCCCTCTGGGATGACGATCGACTCCCAGCAGCAGCAACAGCAGCGCCAGCAGCAGTAGGCGTTACACTCAAGGATGCATCGGAGGAATCCCAGGCAGGAGAGGACTCGTCAGACTTGACAGTGACATGGCCTGCAGGACTATTGACTTTCCTGGGTAAGGAGGAAATTGACACTGAGGGAGTTGGTGGTGTGGTTTGCAGGAGCTTGGTTACAAGAGGAAGGGATTTACTGGTCAGTGGACTGCTTCCGCTGTCGCCCAAAGTTTTTGAACTTGTCACTGACTTATGATGAATGCGCTGCAGGTGGCGTATAAGGGAGGATGTTCCGAGGTGGTTAACGTCCTTACCCCTACTTATTACAGCTTGACAAAGGCAACACACGGCTTGACACCTGTTGTCCGCATTTGTGTTGAAATAATTCCACACCGAAGAGCTGATTGTTTTTGTATTTTGACCAGGCATGTCAAGGGCCATATTCCTCCCACGGACAACAGGTGTCTCCCCTGGTGCCTGACTTAAACATACCACCTCACCATCAGAATCCTCCTTGTCAATTTCCTCCCCAGCGCCAGCAACACCCATATCCTCATCCTGGTGTACTTCAACACTGACATCTTCAATTTGACTATCAGGAACTGGACTGCGGGTGCTCCTTCCAGCACTTGCAGGGGGCGTGCAAATGGTGGAAGGCGCAAGCTCTTCCCGTCCAGTGTTGGGAAGGTCAGGCATCGCAACCGACACAATTGGACTCTCCTTGGGGATTTGTGATTTCGAAGAACGCACAGTTCTTTGCTGTGCTTTTGCCAGCTTAAGTCTTTTCTTTTTTCTAGCGAGAGGATGAGTGCTTCCATCCTCATGTGAAGCTGAACCACTAGCCATGAACATAGGCCAGGGCCTCAGCCGTTCCTTGCCACTCCGTGTCGTAAATGGCATATTGGCAAGTTTACGCTTCTCCTCAGACGCTTTTAAATTTGATTTTTGGGTCATTTTACTGAACTTTTGTGTTTTGGATTTTACATGCTCTCTTCTATGACATTGGGCATCGGCCTTGGAAGACGACGTTGATGGCATTTCATCGTCTCGGCCATGACTAGTGGCAGCAGCTTCTGCACGAGGTGGAAGTGAATCTTGATCTTTCCCTTTAACCTCCACATTTTTGTTCTCCATTTTTTAATGTGTGGAATTATATGCCAGTATCAATAGCAATGGCCTACTACTATATTTACTGCGCACAACTAAAAGGCACCACAGGTATACAATGTAGATGGATGGATACTATAGTATACTTATGGACGACGAGTGACGACACAGAGGTAGGTACAGCAGTGGCCTACCGTACTGCTATATACAGTATAATGGACCTGGTGGACACTGTCAGCAGACTGCGTTTATAGTATAAAAAAAAAGACACCACAGGTATACAATGTAGATGGATGGATACTATAGTATACTTATGGACGACGAGTGACGACACAGAGGTAGGTACAGCAGTGGCCTACCGTACTGCTATATACAGTATAATGGACTGGTGGACACTGTCAGCAGACTGCGTTTATAGTATAAAAAAAAAGACACCACAGGTATACAATGTAGATGTTTATAGTATAAAAAAAAAGACACCACAGGTATACAATGTAGATGGATGGATACTATAGTATACTTATGGACGACGAGTGACGACACAGAGGAAGGTACAGCAGTGGCCTACCGTACTGCTATATACAGTATAATGGACCTGGTGGACACTGTCAGCAGACTACGTTTATAGTATAAAAAAAAAGACACCACAGGTATACAATGTAGATGGATGGATACTATAGTATACTTATGGACGACGAGTGACGACGCAGAGGTAGGTACAGCAGTTGCCTACCGTACTGCTATATACAGTATAATGGACCTGGTGGACACTGTCAGCAGACTGCGTTTATAGTATAAAAAAAAAGACACCACAGGTATACAATGTAGATGGATGGATACTATAGTATACTTATGGACGACGAGTGACGACACAGAGGTAGGTACAGCAGTGGCCTACCGTACTGCTATATACAGTATAATGGACCTGGTGGACACTGTCAGCAGACTGCGTTTATAGTATAAAAAAAAAGACACCACAGGTATACAATGTAGATGGATGGATACTATGGTATACTTATGGACGACGAGTGACGACACAGAGGTAGGTAAAGCAGTGGCCTACCGTACTGCTATATACAGTATAATGGACCTGGTGGACACTGTCAGCAGACTGCGTTTATAGTATAAAAAAAAAGACACCACAGGTATACAATGTAGATGTTTATAGTATAAAAAAAAGACACCACAGGTATACAATGTAGATGGATGGATACTATAGTATACTTATGGACGACGAGTGACGACACAGAGGAAGGTACAGCTGTGGCCTACCGTACTGCTATATACAGTATAATGGACCTGGTGGACACTGTCAGCAGACTACGTTTATAGTATAAAAAAAAAGACACCACAGGTATACAATGTAGATGGATGGATACTATAGTATACTTATGGACGACGAGTGACGACACAGAGGTAGGTACAGCAGTGGCCTACCGTTCTGCTATATACAGTATAATGGACCTGGTGGACACTGTCAGCAGACTGCGTTTATAGTATAAAAAAAAAGACACCACAGGTATACAATGTAGATGGATGGATACTATAGTATACTTATGGACGACGAGTGACGACACAGAGGTAGGTACAGCAGTGGCCTACCGTACTGCTATATACAGTATAATGGACCTGGTGGACACTGTCAGCAGACTGCGTTTATAGTATAAAAAAAAAAGACACCACAGGTATACAATGTAGATGGATGGATACTATAGTATACTTATGGATGACGAGTGACGACACAGAGGTAGGTACAGCAGTGGCCTACCGTACTGCTATATACAGTATAATGGACCTGGTGGACACTGTCAGCAGACTGCGTTTATAGTATAAAGAAAAAAGACACCACAGGTATACAATGTAGATGGATGGATACTATAGTATACTTATGGACGACGAGTGACGACACAGAGGTAGGTACAGCAGTGGCCTACCGTACTGCTATACACAGTATAATGGACCTGGTGGACACTGTCAGCAGACTGCGTTTATAGTATAAAAAAAAGACACCACAGGTATACAATGTAGATGGATGGATACTATAGTATACTTATGGACGACGAGTGACGACACAGAGGTAGGTACAGCAGTGGCCTACCGTACTGCTATATACAGTATAATGGACCTGGTGGACACTGTCAGCAGACTGCGTTTATAGTATAAAAAAAAAAGACACCACAGGTATACAATGTAGATGGATGGATACTATAGTATACTTATGGACGACGAGTGACGACACAGAGGTAGGTACAGCAGTGGCCTACCGTACTGCTATACACAGTATAATGGACCTGGTGGACACTGTCAGCAGACTGCGTTTATAGTATAAAAAAAAGACACCACAGGTATACAATGTAGATGGATGGATACTATAGTATACTTATGGACGACGAGTGACGACACAGAGGTAGGTACAGCAGTGGCCTACCGTACTGCTATATACAGTATAATGGACCTGGTGGACACTGTCAGCAGACTGCGTTTATAGTATAAAAAAAGACACCACAGGTATACAATGTAGATGGATGGATACTATAGTATACTTATGGACGACGAGTGACGACACAGAGGTAGGTGCAGCAGTGGCCTACCGTACTGCTATATACAGTATAATGGACCTGGTGGACACTGTCAGCAGACTGCGTTTATAGTATAAAAAAAAGACACCACAGGTATACAATGTAGATGGATGGATACTATAGTATACTTATGGACGACGAGTGACGACACAGAGGTAGGTACAGCAGTGGCCTACCGTACTGCTATATACAGTATAATGGACCTGGTGGACACTGTCAGCAGACTGCGTTTATAGTATAAAAAAAAAGACACCACAGGTATACAATGTAGATAGATGGATACTATAGTATACTTATGGACGACGAGTGACGACACAGAGGTAGGTACAGCAGTGGCCTACCGTACTGCTATATACAGTATAATGGACCTGGTGGACACTGTCAGCAGACTGCGTTTATAGTATAAAAAAAAAGACACCACAGGTATACAATGTAGATGGATGGATACTATAGTATACTTATGGACGACGAGTGACGACACAGAGGTAGGTACAGCAGTGGCCTACCGTACTGCTATATACAGTATAATGGACCTGGTGGACACTGTCAGCAGACTGCGTTTATAGTATAAAAAAAAGACACCACAGGTATACAATGTAGATGGATGGATACTATAGTATACTTATGGACGACGAGTGACGACACAGAGGTAGGTACAGCAGTGGCCTACCGTACTGCTATATACAGTATAATGGACCTGGTGGACACTGTCAGCAGACTGCGTTAATAGTATAAAAAAAAAAGACACCACAGGTATACAATGTAGATGGATGGATACTATTGTATACTTATGGACGACGAGTGACGACACAGAGGTAGGTACAGCAGTGGCCTACCGTACTGCTATATACAGTATAATGGACCTGGTGGACACTGTCAGCAGACTGCTAAACTAGTATAAAAAAAAGCCACCACAGGAGTGTTTTTCAGGCAGACAAACGTATACTGGTGGTCACTGTCAGCAAAACTGTGCACTGTACTCCTGCTATAACTGCTCCCCAGTCCCCACAATTAGGCAGTGTGAGCACTCAGCACAGATATAAATCATGAGCACAGATATGGTATGGAGCGTTTTTTTCAGGCAGAGAACGGATAAAAAACTAGCAAAACTCTGCACTGTACTCCTCCTAACAGCTGCTCCCCAGTCCCCAATCCTCCCCACAATAAGCTAAGCAATCAGATCAACTGTGTAGTATACTATTAATAATTAACTATATAAACGGAGAGGACGCCAGCCACGTCCTCTCCCTATCAATCTCAATGCACGTGTAAAAATGGCGGCGACGCGCGGCTGCTTATATAGAATCTGAATCTCGTGAGAATCCGACAGCGGGATGATGACGTTCGGGCGCGCTCGGGTTAGCCGAGCAAGGCGGGAGGATCCGAGTCTGCTCGGACCCGTGTAAAAAAATGTAAAGCTCGGGTGGGTTCGGTTTCTCGGAAACCGAACCCGCTCATCACTACTGCCTACCAGTACAATGCCTCAGCTACTGGTGTGATCTCCACCTTCTGTGACACATACCTCCTGCTGGTGCTGTAGTTACTGCCTATCTGTGCAATGCCCCACCTACTGGTGTTATCTCCACTTCCTGTGGCAAGATCCTACTGCTGGTGCTGTGATTGCCTGCCAGTGCAATGCCTCACCTACTGGTGTGATCTACATCTCCTTTGACACAATCCTTCTGTTGGTGCTGTGACTGCCTACCAGTGCAATGCCTCAGCTACTGGTGTGATCTCTACCTCCTGTGACATGATTCTCCTGCAGGTGATGTGACTGCCTACCAGTGCAATGCCTCAGCTACTGGTGTGATCTCCACCTCCTGTGACATGATTCTCCTGCAGGTGATGTGACTGCCTACCAGTGCAATGCCTCACCCACCAGTGTGATCTCCACCTCCTGTGACACGATCCTACTGCTGGTGCTGTGACTGCCTACTATGCTACATTAGCCTTGCTTACTACCACTGTGGGTAATGCTAACAATTTGCTTAAGCCCAATTTGTGTTGGGTCCCGCTTATAGCTGACTTACTCCAACCTACATGAGGCTCTTTTCATATATTTCCAGGGCCACTTTACGTTCCCAATCCACCCCTGTCTGGAATGGAAGAAATGTGAATGATAAATCAATGCAAATGTACCAGGAGGTATTGACAAGCCTTTATAACATTATCTTATACTGTGAATTTCTTACCCTGTTTCCAAGACAATTAATTAATTTAACTTGTTAATTAAGTGAAAGGAAGACAAGAATTTTTCCGGGATATGTATCAAGCCATGGAGAGAGATAAAGTTGAGTATTTGTCCAAATCAAATGAAGCTTCTAACTACATGTATCATTTCATGTACTGTGCTAGATAAGTGACAGAAGATAATTGGGTGGTTTGGACATCTGCACTTTATCTTTCTCCAAGGCTTGAAACATCTCCCCAAGAGTGCTGTATATAAAATATATATCTGGCTGCTATACAGCAGGCCAGGAGCACCAGCAGGACCAGAGCCGTCTTAACAGCAGCGTAGGCCCCTGGGCACAGCAATACACTGGGGCCCCTACCCATCCTCCAGCAGTATGGGTGGGGGGTGCTATTAGCGGCAGCTTTGATGTCCCGTGGGCGGTAAGGGGTGTTCTATCTTCCGCTCAGCGTGTTGGACCTGGAGCAGTAATTTCTGCTAATTACTCCTTCACTGCGCAGATGGGGCGGGAGGGAGAACACTAAACTATAGAAGGGGGCATTGTGCTGGATGAAATAGCCCTGGTACATGACTTCCAGGGTGGTAGGGGGTGTTTAATATGTAGGGGAGGGGTGGATAGTGGAGTGGGCTTAATATTTATCATTTTCTGGTGGGAGGGCAGCTTGCTTGACTGCATATATCTCAAGTTCCTGGAAATTGATTTCTTAGCATTTAATGGGATAAATAACTAGAGAGACCCACCTGCAAGATCAGGAACCAGAGCAATCCTCCAATGAAAATATAAAACTGCATACCAGGCGTGTGGAGCTGGAGCAGGGACCAGCTGCTTGAAGGCTGATATCTCTGGTTCTGGGCATAGTAGAGACAAGATGCCAGTGTCTACCGAAAGGGGGAAGTAACAGCATTTGGAGTATATGCTCAGAAAAACTCTATGTCAGACAGAACCTGAGATATCTGGCTGGGAAGAGCAACTAACAGGCTTGAATGGGGACCACTGCTTTGGAGTCCGATATGTCCGGTTCCCCAGGGCCGATTTTAAAAAACATGGTACCCCTGGAAAGAGGGGACCCTCAGCTATTAGCCTAGGGCCCTTATACTACTGGGGCCCTTGGGCAAGAGCCCATTGAGCCCATACGAAAATACGGCCCTGTGCAGGACAGCAGAGTAACAGTCATATCAGTAATAATTTGCGGACCCTGTGAAATTAGCATTCAGTAAATATGGGAGACTCAGTCAATGAATACATAAAACATTTTTTAGTTTATGTTTAAATATAAAAAGTTTATTAAGTGGAATATTTAAAAAATAATATTTGTGAGATATCTCCAAAATCAGTCGGTTTTGGGGGCTGCCCAGAAATATTAACCAGCCCCTGAATGTATGTATTGGGGACTGCAATGGATATTTGAGATATCTATTGCATTCCTCCTATTTTGAACACAAAAGCAGCCACCAAAAGTTTCTACGGCAGATGGTAAACTGTGAAACTAACCAAGCTCCAGAATGCAAAGCATTTCTGAGCTTGGCCCGGCAGCTAATGCCATTTCTAAATGGCTTTTGTAGACTGTGGGCTCCATTATGCAATAATTCAAAGGAGAAGGATCCTTGGGATCCCTCTGCATTACTGTCTGCTCTCACATACGCAGTCTGATGATTGCACATGTGAACTAGCGCAGCCGGTGTCTAAACACAGAAGTAAAGTGATCGCATTAGTAATTATTTTACTTCTTATACATTGCAGGGATGGGCATGAGATTGGTACTCATTATGGCATAAAAGTTACACCTCTGGACTCACAAAGTGTCATCCTTCAGCACTCAGGAGAGGAAAACCCCCTTGGTGGGAACCTCTGGGCAACCATGGCCTCAGGATCACCCTTCCCTCTGGGCATTAAGAGGTGTACTAATAGAGGGGTCAGTATGCTATCCCAGCGCATGGGATCCCGGTAGTTGTCATATCGATACCGGGATCCCAGTACAGAAACGATCGACAGGGGTGAGTAAGGGTTGTTCTCCCCTCTCCCCACCCCCCTAACCCTGCCTGTCTGCAGTCTAACCCTAACATCCCCACTTTGTGCCTAACCTTCCCACAGAGGTGCCTAATCCTAACCTCCGTCCCTGCTGCCTAAACCAAATCCTCCCTTCCTCGCAGCCTAACCACTCCCGGGGGTGACTAACCCACCCTACCCACAGACTAACCCTAACTTCCCCCCACCCACAGCCTAACCCTATCCTCCCCCCACCTGCAGGCTAATCCTAACCCCCGCCTAATGCTTAAACCTAACCTCCCAGTTGATGCCTAATCCTCCCTTCCCCGCAGCCTAAGCACTCCTGGGGGTGACTAACCCACCCAACCTACAGCCTAATCCTAATTTCCACCCACCCGCAGCCTAACCCTATCCTCCCCCACCTGCAGCCTAATCCTAACCCCCGTCTGATGCCTAAACCTAACCCTCCCTTCCCCACAGCCTAACCAACCTCTTGGGTGCCTAACCCTAACCAACTCTATCCTCTGCCTAACCCTAACCTCCCCCCACCCACAACCTAAACCTAACCCCCCACCTGATGCCTAAACCTAATCTCCCCACCTGATGCCTAAACCTAACCCTCCCTCCTCCGCAGCATAATCACCCCCGGGGGTCCCTAACCCTAACCCACCCTACCCAAAGCCTAACCCTATCCTCCCACCACCCACAGCCTAACCATAACCCCTCCGACTGATGCCTAACACTCTCCCTCTCCACACCCCCCTAATCTTACCTGTCCGCAGTCTAACCCTATCCTTCCCCTATGTGCCTAACCCTCCCGCAGAAGTGCCTAATCGTAACCTCCATCCCTGCTGCCTAAACCTAACCCTCCCTTTCCCACAACCTAACCACCCACCCTCTATCCCTGCTGCCTAAACCTAACCCCCCACCAGATGCCTAAACCTCACCCCCCCGCCTGATGCGTAAACCTAACCTTCCCTCCCCCGCAGCCTAACCAATCCCCTCCACCCATGCCTGATGCCTAAAACTAACCCCCCAGCCTGATGCGTAAACCTAACCTTCCCTCCCCCGCAGCCTCAACAATCCCCTCCCCGCATGCCTGATGCCTAAACCTAACCCCCCTTGCCCAGCTCTAAACCTATGATCGTGGTGATACGGGCGTCGGTATCCTTGCCCATTCGGAGTTCCAACGTTGGGATTCTAAAGAGTGTCGGGATCCCAGTGTCAGTATTCTGACTGCCGTAAACCCGACAGCCGGCATCTTTACCGCATCTCCTAATAGGTAATGCATATGTCCCAACATTTGGAGCATGTGTCCACAGCTCTCCTCCCACGGCAGCTATTCAGGGATCACCCACTGCATGTAGATGAAGAGGAAGAGATGATAAATCATTGTTAGTGGATGAACAAGCAGAGAGACAAACTGCAAACAGTGGTGTGGTTGTGTAGAGAGAAAAATCTCTCTATGTAAATATGTTACTCTAACTACTGAGGACATGGAAAATACCTAAAATAAGGACAATTATTCCAAAGGTCCCATTGTTTTATTACAATACACACATTGGGGGGATAAGTTCTCTCTTATAGTAATCAGTGGGTACCTTCAGAAAAGAAATTTGACCAGTAAATAATAAAATCTATAAATTGCTAACATTTAGGGGTCAATCCAATTAGGTACGAGTTACCATTGCTGCGACGTTTCAACAGCATCCAAACTCACACCCTTCATGGCCAGATTCAGCCTATGGGGCTACCGGAAAGTGCGGCTGTTGTAAGACAAACTCGCACCTAATTAAACTGACCCCTTAGTTGTTAAATGTGATAAAATAGTAAAATATAATGGTGTAATTGTGGGCCTGATTCAGTTGTGGTTGTTGAAACGATCGCTGCTGCAATTTTGACATTCACATTTGCATCGTGAGTCTGATCAGTCATAGGCTGAGCAAGTCTCCTAGACACAGGGGGCTCTCCAGCAGTAATACAGGTCGCAATGGGTAATTTATGCACGCACATGGAATGGCGTTTGAATGGACCTGACATGCCTGTATACAGTTAGCCACCCCCGTTCCCACCTCAAACGCTGACTTCCTGTCAATCACTTTGCGATGGGATCCTCTATGTGAGCTTGATTTCATTTTATGCGCAGTGCAGCTTGCACGCATGCACAGTGAAAAAGCATTGAGCCACTTGATGCAACAGCAGCTCTGCGTGCGCATCTGAATCAGGCCCCCTGAGCGGTAAGGAGAAGGACTCTAGGGAAAGGACTATGTCACCTTTATTATACGTAAAGATAGGGAAACAGTCACTTGTTACAGCTCCAATTCACATCATTTATACCATTCTGTACCATTTCATCATTTGGTTATTCTATGGGGGAGATGTATTATGCCCTGCTGAGTGATAAAGTGGAGAGAGTTAAAGTACCAGCCAATCAGCTCCTAACTGCCATGTTACAGGCTGTTTGAAAATGACAACTAGGAGCTGATTGGTTGTTAAGTTATCTCTCTCCACTTTATCACTCTCCCAGACTTTGTACACCTGCCCCCAGTTCATTGATATACTGACAATATCAGCCATTTCACTATCTCCCCTGATCTGTATTGTTCTTCCTCCGATCTCAGTGGCGCACACAGGGGGGGTTTCCGAGTACCTGGAAACCCCCCCCCCCCCCGATGAGCCAACATTTTAATTTTTGAGACGGAGACAGCAGTGTCTCCGTCTCAGTAAAAGCCGCGATCGCGTACGCGACCGCGATAGCGGAGCTGCTGCAGCAGAGAGCTACTGTATGTAGCTCTCTGTATAGAGAGTGTCCCGGGGGAGCTGCTGGCTGCGCATGCTCAGCCATAGCAGCTCCCTCCGTCCTCACACAGTGCCACCAGTCTGCTTCCGCCTCCCAGCCCCTGATGGACGGTACAGTACATTTAAATATGTGTGTGTGCAATATATATATATATATATATATATACACATATATATATATATATATATATACATACATATATATAGATATATATATAGATATATATATACACACGTGTGTGTGTGTGTGTGTGTGTTTATATATATATATATATATATATATATATATTAGAGATGAGCGGGTTCGGTTTCTCTGAATCCGAACCCGCCAGAACTTCATGGTTTTTTTCACGGGTCCGAGCAGACTCGGATCTTCCCGCCTTGCTCGGTTAACCCGAGCGCGCCCGAACGTCATCATGACGCTGTCGGATTCTCGCGAGGCTCGGATTCTATCGCGAGACTCGGATTCTATATAAGGAGCCGCGCGTCGCCGCCATTTTCACACGTGCATTGAGATTGATAGGGAGAGGACGTGGCTGGCGTCCTCTCCATTTAGATTATAAGAGACTGAGAGAGATTTACTGGAGCTGACTAGGAGGAGTACTGTTACTGTAGAAGTGTAGAGACTGAGTGGAGAGAGTTTACTAGTGAGGACAGTGCAGTTTACTTTATAATCCGTTCTCTGCCTGAAAAAAGCGATACACAGCACACAGTGACTCAGTCACATACCATATCTGTGTGCACTGCTCAGGCTCAGGCCAGTGTGCTGCATCATCTATTATCTATATATAATATTATATATATCTGTCTGACTGCTCAGCTCACACAGCTTATAATTGTGGGGGAGACTGGGGAGCACTACTGCAGTGCCAGTTATAGGTTATAGCAGGAGCCAGGAGTACATAATATATTATATAGTGAGTGACCACCAGACACACAGTGCAGTTTATTTAATATATCCGTTCTCTGCCTGAAAAAAGCGATACACACAGTGACTCAGTCAGTCACATACCATATCTGTGTGCACTGCTCAGGCTCAGGCCAGTGTGCTGCATCATCTATTATCTATATATAATATTATATATATCTGTCTGACTGCTCAGCTCACACAGCTTATAATTGTGGGGGAGACTGGGGAGCACTACTGCAGTGCCAGTTATAGGTTATAGCAGGAGCCAGGAGTACATAATATATTATATAGTGAGTGACCACCAGACACACAGTGCAGTTTATTTCATATATCCGTTCTCTGCCTGAAAAAAGCGATACACACAGTGACTCAGTCAGTCACATACCATATCTGTGTGCACTGCTCAGGCTCAGGCCAGTGTGCTGCATCATCTATTATCTATATATAATATTATATATATCTGTCTGACTGCTCAGCTCACACAGCTTATAATTGTGGGGGAGACTGGGGAGCACTACTGCAGTGCCAGTTATAGGTTATAGCAGGAGCCAGGAGTACATAATATATTATATAGTGAGTGACCACCAGACACACAGTGCAGTTTATTTAATATATCCGTTCTCTGCCTGAAAAAAGCGATACACACAGTGACTCAGTCAGTCACATACCATATCTGTGTGCACTGCTCAGGCTCAGGCCAGTGTGCTGCATCATCTATATATATTATATATCTGTCTGACTGCTCAGCTCACACAGCTTATAATTGTGGGGGAGACTGGGGAGCACTACTGCAGTGCCAGTTATAGGTTATAGCAGGAGCCAGGAGTACATATTATATTAAAATTAAACAGTGCACACTTTTGCTGCAGGAGTGCCACTGCCAGTGTGACTGACCAGTGACCTGACCACACTGACCACCAGTATAGTTAGTAGTATACTTATATTGTGATTGCCTGAAAAAGTTAAACACTCGTCGTGTGACTTCACTTGTGTGTTTTTTTTTTTTTTATTCTATAAAAATAAAACTCATTCTGCTGACAGACAGTGTCCAGCAGGTCCGTCATTATATAATATATAATATATACCTGTCCGGCTGCAGTAGTGATATATATATATATTTTTTATATCATTTATCATCCAGTCGCAGCAGACACAGTACGGTAGTTCACGGCTGTGGCTACCTCTGTGTCTCTGCACTCGGCAGGCAGTCCGTCCATAATTGTAATACCACCTAACCGTGGATTTTTTTCATTCTTCTTTATACATACATAGTTACATAGACATCTTCTCTTTATCAACCAGTCTATATTAGCTGCAGACACAGTACAGTACGGTAGTTCACGGCTGTGGCTACCTCTGTGTCTGCACTCGGCAGGCAGTCCGTCCATAATTGTATACCACCTAACCGTGGTTTTTTTTCATTCTTCTTTATACATACATAGTTACATAGACATCTTCTCTTTATCAACCAGTCTATATTAGCTGCAGACACAGTACAGTACGGTAGTTCACGGCTGTGGCTACCTCTGTGTCTGCACTCGGCAGGCAGTCCGTCCATAATTGTATACCACCTAACCGTGGATTTTTTTCAGTCTTCTTTATACATACATAGTTACATAGACATCTTCTCTTTATCAACCAGTCTATATTAGCTGCAGACACAGTACAGTACGGTAGTTCACGGCTGTGGCTACCTCTGTGTCTGCAGTCGGCAGGCAGTCCATAATTGTATACTAGTATCCATCTCCATTGTTTACCTGAGGTGCCTTTTAGTTGTGCCTATTAAAATATGGAGAACAAAAATGTTGAGGTTCCAAAATTAGGGAAAGATCAAGATCCACTTCCACCTCGTGCTGAAGCTGCTGCCACTAGTCATGGCCGAGACGATGAAATGCCAGCAACGTCGTCTGCCAAGGCCGATGCCCAATGTCATAGTACAGAGCATGTCAAATCCAAAACACCAAATATCAGAAAAAAAAGGACTCCAAAACCTAAAATAAAATTGTCGGAGGAGAAGCGTAAACTTGCCAATATGCCATTTACCACACGGAGTGGCAAGGAACGGCTGAGGCCCTGGCCTATGTTCATGGCTAGTGGTTCAGCTTCACATGAGGATGGAAGCACTCAGCCTCTCGCTAGAAAAATGAAAAGACTCAAGCTGGCAAAAGCAGCACAGCAAAGAACTGTGCATTCTTCGAAATCCCAAATCCACAAGGAGAGTCCAATTGTGTCGGTTGCGATGCCTGACCTTCCCAACACTGGACGTGAAGAGCATGCGCCTTCCACCATTTGCACGCCCCCTGCAAGTGCTGGAAGGAGCACCCGCAGTCCAGTTCCTGATAGTCAGATTGAAGATGTCAGTGTTGAAGTACACCAGGATGAGGAGGATATGGGTGTTGCTGGCGCTGGGGAGGAAATTGACCAGGAGGATTCTGATGGTGAGGTGGTTTGTTTAAGTCAGGCACCCGGGGAGACACCTGTTGTCCGTGGGAGGAATATGGCCGTTGACATGCCAGGTGAAAATACCAAAAAAATCAGCTCTTCGGTGTGGAGGTATTTCACCAGAAATGCGGACAACAGGTGTCAAGCCGTGTGTTCCCTTTGTCAAGCTGTAATAAGTAGGGGTAAGGACGTTAACCACCTCGGAACATCCTCCCTTATACGTCACCTGCAGCGCATTCATAATAAGTCAGTGACAAGTTCAAAAACTTTGGGTGACAGCGGAAGCAGTCCACTGACCAGTAAATCCCTTCCTCTTGTAACCAAGCTCACGCAAACCACCCCACCAACTCCCTCAGTGTCAATTTCCTCCTTCCCCAGGAATGCCAATAGTCCTGCAGGCCATGTCACTGGCAATTCTGACGAGTCCTCTCCTGCCTGGGATTCCTCCGATGCATCCTTGCGTGTAACGCCTACTGCTGCTGGCGCTGCTGTTGTTGCCGCTGGGAGTCGATGGTCATCCCAGAGGGGAAGTCGTAAGCCCACTTGTACTACTTCCAGTAAGCAATTGACTGTTCAACAGTCCTTTGCGAGGAAGATGAAATATCACAGCAGTCATCCTACTGCAAAGCGGATAACTGAGGCCTTGACAACTATGTTGGTGTTAGACGTGCGTCCGGTATCCGCCGTTAGTTCACAGGGAACTAGACAATTTATTGAGGCAGTGTGCCCCCGTTACCAAATACCATCTAGGTTCCACTTCTCTAGGCAGGCGATACCGAGAATGTACACGGACGTCAGAAAAAGACTCACC
This sequence comes from Pseudophryne corroboree, assembly GCF_028390025.1. Lineage (NCBI taxonomy): Eukaryota > Metazoa > Chordata > Amphibia > Anura > Myobatrachidae > Pseudophryne > Pseudophryne corroboree. Next base: position 477,593,554 of record NC_086448.1, on the reverse strand, counting down.
AGTGTCCTAAAAAATGCAGTTGTACCCAATGTCCACTTAACCACGGACATGTGGACAAGTGGAGCAGGGCAGGGTCAGGACTATATGACTGTGACAGCCCACTGGGTAGATGTATGGACTCCCGCCGCAAGAACAGCAGCGGCGGCACCAGTAGCAGCATCTCGCAAACGCCAACTCTTTCCTAGGCAGGCTACGCTTTGTATCACCGCTTTCCAGAATACGCACACAGCTGAAAACCTCTTACGGCAACTGAGGAAGATCATCGCGGAATGGCTTACCCCAATTGGACTCTCCTGTGGATTTGTGGCATCGGACAACGCCAGCAATATTGTGTGTGCATTAAATATGGGCAAATTCCAGCACGTCCCATGTTTTGCACATACCTTGAATTTGGTGGTGCAGAATTTTTTAAAAAACGACAGGGGCGTGCAAGAGATGCTGTCGGTGGCCAGAAGAATTGCGGGACACTTTCGGCGTACAGGCACCACGTACAGAAGACTGGAGCACCACCAAAAACTACTGAACCTGCCCTGCCATCATCTGAAGCAAGAAGTGGTAACGAGGTGGAATTCAACCCTCTATATGCTTCAGAGGTTGGAGGAGCAGCAAAAGGCCATTCAAGCCTATACAATTGAGCACGATATAGGAGGTGGAATGCACCTGTCTCAAGTGCAGTGGAGAATGATTTCAACGTTGTGCAAGGTTCTGATGCCCTTTGAACTTGCCACACGTGAAGTCAGTTCAGACACTGCCAGCCTGAGTCAGGTCATTCCCCTCATCAGGCTTTTGCAGAAGAAGCTGGAGGCATTGAAGAAGGAGCTAAAAGGGAGCGATTCCGCTAGGCATGTGGGACTTGTGGATGCAGCCCTTAATTCGCTTAACAAGGATTCACGGGTGGTCAATCTGTTGAAATCAGAGCACTACATTTTGGCCACCGTGCTCGATCCTAGATTTAAAGCCTACCTTGGATCTCTCTTTCCGGCAGACACAAGTCTGCTGGGGTTGAAAGACCTGCTGGTGACAAAATTGTCAAGTCAAGCGGAACGCGACCTGTCAACATCTCCTCCTTCACATTCTCCCGCAACTGGGGGTGCGAGGAAAAGGCTCAGAATTCCGAGCCCACCCGCTGGCGGTGATGCAGGGCAGTCTGGAGCGACTGCTGATGCTGACATCTGGTCCGGACTGAAGGACCTGACAACGATTACGGACATGTCGTCTACTGTCACTGCATATGATTCTCTCAACATTGATAGAATGGTGGAGAATTATATGAGTGACCGCATCCAAGTAGGCACGTCACACAGTCCGTACTTATACTGGCAGGAAAAAGAGGCAATTTGGAGGCCCTTGCACAAACTGGCTTTATTCTACCTAAGTTGCCCTCCCACAAGTGTGTACTCCGAAAGAGTGTTTAGTGCCGCCGCTCACCTTGTCAGCAATCGGCGTACGAGGTTACATCCAGAAAATGTGGAGAAGATGATGTTCATTAAAATGAATTATAATCAATTCCTCCGCGGAGACATTGACCAGCAGCAATTGCCTCCACAAAGTACACAGGGAGCTGAGATGGTGGATTCCAGTGGGGACGAATTG